>NW_026623100.1:50704726-52127226 GCF_023065955.2 Ursus arctos | reverse complement strand
CTATCTTTTTCCACCTGTGCTCTATGGTCACAGTCACTCCAGGCCCCAGTCCTAGCCCCGCATGACAGCTCACATTTTATCACGGGTACCTGTCTCCTTAGAATTTCTAAGAAATGCCACCTCATAGTGTTCCCTCTCTAGGGCTTCCTTGGGGTTACGTTAACTGAGACCTTCAACCTTGTTGAGGAAATGACACCCATCTCATTTTCTGAAGAGACTTAACTGTTGAAACATCTTTTTTCTTCAAACCCTTTTGTCTTTGCTTTTCCGGTGTGGTATGGAGAGGAAGGCTGATGACATGTACCTTACCTGTGTTACCTCATTTGATTTACATGACAGAAGGTTCTAGAAGGTCAGGGAATTTAACTGTTTTGCATAACATTGTATTTCTATTGCCTAGCACAGTGCCTGGAACTTAGCAGGGACTTAATAAATGTTAATTGAATAAAGGATTGAGACCTAGAGAGGTAAATTAAAATTTCCAAAGTTACCAGGTATAAATGGATTGGGATTTCCACTCAGGTGTGGCTGATTTTAGAGTTTGCTCTTTTAACCACGGTTATGAAGTTGTGGCTCTCAAATACGCCATATGAGTCAGCAAAGTAGAAAGCACAGAAATTATTTTAGCTAATTTAACATAAGAAGTCAATGGGACATGTATTGGAGGACAGAATAGGTGAACAGGAACATGGGGGGCACAGGAAGCCACCTCCATCCCCAAGGCTGGGAGAGCAAAATGAAGTTAGGTTCTTCCTTTTGCTGGAGGCTCAAGGAGGCCCGAGGAGCAAGAACTGAGGCCCCTGAGGGAAGGCGCTGCCGGCCGGCCGGTGCTGGCTTCTCTCAGATGTGACAAGGCTGGTTCCCGGAGCAAGAGGGAAAGCAGGGAACGGAGCAAACATCAGCAGCCATGAGGCTGACGGGAACAGGACGCTGCAAGTGCCTTCTCCGACCTCCTGCCTTGCAGGCTCCCTCTAGCACCCCCTGCTGGTGCATCAGGGAGCCGGATGGCAGAGGAGCAGTATGTTTGCAGGGTCGCAGTCCCAGCACGGCCCAAGCTGAGTTTAGATGGATGGATGTGGGGCTGAGAGACAAGTGTAATGCAAACACACATTGCAGAACATGTCCCCACTTTTGTATTTCCAGTGGAGCTTTTCGTTGGGATAAAGGTTCTGTTTCTTATTTCCTCGGGATATAGGATCCAGACTAAACCTGAGTTTCCAAGGTGAACTCAAAGTACTAGAAAAAAAGATTAGGCTGATAGTGAGTTTTCATGGGATAGTCAATACCGTCATTTACTGGAACTGATGAATACAAATTCATGGAAAAGCCTCACCCTGTGTGATCCGATCATAAAATCAATTAGCGTTGCTACTTAATTACCAGCATGTCAGACAGACGAGTACACCAAACAGGATGCTGACGGACAGAACTAATTTAACTGGAAACAAAATTTGATTGTACGGAAGTATCCAGGTCTCCCAGCTTTAGGGCTTCCTGTCCCCTTCTCAGTGGCTCGCCCCCTTCACTCAGCCTCTACCTTCAGTTGGAAGTTCACGATGATGGGAAAAGAGGCTCTGGATTTCTGCTGGTAGAAAGGATTTTACCTGACATTTAAAAACATGATGGCCGGCTTCTTATCATCTTCCTGAAAGTCACTGGCTTTCCACTGGCCCTGGCCCCTTAAAGGCCCTGGTGGTTCGGAGTCAGCCCTCTGTGTCCTCTGCTACATGTAACCCACAGCACCGGGCCACACATACCCCTCTGTGATGACCCTACTGGAATTTAATTTCCAAGGGTGAAAACAGAATCTTCATACGTAAGAGGCCTCATTATTTGGGGTCAGTAATGACGGAAAAATGAAATTTCAGAGCAGAGACCTACCTGGTCCCTTACCAGTCCCTTACACTTCAGTCTTTCCCATCAGGCTGTTGGTCCGGTGGTATGCCCATGCTGTCATGTGCTTTTGAAATCCTGTCTCTTTTTCTGACTTACAGATGCTTTGATGACATTTTTATTGCCAGTAAACCAGGCACCTACCACATTTGGCCCATTTGGTTAACTCCACATGGCTGTGAGTAGCGAAGGCCCTGAGATCAGTGGGGATAGAAGAGCGATTACTGGAAAGCCTTTCCATGTCTGAGAACCGAAAGAGAAGGCAGCAGGGAAATGGAATTTATCTGTACCGTGGGGGAAAAAGTACCTCCGAGTGTTTGGAATCAGATGGGATTAACCGCTGACTTCTCTGATTACTTCCTGTGTGGCCTCGGGTCGATCACTTAGTTTCCTTAAACCTGTTTTCTCCTCTGTAAAGTACAAATTTCATTTGCCTTAATGGAGTTGTGATAATGGTTAAAAATATTTCACCTACTTTATACCACTTGATCTCCCAAACTCTCCATGAGGTAGGTGTCACAACCTGCATTTTAATAATGAAAAAGTCCAAGCTCCAAGAGGTTAAGGGATTTGCCTACAGCCACACTGCTAACAACAGCAGAGGTGAGATTTAAGCTCCAATCCAGGGTTGTTTCCAGCGGGTGAATAAGGACCCAGATTTGTGTGCTGAGTGCAGCAGGTACCTGGCAGATGTTTGTTTTCTGTGTATCGGAGGTGGGTGGGTGTTTGGAAATATAGAGAGGAACATAGTAGGTATTTTTCTGTGCTTAGCCGTGAGTTGTAAGCCACCTTGTCTGATTAAAGCTGTTACTCCATTTCCTGCCTCTGTGAAGCTCTTCTGCCCATATCACACCCCCTACTTTTTCTGGAATGGAGAGCCTAAGAACTATATTCGTGTCCGAGAGAGGGGAGAAAAAAGAAATAAGAGAGAATTCACAGAATCACCTAAAGTTGAAATGTGTTTAAATTAAATAATACGGTATACCCAGCATTGACTCTGACTCATGGTAGGTATTCAGTAAGTGCTAAGATTCTATTGTCCCCTACCCTTTAAAGAAGAGCTATTACTAAAGTTTTGTTTTGAAAATTGTTAAGATATCAACCAAAGTTTTTGTAGTCATATGTGGACTGTATGTAAATAAAATGTCAACACTTTTCTTATAACTACATTTATTTCTTACCCAAAAATACGATTTTCAAAAACCGACTCATGGATTTGCTTGAAAGTAAATGGGTAGGTTCCAAAGCGTATTTGCACATTAGAAGGGCCCAGTATCTATAAAGAGACATTGCCTTTGATTAAGTTATTTAAAGGAGTATTGAAGACAGGAAATTAGTTTGATAAAGAGGGCTCATTTAGGTCCCTGGAGGCTCCTGCAATTAAATACCCTACCACCGAGGGGATGGAACCTTATCATCCTGAGACAGTGGCATCTTTTTCAGAGGAGAGGAGAGGGGCAGATGGGCTGTTCAGGCATCTCCCATCCTGTCCTGACCCCTTAAGAAAATGCCCTCCCCGACCCAGTCATCAGGTCTTCCTTCCCGAGGCCCAGGTGCCCAGGGACAGGGTGATCACCTGCTATGTCTCTGCCTTTATCAAATGGGGACCCTAGAGAGCAACTTCTGTCTTGTAGTCATACGACCGAGGGAACATCAATCGGAGGTGTGCTCTTTTCATCTTTCTCTGAGATGATGCAGCTTTTGTCCCAGGGGTACTACTGAAGCAGAATTCAGTGTCAGGAAAACCAAAGCAATGGGCTCAGGAGAGAGGTGAGTTTTCAGTGGGACAGAGTCAGGACACCTGAGCCAAGGAAATTGATGAATTGTACGGTAAACTCCTTTTTAATCTGCTTTCTTCTGGCTTATTTCCCCTGGGGTGTATGAATACACTGTAGATCTAATTTTTTTTCCTTATTTGTTTTCCACATTGAGTAATATCATTTTTCTGAGTCCCCCATGAAGAGGGTATCCAATGTGGATGCCTCCGAGTACAATATTATGATCTGGGGTGTGAAGACTGTCCTTTGGATGACTTGTTTCTGAATCAGTGATTCAGCAGCTCCAACTGTTTGCATCCCAACTCTGAGAAATGGGTGGTGATGAGGTCCATTGTACCAGTGAGAGAGCTCTGGGAATGCATCTGCTGTCTTCACAAATCCCAATAAAAATAGACTGCCAGCAACAGCTGATGGCATTCCGAGGCATGCTTGGGCCCAGGCCGCCTTCTGTCAACATTTTTATATCCTTTCAAAAGACTACAGTTTTTTTTTTTTTTTAATCTTCCAAAATATTGTTTGTGGAAGAACATCAAGTGCTCCCAGACTTGCCTCTGATCTTGTCTCAGGATGTAATGTTACAACCCGGTTTCATAGATAAAAGTGCCTTTGAATTTTCTTTTTTTTTCCCCCAGTATTTTCTAATGGGTCATTATGGCCCCAGGGTTTATTGAATGTGAATTATAGCAGAGTACCTAGTATATCTAGAGGGTTTCAGGACTGTTGAAGCATTACGTGGAGGGCACTGGACGTTCGCTCATACTGTGAAGCCGTAGGAGGGTGATGTTGTAGAGAAAAACAGACCCAAATGCATTAGGCATGAGTAATTAACAACTTGGTGTTTTGGAATATTCTGGAAGGATGCCAAATCGGCCACACCTGAGACCATTCCTGGGTTTGCTAATATCAGTTGCTCCCAGAGAATACTTTTATCCTCTTCCTGAGGGATATACTAGTGTGTGAGCCTATAAGAGGTCTCCACATGACACCCTCTGAGCAATAAAAGAGTGACAGAAGTCCATGGTAGTTGCTCAAGGGTCCTCCTCACTAAACTGTCTCTGTTTACCTGTAAGGGACATTAGAGGAAACCTTTTTAGCCAACCTCTCCCAATGTATTCCCATTCTCAGTGACATGTGGAGGGTGAATCTCTGAGAAAGTGAACCTGTAACGTGAGAGCTAGGTCCTGGGCTTTTTGTGGGGAAGGGTAGATGCTTGGGAAAGGAGAGCGAGGAAGACAGCAGAGGAAGGGGATAAAATCCCTGAGAAACAACTCTTCCATTGAAGTGTGACGCATCGATCCAAAGAGCTGGCACATATGTCTGAGAAAGCCACTGGGATATCAGTAGTAGATCGTGATACCCCGGGGAGGTAAAGACCAATCCAGAAACCAAACCAACTGATTTAGGTATCCTCCTGAGCAGTGTCTTTGGGTCCCAGTATGGAAGTGAGGAGAAGTGTTCTGAATCTGGAGGCCCCCCAGGGCAATGGAAATAGAAAGATTTGTCACAGTCTAGTTGATTCGGGGACCCCCCCACTGGGTTCATTTTAAGCTTCCCAACCTTGCTCATTATTATTTTCTTTTCCTGTTTCCTGTTTTTCCTTCCAGATGACTGAGTACTCTCTAAGCTCAGAAAACATCTGAGTTTTAATCTATGCATTTTCCTCCCGTAAGCAAATATTTATTTTTATCAACAATTATTTACATATAAATGAATGCAAAAAGTAATTAATGTAAAACTGAGGAGCAAGCTTGAAGGCAACTTTGTTAAATGGAGGTGCCTGAAGAGGATAATCTGAGAAGACTGTTTCCATGACGGTCTGATTGCAGCTTCGCTGAGTACCTACGGGAGCCCCTCCCCAGGGCAGCCAGGGAGCAAGGCCAAGAGTGAGTCCTGGGGAAACAGGGCTGACCACATTTTAGGCATCTGGAATCAGACAGCAGAAGAAAGGGTCAAGATATTGGACATTGGACCTCCTGCACTGGTCCTCCGATTTTCTTTTTTCTCTCCAGTTTTCTTCCTCTGCATCTTTTTGCTCTCTTTTCTGGGAAACTCTCAACTTTATATTCCAACCAGATTTGTCTATTTCTCCCTTTATTCTGTCAATTTTTCCCTCAGTTTTTTGAAATTCGGTTATTGGTTATACATATAATTACAATTTTTATGTCTTTTTTACCTTTTTAGCACTGTGAAATGATTCTTTTTAGCTCTGTTAATACTCCTTGGCTTAAAGTCTGTTTTGCCTGATATTAACATGATCACACCAGTTTTCTTTTTTCTCCTGTTCTTTTTAGGGTTATTTTTAAATGATTTTTTCTAGTTTTATTGAACTCAGAATGATTCTTACATAGTATCTCTAAACCCAGCACCTGTTATTCCAGCAGATTTTTTAAAAACCCTATAAAGCTATTTTCCATTATCATTTCTTTTTTAAACAGCTTTATTGAACATAATTGGCATTCAACTACATGTATTTCTTATTTTTTAAAAAGATTTTATTTATTTATTTATTTATTTATTTATTTATTTATTTGAGAGAGAGAGAGAGCACATGTGCATGCAAGTAGGGGGAGAGGCAGAGGGAGAGGGAAAGACAGAGAATCCCAAACAGACTCCCCTCTGAGTGTGGAGCCTGACATGGGGCTGGATCTCACAACCCATGAGATCATGACCTGAGCTGAAATCATGAGTTGAACACTTAACCAACTGAGGCACCCGGGCACCCCTCAACTAAAACATACTTAAAATATACAAGTTGTTAAGTTTAACGTATGTATGTACCAGGAAACCGCCATAATCGCTTACCCATCCGTTATCTACTTAATAAACTTATCCATCACCCTCAAAAATTTTCTTGTACCCCTTTATAATCTACCCTCCCACCCACTCCATCTCCCCTGCCTCATCTCAGGTAACCACTGATCCGCTTTTTATCACCACAGATTAGTTTACATTTTCTAGAATTTTAGATAAATGGACTCATGTAGTGTGTATGCTTTGCCAGTTTGAATAACTTTTAGACATCTTCAAGTTCATCGATTCTTTCTTCTGCAGTATTTTTTTAAGTAAACTCTATGCCCAACATGCAGCTGGAACTCATGACCTCAAGATCAAGAGTTGCATGCTCTACTGACTGAGCCAGGCAGGGCCCCTCTTCTGCAATATTAAATTTGCTATTAATCTCATCTAACAAACTGTTCATTTCAGATTTTGTTTTTTTCAGTTTTAGAATTTCCATTTAGTTCTTTTATATTTCTCCTAAAATATACCATCTTGTTACCCATTATATTCATCTTTTTCGTAGATTCTTTAACAAACTTATAGTGAATATTTTATATCCGTACCCACAAATTCTAACATTTGAATCATCCATTAGTCATTTTCTACTGACTTTTTTCTTTGGATGGGTTACTCAGTCTGTTAATTCTTTTTTTAAGTGGGCTCCATGCCCAGCGTAGGGCTTAAACTCACAACCCTGAGATCAAGACCTGAGCTGAGATCAAGAGTCAGACGCTTAACCCACTGAGCCACCCACGTGCCCCTCAGTCTGTTAATTTTTAATGAATACTGGTCAATGTGGATGATAAGTTTTAGGGACTCTGGATTCTGTTATTTTCCTTTGCAGACTGTTGCATTTTGTTCTAGCAAGCAATTAAATTGGGAGGTCACCTTGATTTTGTGGGGGCTTGTTTTAAAACTTTAATAGGTCTGGTTTATTTCAGTTTTGCTCTTAGTCCTGTGAGATTTCAATGGAAAGACCAAGTTGTTTACCCAATCCCTCCTACTTGGCGGAACTGAAACTCCATAATCTGTCTTCCCAGCAGTAGACAGCTGCTAAGATTGCTGCTTAGCCTTTTTTAGCTGTTCAGCTGATGTTTCCCACTGGGCTCCTTGGAGTCCCACCTCATAAATGCATAGTTCCAGAATCAACCAGTGATTTGAGAGGAGTGTATATGTAGATTTGGCAGCTTCCCTTTCCCTGTCCTCTTACTTTCCAGGATCTCCTCCTATATTTCCAGCTATATTGGCAGCCTCAAATTCTGGGCTCCCCCTGATTCCTCAGCCCAGCTAGACTGCAGTTTTCTGCTTGAGCCATATTCCTTTTGTACTGCATGGAAGTGCCCACAAAGGAAAAGCCAGTTAGGGGTGGATGTCATCGAATATCACCTTTTTTTCAAGTATCATATCCCTCCATTTTTTGCCTGATTTTTGGTTGCTTTCCAGAATCTTCGAGCAGTTGTTTCTTTTATATATTTTATCTAGAGTTTATTATTGTTACTGGCTGGAGAGTTAGTCCAATATAAATTAGCCCACCATTATAGAATGCAGAACTCTTCAATCTTTCTATAGGCTCTCTGCCAACTCCCCTTGGTTCTCTTAATTTAAAAAAAAATTTCTAAGTTTGTTTTTGTTTATTTATGTAATTTCTACATCCAACATGGGGCTTGAACTCATGACCTTCAGTCAAGGGTCATATGCTCCTCCAACTGAGCCAGCCAGGTGCCCCTCAATTTTATTTATTTATTTTTTTCAATAGCATACTGTTTGTGTTTCAGGGATACTGTATCTTCTGGAGATACTAATGATAGTGTTTTCTGTTTTTAAGTCTTCTTCTCTTTGAATAGAAGAATTTTAATTCTTCTCTTTGTTCTTTGTTTTGGTCTCTGACATTTATGTTGGAGGTTTCTCCCTGGTGACCTGTGGTTGTCTACTAATGTTTAAGAGTAGGAGACTCTAATCAGATTGAAAATTCTGCCCTGCTTGTGGGTGGAGCCTGTAATGCACTTCATGGTATGGCGATCAGGCTGGGCTGTTTGTTAGGTGGCCCAAATGCCACTATTTCCAGATCTGTTCTCATAGGCTGGTCACATTTCCCAGAGAAGATTCTTCCCATCTTTCGTCGTCCATTCAGGCTGCTATAACAGAATGCTGCAGATGGATCACTTATAAACAACAGAGATTTATTTCTCACAGTTCTAGAGGCTGGGAAGTCCAAGATCAGGGTGCTGGTGTAGTTGGGTTCTGGTGAAAGCCCTCTTCCAGGTTTCAGACTGCTGACTTCTCTCTGTGTCCTCACGTGGTGGAAGGGGCTAGGGAGCTCTGTGGGGTCTCTTTACACCCTCATGACCTACTCACTTCCCAAAGGTCTCCCCTCCCAATACCATCACATTGGGCTTTAGGATTTTAAGATAGGAATTCTGTGGGGACACAAACACCAGACCATAGACCAGTCTCTTCCCCCAGAATTTAAGGTTTAGTGGCATGCTTTCTGGGAGCTAAATGGGAAGAACACTGGAGGTCTCACCATCCATTAGGCATATGTTCACTTGATTCCTCAATTTTGGAGTAGCCAGTCCTACCCTCAGATGTGCTTGTTGCCTGGTGTCCCCTAGGACTGAGACCCTCTTTTGGGTCCTCTTCAGAGGACATACATTCAGACTTGTGGGAGGCAGGCAATCGCCTAGGAGTATGGAGTCAGGAGGGCTTCTAGGGGTCTACCTGCTTCTCAAACAGTGTTCAGCTAATCTCCATGATTCAGTCTCCCTTCTCCACTGCCAGAGGTCTCTGGTGTTAGTTCCTGAGCCATTTGAAGACCCTTTGGACAAATTGGGTTCTTGGCTTTCCTCACTGCCAGCTTCGGGTTTGCCTTTCTTGAGCGTGTAGTCTGTTATCACTCGAGTATCTGCTTTCCAGCCTCCAAAATTCTGATGGTGGTTTCTCCTCTGGGTTTCAGAAGGGAGAACTCAGAATCCAGCAGGTGGATACAAGAAGGTGGCTTTCATTGCATTAGTTAGCTAGAGTGCAGAATGTCCAAGGTCACGGACATCTCCTCCTGGGGTTCTCTGCTGTGCTGGGGCCTCGGCATCTGAGCCCTGCATGTGGTGCTTGTTCCTTGCTTCAAGGAAACATGGTGGGGCTGAGGAAGCTCCGAGCAGGGGGGATAAATGCATGGTTTAGTGATAGCCTCATAAGGACAGATGGTAAGCACTGGGATTCTTCAGCCAGGAATGCAGAGAGGTGACTTGTCTCAACTTAAAACCACGGCCAGTGTGAAGAAGGCTGGTGTCAACCTGGATGCTAGGGGGTTGCGTTTGAAATGGAAGCAGGTAAGTTTTGTACAAATAAAAGGAAGCACAATTTACCAAAACAGATCAGAAACTTGGGAAACTGTTACAAGTGGCTCTTATTGCAGATGGCTTAATTCCACAGGGGTTGGACAAAAACAGAGCATCCCCCCCACCCTTGAAAAAAAAAAAAAGAGAGAGAGAGAGAGAGCCTTCTAAGAAATCCTAGAGATTCTGACACATACATAACCCTTCACTTAGACACTGATGAGGACAGTATGCTCTTACTGGGATGGATGGAGAATGGGGCAGCTTGGTGTAGTAGGGAAATCTTGGCCTGAATTAAGAAGATCTGGGTTCAAATCCTCAACTTACTCACTGTGTGACCTTGAGCAAGTTCCTAACCCTTCTGATGCTCACAAGGTTCAGGTGAAAGTTGTTAAACGATGTGTTACATAACCCGCAGTAGGTTCAATGAAGCAAAGGTTAGCCTGAGTCCAAAACTGAATTATCTGGGTTTTTATTTAACACGTATTTGCGGAGCCCTATCAAATACCAGGCTGTGTGCATATATCTCCCCTATTCTAGAAAGGCTCATGAAGTGAAGGCCCAGCTCTGTTCCATCCTGCAGACCTTCCTCAGGATGGCGGGAGGCTGTGAAGGTGAGCATCCCTGTGTCCTCTCCTGGTTGCAGAGTGTGATGGGAGAGAATGTCCGAGCACTCCCTTGGCCGGGGCACCTGGTCCCATCTCAGCAAACAACCCCCACTTCCCCTCTAGCCACTTTCCTCATCACCAAGCAAAAGGTTTCACAACCTAGTGAGTAATACGAGATGGTAATGATACGCTTTGCAGGCCACTTCTGCTTTTCATTTACTTATTTCTATTGCGAGTCTCTAGATGACCAACTCTGGGAAGAAGAGTTGAAGGTTTTGGGGGGGGAGGATGTGGGGTGGGAATGAGGGCCACTGTGACACAGTGGGTGTTTGAGATTCATTCCCTCCTGCAGGAAAATGTGTGCCTAGCCTCTGAGTGCCCACATCACTGTGATTAATTATGGTTACCTGAGATCACGTTGTGTCTCCTCCAGGCCAGTTGTGCTCCCCATTCCTTAGTATCTGGTCAGAGATGGCCCGTGATGTAGGTTTGATAAGCGTATTGGCACCTGCCTGGTATGCCGTACGCCTTGGCAGTGACCACCACACCTGCCCACCCAAAACCTAGCTTTTAAGATACTTCATGTCGTTCACATATTTTCTTGGCCTCAATAAGAAAGACTTCCCTTTGGTCCAACCTTAAACTACCCTGTGAGCTTTTATTTGAATTAATGCCTGACTGCCTTTCCTTGATGTTTGTGACATTGTGGGTGGGAGGGCTGTCTCTGTCCTTGATCTCACCTTGCCCCCTCTGTCAGAACTGCTTTAACATTGACCCCCCATTCTCTCCTTCCCCAGAACTCACATGCTGCGTGTCGGACTGAGCTATCCCTATTTCATACTATAAGCCAAGACTCGCTACACCGTCCTGCTGATATTCACAGTCGTGCCTGGGAAGGAGGCAGCCCCATTTCCAGCACATTTCAGTGGGAGACCTACACATGTGCCCCCTGGAGACTTGGTGGGGCAGGGGAAGAAACTGTAGGAGTGCACGTCCCCAAAGCCGCGTCTCCACGTGTGAATCAGTGTCACCTCGCTTTCCCCTCAGAGACCTCACTGTCCCACAGCGGGACCTGCCTGAAAATTGAGGGGACAAGGGAGCCCCTCAGCCTCTTCCTTCTTCAGCACTCCGCTCCCAGGCACCGCGGCTCCTCAGGCAGCGGAGCTGCTGAGAGCTCAGAGCTGCTGCTGCCCTGCATGCGTCAGCTCAGCCCTCTTGTCGGCGCCATGATGGTCTACAGGAGGGACATGGCAGCTTTCTGAATGGATTTTTCTTAAGAAAAGTGCCAGTGTTTATGCAGTTCATGATATTGCCCCATCCCTGCCGTTATTGTCACTTGGCTTTTTCTCACTAGGCTTCATCTTTATTTTTTTTTAATGGGGAAGTTTTTCTCTCACCCCTGCATCCTATATTTGGCTCCCCCTTCTCTACCCCTCCTAGATACAGAATTATGAGATTCTGACAAAAAAATAAGAAAATCTTCTTCGGTAAGTCTGTGAATTCTTCATATCATCTGTATTTTATTGTTGGAGAGAGGCTGGTGTTCTACTTGGTTCTGCCTGGTCCCAGACAGCTCCAGCAAAAGCAGGTGTTGAAACCAAGCTGAGCGTGTGTATCACTGTGACAAGCCATTCGCGTCCTGCCGTATTCCCTGACAGCCAAGCCAGCCGCCGAGCAACTGTAGCCAGGTTGGTCCTTCAGCGAGTCACAAATCACCCAGGTTTATTTTAAACAGACGGAATCTGTTTGGTCTAGGAGGGTGAAATGAGAGAAGTGTGTTTGCAGGTGAGTGTGTATATACGACACCACGAGCCCCCTCCCGCTTCCAGCCCAGACATTTCTGTGAACACACGTACCTAGGCCCCAGGAGATGTGCCTGTGACCCAGTTTTCACTGGCTTGGGCTCTTCCTGTCTGCCCTCAGCACCAGTCCTTGCTGGCCCCACAGGCTGGCCATTCTGCAGTTCTGTGCACACAGCTGCAGGGGTAGGAATAACTTAGTGCCCCACGACTCCCCCGAGCAGATATGAGTCTGGCCACTCCCCTGTCCTCCATTTGCAGGAATAGGCTGCAGGGCACAGGCTCACAGCACCGTGAAAGAAAACTGGAGTCTGGCCTTCAAGCTGTCCCTGGGGTCTGCAGCTGGGTGGCCAAACAGCCAGGTTGTTGCAGGACAGAATGACTACGGTTGAGTTGACACTCCCCTGCCCCCTAAGTAGAGTGAGGTATCATTAAAATGACAATGACACCGTAGATGCCCAGATCCTCAGAGGCTGGGTTCAGCTCAGCAAAGAGAACATGATGGGTGATGGCTGATGGCAATGCTCAGAGTTCAAGCTGCCTTTTCCTTCTCTAGTTTTGCAGCCAGTGTGGCTTCTCTTCTAAGGCGTTGCTTCTCATCTTTGGCTTTTGCGAGGGTGACCTGGGGATGTTCTCACCACTGCCAACTCTTGGAGCTGTTCTGGGTCTTGCTTGGGGCCCCGACGGTGGGCCTGTATGAGAGGTGCCCAATGAGTGGGGTGGAGGTGACAGGCGTCACCCTCGGGGTTCCGCAGAGAGAAGTCCCCCTCTGAAAACAGGGAGAGGAGGCAACTGGCTCACTGCATCACACACCACATGGTGTGTTCTCTCTAAAGAAAGACAGGGAAAAGCTGTCTCTGTGTCCTGCCCTGGACTTATTGTCGCACATGGACACAGGAGGTGCAATGGCTCCCTGCCCTTCCACGCTCCTCTCCTGACCCGTGTGAAATGTGCCTGTTGATTAGAGAAAAGTCTACTTCCGTGACTCTGCTGCCAAGCTTCACTCTCCCTGCGTCTTGGGAGAGGCCCTCCTCACCCAGGTCCAGGAGATTTGGAGACTGAGGCCAAGCCCGGTCTGCAGGGAGAAGAGGGAGCCCCCACCCTAGTTGTAGTTCACATTTAGCTTTGGTGAAAGCGCATCTCGTTTTGAGCCACATGTACCAAGAAAGCTGTTACTTCACCTTGTAGTAAGAACGCCTGGTTCTGCAGCCCCATCCTCCTACAAAGAGGATGTTGACTAAGATCTTTATGTTCCCGCCTCATTTCTGGAAAGTTCCCCGGCATTCTGATTGAACACTCAAGGGAATAGAGAAAAAACACCAAGGAGCCTCTAACATTTGCCTTGGCCGTTCTGAGAAGTTGGTGCTGAGAGGGTTTCCCTCAGACACTGTTGGGGCCACAGTGTCTCCATTGTGTGGGGGCATGTCACCATGGTGCAGTGAGCTTGTGGGGTAGACACGCGGGGTCTGTCTGCACGGCCCACGGCAGATGCGCCCGGTGGCACCGTGTCGAGCCTGGTCTGTGCTCCCTTGGACATGCACACAGCAGCTCACAAGCCATCTCCCCACTCTGCCTAACCACCTGTGCACCCCTAGAGATAATGCAAAAGAGGAGCACGGACTGGTTTTTAGCCCACCTCTCACAGCTCTATTTGCCCACAGCCCAGTTTCTATCAGTCAGCATCCAGCCAGCGACACAGAAGCCACTCCAAATATTTAAAACAGGGGTTGTAATCCTGAGAATTACTGAACACAGAAACAAGAAGAGGCCAAACTCAGAGGTGGGGAACAACAACAGGAAACGGCCACCCCCAGAGGCTGGGGGGACACAGGGGAGAGGCCACGTGACCAGAGCGTGGGGACCAGGGCCACTGGGAGGAACTGGGGACCACAAAAGTCCTCTCTGGTGGGAGCTGGAGCCTCGAGCAGGCCTGGTTGCTGCCGGAAACACCGCCGCCCTGGGCAGGGGTGGGGAGAAATAGCCTGGCTTCTCCTTTCCTCGTGCCCTATGGGCTCTTCAGGTGACCCAGCTGGAGGGGGGGTTCCAGGGACAAGCACGCTGTGGTGGTCAGCCCCCACTGCTGGGGGGGGTGTGCAGATAGAGGAGCGGGTCTGAGGGCAGGCAGGCAGGCTGGGTGTGCCCGGTGTCACGTCCAGCCTGGCGTTTATGCCCCCGTGCTATCCCAGTGAGGGTAGACGCAGGAGCTGCCCCTGTGGGCGTTTTGTAGACTCACTCACCTAGAAAGGAAATGTGTTTGGAAGGGAGGGGGGTAAAGCCTTTATTCTCAAAGATTGTCCCTGTTTTCCTTTGGGGGAATTTACCCATTTAGCAGCCCCACCTCACCATTCCCCTCAGGAAAGCCATGTCCCAGTTTTCTGTCCATCCCTCCCCTCCATTCCTCTGCCCCCAATTTCCGAGTTGTCCTGCCAGAGAACACTAGCCCAGACCATGCGTCCGTGGTCATGAGTGTTTCCCCAGGATAATCCATTCAGAGCGTGATGTTAGTGTGGACTGTCTGTAAGTAGATACCATCTACTAATCAATTTGTATTGTGTTTCCAATAAATTTCTGGAGATCATGTCTGGTTTTATGCTGTCCTTTGCCGGGATGGTGGCTCTGCTGTAAGGCTCAGTGTGTGCTCGCCCTAGCCCCCAGCATCAGGTGCTCCTCGTCTTGGGTCCCCTGGCCCCCTGCGTAGCTCACAGGCCAGGCCGGTGAGGCTGATCTTTCCCAGCCACACTCAGATGCCCAGAGACCTAGCCCCAGGGTCTGCGTTTTCTTCTGCGCTCCCATAAGCTACATCCTGAGGACTTGGAGGTTTCCTGAAGCTAGGTCACTCCAGGAGGGAGGTGGCCTTGGGCCCTCGTGTCCCCTTGGCCCGGAGGCAGGAGGAGCAACCCTTCCCCATCAACCACTCTTGCACTGCCGGGCCCAGTGCTGGGCCCCGTGTGAGAACGAGGCTCCCGAGCAGGTGAAGCGGACCCAGGAGCTGCACGTCACACAGATGGAAGTCCAGCACCTTCTCCTCGGGCCTGTAAGTAGAAAAGATACTTCTGAGTTTTCTTAAAGGGAGAGGGAGCCTGATCCGAGTGCCTGGCATTCTCCACTGTTTCCTGGGTGCCCTGAGTGTTGAAAGCTGCTTGATAGAAATGATGCGCTGTTGTGCATTGTACTGCTTCCCATCTGTTTTACTGCAGTGTAGACTCTGCCTCGGGTGCTGCGTAGGTTCTCTTGGACCCTTCAGCCCCTGTCAGTGAAGTACGCCTGCTTGAGACCCTTGTTTGCTGGGATTTGGGAGAGAAGTTTTTCAAAGAGAGAGGGGGGCGGCGCCTGGGTGGCTCACTTGGTCGAGCGTCTGATTCTTGATTTTGACCCTAGTCGTGATCTCACGGTCATGGGATTGAGCCCCACGTCAGGCTCCACGCTAAGGCATTGAGGCTGCTTGAGAGTCTCTTTCTCCCTCTCCCTCTGCTTCTCCCCCCTCCCTGCTTGTGCGCATTCTGTCTCTCTCTCTCTCTCTAAAAATAAATAAATAAATAAATAAATAAAAATAAGAGAGAGAGAGACACTGAGTTTCCTTCCAGAGTTTCACTACAGAAGCAAGACATACACATGCAAGGTTACCGGAGACCAGGAGCCTTGTAATTAAAGCAGCGTCTGTTCTGGCAGGAATTCCGGCATAGAGGGCTCAGTAAGGCCGGACTCACGGTCAGGGAAGGTTTTGTGGAAGTAGGGGAACACCTCAAGACGGAACACAGAGGCCCTCGCTGAGAAATTTTCTTTTTCATTCGTCTCAAGTGTGTTCACAATTGCTCCCTGAAGTGTTTTTATGATGATTGCCTTAAAATCCTTTTAGAGAATTCTAATGTCTGTGACATCGCAATGTTGATAATCTGTTGATTGTCTTTTCTCCTTCAAGCCGAGAATTTGCTGGTTCTTGGTATGTTCATTGAATGCTTTTGATTGAAACCTAGACACCTTGAGTATTATCTGCGAAACTCTGGATCTTATTTAAATATTGTGTTAGCAGGCCTTGTGTGAGACTTTTCTGGCAGGAAAAAGGGGAGCTGCTTTGTTACTGCTAGATGAGACGCAGGTCTGGGATCCCCACCGCGCTCGCAGGACAATGCGGAGAGAGGGAGGCTCCTCCTTACTGTGAGGTGTTTTGTTTTCTTTGCTAAGTTTTCTTTATTTTTTTCTTTTTTTAATTGAGACATAATTGATATATAGCATTGTATTAGTTTTAGGTATACAACATAATCTTATGATACATGTACATTTGGCAAAATGATTACCGCCATAAGTTTAGTTAATAGCCAACACCATACCTGATTACGTTGTTGTTTTTTTCCTTTATGGGAACTTTTAAGACTTACTCTCTTAGTAACTTTCAATATACATAATACAGTATTTAAGTATAGTCACCAAGCTACAAATAACATCCCCAGGCCTTGTTTCTCTGTCACTGGAAGTTTGTACCTTTTGACCAACCTCACCCATCCTCTCACTCCCTACCTCTCCTCTGGCAACAACTAATCTGTTCTCTGTATCTATGAGTTTGGTTGGTTTTGGGTTTTTTGTTTTTGTTTTGTTTTGTTTTTAGATTCCATATGTGAGATTGTACAGTAATTGTCTTTCTCTGTCTGATTTATTTCAGTTAGCATAACGCCCTCAAGGTCCATCCATGTTCTCACAAATGGCAACATTTCCTTCTTTTTTATGACTGAATATTCCTGTGTGTGTATGTGCATGTGTGCGTGCGTGTGCACACACCCCATGTTTTCTTTATCCATTCATCTCTCAGTAGACACTAGGTTGTTTCCATGTCTTAGATGTTGTAAATAATGCTGCAGCGAACATGGGGGTGCAGATATTTTTCCTGAGAGTGTTATTGTTTCCTTTGAATATATACCCAGAAGTGGAATTGCTGGATCATATGGTAGTTCTATTTTTATTTTTAATTGTTTTCATTCATCTCTAAGTATTTTCTTATTTATCTTATGATTTCTTCTTTGATCCGTTGGTTTTTTAAAACGGTATTGTTACATTTTCACAGGTTTATCAATTTTCCAGTTTTGTTTTTGTTATTGATTTCTTTTTTTTTTTTTTAAGATTTTATTTATTTCTTTGAGAGGGAGAGAATGTGAGTGAGTACATGTGAGAAGAGGAGCAGAGGGAGAGAGACAAGCAGACTCAGAGACAAGCAGTGCTGAGCGTGGAGCCAGATGGGGGGCTCAATCCCAGGACGCATGACCTGAGCCAAAATCAAGACTCAGTCACTTAACCCGACTGAGCCACCCGGGCGCTTTTGTGATTGATTTCTAACTTCATCCTGTTGTGGATGAAGATACTTCATACAATATCTATCTTTTTAAATCTGTTGAGACTTAAGTTATGGCCCGACATATGATCCATCCTGGAAAATGTTCCATGTACACTTGAGAAGAACGTATATCCTGTTGTTGTTGGGTAGAGTGTTCGTACATGTCGGCTAGATCTAGTTGGTTTATTGTGTTAAGTCCTCTGTTTCCTTACTTGTCTCTGTGTTATGGTTCTATCCACTATTGAGAGTGGGGTATTGAAGCCTTTGCTGTTGTAGAACGATCTATCCCTCCCTTCAATTCTGTCAGGTTCTGCTTTATATGTTGTGATGGTCTGTCATTAAGTACATGACTGATTATAATTGTTACATCATCTTATGGTACAGAACCTTTTACCAATATTTAACATCCTTCTTTGTACACTTCTTTTATTTAAAAGGCTATTGCTGTCTGATACTAGTACAGCCACCCCTGCTCTCTTTTGGTTACTATTTGCATGGAATATCTTTTTCCATCTTTTCTCTTTGAACCTGTTTGTGTCTTTGGATCTCAAGTGAGTCTCTTGTAGATAGCATGTAGTTGGATCGTGTTTTTATCCATTCTGCCGATCTCTATCTTTTGATTGGTGAGTTTAATCCATTTACGTTTAAAGTAATTACTGTTGGGGGGGTACTTACTTCTGTCATTGTGCTATTTGTTTTCTATATGCATTATAGCTTTTATGTTTCTTATTCCTCCGTTACTGTCTTCTTTTGTGTTTAGTTGATTTTTTGGTAGTGAAGTATTTAATTTCTGTTTGTGTATATTCTATAGCTATTTTCTTTGTGGTTACCATGGGGATTGCACTGAACATGCTACAGTTATAACTGTAATTTGAATTTATACCAGCTTAACTTCAATAACATACAAAAAGTCTGTTCCTTTATAGCTCTGCCCCTACCCCTTTTGGTCGTCAGTGTTACAAAATTACATTTTTATATATTGTGTGCCCCAAAACATAAACTAATGATTCTTTTAAGCACATTAGTTTCTTAAATTATGTAGAAAAAAAGATTTGGAGTTAGAAACCAAAGTTACAGTAATATTAGCTTTTATACTATTAATTGTTTTTCTTTCAATGTATTAGTCTCTTTGATCATGTAGAAAGCAAACAAAAGTACAGTTACAAATGATTGTTACAATAATACTACCTTTGGGATGCCTGGGTGGCTCAGTCGGTTAAGCATCTGCCTTTGACTCAGGTCATGATCCTAGGGTCCTGGGATCGAGTCCCACATCAGGCTCTTTCCTCAGTGAGGAGCCTGCTTCTTCCTCTGCCCCTACCCCCACTTGTGCACGTGCGCTCTCTCTCTCTCTGACAAATAAATAAAATATTGTTTTAAAAAACTACCCATGTAATAAGTACCCATGTATTTACCTTTATTGGGATCTTTACTTCTACATGTGGACTTTGTGTGTTTGTTTTTAAGATGTTATTTATTTATTTATTTATTTTAGAGAGAGAAAGAGTGCACACACAAGCAAGGAAGAAGCAGAGGGAGAGGGACAAGTAGACTTCATGCTAAGCGGAGCTGAGTTACTGTCCTTTGATTTCAACTTGTGGAACTCCCTTCATCATGTCTTGCCAGGCAGGTCTTGGGGTCACAAACTCCCTCTCAATTTTTGTTTAACTGGGAATGTCTTAATTTCTCCCTCACTTTGAAGGACAGTTGCCATATACAAAGTTCTTGATTGACAGGGTCTTCTTTTAGCACTTTGAATATACTGGTCCACTGCCTTCTGGCTTCCAAAGTTTTTGATGAAAAATCTGCTTATTTTCTTATTGAGGACCCCCTGTATGTGATGATTTGCTAGTCTGTTGTGATTTTTAAGATGCTCTCTTTGTCCTTTGTCTTTTGAAAGTTTGCTTCTAATATGCCTCAGTGTAGGTTTCTTTGAGTTTATCCTTTTGGGAGTTCATTGAGCTTTGCCTCATAAAGGATTAGCTGAATTGTTTTGTCCCCACTGAGTAATGGCAATAAAATGCTTTTTAACCAAATTTTGGTTAAGATTCTCTCCTTCTCACAGGCCCTTGGACTTTGCCCCCCCCCCCCCCCACGTCAGCCAGAGCCCACACACAAACCCTCCTGAGAATAGGCTGGCCTCAGGGTGAAACTCTGATTTACCATCCTGTCATGCCACCCTTTCATCCCACTTCCTCACACCCATTCTTTTCTATAAAAGAAAAACTCTTTTTGCCAACCCATGTGACACATGCAGATCTTAGGGGTTCTCCATTACAATAGTCTCCTGTGCTGTTCCTCACCCCTTCTTGCAATCATGCCTCCTCTACTGTTGCCCTTGTAGTAATCCTTCAAATAAAATCTCTCCTCACTAAATCTTTTTTTTTGATCTTTTATTTGACACCAAGAATATGTTAAGAATATCAAGGAAAGAGGGTCTGTAAATTTGGATTTGGTCATAAATACCTGTGTATTAATTAAACCCCATGAATAAGTGATATGAATCTCTCACCAAAAGCCATTGGCCTCCAACGTGCTAGATTCAAGTCAAAGAAGTAAAGTTGCAACCAAGTTAACATTTTAAAAACAACAAATTATGATTGATAACACTTTCCTGTTTTTGTCTAATATTCAGCAAAACAGCACTAGGACTCTGATAAATAGAAATATATTATGGACAGCTAGGGCACTGACAATTCTCTAGAACTTCCTCTGCAGTATAAAATTTCTGAAGATTTTCTGTCAATAACATTTTACCCAAATGAAAGCATCTCTTGATTTAACCAACTTCCTGTGATGCTCATTAGTTATAACTTATCAGATAAACCTAATATTAAAAAGATAAACAAAAAATTCTAAGTGATTTTCTAGGGGCCCTCTGGGAAATCTCAAAAACAGTTTTAGGTGTGAAAGATACTCTTTAGGATTTTATTTTTGTATTTATAAAAGAAATGATATGTATCCATTATTATGGTATCACACAGCGTATTTACACTGCCCTAATAATCTTCTGTGATCTGCCTATCCATTCCCCCACTCTCCATCCCCGGCACCCCTCCCCTGCCCCCTGGGCAGCCACTGATCTTTTTACTGTCTCCATAGTTTGGCCTTTTCTAGAATGTCATTAGTTGGAATCATACAGTATGTAGCCTTTTCAGATTGGTGATTCTTTCACTTAGCAATATCTTTTAAGAGAGGATTTGATTTGGGGAAGACAAAATATCAAAAGCTTCTGTCAGGAGTTTTGAGCACTTAAGGTAGGATGACAGATTATTGAAAAACAATACTTGCCTACCGCATTTCTTTTTAAGTTTGTTTATTAATTTTTTTTTAGTAATCTCTACACCCAGCATGGGGCTCAGACTCATGACCCTGAGATCAGAGTTGCATGCTCCTCTGACTGAGCCAGCCAGGTGCCCCTTGGCTACACCTTTAACTAAAGTGATGGTGAAAAGATGGCTAAAGTTAACATAAAAGGAAACATGATTGTAAAGAATCTTAGCTCTTTTAAAAGTGAGAGGACTTTATTCACTTCAATAATCAAGGACATGATAAAGTCAACCTAAACCATAAGAAATTATTCTGATAAGACATAGAATCTTTGCCCTCTAAGCAGATAACTCAGAAGGTAAAAAACAAACAAACAACAAAAAACAAAACCTATAACCAAACCCTTCTTAAGAGAAGACTGATAATCCAGGAAAATTTTGTCACTTTAACAGAGAAAGCCAGATTCTAGTTTGGCATCAGTATAATATTTGACACTAAAACGTTTTTTGAAAATCATGTAAATAAACCCGTCAATCCTTAGCTAACTTTGACCACTCAAATAAAATTCCTTTCTGCAAAAGTACAACTTTCTATATCCATACACATCCATTATAACTTTTCAAGGTGCCAAAAATGGACAGGTTTATTAATAGACCCAAATATATATTTTTGTATTATAAATATATTTTATATTTATATAATATAATATATAATATAATAAAATATATAATAATATACTATATACTAAAATATTTTATTTTTACATTTATATTATAAATATATATATTTGGGTCTATTAATATATATGTTAATATATATTAAGGCTATATATATATATATATATACACACACACACAGGCCCAAATATATATATATATATATATATATATATATATATATATATGGGCCTTCAGTACCATATAAAGAGCTAAAAATTATGCTTGAAATAATGTTTCCGTATTTTATTTTACTAAAAAAGGATTTAGGAATTAAATGAGTATCAATTACTGGACCCAATTTAGAATTAGTCCAAGATTTTAGGTTACCTAAAGGTATTGGACATTATCTTCTAGTTGACACACTGCAAAATATAATTACTCCTGAAATTTATCAGAATAGTGATTCAATTTGGTTAAATGCAAACTTTTCATATTCTTACATTAAATAGAAGTGGTGCTACCTTATTTGATCAGTAAATCTGTAGGAGTTTAGGAAGAACATACCCAAATAGAATAAAATGTAAACTTCTATTATACTTAATGCTGATAACTCACAGAAGACATAGCTATTTTTGCTAAAACAGTATTAAATTAGTCTCATACAAAAAATTATATAAATTATGTGATGTTAAATTCTTAAAACATTTGAGTTAGTGTGTATTTTTTCCACATTGAAAGTATTAGAGCTTCAATTTCCTTAATTTGGGGGAATTTTAGGAATGTTCAATTTGTATAAGCTTCCATCTCTAAGATAAATAAATCTCAAACAGAATCTCTATAAATAGAGATTTATAATCTAAGTAATTTGATAATCTGAAGGTAAGAAAATACTACATACTCAGACAGAAACATATAAAAAGGGCTTATCGTTTCAATTCTAAAATTTCAGCTATAAGTCAAGAATACACAGAAAAAACTCAGTTTTTGAACATTTCATATCAATGAGCTCTTGTCTTCTCAGTGTATATGAATTCTTAACTGATCTGAGTTCAAAATACAGAAACAGAAGAGTAGCAAACTAGATGCTTCATTGTCTTTCACCAACAAGGACAAGACCTCTGTAAATCATTATATCTTTTTTCATCACCTTCCCTCATCCCTCCTGCAGATCAGTGGAAGCCGGCTCTCCTAGGGATGACCCATCTCCTATCTATCTCCTTCCCTTTCTCCATCCCTCCCTCTCTTCCTCAGTCCCCCCCCTTCCCCCCCTCCCACCCTCCCGCTCTTTTTTTCTCTCTTTGACTTAGACTCCAAATTCCACTGTGTCTGGTTTGGCTTTCCTTTGCTTTCTATACAAGCACAGGTTTGTTTGTTTTTAAAGATGTCTTTATTTATTTTAGGGAGAATGCAGGGGGGAGGAGCAGAGAGAGAGTCCTAAGCAGACTGCACATTGAGTGCAGAGCTCAATGTGGGGCAATCCCAGGACCCTGAGATCGATCGCAACCTGACCCGAAACCAAGAGTCAGATGCTTAACTGACTGCAGCACCCAGGTGCCCCCAAGCACAGGTTTGACAAGACCCAAGAGTGGGACAAAGAAGCCTGCAAAGACTACCTTATAAATTCTAGGTACTGTTGGCATATAATTGATGACTAGGTTTTTCCTAGAGAAGAGTAGTCAGATCTCATTCTTGGTCCAGTTATTTTTTAATTTTTATTTATTTTTTAGAGTGTGAGAGAAAGAGAGAGCATGAGCATAAGGGCAGAGGGAGAGACAGAATCTTTTTTTTTTCTTTTTTAAGATTTTGCTTATTTATTGGACAGAGACACAGCGACAGACGGAACACCAGCAGGGGGAGTGGGAGAGGGAGAAGCAGGCTTCCCGCTGAGCCTGGAGCCCAATGCGAGGCCCGATCCCAGGACCCTGGGATCACGCCCTGGGCCGAGGACAGACGCTTAACAACTAAACCACCCAGGCGCCCAGGGAGAGAGAGAATCTTAAGCAAGCTCCATGCCCAGCACAGAGCCTGACATGGGGCTCGATCTCATGACCCTGAGATCATGACCAGAGCCAAAATCAAGAGTCTGATGCTTAACTAACTGAGCCACCCAGGTGCCCCTTGGTCCCAGTTCTTGAATGTAGCTCAACAGTAAACAATATTTACTGGAAACTCTGGAGTGATTCAGATTCCCCACTACCTGGCAAGCCTTCCTCCGCTGAAGAGGCCTAACTTACTGTCTAGACAGAGTCCTTCACTTACCTGTGAAATGGAAGCCCAGGGGACTTTGAGTTCCTTACCCTCAGGGGTGTGTTTTGGCAAAGGTGATGGAGAAGCAGTTTTGGCCGCCAAAGACCAATATCCTTGTCTTGGCCACAGACGGCTGTTAGGCTGGCCTGTTAGATGGCCCAGCTCAGCACAAGGCCCAGGACGTCCTCTCTGCCATTACTGACTTGGCAGGGGGACAAGGCTCAGCACAACTCTATTGCTGTGGGTCTGCTGCCTGAGACCTGTGGTTAGAGCCCCTGGATATTCACCATAAAGGACACCTGGATGGCTGGTGGTGTTCGAGTAGCAAGTAGCAGAAATTGCTTCTGGCTGGCTTCTACCCAAAGAGAGATTTATGTGGAGGATTCTGGGAATTCCCTCAGACTCCAAGAAAGATTTGGGATGCCCCAGGACATCCAGGGCC
The DNA here is from genome assembly GCF_023065955.2 of Ursus arctos. Lineage (NCBI taxonomy): Eukaryota > Metazoa > Chordata > Mammalia > Carnivora > Ursidae > Ursus > Ursus arctos. The sequence goes on along the minus strand of NW_026623100.1, from coordinate 52,103,097 downwards.
TCCCTGGAGCATAGCCATGATCCTGACTCAGCTCCATTAGTCCAGTTGGATAGTGTCTGGTCCGGGCAGGGGGATAGATAGTGTTGGACCATTCTGGAGATGGCTATGGGCTGTCTGTTGCAACCACAGATGCCAGTAACTGAAAGAAGCAAAATCCAAAATCAAGGTCCGGTAGGGCTGGTTTCTGCTGACGCCTTTCCTCCTGGCATATAGATGGCTGGTTTCTTGCTAAATCCTCAAAGGCCCTTAGAGGCGGGCAGCTGGAGCTCCCTTATGTCTCTTCTTATAAGGACAGCAGTCATACTGGATGAGTGCCCCACCTGATGACCTCATTTAACTTTAATTACTGCCTTAAAGGCCCTATCTCCAAATACAGCCATATTAGGAGTTAGAGCTTTAACGTGAATTTGGAGGGGACACAGTTCAGTCCATACCAGGTCTCAATGGCCAGAGTGATGGCCCCCATCTGCAAGGAGGCTGGGGAAGCTGGGAACAGAATTGTTATGATTGGCTTACATTAATCATGTCCCACGAATCCTGGGACGACTCCCTGGACCTCGCTGGAATTCTGTTAGCAAGAGCAGAGGGGGGATGAGTGTTAGATGGACAACTGCGGGCGTCGGCTGCACCGCTGTGTGCAGGTACGCACTCCGGGAGCCCAGTAGCACAAGAGCAGATTCGTTCTGGCCACCTCCTCCCACCACCCCCAGACCCCCGTGCACAGACCTGGCCCTCACTTTCCAAGGCCTGGTCCTCTTCCGGTCCTTCAAGGTTGTCAGCCACCATCTCCTTTCCATACATTCCTTAAATTACCCAGACCGTTCCTGTTGCCTGCCTTCAAAGAGTACTGTTAAATATACATTTAAAAAATAATAGTGGGGTGTGGGGGTGGCTCAGTCAGTTAAGCATCTGCCTTCAGCTCAGGTCACGATCCTGGGGTCCTGGGATCGAGCCCACGTTGGCCTCCCTGCTCAGTGGGGAGTCTGCTTCTCCCTCCCCCTTCTTCCCCATGCTCTCTCTCTTGCTCACTCCCTCTCTCAAATAAATACATAAAATCTTTTTTAAATAGCCTCCAACTTTTAGTTTTAGCTCAGATCATGATCTCAGGGTTGTGAGGTCCAGCCCCACGTTGGGCTCCACACTCAGTGGGGAGTCTGCTTAAGATTCTCTCTGCCCCTCCCCCCATTCTCTCTCTTTCTCTCTCAAATAAATAAAATCTTTAAAAAGTAATAGTAATAATATGTGACATATATATACTTTTTTTCTGTTCTGATACATAGTCTGCCTAGTCATAATTTCAGTGACACAGATGCAGGCTTCTCGCCAGAGGCATGACTGTCATTTATGAGCCCTTTTTTCTATTGCTAAACATTCCCAATCATCTTCTATAATAAATTCCTAGAAATAGAACCAATGGTCAAATGGTATAAATATTTTTATGACTCTTGATATATACAGGAAACCTGTGATAATTATATTGTCACCAGCAATATATAACACCGGTTGGTTTTTTCAAATCACATCTCACTATATATATATATATATATATATATATATATATATATATTTGTTTATTTATTTATTTATTTAAATAAATGTTAGTTGTTATTAACTCTTTTTTTTTAAAGGTTTTATTTATTTATTTGATAGACACAGAGCATGAGCAGGGGGAGGAGCAGAGGGAGAGGGAGAAGCAGACTCCCCGCTGAGCAGGAAGCCTGACATGGGGCTCGATCCTGGGACTCCAGGATCATGACCTAAGTCCAAGGCAGATACTTAACCAACTGTGTCACCCAGGTGCCCCCTCACTATATATTTTTAATTTAAAAATATGAAAAATGTTTCCTTATTTCATTGTTTTTCACATACCTCAAGTCCCAAATTAGAAAATTCCTATCAAATCATATGTCCCAAGTTCTGGTTTGGGAAATACGGGGATGTGTTGAGAAGGGACATGGGGAAATGGGTAATATTTTATTTGCTCTCCTAGCTACACACACACATGTGCACCTTACACACATGTGTGGACATTCATGCCCACGGCAACAGTTTCCTCCTAGGTTTTGTCTTAGTCTGTTTGGGCCGCTTGAACAAAATACCAATATTATAAACAACAAAAATTAATTTCTCACAGTCCCGGAGGCTGAGAAATCCAAGATAAGGTGCCAACAATTCAGTGTTTGCTGAGAGTCTGCCTCCCAGGTGGCTTTTCGCGGTTTCCTCACAGGGGGAAGGGGCAAGGGGGCTTTCTTGGGCCTCTTGTACAAGGGCCTGAATGCCGTTCGCAAGGGCTCCGCACACACACGACCTAATCACCTCCTAAAAGTCCCATGTCCTAACACCATCTCATGGGACATTAGGTTTTCAACATAAGATTTTTTCAACATTCAGACCACCGCAGTTCCCTTGTGGAGTCCCTCGAGGGGTAATAAGGGAACTGAAGGCAGACAGAAGGGGGCAAATCCTGCCAGCAAACGGCAACTGGAGGAACGGAGAAGGCTTCAGTGTGGCCAGGTCAGCCTCCAAGTCTCTCTCTGGCTTCTTCTTTTATTCCGTTATCCTTGACTCAAAGTCCCCGCTCCCCCCAGTTTCAAAAGTTTTAACCATTGGTCCAGGAACAGAGGTTGATTCTGGTTCTGGTTGAACAGAAGTTGATTCTGGAAATGAGGCTTTAGAGAGAAAAGCCTCAGAAGTGGGTGAAGCCCAACAAAACTTCCTGTTTTCCCCGAGGCAGGGAGTGAGTCTGGCTAGATTCCGAGATGTGGTGCTGCCTGGGGCTGCTGGAGGTCTGGCTCCAGACATACAGCCCAGGTCTGGAACTTCCAAGGAGCAGAAAGACAGGAGCTGGAATTTTCAAGGAGGGAGGTGTTGAGACTCCCCAGTGGAGGGGGTGGGGGGAGGGTGGGGAAGTCCCTTTTTGTTGCTGGTAAGTGTGCCTCTAGTGGTTGGAGTGTGTATTACAAGCCTAGAGGTAAATGGGATAGAGTGGGCAAAATGCTGTGGTAATTGATGATTTTTATGGGTGGATCCCTTATGATGAAATGTTAAGAGTGATGGATAGATATCCTCATAAGGTTCCTATTAAGGGTGCCTCTGGAACTGGGTGTGACACCATGTGGGTTGGGTTGAGTAGCAGCTTTGAAAAGAAGTTACGGGTTGTGCCTCCCTTGTGTTTTTCCAGAAACTTCAATAAAATCTTGCCACTGTTCCTGCCTAGTCTCGTGGGGGGAGGGCGTGTGTGAGAAGAAGTTTGGCCCACATTTCTGAAGCAATAGTCAAGGATGGGTTCTATCCCTTCCCGAAAGCAAGGTAAGGAACTGGCCGAGGTCACTTGGGAAGAGCTGCTCCTCTCCAGGGCCACCAGCATTTTGGACTGATGAGTTGAGGAACAGTTGTCTAGAAATCACCTGGGGATGGCTCCTGAGCAAGTCCTTGGGGAACTACTCAGAGGCAGCTGGGGAACACTCTGAATGTGGATGTTTCTGATAATAATTGGGGTAAAAAATAGGGTGAGTCTAGGACACCTGTTCTATGGGCGAGGTAGAACTGGGGATTAGTGGTGAGGAGGGAACACTGACTGCCCTAAAGGAGCCTAGAGGGTGGGGTAGGGTGCAGACCATAATAGGTCCAGCAGCAACAGGATGGGAGAAACACTGGCTGCTGTGGGGCACATGGGGTGGGCACTGGAGCCAGTAAGGCTCCGTGAGGAAAACTTCTGGGTGAGGCTGGAACAGTGGGTGCAGTAGAGAGAATTTTTTCAGGTTCCTGTTTTCTGTGCTTCCAGAGCTAAGGGAGGGCCACACATGCTGGGAGCTGAGGTGGTACCTCAGGCTTAGCCCAGACAGAGGCTGGGAGGAGCAGGGAGCCAGGAGACTGGGGGAAGGACCTTCCAAACGAAGACCTTTGGGGTTTATCTTCCAGGCAGAGGAGGGCCATGGGCCAAGTTCACGCAAAGGGTGAGCTGACCAGAGTTGGGATTTGGAATGATTCTTTTAAAGGATCATCTACTGATTTCCACCATACCCACGGCCACAGGCCCCACCTCCAGAGCTCTGGCGTTACTCCACAGATGACGCTAGATTTGTTCTACTCTGCTCTGGGAGTTCATCATCAGTGATCTCTCTCCTCATAGCCCATGGGGGAATGCCTCTTTCTGGAAGGGTGGGGTGGGCTGGGGTAGAGCAGCCTACCTGGATTTTTCCCAAGAATCTGCCTCCCTATTACTACCCAGGCATTCAACTCAGTGGCCCGTGGGCAAGTGATGTCCAACCCAGGCTTCTAGGATTGGGCTCCCTGGCCCAAGCCCTTCTGCCCCACCGCCCTTGCTCATGTGCAGAGGACCTGCGGCTGAGATGTGGCACTAATTTAGCCCATAGTCATGCGTATATATGGGAGAGAGAGGAGAATGGCAACTCTGCGACAGGTGAGCGACTTCTCCTTTCTAGGTCCTTGGCAAACATTACTAATCAATTGCATCACTTTCACACTGAGTCAGCTCAAAGCTGCAGGCAACCAGGAACAATGAGAGTTGGTGCCTAGGGTGAAGCTGATTGACGATTCTTGACCCAGACGGGACCCAAAGGTCGGGTGGCTGTGTGTCAAAAGCCAGGCAGGAGAGGGGCAGTCACACACAAGCCAGTATTTCAGAAACCCTGAGGGTTGCCTGGGTGGTTCAGTTGGTTAAGCAACTGCCTTCAGCTCAGGACATGATCCCAGGGTCCTGAGATCGAGCCCCGCATCAGGTTCCTTGCTCAGTGGGGAGTCCCCTTCTCCCTCTCCCTCTGCCTGCCGCTCCCCCTGCTTGTGCTGTCTCTCTGTCTGTCAAACAAATAAAAATAAAATCTTAAAAAAAAAAAAAAGATTTCTCAAAAGCATGAGGTGGAGGGCAGGGCCGGGGGTGGTCAGGCTGGCCAAGCAGAACTGCAGAGGAGGTGATGATTCATGTGTGTCCAGAACTTTACAGAGCACTTTCACTAAATGCCCACAACTCTTGAGGTAGAAATTACTCACTTCCATATTACAGATGAGGCAGCGGAGGCCCAGACACATGTATTCGCCTGACATCGCCGGCAGCAGCTGCTGTCTGGTCTACCCGGAGGACACACTGCCTCTGAACTAATAGTTCACAGGTGAGCCGCTTCTCCTCAGAGTGTACCCATGAGCTGAGGCCCCCCAGGGTATAGCAGCTGAGGCTGAGCCGGCTGGTGCTGGGGGGCCCCAGCGTGATGAGGAAGGGGGCTGGGAGCCATTGCTGGTTCCCGGGGGACGTGAACATTCTCACTCTGGCCTAGTTCGAGCTACCAGAGAGGCCTCATTGAATTTGGAGTTGGGAAGAGACGAGCCAGGAGGAGGCCGCCCCAGCTCCCGGATGGCTGCTGCGTGGTTGTTCAGCTCTCCCTGGGGTCTGTGAGCCCCCACAGGCTCTTGCCTACCTGGGTGGGAGTTTCTTGCTGTTGCTTGCAAGTATAAAGGGCCTAAGAACCCTCACTGCACCTGTTGGTACGTCAGTCTCAGGGCTTGTGTTCTGGCTTCCAGCTCCTTGAACTTTCCTCCCACCCTGCTGCTCCCTCAAGGGGCGGAAGGGATAGCAAGGCCAAGCAGGAACCCTGGAGAAGGCTGGAAGCCTCACGCGGGGAGGGGTGGGGGTGGGGCTGGTGGTGCAGCCACCCTTCTAAGACCCCTGCCTGGAACCCCTTATCCCTGGTCCCTCCCTGGGGGGAGGGGGGCTCATAACCAGGCTGGGCAGCAGCTGGCACCTGCTGTGCACAGATGAGAACTGGCTTTCCAGGAGTAGCCAGGGGCCCAGAGGAGCTGGGAAGGCCCTCTCAGGACCAGGAGTGTGCTCGAGGTGGGGAGGTCACTGGCCTTTCGTCAGTCAGTAGACCCTATGTTCATCTCATTCTGGGTCACGGGGCAGAACCTGGAAGTGACCGTACTCATTTCACAGATGCACAGATGTGGCCCAGGGAGAGGCAAGGCTTTGGATAACTCAGGAGGTGGGCAGGACGGGGACCCACGCCCATGCCCTGCCCAGCCCGCCACGACCTGCCCCTGCTGGCCCGTGCACTAGGGGACATGCACAGCCCACTTGGCAACAACCTGACTCTGTCCTGCCTTCTCATCTGGAAGCCCGGTTGCGCTTCCCAGCAGCGCCCTTCTGGGAGTCACTTGCTTAGGAAGCTGATCTCAGGATAACAAAGAACGAGAGCTGCCGCCTAGTGGCCATGCAGCGGCAGGACTTCGGCTTGAATTGTGGGAATGCTGAGCCCGTGGTGGACCAGGTGGCCTGGCTGGGTCACTTGGGGTTGAGGACAAGTGGCCCGGGGTGTGTGTGTGTGTGTGTGTGTGTGTGTGCAGGGGGGGCTGCAGTGAAAGAGCAGGTATACCCTGTCCAGGGGGCAGCAGCCACTACTGAGCTCCAGGAAATGGTCTCCTGCAGCCAGAAATTCTGATTTGTAAAGAGAAGCCTGATATCCAAAATTTGATGTGAAATCTCTTGATTTTTAAACGCTGGCAACTAGTTACAAAAACATTTTTTTTAATTACAGGGGTCAAACTAAATCCATCTTCAGGCCACTATCTGTAGGCAGGCTCTGGCCTTGAGCTTAAATGGAAATCTCTTCCCTGGGGGGCTTCCCCTGAAATGCCCCCCGCCACCCCCTCCAGTGTGGGGCACTTCACACTCCCCTGAGGGTACTGAGCGAACCCCTGCTTCCAGACCTTCTGGCTCCCCACTGTGAAGGTCATGCCAGGAGACCCTTACTCGGGTCCTTGCTGCAGTCCCTCCTCCCCACCCTCAATTCTGGATCTTGAAGACTCAGAGGTAGGCCTTGCCCCAAACCACTGCTGGGCTTTTGTGCTGATTTCAAAGCTTCCCATACCCTGGCCTCCTCGCCCTCCCCCAGGACATGTTCCCACCAACTCACCTGGCAACACAACAGTTTGAGCCCCCCCATCCTCCCTCTGAAGCCATTAGGATCTACGATCCATTGGTCCTACCCATTTTGGGTCCCTCACTCCTCCCCCCAACTTCCACTCTGCGGCCCCCCATCATGGTCACCCGTGCTCTGCAGAATCTCTGGGTGCAGCTCCCACTGACGTGGGACCCAGCACCCCCCACTCCAACTCCCAGCTCCACAGCCAGTGGCCCCAGCTGGCAGGGAGACCACCTCAGTGCTGCTAGTCCCACAGAAACTCCTGCCACTAGCCCCTTTGGCTGGGAACTTGGGGCTTTCCAGAAGCCCCATGGCCCTGCCCTGTGCAGACTTGCCCCCTCTCTTGGAGATCTCTAGTTGCCCTTCTCCGTCCTCACACGTCCAACCCCCCAGTGCCCGGGCTCCCTTGGAGAACGAAAGCACTCTCCGGGAGTGTCCATGGCCCCCACCCACTCCAGACCTGCGCTCAGCCATGCTGCCCGTGTCTCTGTAAATGGGCCCCCTGCCACCCCTACCCCCCAGCACCTGGTCCCACCCAGAAACCACAGGCATCTTGTGAGAGCAGAGACCAGGACCCTCCTGTGCTCCAGCTCGCTCTGGGACCCAGAAGGCTCCACGCATCCAGCCTCAGCACCTGTCAACCCCATCTGTCCCCCAGCTTACTCTGCTCCAACCCCATACGTCTTCTAATTCCTCAGACACACGTGCCCACTCCCACCCAAGGCCTTTATCCTCTCCGTCCCTCTGCTCTCCCCCCAGGAGCTGCACGGCTCTGTCCCTCCTCCAACCATTGCTCAGATGCCCCCTTCTACCGAGAGCTCCTGGCCACTCTGTTTAAACTCTGCACCCCAGACGTGGTGACAGCAGCCCAACACTGAGTGCAGTTAATGCCCCTGAACTGTACACTTAAAAATGGTTAAAATGGTAAATATTACGCTGTTATATTTTACCACAAAAACAAACTGTACACTTCACTCCCAGCCCTGTTTTTCTCCCCAGTGCTGAACTCCTCTGTACTTTAGTCATTCTGTTCCCCCCGTAGAATGTCGGCAACATGAAGGCAGGGCTTGAATGTTTTGTCCACTGAGGTGTCCATCCCAACACCTAAAACAGTGCCCGGCACCTGCTAGGAATAGACGCTCAGTGTCTGTCAAATGCCTGACCCGTGGCCTTCTCCTTGAACTGTCACCAGGCAAAGGCGCGGGGATTGTGGGGATGTCCCTTCTAGAGTCGCCCCCACCCAACGCCACCATCCTTTCCATTTTAATGCACGTGCTGCCAGGGCGAGCCCTCGCCACCCTCCTCAACAGCTTGAATGCCATGGTTTGAAAGGGGTCCTCCAAATGGCCCTGTAACCTGGTTTATGCCCAAACGTGGGCTCTGGCTGGTCCCCAGGACAGAGTCAGGGACTGTCGGGACATAGCAGGAACGCAAAGGAGTGAGTCTGAAAGGGGAGACTAGCTGGAGCGCACCTGTCCATTTTGGGGGGCGGTGCAAGGAGTCAGGCTCTCCCGTCAGCCGCGCCTGAAGCTAACAGCTCTCAGCTGTTTCCCTCATTTGTGAGCGAGGACAGTGCCTTCCCCCGGAATTGGGAGGGGCGAGTGAGGAAAAGCAGGGAAAGCGGCACATGGGAAATGCGAGGCACAGAAGTTTTCCGGGAAGCATGCCCACATTAAGCTCTGGGCATTTGCTGACACCCCAGCAAGGGCCGCCGCCTCCTGCCCGGGGACCAACTCAGGCCGCGGCCGCCTCTCAAGAGAGGTGTAGTCCCCGGAGCAGCCTCCAGAGGGCACCACCATCACAGCGCTGAACCTTCCGTGCCTCAGTTCTGCCGCCAGGCGCGCACCTCCCACCTCTGCGCCTGAGCGAGCCCGCTGTGGCTTTGTGGATGGAAGGGTCCGCGTCGACCCTGCCCCATGTCAGGCAGGACCCTGCACACAGCAAGTAGCCCTTGCCTCCCCCTTCCCCAAGGGGATCTGACCCCATAGCCTGTGGCCCAGCACCCAGGGCACTTGCAGGGAGGGTGGCAGAATTCAGCCCTCCCACCCCTCCTGGTCCACCACTCCAGAAGCCTGGAGAGATGGGCAGGATGCGGGTGCATGTGGGAACTGGGGGCTTGCAACTGGAGGCCAGGTAGCTACGCAGGCTGGTATCTGGCATCGCCCAGGAGGGAGGTGGGGAACAGGGAGACCCCTTGCAGAGCCAAGAACAGTGACTACCACTCTCTGGCTACCCCACACTGGTCCCGGCTTCGAGAGCAGCTCTCTGGCCTGTGCCCATCTGAGCTCCCCCTCCACAGGTGGCTTCCAGAATTGGAGGCTGGAGGCAAGAGGAGGCTGGATGGGATGCCTAAAGCCTGGGTAGCCCACCCCCTGCTGCCAGATATGTTGTGTGCCCTGGTCCGGGTTCTGCCCTACTCAGTGGTGGCACTGGGCAAACAAAGCCCATCCCTGGCCTCAGCCTACTCATCCGTTAACTAAGTGTGTGTGTGTTGGGGGTCAGGGGTGTCATTACATAGATTGCCTCTCCCACGGCCTGAACTCCTGAGTATCCCAGAAGGCTGGGCAAGTTCCAGCAGTGGAGGTCAAAGGGCACCGTTGACCAATCTGAGGCTGGCAGCCGGGGCCCTGGCCCCACACCTACTATCCGGGCATCTAAGAGCAGTAATGCCTTTGCACTAGCGTATGAAGCTCAGAGGGCTGCTCCACCTGGCTTCTGAGAACAGGCAGCCTGGGGAGGGGAGGGAAGCCTTGGAAAGGCGCCCTCCCTTCTTCCCTCCCTCTTAGACAGATGGCCCCCACTGCTCCCCAGAGCCTTTAGGAAGGAGGGTGTTAGGCTGCAGGGTCTGAGAAGGCCGATGCCCAGGCCAAGATCCTAGCCACTTCACTGCCCTTTCCCTCTCGGTGCCTACCCACGACGGGAACCTCCTGGTCCGTCCCTGGGCAGCAGGCGAGGGGGGCTGGGATGGGGGCTTTGGGAGGATTCAGCAGTCATCCAGACAGACCCATTCAGGTTCCCTGCTCACACTCTCTGCCCCCAGGGAAGCTGCTAACAGCTGCAGGACTCACCCTACCGTTCACTGTTTGGGGTCCTGTGGCTTTGCTCTGAATACTGGAGTCACACCCAAGTGCCTAACTCCGCTCTGTCGCTTCCCTGCTGGAGGAACCAGGACAAGTGGCCAGCCCTCTCTGAACCTCAGGCCCCCATCTATATGAGGAAGGTAACAGACGGCCGTCCTGAGACTCTCCTAGGAAAGTGGGTGGAAGACACAGGACAAACGTCACCACCTGCTGAAGTATAAACAGGAGGCCAAGTTCCGCTTCGGGTCCTGCTCTTCAGTGGGGGTGGGGGCATTTCAGATCTGAGTGGGTGCTACGTAGGTCTCTGTCTTTGGCTCCCCCAGCCTTTAGCCCACCCCAGCCTCCCCTGCCCCTGGGAAGGTCCACACCATGCACACCTCAGGGCCGGGTGGATTCACGTTGGTCTTTTATTGGATTTTCCATGGGCATCCTGGATCCCTCAAGCTGCTACCCAGCCCCTCAGCCCTTCAGCACCTTCCTGGCTTCCGCTCTGGGGACCTCGCCGGGAGCCGCCAGCCGGGCACCGTCTTCTCCCGAGGCCCCACAACAACTGGGGGGGGGGGCAGGCTCAGCCTGCTTCCTTGAGACAAACCCGGTTTTCCCACGGCCTCCTCTTTGTGCCAGGCTGCCCACGCAGGGGCGCGTTCCTGCATCGGGCACAGCCACGCTCTCCTGGGGACTAGGCTCTGGCCCAGACCCTGGGCGGTGCCTTCCCAGCTCGGACCACTTCAGACCCCGCACAGCACAGCACTGCAGGCTCAGACCTAAAGCTTGGTGTTGAGGTGCAGGAAGTGGGGTGCTGCGTAGGCTGCAGCAGGTGGCACGTGCCATGCGGACGAGGCTGGGCAAAGTCTGTGGCGAAGGGCGCTGTTGAAGGACGCCGGCGGGAAGTGCATCAGACCCGTGGCCATGGGTGAGGGCGCTGTCGTGGCCAGGAAGTGGGCCGGGAAGGCAGGGATGACCAGGGGGCTGAAGGGGAGTGTGGCCTGGCCCTTTAAGTGGTCCGGGGCGCCGGCAAAGTTCAGCGGGCAACGCAGCATGGTGCCCCTATAGGCCTCGGGGAGGGCAGGCCCCAGTGCGGGGCCCAGCAGGCAGGACACGGCCAAGCCAGACCCCATGGATTTGGCCCCACACTCCTTGGCGTCCACCTCCTTAAGAAAGGGAGACACGGCCCGCAGTTTTTTGCCACCATGAGCAAAGCCCTCCTCTTCCAAGCTGCGCTTGGTGCTCAGGCCTGGGCTGCTAGGGAAGGTAGGGAGGGGAGCAGGGCTCTCGGCAGGGACCTTGGCCATGGGGGACACCCAGCAGGCTTTGGGCTTGGGGTAGGGGCTGCCCTTCCTAGAGCCACCTTTATGGAAGGCAGACGGGCGGCTGACGTCCCCGCCCCACACCAGCTGGGGCTCCTTGACCGCCAGGCCCTCCTCTTTGCCAGGAGGCCCCAAGAGCACCCCATCTTTAAAACTGGGGAAGAAGTCCCGGGGGTGCTGGCTGACGGGCTTTAGCACCTCAGTGGGGTACGCATGGAAACAGCCAGTGAAGATGGGGGCTGGCAGGCGGGGACCCGCCGGAGCCTCCCTGAGGCTGCCACCAGGGGCCTGTAACCCCTCCTGAGGGCTCAGCCGGTGCCTGGAGTTCTCAGCCGGCTTTCCTGGGCTCTGTGGACTTTCTGAGATGAGCACAGCTGGGGAGGCCTGGGGGTCCCCATTAGGGCTGGCTGCCCCATGGCGACAGCCCTCCTCCTGGCACCGCAAGGCCTCTGCCTTGCTCACCTGCGCCAGGAGCTTCTTTTTGGCCAGTGGTGACATGATGCCGTGTGTTCCTTTGCAGTAGAAGTTGGACAGGAGCCGCTTGTAGGCCTCAGGGCAGCCGCTGGCACCCACGAATGGTAGCGAGGGCCCCAGGGCCAGGCCTGGCTGCTCCGCGCCCTCCCTGGGGGGCTCCTGGCTGGGAAGCCGTGCCTGGTCAGCGGCAGCGCCAGTTTTCGTCTTTCCAGGCACCATCTACAAGGAGAAAAGGCCATGCCTCAGGGTTGGGTGTGAGCCACGTATCCTGACCTAGGGACCCCATGGCAGCAAGGGTGCAGAGGCATACCCAAGAGCCTCTGTTAGCCCTTCCAGCACCTTTGTGAGAAGTTTACCAAAGGTATCCTGTCCTCTGAGCAGGCACAGTCTGGTATCAGGACCCAGGGCCTGGTGACCAAGGTGCAGACTGGAGTTCAGACCCGACATGGCCCCTCATTAGAACTTGCACAGCCATTACCCTGGAGCCCCCCACCGATCTGCCCTCAGAGCAGGGTCTGGGTATTCTGGGCAGGGAGCTCTGCAGCCATGGCGCGGGAGGGGAGAGGGAGGCCCATGGTCCGCTCATGGCCCCAGGCAGACTCAGCAGTTACCTGGTCCAACCGCTTCTCCTCCTTGGCCTTCTTCGGCTTCTCAGGGGCCCCGTCATCCCCCCGGGTCTCCTTGGTCATCTTGTACTGCTTCCTGGGCTTGGAAGGGGGCAGCGGCTTGTCGTCCTCCCCCTTCAGATGCCGCACATAGGGGAGCACCAGCCTGAGGAGGAGGAGAGCGTGTCTGCCAGGAGGCCAGCCTGGCAGGCACACGGCACACATCCCGTCTCCCTGCACCCGGCCTCCCCACACCCTGAACACCCCTGCCCGCCTCTGGGGCCCGTGCTCTTCCTCCTCTTGTCTGTGAGGCCCGCAGCCCGGCCGCCCTGCACGGCTCTGGGCTGGGATGAGCACAGCGCGCGCTACTCAGACAGCCCATGGCATGGCCACGCTGCCCCCCACTCCTGGCCCCACCACAGCTGGGCCCTGCTCCGGGGTGAAGGCCGAGGTGTCCTGTAGCCAGGGTCTTGCCCAGCCATACCTCTCGTAGTGGCGGCGTGTGCACGTGGCCGCGCTCGTGCTGCCCGGGCTGCCCCCCAGCTCATCGTACACGTTCTTCCAGAGGCGGCGGCCGGTCACCTGCAAGGGCACCACGTGAGAGCACGACCACGCGCGCTCCCCTGGTGGTGGGGTGTCCTGGCAGCTCCAGGGGAGCAAGGGATGGGGGCAAGGACTGCAGTTTTGCAGCTGCTTCTTCAGCAGTGGCAGGGGGTGTGGGGGGGCTCCCCTGGCCGCTAGCCAGTTCTCCCTCCCAGGGGCCGCTGCCTGACTGCCGGCCAAGCAGCTTTCCCGGCACGCGGGGCAGGGGGAAGACAGAACAGATGGGAAGACAGGAAAACTGCTTTGAACAGCAAAGTACCAGTGGGCAAGGCAGGCCCTCTTCCCGACAGCATGCAGGAGAGCTGCAGAAGGGGCAGGATTTGGGACCTTCCTCTTCCTCCTCTCTGGCCGTGAGGACAGCTCTGTCCCCAGAACAGGCTCTTCCTCCCCAGGTCCCCACAGGGTACAGTGGGATGGGCTGCGGGATGCCACATGCTGAGGACTCAGAGGTACCCTCCTTACCATCTCATAGGCCCCCAGCTTCTCCACTGCTTTGTAGATTTTCCACAGGTTAACTGGAGAAGAAAAAGGGCAGGGCCGCTGTCAGTTTCTGTGGGGGGAAGGGGCAGCCGGCAGCCCATTCCCATGGACCTGTCGGGCAGGCACAGAACCAGCACACACCCGGACAGGGCCATTGCAATGGATGGCTGGGCCAGGCCCTGAGCACTGGGGGCCCGGTGGCCGGTGAGGACAGAAATCCGGCCCCACCCACCGCAGCCCTGTGCCTGGACGGGGGTGCCCTTTCTGTGTGTAACCCCTGTGGGCTGGCATCGCCCAGGGCTGCCCAGAGTGGAAGTGCCTGCCCGACACCCTGCCTGGACGGGATCCCCTGCCGGGCTCCCCCTCCCTGCCTGCACCCCAGGGACGCACTCTGCTTGAAGCCGAGATGGGGCACCCTCTCGATGGGCGTGTGTCGCTCCTTCATGAACTTGTAGAGGCTGACCAGGAAGGCCTGCTCCTCCTCCCGCTCCTGGTCCTCCTCCCGCTCCCCGCCTGCCTCGGGGGAGTCCTGGGGAAAGAACAGGAGGCATTGGGATGAGCCCCCAGTTGGTGGGCGGCTGGGGACAGGCGGAGCCACTGGCTGCTGGGGAGGAAGGTGGGGCGTGGCCCCCAACCGCAAGCTCCCACAGGAGGGAGCAGGCCCCCGGCGCCCAGCTTACAGCTCTGGGCCGGAGTGCCTGTTTCTGGCATCAGAAAGGCGTAGTTGTCAGCTGTTAGTGCCCAGGACCCCAGGTCGGGCTCCACGGGGGCCCGGCTCCAGGCCCGGCCACAGGAGCAGCCCCGCAGCTTCAGGCTCTCTCCAGGCACAGGCCATTTCTCTATCTTGCTCTAGATTTATCTGCGTCTCAGCTCCTCTACCAGACTGTGAGTTCCCGGTGGCAGGCTCCCAGGGACCCCTGCGGTCAAAGCCGAAGGAACAAAGTGCTTGGTGTGTTCTGGCACTGCAGGGCCGTGTGTCCACCGAGCCTCCGCCATGGCGGCCTGCCCCTCGGAGCCGCAGGTGTGCCTGCCTTCGGGGTGGTGAAGGCCTACCCTGGGTTCCCGACACATGTCTGTCAGATGCCCAGGACTTTCGCTGTCTGCCTCCAGAGGGGCCATTTCTGCTGAGGCTACTCATTTGTTTGGTGGCTCAGGGCAGAGGGGTGTGGGCGGGCTGGGGCTCAGGGCTTCGAGAACAGACAGCTCCTGGGTCCGAGGCCCCGAACACTGGAAGGACATAAATCATCTGGGCCGGAAACAGTACAGAGAGCCGTGCGTTCCCACAATATGCAAGTACCACTGCCGTGTTTCTGACCCCTGATAACAAATGGCACACGAACTCTCGCGTCCCCCCTAAGACACTGTCATGTGCTGGGGACCCCGGCAGCTGGTGCAACGCGGGCCTCGGAAGGAAGGCGCGCTCTCGGCCGCTCCTCCCGTGACTCGCCGCTTCCACGCAAGCTGTTAAGAACTGCTACCACCTGCCGCTACTCTTCTACGTGGATCAGGACTCTTACCCCAGACTCTGCCACCAACCAACGGCCAAAGGAGTGGCGTGGGGGCGGACGCTCTACAACGTCACCCATGGCTCCCTGAGACTACGCTCACCAGAACGGCCTCAGTGGTCTGAGGGATGCTGATACGCGCGCCGTGAACTTGGAGGGACGCACGGATTCACATGCGGTTTATCCTAAGACAGTGCTTTTACCTGTTTTATTCATCAGGGCTCCAGGCAAATCATTTGCTAAAAGGGTTCTGCTAGGAAAACTAAGTCTGGAACCCCTGCCTCGGGTGACGGGTGGGTCCTCCCTCCCTGGCTCCCAGCTCCCACACCTCCTGATGCAGGCCCGAGACTGTGGGGCTGGAGGATAGGGAACACACCCTCCTGAGAGCTGGGGGAGTCCCCAGGTTCACCTGGGAGGCTGTGCACAGGGGAGGGGGGAGGGCAGGGAAGAGACTCCCCAGGGGTCGCCAGACTCACCTCCGGATGGACGGGGCTCTGGCTCCTGCTTTGCTCACCATCGGGTTGAGGGGACACAGATGGGTCTAGGGGATCGCCCTCCTCTGACTGTTTCCTTTTCCCTTTGACAGGAGGTGCTGCAAGGAGAGAAGCAAAGGGGAGGAGAAGGGAGAGAGAGAGCGAGCACTTGAGATGCAGACCTGAAGAACTGGCAGTGAGGAGAGGTCCTCCCACCCCCCATGGGAACCTGACAGGTGGGAAGCGACTTCTTCCTTCTGCCATGTGTCCTCTGTCCCCTGGTTGCATGCAGGCTGGCCCTCTACACGCACTTACGGGCTCACCCTGGTGGCCGACTCTGCTCTCTCTCCTCTCTGTGGGGCTCACCCCCAACTGGGCCCTATGCCTGCTGCTGTTCCTTCCTCTGTTTCAGCCAGCCCCCAACGTCTTTGAAGGAAACCCTAAACCACCCCGAGGGTCAAGTCAGGAGGGTAAGGTTGGCGCCGTGGTGCTCAGGGAAAGCTTGTCTCCGAAACCTGCCCCACACACAGGCCGAAAGTTTTCACAGTGCCTCAGCCGACGTGGGAAAGCTGCTGAGGTTCCCATGTTTGTGGGTCCAAAAGCACCATGGCGGGCACTTGGATCCTCCAGGAATAATCGAGAAGACTAGAAGCTCCTGATTATGAAACCTCAGACCTTTCTATGAGCACCTGCAGAGTTCGGACTGCCCCTAATTAGGCCACTTGCTCCTCTCACCTGCAAGGGTCTGGTGACCTTTCAGGTCTCACCTGACAAGCCACTTCCTCTGGGCAGCCTTTCTCAGCCCCCAGCCAAGCACAGCACTCCTGCGTCACCTCGGCGACTCCCAGCTACCCGGACTCGACTGCCCACCGCAGAGGCCCCCCAGCACCCCACACAGTAGGTGCCAGGTTTCAGGGAGAGGGAACGACTCTCACAACCTGCATGGGACAGGACTGGAGTTTTCTGAGGGCAGCCATGAGCTGACGGCTGCAGAAACACAACGCCTGCATCCCTGCAAAAACCCCTGCACCGCCGACGGGGCCAGCGGGACACCTGAGCTCAGGAGCCCATGTCGTCAGATCACCCTTGCTCTCTTTCTAACCTGCCTTTCCTTTTTGTTAGGCGAGTGTGAACTGCCCCAGTCTCCTGGTTTGCTCCAGCCCAGGAAATCCTTCCTGCTGGGCACCTCTGAGATTCCCTGCCTGTCCTAGAGAGAAAAAGAATCTCCATAACAACCATAAACCCAGACCAGCATGCCCCCCCCCCCCCCGGGGGCCAGAGCCTCTGAGTGTCCCCTTCAGTAGCTGCTCACAGAAGCGCGCCACCGGGCTTGCCACGCCTCACTCCTGCTGTGTGGGTCCCTGGCTCTGATGTAGTCTCAGAAGGGAGCTCATTTTAAAGAGGGGGGAACTGAAGCCAGAGAGGCTAAGTTGCTTGTCTCCCTAGGAGACCCGGGCTCAAAACAAGGTCTGTCTGACAACCAGGCCAAGGGGCCTGGCCTCACCACCACGGTGGCTGCTGTTGTGCCCACCACAGAGGTCACATGTGCGGAGACTTGATGAAGAGTCCAAACAAGCCTGGAGGAGAAACCCATGCTAAGGCTTGTCAAAAAGAAAGACACCCTGGCCCTCCTCTCAGGCTGGCTTCTGACCACTCAAGACATGGTCAATAGCCAGAAATAACTGTTAACAACTGAACCCACCCCACCCCACCCCACCCTACCCAGCAGGCTGATGCCTTTCCTGCTGAGTTCTCCAGTGACTCTGTGCCTCAGTCTTCCCTTCTGTGAAATGGGAGAGAAACACCCTTGAGTCCTTTCCTCACTGTCCCCGAACTGAAGTCTCCCAGGTCACTGGCACACCTGCTTTCACCAGCTCTTCTGCTTGCCCCCTGCCCCCTCCACCTGTTTTCACACCCTCTCTGCCTTCCTTCCCTCTTGCCCAGCTTCTGGGCATCAAAGGACTCTCTCCATCCTGAGTCACTCCATGGGGTGTTACTGCTGTTTCTCACTGGATCCTGCCGGCAAACTTGCTATGTGCCCCTGGCAAGTCGTGCCCTCGGCCTCCAAAGCATAAGGTGGTAGGCCCAGGGCCCACTAGAATCACCAGAGAGCATTTTAAGGACACTGATGACTGTGTCCCCCACCCCCCACCCCAGTTTAAGCTTCTGCAGGGGGCATCAGAATTTAAAGCTCCCCAGCGGATCTCAAAGGGCAGCCAGTTTGAGAGCCACTGGGCCCGAGGACCTCTGTCCCTTCTGCTTGGTTCCAGAGTTGGTGAGCTCTGCCTGGGCCACACTGAGGAAAACCTCCTGGAGTGGGGCACTCGGGTTACCTGGAAAGGAGGTCACCAATCTGAGCTGTTGAACCCCAGAAAGGAAAAGGATTCGATCTCTTGCCTGGAGCCACAAAGGGAAACGCTCTCTTTATCTTTGTGTCCAGCTGAGTCCCCAAATGAACTCAGCCTCCCTTCTCTCCCGCCCAGGCTAGCTAGCATGCTCTCTGCCCAGCAGGGCCTTCTGGGCCCCCACTTCCATACTCTTAGCCGAGGGAGAGCCCCCTCTTTCTCCAAGAAGCCCTCTGTCCTGTCCCTGTCTCCCCTAAACCCTCCCTTCCCCAGTCATTTGTAGATCAGGGTTCCAGATAATCTTCATTTGGAAAAGGGTTCTGCTATGAAAACTAAGTCTGAACCCGTCCCACTCTCATCACAAAGCTCAGATGCCCTATTGTAACGGGGAGGTGGATCCATTTTGCAAGGAGAAGACCTCTGCTTGCCAAAAGATTGTCATTCAGACATGGCTTTTTCCATCCAGGAAGCGATAATGACAATAACAGTGATTATTATTTCATTGTTTACTTTGAACACACCTGGAATCTATAAGGTGTGAGATAGGGATCTAATCTTATTTCCCCCAGTGGTTAGGTGGTCCCAATATAGACTGAGTGATGCTCTTCCCCCAATGATTTGAAATGCTACTCTACCCATAATCTAAAGGCTGATAAGGAACACATTTGAAATTGTTTCTGGACTTTTCTGTTCTGTTTCATTCACTGTGGCATGCCGGCACTGGTGCACGCTATTTGAATTGTAGAACAGCTTACTATCCACAGGGCAAGTCCCCCATCATTAGTCTTTCTAAATCATTTTTTCTGAACTTCAGGATAACTTTATCACATTCCCTTAAAAAAGAAAACAAACCACTGGGGTTTTGGTTGAATTGCATTTAAATTTAGCAATTACTTTGAAGAAAAGTAACACCTTTCTGATACTGCTGTCTCACAGATTCCGGCCTCCCTTTGCTGTCCTCAGACGTTCCTTCTTAAAGGCCCTGCGTGTTTCCCGTGGAGCTTATTCCTCAGGTTTTGTGCAGCTAGATAATAGTGTGAGAAAAGCTTTGGCACCCTACAGTAAGACTTGGCTCCACAGCCGCTGCTCTTTCCTCCTGTCACTGTTGGGAAGGGGACAGGGGGCTTCTGGCTGGGCCAGGATATGAGCCCCTGGTGACTCAGTGCCTCGCTGAGTGCCAGGAGTGCTGGGCAGGGGGCGGCAGAGTGCTGGGCAGGGGGACTGCCCAAGGCCCTTCTGGTATTGGGAATCTGATTTCTGTTTAACTCCGTGGCTTGTGTTGAAGTCAAGCTTAAGCCCCAGGTCCAAAAAACCACAGCAGTGAAGAGGTTGGTTTAAGTCACTAACTCCCGAAGAGGACGCCCCCTGAAGGCTGCTTGTTCTTAAGCCGTCCCCTATTTCCCTCTCCATACTGGACACTCCACCAGCTCCAACCAGTGCTCCTGGGGGGCCTTGGACTAGGCAGTTTTGGACACTGCTTCACTGAATCTGCCCAGCCACCAGTGGATACTATCTCCCCTTTCTACAGACACAACACGTAAGGATCCCAGAGGTTCAGTAACTCTCCTGAGGTCACACAGCTTCCTAGTGGCAAAGCTGGGATTCACAACCACAGCAATCTGACTGTCCCAAGGCTCTGAACCCTGAGATCCAGGGTTCTGAACGGAAGCAGGGAGTCCCCAAGCTCCTTATCTGCTCAAAGGGTGTTGTGGGCTTGCTTCTCGCCCCGAGTGGGTCTGCAATCTCCCATCACACCACTCCTGTTAATCTGCTAAAAAGAGTCTGCCTCCGCAGACAAGCTGAAAGCAGATAGGAGCGGGGCAGGAGAGGGGCGAAGGGGCTCTGACTCCACAGAGGGGCGTGGTTCAACGTCAGCCTCTGCAGCTTCCCCGTCCGCGTCCGATGTTCCAAGAACAAAGTGAGGAAGAAGGCTTCCCACACAAACCACAGCCAAATGTGTGAGTGTGTACACAGACCCCCCCCAATGTACGCACCCCCCCCATGGGGAGATCTGAGGTCTGCCTGTCGGGATCACGCCCCGCCCCTCTGTGTCTCACGGTCCAGAGCACCGTGGGGCAAGGAACAGGTGCTCCACAGACAGCGGCAGGGATGAAGTGTGAGCCCCTTGGTCTCAGACGCTCCCAGTACAGAAAGGGGCGTGGGTTGTGACTAGTTCAAGGCCACAGAGCCTGTCAGAGACCTAATGCCAGACTGCACCACCTATAGCTATCTCCTCTCTCTCTCTCCTCTCTCTTCCCTCTCCCTCCCTCCCCCTTCCTCCCCCTTCTTTCTAGGCCTGCCCCGCCCCATTCACCCTTGGTGTGATGGGAAGGAAGCAACACTTCCTTTCATGAAAAGTCACCCACTGGGAGCACTGCGTCAATTACGACAATAATGGTAACAGCAGTCTCAATAACAACCAGCAGAAAAGGCCCCACCTCGCCCGAGGTTGTTGGCTTAAGTTTCTCTTCGTTTGAGCTGGAGCTGAAACAAAGAGAGCCTTTGAGGCGGCCCGTCCACTCTGCGGCCCAGGAGCCGGCTGCCTGGCAGAGTCTCGGTGTGGTGCTCGCTCCAGTGGGCAGTTTGGGGAGGGAGGAGCTGCCAAGGGCTGTGCTCCAGCCAGCACTGAGGACAGACGAGCTGGATATGGGACCCCTGAAAATACAGGGCACAGCCTCTCCCACAGCCCTGCCTCAGTGTCTCAGCCGGGGCTTGGGGGCAACAGCATTTGAGCGCAGCGGGGGCCAAGATGACAGTCTTGAGAGAAATACAAAAGGGTAGGGGGCATGGGAGCTCCAAATGTAAGACTACCAACTCCTAACGCCACTGGGACGCCTGTTCCCATTTTGCCAGCTCTGGTATGTCCTAAAAGACCCTATTCCGGACTAGGCTAACTCCCCACTGTCCCGCCTCTCCAAGTCTGGAAGGTATTTGATAACAGTAACAATTCCACTTATGGATGGTTTCCTATGTCCCCGTGAACTTGTGTTTCCATTCCACCTATGGAGAAACCAGGCTCAGTGGCTTGCCCAAGACATGGCCCAAGACTAGAGACACAGCCAGGATGGGAGGAAGGCTGCCTAACTCCTGCTTGGGGCACTCCATGGCCTACTGCTTTTCCACCCCCCCACCCCCCACCCAGAGACCCCAGGGGCCTAGGGGGAGTGTGTGCAGTACCTGGCCAGTTTTCCATCAGGTAACAGGAGAGCAAGAGGGAGGAGAGAGGTGTTGGAGGCTTGCTTCTCCCTCACAGCCAGACCTCACTCTAAGCCTCAGTTCCTCTGACTGGATACCAAAGAAAGAGGGCCTGATCCTCTGAGGTCCTTTCTACCTCTGCCACTCAAGAGTTCTAGCCCCAGGCGCGTGCCCGGGGCTCTGGTGGAGTCTGGAACTCCACTCTCTCCCGGCCAGAGTCTCTAGCCACCATCTCCCACCCCTCCTTTGTCCCGGCGGGCACGCAGGCTAGACGGGCGTGTAGGCTAGACGCAGAGACGCTGACGCCCCCAACAGTGGTCCTCCGCAGGGGGTGAAAGCACCTGTTAGCCTCCCCTTGGCCCCGCAGACTTTTCCGGCGGCTAACCACCCGGCAAACAAAGGGCCGCTGGGCCCGGCCAGCGCAGTGCCCCCAGACCCGCACCCTGAGCCCGCGCGGTCCGACGCTTGGAAAGCCCCGCCACCCCCCTCCCCACGTCGGCGGGGCTGGGGGACCCGAAACCCGCCTGAGGGCGCCCCCGGGACACTCTGCGGAGGGACCGAGATGCGGCCACTCCGCAGCTCCGGCTGAGCGAGAAGCCAAACATCTCTCCTCGCACGCTCGCAGCCTAAGCTTCAACTCTCACCCCCCATCACTCCCGGGGCCACCACCCTGTCCCTTCTGGAGACCCGAGGAAAGAGAAGAAAAACACAAGAAAGAAGACGACAGCAAAGAGGGGAGCTATCTTTTTCCTGCCGGCGGGCAGAAGAGGATGGACAGGAGACAAGAATAAGAGAACGGAGAGGAAAAGAGAAAAGGGAAGAGAAAAGAGAAAGAGAAAGGGTAGGGGGCGGGAAGCCGGTAACCGCCGAAGGATCAGAACACCCCTCTGCTGAAAGAGGAACAGTTGATTCTTCAAAGTGCATTGAGCAAGTTCTTCAAAACCCGCGCAGAGTCACTTTCAGGAAACGGCGGCCGCAGTGGAAAGCGCCCCGCGAGCGCCCAGGGACCCCGGTGCCTCTTCTCCGCGGCGCCGGCGAGTTCTGAGAACCGCGGGGATGTGGCGGGGCGGGGCGGGGGGGGCAAATGGGGGCTGGGAGGCAGAGAAACTGCTGCGGACAGCCTGTCACAACAAATTAGCTGAGACCAGCTCGAGATTGAAACCACAGCAGGAAGTGGGATGACAGAACCGTACAGGACTTGGTAAATTTCAGCCAAAAGACGACGAAAAGAGTTTCGAGATAAACGTCCGGGAAGCCCCTGGCCGCCAAAACTTTTTCTCTCCTTTTTTCGAAGAGTGTGCGCCGACACCCAGCCTCACTCCTCCCGCGCAGGGCGGAGGGCGCTGGCGCCCCAGGACGGGCTAGGTCGCCCGCGCCTTCGCCCGGGAGTCCACCCCCGGCCCCGCTCCGCCCCTCCTAGCGGCCCCGACGGCCACGAGGGCCCGGAGAGGATCCGGCAGGGCAACGTCGCCCTCTCCGCGGGGCTGCCAGCCCCGTCCCGGGACAGGCCACGGAGCCTCTTACCCATGGCCCGGCGAGGTCCCTCGGCGCCCGCCCGAGACCCTCCGCACGCCCTGCTCTCCAACCCCGCGCTCTCCGCGCAACTGGCCCGGGGCGCCGCAAGCCTGCCGCCTCCCCACAGTCCCGCCCCGCCCCTCCACGCCCGTGCACCGCCCCCGCCGCGCTCTGGGCTCCGGTTGGTGGGCCCAATTCTTCCGCGCGGGGGCGGGAGCCGCCCCCTGAGCCCGAGGACCTCTGGGAGTTGTAGTGCGCTTTTCGTCTCCCCAAGCTCAGAGACCCAGGTATCTGAAGTAGGCTCTTCGCTTAGAGGGGCTGAGGCAGGACACCCAGGAATCACTGCTGCCTGTGCCTCAGGACTAGCTCCAAAACCACTCTTGGAAAATTCCTCCTTCCTCGTCAGTAGGGCACTGGGGCTGAGTGGGGTGAGCAAAGTGCCTCTGACTTTGACTTGAACTGGGTCATGGGTATTTTCCAACTCCCACCCAGACCAGCACAGAAGTAGAGGTGGATGGTGTTAGCTAAACAAGGCCCCCTGCCCAAACTAGCAAGTAAGACCTTTGGTCAAAGTTCTGTGGGGTCCCAGGAACACTTGGGGCAGGAAGCCTGCCCACTGTGGCCAATGTCCATAGATGTCGCAAGGACAGAGACTGGCAGCTACAGAGCATTCCAACGAGGGGGCATGACCCCTGCTTGGGGAGCTGAGGGTAAGGCTAGGGTGGGGTGGGCACCAGACGAGCTGCTGAGCCGGCTGCTGCAGCTTCCACTGAAGGGAGGTGTTAGTTAGCCAGGTGCACAGCACGGAAGAGGAAACTGAGGCGCAAGCCCAAGATCTCACAGCATCATCCCTACCGCCAACAGGTGGGAACAACCATGGACCTGGACAGAGGAACGGATAAACGGTGGTATGTCCATATAATGGAATATCATTCAGCCTTGAAAAGGAAGGGAATTCTGACACGTGCTACATGGATGAACCTCGAAGCCATGACGCTCTGTGAAATAAGCCGACAGAAGAGGACAAATGCTGTTATATTCCACGTACATGAGGTACTTAGAGTCCAATTCATAGAGACAAATAGTAGAATGGTGGTTGCCTAGGGTAGGGGGAGGGAGGAATGGGGAGTTGTTTAATAAGTACAGAGTTTCAGTTTGCAAGATGAAAAAGTAGCAGTGGGTGGTGGCCTGAATGTACTTAATGCCACTGAACTGTACACTTAAAAATGGTTACAATGGTAAATTTTATGTTATGTATATTTTACCACAATTTGAAAAAAAGAGGCTAAGGTCTCAACATTTGACTAGCTAGGACTTGAACCCTGTTCCTAACGCATAGTAGGTACTCACAATATTTTTTGTTGATTAGTCCTAATATAACAACTCTAGGTACTTCCCATCATCATTGTCCCCATTTTATAGGGTAAAATTGAGGCTCTAGGAGGTTAATTGGCTCCAGTGATACAAGTGGTAAGTGGCAGAGCCTGAGCTAAATCCAGGCTCTGGGGCTCCAGAAAGGCTTCTTTAACCATTCCCCTCAACCATTCCTTGGCAGCACCATTAACAGAATCAGGGACCACAGCCTGAGTTGCAGAGAGTGTAAGGGGAAGACAGCTAGTGAGGAAATGATGGCCCAGCAAGACGTCCACCAGTAGCTTGAACTGAGTCCTGGAATCCAGGAGTGAGGTGCAGACTTGAAATTCAGATGGTTGAGGAGCCCTCATACTTGGGCACCCACCGAACTTTTTTGTACCCAATGCTGCCCACCTGTCACCTGAAACAAATGGACCAGGGCTGCAGGTTGGTGATCCGGGGATGGAAGATCTCTTCAGGGTCAGTTGAGAGCTGACAACACTGTGAGCTCCCTTGTCTCCCTCAGAATGGGGTGGTTTGTAAGAGCCAGTGCCGGTAGTAACAAACACATCATGGACAATACTTAGTGACCGCCTAGAACAATTGTTATCATGGTAATTGTCACAGTGTGCCCCACTGCCCAGTTTCCAAACTCTCCAGAACAGCTGAGGCTGTGGTGGGGTGGCAGGCACTACAGTAGAATGCTATCAGGAAGCTTAATGGCCTTTCTAGTCCCACTTTTGCCCATTCTATAAGGATTGATTGCCTAAGGTTTGGGATAGAGACCTGCCTGCTCCCCTCAGTGTCACAGGCTAGGCACATCCTCCCTCCTGGATTGGATGCCCCCTTTGACAAGGAACTCACTACCTTACAAAGCAACAGCTCATCCCACCAAGGAATAGGGTTATTCTGCTATCCAGGCAGCCGACACACTCTTACAGGCAGTGGCTGTTGTGCAAAGCCTCAGCAAGTCAACACCTGCCTCTGCCAACCTGAGAACAATATGATCTAAATTTAATTGCCTCCTGAGGCAACTGTTTGCAATAGAATGTAATTTACAATGGCCAATAAATCTTGCAGAGGAACAACATCTCCATTTGCCTCCCTAAAAGTATAAACACTTCTATTGCTCAAGCCTCTATGTCACACACCTCCACCTCCCGCCCACAGCCCCCCTCCCACTGCACCCTCTGACCACAGGATCCCAGCCCAGGACAGCCTGAGAGGAGACACCTAGCCCCTCAATGTCTTGGTGTCTCTCCATGTGTCAATAAAAACAAATAAGCAAACAAACACACTAATAAATGCATTCTTCCTGTAAAACATTACAAACAAATCACTCCTCTCTGACACCACTCCAAAATCATTTCCCTCCTTGCCCCAGAGATAAGGACTACATCAGATTGGGTAAAATCTTCCAGAACCTTCCCTATGTATTTTCATAAATATATGTATCCATGGTGTAGAAAAATATTTAGCTTTGTTTTATGTATGTTTTTAAACAAATGGTACAATTCTAATTGTTCCAGCCTTGGTTTTTGGCCAACAATAGATTTTGGAGATCTCTCCATGTCAGAACACAGATCTATCTGCCTGTCTCATAACTCCCGGGCTGCATGCCTTGGTGTGGATCCACCGCAGTGTCTTTATTTAACTTCCTCTTTGATGGCGTTTAATCTCTTTTTCAATTACATGAATCCTCTGAGAACAATCAGGACCCCCTTAGAACACTTTCAGTGCCCAAAGCTCACAAAATGTTCCCAGAGACTGAGCTAAAGCTGAAAGCTGCCTTCTCCTAACTCCTAACTTCCAGCACCCCTTGCTGGCCCAGTTCTAGGAGGAAAACCTGGCCCTGGAGGTGCTTCTCATCCTGGGGCTCTCTCAGAGCTGGAGGGACCATTCAAGATCTGTCCACCTGGCCTCATTTTAGAGAGGAGGCCCCTAAGCCCAGAGATGTTAAGTGTGTTGCGCAAGGTCACACAGCACGTCAGTGTTGCTTCTTCTGGGACCCACACGAACCCATCCCGCTCACTCAGGAAACAACACACAGCCAGTTTTTGCCCTGGGAAGCTCTGTTCCCAGGCTCAGCAGTTGCAAAAGGCCTCTAGGGCTTTGTTTTCAAAGGAGAAATGAAGCGGGAAGTATTTTTAACCGCTGGCCCCGCCTTGCTCCTGCCTTGCTCCCTCGTGCTAGCTGTCCAGGAAAGGCCGGCTTCACAGTGGCATTGCAACTCATGGAAAACAACAAACGCCCGAAATAGATGATACCCAAGCTCAGGAATGGAAAAAATTGGCTCATGCCTTCAAATGCCTCTTTTAGAAAAAGCCAAGAATAGCTTTCAGCCTTCGGGGACCTGCTGGGGGTGAGGGAGTGAGGAGGTGTGGTGCTGGGACAGGGATCCAGCCAAGATTGAGATCGCCAAGGGCCCAACTTCCAGCCGGAAGAGTTTTGGCCACTTTCCCCCAGGGCACGTGAAAACTAGCTTCCCCAGCTCTGCCCACACAGGGAGCCATGTCTACACCCAGCTGCTTGTTCCCTCTGACCCCCCCACCACACCCCCACCCCTTAGCCCTGCCCTTTAGCTGAACTGGGAACAACTTCCTTTGTTGGGTCAGGCCTGGCCTGGGAGCTCCTCCACCCCAGAGGGCCTAGCAGGGTGGAAACCTGAGATTCTGCCCTTCCTGAGCCTGAAGGGTGAAAGCCGATTCCCCTGTGTTAGGAAGGAAGGGAAGGACAAAGAGAAAAAATGGGGGCTTGCATCCCCACACAGACAGCCCAGCTATGTGGCCTTGGGCAAGTCACTTGACCTGTTGGAGCCTCAGCTTCCTCCTCTGGAAAGCAGGGATAATCTTTGATTTACTCATTCATCCAGCACTTGGTCTGACTACACACCAGCACTGGGCTAGACACTGACGACATAACCACAACCAGAACAAAGTCCTGATCTTTTGGATCAGATGATGTAGCCTTGTCAGCCTCACAGGCTGCAGGGAATTAGCCATCCCTTCTTCACACAGCTTCTGAGCCACAGCCTGGCTCTAGGAGGGTGCAATGCTTTGGACCAGTGTTCATGAGACGTTACACCAAGCATCTTACCTCAATGATTTCATTTACCCTGTGATGTGGACACTATATTTATCTCCATATTACAGCCGAGGGCGTTGAGGAGCAGAGATTTCGTGCTGGACAAGTTCGGAGGCCGGCTGCGTGCCAGGACCCTATTAAGCCCCAGGGACGGGAAAAACTAAAGCCTGGTTATCTGTGTCACTTTGTAATACAAAGTGGTAAGTAGACTGGAGGTCAGTACATAGGCACAGGACAAAGACTTCTTTAAACGTGGGTTCTGTGCAGCCCCTTTACTTAAAGTAAGATCCCACTTGTCCCTTCAATCCTATGTTGTATGACCATCTCCCGTTTGACAGAGGAGTAAACCAAGGCATGTGCAGGTTAAGTGACTTTCCCAATCACTGCACAACAGGGGTTCCTGCTGTAGGGTCCCTTATCACAGGCAAGTTCCCAAGCTGGACCCCGCCGCTCTCCTGCACTTGACAGAGACGGCGGGAAGCCCGGGGTGCGGCGCGGCAGGCCGGCTAGGAGAGAACTACATCTCCCAGGATGCTGTGCGAGGGGCGTGTGGGGGCGGGGCCGCCGCGGGCACAAGGCTGTAATTTCTTGGTATTTAAAAAAAGGGGGGGGGGTAGCGAAAGAAAAGAGAGAATCAAAGCCTCAAGCGTCATGTCTAGGAATAGCCTCGGAGCCAGGCCAAGTCATTATAGACGATGAGTAATCCGGTTAAGTCATTTCTCTAAACACCATTCCTTGTAAGAGAATTAAAATATCAGTTTACATCAGAGGGGGAGAGGCAGGCTCCAGAGGCCCGGCCGGGAGCGCAGCCAGGAGGGGGCGCGGCTGGCGCTCCTCTGCAGCTCGGCCCTGCCCCGGGGCGGGGGCTGGATGCCAGGGCCCTGACAGCTGGACCCTGGGCCCGGGCGGGCAGCCAGCTAGTGGGGGTGGGGGAGCGGCCCTCCAAGCCTCAGTTTACCAGTTGGTACGTGCTTTGGGGAACGTTTGGGGCTGCCCCCTGTCGGAAGAATTGGTGTCCCTCGTGGGGGCACCCCTGCAAGGTGAATAGTGCGGGAACTAGGCCAGAGGGGGCTAGGGTACCCTTTTCTTCAGTGTCCCCCACTTCCTCCCGGATTTTAGAGTTCATATCTCGGCAGCTGCAGGGCTACTGTCGGAGGCAAGGGTTGGGGACTGGCCTGGGGACACGGAGAGAGGAAAAGAGGGGGTCTCTGATCTCATGGGAGGTGCCGAGTTCCCTTAAACTTGCAGGCAAGTCTTTGGGGCGGGGGTGAACACCAGTGCCGCTTTTGGCGTCCTGAGGGCAGGATTCTGATGAATTGGGAGAGCGAGCTGATCAAGAAGCTGCCTCTTCACCTCTAGAGCCTGTTGTCTGAGACCCCTCCAGGCCAATCACAGGAGTTGAGGCCCAGCTGTGAACCAGACACAGGTATCCTCCCACTCTGGATCCTGCCCAGGTAAGTCCGCTGGGGCCCAGAGACTTCCCACTGGCTTCCGGCCCTGGTCCACCGAGGCAGCACAGAGTAATTGAAGCTTAGAGCTACTGAAGTTTGAGGCAGGCCAGGCCCAGCTCTAAGGTCCTTACACACATTCACTCTTGCAATGAGTTAGGCACTTTTTAAATTAATTAATTAGTTAATTAATTAATTAATTAATTTAACGAAAGGACAAGGGGAAGCACAGACAGGTTCACAAGTTCCCAGGAGGCTGCACTCACTCTCAGCCCGGCTAGTGGAACAGGAACCGCCCAGGCTCTCAAGCCAGGCCGACAGCTTTCCAATCCTGGTAAGCCTCGCTTGCAGGTGAGCTCGCAGGAGTTACTCACCATCTCTAATCTTCAGTTTCCCCATGTGTAACACGGGGTTTAGCAATACCCACCTTGCAAGGTTAATGTGAGGTTAGAAATAACATAGGCCTTCAACAAGCGATCATTCTGTTGTGTTGGGTATTACGTGAAAACAGCCTCTGACCGGGCAAAGTCGGTGTGCTGCTGAGTCTGTGCTAGAAAGTAAAGAAGTAAATAGTTAAATAACCACCTCCCCCCCACCATCCCAACTATCTCTTAGCACAACAGGCATCCTCCCCACTGGCCCCGGCACAGCCCTGCCCTGTGTGCACCCCAGGGGAGACCCAAGCTGAATTGCCCCCCAGGCTCCAGTCTTGGTGATCTGGGCTGGGCCCTGAGACTCCCCACCTGATCAGGTTTTCTAAGTTTTCAGGTAGTCGCTTCAAAGTCTTGAAGTCTCTGGTGGGGTCTCAGGGTCTAGCCAGGATGCCAGGAAGAATTATGGGTAAGGTAAGTGATTTATGTCCATCCTGAGCAGGTTCCATGAACCCCTTCAATTCTTCAAGTGTGGGCCTGGCTGGGGAAGGCTGCCTTAATCCCTGCTCCCCAGGTGAATACACAGGACCTTGCTAACATCAGAACTAAAGCTTCCAGGCTTGGAGTTGTCTGGGACCCACTGGCACCAAGAACTCAACATCCCTTAGAAGCTTCCCGCTCTCCCTGCACCTCTCGCCACACTCCATCCCATACCTGAAGACCAGGCCTCTGCAGTCATCATCTTGGAATTACCCACCCTGTGACTGCCACAGGCCTGCCCTGCCCTCCCTTCCTGACATCCCAACAATGTTTGAAACAGTGCCTGGCAGGGAGAACCTGAGGAGAATCCAGGTCCAAATGGTCTTGCCTGTACCTCAGACCCTCCTTCCTTCCCATTCTGCTAGGCCAAAGCTCAAATTCTCCCCATACACCCTGTGCATCCTTTCTGCTCCTGCATACTCAGGAGCAAGTGTACAAACCTGGGTACACACACCTGTGCATTTGCACGTGCATCCTGCATGCAGAGAGCCCGTAGCTCGCACAGGGGAACACACACGCATGTGCCCACGCCCAGCTGCAACTCACTAGAGAGATCGCAGCCCCCAAGGCTTCCTTCCCCACATCTGAGGCACCGTGCTGCCCTGCCTCGGACACCCTAAAGGGGACAGATGGTGGTCCAGCCCTCCTGCCTCTCCCTCGCCGCCCATCTGTGCCTCGGTTTCCTCAGCCATGGGGCTGGCCTGTGGGATTTTGCTGTTGCCACTGACTTCCCTCCCTGCCTTGGCCTCAGCAGGCTCTTCCAGATCTGACTATTGGCGCTAGCCACAGCTGAAGACAGGAGACTGCACGTAGGTGGCTTCTCTGGGTGTCGGGACTGGGGTAAAGCCAGCTCTTGGGCATGGCAACAGCTTGGTGTCCACCCCTCCCCAACAGATCTGGCAATATGGCCACACTTGGGAGGACTGGCTTCGTGGTGCTCTATGCTCTGTTCCTGACACCAAGTGTTTGTGTGTGCTGTTCCGTCTGTGCCCGAGTGCCTTCCCTGGCTCAGCAGGTCCTCCATGTCCACCCAGTGAACCTCTGCTCTTCTTTCAGGCTCCACCCGAAGCAGGCATCCACATCCCCTCTGGGTCCCAGTGCTCCCAGCGTATGCCTCTGCTGTGATATGTGCCACACTGGTGCTCTTGGGGTCAGTCCCTTGTCATAACGTGACTGTCCAGCAGCCACTGAGCCTCTGTCCTGCTGTTAGGAATAGTCCCTCCCATCGGCCTACACCCCATGCTGCTGGCGGGACCACAGCGCCCAGGCCCCAGCTCTTCCGGAGACACTGAGGTTCAGAGATGGAAGGAACTTGTCTGAGGTCCCACAATGGTTCAGGAGATCTTAGTCGGTGAAAAAAGGAATGGGGAAGGAAAAGGAGCAAGTGAGAGGCCACAGAGGGTGGGCACATTGCAAGTGCGCAGTAAAGATCCATCGAAGGGGGATGAAGGAGGGAAAGGGAGGGAGAAAGGGCAGGAGAGCCATTTCCACCTCCTCCCACTGCCTTCCCGCCACCACCACCGCATACCATCCAGGCCTTCCCCACAGCAGCACTTCCTAATTTTTTTTAAGATTTTTAAAAATTTTTAAGTTATCTCTACACTGAACATGGGACGTGAACTCACAACCCCCAGATCAAGAGTCACATGTTCTTCGAACTGAGCCAGCCAGGCACCTCAGCACTTCCTAATTTTTAAGGGCAGGACAGTCTATATTTTAGCCTTGAGGTCATACACGTTCCCTTCTTCTTGGAGTTCCAGGGCTG
Source organism: Ursus arctos (assembly GCF_023065955.2). Lineage (NCBI taxonomy): Eukaryota > Metazoa > Chordata > Mammalia > Carnivora > Ursidae > Ursus > Ursus arctos. Next base: position 52,072,019 of record NW_026623100.1, on the reverse strand, counting down.
GGTAACTGCAGGTCTGGTGGTCACTCCACCCCTCTGGCCCCAGGCTGGCAGCTTGGATCAGAGCCCCTACCCTGGGTGTCCCTACCCAGTGGACCCTTGGTGGTGGTGGTCAGCAGGATCTGGGGCCCCAGATGACACTCAAGGCAGCACATCCTCAATCCCTTCAGGATCTCAGTGTCCCCAAGCTCCTGACCCACGGGTCTCGGTGATAGGGAGGTTCTAGGCACCTAGTGGCCTCACTCTCGTGAGTCTGAGGCCAGCTGTGGCCGAGCAGAATCTGCCTCAGGGCATCTTTCTCCCTAAGACAAGTGCCCCCAGGGAAGTTCTTCACGCTCGGTTTCTGCATCTGTAAACCGGGGATGGCACACTCACAGCTCTCACCCCTCCTAGTGCAGTTATGTGCGCTACCAGAGCTATTTCTTATAAAGCGCTTAGAACCGCGCGTGGCAGGAGGAAGCTTTCCATGTGTGCCAGCTCTTCTCCGCAGCCCAGAGCAAAGCAGAAGGCACGGCATGAGCCAGGGCTGCGGGACGGAGACAGGAGACCTGGATCCCAGGTCCAGCTGTAAGGAGCCTATAGGCCATTGGGTCCTGGAAGGCCCCTGCCCACCCCACCTTCCCTCCTGCTCCTGTGTGTCATATTTTGTTGGCTTTGGGGGCTTTTTAAAAAAAATAATAATAAACAAGGGCTACATGAAACCCCTAATATTCTGGTTAAGTTTTGAAACAGCTCAGAAATCCCCTCCTCCCCTTGTGAGTCACTGGCAGGAGCAGTAAGCAGAACTGCTGATGGGCAGGCGCGAGAGAAATTCTGCAAAATAACAGCTGGGCGGCTCCGTGGCCCCAGGGATTTGACTTGGGGGCTCGGACAGACTTGACACGGGGTGCCGCTGGAGGGGTCCCCCGAGGCTCGAGGGCCCTGAGGTTGGGGAGTGGAGGGGTAGAGGCTAAACCCTGAGAAAGATCGCGATGCCCACCCCCTGGCGTAATTTGAAATAAAAACAACTCTGAACCATTTAATGAGTGTAAAGAAGTCCCACAAGACTCACTTTTCCCGTAAGGCGATTTCGATGCTCGTTTGGAAATATCAAATTCTTTCCAAGCATTTTCTTTTTCTATTTTGGTGCCTTAAGCACGTGCTCTGCGAACCAGGCTCGCGCCCGGTCGTCCTGAGCCCCAGCGGGCGGGCGCCGAGCGGAGAAGGAGCCGCCGTAGGGGGCGCGGCCGGGCGGCGGGGGTGTGGGGAGTCGTGGGGGGGGGCGCCGCCGAGGGGACCCCAGGCCCAGGACCCCAGAGCCTCCCTCGGAGCGGCCGCGCTGCACCCCCACCCCCTCGCTCTGGGCTCGCAAGACCGGGCGGGGGTTTCGGAAAGCGCTTTCCTTGCCCAGCCGGATCTGAGTCAAAAGGGGGAGCTGGTTCAAACCGAAAGAATAATTCGGTTAGCCAAGGCCGCCAATATTTCTCTGGGGCCCAAATTACTGCCAGGCAGGGAGCTCCTGGGCCCGAGCGTCGCTGGCCCCTCGGGCCTCGCTGAAAGCCCCTTGGTCCCACATAGTTCTTTCTTTCCCCAGAAAAGGGGCCAGGAAGGGCTCAGGGGAGAAAGGGCTGACTGAGGGAGGGTGCTTCCTCCAGCCCCACAGGCTCTGCAGGGCGTCCAGAGCCAGTCAGCGATCCTCCTGGAGGCCCAGGTGATTGGGGCGTTCTGGCAGAAGTGAAGAACTCTCTCTACTTGCCCCAGTAGGCCCTACCCTGGGCCCACCTTTCTCAGGTCATTCAACAAGTCCCTCGTGCCTCTGTGAGTCTGCACCCTCCCTTCCCTCTGCTGTTCCCTCTCCACCAGCTTGCAAATTCCTGTACACCCTCCTGGGGATAGAGGTGTGAAGCTCCTCAGAATTTTTCCTGGAAGTCTCATATTGACACTCCTGGGGGCCTCTACCCGGTCTTCCAACAGGGCTGGCTTCCCACGGTGGAGACCAGCTTAAAACCAACTTGAAAAGAACCGCTCAAGTAGCTCCATCATTCCTGACCCTGGCCCCCTAACCTCAATGTCACTTCCAGGCCCCTTAGCTCCGCAGCACCCTACTGCACACAGTGAGGCCCAAATTCACAAGGTTTGTTTGAACCATCATTAACTAGGAGAGAAACATTGATCTGTATGCAGTAGTTAATCATTTTTTTCAGGCTGGACTGCCAGGGTGCGATGGAACAGGTGGGGCCTACGGGGTTCTCCTCCTCCAGCTTGTGGATATCTCCAGACCCCCACTCAACTACCCAGCCTTTGCAGTCACAGAAACTCTCTGGCTCAGGGACCCTGCTGGACTCAAGTTCATTCTGACCTTATGGACAGGCGTGGAAAGGAGATGCTGAGGATTCATCTTCCTGGATTCCCCAGAACACCTGGCCTGGGCCTGTTGCGCTGCTCCCTCAGCCCAGTTCACCACCTCAGCACAAAATTCGCCTTGTAAGCAGGACCATCATGAGCTCTCAGGCAGAGCCAGGAACACAGCTGCTCTCATGCAGACGGTCCTATAGACACAAGACAGCTGTGGCACGGAGGGCCTGGCTGATACACACCACACACAAGGACAAGCACAGGACATGGCCAAGGTCAGGGACGTGCGGGGTCAGCGTAGTATGTGGGGAGGACACATGCATGGACACACACACCCCTTGCAGGCAGTGCTAGTGGGTGGGGCTGGCAGGGCTGGGGCAGCATGGCCACTGACCTGTCAGAACCCCTGTCATTAGCCTTCTGTAATTGCTAAATTGCAGGGAGGTCTGGAGGGGGGAAGGCACCAAGATGGCCCTGTAGCTGGAGCCATTCTAGGCGCTTGGAGCAGCAGCTACCATTGACATTGAAGTATGTCCATATTATAAGTGGTTTAGAGCAGGGAGGTGACTATTAATCCTGAGGGCTGAAAGGAGACCCTGGCTCCTGGGAGAAAGGCGGGAGCCTCTCCATTTTAAGGAGCTGAATGAGAACTTAGGGGTAAGAAGGGGAGCAGAGGTGCTTCTGCCTTATTGTGGTACATTCTCAGAAGCCTCTCTGGCCTGCTTCCATTTTTATAGGCTTCTGTATGGTGAAAGGGTTGTTTAAAAAAAAAAAAAGGATATATGGGGTGCCTCGCTGGCTCAGTCAGAAGACTTGATCTTGGGGTCGTGAGTTTGAGCCCCACGTCGGGTGGAGAGATTACTTAAATTTTTTTAAAAACTAAAAAAAAAAAAAAAAAAAAAGAATATGTGACAGACCTTAAGCCTAAAATATTCACTATCTGGCCTTTTCTGTAAAAAGTTTGCAGGCTCCTGATTCTACGGCTGGGAAAACAAAGCTCCAGAGAAGGAAAGCTACCGCCCAATGCCACACAGCGCACTGGCGGCTGAGCACTCTCCTGCTCTTTGTTCAGCATCGCAGTGAGTCCGGGGAGGTGGCCCATCAGCCCTGGGTCAGCTGCTTGTGAGAGCCGGGGCGGGGACAGGGGACCTGAATGGCTGCTTGTGCCTCTAATGATGGTGGATGCTTCATCCCGCTTCCCTGCCATTGCCCTGAAAGGAGTATGTTTTGCAACGTGTATCTGGGGCCCTGGTGCAAGCGTGCGACTGAATTCAGAGAATACAGTGCCTCATTCCTGTACATCTTCCCCACTGTGGCCTGGCCCGTCGATCAAGAGCTCCATTAATCAAAATACCCAAGTGCGTGCAGGCACAACATACGCGCTCATGTAGGGACATTCTGGGGAATTGATTTTTCTGGGTAACTGAGGGTTAACTGGAAACCTGTGTCCTTCTGCCTTATCGAAAATTTCTCTACAAATGGCGTGCATTTCCCCAACTTAGTATTTTGAAAAGTTCCACCACTTTCTAAATATGTGACCTTGGTCGAGTTACCTAACCTCAGTAACCTCAGTTTCCTTATCTGCAAAATGCACAGATCAACGCCTCTCTAGGTGGTGACAAGCACTAGAAAGAGGAGCCATTTGTGCTCTAGACACGGGGCTGCTCTCCCCGCGGCTGGTGCGTGGCAGACGGACTGCATAGCTGACTGAGGCTCGGTGTGGGGATTTAGGATTCTGGTGTGGATGCCATTGTACGTTCTATACATGTTGACATGGAGACAGGCCAGAATTGGCTTCAATCTGCAGTTTCTGTCCCAACTAAACCCTCCCAAGGAGATGCTTTTCTTATGATTTGCTGCTTCCTTCTAAAAGCCTGTCCGGTCAGGGGTTGCCTGCAAGGACCCGAGGACGCTTGGTTTGGAGCCTAAATGCTGTCTTGATTTGAATTTGTCATGCCTCCTCTAGGAAAGGGTCAGCTGATGAAGGGTAGGGCTTGGGCTCAGGCTTCCTGGCATTCCATCCCACCCCCACCCGGTGCCATCCTCCCTGCACACAACTCCGGACCTACCTCCATGCCAGAGGGCCAGCCAGGAAAGAGACAGGGAAGGGGGAGCTTCTGGGGCCACTGAGAAGGCAGGAAGGGCTTGAAGGTCCCCCTGGTCTGGGGAGAAAGCTGGGCTGGCTCTGGATTCCCAGCAAATGTAGGGGGATTGGGAGGGAGGTGGGGGGGCTTCAGGTCTCAGTCCTGGCCTGGTGCATTCTGGGGAGCTTTTTCTGATGGCCCCCAGATGGAGGAGTTGAGGTGGCTGCCCTGAAGCAGGGAGCCCATGGGACAATTGCTGTTGCTGACTGTGGAAGGGGAGGAAGCAGCCATAGATGGGAGGGTGGCAACCAGACGCCTCCCCTTCCCTCTGGTCCAACCCCTGCTGCTTCAGCCACTTGCCCCCTCAGGGGTGAAGCCAAAGAGCACGCTGGTGCTTTAAGCTGGGGACACAGCACCTACTTCAGTGAGAGGGAACAGGCTCAGGGTCAGATCAAGTCCTAGTCCTGCCACTTACTCTGTGGCCCCCAGTACCCAATGCTACTTAGCCTCTGGGCCTCAGTCTCCTCATCTGTAAAACGGAAAGACTTACTTTAGTGTTGATGTGAAGACAGTGGGATTAATGTATGAAAAATCAGCCTCGTGTGGGCCACCAGCCTTACGACCCGCATCCTACCCTCTTCTCAGAGCAGGGCACTGTTGCATCGGGCCCAGGGCAGAGCCTCACAGACCCAGGGCCTCACAGACCCAGGGCAGAGCATGGTAGCCTTTGGTTTCGGGGGGACAAAGGCTTTCTCTAGCCCTTACCTGTGCTTGGTCCTGCCTCGGTCCCCCTCCAGCTTAGTCTGTCCTAGACTCTCCACTTCACCCTCTCCCTTGCTACAGCCTACCCCGCATCCCAGGTCTTCATACAGAAGCCTGCCAGGCTGGTACAGGATCTGCGGTAGACATCCCAGGGGCTTGCTGTGGGGCGGGGGAGTCTCACTCCCCTTGGGCTGCTTTTCTCTACCTGGAGAGGGCATCCCCAGGTACCTAGAGGCTTGCTATGGTGCCCGAGCTCTCACACACGCAGCAGAAACTGGAGGGGTGGGGGAGAAGGAAGGAGAATCGAGCAACAGAACACACATGTGCTGAACACATACATGTGCAAAGACAGAGTTGCTATGGGGAGAGGGAGGGAGATTGTGCAAAACGTGTTGATATTGATATGGATAATAAAAAACCCGCTTAGTATATGTATGGCACGGAAGATTGCACAAGTGCTTTCCTACACGAGCTCGGTTTCATCCTTGCCGTAGTCCCTGATTTCAAAAAGCTGACAATTTCGTTTCCAGGGAAAGTTGTGAATAGCTACAGTACAATGCAGTGAGGGCTATGTGAGCAGAAAAAATTCCTGATCTGGAAGTACAGAGAGGTGGGGACTTGAGCCAGGGTCCTAGAAACAGTAGGCAGTTCATGAACGTAGGCTAATTGGTTGTTAGTGGGGTACATGGCAGAACTCTGATTTTAATGGGGTTGGCAGAAATCAGTCAATCCCCAGCATCCCTTGCAGCTATAGGGGTAGCCCTGAGACCTGCTGCTGGTCCGTGAGATGTAAGGAGTCAGCTGGGGGTTTCTAGGAGAGTTCGACTTTCCTGCCACAGGCCCTGTGTCTTCCTCGTTGTCACTTCCTTTTTCCTTCCTGCTCGGAAGGTGCACTGGGTAAAGCAGCTTTCTTAAACCCATGAGGAAGAAAGCGACTTGCCAAGGAAGCAGAGCAGGAGGCTGCCAGGCTGCTGGGCCCTTGACGATCTGCGTGAGCAGCTGTACCAGCCTGCACGTCCCGCTGCAGGATTTCTCGTCCTTTGAACAAAATGAGCCCCCATGTGGTTAAGCCACCATCCCTGGGATTTTGTTACATGAAATTCAATGCAATTCCGAATGAAGTCGGCGGGCAGGTGCTGGGGGCCCTCCGTCGCCACACTCGCTGGAGGGCCCTGGAAAACTCGTTTGCCCTGTCTCCTTGGTTTCTCTGCAAACCAGAGGTTGGATAAGATAACGTTTGAGGTTTTTTAAAGGACTCTCCTTTGCTAATTTATAATATGTGAATATGCAATAGACACCTAAGCATCTGTTGGGGAATAGGATTTAATTTACAAAAACTCAGATGACTGTCACCCGGTGTCTTCCAGAGCACACCTACCCTAAGTATACAATAGGTGCTCCTCTTGGTTTAAAGGAAATCCTTCTGGGACAGCTGCCGCCCCTTGCAGCTCATGCATTTGTGGCAAGAGAAAAAAAAATGACTATTTTTTAAAAAATATTTTATTTATTTATTTGTCAGGGAGAGAGAGAGAGCACAAGCAGGGGGAGCAGCAGGCAGAGGGAGAGGGAGAAGCAGGCTCCCCGCTGAGCACGGAGCCCGACGTGGGACTTGATCCCAGGACCCCGGAATCATGACCTGAGCCAAAGGCAGAGGCTTAGCCAACTGAGCCACCCCGGTGCCCCCCACCATGACTACTTTAATAAGAACATCTGGCTCTGCACATTTCTGCAGTCTAACAAGCATACTCCTCCCTTCCGGGTACAGGTGCTGGCAGTTGAAGGAATTACATCGAGAATTAGATTATGTTGAAGGAAAGATTGTAATCTTAAAGCTTCTGGGACTCTGGCAAGGGAGGCCTGAAGTTGATCGCCCTTTGTTTAAAATCTGCCACTGTGATTGTGGTTTGCCAGTTTTTCCTTGTAATTCTGTAAATATTTTGCTATGTATATTTTGAAGATACTAGGTACAATCAAGTTCAGAATTTAGTCTCTTGGTGAATTATTCTTTTTATCATTTGGTAGTGACTCCTTTTTCCCTAGCAGTAACTTTAAGTGGTCTTAAAGTCTATTTTACTTAGTATTAATACTAGGTAAATACTTTACTATCTTTCTTTTGATTAGTATCTGCTTAGTACAAAAATGCTTCCAATATTTCTATGTCAGTATGTTTTAGGCGTGTCTCCTGTAAGCAGCATAGAGCTAGAATTGTGAAAATGTAGTCCGAGAATCTCTGCTTTATAAGTGGCAGATGTAGTCTGTTTGTATCTATTGTCATTATTGATATATTTCTATTTAATTTGTTCTTTTATTTATCTTTGCTTTGCTTTGCTTCTTGTCTCCTTTTGCTACCTTCTGTTAGACTGGTCACTTTTCTTTTCCCTCCCCTTTTCCCTATACTGGTTTGGATATTGCATATTGTATTTTTATTCTTTTAGGGGCTAATGTGCAGCTCTATCATGCCTATCTGACTTAACAAGGGATGAAATTAATCAGGATCTTTATACTTTCCCCAAATAACGCCAAGGATCTTACAAGCTTCAACTCCAATTACCCATCTCTCCTTTTCTATGCATTGTTATCTAATATTTTATTTCATCTTATTTTTAACATCTCAAATTATTTATTACTGGTGGTGGTATAAATTAGTGACCTTTTTGTTCTATTTTTAATTTTTAAAATCTAGTATAGTCAACATATCGTGTTATATTAGTGTCAGGTGTACAATACAGTGATTGGACGATTCTATACATGGCCCAGCGCTCATCACAGTAAGTGTGCTCTCATCCTCTTCAGCTAGTTCCCACAGCCCCCCACTCCCCTCCCCTCTGGTAACCATCCGTTTGTTCTCTAGAGTCAAGAGTCTGTTTTTTGGGAAAGAAAGAGTCCGTTGGTTGGTTTGTCTCTTTGTTTCCTTTGTTCATTTGTTTTGTTTCTTAAATTCCACATGTGAGTGAAATCATATGGTGTTTGTCTTTCTCTGACTTATTTCACTTAGCATTATTACCCTCTAGATCTATCCATGTTGTTGCAAATGGCAAATTTATATTCTTTTTATTCCGTTGTGTATATAGCCCACATCTTCTTTATCCATTCATCTATCGAGGGGCACTCGGACTGCATCCGTCATTTGGCTATTGTAAATAACGCTGCGATAAACATAGGGATGCCAAAATCAATGACTATTAAGATTTACACATTTATACATAAGATGATCTTATGGCCTCTATTATTGTGGCTAAGTTGTCTTCACTCAGTATAATTATTGTTCCTTTTTAAGTAAGCCAGGTTCTCCCTCTGATTGCTTTTAATATGTTGGTGGTGTTCTGAAGTATCTATATGTGGATTTATTTTTATTTATCCTACCTAGGACTCAGTATGCCTTTTGAATCTGAAGATTCATATCTTTTTTTCCATTCTCGCAAAATTTCATCCACTCAATCTGTTCTTCAAAGCATCCTAATCTTTTACTATCATTTTTATTCCTTCCTCTATATTTTTAATGATTTTAACATCCTGATGTGATATCTTTTCCAGCTTGTTCTGTCATCCCCTATTCTTGGAGATCATGATTTTTCTATTTGTTAGACTTGCCAACTCTCTTTCACAGTAGATGGTTTCTTCGTGTGATTCGTAGCTGGTGTTTGTGAGCTCATCTTCAGTGCGACTGTTGTTCTGCGTGAGCCCCATGCGTCCCGGGTTGTGAAAATGGCCTCGGAGATCTGTTCTGTATTTGCTTGTACCCACTACTCTGAAGACTCATCAAGGGAATATTTTTTTTCTTTTCTTTTTTTTTTAATGATTTTTATTATATTATGTTAGTCACCATACAGTGCATCCCCGGTTTCCGATGTAAGGCTCGATGATTCATTAGTTGTGTATAACACCCAGTGCACCATGCAATACGTGCCCTCCTTACTACCCATCACCGGTCTATCCCATTCCCCCACCCCCCTCCCCTCTGAAGTCCTCAGTTTGTTTCTCATAGTCCATAGTCTCTCATGCTTCATTCCCCAAGGGACTATTTTTGTGTTAATTTTTCAGCTTGGGAATTCTTCACCCCATGGACTGCATACATGTAGATGCTACTTCCATGACTACGTCAGGTTATAAGTCTTGATTTTTCCCAGGAATCTTTTCTCCCACCCGGAGCCCTAAGCCAAGACAAGATTCACTGCTCTCTAGGTTGGTGGGTCGATTCTTTCCTGAGGGGCCAGCCCTTCCAGGGCTCTAGTTCATATAGGGGTTTCTGTTCCGTGTCTTCTTAAGACCACAGCCCTTGACCCGAGGAGGGTTTGACTCTTCAGCCCCTGTCATTAGGGCCCATATCCAGGGTCCGAGCTCAGCTCTGGACACCTGACACCTGGGTGTTTCCCCACCCTTTCTTCAAGTTCCACTGCGGTTCTGATATCTTTCAGTTAATATTTTATTCTCAATTTCTCAGTGTTTTCAAGGGGTGGGGGTCAGTGTTGGTTCAGTCCACGATGTTGCCAGAATCTGACAGCAGTGGTCTTGGTGTTTAGTGGAGCACCTCTGGGAGTCTAGCGACCTGCAAAGTCAGGCCTGGAGTTAGCGTTGGTTGGGCGTGGGGAACTGAACATCTCGGCGTAAGAAATCAACAGGGGCTGGAGGGTGAGGGCATGAGAGCTGGCTCTGAGACAGGGGAAGAGTAAGGGGCCTGGAGGGATAAAGGAAGGCCCTGGCTCCGAAAGAATGGCCCGTGAGAAATCCTGGTGGTGGAAGCCTCTCAGGACCCTTGAAAAGGGTGGTGGGTTGAGCTTCATTTAACTTTGCTCTCTGTGTTGGGATGCACTGCACACCCTCCTTCCTCTCACACGGCAGGGGCCTGGAGCTTCAGTCAGCGTGGCTGCTCGCAAAGGCCTGTGTTGGTGGTACTTGAGTAAAACCAAAGAAGAGCCTATCCTCAGGGCGCCCGGGTGGCTCAGTCCGTTGAGCGTCAGACTCTTGGTCTCGGCCAGGGTCATGACCTCAGGGTTGTGGCATCAAGCCCTGTGTGGAGCCCTGCATCAGGCTCTGCACTCAGTAGGGAGTCTGCTTGAGATTCTCTTCCTCTCCCTCCTCTCTCTCTCTCAAATAAATAAATACATCTTTAGAAAGAAAGGGAAGGAGGGAGGGAGGAAGGAAGGAAGGAAGGAAGGAAGGAAGGAAGGAAGGAAGGGAGAGGGAGGAAGGAAGGAAGAGCCTATCCTGGGGTGTGCTGGCTGCTGTGAAGAAAACATCCCCAGGAAAGGAGACGGGGATGGAGGATTCAGCAGGAGGAAGAAACAGGGCAAGGAAGAGCCTGGAGAAACATGGGGGCCTTTGCTGACTTCCCTCATCCTGGAATCCCTGGAGCCTTTGAGGGGAGGCAGTGGGTTCCCCTCTGGAGCTAAAAGGAAGGCTCAGGGGGCACCTGGGTGGCTCAGGAGGTTAAGCATCTGCCTTTGGCCCAGGTCATGATCCTAGGGTCATGGGATTGAGCCCCACGTCAGGATCCCTGTGCAGTGGGGAGTCTGCTTCTCTCTCTCCTCCCCGCTCATGCTCTCTCTCTCTCACTCTCTCAAATAAATAAATAAAATATTTTAAAAAATTAATTAATTAAATTAATAAAAGAAGGCTCAGCTCTAAGCACAGCACCCCCCAGTCTGCAAGAGGACCGGAAGCTTGCACATGGGCTCCTCAGAGCGGCCCCCACAAACACACGCTCCCTGCACAGCTTCACCCAAAGAGGCAATTGCTCACGGATCCAGAAGCCCCGGGTTTAGCCACCTTGTCTGTCTGGAACATACCTGAGAACGAGGACATGGGGTTTTAAGAAACATAGGCTGCCAACCACACATCACGTACTTTCTGCACCTCTTTCAAATGCCTTTAGGGCTTTCCCCAGGAGCCATGATCTTTGTTTTAGAATTAGTAAAAGAATGAAGAACTTTTGAAATCAATCCTGGTTTAACCTACACTAGCTACTCAACCTTGAACTTCAGTTTCCCCATTTGTAACATACCCAAGTCCCACGGCCTGTGGGTGGCAGAGGGCCAACTCCGTACCGCCCACCGCACTAAGCTAGTCCATCGTACTTAGCTCACATGGGCCCCGGGAACTGTTTGCCAACTGTCTTACTGAAAGAATGAATGAGTCAACGAGGTCCCCAATGAAGGCACACACCAGAGATGAGATACGTGTCCACTCACAAAGGGAGACAATGAAACACCTAATTCATGTGGTGCCCAAAGCATTTGCCTGCATTTTGTCGCCAAAAGACCCAAGGGGAAATCAACGCTCTGGACAACTTAGTCCCGCTGAGACAATTCAAGGACCCTGTCTTCCTTCCACACACAAAGAGGAGTAGAGAGAGCGGCAGTAGCCAACAGCTGGCAGCCCAGTGAGGAAAGAGACGCCCTTATTTTAACCCCTTCATCTCTAGCGGATGGGTCTGCTCCTAGCCTGCTTCCTAAAGCCCGAGTGGAGAGAGGAGAGGCCCCTAAAGGGACAGAATAGTCTGGACCCCACTGTGCATATCTGGGGTCCCAGCTCTGCCACAGCAGAGGGGCCTGGGGGCGGTCACTCCTTGCCCAAAGACTGTGCCCATGGCCCAGGCGCTGGACCCAGTGACAATGGCCAAAATGAGCCTTGACAATGGCCAAAAGCTCAAAGGCGGGGGAGGAAGATATTTTCTTTCTCTCTGTGCTATTTTGGCTTTGGTGTGGGGCCAGAAGGACCTCCAGGGAATCTTGAAAAATTCTGCTGGAAAGGTCGGTGATTTGTCGTCCTGGCTAGCGGAATTCGTTCTCCGCAACAACAGCCGCCCTCCCCACCCACCAGCAATGCCTCCGCAGTGGAGTACAGGCGGCATGGCACTCGGGCCCTGTCCCCATATGGCGCACACTCATGTCCCTGCACCCATGAGCTGGAGTTCTCATGCTCAAAGCCTGCCTTCCTTCACCTGGTACCCTCTGGCTGTCGCCCTCTCTCTTTCCCTGCACCCCGTGACCGCTCGCTTTCCCTACACTCACAGCCTGCAGGATCCAGTCATTCACACAACATTCACTTCTCCAGGAGCTGCCCCCTGGCTTTTGCCTCCACCTGTCCTCTGGCACTGTCTCCAATGGTGGCCCTCCTCCTGGACAAACCCAATGGCCACTTCCCAGCTGTCATCCTGCCCTACACCTGGCCGCCTCCCACTCCTCCTTCTTGGCCCATTCTTAGCTTCTGGGATGCCGCACTCCTGGCACCTCTCATGTCTCTGATGCCCCCCTCCAGTGTCCTCGAGAGCCCTTATTCCCATGCTTGTCCCTGACATGTTGGTTTCCCCCAAATTCTGTCCGGGATCATTCTGAGGATAAGGGCTAGACTGTCCTTCTGGATGTGAAGTGGATGAGCCGGGTTTCTGGGCTGAGGTGGGGGTGTCTTCCCAGACTCCAAGCCAGGCCTTTTCTCCTGGCTGGATGTTGCTTGCCCACGCTGCACGGCCGGGCTCGTGCAGACAACGTGTCTCTGCTCTGCTCATGCTGGCTGGCTGCACTCTCTCCCTCTGCCCCAGCAATTGTCTTTCTTAGTTCCTTTCTGCCAGCTCTGCCCACACTGTGGAGGACCAATGTCCCACTCTACCACTGGGCTAGATGGGGCTTGCTGCCAACCTAAGATGCATTTTCTCCTTCCTAGACAAGAGAACCCTGATTTTTAGCAGCTCCCCCAATAAAGACTACATTTCTCAGCTTCCCTTGCAGCTAGTTGTGACCACATAACAAAATTCAGGCCAATGAGATGTCAATGAAAATGTTACATAAGCCTTCCAGTGAGTTGACTTAGCTAAAAGGAATGCCCTTTTGGGTCTCTCTCCTTCCTGCTGCCTGGAATGCTAATGTGCTAGCTGGCGCTCCAGGAGCCCTTTTGGTCCACAAAGTAATCCTGAGTATGGAGGCCGGTGCTAGAATGGTGGAGCAGAAAAGTAGAGGACCCTGGGCTCCTTATGGCTATAGGGCTGTCATAGCTACCCTGGACTGCCTACTTTTAACTTATTTTATGTGAAAAAGAAAGAAACAGGTCTCCTTTAAGCCACCATTCTTTTGGATGTTCCTTTATGTGCAGGCAATCCTGATCTTAACTGATACAACCAGATAGCAATGGGCACAATTACATTTCTACGTGCGCGTATGTGGTTCCTCCTTCCTGGAACGCCTTTCTTTCCTTTCTTGCTGTTGGAGGCCTAATTATGTTGCAGGTATCAATTTTAATATCTGTTACTCCACAAAACCTTCACCCATTCCCTGGGCATAACAACCCCCTACAGCACCCAGGCCCCGGGTATTCCCAGGCCTCGGTTTGGTCTTCTCATAGCACTTACCTAAGTACTGGGACATACTGGAATTGACCGATGGATGAGGAGTGGGTTTTCTTCAATCTCTGGTTACCCAGAAATTAGTACAGTGCTTGCCACATAGGAGGTGCTCAGTAAATTTTTGTTGAACACACACACACACACACACACACACACACACACACGATGCTCCCAGGGCAGCTGCCACAAACTTCCAAGACAGACTCTCTGACAGATGTGTGTGGGAGAAGGGGGACACAGGGAGAAGGAAAACAGGAGACCAAACCCAAACCTCTCCCTTTGCCCTTTCTCTTACCTTGAGCAGCCAGTTGGCCCCCTAGGGTTCCCCCTCCTCTGGCTCCCCTCTCTGAAAGGCTCCACACTCACACCATGAAGGGCGCCGTGGTGCTGGTAGGGCAGGAGCCAGGGGGCCCAGGGCAGTGGAGGCCCACAGCAGAATCAGGGCCCAGGAAAATCTGGACAGGGCGGCAGGACGGAGGGAACAGCACAGACCTAACTAGGGGCTGACTAATTGCTTGGCTCACCCTAGCCTCCCTTTCCTGACTTCCGGACCCCAAGGCCCAGCAGGGGTCTAGCTATTGACCCAGAGGGTATGGTAGCCTCCCAGAGTTGTTGGGTGTCTCATCAGCAGGAATCAAGTGGGCGGGAAGGAAGACAAGTGCCCAAGGATGCAAGTGGGAGCCTGTGTGGTCCCCAACCATTTCCCTCCAGGCTATCAGACCCACAGTCAGTTCCGTTTCTCCCCACCAGGCGGCAGTACTAGCTAAGCCCTCTGGCTTCTAGGGCCAATTTTTCCAAGCAAGTGTGAATACTCCCATCGTTCATCACCTTACTCAGAATCAGCGTTTTGGGGCAGGAAGGGAATTTAGCCAATATGTAATTAAGGTCAATTACCATGCAATTTGAGGGTCCACCTGGATGAATTTTTCCATATGTCTACATATCACCCAATCAAGATAGAGGACAATTCCTCTGGGAGGCTCCTTTGTGCCCCTTCCCAGTCATTAAGTCCCAAAGGTGAGCACTATGCTGATTTCTAACACCACGGATTAATTTAGCCTGTTTTTGAGCTTCATATAAGTGGAGGTGTGCAGTGGGTGCTTTTTGGGTCTTCTCTTAAAGCAACATCACATCAGTGAGGTTTAACCACGTTGTTGTGGATAACAGTACTTTATTCGTTTTTATTGCCGCGAAACTTCCATGGTGTGACTACATGGCAATATTTTTCCGTTCTCCTGTTGATGGGTGTGGGAGGCTGGGTTCCCCAGGGAGCAGCCCCTGAGACAGAGATTACTAACAGGGCTCATTAGCGAGTGTTCTTGGGGTCGACACCTGTGGAAATAGGACTGGACAGGGGGGAGCCGGACTATGGTACTTGCACAAGAACCTCAGTTGACCACATGAGGGAGCACTCCAGCCTCTGGAGGTTCCTCATTCCTGAAGTGGGAGTTGAGCAGCACATCAGAGCGTCCAGCACAACGGACATCTGGGCTGTTTCTAGTCTGGGGCTATTATGCATAACGTTGTTCTGAGTAGTCACATATCGGTCTTTGTGGATGTATGCACCCGAGTCTGTTGGGCACTCACCTAGGAGGGGCATCTCTGGGTCATTAGGTAGGTCGGCCAGCAATTTTAGAAGAAACTGACAAACTCTTGCTGACGCACTACTGTGCACATGGCCATGATTGTTCTAGGGGCTGGTTTCTAGGCATGGCAGCCCCTTGCCCTCCAAGATTTCGGCCCCATGGGGAACAGCTGAACACAGGCAAGCATAATAAGGGGTCCCAGGGCCCTGGCGGTGGGACAGACAAGGGATGGGGCGGCCTAGCTGTCCCCAGATTGGGCTCGGCTCCCACTGGCTTCCCATTTCTGCTCCACCACAGTTGGCATGGACCCTGGGCAAGTGCTCAGCTCCCTCAGCTGTATGGCGGGGACTGAAACAGCTGTCCAGCAGCTAGCTTCTGAGAGTGCTTGAGGCTACTTAGGAAATGCTTCTGTGGAAGCCCTTTGAAATGATGGGGCCCTGGGCAAATGGTGAGGGCTGAGTGCTGGCGAGGGAAACCTGGGGAGGGATGGAGGGACTATGAAGAACCTCGGGGTCAGGAAAGGAGGTGCGGAGGCCGGAGGCCGCAGAAGTCTCAGCCCTCTGACCTGTCTGCCCTCCTAGCTTCCAGGGCCTCAGCACAGCCTGCAGTACTGACTACAGCCACCAGGGGACGCTTCAAGGACTGTCTTGGAGCAAATGTGCACAACAGCTGTGTAGGTGGCTTGGAGGAGAGGGAAGGTCTCCATTGAGGTGGCCTCTGCCTCACTCTGAGAACCCGTTAGCAACAGTCCATAAAGCTCCTACTGTAGGGTCAGCACAGTCCAACAGGGAGGACCACTAAATGCTCAGAAAGCTGCAAAGTGGCCTAAGTGAAGAGGCACGGAGGGGGCATAGTGACAACTGGGGATGCAAGACCCCACAGACCCCACGATTCAGACATCTGGCTCCTAGCTGACCCGAGTCCTGTAACCCTTAGTTACTGTTTTATTTTTTTTTTAAGATTTTATGTATGTATGTATTTATTTATCTGAGAGAGAGAAAGAGCGAGAGCTAGAGGGAACACGAGCAGGGTGAGGGGCAGAGGGAGACCCAGGCTGCCTGCTGAGCAGGGAGCCCAATGCGGGGCTCCATCCCAGGACCCTGGGATCATGGCCCGAGCCGAAGGCAGACGCTTCACCGACTGAGCCACCCAGGCGCCCCATAGCTACTGTTTTAAAAACCCGTAAAAATGCCTCAGGAAATAAGATTAAGTTGGATCCGGAAAAGTCCATGGGACGCTCTTCTGCCTGAGAGAACAAACATGTGTCATGTTTGCAAGGAAAAAACGATAATAGTAGCTTGCAGCTTAGCGACAGTTCCAGGACGGAGAACTTCTGCCCTTGCGGTCTAGAGATGACAGCACTAATGCGATCTGCTGAGAATTCGCCCCAGTTCCAGGCCCCTAAAGCGGAACAACCAGGTCCCCGAAGCAGGGCCACCAGCTTACCAAACAGTCAGGATGCTGCCGGGTGATGAGGAAAGGAAAGATTAGAGCCGACGTAATCCCTGATCAGTCAGCTTGATCCAAGACCCTAGACACCCTGGATTTTCATCCTATTGAAACCCCTGCTTGTAAGCCATTGGGGAGCTCGGCCTGGGAGCATTAGCCCCCCCCCCTCCCCGGTACTCCTGGGTGATGACACACCAACAGACAGCCTCTTTCTTTGCTGCAGAAGCTCTGGCAGCTTTTGCGGGCTTGGCTCGGTTTCAGTAGCACAGCGGTTAAGGCCCTGGTTCTCCAGCCAGCCGGCCGAGGCCAAGTCCGGATTTGTAGCTGACTGCCTTGTGATTGTGAACCATGTGCTTCGCCTCCTCGTGCCTCAGTTTCCCACTTTGTAAAATGGGAATGATTACAATAAATAGATAGTTTTGAGAAATTGCCACGAGGATTAGCAGGTTAAGACGGTACTGGACTTAGAACAGTTAAGTGTGTGATGGCGGTGCTGCCTGGGCACCCCTGCACCCCAGGCGTCAGGCCTGAGGCAGGATGGCAGCCCCTCAGAATGCCTACTCCCACTGAGGTCCTGAAGATGGAGCTAGACCACATCAGCCTCTTGGCAGCTGGTAGCCTGATGTCTGCAGCTTGCCAGGTAATTTTCCACCAGGGCTGAGGGGACCTGATTTCCCTGATAAACTTCCATAATCACTTCTTTTGTAAGATTATTGTTTATCAACGAGGTGCTCTTGGCTCCAGCCCTCTGGTCACCACCCAAGGCAGCCAGTGATACAGGTGGAGGGGGGGGGGGGGAAGGGGGGGATCTCTGGGCCCCAGCAACGCCCAGAGATAAGGCGATGCCCTAAGCCAGTATCTCTCACGTTGCGCCCGCAGGACCATAAAGCGTGGGGCCCTCACCTCACTGGACCAGGTGGAACCACCAATCTTGGACTCGCCGTGATTGCTATTAACTTTTCTCATCCGTTTGCCTTTGGAAGACTTCTAGAGGGGGAACCCGAGGGAGGCTGGCCAGGGGTGTGGTGTGGAAGAGAAGGTCCAGGGTCCAGGCAACATCTTCTGAGGGCAGTTGGGGCCAGACTGCCATCACCTCTCCATTGCCAAGACTAAAATCACAGCATGTCGGGGCCAGAAAGGCCCAGAAACCAGCTCACCTTGGCTTCCTGCTTTACACATGGGGACACCAGGGCCCAGGGAGGATAGGGGAGGGCAAGAAAGCACAGGAGGCAGAACCTGGGTCACCAGACCCTCCAACCTTTCCCACCTCAACAACCTCCCCAGCCCAGTCACCAGGACCACTGTCCCTAGCTCCTCCAGAGACATGCATGGGGATATCCCTCCCCTTAGCTGAGTTCAGAGTAGTCACTGATCATGGCCTTGATCTGGGGTCTTGGGAAGGGCTTAGCCTGGAGGTGGGGGGCCAGGGTACCCATAAGCCTCCAAACTAACCCAGGGCGTTGCCACCTAAAGTGGGTTCTGCAGAACCACCTTGTTAGAAATGTAAAATCCCAGCCATAGCCCCAGGCTTTCTGAACCAATCAGCATTTTAATAAGATCCCCGTGGGAGATTCCCACGCTTGCTGCTTTGTGGGAAGTACCAGGTTAGAAGAAGCCATTTTCCCTCCACTGGCCTCCGTTCTCCTATAGAAATGGAGGGGGCAGAAGATCTCTGACTTTGTTTTTGTTTTTAAATAGACTCCACACCCAACCTGGGGCTTGAACTCACCACCCTGAGGTCAAGAGTCACTTGCTCTACCGACTGAGCCAGCCAGACGCCTGAGATCTTTGACTTCTTTGCCACAGTGAACACACCAGGAGGCAGGCGTTCAGCACGACCTCCTGTGGGACGCTGTGTTTTGTAGCAGACTGTGGAAAGTGGAATTCTGACTCCAACAAGGTTGGGAGAACAATCAACACCTCTCCTCTCTGCCTGAGACCCAGGGCCGGGGCAACTCCACAGGTCCTGGGATGCAGCTAATTCAATTCAGTCCACTTCAGCGACATTGATTAAGCACCTCCTGTATGCCTGGGGTCTGTAGCAAGGCATCTCCACCCTGGCTGTGCACTAGAATCTTCTGGGTGCTTTTCAAAACTACTGATGCTGGGCCCCACCCCAGGCCACTGGAATCAGAGTCTCTGGGGCGGGTCTGGGTGTGAGTACTTACTAATGCGCCTCAGGCAATTATACTGAGCAGCGGGCTGAGAACGACCGGTCAGAAGTCGGGGAGAAGTCTGTCTTAAGTCCTACCCAGGCCATCTCCGGAGTCCTTGCTTCCTTTAGGTCAGCGAGCCGCAGCAGTTCTGCTGTGAGCCAGGGGCAATCATCAGGAAATTCCCCGGATATCATAACCCGTGACAGCAACCTCTAATTAATCATCAACCTTGTAACACGATCCTGTCCCATAAAAAGGAGACCGCTGAATCTTTGGAAACCTGTCCACGAGCCTTCTCCACAGACAATTCCTTCCAGACCCAGGGACCTGTGCCCGAGGACCCCAGGCTGATGGGGGCCCTGCTCTGTTCCCAGGCTGGTAAGTGGGAGCCCTAAGCTTGGTCCCAAGACCAGGGATATAGAAGGAGAGGGGAAGCTATGGAACCTGGGGTGAGTCACTTTTCCCTAAGGCCTCAGTTTCTTCATCTGCAGGCCAGGGCCAATGTAAGCCCTGCCAGCTTACGGGGCTGCCAGAGGCACAAACCAAAAGGTTACCAGGCACGACAGTTCTCTGAGAGCCTCACCTGAAACCACAGTGCGCCGGTAGCGTGCAGGGCAGGAGATGGAGAACCTGGTGTTTTACCACCTGAGGTCTGGACTGCGTCTCAGAACCCTGCTCCGTCCCAGGCAGAGAGTCTGGAGCCTCAGCCCTTGGGTCCCGAGGGGCACCCGAGGCTCACAACCCAGCAGCAGGTAGCACCCAGAGCTGGGGCGGGGGGAGGTGGTGAGGAGGGTGGGGACCAAGCCACGGTTGCTGCTGCTTCTATTGCTGTGGCAAGTGTGGATTCCAGGTCACGGTGGTGCCAGAAAGGAGGCAGCGTGGGAGGAGTGCAGGGGCAGCAGCGAGCCCCTGGCTCCTCAGCTCCTGGCGGTGGAGGTGGGCAGAGCCACTCCCACTCCACGCCCTCTGCATGCCTCCCTGCAGGTTGTGGGAGCAACGAAAGACACGCTGTAAGGGCTCATCTGTGCCTGGCACCCAAGAGGCTTGATGGCTGGACGGGTGATACTAGAGATGACGAAGATTCAGGGAGGTCCTCGCTGAGCAGAGGGCTGACCCTCTGTCACTTAAACTCCAAGAGACCTGCAAAGATTCTCTTTGAATCTGCCTGGGGGTGTGGCAGGGGGAGACATCCAAAAGTCATGATGCCTGCCCAAGTGGGCAGTTAACTCCTCACATTCAGGATTTCCAGGCAGGTACCTGGAGACTCCAGGCCATGGCTGGCCATACCCATTGGTGGATATCAATCCCATTGGTGGATAGGGAGGCCTATACCCAGAGGGGCAGTGACCTGCATAGGTGAGCAGCAGAGCTGGGACTAGAATCTGGGTATCAGACATGGCTGCCCTCCACAGAGCCTCTTGGATGCCTCAGCGACTCTGCAGTGGGCCCAAAGACAATCCATCTGATGTCAGGGCCCTTGACTCTGGTACCTGGTCACCGTCTGTGCCTACTTGGGGACTCCCCCTTGCTTGTGCATAGCCTCCAGGAAAAGGCATCTGGGCAAACTATCAGGAAGGAAGGAAGAGATGAGGGTATTCCAGAAAGGGGTGACAGTCAGTCAAGGGGCTTGGGTGAGGGAGGGGTGAACTTGGATAGCAGGGTTCAGAGGTCCCCAAGGCCAGAGTGAGTGCTTGTCTCTAAGGCCTCAGGTGAGAGAACCATGGTAGGCTTGCCTTTGACCTGAATCCATCAGGGACACATTCCCTATGACCTGAAGGGTATCCCTTGTACCTGCCCAGATTTAGCCTCCCCTCCTTGTGACCTGCTGGAATCTCGCAGGCTTGTGAGTGGTCAGAGAAATGAGGCTGGGGAAACTGATGAGACCTGGGAGGGTAGGGGCCTTGCTTTTTTGGGTTGGGGTCTGGTTCAAGTTCTGACTGAATTCCCTTCTAGTTTCAGCTCCCATCTTCCAACCCAGAAAGAGCAGAACAGGAGGGGAGAAGTGGAGGGGAGAGAGATGAGGCCTGGGAGCTGGCTACATGCAGCTGTGGGCAGGAAGCTCACCAGCTTCCTCCAGGCTCAGACCTGGGGCTGGAGGGGAAGGGCTGCTCGGTAGGGAACTTCCTCTCCTGGCTGCCAAGTGGAGTCAGGTTGGGAAGTCCCCTGATTTTAAAGCCCAGCCGTGGGCCTTCCCTGGCCCAGCCCAGGATTCTGAGGGGCAGACCTGGGACTCCTTCTCCAGCCCGTGCCCCCCTTCCCCCACCTCCCCCTGTGGGGGGACTGTTGGACCCCTTTCTTTTTTTTTTTTTTGGACCCCTTTCTCTTCCTAGAAAAGGAAGTGGTCCTCACTGAGGGCCGTGGCCTTCACAAATGGTGCAGGTTCTCTGTGGGACAATGATAAAGTCAGACAAACAGAGAGGAAAACAGCGCGAACACCAGGACCCATCTGCCAGAGCTCACCCTCATTAGCAAGCCCATCTCCTTTCAGATTGTTTCTAGATACAGATAGAATATATATGTTACTAAACATATAAACGTATGTGTCGAAGAAAACCTGGATCATATTATATCTACTGTTCTAAAAAATGCTTTTTCTGTTTAATCCCAATGACCATTAGCAGGTGTTGAGAGCCGGTACCAACCAGCACCAGTTCCTTTAATTTTTACAGCATCCCTCCGGGAGGGGCACTAACGCTTGGGGAAGTTCACCTTGGAACTCAGATCCCCGGCACGCTTTTCTCTGGTGGGGGGAGGGGGGCCCTGGATGAGGGCAGGAGCAGTGGCCCCAGGGAGATGGCGAGCGGGTGGGGCGGGGTCCAGACCGCACTGACGCCCCCACCCCCACCCCCACCCCCACCCCCACCCCCACAGACGCCGAGGCGCCGCGAGAGATACTCCGCTTCCACGCTGAGGCCAAGGGCGCGCAGGTGCGTCTGGACGCCGAGCGGTGCACTGCGCACAGGCGCGCCACGTTCCACGACGGCATCGTGTTCAGCCAGCGGCCGGTGCGGCCCGGCGAGCGGGTGGCGCTGCGCGTGCTGGGCCAAGAGGAGGGCTGGTGCGGCGGGCTCCGCGTGGGCTTCACGCGCCTGGACCCCGCGCGGGTGTCCGCGCCCAGCCTGCCGCCCTTCGTGTGCCCCGACCTGGAGCAGCAGAGCCCGACGTGGGCGGCCGTGCTGCCCGAGGACGGCGCGCTGCCGGGGAACGTGGTCCGCTTCTGGGTGAACCGCCGCGGCCGGCTCTTCGCCAGGGTCAACGCGGGCCCCCGGCTCCTGCTGCGCGAGGGCGTGCTCATGGGCGCCCCGCTCTGGGCCGTGATGGACGTGTACGGGACCACCAAGGCCATTGAGCTGCTGGGTGAGGCAACCCGCGGGGACCCAGGCACCGCCCCTGGGTGGGAGGTGGAGGCTCGGGTGGTACTGCTTCCCCGCGCACAGCCGTGGGGAGATCCGTTCAGTTTTTCATATGCAGTTTTCCCATCAGCTCCTGCCCAGGGCAGGTTATGAAGATGGGCACTGGGGACGCCAGAAGGACAAGACCCAACGGGAGGGCAACCTTGTCCCTAGAGAATGCTAAGAAGATAGGACTAGCCTTCCAAACATCTGTTAAAGGGCTGTTTCCCAAAGGAAGAGATTGGAGGCTGGGTTTTGCTGTCTAAGTAGGAGTTCACAAGAGTCAAGGGCGGCAAGCAAAGGGAACGCGAGTAGGAGCGTTAGAGCTGCCCGGGAAGACTGCTCGTGCGGGTCAAGTGAGCCGTTCCGCCAGTGCGTGGGCAGACTAGAAGCATCCCTCTAGCCACCTGAAAGGAGGTGGATTTCAGGGAGAGTGGATACAGGAAACATCCATAAAAAGAAATACTGGCATTCCTGTGCTAGTCGTCAGGGGCCTACACAAGCAGTCCCGTTTTTAAAATCACTTGTCGCAGCTGCTGAAGCCTCACGCCTGGGACACCTGTCTTGGTAGGTCTGGTGTGGGCCCAAACACCTGTTTTCCCAGCCTCCTGGGGGATTTTAATGCACATCTGGGTTTAGGAAGGTGGGTAATGCTGAGTGTCTCCAGTCAGGCAGCGACAGCAGGGCAAAGACGAGATGTCTAGAGGAAGGGTGGGGTGGTTTAGGAAAAAAAATCTACAGCCTCAAGAATTCTCTGCTGGGTTAAACTGGGGAAGGGACGGCTGGGGCCATAAGATCAGCTGGGAGCTCCAGCAATGCATTCCAGGCAAGAAAGCCCACGAAACTACCTCAGGGGCTGGTGGGGGTGGGGTGGGAGCACCCTGGCTTTGCTTTCCCTGGGCCCTGAGTCTCCCTCTCTGCCTCAGATCCCACAGCCAGTGTCTTCCCCTCAACCGTACCATGGACCCTCAGTGATGAGACCCCACAGCCTGAAGGTGAGTGGCTTCCCCCAGCCCCAGGGGCTCCCCGGGGCTCCAGCACCAGAGGCACCACGGGAGACCCCAGCTCTGGGGGCTCAACTAAAGCCTTTCCAAGTCCCATGAAGTCTCCCACAGGCTTTAGGCCAAAAGATTTGGTACTGCCTACGGGAACCCTAACAGCAGTTTAACAGCTCTGCCTTCTAGAAACATTGGCTAACTTTACAAGTTACAAGAGCACATTCATGCACAAATAGTGTTATTTTGTCCCTGCTTTAAAAAGCAGTCCATGTTCATAATAAAAGATTTGCCAAACAGAAGTAAAATAAATATTAAAGAATAAATATGGAAGTTAAAAAAAAACCACCGATTACCTTTTAGGTGGAGTTTTCTCCTACCATTTTGTAGTCATGTATCTGTGGGGAATTGTGCTCTGTGTTCCTGTTTTCTAAGTTGGAATTTTATGATATATATGTGTGTACATTATGGTTTTCTTGCCAGTGGTTTTTTTTGCGTTTATGTTGTGAGCATTTTCTCGTGAGGTAATATTCTTCACAATAGGACTGCGTGGTTCTCTGCCCTGTAGTTATAGCGTGAGTAGGCTGCCCACCCTTTGCTCCCGCGTGCCCCAACCTGTGTTGTCCCCTTTCCCAGCTGCAGCAGGAGAGGAGTGTGCCATCTGTTTCCACCGTGCTGCCAACACCTGCCTTCTTCCCTGCGGCCACACAGACTTCTGCAGCTACTGCGCTTGGCGGGTCTTCAGGGACTCGGCCAGGTGCCCTGTATGTCGCTGGGATATCGAGGCCGTGACCCCCACGTAGGGCCCCCCTACTCTGAGGACTGGAAAGGGCCTCCTGATGCAGGTGGCAGACTGAGTCTGACTCTGAGCCTGGCCTCTGCAGAGGGAGGAGGTGCAGCCCCCCACCCGCATTCTGGGGGAGTCAGAAAAGCTGGTCAGAAGCAAGCCTAGCAGGGAGAGGGAGGCAGGGAGGCAATGGCTCTTCTCTCCTCCCCAACAGATCGGGGCCAGTGGAGAAAGGAGGAGCCCCATTTTTCTGCCCACACCAGAACTATCTCCCTGGTGGTTCAGCAGTGGGCCCTCTGCTTAGCCAGGTTCATTTGTGCCCAAAGCTTGCCAAGGCTTTTGGCTGACCACCCGGTGCAGCCACCGTAGACCTAGCAGTCCTGGTACCCATAGGTCATGTCAGGGAGAATGGCCTCTATTCAGAGATGGGGCGGCCTGATCCTGGTTTTATAGCGGAGGAACGTCGGATATCAGCATGTATCGGGTAGAACCCCAGCCCATCTTGGGGTATCGAGGAGCCTGGAGCAGACGCAGGGAGGCATCTGGGTGGAATGTTTACAGTCCTGTGTGGAGCCTGGGTCCCCCAGAGAAGCCCTCCATAAAGCAGATCAATAGTTAGCTGCCCTGCCTGCCCTGCAGGGTGACTGTCAGGTCCCATGAGATCGCGTATCTGAAGACGTTTCTGCACGTGGGACTGCACTGTTTGACTGTGCTTATTTCCTTGCCAATTTCGGAGGGGTCAAAATAAATTTGGCTCTTGTGAATGATTTTGTGACGAGTATGTCCCCTTTGCTGCAGTTGGGGCGGGGTGTGGATGGAGCTTTGGGCTGTTGGGATGCTGGGGCGTTTGGGAACATACCCTCTGTCCTCTGCAGACACACCCTAGGCTTGCGGGGGACTGGGTGGGGCTTGGCCACTCAAGCCTGTGGACTTTATTCTGCTGAGCACACGGGGGGGGGGGGCAGTTCTGCGCTCCCAGCCCTGATGTCACAGCCAGGCTTTGCCCTTGCCACCCTTGATCTGAGGGGACTGCCGGGAGGCTCTGGCTCTTCAAGGAAGGGAGGAGTTGACCCGGGAGCTCCCTTCAGCAGCTGCTTGGGTTGGGGCAAGCCATACCTATTACTTTGCTGTTGTTCCTTGCTCGGGACTCTTGGGGAGGTATTTCCTGGGAGAGAGGACTAAAAGGGCAGTTCCAACTTATTGCGCTAAAAATTGTAATGACGGGCTCCTTCATTAACGGCCTCCCTACCCACACCATTGCCAACCAGTGGGTCAGGACATTGGGTTCAGTGACACTGGAATAGCTTACACTCTGGAGTGGGATCACCTCTCCACCACTCATGAATGGTCTAACCTTGGTCTTGTGACTTGACTCCTGTGAGCCTCAGTTTCTTCATCTGTAAAATGGAAATAAGCTCATTTTCTCTGCTTGAAAGTGTGAGAATCATGAGTATGAAACTTGTAGCTCAGGGGCACCTGGGTGGCACAGCGGTTAAGCGTCTGCCTTCGGCTCAGGGAGTGATCCCGGCGTTATGGGATCAAGCCCCACATCAGGCTCCTCCGCTATGAGCCTGCTTCTTCCTCTCCCGCTCCCCCTGCTTGTGTTCCCTCTCTCACTGGCTGTCTCTATCTCTGTCGAATAAATAAATAAAATCTTTAAAAAAAAAAAGAAAGAAAGAAACTTGTAGCTCAGATGAAGTACTCAAAAGATGGCATCTCCATTCCCCTGGAAACGGCATCTCCTAGGGGAAGCAGCCAAGAGATCAATGGGCTAGGTGTCAGGGGTCTGGGTGTGAGTCTTGACAGCCCACTAACTTTTACCGAGGGCCCTTGTGTCATCCCCAGTATCTTGGAATGATTCCTACAGATCCCTTCTTCACCCTTTAAGTGTCTTTTTGTTTTTAAATCAGATGCCTCTAGGGCAAGGGCAGTACTTTCATCCTATTTCCAGTGAACACCTTCTTACTAGTTAACACCCGAGCAAGCCTGATCTTAGAAATGATCTCTAACCAGAGCAGGGGGACTTCTGGAATGGTGGCGTGAGGAGTCCTCTAAATCTATTCTTCCATTAAAGCAACAAAAATATTGGCAAGATTATACAAATCAACTTTTCCAGAACTCTAGATATTAACCAAAGGCGAACAGCAATCTGAAGAGGGGTTTATCCAAGAGAAACTGCTCAACTTCGGTAAGAACAGTGGGTTTGTGGGGTTTTAACTTGGCCTACGGCCACCCCTCTAGCCCCAGCTCCACAGTAGCCTTGAAAACCAGCAGCCTTGCAGCTGCTAGAGGGGACAGATAGGGTTAAGAGCACCTGAGAAAGTTCTGTCACCCAAGCATCATCATTGTTTGACCTGGATGACAGTTTATTGGAAAAGCTTGATTTACAGGCTGTTATTATTTAATCCAAGTTGAAGCTCTCTACTTGGGAAAACCCCTATTCCCAGGGTATTTGTCAAATATAATCAGCTTCAATTGCTTAACCTCACAGCTGCCAAAGACTGTAATACCAGTTGGGGGGCAAACATGAGCCCAGCCAGAAATTTAAAAGAGACATCTGAGAAATTGGATGCACTTACAGGAATTTGAAAAGCTCTGGTATATTTCCGGGGATCTAAAAGCCTGTGTGCATGGTCTGCAAAGGCCTGAAGGGCCCTGATCTCTTGCTTCTGGCTGACCTTGAGGTCCTGTACAAGCAGGAAGTAAAGACTAAGACAAAGATTTAAATTGCTTGAGATTGAAGGCATGCCTCAACCCCCAGAGCTACTTGGCAAAAAGTGGAAGATTTTCTAGCTCAAGACATTTAAGGAAATCTCTGTCTAATCATTAGCTGACCATTAAGCTAACCTAGTGGAGACACCAGTGGCTGCACACCAGAGAAAATATAGACCTTACAGAACTAGTCCAGGAAAGTCATTGAACAAACAAGTATACAAACAACAGTAACGGCAAATCCTGGCAGAGGTGGTGGTGGTGTCTGGTATTCAGAGTTGCCATATTATGTTATCTGGAGGATCTGGTTTTCAAAGGAAAAAAAAAAGTGTATACACACACACACACATATGTATGTATGTATGTATGTTTATAGAGCCTGAAAAGAAACGGGAAAGTATGGCCCATTTCAGTCTCCTTGAGGAAGGCTACATGTTGAACTTACTAGACAAAAATGTTCTTTTTCTTTTTTTTTTATTTTAATTTTAAATAATCTTTTTTTAGGTTTTTATTTTATTTTTTAAAGTTTTAAAAAAATGTCTTTGTTTTTGAGAGAGGAAGAGAGCACACATGTGGGCATGTGCATCGGGGAGGGGCCGAGGCAGAGGGAGAAGCAGATTCCCTGCTGAGCAGGAAGCCCCACTCAGAGCTTGATCCCAGGACCCTGGGATCATGTCCTGAGCCAAAGGCAGACACTTAACTGACTGAGCCACCCAGGAGCTCCAGTTTTTTATTTGAATTCCAGCATAGTTAACATACAGTGCCAGGTGTGCAATATACTGATTGAACTATTCTATACATTATTCAGTGCTCATCATGGTAAGTGCACTCTTCATCCCATTCACCTGTTTCACCCCCCAACCAGTTTGTTCTCTGTAGTTAAGAGTCTGTTTCTTACTTTCTCTCTCTCTTTTTTCCCTTTGTTTTGTTTATTAAATTCCACATGTGAGTGAAATCACATGGTTTTTGCTTTCTCTGACTTATTTCACTTAGCATTATACTCTCCAGCTCTACCCGTGTTGTTGCAAATGGCAAGATTTCATTCTTTTTTATGGCTGAATAATACTCCATTGTATATGTATACTACATCTTTATCCATTCATCTATCAATGGACACTTAGGCTGCTTCCATAATTTGGCTATTGTAAATAACGCTGCAATAAACATAGGGATGCATATATCCTTTTGAATTAATTGTTTTTGTATTCCTTGGGTAAATATCCGGTGGTGTGATTACTGGATCATAGCGTAGTTCTATTTTTAATTTTTTAAGGAAACTTCATACTGTTTTTCCACAGTGGCCTCACCAGAAATGCACTGCATTCTCCCTAACAGTGCACGAGGGTTCTTTTTTCTCCACATCCTCACCAGCACTTGTTGGGTTTTTTTGGTGTTTTTTATTTTAGCCATTCTGACAGGTGTGAGGTGATGATCTCATTGTAGTTTTGATTCGCATTTCCCTGATGATGAGTGATGTTGAGCAATTTGTCATGTGTCTGGTGGCCATCTGTATTAGACAGAGACTTTGTTTTTTTAAGATTTATTTACTCATTTGAGAGAGAAAGAGCACACACATGGGGGAGAGGAACAGAGGGAGAGAGAAATTCAGCAGACTCTGCGCTGAGCACAGAACCTGAGGCAGGGCTCCATCCCATGACCCTGAGATCACTACCAGATCTGAAACCAAGAGTTGGACACTCAACTGACCATGCCACCCAGGCACCCCTAGACAGACTTTAAGATTTAGTCTATTATAAATATGTTCAAAGTATTAGAGGAAACCATATCTAAAGAATTAAAGGACAGCATGTTATCAGTCTCACCAAAGAGAGAATATCAATAGAGAGATAGAAATTATAAAAACAACCAAATAGAAATTCTGCAGTTGAAAAGCACAATACCTGGAAAAAAAAAAAAAATCACTAGAGGGGCTTGACAGCAGATTTGAGCTGCATGAGAAAGGATCAATGAACTTGAAGATAAATTAATGCAGATTATCTAGCCTGAGGAAAAGGAAAAAGATAGCAAAAAATGAACAAAGCTTTAGAGACCTGTGAGGCACCACCAAGTGCTCCATCACACACATAATAGACCAGGAGAACAGAAAAAAGGGAAGAAAATAATAGACCAAAAAGTTTCTAAATTTGAGGGCTTGTTCCGCCCCCCCCAGGGGTGGGGGCTGCTGAGGCTTCACCCACATGCCTTGCATGAAGCCGGGCTGCTCAGAGCCATAGCCGCCCTCACTGGTTAAGGGAGGTGGGGGGTAGGGCACAGCCTGGGGAACCAGCCAGGAACTCCCCTGCTGTGAGTTCACTGGCGGTGAGGCACAGAGAACACCCTGGCAGAGCAGATGGCCCTAAGCAGGGCCCAACTGTGTGAGGTCCAGAGGGAGGAGCTGTAGCAGGGCAATGCCTTCCATCAATCTGATACAGATATCTTTATGATCATGGGCGCATCAGCCAACTTAGCCGAGAAGACCTAGCCCACCATCTGGTGGCTGTTCCAGGATGGCCTTCTGCCCAAAGACACCTTCATCGTGGGCTACACCCCCCCCGCCCCACCTCACAGCGGCAGACATATGAAAACAGAGTGAACCTTTCTTCAAAGCCACCCCAGAGGAGAAGCCCATGCTGGAGGAGTTCTTTGCCCACAGTTCTACTGTGGCTGGCCAGTATGATGACACTGCCTCCTACGAGTGCTTCAACAGCCACACGAGTGCCCTCTACCAGGGGCAGGAGGCCAGCCACCTCTTCTACCCGGCCTGGCCCCCCACTGTCTATGAGGCGGTCACCAAGAACATCCAGCAGCCGAGGCCCTGCAGAGGCAGATGGGCTGATGAAGAGAGTGGGCCTCCAGCACAAAGGCACCTACAAGCGGCTAAACCCCCATAACCTCTGAGCCCCAGGCCCCCACCCCACCCACCTTGGCCCTGTCTGTCTCTATTCCTCCGACTTGCTTGCTGCCCCGTATCAGGAGGGCTTCAGGACCATACACCTCAGCCTCACATTCCACCTCTGGCCACCCCACCCACTCAGTGCTGCTGCCACTCTGGGCCCAGCTGTATTTCTCAACCACCAAGCACTCAAGACTTGCTCTGTGACCATCCCCAGCTGTCACGGGCCCTGCCTGAGCCAGCTTCTGTCCACAGGACTGAAACCCAACAGAAGGAAATAGAGTGGCTCTTCCACCTGTCCTGGGCTCCTCGGCCTAGGACAGGAGTAAGGGATGACAGGAGGGGCAGTGGGTGGGCCACAGTGGGCCCGTAGCTCATACTCCTGCTGGCTGTGGGCAAGCTCTTCAGAACTGGTGGCAAGGGGTCAAGTGCTTTCATGCCAGTCTCAGTGTCACTTGACGTTCCTGGTCACTCACTGGAAGGGACCTCTGTGCTAGCCAGCAGTGCCCCGTGTCTTGGGCCCCTGAATGTCCTTCTGCCCTACCAGCTCCCCCAATTCCCTCACAACCACTCTGACTCAATCATTTCTTCATTTATTTATCAAATTAACTCCAAAAAATATTAAGCACCAGACGCTAGAAGCTATCCTACTATAAGCACAGCCTTCTCTGCATCCTTGGGCGTCACACTGGGAAATAGATAAGTGTAGTATAATGTGGTAAGTTTTAAAATAGTCTATACAAAAAGCTGGTCAACTTTCGTTCAGGATAGCACACTGAACATATGTAGTTGTTTCTTTTTACTCCAGGTTTCTATAAACTGCTCATAAAAAATATAATAAATCCATATCTTCATTCAAAAACAATAGAAGGAACTATTTAGTGCCATTATAAAAGATGACAAGTAGATGGGAACAGATTGAAGATGGAAACCTTGGGCCAAAATTCCACAGAGGAGGGGCGCCTGGGTGACTCAGTCGTTAAGCGGATGCCTTTGGCTCAGGTCATGATGCCAGCATTCTGGTATTGAGCCCCACATCGGGCTCCCCACTCAGCGGGAAGCCTGCTTCTCCCTCTCCCACTCCCCCTGCTTGTGTTCCCTCTCTCACTGCCTTTCTCTGTGTCAAATAAATAAATAAATAAAAATCTTAAAAAAAAAATTCCACAGAGGAGAGGTCTGCTGCAAGAAGTGGGAGAAGTTCTAGGGAAGCTTCAAACCCAGAACTGGAGGGCTGGGAGAAGACAGCCCATTCCTGACTGACCATGAATGGTTGGGGCATCAGAATACATGGTCAGGAATGTTCATCTCAGGCCAGGCTGTGAGCCAAGGAGGTGTCTGCCCATGGCCAAGAGCAGTGGGGGTGTATGTGTGGGTCAGAGAGGCAGGGCAAAGCCCCAAACACTGATGGTTCTTCAGGGCAACAGAAGCTTCTATATCCAGAAGGCTAACTGTTGACTCATCTTGTCCGGCAGCACATGCCATCCATTTCTCATGATCACTTTAAACAGTTGCAGTGCAATTCACAGATGCCTATCCTACTCGCTCTAGCAAGCAAACCACTCAATCTAACAAGTAATCTTAATTCCAAGGTCACACCCAAGAAAAGCCAAGTATTTGAAAAAGCTAATATCATGGGGGAAAAGACACCTAACTTAACAAAAGGAGGAGTTCATACCTGGAAAAGATAGAGTTAATA
This sequence comes from Ursus arctos, assembly GCF_023065955.2. Lineage (NCBI taxonomy): Eukaryota > Metazoa > Chordata > Mammalia > Carnivora > Ursidae > Ursus > Ursus arctos. The sequence continues at coordinate 52,040,841 of NW_026623100.1, read as the reverse complement.
GAACAGACAGACCTGGGATTTAGGATAAATATAAATGCAGAAAGACATTTCATCAAAAAATCTAGGTACGGGGTGGGGGTAGGGGTGCGCCTGAGTGGTGCATTCGGGTAAGTGTCTGACCCTTGGTTTTGGCTCAGGTCATGACCTCAGAGTCATGAGATCAAGCTCTGAGTTGGGGGGTTCCCTGCTCAGCATGGAGTCTGCTTGAGATTCTCTCCCCCTCTGTCCCTCCCACTCATGCTCTCTCTCTCTCTCGCAAATAAATAAATCTTAAAAAAAAATCTAGGTACAGGGGCACCTGGGTGGCTCAGTCAGGTGTCTGACTCTTGATCTCAGCTCAGATCTTGATCTCAGGGTCATGAGCTCAAGTCCCTGCATTGGGCTCTACACTGGGTGTGGAGCCTGCTTAGTAAAAGAAAAAAATGTAGGTACCTTGGAAACTAAAAATTTAATAAAAACTCATTAGACAGACTGAATTGCAGAAAGATTATAGCTGAAAAATGAGTTCATGATCTGGAATCAAACAGAATGCACTGGAAAACTACAAAGAGATGAAACATGAAAAAAAGAATAGATGCAGAAGTTCAAATATCCAAATTCCAGAAGGAGAAAATAGGGAAAATGGAGAAAAATAGGGAAAAAAGAGAATGCTCAAAGAATAGAGAAAATTTTATATTGAAGAGTCTTCAGATTAAAAAAGCCCACCAGTTGTCAAGCAGAATATGAAAAAAAGACCTTCACCTTGACCTATACTGATGAAATTTTAGAGCACTGAGGATAAAGACAAGACCCAAGGAGAAAAAACAAAATCACAAACAAAAGAACATGAATCACATTAACAGTAGTTTTCCTCAACAATACTGGATGGTGAAAGACAATGGAATAATATCTTCAAGTTTCAGAGGGATTTTTAAATTTTATTTTATTGAAGTATGACTTACATACAGAAAATGCACAGATCTTAAGTATCCATTTTGATGAGGGCATAATTTTGAAATCTAAAAATTTACAGGCCATTCTCCCATTCAAACATGAGGGCAAAATGAGATTCTCCCATATAAAAAAAAAAACCACTTTTTCATCTACAGATACTTTATGAAAAAATTATTAGAGGAGTTGTTTCAGAAAGAAGAAAAAAAAAGTAATGCAGTAGTGATTAGTGAAAGCAAAAAAAGTTTAGTCTAAATAAATGTTAATTTTACGAAAAAATTCAATGATAATCTGGAATGAAAACCACAGATGATATCATCATCGGTGGAGTGGAGAGCAGCAAAAGCATGCTAAGTTTCTTTCTTCACTAGGAATAGGTAATTATTAACAATAAAAATGAGAAAAAGGTAAGTTTGTTGATTTGTCAAAGAGCATACAAAAAAATGTAGAAGACTACAAACAGAATATATAAATTCCAAACCTTTAAAAGAAAAGTAATAGAACCTCAATTCCAGCAATCCAACAAAAGGCAGAAGAGTAAATAAAAGAACAAAGAGTAGGTAGGAATTAAGTCCTAACAGAGCAGTACTCATAATAAATGTGATGGGTTAAATTTGCTTATTGAGTGACAGGGATTTTCAGTTTGGGCAGATAAAAACAAACAAACAAAAACTCCAGGAAATACAATCCAGTTACATCCTGTCTCTAAGAGATGCATTTAAAATCTAAAAAGACTTCAAATAAAGGAAAAGAAAATGATATCAAGCAAATTCAGATGGCAAGAAAACAGATTGTGGCAGGCCATGATCAGGCTTGCCTTTGAGATCCCTCAAGATAATGGAAATGGAAAATGCCTAGGCCTTGTAGGACAGGTGCAGGTAAGAGGAGATTGCCCAGTGCTGGCTTAGAAAGAACTTAGGTATCAGCTCAGGGGCCATGCTCTCTGATGGGCTGAATTTCTGGTATGTATGTAGTATTGGTCATTTTTGGTGCTGGAATGAGACCACACTTCTCAAACACCTGCATCTTACTCCATGAAGACCACCAAACTTTGAGCACAACCCTGTGAGAAATAAGAGAACAATAGGGAGCACCCAGCTGCCTCAATCAATAGAGCATGCGATTCTGGATCTTGGAGTTGTGAGTTTTGAGCCCCATGTTGGATGCAGAGATTACTTTTAAATAAATAAATATTTTAAAAATAATGAAATAAAAGGGTTTTTGTTTTTGTTTTGTTAAGCAGCAAAGCAAGGTTTATAGAGCAATAGCAACGTGATAATACAAAGCTCCTGAGGAGGGAGGGGACCCCCGTGGGTTGCCACTGGAATTTCTGAGCCTAGGGGGTTTTTTGAGCTTGTCTTGGGCTGTTGTAATCTGCTTAACCCACCCTGAGCCTGGCATCCAATCAGGGCTTTGCACGCGGGAAGGGGTGGAGCGCTCCTTCCAGGGTGGCTTAAAATCCTTTTAAGGGTGGTTCCCTCGGAGAGAGTCCAAGATGGCGGAGGAGTAGAAGGTTTAAGTTTCTTCTGGTCCCAGGAATTCAGCTAGCTAGCTATCAAACCATTCTGAACACCTGCCGACTCAACGGGAGATCGAAGAAAAGAATAGCAGCAACTCTATGAGGAGAAAAGTGACCACTTTCTGCAAGGTAGGAGGTGCGGAGACGTGACTCTGAGGTGATATGTGGGAAGATAGACCCAGGGGGGAGGGAGCCGTGGTCAGTGGGCTACCGGCAAGCGATAGAGCAGCGGAGCACAAAGTCGGAACTTGTAGAAGTCCGCTCCGATGGCTAAGCAGGGGGTGGAGCCCTCTCTGGGACAGTGTGGTCTCAGGACTCTCGGGGTCACAGAAAGACTGAGGGTGCCTGAGTGCGGCAGAGCTCCCAGGTATCGGATCGGGGAAGCCGCCGCAGAGAGAGCTGAGGGGCGGGCTCTCAGCTGGGGGTGGCCGTAAACCGTGCACCATGGCCCAGTCGGGCCTCTGCTCAGAGAGGGGCAGCAGATCCGCGGAGACCCCCCTTCCTCGCCGGGGAGGAGCAGCGCGAGAGCCCGCCCTAGGAATCTGCAGGGTTTGGAGACTCCAAACAGGGCCGTGTGCCAGAGGTAGAAACACTCGGTCACAGGCCAGGTGAGCATGGAGAGCGGCCGGAGACCAGGGAGACAGGCGTGATTGACCGCTTTTCTCTGAGGGCTCACTGAGGAGTGGGGTCCTGAGCTCTCGGCTCCTTGGGGGACCCGGAGAGTGGGAGGCCGCCATTTTCATTCTCATTCTCTAAAGCTGCGCAGAAAGCCTTGGGGGTTAGGAAAGCTACAGAGAGCACACCTGAGCAGATGACTTAGCCTGGCCCCTGGCAAGGGCAGTGCAGTTCCACCTGAGGCAAAGACACTTGAGCATCAACGCCACAGCCTGTACCCCAGAAGATCAGCAAGAACGTCCAGCCAAGACCAAGTTTACCAATGAATGAGAACTGCAAAACTCCAGCACTAGGGGAATACAGCACATAGAATTCATGGCTTTCTCCCTATGATTCTTTAGCCTTTCAACTTTAATTTTTTTTAATTTTCTTAATTTTTTCCTTTTTCTTTTTTAAAATTTTTCTTCTTTCCTTTTTCAACCAACTTATCAGCTCCTTTTTTAAACTCTTTTTTAATTTTCATTTTTACAGGGGCACAGGGTGGCTCAGTTGGTTAAGCGTCTGCTTTTGGCTCAGGTCATGATCCCAGGATCCTGGGATCAAGCCCCACATCAGGCTGCCTGCTCCACACTGAGTCTGCTTCGCCCCCTCCCTTTGCTTGCTGCTGCCCCTGCTTATGTGGGCACGTGCTCTCTCTCTGTGTCAAATAAATAAAATCTTTAAATTATTTTTTTCATTTTTACGGTCATATTCTATCCCTTCATTGTATTTAACCTTATTTTTTGTATATATGTAAGTTTTTCTTTCTTTAAAATTTTGGGATGCAGTTTCTTCTGGCACACCAAAATACACCCAAAATCTAGTGTAAGGTTCTGTTCTGTTCACCAGCCTGATCATATTCTCTCTCTTTTTTTCTTTTCCCCTGGTTTCAGGTCTCTTCTGGTTTGTGTAGTGTATATTTCTCTGGGGTCGTTGTTGCCCTTTTAGTATTTTGGTTTCTTTTTCACCTGTTCTTCTCTGGACAGAATGACAAGATGGGAAAAAGTCACCTCAAAACAAAACAAGAGGCAGTACCGACTTCCAGGGACCTAATCAATATGGACATTAGTAAAATGTCAGAAGTAGAGTTCAGAATAATGATTATAAGATACTAGCTGGGCTTGAAAAAAGCACAGAAGACACCAGAGAATCCCTTTTTGGAGAAATAAAAGAACTAAAATCTAACCAAGTCAAAATCAAAAGGGCTGTTAATGAGGTGCAATCAAAAGTGGAGGCTCTAACTGCTAGGATAAATGAGGCAGAAGGGAATGTTAGTGATATAGAAGACCAAATGATCCTCAACAAGATACTTGCTAATAGAATCCAACAGTTCATTAAAAGGATTATCCACCACGATCAAGTGGGATTCATACCTGGGATGCAAGCGTGGTTCAATATTCGCAAATCAATCAGCGTGATACATCATATCAACAAGAAAAGACTCAAGAACCATATGATCCTCTCAATCGATGCCTAAAAAGCATTTGACAAAATACAGCATCCTTTCCTGATTAAAACCCTTCAGAGTGTAGGAATAGAAGGTACATTTCTCAATCTCATAAAAGCCACCTATGAAAAGCCTACTGCAAATATTATTCTCAATGGGGAAAAGCTGGAAGCCTTTCCCTTAAGATCAGGAACACGACAAGGATGCCCACTCTCGCCACTATTATTCAACATAGTACTAGAAGTCCTTGCAACAGCAATCAGACAACAAAAAGGGATCAAAGGTATTCAAATCGGCAAAGAAGAAGTCAAAATGTCTCTCTTCGCAGACGACATGATACTCTATATGGAAAACCCAAAAGAAGCCACTCCCAAACTATTAGAAGTTATAGAGCAATTCAGTAACGTGGCGGGATACAAAATCAATGCTCAGAAATCAGTTGCATTTCTGTACACGAATAACGAGAACGAAGAAAGAGAAATCAGGGAATCCATCCCATTTACAATAGCACCAAAAACCATACGTTACCTTGGAATTAACTTAACCAGAGACATAAAGGACCTTTATTCTAGAAACTATAAATCACTCTTAAAAGACATTGAGGAAGACATAAAAAGATGGAAAGATATTCCATGCTCATGGATCAGAAGAATTAACATAGTTAAAATGTCCATGCTACCCAGAGCAATCTACACTTTCAATGCTATCCCGATCAAAATACCGAGAACGTTTTCCAAAGAACTGGAACAAATAGTCCTTAAATTTGTATGGAACCAGAAAAGACCCCGAATCTCCAAGGAACTGTTGAAAAGGAAAAACAAAGCTGGGGGCATCACAATGCCGGATTTCGAGCTGTACTACAAAGCTGTGATCACAAAGACAGCATGGTACTGGCACAAAAACAGACACATAGACCAATGGAACAGAATAGAGAGCCCAGAAATGGACCCTCAGCTCTTTGGGCAACTAATATTTGATAAAGCAGGAAAAAACATCCGGTGGGAAAAAGACAGTCTCTTCAATAAATGGTGCTGGGAAAATTGGACAGCTACATGCAAAAGAATGAAACTTGACCACTATCTCACACCATACACAAAAATAAACTCCAAATGGATGAAAGACCTCGATGTGAGACAGGAATCCATCAAAATTCTAGAGGAGAACATAGGCAGCAACCTCTATGACATCAGCCAAAGCAACCTTTTTCATGACACATCCCCAAAGGCAAGAGAAACAAAAGATAAAATGAATTTATGGGACTTCATCAAGATTAAAAGTTTCTGCACATCCAAGGAAACAGTCAGAAAAACTAAGAGGCAGCCCACGGAATGGGAGAATATATTTGCAAATGACACTACAGATAAAGGACTGGTATCCAAGATCTACAAAGAACTTCTCAAACTCAATACACGAGAAACAAATAAACAAATCAAAAAATGGGCAGAAGATATGAACAGACACTTTTCCAATGAAGACATACAAATGGCTAACAGACACATGAAAAAATGTTCAAAATCATTAGCCATCAAGGAAATTCAAATCAAACCCACACTGAGATACCACCTTACGCCAGTTAGAATGGCAAAAATAGACAAGGCAAGAAACAACAATTGTTGGAGAGGATGTGGAGAAAGGGGATCCCTCCTACATTGTTGGTGGGAATGCAGGTTGGTACAGCCACTCTGGAAAACCGTGTGGAGGTCCCTTAAAAAGTTAAAAATTGAGCTACCCTATGATCCAGCCATTGCACTACTGGGTGTTTACCCCAAAGATACAGACGTAGTGAAGAGAAGGGCCATATGCACCCCAATGTTCATAGCAGCAATGTCCACAATAGCTAAATCGTGGAAGGAGCCGAGATGCCCTGCAACAGATGACTGGATTAAGAAGTTGTGGTCCATATATACAATGGAATATTACTCAGCAATCAGAAAGAATGAGTTCTCAACATTTGCTACAACATGGACGGCACTGGAGGAGATAATGCTTAGTGAAATAAGTCAAGCAGAGAAAGACAACTATCATATGATTTCTCTCATCTATGGAACATAAGAACTAGAATGATCAGTAGGGGAAGAAAGGGATAAAGAAAGGGGGGGTAATCAGAAGGGGGAATGAAACATGAGAGACTATGGACTATGAGAAACAAACTGAGGGCTACAGAGGGGAGGGGGATGGGGGAATGGGATAGACCGGTGATGGGTAGTAAGGAGGGCACATATTGCATGGTGCACTGGGTGTTATACACAACTAATGAATCATCGAGCCTTACATCGAAAACCGGGGATGTACTGTATGGTGACTAACATAATAAAAAATCATTATTAATAAAAAAAAAAATAGAAGACCAAATGATGGAGAATACAGAAACTGAGAAAAAGAGAGATAACTACTGGATCACGACGGGACAATTTGAGAGATGAGTAATACCATAAAGCGAAACAATATTAGAATAGTTGGGATCCCAGAAGAAAAAGAGAGAGGGGCAGAAGGTATATTGGAGCAAATTATAGCAGAGAACTTCCCTAATTTGGGGAAGGAAACAGGCATCAAAATCCAAGAGGCACAGAGAATCCCCCTCAACATCAATAAAAATATGTCAACCCCCTGACATCTAATAGTAAAACTTAGCAAATCTCAGAGACAAAGAGAAAATCCTGAAAGCAGCTCAGGACAAGAGGTCTATAACCTACAATGGTAGAAACATTAGATTGTCAGCAGACCTATCCACAGAGACCTGGCAGGCCAGAAAGGACTGGCATGATATATTCAGGGTACTGAATGAGAAAAAACATGCAGCCAAGAATATTTTATCCAGCTAGGCTGTCATTGAAAATAGAAGGAGTGATAAAAAGCTACCAGGACAAACAGAAACTAAAACAATTTTCAATCACCAAACCAGCCTTACAAGAAATATTGAAAGGGGTCCTCTAAGCAAAGAGAGAGTCCAAAAGTAACATAGACCAGAAAGGAACAGAGACAATATACAGTAACAGTCACCTTACAGGCCATACAATGGCACTAAATTCATATCTTTCAATAATTACCCTGAATGTAAATGGGCTAAATGCCCCAATCAAAAGACAGAGGGTATCAGATTGGATAAAAAAGCCAAGACCCATCAGTATGCTGTCTGCAAGAGACTCATTTTAGACCCAAAGATACCTCCAGATTTAAAGTGAGTGGGTAGAAAACGATTTATCATGTTAATGTACATCAAAAGAAAGCTGGGGTCAGACAAATCAGATTTTAAACTAAAGACTGTAATAAGAGATGAGGAAGGACACTATATCATACTTGAAGGGTCTATCCAACAAGAAGATCTAACAATTTTAAATATTTATGCCCCTAACATGGGAGCAGCCAATATATAAGCCAGTTAATAACAAAATCAAAGAAACACATTGACAATAATACAATAATAGTAGGGGACTTTATTTTTTTTTTAAGATTTTATTTATTTATTCGACAGGATAGAGACAGCCAGCGAGAGAGGGAACACAAGCAGGGGGAGTGGGAGAGGAAGAAGCAGGCTTGTAGCGGAGGAGCCTGATGTGGGGCTCGATCCCATAACGCCGGGATCACGCCCTGAGCCGAAGGCAGACGCTTAACCGCTGTGCCACCCAGGCACCCCAATAGTAGGGGACTTTAACACCCCCTCACTGAATTGGAAGGGTCATCTAAACAAAAGATCAACAAGGAAATAAGGGCTTTGAATGACACACCAGACCAGATATATTCAGAACATTCCATCCCAAAGCAACAGAAGAGACATTCTTCTCTAGTACACATAGAACATTCTCCAGAATAGATCACATCCTGGGTCACAAATCAGTTCTCAACTGGTACCAAAAGATTAGGATCATTCCCTGCATCACAAGACGAAAGTTGTAAAGAACTCAAATATATGGAAGCTAAAGAGCCTCTTTAATAGGATACTATTAAAGAATGAATGGGTCAACAAGGAAATTAAATAATTTAAATTCATGGAAACAAATGAAAATGAAAATCCAACTGTTCAAAATCTTTGGGATGCAGCAAAGGCAGTCCTAAGAGGGAAATATGTAGCAATACAAGCCTTTCTCAAGAAACAAGAAAGGTCTCAAATACACAACCTAACCTTACACCTATAGGAGCTGGAGAAAAAACAGCAAATAAAGCCTAAATCCAGCAGGAGAAGAGAAATAATAAAGATTAGAGCAGAAAACCCAGCAGGAGAAGAGAAATAATAAAGATTAGAGCAGAAACTAGAAACCAAGAGAACAGTAGAACAGATCAACGAACTAGGAGCTAGTTCTTTGAAAGAAGTAATGAGATTGATAAACTTCTGGCCAGACTTACCAAAAAGAAAAGAGAAAGGACCCAAATAAATAAAATCATGAATGAAAGAGGAGAGATCACAACCAACACCAAAGAAATACAATTACAAGAACATATCATGAGCAACTATATGCCAACAAATTAGATAATCTGGAAGAAATGGATGCATTCCTAGAGAAGTATAAACTACCAAAACTGAACAGACCCATAACCAGCAAGGGAATTGAAGCAATAATCAAAAATCTCCCCACAAACAAGTCCCCAGGGCCAGATGGCTTCCCAGGGGAATTCTACCAAACATTTAAAGAAGAATTAATACCTATTTTTCTGAAACTTTTCCAAAAAATCAAAATGGAAGGAAAACTTCCAAACTCATTTTATGAGGCCAGCATTACTTTGATCCCAAAACCATACAAAGACTCCACTGCAAAGGAGAATTATGGACCAATATCCCTGATGAACATAGATGCAAAAATTCTCACCAATGGGCTCCCGAGGGGCTTGGTCATTAGGCATCTGCCTTCGGCTCAGATTGTGATTCCAGGGTCTTGGGATCCAGCCCCGGGACAGGCTCCCTGCTCAGTGGGGAGCCTGCTTCTCCCTCTCCCACTCCCCCTGCTTGTGTCCCCTCTCTAGCTGGCTGTCTCTCTCTGTCAAATAAATAGATAAAATCTTTAAAAAAATTCCCACCAAAATACTAGCCAATAGGATCCAGCAGTACAGTACATTAAAAGGATTATTCACCCTGAACAAGTAGGATTTATTCCTGGGCTGCAAGGTTGGTTCAACATCCGCACATCAGTCAATGCAATACACTACATTAATAAAAGGACATGAACCATATGATACTCTGAATAGATGCAGAAAAAGCATTTGATGAACTACAGCATCCTTTCTTGATTAAAACTCTTCACAGTATAAGGATGGGGGTACATACCTCAATATCATAAAAGCTACCTGAAAAACCCACAGGGAATATCATTCTCAATGGGGAAAAACAGAGCTTTTCCCCTAAGGTCAGGAACATGGCAGAGATGTCCACTATTCCCACAGCTGTTCAATATAGTATTAGAAGTCCTAGCCTCAGCAATCAGACAACAAAAAGAAATACAAGGCATCTGAGTCAGCAAAGAAGAAGTCAAACTCTAACTCTGCAGATGATATGATACTTATGTGGACTATCCAAAAGATTCCATCCCAAATCTGCTAGAACTCATATGGGAATTCAGTAGAGTGACAGGATATAAAATCGATGCACAGAAATCAGTTGCATTTCTATATACCAACAATGAGACAGAAGAAGGAGAAATTAAGGAGTCAATCCCATTTACAGTTGCACCCCAAACCGTAAAATACCTAGGAATAAATCTAACCAAAGAGGCAAAGGATCTGCACTCAGGAAACTATAGAATGCTCATGAAAGAAATTGAGGAAGACACACAGAAATGGAAAAACGTTCCATGCTTATGGACTGGAAGAAAAATATTATTAAAATGTCTATCCTACCTAGAGCAATCTACACATTCAATGCAATCCCTATCAAACTACCATCAACTTTTTTCATAGAAATGGAACAAATAATCCTAAAATTTGTATGGGACCAGAAAAGACCCTGAATTGCCAGAGGAATGTTAAAAAATAAACCAAAGCTGGTGGCATCACAATTCTGGACTTCAAGCTCTGTTACAAAGCTGTTCATCAAGACAGTATGGCACTGGCACAAAAAGAGACACACAAATCAATGGACCAGAATAGAGAACTCAGAAATGGACCCTCAACTTTGTGGTCAACTAATTTTCAACAAAGCAGGAAAGAATATCCAATGGAAAAAAGACAGTCTCTTCAACAGAAGAAGAATGAAACAGGACCATTTCCTTAAACCATACACAAAAATAGACTCAGAATGGATGAAAGACCTAAATGTGAGACAGGAATCCATCAAAATCCTTGAGGAGAACCCAGGCAGCAACCTCTTCAACCTCGGCCACAGCAACTTCTTCCTAGACACATCACCAAAGGCAAGGGAAACAAAGGCAAAAATGAACTATTGGGACTTCATCAAGATAAAAACCTTTTGCACAGCAAAGGAAACAGTCAACAAAACCAAAAGACAACCAACAGAATGGGAGAAGATATTTGCAAATAGCATATCAGATAAAGGGCTAGTATCCAAAATCTATAAAGAACTTACCAAACTCAACACCCAAAGAACAAATAATCCAATCAAGAAATGGGCAGAAGACATGAACAGACATTTCTGCAAAGAAGAGATCCAAATGGCCAACAGACAAATGAAGAAGTGCTCAACATCACTCAGCATCAGGGAAATACAAATCACACCACCTTATACCGTCAGAATGGCTAAAATTAAGTCAGGAGACGACAGATGTTGCCAAGGATACAGAGAAAGGGGAACCCTCCTACACTGTTGGTGGGAATGCAAGCTGGTGCACCACTCTGGAAAACAGTATACAGTTTCCTCAAAAAGTTGAAAATAGAGCTACCCTACGACCCAGCAATTGCATTACTGGGTATATACCACAAAGATGCAAATGTGATAATCTGAAAAGGCACCTGTACCCCAATGTTTATAGCAGCAATGTCTACAATAGCCAAACTATGGAAAGAGCCCAGATATCCATTGACAGAAGAATGGATAAAAAGATGTGAGAGGGGCGCCTGGGTGGCACAGCGGTTAAGCGTCTGCCTTCAGCTCAGGGCGTGATCCCAGCATTATGGGATCGAGCCCCACATCAGGCTCCTCTGCTATGAGCCTGCTTCTTCCTCTCCCACTCCCCCTGCTTGTGTTCCCTCTCTCGCTGGCTGTCTCTATCTCTGTCAAATAAATAAATAAAAATCTTTAAAAAAAAAAAGATGTGAGATACACACACACACATATACATATATATAATGGAATATTATGCAGCCATGAAAAAAAAATGAAATCTTGCCATTTGCAACGATGTGGATGGAACTAGAGGGTATTATGCTAAGCGAAATAGGTCAATCAGAGAAAGACAATTATCATATGATCTCACTGATAAGTGGAATTTGAGAAACAAGGCAGAGGATCATAGGGGAAGAGGGGAAAAAAATGAAATAAGATGAAACCAGAGAGGGAGACAAACCATAAGAGACTCTTAACTACAGGAAACAAACTGAGGGTTGCTGGAGGGAAGGGGGTTGGAGGGGATGGGGTTGCTGGGTGATGGACATTGGGGAGGGTATGTGTTGTGGTGAGCGCTGTGTATTGTATAAGACTGATGAATCACAGACCTATACCCCTGAAACAAATAGTACATTATATGTTCATAAAGGAGGGCATATTATGTAATGAGCACTGGGTGTTATATGCAACTGATCAATCACTAAATTCTACCCCTGAAACGAATAGTACACTAATAAAGGGTGGTTTCCTCTTAGGCCTGGGGTGGGTGCGGTGCTTGTACCTGCCTGGTTGCCTTTCAACTATCCTGCATCATTCCCCCCTCTGAAGAGGTAACCCTAACTGCTGTTAGGGAAGAAGGGTGATGACCGATTGATCGTAGCTACTTCCTGCCGGCCAGGGGCAATGGGTGGGGTGGCAGTCAGGGTTCCTCTTGTCCTGATCTATCAAGGGATCAGAGTAGATGTCTGGTTTGACCTCCATGTGAGGCTCCATTTGAGTTTGATGACCTTTATTCTGGAAGATATAAAGTGGGTTAGGGCATTTAGGAGGCAAGGCCCAAAGCACAATTCAAGACCCGAGTACAGCCAAGGGTCTGGTGAGAGATAGAGGATGTTTTAGTGAACTCCCCACCTAATGTGAGGAGAGGGCTGGTGAAAGGAATGCAATAAGTATTATGATTTTGATGGAATACAGGGAAAATAACATTTAAGAAGACTTACCTGTATCTTGTGGCTTCAAGACTAGCTTAAGGTGCTCTCTGGGTTCACAGATTCCAGTTCCTCTTGTTAGGCCCCACTGGGGACCAGGGTTTGGCCCTGGAATGGTGGATCCAAGCTTTAAATTTAGAGGGAGCATGCTATTTCTCCATATTCCAGTATCCTGGAGGGGCAGTGTCCTGTTATGCCCAAAAAACCTTTCCGGCAGGGGAAAGTTGTGGGGTCCTTAAAGTGTATGGGAACAGGCAATGCTGTTAAGCCCATCCCACTTCAGTCTGAGTTGCCCAGACCTGGGAATTAATATCAGCCTCTACTAAAGGGAGGCAATTGCTAGTTTGCCCAGGGGCTATCTAAATGAGAGTTAATATCTCTACCTAAGAGAAGTGTGGGGCTCTCAGGCATTAAGAAAGGGCGAGAGAAAATTAGATCTCCCAGGTGAATCCCAGGAGGCGAGAAACAAATTTGGCTTATGGGTCACTCAGTGACGCCCTTAATGACAACACTGCGGTTGAACAGTTGGCCCAGGGTGGAGAGTAGAGCAGAAAAGGAGGCTCCAGTATCAAGAAGGAAATCGACTGGTTTTCAAGAATAAAAGTTTCTTGTTTAAAAAGAAAAAAGAAAGAGAGGGCAACCAAAATCTGAGCCACGTCCTGTATCTTTATCTTACGTAAATCCTTTGATATAGTTATTTATAAATCAAAAGTAAAAGTTTCCTTATACCAGGTCCAAGTCATTATTCTTGCTCATCATAAAAGCCAGATTAGACTCCTTTGTCTTACCTGCTGCTCGGGTACAGCTGTGTTAACATTAGATTAAATAGAATTTAAGGGGAAAAAAAGTATTATAAGGAATAATGAGAGAATTCATACTGATCTGCTAAGAAGATACATAGTTGCAAATGCTGAGGCACCTAACAAAATATCTTCCTTAAAAAAAGCAAAAAGTGATATGATTTGGAGGCAGAATGTCAAAAGGCTCAATGATAGTGGGACACTTTAACAGATCTCAGAAACTGAGAGATCAAGGAGACAAAAAATTAGTAAGGTTAGAAATGATTTGAAGAGTGCAGTTAGTTTTTATCTAATAGATGTATACGATGTTTTAATCCCCTGAACTGAAGAACACATATTCTTTTCAAATATATCAAACATAAAAATGTTCTGTGTTAGACCACAGATTTTAAAAAGAAAAATAAAATCACGTAAGTTATATTCACGGAACACAATGTAATATAAAATTAGAATTAACATGGGGCACCTGGGTGGCACAGCGGTTAAGCGTCTGCCTTCGGCTCAGGGGAGTGATCCCGGTGTTCTGGGATCGAGCCCCACATCAGGCTCCTCCACTTGAGCCTGCTTCTTCCTCTCCTACTCCCCCTGCTTGTGTTCCCTCTCTCGCTGGCTGTCTCTATCTCTGTCAAATAAATAAATAAAATCTTAAAAAAAAAAATTAGAATTAACATACCAACATGGGCCCCTGGGTGGCTCAGTCAGTGAAACATCTGCCTTCGGCTCGGGTCATGATGTCAGGGTCCTGGGATCAAGCCCTGCATCGGGCTCCCTGCTCAGCAGAGTCTGCTTCTCCCTCTCCCTCTGCCTGCTGCTCCCCCTGCTTGTACTCTCTCTCTCTCTATCAAATAAATAAAATCTTCAAAAAAAAAAAAAAAAAAAAGAATGAACATACCAACAAAAAGGGAATATGCCTAACAATATAGATATTTAACAGGAGACTAAAAGGTGCACCAATAAATTTACGCCACTATGAAAACCTTAGATGAGGTGGATGATTTGCTCAGAAAATGTAAATTACCCAAATTGGCTCAACAAGCAGAAAACCATAATATTTCAATACCTCAAGAAGATATTGCAAAGGTTTGGTTGATTCCCTAAAATGTTTACAAGATTGACATCCAAAAATTAATAGCTTTGGTTAATAATAGCAATAACAAATAACTAGATAACAAATAAAAATAGTCAAAAAGATTAAATTAGCAATGACAGCAAACCTTGTAAAATACCTGGTAATAAGTGTACTAAGTTAGTCAAGTCCCTATGGAATAACACAAAAAAGACCAAAAATAAAAGAGCTAGATCGTGTTCATGGACAAAAGTCTCAATATGGTAAAGATATCACTTCTTTCCAAAATGCCATAAGTCCATGAGTTCAGTGCAATCTCAATCTAAAGTTCAGTGGGATTTTTCATGGAGCTTGGGAAGCTGTTTCTAAAATTAAAATAGATGTGTAAATGTACACAATAAGATAATTTCGACATGAGAATAAGATACTATAACGCAATAATAATTTTAAAAATCCTTTGATTTATGTGGATTTTTTCAGAAAAAATAAATCAACAGGTTATAATACAAATCCAGATGAAGCTCCAAGTGTAACAGAAAATTTTGCTTTGTATATGATAAAGCGTTTCAAATCAGTGAGAAAAAGAACAGAATATTGAATGAAACCTTCTGGAAAAATTAACTACCTATGGAGAAAACAAATTGAAGTCCTATCATTCACAAAAACGTGTAGAAGATGGATTAAATATCTTTAAAAAAATTTTATCTTCCAGGTAAAAGTGATAGATTGAACACACTCATTTACTTTTGCTCCTTGCTGAAAAGCAACTGACAAGACAACAAGGGGATTTCTTTTTTTTTTTTAAGATTTTATTTATTTATTTGCGAGAGAGAGAGACAGAGAAAGCACAGTGGGGGGGAGGGACAGAAGGAGAGGGAGAAACAGACTCCCCATTGAGCAGGGAGCCTAACGCAGGGCTTGATACCAGAAGCTTGATACCAGGACCCTGAGATCATGACCTGAGCCAAAGTCAGGTGCTTAACCAACTGAGCCACCCAGGCACCCTGGGGATTTTTTTTTTAAAGACACCCCAGAGAGGCAAAGAAAATGAAAGAAGAGGCAACACAACAATTTGCGAAGCTGGAAAGGAGTTGGACTGACTTAGCCCTAGGTACATTGATTTTTACACCAGCAGTGGGGAAAGCTAAGAAACAACCTGGTTTCCACCCAGAATCTCCGGGAATTGGGACACCAAGTATCTCTGAAGTGAGTGTGGAGGAAGGGCTGGAAACAGGAATTTGTTGGAAGTAACAGCAAGGCGCTTAGATCTCCTCTTTGAATCCCTGGGAAACAGTACCTTTACCTGCTATATCAGAAGATTAGAGGTTGATTCAATAGGGAGACAAAGAAAAAATAAGACAGTGACACCTGGGATTGAGTCCCAAGTTGATCTCCTTGCTCAGTGAGGAGCCTGCTGCTCCCCTTTCTTGTGCGCTCGCTCTCTCTCTCACAAATAAATGAATGAAAATCTTTAAAAAAAGAAAGAAAAGAAAGGAAAAGAAAAGAAAAAATAAGACAATTATTAATTTTAAGTAGACTTCACGCCCGGAATGGAGCCTGATGTGGGGCTTGAACTCACATCCCTGAGATTAAGACGTGAGCTGAGAGCAAGAATTGGACACTTAACCAACTGAGCTACCCGGGTGCCCCAAGACAATTATAATTTTAAAGAAAATAAAAAGATAGTGGATTATAGTATACATATGTCTCAGCTTAGTTGTAACAAGTATTTATATAGTATTAATGTCAGCCAGAGAGACAACACCTTACATTTAGGGAAAAAGCAATTGGAATGACAGCAGATTCCTTATAAGAAACCATGGAGGCCAGAAGGATGTCACATTTTTCAAGTGCAGGAGAAAAAAAACACAAAACTATCAGTTCAGAATTCTATGTCCAGAGAACTGATCCTTCAGGAATGAAGAGGAAATAAGATCTTCTCAGATGAAGGAAAACTAAGAGAATTTGTCACCAGCAGACCTAAAGGAATGATGAAGTTCCTCAAACAGAAAAATCAGTAATTACAGAGGAAGGAATCAGTAATGATTGAAATGATGAAAGGAAGTTCCTTAAACAGAAAAATCAGTAATTACAGAAGAAGAACAAGGGAAGAATGCATATGTGGTAGAGTCTAAGAGAACAATGGACCATCCAGTGAGCACAGGAGATATGCATAATATGCCAGGTGGCCATTCCCAGCTGCTCCATTCATACATAGCTTCCCTGATGCCCATGAGCACAGAGCTTCCTTGGACCCGCAATACATGGGTTTTTGGCAAGACTCAAAGCGAGTACAAGTACAGGGTTGTTGCTGGGAAGCAGTTGCCCAGGCTGGGACTACATTCTGAAACTTCACCAAAGGAATGTGAGAGAAAGCAATATGTGCTATATCTGGTCTGAGGCTCCTCTCTTCCCCAGTGTACTTCCTGGGTGCAGAGGACACCGAGATTCTACGGGTGGTTGAAACATAAAGACAGAAGGTGAGCTAACCAGAAATCACAACATTGGACCATAATGTGGGTAAAAAATGAATCTCTGTTGTTCCAAGCCCCTGAAACTGTGGGCTTTATTTGTTACTGCAGTTTATGTTTCCTTTGAGTTCATATCACTGCAGAATCCTAGCATGTGACTTTTCCATTTAATAGATAATATTTAAATCTGAAATAATTTATTTTTACATAATTTGCTGAGCAAATGTCTAACGTGTCTTTTGATACAATTTCTTGTATTTAACTGGTAGCATGATTTTTTTTGCGATCCTGTTATGTGCTTGTGCATATATACCACATTTGATATGTTCAAGATATTTTAGAAAAGAATGTAAGAAAATATTTGACCTCAGAGTAGTGGTAGCCTTTTAAAACAAGATACAAAAAACAAAGGCAGTGAAGGGGAGACTGACAAGTTTGATGACATATAAATTTTTAAAAAGCTTTTGTATGCCAAAAGATACCATAAATAAAACTAAAAGGCAAGTTAATAGAAGGAAAGTAGAGTATTTCAACATATATAACGAAATGGATTGATGTCCAAATATATAAAGCATTCAGGCACAGGTAGCTCCCCGTGCAAATGGCTAAGGTCACATACAGGGAAATCAATCCAAGCAGCCAATGAACATATGATAGATGATCTTGTTCACCAGGGCCTGGGAAATGCAAATAAGGGCAGCAATAAGATAACAACAGAAGAGAAATTGATTGAGCAAAAACATTTGTAGACATTATCTACCAAAATGTAAAGTATTCGTAACCTATTGCCCCAGCTTCAGCTACTCTAGAAAGTCACTCACACAGGTGAGATGGGAAGTCACTGGATTAAAACAGAGAGGGAGTGTGTAAGTGAGCTTATATCAATTAGGGTTTATCCACATGGGGAACACTGCCATGGTCACAAAGGATACATTCTCACAATATTTCTGACATACAGAATGTGACATACAGTAAATTCAATGAATGTAAAAATATATAAAGTGTGTGTGTGTGTGTGTGTGTGTGTGTGTGTGTGTGTGTGTTGGTACATGCATGGTAAAAGTAGTTCCTCAAAAAAGTTAAACATAGAGTTATGATATGACCCAGCAATTTCACTCTGAGGTATGCACCCAAGAGAACTGAAATCAGATGTCCACACAAAAATTTGTGCCTGAATGTTCATAGCAGTATTATTCATAACAGCCCCAGAGTGGAAACCAACCCAAATGCCCATCAACTGATGATGACTGGATAAACAAAATGTGGTCTATCGATACAGTGGGACGGTCTTTGACCATAAGGAAGGGATGAAGGGCTGATGCGTGCTACAACATGGGTGAACCTTGAAAGCATGCTAACAGCAGGAAACCAGTCACAAAAGGCCACATATTGTGTGACAGAATAGGCAAGTCCGTGGAGACAGAAAGTAAATTACCAGGGAGAGGGAGGAACAGGGAGTGACCACTAAGGGGTACAAGGTTTCTTTCTGGGGTGAGGAAAACATTTGCACAACTTTGTTAATATACTAACGACCATGAAGCTGCACACTTTAAAGATGTGGATATTCTGGTATGTGGACTATACCTCCATGTAAAAACTATGCAAAAAAAACCCCACCCAAAACAGATGAATAATGAAGTGCTAGGGAGAAAAAGAGGAAGGTAATATTAGCCCTGGGAGCAGGAAACACTTTGAAGAGGAAGTGACATTTGAATTGGACTTAACAGGGCAAATGGCTATTTTGGAAGAGGAGGGGAAATTCAGGTCGCTCACATAGTGACCACAGCCCACGGCAAGGTGGACATGTGCAGGATGTGTCAGGGGAATGAGGAGGAGGTCACACCGGTCCAAGCAGAGGGAGCAGGAAGGGGAACATGTTTGGAGCCGGCCACGGAGAGTTCTGATGGCCATACTGTCCCAGCGGACCCCAGGGAGGCTAATGTGTAGAAGCCACAGGTCAGCTGGCTTGTCCCATTGCAGCCAAGCATGCTCTGCTTATAAGGGACTCAGAAGAACAGGCTGCTTCTGAGTTTCACTTTCCTGGAAGTTTGAGATTTATAGCTTTTGGTGATGAGAAGTCACTGGATCAAAGCAAAGAGAATGAGTATGTCGTGACTCACTATCATGAGGATAATATATAGCGTAAAAGGAAAGTAAAAGCGCTACGGAGGATTATCAGTGTTTGCTATAAACAGAAAACCAGCTTGGGCTGGGTCCAGGGATCTGCGGTGGGGCTTTCCTGGAGACTGGAGAAAAATTCCCGTGTTCAGGTGACTTCCAAATAAGGCTTCTGACTGGGGTGTGTGACCTCAGTCTGGGGAATAACAAAGCCCTCCCTCGGGGACCAGGTCCACTGTGTCCCCTGTCCGGCTCCCCCTGACACACACACACACACACACACACACACACACACACACACACACACACGCCCCAATGCTGTTTTAGTAGGAGCCCCCACCAGCATTATTGCCTACTTAAAACCCCCTCAACCCCCCACCCCCTGCTCTGCATGCAGAGGCCTCCTGCCTGCTGATAAGCTGTTCAGGAAATTCTACTTGAAAGAAGTCCACAAGCAAAGGCCGGGGAGGATGGTGGCAGAGACAATTCCTGAGCCTGGTGGCAGGGCGAAGAGAACAAGGCTCTGTCCCATCCCAGCGTGGACCTGTACCAGATTAGTGTCCTGTCTGCCAGCTGTCCTGCTCCCCCTCACACCTTCCTTTGAAGGAGGAGGATGTGGGGGGTCCCTTCATGAACCTGGATGATTCTGTGATCCTCTGGTCTGCATGAAGTAGGTGGGCGAAAGCAGATGGTAATATTTCCATTTTACAGCTAGGAAAACTGAGGCCTAGAAACTGTGTCCAACTTGCCCAAGGCTACTCAGCGGTCCATAGTGTTGTCAGGACTAGATTCTGAATCCCTGGATCCCAGCCAAGGGACTGTTCTGTCATACTGTGCCATTTATGGTTGGACATGGATGCCAGTTGCCTGGTAGATACCACCTCTCCCCATCTCCCCCCCCCCGCCCCCCGCGCCAAGGTCCTGACACAAAAAGGGTCAATTTGGACACAAGCAGTGATTGAGATGGAAGGGCTGATGGCAAGAGCCCTTACCAATCTCTCTCCCCAGCCCAACCCATCTTTCTGGCTTCCTCTCCAGGACTCTCCCAACTCCCTCTGCTCCTCTTGGGTCCTGCTGGCTGAAAAGAGGATCAAATGCATTTGGTTCTTCACTTGTCCCCTCAAAGTGTATGTGGTCCTGGGGCTGACTACCCCAAGACCCCTGAGCTTCCTAAAAAGGAAGAACGTAAGTATATTGGAGAAAAACCACTGTCCCTTTCCTTCCCCAAATGGAGACTGAAGAGACATGACCCTTGGCTGAAAAGGGACAGAGACCCTTGAGTTACCCTCAGGTAGAATCCTTTTTTAATGTTTATGAGGAAGGGGACCCAAGGGTCTCATACCTGTGCAGCAAATAGGTGTTCTCCCAGCCACAAGTACATGACAGAGTATGTGTTATGTGTCCTCCTAGGGGGATGGATTGGGGACTGACCCCTGAAAGGCCTAAGGCCAGCTTTTTCACCTCAGTGAGTTTATGAGGCCCAGAAATCTGATTCTGTCAGCATCCAGTGAATGTGGTCACCTCAGCACGGTGGGCGCACAGTCACCACTAGGCCTTAGGTAAACCCGACTGAGATAAATGTGAACCAATGCAAATGACTATGGCTGCCCCAGAAACGCCTTGCTTAGACCTCTGCTGTGGGGACCGTCAGTGACTGAGAGCCCAGCTCCCCATGGCTACTCCCCGCCCTTGACTGACATGGTGGGGCACCAGGGCAGGCCCACCATTGTGGCGTGGGGGATTCCTGTGATGGTGCCTTCCGTTCGACAATGCCTCATCAGCCCAGACAAACCTTTCTCAGAGCTGTCCCACAGACCCAGCTCTTCTGCCCAGCCTTCCTTCTTTTCCTTCTCCCTTCACAGGTGTCAGGCCTGCATCCCATCTGAAGGTTCTCGTCTCTTTCTCCATCTACACCTCTTCATCCTTCACAGGCCTTTCCCCCCATAAATGCCTTGTATGTCTCACTGTGTCTTGGCATCTGCTTCTGGAAGGATCCAACTACCACAGTGTCCACCAACAAGAGAATGGCTGGAATCAGTGTGTCACACCATGGATGAGCCAGACCTATGAGTGTCACCCAGATAAATCTCAAAAATATAATGATTGGAAAAAGCACAGTGCAGAAGCACGCTGCAAGTCACTCCCAGCCCACTAGCGGTTCTGAGCTTTACAGGAATTGATGTATTTGACACTCCACACCAACATTCTGAAGGAGGGCCTATCAGCAATGAGAAAACAGATGAAAACCTCACTTCTCTGCTCCTCAATTCCCTCCTCTTAAAAAGGGGCTGATGACAAATGCCTCCCTCACAGGATACAGCGAGTGTAACTATATATATATGATTTCTAGATAAGATTCAGACTGCTAATATAGATTCACAGTCCCTAATCTGAACATGTGTAGATGTGTTTTGGAATTTGGGGGATGTTAGAAACAAAGTGAATAACCGTGTATCGCATAACACCCAAATCCAGGGAGGGGCTTTATAATCAAACATCATAAAACTCCTGCCACAAACTTTTGAATATTAAGCTAAGTGGAATAAATAAGGACTTCACTTCCGGCTCTGCCTCCAAATGACTTATGGAAAATCTTTTGGTTTCAGGGCTCTTTAGATTTGAGAATCTTGGATAGCAGATTGTGGACCCGTTATTTTATCTAGGACTTACTATCTGTGTTTGGAAGTGAGGTAGACCTGTTCATAATGTCCTCATCTGCTTTTAGAATCTAGGTTAAAATAATCTCATCGAATGGACAAGAAAGTGTTACTTCCTCTTCTGTTTGTTGCCAGAGTTCC
This sequence comes from Ursus arctos, assembly GCF_023065955.2. Lineage (NCBI taxonomy): Eukaryota > Metazoa > Chordata > Mammalia > Carnivora > Ursidae > Ursus > Ursus arctos. The sequence continues at coordinate 52,018,842 of NW_026623100.1, read as the reverse complement.
AGACTCTCCAATAGCCAAAGACCGGAAACGTTATTGAATACCTCTGGGGTCCTTTCCAGCACTACAAACCTGCACGTAGAAACTTGCCCCAGGTAAACGAAATGTGTGGCCAGTGCCCTGCCTGTATGGGGAAAGCTGGCGGAGAGCAGCGGAGCACAGCCTCCTTCACAGAGAGACAGAGAAGCCATCCTCCCCCACAGCCACCAGCATTTCCGGTGGGGGAGGGGGGTGCACCTCCAAAGGAGGGTGCTTGTCCAGGAGCCGAGTGCATTTCCCATTCAAGGGAGTTGAGCGGGAGGCTTGGGCAGAAGTGAAACCCCATCTCCTCTCATTCTTGGCTCTCTTTGGTGTCCCTGGTAAGTGGCCGCCGCCAATGCCTCAGCTCCTGGTGGAAATCAAGGCAGAGGTCCTAGAGGAGTTTGAGAGAGAAGTGGAAGCCTCTGGGTAAGTGGCAACCAGGCCAGGGCATTTTCCTCTCTTGCAGTGGGTTCCGTCCGCCACCCTGCCTTCACCACAGGGTCAGAAGACACTCAGTCCTTTGCATGCTGGCACTCCTCAGCAAGCTCCTCCTAGAGTATGACAGCCCAGCGCCTGTCTCTTGGCGATGTCACTGGAAACACCCCTGGATTACTGGGGTACTCACCAGCCTTCCAGGTACCTACAAAAGTCCTTTTCCCAGAGGCTCAAGGGAGGCTGTCCTTTCTGTGATCTGATTTTATTCCTTGAGTGCCGACAGGGCCCACAGCCCCGTGTTCAGGGGAGCACAGCATCCCTACCCTCAGGCTCTCCTAAGCCAAGTGCTGTGGTTATAGAGAAAGTGTCCAGCTAGAGGTTGGGGGCCTTGGGGAAATGGGGACCCACAGCACATGAGGGTTAAACTGGTCAGCAGGGCACTGGCAGGAGGGCTGGCTTCCCAGTGCAGATGCACCTGCTGGCTCATTCAGTAAAGTTGTTTTCAGGCCATTGCTGTGTGCTGGCGGCTGGACTGGAGCTTTGCCAGCGGGAGGCCAGTGGGGGAGCAGGGGTAGGGAGGCAGGTCCCTGGGCAGAAGCTGCTCTGGAAAGGCAGGCCAAGGCTGTCAGGCCCAAGAGCAAGGGACTCAGATGATGGGTGAGCAGCACGGGGTGGGTCCTGGACTGGGGTGGGTGATACGTGGTACCCAGAGGAAGGGTGGCTTGCTCAAGGTTGCAAGGCTCAGCGGGACTCCTTAAAAGAGTCCAAATACTCCTCCAGTCCAACAGTCTACCTACTGGGCTTGATCCTGCAGCCACATGCAGTAATAAAATGACTACCATCTCCTGACCTCAGACTCTGAACCAGACCCTGAATTAGCCGTGTCCTCACAGTCCTGTGATGTATGCATCCTTGTTATCCCCCTATTGCAGCTGAGGGCAGTGAGGCCAGTGAGAAGCATGCCCAAGGTTACAGGCTAGGAAGTGGCAGATCTGGGATTGTTAACCTTGCAGTCTTGGCCATGTTACCTAGCCTCTCTGAGCCTCACTTCTGTCAAATGAAAGTCAACATCATAGCAGTACCTACATCTCAGGGGTGTTGTGAGGGTCTGTAAGTTAATACACGTGGAAATTCTAACAACAGGCATGGAATCAAGCCAAACCAGTGTTAGCTACTGTTAGCTATTATGCAGATTTATTTTTGGAAGTGCATACCTTTTGGCCACCTTCACATTCCCCACCCCCCACCTCTGGCAGCCACCAATCTGTTCTCTGAATCTATGAATTTTGGGGTTTTATTTAGTTTTTAAAAAATTTTTTTAAAGATTTTATTTATTTATTTATTTATTTATTTATTTATTTATTTGAGAGAGAGAGAGCACGAGGTGGGGAGGGTCAGAGGGAGAAGCGCACACTCCGCTGAGCGGGGAGCCCGATGTGGGACTTGATTCTGGGACCCTGGGGTCATGACCTGAGCCAAAGGCAGACGTTTAACTGACTGAGCCACCCAGGCACCTCTAGTTATGTTTTTTTTTTTTTTAGATTCCACATGTAAGTGAGATCATATAGTATTCGTCTTTGTCATCTGTCTACGACTTATTTCACTTAGCATGATGCCCTCAAGGTCTGTCCGTGTCGTCACAAGTGGCAAGATTTTCTTTCTTTTTCATGGCTGAATAATACTCCATTGTGCACATACATCACATTTCTTTATCTGTTCATCCATTGGTGGACACTGAGGTTGTTTCTCTGTCTTGGCTGTTGTAAGTAATGCTGCAGTGAACAAGGTCGCAGATGTCTTCTCAAGTTCGCAGGTTCAGAACTGTTTCTCCAGTTGTTGTAGTCCTAGGGGACCCGTGAACGTGAGCTGTGCTCGCCACCTGAGCCAGGTGATCAAAAGGTGTCTCCTGGGCTGCACCCACAGGAGCAGATTGGTTCACAAACTCCTTATCAGGAGACACTGGCCACGCGGAATGAGGCAGAGGGAGAGCACAGAGCTAGCACCTGTCCTCTGAGGTCTCTGGAGAGGACTACCAGAGGCCGTGATGAGTGTTTCATTAGAAGCCTGCCCTCAGGCTGCGGCTGTGAGGATGCGCAAATAGGCACCACCGGCTGTTGCGTCCTGGGAGTGGCGGCCGGTTAAGAACTCTTGCCGCATTGGGGACAGCTCTGTGGGACCCAGGAGCACAGGCCCCGCTGGCCACCGGATACAAGGGATCAAGGGTGGTAGCCGCAAAAACCAGGGTGCTAGACTAGGGGACAAGCTCCGTTTCGGGACATACCGGTGACCTGGAGTGAGGCAGAGGGAGACCACACAGGTGATACCCGCTGGCCTTTGTCTTTGGGGCTTATTTCAGGAGGTCCTAGATGTATGTTGAGTTAGATGCCTGCCCCTCAGGCCAGAGCTTCAGGCCTTTTTCACAGAAAGACTGGCTGCGTCTCTGGGGGGCCCCAGAGGGTGACCAGGTGAGTCCACAGGAGCCCTGTAAGAACTGGTGCTTTTTTGCCCTGGCCGTTGTTGAAAGCCCCATTGGCTTTCAAAGACAGATGTTTTGGAGGCTTATCTCCCAGCTGTAGGTCTCAAAAATTGGGGTGCAAGATGCGGGGCTCAAATCCTTCACTCCTCAGGGCAAAGCTGTGGATTCCGAGTTTCCTCCTGCTTATGGGTCGCTGCACTGGGGGTGGGGTTTATAGCAAGACTGTCTCAGCCTCTCCTACCCATAGGGTTTTAAGGGTTTTCTTTTGTTTTGGGGTTTTTTTTTTAAGATTTTCTTTTTCTTTTTTTCAAAGATTTTATTTATTTATTTGACACAGAGAGAGACAGTGAGAGAGGGAACACAAGCAGGGGGAGTGGGGGAGGGAGAAGCAGGCTTCCCGAGGAGCAGGGAGTTCGGTGCGGGGCTCTATCCCAGGACCCTGGGATCATGCCCTGAGCAGAAGGCAGATTCTTAACGACTGAGCCACCCAGGCGCCCCAGATTTTATTTTATTTTTCTTAAGTGATCTCTACACCCAACATGGGGCTCAAACTCACAAGCCCGAGATCAGGAGTCATAAGCTCCACCGACTGAGCCAGCGAGTGGGATGTGTAGGAATCACTTATCTAGTTTGGGGTTTCTTTCAGAGGCAACTGTTCCATATGTAGCTGTAGATTCAGTGGGAGGAGATGAGCTCAGGATGTTCCTACATCATCCCCTTGAACCAGAACCAGTTTGGCATGTTCTTAAAAAGTTAGACATACACCTACCATCCAGTCCTGCCATTCGGCGCCCAGCTATTTACTCAAGAGAGGGAGAGCAGGGGCGCCTGGGTGGCGCAGCGGTTAAGCGTCTGCCTTTGGCTCAGGGCGTGTTCCCGGCGATCCGGGATCGAGCCCCACATCAGGCTCTTCCACTGTGAGCCTGCTTCTTCCTCTCCCACTCCCCCTGCTTGTGTTCCCTCTCTTGCTGGCTGTCTCTATCTCTGTCGAATAAATAAATAAAATCTTTAAAAAAAAAAAAAAAAGAGAGGGAGAGCAGATGCCCCACAAAGACTTGTACAGGAATGTTCATAACAGTTTTATTTGTCATTGCCCCAAACTGGAAATAACCCAAACACCCATCAACAATTGAACAGGTAGATAAATTACAATCTATGCATATACAGGAATGGTACAAGTTATCGAAAGCAAAAGCACTATTATAAAAGCAACATGGACGAGTCCCAAAATAATTATGGTGAGTGAAAGAAGTCAGACAAAAATTTCTAAAAAATTCAAATGAGGGACGCCTGGGTGGCTCAGTTGCTTAAGCATCTGCCTTCAGCTCAGGTCATGATCCCAGGGTCCTGGGATGGAGTCCTGAATAGGGCTGCTTGCTCAGCAGGGAGCCTGCTTCTCCCTCTGCCTGCCATTTCCCCTGCTTGTGCTCTCTCTCTCTCTCTGACAAATAAATAAATAAAATATTTTTAATTAAAAAATAAATAAAAATCTAGCAATGAATATTCCTCACCTGAGGGGAAGCGGCAGACTGGGCGAGAACAGGCCTGACCAGGGTCACCCCTGGCCAGGGACAGAGATCGAGAATCCCTAGTCTTGTGCCTCAGGCCAGAAAGCTTTTCCACATGCTATACCGCCACCCTGTGGCCAGGGCAGGGCATCAGTGCTGGACAGGTGGACGGCCTGACAGGGCAGGCATGGAGTTCTGGAACCTCTGCCAGGGGGTCATCTCCTCAAGGATCTTGGATGCTACTGCCCCAACCAGGACCCCAGCTGCAGCAGCAAACCCAGATACCACAAGGACGAGGTGGGCGATGCATCTGATTAAGGATGGCAGTGATGCCAGGTGGGTAGCCAGGCTTGATGGGGACTATGGGGAGACTGGGAGCAGCCGTGACTCAGCTCCACGCACTTGTTGCCAGAATCAAGGCCCAATGTTGCCAAGTCTTTATTTTTTTTTTATTTTTTTTTAATAGATGAAAATCTAGATTTATACTGGAAACCTTCCAGTTTTTTAATGGCAAACTTATTTACTGCTTGGGCTAGTGCAGACCTATTAAACCATGCCCATGGGCCAGAATCTGGGGGTTACCAGTTTGCAACCTCCAAGCAAACACCTTGGATTCTCTTCCTAGGAGCCGGCCATGAGGCAGGAGGCCATGCTTACTGTCCTTGCATGACATGAAGAAAGAGCCTAGGGCCGAGAGAGCAAGATATCCTTGTGTTTATCCAAAGAGAGAAAACAAGAGGTCCAAGTTTATTCCCCAAGGCTGTGCCATTCATTAATGTTTAGCTGTCCTCCCCTGCATTGGAATTTAAGGCCTCTGGCTTAGAGTTGGAACAGGTTTCCTCCCCTGTTGTCTGGCACTGCGGAGGACTGAGGGAAGGATTAACGAAGGATAACGAAGGGAAAGAAAGTTCTGAACACCCAGCAGGTACCAAGACCACAAGCATGTCCCCCAAAGAGAATAGACTCCTGGCTTTTCCCTTTGCCTTCCAGCCAGACAAAGAATGCAAAGTGTTCCAGTAGCAGGAACAGAGCATCTTGAAAGCTAGGATACTTCCTGGACAAGATGCCAGTAGAGGGCCTTTGGTCACCAAAATGGAAGAAAGTGAATGTCAAGTCCATCTCCCAGGGCAGGAGGGAAAGCCAGAGACTTCTGTAGAGTGTCTGCAACCTGCCGAGGTTGGTATGGAGGACAGTCCTGCTGTCCTCTTGCCTGACCTCAGGGCTTGAGCTGGCAGCCATCACTCAGTAGACAGAGGCCAGAACCCATTCTGTTGTGGGCTGCCAGGCCTCTACCTTCCTAGAGTGGATGAGCCATCTGTCCCTGTGAGCTGGTCCTCTTGATGGCCACGAGGTCATGAGGATGTACCCAAAGGGGTCCTGCAACATCTAGAGGCTGCAGAGGCATGGGTCTTTCTCTGGACCAGTGGGCCAGTGTCCATCAACTTCGCAGGGTGAGGAAGGTCACAAGCATGAGCCTCCTGCTTTCTGCCCCAGGCCTGATCAGACTCTCCGAGCAGTGCCAACCCTATCCCCATTCTTGGGCCATTTGGCCATGGGGGCAAAGAATAGGAGATGTGAAGTCAGATGCCCCTCACCTGCCCCAGGGAGCCTGCCTCCCTACCCACCTGCCCTGTTCCCATAGGCAGACAGGATGTACACATGGCCCTGGGAGGGGACTTCTCCCTTCATTGCTGCTGCTGTCAGTGAGGAGAGGGCAGACCTCCTACTCTTACTCTCCAGAAGACCTCAGCCCACCCCCAGGGCAGTGTCTCAGGACATACAAAAGAAGCCCCCAGGGCAAGCGCTTAAGGAGACAGAAAGCAATCATCTGAACCTAGCAGCCAGCTCTAACCCTCCTGAAAGGACTCCAGGGGCAGGATACCAGGACTTGGGAGTGTGGACATCTGTTGGGCCAGTGTCTTGGAGTACCTGGGCTCTGGCATGCCCAGTCCTGCCAGGCTCTCAGCCAGTGCTGGGCAGCAGCCTCTGGCAGGGGCTGCATGTGGGGATAAGCAGATGGAGGGTCCCAGTGCCTGAAAAAAACATGGCCAGGGCACAGAGAGACATGATGTCCTAGGGCCAGAGCCCAAGCACTGGGTGTGTCTCTAGAAGAAGCCCCTGGGGACCCACCCTGAATATAAGGTAGCAGACGAGGGAGCCCTGAGTGGGAGGGGATCAGGACTCATCCTCCTCGGGCAGGGCACCTAGGTCCTCCCCAGGAGCAGAGGGGAAAGAGTCATAGAGGCTCCCTCCCTCAGAGGAAAGGCAGAGTGAGTTAGAGAGAAGATTCTTCCTGACACTTGTTAACGAACAGTAAGGCTGACTTTATTCAAGGGGGACCAGGGCGGTGGGTATTACAACCACTGTAATGGGGTCTTGCAGTGGGGGAGAGAGAATGGACTCAACTCTGAATGCAGCATGGGCAAGTGGGAATTTATAGCCAAGGAGCAGGGTGGGGGTCAGGGGATGGAAAGTGGCTAAGAGGAAGCAGCAGGGGTCAGGGGGATTCTGGCTAGCCTATGAAACAGGATCTTGCTGAAGGCAGCAGGCAGGGTGATCAGACATCTGCAGGTGGTGGTGGCTGAGAAACCTGATCAGATATTGAGAGGGACCACTTACGGGGGCTGGGTGATTCTGGCTAACTTGACTGAGCAGAGGGCTTGTAAAACTGGATGACGCAACGATGATCACGGAAGTCCAAAAGTCAAGACTCATTGGAAAGAGCAGAGCACAGAGGAGCCTGATTCAGGTTTGATCAGGGAGAGAGTTTGTCAGTCCCCCTCTTGTCCAAGGAAAAGAGCGATATTCTTCTTTGAGCAGAAGTCCATTTTCTTACTTCATTGCCTTTTGCTCATTCGGGGTCAGCTGCACCACCTACCTGGACTGAGCAGTAGTGGATATGTGCTGGGTGGTGGGAGTGTCCAGGCATTTAATGAGAGGAATTTCTTTTTTTTTTTTAAGATTATTTATTTATTTATTTGACAGAGAGAAACAGCCAGTGAGAGAGGGAACACAAGCAGGGGGAGTAGGAGAGGAAGAAGCAGGCTCCCAGCAGAGGAGCCTGATGTGGGGCTCGATCCCAGAACGCTGGGATCACGCCCTGAGCCGAAGGCAGACGCTTAACGACTGAGCCACCCAGGCGCCCCTAATGAGAGGAATTTCTATAAAAATTTAAGGAAAGAAAGTTAATGGTTGGAAACCCAGTCTCTGAGTCCGGAGATCAGCCTGTTGAGATTTCCAGATGTTGGGCTCGAGGATGGGACTGGCAATGCCACGAGTTCCTCGGTCTTCAGTTTGAAGACCATGTCTTTGGTGATGGCCCTGAGTGATCTGGTGATGTTTCTGAGCAGCAGGCATGAAGGTGATTTCTTTGAAGTCTATGTCAAGTCCTCCAGCTTTAGCTTGCAGGGCTTTGGGAAGAGGGCAGTTTTAGTTCTCAGTGATGCCAAGTCAGGAAGGTGGGAGAAACACTGGGAGCCTCAGGTTGGAGACTTGTAGCTAAATGTAGGGGGGAACTTAGAAGAACTGAGAATTTGGTGAGGAGCTGCGAAACGTGAGCGATGGAGCCCACAAGGGTGCGCTGTAGTTTTCCATGGAAACAAACACAGTCGCCTGCTTTTGGTTCTTGTTTACAAAATAAACCAGGTTTTGGCTTGATTATCCACTTAAGTGCAGCAAGAATGGTAATTGACCACATAGGCAGTTTTGAGTCTGCTTTGCTGAAACTTTTATAAGGAATCTCAGATTAGATTTTAAAAATCCGCTCTAGGCAAGGAAGCCATGCCAGAAACTCTCCAGAAGATTTTGCTTGCAGTACCTATAAATTTGGATGAATTTCTCTCTTCTGGAATCCCCCAAATAACCCGAGGTTCCTGGGCCTGCCAAGAAGTGACCTTCCTTACTCACCTGTAAGGCTGGGAACCCTGTAAGCCAAGTCCCAGGCTCATTTTTCCAAGAAGACTTTATAAGCATTGGCTTCATAAAATTAAGCCTGGTTCCTTAGACCTATCTGGTCCTATCTGATTCTCTGCATTATTCTGAAATATGGGACATTCACCTAAAGCCTGGGTTATTTAACTAATGTTGTCCAAATTTAATCAGTTATGTCCTGTTACAAGAACAGATTCTTACTGAACTTATGCAAGGAATTATATTGCCACAGAAATAAGAATATTTAATAAGCGTTTCCAAATTCTCAAGGGATCAGATAGGGAGAAAAGATAAATGTTTGATTTCTGTTTACAAAAGCATCATCTACCAAACTGTTATAAGTTATAGATAGTTTAAGTGAAATGTCTGGAAAATAGAACTCTAAAGAACTAGGACTGTTCCAGAACAGTAGCCATAATCATGCTTCATCAGTTAACTCAGTCCCATGTAATCAATTCTTGTTCTACTTGATCCTGGGTTAGCAGTTCAGTGAACTTGGCAGCTTCTAAAGATCTGAAGAGAGTTCATTTGACAAGAAAATTTCATTGTTTCTGTGACACATAACAAAAATAATAACCAGGATTTTGACTGATGGCATTGTATCAAGACATACCATGGATAGCCAAGGTATTGACAAATTTTTATAAACATTACACAGTTTGTGAAATATTTTGCATTAGTAATATTTACCCATACAAATATAACCTAGAAAGGTTAAAAGTTCTATTTGACAATGCCTTGTTATTATGCAATTGAACAAATCAAATAAACCTAATTACTTAAACATCTATTTGTCTACAAGATGAAAGAACAAAGCCTTTGAAAATTTCCAGGAACTCTCTAGGAAATCCCAAAGTTAATCTGAGGTCAAAAAAACTTCATTTGGGATTTGATTTGGGGAAGAAAAAATTGTCAGAAATGTAGAAAACCTTAGCTCTTTTCAATGTGAAAAGTCTTGGTGCTCTTAAATAATTGAAGATATGACAAAGGTTAGCATGAAGCACAGGAAATTATTCTGATAAGATCCTGGTATCCTAGGCAGATTACCAAAAAGTAAAGAAGAAACTTTTTACCATCTCTTATCAAGAGCAGACCGATAATCTCAGGAAACTTTGTCATTCTAACAGAAAGAAGACCATATTTTAGTTTTGTACCAGTGTGCTTTTGTTATTAAGGCTTTTTTTTTTTTTAAGACCTTGAAATAAATCCATTTAGGTCTTTTTTCAGCTTAATTACATGAGATAAGGTCTATTTTCTGCAAAACTTCTACAGTTTTCTTATATTCATTCAGGCGTCTGTCTGTTTTTCTATATTTTCCTCCTTTCATTCTGGAACAACCAGTCATTCTTTTTTTTAAATAAAATAACTCTTTTTCTCCTCAGGAAAAACACATCTTTCATACCTTTCCTTATGAATAAGTACATCCTACTTTTCTTGCATATTCTTCATATGCAGTTGTTTTTCTTCACCCTTATTATTTCTAGTAGTTTTAACTACATATGTTGATTATAATTTTTAATTGGTTGTAACCTTTCTTTTACAGAGAAAACTGGTTAGCAGACATACCAGCAGTTTTGTATGAGCAGACTAGCAAATTTTATGAATAGAAACATGTTTCTATATGGGACGGTTGTTTAGTAACAAACCCAAATATATTTAGCTTCTCTATACCCTATAAAAACAAGGTGCCAAAGTATGTAGGTTTGTGATGTCAGCTAATGCAGTTGAAGGGGTCCAGAATATGCCACCCCAAAACACGCCAGTTTGGCATAAGGATTATTTTGAGCTGAAAGCAATTAAGAAACAGCAGGCACAGGTAGAAATCTCTGTTCTAACCCTTTCTGCTAAAAAGCAGGACATACATTTCCATTTGTAAAACTGTTCCTCTCCTATAACAAGACTGGAGACTGCAAAGATGAGTCTGCACAACAAACCTTCCTAAACAACCCTAGTTTACCATACATTTCCTGGTCACCTCCCCACAATTTACAGCCCCTAGGAGCCCAAACCCACTTTCCTTCGTCTAGTCACTTCTCCATAATTTATCACCCTTTATTAAAATAGTATATAAAATGCCAGAGTCTAACAGCCTCTTTGGGTTTTTCACTTATTTTCTGTGAAGCCCCCATGCACATAAAATAAAACTTCTATGCCTTTTCTCCTATTAATCTGTCTTTTGTTAGTTTAAGCTGCAGGACTTGGGTACAGAACCTAAGAGCGTAAGAGAAAAAGTTTCTCTTCCCCTATATAGTAAAATGCTAATTCTATCCCAAAGGGACCATTTTAGTCAAAATTAATGGAGCAACCCTTCACCTACTGAGACAAACTCAAGTTGCCCACAGTAAGGCCTGCCTAATACAACAGTGCATACACATGGCCCTAAAGGCTGTGTGGCTGTGTGCCACGTTGGGTTCCCACAGGCCATCCTGCTTCTCCCCCATTGTCCTGAAATTTACTGTGTCCAGGTTCTAGGCTCTGTCATGCTGGGTAGTCTCAGGCTGAGTCAGGCGTCCTTCTAGGCACCCTTCTGGTCACTTTCCTGGTCTGGCCATCCCCACCAGGGCAGGCAAGAAGAGCTGAGAGATTTGGGGAGCCCCCAGGAGGGAGACTGTGGCCCTGAGGCATAAGCCCCCCCCATTTGTCCCTCTGTCCATCCATCTGTCCATCCATCCTTTTCCCCATGTGAGCCAAGAAGCAGCTCTCCCTCTGACAGGCAGTGAGCAGAGTGAGCTGGCCCAGACAGCGAAGCAGAGTGTGCTGGATGCGAAATACACAGATCAGCTCCAGGACACAGCCATACCCCTGCTGCTCATCAGGTGGGCCTCACTGCATGCTGCTGGCCCTGAGAGAGGACCGGGTGTGGTGGACTTCCCTGGGTGAGGGAGGCCCTGGTCACCCACCTGCCCACCATTTACTCATTCAGCTCTAATTGGCACCTACTGAAGCACCAGAGATGAAAAGACAGGGCCCTTCCCTCAGGGGGTTATGAGAGGAATGGCACATGAAGGGGGCACCTAACCCAGTCCTGGGAGAGTCAGGGAAGGCCCCCAGAGGCAGTGCCCTTCCAGCTGCACCTGGTGGGTAAGCAGGATTTCACCAGAGGGAATAGCTTGGTGCTCTCAAGGAACCAAAGGGAGAGCTCAGAGTAGCCCAGGGGTCAGGATGAACTTGGATACACATCCCTGGGGCCTGAGTCAGGGTGGGCACCTGGACTTTAGTCAGAAAGCAGTGGGAGCCATGGAAGGTGTTAAGCAGGGCTTCTGACCAAGGAATGACTTACAGGTGTGTGTCAGGGACAGGAATGTGACTGCCACATACTGTGCTGTGCCCTCCAGCTAAGGTGTCAGAGCAAAGGCAGGTGTGTATTGGCCTCCCTGAGAGGTAGCTCCAATACCTCTTCCTATTCAGAAGCCATGTGCTTTTTGTGAGAATTAAACCTCATTTACCTTTAAATGCTTGAAATGGTGTACAGCAGGAATTCAGGTATGCGAAAATAAAATCCACTTAAAAAAAAATCTGCACTTGAATCGAATTCCTGGCTTAAGTTTCCATTCCATTATGTGGTAGAAATTACCCTGGTCAATTCAGGACAAGTCCAGACAAGTGTAGGTTGGCTCAGTCAGATCCCCATAAGGCCAGACACAAATTACAAATAGGCTTAATTCTCCTTGTTGAAAATAAGGGAAGAGACTTCTCCTACTCCCTTTCTTTTCAGAATGCCTTTCTCTGTCCTTTTCAATGTAGGTAAATCTTTATAATGACTAAATAAGCCATAGTACTCTGGCCAGTCTCACAACTCGGGAAAGTTTCCTCAGGGACCTGGGAGCTGTCTTTGTGAAATGCAAGGGGTGCCTGGGTGGCTCAGTCAGTTAAGTGTCTGACTCTTGATTTCAGCTCAGGTCATGATCTCAGGGTCATAAGATCAAGCCCTGTGTCTGGCTCCACACTCAGAGTGGAGTCTGCTTGAGATGCTCTCTCCCTCTCTCCCTCCGCCCCTCCCCAACTTGTGCTATAAATAAATAAATAAATAAATAAATAAATAAATCTGAAAGAAAGAAAGAAAGAAAGAAAGAAAGAAAGAAAGAAAGAAAGAAAGAAAGAAAAAGAAAGAAAGGATAATATTGAGACACGTGACTGGTGACTCTTGATCTCAGGTTTGTGAGTTTGAGTCCCACTTTGGGTGTGGAGACTACTTAAAAAAAATGCAAACATCACAGGAGTTAGTGTATCACATTCGGGGGTAGGGCAGGCAAAACTTCACCTCTGCCCATCTGGGATTTTCAGCTGGCACTCTAACAAAATAAAAACAAACCTGTGCAGTGGGAGAAAACAACGAGTAACTTGAAGTGGTGGCTTAGAACTCTGGCTTATGAAGCAGCTTCAGTAAAGAACTACCAATTTGTAGGGGCACCTGGGTGGCCCAGTCAGTTGAGTGTCCGACTCTTGATTCCCGCCCAGGTCATGATCTTGGGGTTGTAGGATCCAGCCCTGCCTTGGGTTCTGCACTTAGTGTGGAGTCTGCTTGAGATTCTCTCTCCCTCTCCCTCTGACCCTCACCCTGCTTGAGCTCTCTCTCTAAATACATATTTAAAAAGAAAAGAACAATTTGTAGAGAAATGACAGGACAAAGGAAAGCAGTCTTCAGCTTCCAAAGGCAGCAAAGTATGGGAAGGTAAATGTACAGGGGGAAGCTAATGGAATGAAGGGTGGTAGAAGATTCCTCTGGTGCTGTCTCTGGGCTGATAGGAGTCTGTCCCCAGTAAAGGGAGAATTTATGTCCTGCCTTTAGGCATAAAGGGGGAAGGGTAGAGATAGCTTTTCCTACATTTGTTGCTTCTTAATTGCCTTCAGCTCAACATAATTTTTATGTCAAAAGGCATACTTTGGGGTGACATTCTGATTTCCTTCACTGATTTAATGCTTATTCAATAAAAACTTTTTCTACTACCTTTGTGGAGAGATTTTCTGGGTTGGAAGAAGATTTTGTTGTTTACTATATTTCCCACGTTCCCCCCTTCCCCAAGTCACCCCTAGGTTCTCAGAAGGAACTCACGCCTTGGCCCTCTGCCCCCATTCACTGGCTCATGCAGGCCCTGAGTAAGGCTCTGGGCTCCAGAGGTCTACCCTCTTGAATGTTCAGTGCCACTTCCACTCCTCTGAGGGCTTAGGGAAGCTTGCTGGAGGGCTCTCCAGGCCTCTCTACCCACCTCAGAGATCCTGTGCAGTCCTCTCTGCAGCTCTCTAGTCCTCAGACTATTGGGGTCCCCTTCACACTGTACAAGACCAGAAAGTACCACCCCAAAATATGCCTCTTTGGCATTAGGAATTTTTTTAATGATTTATTTATTTGAGAGAGAGAGAGACAGAGAGAATGAATCTCAAGCAGACTCTGCACAGAGCCCAACTCAGGTTTCTATCCCAGGACCCTGAGTTCATGACCTGAGCCAAAATCAAGAGTTGGACACTCAACCAACTGAGCCATCCAGGCGCCTGGCATTAGGATAATTTTGAGCTGATTATTTTGAGAAACAGCAGACCCAGGAGAAACTCTGAAAACAGAGTAGAAGTTTCCCTTTTATAAGAAATCTTATAAAAGATTAAGATCTTATAAAAGAAATCTCTATTTATAAAGGCATCTCCCTCTCTGCACCAGAAAGAGAACAGCTTTAAATCAAAAGAAACTCTTATTAATGGAGAAGGCACTTAAATCTGCAGAACAAACCTTACTCTTGTTCTCTGTACTTTGCCTGATCATCTCCCATGACTGGGCTCCCCCACACCCTTCTTTCTTTTGTCTGTAGCTGAAGGTGGTATTTAAGCCCAAGTTCTAAGCCATCTTAGTACTTATTTTTCCCTGGTATGTATACATGAGGTATACAAGTTAATAAAATTCTGTTGGTTTTTCTCTTCTTACTCTGTCTCGTTACAAGGTTCTCCACAGAGAACTTAGAAGCGTAGGGGGAAAACGATGTTTTTCTCCTTGTTGGCCCCCTTTGGGGGTGTTAGGCCAGAGCAATGATGGGCCCCTCCTTTACCACCCACCCTAGTCTCTAACCTTTCTGTGCCCCTCTCCTCCTTCTTTCCCAACTCAGATAATTTGTGTCACCTTCATGGCAAGAATAAGCTTCTTTTATTTCTCTTTACATTTCTGCTATAACAATGCACTTTGAAGACAAGAGCCAAAGGCCTAGTCTGGGCAGAGTGTTTAATGGGGTAAAAAACCAAAAAACCAAAAAAACAAGAAAGAGACAGTGACTGTATTGGGGTGGGTGATAGGCCCAAGCCCATCAATTCATTCCCCAAAATCTGATGCCTGCTTGTTCCAAAGGCTGGGTGCTAGGACTCAATGGGGAGGTTGGGCGGGGAGGGAATACTTAGAACCAGAAGACAGGAGAGGGAGATTTAGGGAAGTAAGTGAATAGGGTATAGGGCAAAATCCAGGGCTTGGGGATGAGCAAGGAATTCCACTATTGAGACACAGTCCCATTAAGTGTTCACCTGGATTTGCCAGAGCAGCCCAACCTTAGTATTCACTTCCTCTGGTCCCATAAAGATTTGTGTGATTGCTATAACATGTATTTTACAATTTTAGAATCTGAGAAAATGTCACCAACCAGAAATATACTCAAGGAGATAACCCAAAATGGGAAAAAAATTCTTTTTGCTGATACCTTTTGGAAAGAGAAATTAGAATCCAGCTAGTGACTAAGTCTATGGGACTGTCCTTGCAAGTGCTAGGAGTGTTAACATTCAGGAGCAAGCCAGGCAGTAATCCGCAGTCCAGAGCAGAGTGGCAGATTGGAAACCAGGGAGAGCACAGCTCTGACAAGTGGGATCATCCTTGAGAACCAGAGAAGAGGACAGAGCAGGAGGAGGCTAGACTTTGGGAGGCCAAGTTGAGGCCAGTGCCAGCCTAACTGGGAGCCCCCATGGACTCTCAGTGTCTGGCAAGAGGATTAATCTGGGTCAGCTGAATGGAGAGGAACACATGTGCCCTAGGAGGCTGATGGGGTGAGGGCAGGGCCTGCTTGATGGGTGCTTGGCACAAAGTTGATTGCATCATAGGTAAGAAAGCAGGACGAGACCCTCATCTTAGCCTCTTGTGTCTTTTCAGGTAGTCATTTAGTGACAACTTGAGAGAGGCTGGGGGCTTGGGCCCTTTTAGCCAGTGTGTGGGTGTTGACATCACAGGTCTGACATCAGTGTCCCTGGGCCACTCTTGGGGAGCTGGCCCCCACAGTTCTTGAGGCTGAATGAGTCTGAGGCATGAAAGGCATGCTTTTGCCTGGCTGGTACACTGGGGCCATTGTTTTCAGTAGATGAAAACCATGCCAGCTGGAAGAGTTCCATTCAACCCCAGTGTTTACACATCAGGAGCCGAGGGCCAGAGTGACAGGAAGTGACTTGCCCACGTCACAGAACAAGCTGGTGGCAGAGCCAGGACTTGCCCACGGACCTCAGCCCTCCACTCTGGGTAAGGATAATTTTCAGTGTGGCTCTCCCAAAGGGACACATAGACTGTTTCTGCCCTTTGGCTATTGTGAACAATGCCAATGAGTAATGAACATGGATGTTCAAATATCTCCTCAAGACCTTGCTTTCAGTTCTTTGGGGGTACATAACCAGAAGTGAAATTGCTGGATCATCTGGTAGTTCTATTTTTAATTTTTTGAGGAACTGCCATTGGTTTCCATAGTGGTTGCACCATTTTACATGCTTGCCAACAGTATACAGGGGTTCCAGTTTCTCCCCATTCTCACCAACACTTGTAATTCTCACTCTCTCTCTTTTTGCATGGTAGCCATCCTAAGGGTGTGAGGTGGTTTCCTCTTGATAAGGACACAGGTCATATTGGATTAGGACCCACCCTGATGACCTCATCTCAACATGATCATCTATCTGCAAAGATTCTGTTTCCAAACAGAGTGGCATTCTGAGATACTGAGGGTTTGGTCTTCAGCATAGAGTTTTGGGGAGACACAGTTCAGCCTATGATACCCCCATGCAGTGTGTACCTTTGAATCCATCTATCTGTATGTCTGTCTGTATGGAGTTAGATAGTGTGCCCACTCCCAAAAGATTCATGTCCACCCAGAGTCCAGGAACAAGACCTTTTTTGAAAAAAGGGTTTTTGGGGGCACCTGGGTGCTCAGTCAGTTAAGCGTCTGCCTTCAGCTCAGGTCATGATCCCAGGGTCCTGGGATCGGCCAGCATCAGGATCCCTGCTCAGCGGGGAGCCTGCTTCTCCCTCTCCCTCTGCCTACTTGTGCTCTCTCTCTGTCAAATAAATAAATAAAACCTTAAAAAGAAAGAAAATAGGGTCTTTGCAGATGTAATTAAGATAAGGATCAAAATGAGACCATGTGGGGCACCTGGGTGGCTCAGTCAGTTAAGTGTCTACCTTCGGCTCAGGTCATGATCCTAGCGTCCTGGGATCAAGCCCCACTTCAGGCTCCCTGCTCAGTTCTCCCTCCTTTCCCCTTGGCTTGTGCTCTCTCTCTCTCTTAAATAAATAAATAAAATCTTAAAAAAAAAAAAATGAGACCATGTGCATTATGTTGGTCCCTAAATCCAACCACAGCCTCCTTGTAGGAGATAGAGAAGGGCACACAGAGAAGGTGATGTGGTGATGGAGTTACAGACTGGAATGGTACAGCTACAGGCCAGGAAACACGGAGGCAAGGCAGGCTTCTTCTCTAGACCCTTCAGAGGAAGCACGGCCCTGCCAGTACCTTCATTTTGGACTTCTGCCCTCCAGAACTGAGAGGATAAATTTTTGTTGTATTATTAAGCCACCAAAATTGTATGGCAGCCCCAGCAAACTAATGTACCGTCTCTTCATCGATGGCATCTACTCACCCCTCACCCATCTGCATGTGGCATGGAGTGAAGCGATGGCCCAGATCGTCTTTCACAGGCTCTCCACTTTCCAGAGAGTCGCCAGCTCTGGCAACCGTATGGCGGCGTCCTTGTGACCCGGTGGTAACTGATGTGTCTGGGGGATTGGTCCAGGGGCTGAGGGTCTGGAGCCAGCGAAAAAGCACGCGGGAGGGTGGCGGGGCAGCATGTCCGTGCGGGGTGAGGGGCGAAGGGAGGCTGCAGGACGGTCCCAGCCTGGGGAGGGTGCTCAAAGGGCCCGGGGAACTGACGGGGAGGAGAAAGCCCCTTGCCCGTCCCCACAATGGCTAAGACGCCACCTCCCAGGCACAAAGCGTGTCCTGGGTTAAACACGCCAGCGTGGTCGCACCTGCTTTTTAAGAAAACGCAATGTGAGTCTCTTCAACGAAGGCACACCAGAGCTTTGAGCACATGCATTCACGAGCTGGGCACTGTCTGACTGGTATTTATTATAATGTGAAAATACTACCAGATCATTGTTAACCAGTTCGAAAAAGGCACAAGAGAGTGTAAAAGTCACCTGTAATCAGTCTCTCCATCCTCAGAGGATCACTGTAAACATTTTGGAATCCACCCTTCGAAACTTCTTTTTTTAGGCATACAGTACACGCACGCAAGGGGATTAAACCCCTAGCATAATCTTGTAACCTGCTTTTTTTCAGTTACTATGCTTTGGTCTATTTTCCACTTTAATGTAGACTTACACATTCTATTTTTATACATACAGTACATTTCTATATTTTTATAGGTTTATTGTGTAATGACCAAAACATGAGTAAGATTTGTGTAGTGATTTGATTAATTTTGGTAAAAAAAAAAAATAATGAAAACACATGGGTGCACCACAGGAATCTTTTATAAAAACTTTATATCATTTAAAAAATATTTTCACAGATCCCTGGCTCACCTTCTCCCAGTAATTACAGTGATTTTTTCCCTGCATCATCTGCCATTCATACTACCAGTGGGAGTTCTGTGTGGCCTCTTCACACCTTTCCTACCACCACCTGAGACAGGTCTAATAATGGCTTTCTTACTTTCTAACATCATCGAGATGTCATAGGCTCACCTGACCTTTTGGATGTTCTGACCTGTTGTGCCGTCACCGCCTGAGTAGTTTTGATTCTTTTTAGAGTAGAAGAGTGCAGTGGTCAGAAGAGTGGGGATCCAAATGTGTTTGTACGGAGCGGAGGCACTTCATCTCTGAGTGTGAGTTCACAGACTGGTGCTCACTGGAGACGAGTTTGGGGACCTTTGGCAGTGACGTGTGCATTTCTCTCTGCCCCTGCAGACCCTTTTTCTCCTTTCTTCTCTGAGCCCTAGGGCCATGCACTGACCCAGGAGGACTGAATCAAGGGGCTCCCTTGTTCTCTGCCTTCCGGTTGGTTTGGGCCAATGGGAGGCTTCAGGAAATGAATTTTTAGAGAACTCAACTCTCTTCCTGTGGTGTCCCGCAGGGTTGACTTCATCCTCTCAACTGAAGACCACATTTTCTTATCAGACATCCTCTCCACATAGCCACTGTCTTTGAGTTTTGGTAACAAATCACTCCCTCCTCCTCACCCTTACCCAGAGATAGGCTCCCTGTTGGCCTAGCTCCAGGAACAGTAACTGTCCTTTGCATTTTCCCCAAACCCTGGAACTCTTTTGTTCCTTGATTAAATTCTCAATTACCCGATGTGAGTATTCCATCACATCCTGCTGGGGAACCTAACTGATATCATAGGATTGAGGGTGATTTTTTAAAAACTGATTTCTTAAACTTTCCTATATTTTCCAAACTTTTTACAACGATCAATTTTGTTTTGTGTTTATGAGTGTTTTTTTTTTTAAGATTGATTTATTTATTTGAGAGAGCGAGCACAAGCAGGGGGAGTGGCAGAGGGAGAGGGAGAAGCAGGCTTCCCGCTGAGCAGGACCCTGGGATCATGACCTGAGCCAAAGACAGATGCTTAACCAACTCAGCCACCCAGGCGCCCCGTGTTTACGAGTTTTTTAAATGTTATCAAGAAACATTATACAAATCTGTTTGTTGGGGGTCAACTTGAGCAAGTGGTGTTCCAAGGGGCACATTTTTAGAAATACTGGCACAAATCATGTGTACGGATTTGTGGTGCTCCCACAATCTGTAACGCTTACCTCTGGGTAGTGGGGTATGAGGGTAGCTTCTTTTCCTATTCCTCCTATATAATATGCATTTTTACAATGAGCGTGTGTCATTTTTACAAAAAGATGAAGCTTTAAAAATGAATTTCTGGGGAAATGTGCACATTTCACTGCTTAGAAACAGGACAATTAACTCTTTCTGTAAATGGCCAGAGGGTAATGTTTTAGTGTTTGCCAGCCAAGAGGCAGAATTGAGAATTATGCAGGCATTTACATAACAAGAGAAAATAAATCTCCACAAAATCTGTTTTTAAAATTTTATTTATTTATTTAAGAGAGTGAGACAGAGCAGAGAGAGCACAAATGTTGGGGAAGGGCAGAGGAAGATACAGACTCCCCACTGAGCAGGGAGCCCCACGGTGCTCGATCCCAGGACTCATGCATGACCTGAGCCAAAGGTAGATGCTCAACTGACTGAGCCACCCAGGCGCCCTCCACAAAATTTTATTGACAGAATTCACAGTATAATAATAATGATCGAGTGCATTTTTTTTTGTAATATGGAGCTGCTAGTGAAAAGAATGGGATTCTTTTATTTTTTGAAAATAACATGTCAATTAGGGCTCAAGGTTAATGTTTCCTATCATCCAAATTGATTACAAATGTTCATCTGTTAATGCCGATCTGTAATGAGTTATTATGTATTACCTCTCTGAAAATGTTTTTCAGTACAGTTACTAACAAATATTGATGTATTAATACACAAGCATATGATTTTAACTGAGCATGTTCATTCTTACATAATTAGATTCTTATTTGCCTTTTTAGTATGTCATTACACTGTAGATTAATCACTTCTAATTGAAGATTATGTGGAATAGTCTCAATTGCACAGTTAAATGGATTTTGAAATATGGAAGTGTTCTTTCTACTCGCAGTGATGTCTGACAAACTCTGCTGGAGCTGTGTGTGGTTTGAGCTCAGAAAATGTATCTACTACAAATTTATGTAGGAATGGACATCTTGCTTCTTGTTTTATTTTTGACAGCACAGGAAGTGTAAAAAGCAGCTTGATATTACTTGTGATTCAAAGTTTGTTAAAATGATTTCATCAGAGAATAAATTTCACATATAAACACCATTTTGTCTTCTACTTTTACACTGACTTCATTAAGAAACAGTATCAAGAGGCATCTGGGTGGCTCAGTCAGTTAAGTGGCTGAATCTTGGTCCCGGCTTGGGTCTTGATCTCTGGGTCATGAGTTCAAGCCCCACATTGGGCTCCATGCTGGTCGTGGAGCCTACTTAAAACAACAGCAACAACAACAAAAATCACCCCAGTATCAAGTCTGCAACCAAAAGCTAATTTCCAAAGTCATTCAGTGTTTAATAAGAGTAGTTGAGGGCAGTTCTTGTTTAGAAAAATTTTAATCTCAGCCCCAAGCTCAAAAAGATTGCGAACTGAAAATGATAGTAGGGCAAGTCAAGATACTCGGTGTCTATTTCTGATGAAAATTCCCAAACAAAGTTCACCATAGATATTACTGGTTCACGAATACATAACAGATTCAAATATTTTCCACAAAATATCTGCCATTGAATAATACGATGGATAACCATAGGCTTTAAACACCTGAAATTTTCACAAGCTTTGTAAATTTGCTGATCTAAGCCCTTTTCTGCTCCATATATGTTTTTATTACCATCGGTGGTAACATATATTAGCAGATTCCATGTCAGGTTGTACTGAATTAATGTTTTCTTTTTAAATATTCTTGCTTCTAATTGTCCCATGCAGACTATTTATAAAGTCTAATTCTTCAGTAATTGCAAATTCTGCATTGGCTTCCTGAATGAACAGCAACAACTGAGCAGTATTAGTAAACATTTACTGATTCATCAAGCTAAGGGAAATCACTCAGAATCATGTGACTTGTTTTTAGATTGATTACCGATATTTCTCCCAGTGTTTTCAAGTCTTTGAGCAACTATTCTCACCAAAACACTAATTGTCTCTTTTTCTTTATTTTTAGTAATCTCTACCTACGCGCAATGTGGGACTCAAACTCAACCCTGAGATCAAGAGTTGCATGCTTCTCCGACTGAGTCAGCCAGGTGCCCCAATACAAACTAATAGTCTTAAACACATTTTAGGTCTTACGGGCCAAGAGGCAAAATCGTACATAGATAGATTATGTAGGTACTTACTTTCTATGTACTTATTTTTTTAATGATAAAAATAAAATTATTTGGGGAGAAACTACCATGTTTCCTTGCTTGACAAGGGTAAATCCCACCACAGTGGAATTCAGTTGTTAAAATGAGTGGCCACTGCTATAGTTTACTCATGTTATTTGTGTACGATCACCAATTAGCAGAAATCCCAGGGTTTCCAAATGACTTGGTTTTCTTTTAATCCCACTAAGCCAACAATCACGTCACATCACGCCAAAGCAGAAAAATCACCAAAAACAGGCCAAGAAATGTTCACTGCTAGAGGGTTTCTTGTTGATTTAAATGTAATATTTACATGGATTCTAAGTCTCTAGCTTGGAGTCTGTTTGCTATAGCAACCAACCTCATGAGTGCCAACTAGCATATGTCTTCTAACGTGACAATCACTTTTAAAACAAACCCTTATTTGACTATGAACACACGCACCTTTAAACACACAGCTTTATTATTTTTTTAAAGATTGTGTGTATTCATTTGAGACAGAGAACATGAGCAGGGGGAGAGGCAGAAATAGATTCCCGGCTGAGCCAGGAGCCCAACGCAGGGCTTGATCCCAGGACCTGGAAATCATGACCTGAGCTGAAGGCAGACACTTATTTTTTTTTTTTTTTTTTTTTTTTTTTTTTTTTAAAGATTTTATTTATTTATTTGACAGAGAGAGACAGCCAGCGAGAGAGGGAACACAAGCAGGGGGAGTGGGAGAGGAAGAAGCAGGCTCATAGTGGAGGAGCCTGATGTGGGGCTCGATCCCACAACGCCGGGATCACGCCCTGAGTCGAAGGCAGACGCTTAACCGCTGTGCCACCCAGGCGCCCCTAAACACATAGCTTTCAACACTATTGTTTGCACGCTCTGAAATGCATTTTTTTCATCCGAACATTGTCATAAGCTAAGAAATAAAGAGAAATTCATGGTCACCACGTGATTTTGCTAATGCTTAGTGGTAGTAGCCCCTAAGTTTAATAAAAACTTGGGAACTTCAGTCATGGCCAGCTAGAAGACAGTCTTTCCCCCTCCACAGTGAAATAAGTCAGTATTTTTGGAAGCACTGTCCAAGTTGTTTGCCCCCCCCCCCTCCCGGCTACATTGCCACTGTAAGGAGGGCTGAAACTTGTCTTTCAGCAGAAGGACTTTAGCTAGTAAGTATGAAAAGATAGCACTTCCTTTTCTCCTTGGTTAGCTGACACAGGACAGGAAGGCTGGGGGCTCTTGCTGATACTCTGAAGATCCTTTCCCGGAAACCCCTTCTGTGGGGATATCTTAGTGTATCATAAGGCTTGTCCAGTCTCCACAGTTCCTAAGTTTTCCTTTATACGCCCATCTCATCAGCAGAGCTACCCTGGAGCTTTAGGATTCTTACTCCTACGAAGCTAGTGAGTGAGAAGTAAGGCCTCAAGCCAGGTCTTCGCGCGCTGTCTGGCCTTTCCTGACAGCCACTCGATAGGAAGGAGGTGGGGAAAGACACCTGAGTCTGGGCGTGGGCTGGGGGTGAGGCACAGTACGGACGCTGACGACACACCTCAGCTCCTGTGCCATTTTGCGCAGGACCAGTCCGGACTGCGAATGACGCCCCCCTGTCCCCGTCAATTCCTAGTTATGCCATCATCCTCGTCACCGTGTAAGTACGGTGCATTCCAAATTCCCAGTAAGGGTACCTTGGTGCACCGAGCTGCGTGAAGCCGGCTGCCGGCCCCGCAGTTGCCCCTGGAGCCACCCCCGGGAGGCCGAGCAGCTGCGGCGAGCGAGCCCCCTCGGCGGCGAGTCCCGGGACCGCAGCCCCTCGGCTCTGCACACGACCCGGCGGGAGCCTGGGCCGCGCACCGAAGGCGCGTCGACGCGACCCGGGCCACCGGGGCCCCAGGGCGGCGCTCCCGCGGCGCGCTCGGCGGCGGGTTGGGCTGGGAGGAGCTTGGGCGGGGTGGAGCCTGGACGGCGGGAGCCGCGGTGCGCGGCAGGCGCCTTCGGAGCGGCCCGCGGCGCGGTGGGGGTCTCCGGGGTGGGCCGCACACAGACCCTCTGACCCTCGACGAGATGGTGCGTTCCCCGGGAGAGGGGAGCGGGGCCACTTCCCCGGACGCCCCAGGCGAGGCACCCGGAGCCCCCAACCCGCCGGCGAAAAGGCGGGGGCAGTCAGGCCGCGCTGTCTCTTTAAGACCGTGTTCCAGCTAACACCGATGGTGAGTAACCTGGCCCCACGTTCCTGAGAAAGCCCCGGGAGGGTAGGCGGATGAGAGTTCAGATCTCTGGGCGTGGAATTTGGGGAAGTTATGAATGGCGGGGGGGGGGGGCACCCTGCTTTAAGCCACAGCCGCTAGGTACCTTGTAAATTTTAACAGGGCTCCTGGAGCGGGCAGTGAGACTAAGCAAGGCCAAGTTCCAAAGAGAGGAGAGCCCCCCACCTGGCTTCAGCGTCCACGCGGCATAGTCCTTCATAATCTTGGTAAGCCCAGTAGCTTGTGGGGTGAATGCGAGAAGCTTCCGGCCTCGTGGTGGGTGGGGAGGCAGATGATCCGACTACTTCGGCTGTCAAGTGGCTTTGGGCACCTGGTTCTTCGAGCACTTTCCTGGGCTGAGATGTGGAGCCGTGCCTGCCTATGCGCCTGGCCCATCGACGGGGCATCCAGCCGCCGCCTTAGGACCTCAGAGAGCACAGCGGGAAGCAGCGGAGCAGGCTGGTGGCACTGTGCCTCCCTGGCGCCTGCTGGGAGTTGCCCCACTGGGCAAGAGGGAGGAGAGGCAGAGTGGTCTGATGACACAGGGTGAGCAGAATGAGGACTGTGAAGTCACAGAGGAAGTGGGCTGCTATAGCTGGGGCTTGGGGCTGGCTGCCTGGCAAGAGGAGAGGTGTCGCCCAGGCAGATCAGTGCTTTCTGCCGGTAGAAGGGAGCCTCTGGGATCAGCAGGGCACACCTGGTGCCCACGGGGGACTGATGAGTCGGGTGAGGCCACCCTACCACAAGGGTCCCCCTCCCCCTCCTACACAGGAATGAAAACAGTGCTATGTCCATACTCTGGAAGCCTGAATACCAGCCACACCATGTGGAAGGAAAGCAGAAAGACCGAGTGGCACATCCTGCTGACACCCTTTCTCCCAAACCACCTTCTGGGCAGACCCTTGCTCTGTCCAGCCCCAGCCCCGTGAGGTTTCTGTCTCTCCTGAGCAGTTAACTTCCAGGATTTGGGGTTCCAGGGCTCTGGGGGCTCTGTGCTGGAGAACAGATGAATCCCGAAGATCACCACTGACTCCCACCCTCCTACTTCTCCAGATGCAGAGGCCTCCATGGCTGTGATAAGCCTTGTGTTCCTGGCAGTGATGTATGTTGTTCACCACCCCCTGATGGTCAGTGACCGGATGGACCTGGACACACTAGCCAGAAGCCGGCAGCTAGAGAAGCGGATGAGCGAGGAGATGCGCCAGTTGGAGATAGAGTTTGAAGAGAGAAAGCGAGCAGCTGAGCAGAAGCAGAAGGCAGAGAACTTCTGGAGAGGAGACACATCCAGTGATCAGTTAGTGCTAGGGAAGAAAGACATGGGGTGGCCGTTCCAGGCTGATGGCCAGGAGGGGCCACTGAGCTGGATGCTGGGAAACCTGTGGAATGCTGGCCTCTTTTGCCTTTTCCTCATCTTTGAGCTCCTGCGACAGAACATGCAGCATGAGCCGGCCTTTGATTCCAGCAGCGATGAGGAGGAGGAGGAAGTCCGCGTTGTGCCTGTCACCTCCTACAACTGGCTTACCGACTTCCCCTCGCGGGAGGCCCTGGAATCCTTTTACAAACACTACGTCCAGAATGTCACCCGTGATCTGCCCTGCACCTGTGAGTTCGTGGAGAGCTTCGTGGACGACCTCATTGAGGCCTGTCGGGTGCTCAGCCGCCGGGAGGCTCACCCGCAGCTGGAGGACTGCCTGGGCATCGGGGCTGCCTTTGAGAAGTGGGGAACCCTCCACGAGACCCAGAAGTTTGATATTCTGGTGCCCGTTGTTCCCCCGCAGGGCACTATGTTTGTGCTGGAGATGAGGGACCCGGCCCTCGGCCGCCGCTGTGGCTGTGTGCTGGTCGAGTCGGAATGCGTGTGCAAGCGTGAGAAGCTTCTGGGGGACGTGCTGTGCCTGGTGCACCACCACAGGGATCACTTGGCCGTCCCGAGCAAGTGTAGCAGCTCCATCAAGGTGGCGCTCTGCACTGGCTCCTACCTGGATGTGTGCAAGACAGTACAGTGGTTCCGGAACATGGTGGGCAATGCCTGGGCCCTTGTGGCCCACAAGTATGACTTTAAGCTCAGCCTCCCACCGTCTACCACTTCCTGCAAGCTCAGGCTGGACTACCGCTCGGGCCGCTTTCTCTCAATCCGCTTGGTCCTGGGGGTGCAACGGGAAGACACCTTGGTCTATCTGGTGAGTCAGGCTCCTGACCAGGAACAGCTCACCAGTGTGGACTGGCCCGAGTCCTTTGCAGCCTGTGAACACTTGTTCCTGAAGCTGGTAGGGCGTTTTGCTCCAGAGAACACCTGTCACCTCAAGTGCCTCCAGATCATCCTGAGTCTCCGGGACCTTCAGAGCTTACCCCAGGGGGCATCCCGTCCCATCCTCACCTCTTACCACTTCAAAACAGCCCTCATGCACCTGTTGCTGCGGCTGCCTCTGACAGACTGGCAGCACAGCATGCTCTCCCAGCGCCTCCAGGACATCCTCTGGTTCTTGGGCCGCGGCCTCCAGCAGAGGTCCCTCCATCATTTCCTCATTGGTAACACCTTCCTGCCCCTGACCATCCCGATCCCTAAGACATTTCGGAATGCTGAGCCTGTCAATCTCTTCCAACACCTGGTGCTTAACCCCATGGCACACTCGCAGGCAGTGGAAGAATTCCACAACCTTCTGACCCAAGTGAAAACTCTGCCCTGTGCCCCATTGGCTGGGGCACATTAATGTAAAGGCCATTAAAAAAGGGGAGAAGGTATTTCTGATTCCTTAGGCTGCCAAAGAGTTTATTTTTAGGACACATCAGTGGTATGGGTGACCTTCACCTTGCCGGTGGGGGGCTATGATAGATTAGACACTCCAAGGAGCACCTGAAATGCTCAACAGGATTGGGTCCAATGTGTAGGCCCTAATCTAGGGTGTGTCTTCTGAGGTTTTCATCTCCTGATTTTTAGCATGACCCAAAGAGGGCCCAGGGAAACGGATGTTATGGGAGGATCTCGCAGCTAGAGTTGAGACCAGATGGGGCCTGTTTTGTATCAACACTGGAAGTGAAAGAGAACCAGGGAATACCTCCATTCCAGCTTATTTCTTTTTGTGAATGACTCTCAGCACATTCCTTGTAAACTGGTTTCCTTGTTGAATTGTTAGCTTAATTCACATCCAAGCTGATAGCACTCCATTTTATCCTAAATACTGTGAAGGTAACTTCTCGTACGTTAGGATCTAATTTTTCAGACCACCTCTGTTTGAAGATCTACCCGAGATGTTTATTTTCTATTTTCTCAATTTAGCCCTATTTTCGTATAATATATGAAACAGAATATAATATAGCTGTTTCTATGCACCTGAGAGAAAACTCCAATACTACCCAAACAGTTCATTAGCACTGATTCACAAGCAAATATTAAGTCAATGGTGATCTGTTTCATAATTGAGATAATGTATTTACTAAAATTAATGAAATAGCATCTAATGAGCTTCTCATTCCCGGAAGCAACGTTGTAAAACCCTTAATGAGGACAACCTTTTGGGGTGGGGGGGTGGTTTCTGAGATGAACAGTTACTGTTTCTAAAGGGAGCTGCTTGTTTGTCAAATGAAAAGGTTTAGCCACCATGTGTAGCTGTGCTTTTTCTCAGTCTGTTAATGCCTTTGTATTCTCTTTTCACAAAGATGACAAAGGGATTTTTTGAACTATGTTTGCGGTTTTACAAAGTGGGGTCATTACAATCCAGGCCCGTTGCCAGGGTTGGACAGGAAGGGACTGTGGAGCAGTCCAGCTCGAACAGAGTTGTGATTCTGGAGATAGGATTGGTGGATTTTTTCCTTCTTTCAAAGTCCTGGGCATCCTGATGAGGAGGTTTAAGAGAAGTGACTATCGTTGTGGGTGTGGTTGTTTTGGAAATAACAATGCTGTTCCTGCCCTGCATGCCAGGAAGATCTGGGGAGGAGAACCTGGCCCCACATTTAACTCAGTCACAGGGGGGTTTAGATGCTGCTCTTGTGGGCTTTGGTTGTATCCACACCCTCCCCACAGCAACAATAAATTACAAATTTATGTCCCAGGAGTTGATGCCGGTCAATATCTGAGACTCCCACCGCACAGTCACGGTTGTGTTCCCATGTTGTCTGCTGATATCGGCCAGGTACTGCTTTCAAGTTAAGATGCAGTGATGGTTAGTTCCATGCCGGTGGGATCTTGATGTTTTATAAACATCTATATTCTTTCTGTTTAGAAAATAATTTGCTGGTGTTTTAGTTCCAAATCAATAAAGGACGCCATTTTGTGTGTCTGGCTGCCGATGCCTGACATGGAATCGATGGAATAATACCCACAGAAGATGAGCATTCTCACGTGCCTGTCCCCAAGATGTTCATGTTACCCTGATAGCTTCATCCAGTACATCCTGGTATTTCTCAATGCACCCTGAACCAGTCTGCCCTGAGGTTTCCCAGTGGCATGGCCAGGAGCCAGGAAAGAATAATTCAGAATGTCAAGGAACATCTAAGTTATTCATTCTCATGGTGCCCAAACCAAAATACCAGCCAATTTAAAAGATCTTAGTGGCTACAAAAAAAAAAAAACAAAAACATGCATAAGCTGTAGAAGGCATAAATCTGTCAGGTAGAAGGGCAGTATCATGTTCTAGCACTCTGTGGTTTCAAGTCTAGTAAGAGGTAAGAAAACAGGAGAGGGCAGAAGACTACAAAGGAACAGTCAGCGAAGCTTGGGTGGGGCCGAGCGTGTAAGAAAGAGTATAGAAAAAACAAGTAGTAATGGAAAGAACAGAGCTGTTGTGCTCTGGGAATACTCTTACAATGAAAGGGGAAACTTCCCTGGATAATTTAGGAAGCTGAGCTTTCTTCTAAAACAATTCCTGGCCGGCACCCAGGATATAACAGCAGTTATAGTAATGGGAATACTTAGCATTCACTGAGCATTGCCAGTGGTCCTAAATGGTTCACATCTGGTAACTCATTTAATCCTCGCACCATAACTTCATGAAGTGGGTGCTTTTTCCCTTCCCTTTTTCCTATGAGGAAGCCGAGGCACAGAAACGGTACACAACTTCCCCCAAGGTCACGTAGCTAGTAAAAGGCAGAGCCTGGAAGAAAGTACCTGTCCTAGCAACCTTCCAGCGTGGTCTTGGGAATGTCAGGATGTAGGGGTTAACACGCTTTGAAAAGCGAAAAGCACTATATTAATTTTAAGATAAAGGGCGGTATGTCGTTTAGAAATTCTAGAAGACAGAAATTGTTGGTCCGTAGCCCAGTCTTTAGGTCAGGAATTTCGTATCACATACAAAAATTAAAGGCATTTGCTCAGAGGCCAAAATGAATGTAAAGCCATTTGAACTACATGCCTGTTGGGCCCCAGTGGCTCCATGGTTCATATCATGAACTACATTATGATATAAGCCAGCTGCAGGCTGGAAGGTCAGGGAAAATTTGAAGCCAAAAGTGTGTTCAGGTAGCCAACTGATAACAGTATTGCTCCTCGCCTAAACTAAAGCTGTTTGCCATTCATTTTGGGGAAGTAGAATCCTGGTGAGGAGTGAAATGGGGAAGGGGAATGGCTCCAGCACTGCTTTTCTGGCAGACAAGGAGTGGGGGAGGGACCCACTACTTTAGTTTTGTACAGACAGAGGAATTGAGTTCTGCATACCACTGATACCACTGATAAATCATTCGATTTTTTGGCACCCTCCGCAGAACTAACCCCCCAAAAAACAAAGACAGCATTCAGAGCGGGTGGTGAATGAGCCGCCTAGGGCAAGGGATGGAGCTGGCTTTGTCCCAGTACAGGGAGCCCTAAGCCCTCAGCTCCGGAGGCCCCATTATAACCATGGAACAGCCTCAAGCCTCACCGAATGGGTCACCCAGCAGTCTTCCTCGGCCGGGGGTTCCAAGCCAGTTCTTCAGAGGTTCCTGATTCAGTGCCATCTACCACCCTCCCAACCCACACTGCTTCTGGATCACAACCTGTTCCCACTCCTCAAATGCACTCAGCACAGAGAAGACGAGTGAGATAACAGGGACCCCAGCGTACACTGAGCCTATGTGCCCACAAGAGTTTAATATGTTACCCAATTCTTCATAAAGCCCAGTGAAGGGGTATCGTCATGACTGTTTTATAAATGGAGAAGAAAATGAGGCCCAGAGAGGTTCAGACGCCCAACCCAGGATTTAAACTTGTCTTCCAACTTCACTCATTCAATACATATTTAAGCACTTGCTGTGTCCAGGGCTAGCACCAGGCCCTGGGAAAACAATGGCAAGCAAAACATGGCTTCATGCTCATGGAGTTGGCGATCTGTGGAGGAGATAGACATGCAATAGTCATCCCAGTGGATATAAAATTTCAAAGGTGGCAAGTTCCACTAAAACCTCCAGTAGGGACATGTGAGTGTATCTGGGAAGGTCTCCCTGAGGAAGTGATGTGAGCTGAAACATGACAGGAGCCAACCCAGTGAAGATGAGGAGAGGATGTGCAGAGGCCTTGTGGAGGGAGAGGGCATGATGAGAGCGAGTCTGAAAGAAGGCCCAAGTGACTGGAGGGCAGGGAGCAAGGGGAGGCAAGGTGCAAGATGAGGCCAAAGAGGGCCCCCCATAGGGCCTTCTAGATCACTTTAGAAGTTCCCAGAGCAATGGAACTTTTGAATGGTTTGAGACTTTGGGAAGGAACAGGTCAGATTGGTACTTAGCAACCACCACACAAGGGCCCAATGAGAAAGGGGTCAGAGCAGGTGTAGGGCTGCTGCAGACCCGCAAGAAGGTAATATGGGGGAAAAAGAGACACAGGGTTGAGATTTTTAGGAAGCGAAAAGAGCTCAATAGGTTGTGCGTGGATGGCTCCTGGGTGCTGATTTGGGTTCCTGGGTGGGTGGTAGAATCATTCACTAAGACAAAAAACGCTGTAAACCTGCTTCTTTTTTCTATTCCACGCTGCCATACACTAAAGATTTGATGGTGGTCACTGGGAGAACAAGTTTGTGCAAAAGCAAATAGGCTTGAAAGGTGGTTTTCAACAAAGGGTAGTACTTTTTGGTTGCCAAAATGACTAAGAAGCACTGATGGCGTTTAGTGGACAGTGTCCTAACAAGAGCCCCACATGTCAAGAATTGTTTCACCCTGAATGGCAATAGCACCCTTCAGGGAAAACACTGCATAAAACGCCTGATGTGTGTTATAGGAAGTAATAGGGCGTTCTAGGGATATTTGGGGGGAATTGCCCGGGGCCTCTCCTTCCATAATACAACTCTTGGGGGGGGGGGGGCGGCGGCTCGGTAGCTCAGTTGAGTGTCTCCCTTCAGCTTGGGTCATGATCCAGGGCTCCTGGGATCGAGGCCTGCGTTGGGCTCCCTGCTCAGCGGGGAGTCTGCTTCTCCCTCTCACTCTCCCTTTGTGCTCTCCCTTCCCTTTCTCTCTCTCAAATTTTTTTTTTAAGATTTTATTTATTTATTTGACAGAGACAGCCAGCGAGAGAGGGAACACAAGCAGGGGGAGTGGGAGAGGAAGAAGCAGGCTCCTAGGAAGGAGCCTGATGTGGGGCTCGATCCCAGAACGCTGGGATCACGCCCTGAACTGAAGGCAGACGGAACGACTGCGCCACCCAGGCGCCCCTCAAATAAATAAAATTAAAAAAAATTCTTAGGATCAGATGAAGCAGAATGAAGGGAGAGACGGCAAGTTACGTCCATCTCACTTCTCACCTAAACTTTTTTTTGATGTGGTGGGGTACGCGGGGGTGAGGTGTTGCGGGGGGGGGGGGGGGTAGATCCAGGAAGCTTTTCACAAGAATCTGAATAAAAACGCGGGGGTGAGGTGTTGGGGGGGGGTAGATCCAGGAAGCTTTTCACAAGAATCTGAATAAAAACGATGGCCTTTATTTTAAAATGTACATAAAACATTTTGCATCTGTCCTTCGCCTGCCTGGAACCTTCATCGTGTTGTTGGCTTTCTCACCTCCGTCCCACACTCCATCTACCTCCTTAGTGTTTTGCTGCCCTTACAGAACAGGTCGCTATGGAAAATTAACCTCGTTTCCTAGAAATCTGCCCTCCCTCCCATTACAGAGTAAATTGCGTGAAAGCGGAGCCCTCTCCCGTCCTGCTCCACGTTGGGTCCCTAGCGCCGAGTTCCACGTCTAACGCTCGAAAGGAGGCGGGTGACGGTAGTCCACGGACCCTCTACAGTCCACCCACAGGAGCAGAGCGGGAAGCCAGCGATTCCACAGGACACACTCCTGCACAGCTCCGGACGCCCCTTTACCAGCGAAAGACTGGGGAAGACTGGGGCGGCCTGCGCAGGCGCGCTTCTGGCCCCGCCCACGGCGGACGTCACCGCGGCCGTTACGGAGCTAAGGCTTCTCGGCGGGCGATTTAAAACCAGCTCCGGAGAGGGAGAGCAAAATGGGACCTCCCTGCCCAGGTGAGGCGGGGTGGGTGGGGGGCGCCGCGGGAAGGGGTCGGCGTGAAGCGGTGCTCCGAGCGGGCAGGGTCTGCGGGCGAACCTGAGCGGGGGGTACGGATATTCTCGGCCTAATTGTTGGCCTTGCGCTCCACGGGCCTGGCGGGAGGCAGGCGCCGGGAGGAAGAGGCGGGAGCGGAGAACGCGGAGGGGTGTGCCCCGCCAATCAGGACGCGGCTTGGGTCGGCGTCGGGAGCGCGGTTGGGGCGATCCCCACTCCTCAGTTCCTTTCCCGTGGGCTTCTGCGCCGTGTGGGATGTCTCACCTTTGAAAGGTGGTTTTCCTGGGATGCGGCTTAGTTCAGGGCCGTGAAAGCGTTGTGGCTACTGCTGAATGCTTAACACGCGTGCGCTGATTTTTACATTCATTCAACAAGCATTGAGCGCTCCCTTTGGGCCAAACCCACTGTCAGGTGCAGAGATACAGTAAAGAACAAAACAGATAAGATCCCAGCCTTTTGGAGCTTGTATTCTATTTTTTAAAAAGATTTTACTTATTTATTTGAGAGAGAGATAGAGCATGAGCGGGAAGGAGAGGGAGAAGCAGGCTCCCCACTGAGCAAGGAGCCCGATGTGGGACTCGACTCTGGGATCATGACCTGAGCCGAAGGCAGACGCTTAACCGACTGAGCCACCCAGGCATCACTTGGAGCTTGTATTCTAGTTGGGGAGACCGTAAACAAACGAAACAATTACAGGTGAGGTTGAGTGCCGTGACTGAGAACAGCAGAGTGAGGGGAGGTTGAGGATTCAAGGAAGATATTAGAGGGGAACGTGTTCTAGGCAGAAGGAGTAAGTGAAAAAGAAGGCAAGCAGGAAAGAGCCTGGCTTGGGCTAGAACTAGAACGTCGTGACTGAACAGTGAGTGAGGCTGCTGAGGTAGGCAGGGCTTTGGTCTTGGTAAAAGGTTTGAAAATTTAGTTATATTTTGGTCATGGTAAATGACTTATGCAAGAGACAAGTGAAGAGGTCAGTAAACACTTGGATAAGAGTTTGACACTCAGAGGGTGATACAGCTCAGGGAAGTGGCCCACAGACTCAGACACAAATTTGATCATCATCATCGTATAGGTCAGAAAACTATGGGAACAGGTGAGAACCCTAGGAAGACCCTGTAGAGAAGACAGGACCAACATTTAGAAGCTAGACAGAGAAGAGAGAGCTTGAAAACTCTCAGAAGAGAGTGGTGTCATTGAAGCCAGGAGTGTTTCAAGAAGCACTTGAAGGGGCTGTCATCTGTTTCAGATGCTGCTGAATCCCAAGAGAGATGAGGCCTGAAAAGTGGCCAGGGGGTTTGGCAACATGGAGGTTGTAGGTGATTGTGGCAAGATAGTTTTCATAAAGTGGTGGGGTTGGTAGCCAGACCTTAGGGGGTTGAAAAATGAATGGGAGGGAAGAAGGTAGATGTAGAAAGTGTCTTTGAGCTCAGTAACCATTTAATGAGAGAACTCAGAGAAGGAATATTCCAAGAGTTGAAGCATGCCTCTGATTCCCTCTTGATTTTCCCTCTTAGACAAGTTCCTCCTTCAGTGCTTCCTATTTCTGTTAAAGTCTCCTCTCAAGGTCCAACTCCCCTCCTTCTCTTGAAGTGCTCTCACCCAGATAGTAACAAGTCCTCTTGATTCAGCCTCTAAAAATGTCTGTTGCCTCCTTCCTTTCCATTTCTTTCTTTTTCTTTTGTTTTGACCTCAGCTGAGGGATATGTTAACCATACTCTTGAGCTTATGGGAAGCTATCAGGGAAACACATGAAGTTCTTCTCCTTGTATTTTTTTATTCCCTTTTATCCCTATACACCACTTCTGTTCCCTTCCCCTTATATGGGCAACCACTTAGTGTTTATTTTGTATCACTTTATTTTTTTTTAAGATTTTATTTACTTATTAGAGAGTGTGAGAGTGAGCACAACCCGGGGGGGAGGGGGAGAGGGGCAAGTAGACTCCCTTCTGAGCATGGAGACCAACTCAGGCTTGATCCCAGGACCCCCAAGATCATGACCTGAGCCAAAGTCAGACACTTAACCAGCTGAGCCACCCAGGTGCCCCTATTATCCCTTTATTTTTAATATGTTCCTATAAAATATGTGTTACATTGTGGGGTTTTTTTTATATCACCAACTCAGAACCAGCTGAGACACTCTTATTCCCATTTGGAGGATGAAGAAGCAGATGCTTAGAGCATTTACTTGCTTAAAATTTCTCCAGCTAATGGGGTGCCTGGCTGGCTCCGTCTATAGAGCAGGCGACTCTTGAACTCAGAATCATGAGTTTAAGCCCCATATTGGGCATAGCATTTACTTTAGGAAAAAAAAAAAAAAAAAAAGCTGGATAGCTGGATAGCTAGTAAGTGATGAACCTGGGGTTTGAAGCCAAGCCTTTTGATTCTTAGATCTGGAAACTTTCCCCCCAGTCTCTCAGTTCCTTCATCTCTCTTCCAGTGATCTTGTTTCTTGCACTACCAAAATAGGCAGTAGCCACTCACAACCATAGTCACACCCTAGACCTTGTCATTATCAATAGCTGCACCATTCTATCATCTCAATTTAAAGCACCCCACTTCTCAGTACCACTCCTATCTTTCCAACTCACTCCTTCTTGTTCCCTGACTCCAGTAACTCCCAATAGTCTTTTGACCCAGCAGATATATATTCTTTGCTTTTCCCTGTCCCTCATATCTCTCATGTCCTTGTTCCTCTCCTTACGTAGCTTACATTCCATGGTCAATCACTATAATCACTCCCTTTCATACACTCATAACCCCTTGCCCTCTCCTAGCCTGTTTATACTTTCTTGACAAAATCACCACCCTGATTAATTCCAACTCTGCCTACCCTGCCCTAGTCCCTCCTCACTCAGTGTTCTCAAGGGAGCCCTGAAGCTGCCCAGCAGTCATGCTTATGCCCTCGTTCATCCACTCACCTTTTTCTAGATGACTTGCCGTACCTTCCTTTCTCTCCTGAAATCTCCAGTACTTCCTCCCTGGCCCTCACCCTTAGCTACTGAGTTTTTTATTTTTATGTGCTTCTTATTTTACTAAGAAAAGCAAACTGAAAGGAACATCCCCAAACGCACCATTGTACCTGCTCCCCTACTTACATCTGTGTCTGTGTTGTCTTCCTTCCTATTGCTGTGGGTGGGCTTTCAGTGATCTCAGGAAAGGCAGCCTCTTTACCTGCTTGAGTGTGTTGTTCAGCGACGTCTCCCCTTCTGCATGATCTCTGTGAATAATGCCCCTTCCTTGCCAAATATGTCTGGAACCTGTGAACATGGTATCTTACATGGTGAAAGGGACTTTACAGATATGATTAAGTTAAGGATCTTGAGCTGGGGAGACTATCCTGAATTATCTGGATTGGCCCAGTGCAATCACAGTGGCCCTCATAAGAGGGATGCAGGAGGTTCAGAGTCAGAGGAGGCAATGTGATGACAGAAGCAAGAGGTTGGGGGGGCCTGGGTGGTTCAGTCCATTAAGCATCCGCCTTCAGCTCAGGTCATGATCCTGGGGTCCTGGGATCGAACCCATTGGGGTTCCTGCTCAATGGGGAGTCTGCTTCTCCCTCTCTCTCTGCCTCTTGCCCTATTCTTGCTTTCTCTCTCAAATAAATAAAATCTCAAAAAAAAAAAAAAAAAGGCAAGAGGTTGGAGTAAT
This sequence comes from Ursus arctos, assembly GCF_023065955.2. Lineage (NCBI taxonomy): Eukaryota > Metazoa > Chordata > Mammalia > Carnivora > Ursidae > Ursus > Ursus arctos. Next base: position 51,982,923 of record NW_026623100.1, on the reverse strand, counting down.
GGGAAGAAAGCAGGCAGCATCTAGAAGTTGAAAAAGGTAGGGAAAGAGATTCTTTCCTAAAGCCTTCAAAAAGAACACAGCCCTGCTGACACGTCGATTTTAGACTGACTCTAGGACTGCAAGAGAATACATCTGTGTTGGTTTAAACCACTACATTTGTGGTAATTTATTATAGGGGCAATAGGAAACTAATACAATCCCTTTGCTTCATTCTTTCTACCAAGCTGGGGTTTTTCCCATCTTAAAATTAATTTCTCAACCTCACTTGCCTTTCAACATCTTCCCTCCCGATTTTGTCCTTCCTTTTCCATAAGCCCTTGAAAACCTTGTCTCCATTTGCTGTCTCCAATTTCTCTTCTCCTCTCTTCCCTGGAATCTACGCCCATTTGACTTTCTCCTGCCATTGCTACTCTAGGAAAACTGCTGTTTTCAAGGTCACCAATAACCTCTAGGTTGTTAAATCCAATGATTGCTTCTCAGTCCTTCTCTAATTTGACTTCATTGCACACCTCATTAATTTGGCAAGGAAGCGTCAGAAACCCATCACCCGACAAAGAAACTTAAGCTATAGAGGAGGATTAGATTTGGCAAAGATCTTGGTGGGAAACGTGCAGTGAACTTCCACCCTATGACAGGCCCCAAGCCCTGCTTTAGACATAGGACATATTCCGTGGCAGGTTTCCTGAGCAAGGGTTCTGTTCGTTCCATCACTGTCAGCCATAATCAATTGCTTTTCTTCAGAAATCCGTGGGCACCCCCACAGCGTCTCCTCGCCTTCAGAACGGGTATTCTCCATGTCCCTGCCCCGGAAGGCCCCTCTCAATACTCCTGGCACCCCCGTCCTGGAAGACTTTCCCCAGAATGACGATGAAAAGGAGCGGCTGCAGCGGCGGCGCTCGCGAGTCCTAGACCTGCAGTTCAGCGCTGACTCGCCTCACCTGCTAGCCTCCCCATCCAGCAGGTGCGTGCGTCCTGGGCTGCCTCCGTGGGATAGCCGCCCCGACGTGGGTTCCATGCGCCCAGCATCTCCACAGGACCTCATGGGTTCTGGGTCTGGATTTTGAAAAGTTAGAGTGTCGTGGATCCTTGACAGAGTGTTTTGTTTTTGGTTTTCATTTAGGAATATTGACACTTCAGCCACGATTCCTAAGTTTACAAACACACAGATTACAGAACATTACTCCACCTGTATCAAACTGTCCACTGAAAATGTGAGTATCTGCTGCTTATCAGTGAAGATTTTGCAACTTGATCACGAGGGAAGCCTAGCCTTCTTGATTCTCTGGAGAACGCGCAATTGGTGGTGATCGCGTGCTTTCCTTCTGCAGCGACTCTTCTCAACGCCGATGTGTGTCAGTATGCTTTTCCTGTGTTTTAGGGGCCCTTGGCGCTCTTTCTGGCAGGTTGCCTGCCACCCGCAGTGTATCTAGAGAGGCAGCATTGCTTAGGGGCTCATAATGTGAGTTCTGGACCCAGCCTGTGTTGGAATCCAGTCTCTGCCATTCCTAAGCTCTATAGCCTTGGCAAGTCACCTAAGCACTCTGCTGCGGGGCCCTCCTCCGTAAAATGAGAACATGAATACTCCCTGCCTCACAGAGTTGTTCTGAGGGTGACTGAGTCCCTTTGTGTGTAGTGCTCATAACAGGGTCTGCACATGGTGAAGACTCAGGAAGCGTGCTGCCACTCTCCAGGTCTTGAGAATGAGGAGGTACGTGTATGGATTAGGCCGTGTGACCAAGTGTTTATGGGGATTGATACGTGTGGTGAGATGTGGGCTGTTACTATGTAAAAACGTAGCTTCCTCTATTAGAGTAGCATTATTTACGTGAGCCTAGGCTGTCAATAACAAACCTTCCCGCACTTTTCTGTTTGCAGAAAATCACGACCAAGAATGCTTTTGGCTTGCACTTGATTGATTTCATGTCAGAGATTCTTAAACAGAAAGACACCGAACCGACCAACTTTAAAGTAAGAAGGCTGTTCACCTTCTCTTGCATCTGCATTAATGACAGTTATTTCTAATATTGAGCATAGCACTGTCGTTGAATTCTGCAAATACATGAGCACCTTCCTTGTGTGAGACAGTTTATTAGCTTCTCTTCTTTCTTTTCTAAACTGATGAAGTACAGAGTAGATATCTTTCTGCTCTATTTTGTTTGTTCCCTATCAGTCTTAGGAGAATCTTTGTCATTTTTTTTCTTAAGAGCAAGTCAATATTTTATGAAGCTTGCTGTGTTTCGCTTGTTTAGCAGTTCCTTTTTATGCATCCAGTGAGTATAGCTCTGTTTGTTGGACTAGGTGGCTGCTGGCACTCTGGATGCCAGCACGAAGATCTATGCAGTGCGCGTGGATGCAGTCCATGCTGATGTCTACAGAGTCCTTGGGGGGCTGGGCAAAGACGCACCCTCCCCGGAAGAAGTAGAGAGCCAGGATGCAGGTACATGGTTTGGGATCTGGATTCAAGGGGTTTTAAGGGCATAGCAGGTAGTTATTTGGGTAGCATACTGGAATGAAGTCGAAAGAAATAATTTCATTCGATTGAAGACATGAACGTTTTCCGAATCGTTTATGAGAAGATCCTTAAACCCTAGAGTTGTTTTTCTCCGAAAAAGAGAACGACCTTTTAGATCTTATTTAGGCAAGACTGAGTAAACATCAAGCGGGGAGGTTCTGACTTGGGGGCGCTTTAGAAATTGACTTGTATTAGAAGCCACATGCTTCAGGTTTCTCCCGAAGCTGCAGATGAGATGTGCCTGTTGCTTTGAGAGAATGGCACATTTCAGTTGTGATCGCTCTTTAGAGTTTTGAAGAACATGAGTTAATATGAGTTTAGTTACATGCCCCAAAGCCATCCTTGCAGTACCTAGTCTTATTTCTTCTTTCAGATGGAAGTGCTACTGAAACAGGAACAACCAAAAAGGCTCAAAAGCCAAAGAAGAAGCACTCCTACAAAACCATCGAGCAGAATGTAAACAACCTCAATGTCTCCGAAGCAGATCGGAAGTGTGAGGTGAGAACTGTGTGCAGTGTGGTCTCTGACTAATTCAGAGCCTCAGCGGCTGAAACTTGGCAGGGCCACGCCTGCCTTACTGGTATGTGCCTGCTTGGGCCTCAAGGGAGTCAAATCTGTAAGTGACATCTGCATTATCTTCCCTTAGCGTCACATTAAGATTCAAGGGTGTAAGTCCCTGCTTTTCCACAATATTTCAGGATGATTGAGTAGAAAGAGATGGCACATTACCAAGGACTCTGATCGATTAAACCATTCATTTTCTTTCCAGGAACATGCAGCAGAGATAATGATAGCTAACATTTTCTGTGCATTTACTGGGCGCCCTGTGCTGCCCTAAGTCTGTGAGCCATGTGACCTCACTTAATCCTCACCACATCCTTGTTATATTTTCTGAGGAGGTTATCGAAGTACAGGGCTGTTAAGTGACTTGCCCCAAATGATGCAGGTTGTAAGGAAGTTAGGATTTGAAGCTAAGTGGCCTGGTTCCAGAGTCCGTGCTCTAAGCAGCCTTATGATCTGGCAAATCCTAAGGAATTTCTACTTAAAGGAAACCAGAGGCCTCATTTATCTTTAGCATGATTAATTTAAAGCAACAGTGTTGGTACAAGCTTCTTAAAAACGTTGCTGTTGGGGCGCCTGGGTGGCACAGCGGTTAAGCGTCTGCCTTTGGCTCAGGGCGTGATCCCGGCGTTATGGGATCGAGCCCCACATCAGGCTTTTCCGCTGGGAGCCTGCTTCTTCCTCTCCCACTCCCCCTGCTTGTGTTCCCTCTCTCGCTGGCTGTCTCTATCTCTGTCAAATAAATAAATAAAATCTTTAAAAATAAATAAATAAAAACGTTGCTGTTAAAAACAGTATCTCAGTGAATGTTCTTATACATATTATTATCTTTGTGCTCTTCTGAGAGTGTATCTATAAGAACATTCTGAGTCATGGAATTTCCATTGCCCTCAAAAACAGGTTGTACCAGCCTGCTGTCCCACCAACAGTGAACTAGATTACTCCTTTCTCCTACCTCCACAACATTTGTAAATGGCAGCTAAGGTCAAGAGCCTGGAATCGATCAAGGGAATGAGTGTATGTGGAAAGGACGGAACCCTGGGATACCCCAATCTTAAGAGTTCAGAGAGCTAAAGAAGAAACATCCAGTAGGTAGGAGGAAAACCAGGAGAGTGTGGCACCCAAATGAGAAAGTGTCAGGGAGGAGAGGGTGATCAGCCATGCCAAAATGGCAGCCTGGGGCCACTGGTCAGCTTGGAGAAGGGCCTATGGAGCTGAAACTCAGAACTCCAGGAAAGGGGTGCTGCTTGGCTTTCACTAGTGTCCCTCCGTTTGGAAGAGGAGCTCGTGAGCCCAGGACCCAGACCTCTGAGGAGGGCATGCTGGTTGGTGCTGGTGTCTGTGAGGGGCACACGATAAGGCTGGTTCTGTCAGTGTGAAAAAAAGTGCAAATTGAACTCAGCTAGTGCTACAGGTAGCGTAGGACCTGCTGCATCTGGGTTGAAGAAGCCCTGTTGGGTGACAGCAACAGGAAGGCTACAGAAAGAAGCAAGTCCCCTTCTAGCCTTGCAGTCTCCCTCTAGTGCCCCCTATTGGTGGAGGCCACCAGGGAGCTGCTGGCAAAGCCCAAATGTAGTCCCAGAGCCAGCATCACAGAGCGGTGATAGAAGGTAGGTTGGGATGGACAGCACTGGAGGAGATAATGCTAAGTGAAATAAGTCAAGCAGAGAAAGACAACTATCATATGATTTCTCTCATCTATGGAACATAAGAACTAGGATGATCGGTAGGGGAAGAAAGGGATAAAGAAAGGGGTGGTAATCAGAAGGGGGAATGAAACATGAGAGACTATGGACTATGAGAAACAAACTGAGGACTTCAGAGGGGAGGGGGGTGGGGGAATGGGATAGACCGGTGATGGGTAGTAAGGAGGGCACGTATTGCATGGTGCACTGGGTGTTATACACAACTAATGAATCATCGAGCCTTACATCGGAAACCGGGGATATACCGTATGGTGACTAACATAATATAATAAAAAATCATTAAAAAAAAAAAAAAAAGAACAAAGGGAAAAAAAAAAAAAGAAGGTAGGTTGGGGGCTGAGAGGCAATAGCTTAAAACTGGCAGAGAGGTAAAGTGTCAGCATGTCCACTTTCAAAAAGGTTCGGGGCTGGGGGAGGAGAGGGAAAGCTGATATGCAAAATGTTACCCAATGGGGAATCTAGGTAAAAGTTACACAGAGGTTCTTATTACTATTTCAGCACTTTTGTAAGCTTGACATTTTTCATAATAATGGCAGCAATCATATGGTAAGAGAGGAATGAAGGCAGCGTAGGCTGGTCTTTTGAAGAGTTTTGCTGAACAGTAATGGGTGGAAAACGGAGGGGGGAAAGTAAAGTCTAGAGGGTTTTCTTGTTTTTTGTTTCTTTTTTTTTTTGTTTTTGTTTGCTGTCATAGGAGATTCCAACCTGATTATGCTCCAGTTCTTTATACCATGAGAGCACAAATGGATACAATGCAAGGAAGTTCAAGGCACATACTATAGGAAGTCAGAGTGGGTGGAGGTCAGAGTTTATGGAAGAGGTGAAATTTCAACTGAGCCTTAAAGGAAAGGTAGGTATTTGTCACATGGACCTTGCCAGGAAGGTGATTCTAGGCAGACGCACAAGGAGGATTAACAGCATGTTTACTTGATGGCAACAGTCTGGTGGAGAAGAGAGGAGAGTTGCTTGAGTGGAGTCCTGGAGCACATGAGAAGGGAAGGGAATGGACAGCACCGACAGAGCTTGGCTGAGGAACACCCATGGCTGGTGGGGGATGGGATGTGAGTGTGCACATGTGGGAGCTTCCAGGTATTTCTTTCTGTGGAACTTTGGCCAGGAAAAGAGGGGAGTGAGAGACAGCAGAAAGCCATATGAGCAGTGGATTGTAGGGCATGTTGGGTCAAAGACTTCTTGGTGTTGGAGACAAGAAGGTGTTGGCTGGACAGATAGGAGGTGGTTGCCAGGGGCACTTGGAGTTGAGCATATGGAGAGGCTCTAGTCATTGTTCTGATTCAAGTCAGAGAACAGGCAAGAGATCTCTTGAAGTCCTAGGGTGGCATTCATGCTGGGATCTCTTGAAGTTCTGGGGTTTTCGGGATGAAGCTCAAGCCGTTGAAGGTGAGGATATCAAGGAACTGAGAAGCCAGAGTGTTGGACGGATCAATATATGGATATTGAAACCGCCAAAAACTATGACAGCAGTAGAGTTGGAGAATAGTAATGAGCCAAGAGCTAATATTAAAATCTTCTAAGGAGGGGGAAGACCAGGGGATTGGGGGGTGATCGAAACACAAATGGGCAGAAGCTGGTGAGGTCTGACCTTATTATGTTCAAAGCAGAGGGTTAGGACTGGGAAGGAGAATAGTGTGGACACAGTGATGAAGAACGAGGAACTCACCTTCCCCACATCTAGGCCAGCGGTCGGAGGGCTGCAGGAGAGGAAGCAGCCGCCCTGGCGAGGCCTGAGGGGAAGCAGTGTCCTTGGGCAGGCAGGGTTCCATTAGAGCAGTGCTCCTCAGCCTTTTGTCATTTTCTTCCCCCTTCAGGGCCCTTTTAGATGTTTTCTTCCTACCCCCTAACCTTGAAATGAATGATTATGGAATAAGATTTTATCAGGTAGGGTTGAGGCTTAGAGAACCACAAGTTACTGTAATTTCTAAGATTTTTTTCACCCTCCCCCCAAGAACCAGTTTTCAGCCCCTTGAGAATGATATTGTCCCCAATTTAAAATGAATGAGTTAGGGACACCTGAGTGGCTCAGTCAGTTAAATGTCTGCCTTTGGGTCATGATCCCAGGTCATGATCCCAGGGTTCTGGGATCGAGTCCTGCATCGGGCTCCTTGCTCAAGGGGAGCTGCTCCCCCTGCTTGTGTGCACACCCTCTGACAAATAAATAAAATCTTTAAAACAAACAAAATGAATGAGTTAGAGCTGGTAGGTGGAGAGAACCTTCAAGAAAGAAGTGGGGAATATAGGGAATTTCTAGAGGGTCCTGGGGGGAAATATCCATTGTTAGAAGGAGATGGGGGCCAAGGAGGGAATGTCAGAGCTGTATAGGTTTTAGAACTTGGGAAATGTGGAATCCTGGGGGAGTTCTGGGTCTTCCATGTGTGACTAATAAATAAACTAAATAAAGGGCAATGATGAGATTAGTCCTGGTGGCCTCATGGCATATGGTAGCTGGTAGAGAGAGAGCACACAGGGGGCTAGGAGTGAGGAGACTTGCCGGGTTCACTCTGAGTGATGAGGTGTTGTGCTCTGGGCTTGCCTAGTGGCTCCAAAGTCCTTGTGAGGACTTTGCCTTGTGGATGGGCATGGACGGGCCTGAGGAAGGTGGAAGCTCTGAGGCCAAGGCCGAAGAGGAGAGAAGGGAAACAAGGGTGGCAGGCACTTTGTGGGGAGGGAGTTGTATTTATCTATATGTCAGCATTGACCTTGGGTAGTACCAGATTTGGAGGCAGCGGGTGTCAAGTTCAGATGCTGGTTCTGCTATCTTAGCTGTGTGGCCCTGGGAAAAGTTTCTGAATTTCATTTCTTTAAACTGTAGAAACAGGTTAGCACTAGTCCCATCCACATATGGGTTTTGTGGCAGTGAATCTGTTCCTGGCAAAGTGCTTTATCCATGGTAATGTTGTCTACATCCGAAGGGGAGCCACATAATTCTCTCCTACCTTCTCTTCCTCTCCCCAACTCTCCATGTCGTTCCCCCTTTTTAGATAATCTGAGTAGTAATTTCACTGTCATTCTTGCGTCTGCTTCTGGTTCTGTAGTGAAATGTCAGTTCAACAATATGGTTGGAAATTCTGTTTCCGGTCCTCTTTTTTCCGACCAGATAGACCCAGTTCTGGAGAGCTTGAGGAGGCTTATACTAACGAGCCTTTCCCTTTGTTCTAAAGAGAAAACGAGAGGGCAGGCAGCGCTGCTCCCTCTCAGCCTGTGGTGGTCAGCCACAGTTACGCCAAATGAAACCACTAGTCTTGAAGAAACACCGAGGACCCCAATCCTAGGAAGCTTTTTTGCTCTGTAATCTGCCATAAACTTGTAATAGCCCAAAGCCCAGTTCGGAAGATAAACAAGAGCAAGGGATTGTCAGAAACCTCGAGTTGGAAGTTTCAACTGTTTCTTGAACACTCATTCTCTTGGAGATGGTGTGGAGATGAGAAAGCAAATGTTCCGTGGGTGTGTCGAGACCAGGTGAGAACTGTTATGAGTTCTCTATGCGTATGAGCTGATGTGTTTTGGACACAGCTCTCTGTGTGCAGAATGTTTGCTGTCATAGGAGATTCCAACCTGATTATGCTCCAGTTCTTTATACCATGAGAGCACAAATGGATACAATGCAGGGAAGTTCAAGGCACATACTATAGGAAGTCAGAGTGGGTGGAGGTCAGAGTTTATGGAAGAGGTGAAATTTCAACTGAGCCTTAAAGGAAAGGTAGGTATTTGTCACATGGACCTTGCCAGGAAGGTGATTCTAGGCAGACGCACAAGCAAAGGCCTCGAAACAGGAAAGTTCTGGTTCTTTAAGGAGCTGGACAGTGTACAAGTTTGGCGAGAGCCCAGGATTTACTCAAAAGGCTTTACCATGCAGCTGTGGTCTACCAAGGTCTCCTTTCACTGTTTCTCTTCCTTGCTGTGGACCCTTGTTTGAAAAGGTTCACCTGCCCGGGGTGCTTGTCTGGCTCAGTCTGTAGCGCATGCGGCACTCGATCTTGGGGTCATGAGTTCAAGCCCCACGCTGGGTGTAGCGATTACTTAAAAAAAAAAAAAAAAAAGACAAAAGTTTCATCTACCTAAACTATGCAGTCACCAATAATTCATTTCCCATCAAAGAGCTCAAAAATGTCAATCAGATCTAATTTCTCTGAAAGAACCATTGTTCTCACATTGCATGATGTAATTCTAGAGAAAAGTGAGGAAAATTATCTTAGTGTTTTCAGCTTTATTTTAGTGTTTACAGTTTCCATGTTGACTCTTTGAAATGCTGAGTTTTCACTAACTACCCACCCAGGACCTCTCAGGGTGTGGGGCTCCAGGTAGGAAGCCAGTGTTCTGGTTGGCCTTTGAGGAAGGGAATGGGAGTAACAACACTAGTATTTTTAGGATAGGAAATGGGAGCGACCAGAGGCGAGGGTTAACTCAGGAGTGGGTTGTATTGGTGGCAACAGGGATGAAAAAGGAAGGGGTAGATGGTAGAGATGTGCTGGGAGGAAGACCCATCAGGCTGTGTAACAGGAGACAGGGAGAACGTGGGGGTGATGTATGTGATACTCTGGGGCTGGAAGGATGCTGAGACAGGCTTATTGGGAAGGCAACAGGAGAATCTCAGTTCTGGAGAGATCAGGTTCAGAGCTAAGGGGGCCAGGAATGAGCCAGAGAGCCACATCTGTCTTCCTCCCTTAGGCCTCTTCTCTCCACAGTAGCTATGTCCTGAGACATAAAGGAGACCTGTGAACCCAATACCCAACGTGTTTCCTGTCACAGGGCCACCAGTAGAGTCAGGTGTCTTTTACCCTCTTGCCACACGTGCCTGTGTCTTGCTCCATCCTCGTTCTCGTGCACTGTCCCCTGGTCTGCGTCTGGGATTGCTGTCACCTGGCTGTGCCACTCCTGCTCCTTACCCCAGCCTTGGGGCCCTCTTACAACCTCTCCCGTCTTTTACCCATCCATCTAGATCTGCTGACTCTGCCTATCTTTCCCCTCAGTCTCTTGGTTGTGTTCTCCAAATCTGTGAAAATATTTCTGCCCAGAGTAATAATGGGATCTTGTGAACAAATCCGTCACACAGGCTTTTTAAGTCCACAGAATTTGTGGTGATAGCATTCTACTAGGATAGCCATTTAAAAACAGTGACTTGTGGAAAGAGACCAGCAGAAGAGTCCTGTCCGTGTGGGTTATAAAGAGATTGACACAGATTGTTCCCATTTACTGTGTACTTGAACACTTGACCACACACAAGCTTCCTTTTCGGTTGGTCTCTGCTAGGATGGGATTTTATTGATCAATTAGAAAGCCCTCCCCCTACTTCGATCACCTACAGAGCTATTTCAGTCCGGCACACAGAGCTGCGGATGAGCAGGGTCCAGTGACTTGAGATTTTGCTTGCTTTGGCTGCATCCCGTAATTTGTCGGTTCTCTCTGTTTTTATGCTCAGATCGATCCCATGTTTCAGAAGACGGCGGCCTCATTCGATGAGTGCAGCACAACAGGGGTGTTCCTCTCTACCCTCCACTGCCATGACTATAGAAGCGAGCTGCTGTTTCCTACCGATGTCCAGACTCTGTCCACAGAAGAGCCCCTGGAGCTGCCGGATTTAGGTTGGGTGGAAATGACGGATTTAAAAGGTGAGTACGCATCATGCGCTTCACCGGAGCATTTCAGTTCCTCTGCAGTGCCACGCTGGGCGTCCTTTTGGGAGAAGCGGACTTCTCCCCCTCTCTGCAGCACAGAGTCTGACAGTGGTAGCTAACGCTCGCCTTTGCTCTTGGTCCAGATGGTCCACATCCCTCACGCACCCCTGTTAGCAGCCAGCTCTCACAGTCAGGTATTAGGGTCCGGGGCCAGCCGGGAGTGTCCGAGTTTGGTCTGGGGAAACGGACTTTCATAGGCTTTTGTTGAGCCAGGGAGGCCTTGTTCTTATTTGTTTCCAATCTAGGGCGTCCTGAGGACAAGGGGCATTGTGAGTTATTTTCAGACTCCACCTTGGTGGTCTGAGAATGGACCTGTCCTTCCTTCCTTCCTTCCTTCCTTTCTTTCTTTCTTTCTTTCTTTCTTTCTTTCTTTCTTTCTTTCTTTCTTTCATTCATTCATTCATTCATTTATCAGTCAATCAGAGATAGAGTGCACGTGAGTACAAGCAGGGGGAGCAGCAGGCAGAGGGAGAAATAGACTCCCCGCTGAGCAGGGAGCCCGATGCCGGACTCAATCCCAGGACCCTGGGATCATGACCTGAGCCTAAGGCAGCTGAGCCACCCAGGTGCCCCTGGACCTGTCCTTTTGTCAGCCCCTCTTACTGGCCTGGCAAGGGTTTTATTCCCCCTCCCATCCTGCCTCCACACCTCTCTGGGGGGATTGTCAAGAATGTTGTGACCAGTGTGGGTGGCAGGAAGGCCAGGTGCCGGAATACAGTAGCTACGCTTGTGTGCGTCCTTTTTGTGTGATGCATGAAATTGACGCTCCTCTTCTAGGACTACGCAGATGTTACAGGGCCTGCTTTCCTCCTTTCCATTCTTGTCTAAAGTTTTCTGAGTACACGTATTTGTGCTAACAGTCTCTTCTCCAAGTTTATGCTCTCAACTGGGACTTTTAATTCTGTGAGGTTGCTGGTTTAGAACTAAAATAAGTAACATTGTGTGATTGGTTGTGTGGTCAGGACACTTTAAGGAAAGGTTTTTGATTTCCCAACTCCAGCATAGGGCACAGAGTCCATTTCAGGGTCAAATGTCTCTGCTTCAGGCTTCTGCCCTATTGTTTTACCAATTCTTGGAGTGCCAGTGTGGAGCCTACCTCCAGCGTGGGTGTGTTGTCCAAGCACTACCCTCTGCCTGGACAGAAGTCTGGGACCTGGCGCTTGGGCACCAGCCAGCCTCTGCCACAGAACAGGGGGTGACTGAGCTTGTCTTCTGCACCATGCTGTCCTGGTCACTCTGAGTGGGGGGAGTGTGCTCCATCCACACTCTTCTGCCGTCTCTTGTCGTCTCCAGCGCCCATGCAGCAGTGTGTGGAGGGCGGCCAGATCTGCCCTTCCCTGGCCGGGTTCCAGTTTACCAAATGGGACAGTGAGACACATAATGAGGTGAGTTCAACTTCTTGACTTCTGAGGGCTCTGGGCATTTGTCCAACCGCTCGTGGTTTCAGTGAGATGGCCCAAGACAAGTTCTGCCCAGTGAGAACCCAAACCGTGGCATCGTTTTTATTTAGCCAGGAGTACAGAAAATATTTCCCTTGGCACTTCTGTAGGGACTAAAACCTGGGGGGTAGGAATGGAGGGTGAGGCAGCCCTGTCATTCCTGGGTGCACATTTTTTTTTTTTATCGGCTATCCCCTTGAACACGGTTAGCGCCAGGCCTTTGGTCTCAGGCTGCTGTCAGGCTCAAGGAATTTCCTGCTCTTCGAGGTTGAGTCCCTTGGCACAGAGTTTCCTGAGAAACTGTCATGTGTAAAGCTTTCCTCTGTCTATTTTTAGCATGGCCCCCTTTAGCCTACTTACTATCACTTCCAGAATAAATGGTCTCCATGGAAAACTGTTTTCTCTAAACATGTAGTTAATGGATGCAGATTCCTGTTTCATGTTCTATGAAATGTCCCTAACGACAACACAGCCTCATCCTGTGCTGCACAATATAAACTTCCTCGTGAGAACCTTGACTCTGGGGAGGGGGAGGTGGGAGGAGAGGCCGGAACCTGGAACTTCAGGCTGAGAAGGCACATCCAGGCAGGCTGTTACCCCCGCGGTGACTGGGGTGGCTGTGGGGACGGGGAGAACTAGAGGACCCTCTGTTTGTCCTCTCCAGTCTGTCTCTGCCCTGGTAGACAAGTTCAAGAAAAACGAGCAGGTGTTTGACATCAACGCTGAGGTAGAGGAGAGTGACCGCGAGGACTTCCTTGATGGGCCCATGGAGGATGACTTTGACGCGAACGATGGACCTGAACACAGCACCTCCGGGGATCACACCGAGCTCAGGAGCTGGAAGGAGACCTGCCACGCTCAAAGCTGCCCGTAAGGCTCTCAGGGCCATGGAAGGGTTCCCAGAGGAGCTTTCTATTGGTTTTTCACAGATTTCCTGCTGGGACCGTCTCATTTCATCCCCGAGACTGGCTAGCCTGGTGTGCTGGCCACGTTGTCCATGCAGGCTGAGCCATTCTGACTCACGGTGGAATCATACCTGCCTGTGAATGTTGGCTCAGCCACCTATTGGTGACATTGCAGGAGTTTGTAAGGATAAAATTAAAATATGTAAAGGGCTGGAGAAAAGTACCTGGGATATAGGCGCTGCTTTGGTAGCGTGGAGTGTGCTTTCTCCCCTCGATGTGTAGTCTGGCTTTTGGCTGCATTGCTCCGTATCGGTTATAGACAGAAACAGGCTTACGTGTTGGTTGCAGAAACAAAGTGGCCCCTGCCTGAAGGGTCAGGCAAAGAGGAGGGGCCGGGCAGTGTTGGGTTAACCAGATAGACCAGGGACAAGCAAAGCAGGGAAAACTAAAAAACCAGATGAAACCGAGCACGTTGGGCAGGAAGAGAGGTGGTAGAATTGGTTTATAGCGGTTTAAACTTTTTATTACTCTAGTAGCCCTAGACGGAAATCGGAACTTTGTTGGTCTTTATTTATATGTACTTAAGAGATTAGTACTGTTTTAATTTTGAATATGATTCCCATAATCCTGTGGCACCGAGGGCCTCTAAAGGTCGTGAATGGGCTTGGGTGTAGCAGATTCCATGAGACTACGATGAACAGTCCCTCTGATAACTCCTGTGCCTATAACAATTTTGCATTCTGGGACAGGGGGTGGCCAGGCTGTTTAGTATCAGGTAAAACTTTTGAAGTTGTCTAGGATACTTGTCTGCTCATGTGGGAAATGATTAGATTGATAATGTCTCTTCACATCAGAGTAGAAGTTGACGGGCTAAACATTTGGCACCTCAAGGCAAAACTACCCAACGAGGCCCTTTGTCACCCTCCTTTCCTCTCCTGATTTTACTGTTGGTATACCTGCAATTTGTCCCTGTGCCCATTCTATCTTCTACAAAGTGAAAAATGGCAGGCAAGTTGGTGGGATGAGCTCTTTTAATCCATTTCTCTTTTCTTTTTTTTTTTTTTTGAAGATTTTATTTATTTTTCAGAGAGAGAGAGAGTGCGTGCACACAAGCACAAGCAGGGGAGCAGCAGGCAGAGGGGAGAAGCTGACTCCCTGCTGAGCAAGGACACTTCTTCCCACCCCCACCCCCCCCGCCCATGCAGGTCCTGGGATCATGACCTGAGCCGAAGGCAGACACTTAACCAACTGAGCCACCCAGGCATACCCTTTATAATCCATTTTCAAATGTCAAAGAACAGCTGTCACTTTTCCTGACATCTGAGGAACTGACGGTAGCAAAGGGCTTTAGTCACTTCCATTTGTTACTTTCAACAAATATCTGCGCTTCTCTCCCCAGTTTCAAACAGAATGAAATCTTAGGATCCATCCTACTGAGTGCTTTAGGGGCAGGGTGATTAGGTTCTAGCCTAAGGTTTTGTCCAGCTTGAAATCCTTACCCTTGGCATGGCACTGGCCTTTCCCGAGAGCTCAGTATTTAAACTGCACAGACTTGACGGCCGTGCATAGCTATGAGATGTGGGGCAGAGGCAAGTGGCATCACCTTTTGGGATCTTTGTTTTCTCATCCGCAAGTTGAAGGGTTTGGTCTAGATGATAATAGTCATGTCTGAGCTCACTGAGCGCTTTATTATTCTGGCTTTGTGCCAGACACTGTACCAGGGGCCTTACCCCTGTTATCTCACATAATTTACAGAAAATAGAAAATGTAATTATTTAAGCCTTGCAACAACCTTGTCATTAGGTCCTGTTGTCCACATTTCACAGATGAGAAAACAGGCTCAGAGAAATTAAGTAATGGAATGGAGCTGGGTATCACTCACGGCCTTTGACCAATTCTGGCTGCATGTGATGAACTTTGGATAGGAGGCCCCACCCCAGAGCATTTAACTGAGAGTCCCTGAGCCCAGGCTTTGCATCACATTTCCCCAACCTCCCTGGTGATTGTAGTATGCACCCGAGATAGCAAACACTGTACTGGACTGAAAGGTTGTTTTGTTTTGTTTTAAGATTTTATTTATTTATTTGAGAGAGAGAGACTACAAGCAGGGGAGCGGCAAGCAGAGGGAGAGGGAAAAGCAGGCTTCCCACTGAGAAGGAGCCCAACGTGGGGCTCGATCCCAGGACCCTGAGATCATGACCTGAGCCGAAGGCAGATGCTGAACCAACTGAGCCACCCAGGCCCTGCTGGATTGAAAGGTCTTTAAGGGCTCCTCTAGGTCAAGGTGGGGTAGGGCAGGGTTGAATCATAAATAGCAGTGTTCTGGAGGGTGCCCCGTGTTATCGATCCCTGGATGGCAACACTTGGACCACTGTACGCATCATACATTAACAAGGCCGGGCCTCACAAAGTGCTGTATGTCCCACGGCAGCTTGGGCGCACTCCCTCTTCCTGCAGCAGTGGCATGTGCGTGCTCTAGCCAGTCTCTCTGGGACAGGTGCTTGCTATGGTTAAAGACCTAGCCTGTGGTCCAGGCCCACACCACACCCTGCTCCGTGCACGCAGGAATGAAGCATTCTGCTACGTGTGCCGGGAGGTGCTGGGAGTCCGCTGGGAGGAGACCTTTCACTGCAGGTATTAGTGCGAAGTGCTGAACTGGCGCTAACTTGGAGGGGCCCTGTGATTGGGGGGCAGGTAGAAGAAGTGGTTCCCCCAGAGGGGATGAGAGAAGTTTGGCGGAGGGGCAGTTTGATGGAGAACTGAGGAGGCTGGGAAGTAGGGTGGTTGCTGAGTCGGGCAGCTGGGACCATTAGGGTGCCTGCCACATAGCGTTGTGTATTGCAAGATAGAATGGCTGGAGTTCAAGCCTCAATGGCCTTAGTCCCGCCCTGGCCCAGAGAGTCTCAGGGGATGGGAGCCAAACTTTTTGTAGCTTTGCCTATAAGTTCCCAATAAATTCCCAACCTGACCACCAAAACAGAAGAGTACCTGTGAGAACTGAGCAGAGATTCCACTGAAGCCATCTCCTTTCTCCCTCTGGAGCTCACAGTGCAGTACAATTGTTACGTAGTAACATAGAGGCGTTCTACATACTAGAAATGTGACTTTTTTTAGTACATTCTAATTTTTAAAATTAAATTTTAGGGGCATCTGGCTGGCTCAGTTGGTAGAGCGTGTGACTCTTGATCTCAGGGTTGTAAGTTCAACTCCCATATTGGGTGGAGAGATTACTTAAAAATCTTTAAAAAGAATAATAAAATTTAAGTTTTAATTATACAATAAAATAGACAAATAGAGTTTCCCGGTTTTAAAGTAAAGATTCTGTAGATAAAAGCCAAGTCCTCTTTTAAAGCTATTTAACCTTATTCCACAAGGCTTGGTGTAAAGAGGGTGTATACGTATGGCTCAGTGTAGATAAAAAGCAGCTCAGTGTCTGAGGTTTCCTTGTTACCTTTACCTTTAGAGGGCAGTATAGCAGCACTAACATACTTTCTGCATCAGGCTTGTGGTCGAAAGCTACCCGCACATACTAGTACATTGCAGAAAGGTTGAAAAACCAAACCCAAACTACCATGCTGGACTAGCCAGTTAGACTTCACACACAGCAAAGAGCAAAGCTAGTTGGCTTACAGATTATAAGTGCCTCCCCCAATCATTTGGGGGACAAATCAGAATAGCATCTATTCACTTTTAGTAGATACTACAGGTGTTATTAGAACCCTCACTTAAGGAAGGATGGTAAGGACAGATTATCATCTCGTATGGCAGGAAGCCTTGTGTTTGGAACGATCTTGAGGCTGATTCAGAGAATTGTGTCCTACTCCCAGCTCTGGCATTTTACGAACTGCAGTCTTACATAAAAACTTACTGTCTCTCCAGGGCACCTGTGTGTCTAAGTCGGTTAAGCATCTGCCTTTGGCTCAGGTCATGATCCCGAAGTCCTGGGATTGAGCCCCACATCAGGCTCCCTGCTCAGAGGGGAGTCTGCTTCTCCCTGTGACCCTCCTTCCTCTTGTGCACTTTCTCTCTCTCAAATAAATAAATAAAATCTTAAAAAAAAAAACCCTAACTTTCTCTCTGCCACTGTTTCCTTGTCTCTCAAATAGGTAAACTTGCAGTTCATGAAATCCTTTAAAACCTTGTGTAGCTATGATCATATTGTAAAATTAAGAGAAACAAAAGCACTTGATAAGGTTGAAACTCATTATTAATGATGAAATGTTTATATTGGACTTACTCTTAGAAATGCTGCTCATCTGTGGAGAAGTGGGTTGGTAGAGTCTTCAATTTCATCACATGCTGCTCTGCATGTAAATGGCATGATTGTGTTATGTGTATTGACATGAACACAGTTGGACATGTAAAAACATGATTTCATGTGTGTTACAGGGAAGAAATGATTTCCCTTGGGGATGGAGACATTAGGACCATGTGCCCCCTTCTGTCCATGAAACCTGGAGAATATTCCTATTTTAGTCCCCGTACCATGTCAATGTGGGCTGGCCCGGACCACTGGCGTTTTAGACCCCGACTCAAACGTATGTACTTCTAAGTTTGAACATATGTACTTCCAAGTATGAACTTTAAGAGATAGTGTTGATGATTATCCAGTATCCACGTGACTTCAGACAGCGGCCATACGTGGGAATGACCACAGGCTTACAAGGCAGGACTCTACAACTCTGAAGGGCCGTGCAAGCATTATGTGTTTTGCATTCTCTCTTTGAAAAGAAGGGATTAATTAGCATATTTTTAATTGTGTTTTGTTAGCAAGACCACAAATTATAAGTTAAGGATGAAACTAGGTGTATGGTTTGCTTTTCCTTATGCTGTTACGCTCAGACAAAAATGCCGAGCATTTTTGCGGTTGATAAGATCTTGCAAAATGGGTACATAATATTGTCCACGGAGGTGAACAGTGTTGACATCTGTGTTCATTTCTGCAGATGATGCTTCCTCTAAATCAGAGAACAAAAAGAAGAGTACAAAGAAAGATTTTGAAATTGACTTTGACGATGATATTGACTTTGATGTATATTTTAAAAAAACAAAGGTTTGTGCTAGATTTATTAGCATTTATGCTTTCTTAAATTGCTCTTTTCACTCTTCTTTTCAGATATGATTTTTTTTTAATTCATTACAAATTTAAGTTTTAGAGTAAATGGATGGTTTCATTCTCTCTCAAACTCTGGAGGAATTAAGAAATAGTTCTGAACTCAGTGGCAGATAAAATCAAGTTTAGAATATGAATAATATCTAGCAAAATCAGTCTTTTACACAGAACTGGGAACTCTGACAGTAGACTAGTGCTGACCAAATCCTTCCCAAGCTAGTTAAAATATATATATATATATATGTTTTGACCATTCTTTTAAAGATGCTTAGGGGTGCCCGGGTGGTTCAGTTGCTTAAGCATCCAACTCTTGATTTTGGCTCAAATCATGATCTCAGGGTTATGAGATTGAGCCCTGCAACAGACTCTGTGTTCAGCATGGAGCCTGCTTAAGATTCTCTCTCTCCCTCTGCCACCCTCCCACTGCTCCCCCCCATGTGTGCTCTCTTGATTTCTCACTCTCAAAAAAAAAAATGCCTAAAAACTTGTTTTTTAATTAATAGGTTTCTACTATTCTGGCCAAGTCCACTTTGGAGAACCAGAATTGGAAAGCCACAACTCTTCCTACGGATTTCCTCTACGAGATTGATCATCTTGTCCAGCTGCATCTCAAACCAGGCACCAGGGTAAGGCTGCTCCGTGGTTCCTCCAGGCTGCTGCTGTCGAACGTGCTGATAACATGGGAGGCATCAGATGGTTGGCAGTGTGACCATCAGCCCGTGCCTTCAAGGAAAGGGAGAGCGCGAGGGGAGGGGAATGTGTTGGCCGGGGGCCGTCCCTTGGAGATGCAACAGGTGTAGCAAAGCTAAAGGGACTGCTTAGGGGATAGACACGCACTAAAGACTTGGAAATACTGGCAAGACTGCTGGGTGGCCGGTGAGGCCTATGTGCTGAAATGCTAGGGGGATAAACAGTCTTTCGTTGAGGTTTTTACAAGATGATAGTTATTTCTTGATTCTCTCACCTTCTCATTGAAGTTATGGATTCACTAGCCAGGCCACACTGCCTTCCTCATGGTCAAGGTGTAGACACAAGCCCCACTGTGACTTGTGGGGTAATGTGGGTGCCAAGCACCTGACCGTGCAGTCCTCAGGGAGTTCTCTGCTGCTGTGCAACCTTCCTGGGCTCCTAGGAGGCTCCTCTGTTCCGATGAGCATCTAGGCCATCAGGTGCTGGATCCCAGTGGCTGTTCACTTCATCTGCCCGTGGCTCTTCTGGCGATGCCGGTAGCAAGCGCAGGTCCCTGTTGCCAGAGTACCAGGCAGCGGCTCCTGCTAAGTTCTGTTTTATCTGGAACCTCTGCTCATTTGCATTCCTGGGTGTTCTGGTCTTGTGGTGTCATAGACACAAACTGTGTTCAGTTTCCTCTTCCTTATTTTGCCTGTTTCTCTACAGTGCCTTAATCATAATGCATACGGTTCCCTGAATTCACTATCTCTCATTGTGTTTTTATAAACCAACAAATTTATTTTTCTTTTTAATCTGTACTGTTAACAGAAATACTCTTACAAATGAAGAAAGGAATACGAAGTTGTAGCAGTAGTAGAAATGATGGCTGTGGTCAGTGTTGGTTAGATGCTAGCCCTGTCATCGTGTTCTAATGGGAAAATGGGGCCCTGCCGCAGAAGAGCAGGATGGTAGGACACTTCTACCAATCCTCGCCCAGCCTGGAGCTGCTCTCTGTGGCCGCAAGCCACCCCCTTCCCTCAAGCCCTTATCAGGAGAATTTGAAGACTGTGGCCTTAGGTGGGAATTTGCATATTCATTAGGTCATTACATTCCAGGGGTGGTGGTGGTGGTTTGTTTGTTTGTTTGTTTGTTTGTTTTTGAGTTATCTCTTACGGAAGAAAGAACTTCTGTTTCAGATTGTCCACAGGGTCAGAGTCACTGTGTGTGGTAGGGCAGCCAGGTAGCAGGAGCTGGAGATCCCTGTCCTTCCCGCAGAGCTACACAGGGAAAATGACTATTAAACTCTGGACACCCTGGAAACTAAACGCTGGATTAATAAGCACTGTTTGTCTCGAGACCATACAGATCAACCATCCAGTTTAATATCTTATAGGGGGATTCTAGTAGCAACCAGCTGATACACAAGGGGGTCACATCCCCTTCCTGAAACACTTCCTGTAGACTATGGACAATTTAGAGTGTGCCTGAAGGAGAGTATCCTAAATGGAGAGGGATTTAGAAATGGTGTCCTATGAGGAACTGTGGAAGAAAGAGGACTTTTCTTAAGTCAATAAATACCTATTGTTGAATATTATTTTTGGATTTGTATTATAAAAACATTGTGAGGGGGTTTTTTTTGGCTGCTTTTGGAATATATCGTTGTATTAAAATACTCAGTATGCTTTGTAAATTGTACATACCTTCAGCCTCATTTCCTCCACCCCAAAGACACACACCCCAAGTAAAAACCACTGGTCTAATGGCCAGCAAATATCTGAATGGCTGTGGTCACAGGCATTCCCAAAGAGGAGGCAGACTTGTTCCGTGAGGCTCTGGAAGGCAGAACAAGGGCTTGGGGGTGTAATGACAGGGCGAAGAGCTGGATGTTTCTCCGTACAGCTATGTAGGAGCAGTGATTGCCCCAGAAATGGAACAGGCTGTCTGTGAATTAAAATTTTGAGTGGGTTTTCTTTCAGAATTGTTTGAGTGGCAGCAAGTTGACTTCTTTTCAGATAGCTACAGGCACTTTTGTTTTTTAATGAACCCTTTTTCAAGTGAAGTTGTGTGCAGACCTAATTGCAAACCGGCTGCTCTGGTATATTTGGGATGGATGGAGTCTCCAAGCCTTGCTACCCTGGGGCTTGCTCTAGAACGGAGGGAGCCTCCTTCTCCCTCTGCCTGCCAGTCCACCTGCTTGTGCACGCGCTTGCTCTGTCTTTCTCTCTGTCAAATAAATAAATAAATAAAATCTTTACCAAAAAAAAAAACCCAAAAAACTAAGGTTATTATCCAACCTAGGTTAGAGCTGCTTTTCTAGAAATTGCTTTGTGCAGTTGTTCTTTTCTTCATTCTAGTTACTTAAGATGGCCCAAGGCCAGAGAGCAGGAACTGAACATTATGAAGAAATTGGAGACTATGATTACAACAACCCTAACGACACCTCCAACTTTTGCCCTGGATTACAGGTAAAAGGAGAGAAGAGCTCTGTCCTCTCTTGTAAGTGGAAGAGCCTTTCATGTACCCCATCCCTTCTCTTTCCTACATGGCGGAAGGCTGTAGGAAATTCTGAATCAGGTGGGGGCGTGTGGCTGCCTGCCCTGCCCCCCCAGGCATCAGGAAATGGAGCAAAGCTGAGGAAACAGCCAAAACCTTGGCCTGCTTTACCTCAAGCCCTGTATGTGGAAAGGGAATGGTCCTATTCCAATAAACCAGTCAATGTCTTTAGCGTTTGCAAAGCACTTATTTTGGCTATTTTGGGATTTCAGAGGAAAATACTCCTTGCTTTTAGGAGCTAATATTTTTGCCTAGGGAGACAGGACATATAGACATGTGACGATGGTGTGGTCCGAAAGGGAAAAGTCTATGCGGTAGCCTTGGGAGACTGGGCTTGTAGCTCTGATCTTGGTTCTTATGTTGTGAATTTATACAAGCCACTCCCCATCTTTAGATCTTGGTTTAGACTAAATAATCTCACTATTCCTTTTGTGAGTCCACTAATGAGATGGCAAATGTGAATAACAGAAAGGGGAAAAATATTAGGTCTCCTCTGTGTCCCTGTGGGGAGAGGGACAAGAACTGAAGAATAGTTTGTTCCCCTTATCATCTTCCTTGGAGGAGAGTAGGGTTGTTACCTTTTAGTGAAAATCCAGACTGATCTCTTGGCGAGTGCCTCTCACATTTTTAGGGGGTATAAGAATCACCCAGAGAGCCTGCTCAAAAACCAAGTCCTAGGCCCCAGCCCAGAGATCTGACCCATTCCTACTGGGCTTGGTGCAAGAATGACTTTTTCACAGCTCCCAGGCAGGACCTCTGTGCCAGCTGGTGACCCCTGGCACCTCTTATGCTCACATTGGGTAAGGCATGTTGGTCAGATCCCTGGTGTTTTGGAAATGCTTTCCATAAAATGAAATCTTAAATTGGCTAGAAGCTAAGAGGGACACTGACAGTTGTGATTATTCCTTTTAACTTGCTCTAGAGGTCTTAGTTAACAGATACCTTCCTCATAGGGTTTATGTGTAACAGGAAGATAACTGGAGACACCTTGAAGTCCATCCTAGGCTTGACTCACGTAATGAACTCTCAGATGCTTTACTTTTAATGCGTGAATACAGAGTCTTTTTCAAGGGTACTTCGAAGCCTCTCAGGCAGCTTCTGCCAAACTTGAAAATCTGTTTCCTTGCCCAGGCTGCTGACAGTGATTACGAAGAGTCGGATGACTTATTCGTGGGACCAGCTGGAACCTTTGACCTTACATCCTGCCAGCCACCTAAGACAGCACAAGAGAATGGTGTTGTGCCTGAAGTGCAAGGATTGGACATCACCACTTATGGGGAGTCGAATCTGGTAGCTGAGCCTCAGAAGGTAAAGATGAAAGCCAAGAATTATGTTAGATTGGTTGCCTGAGATCTATTTAATTTTCCTCCTATATGAGAGTCACACTGGTCTGGACTTGATTTTTTTTTTTCCTTTCTTGGTTTTAACCTGTTACTCTCCAGGTGGCTGACTCTTAAGTAGGGCCATGTTGAGAATGAGCTGATGGCTAATTAAGTTTGTGTGGAACTAGCCATCTCTTCAGAGATGGTGATAAACCATATGACTAGAGGCAAAGTGGTAAAGGATCTGAATGAAGGCTGCAGGCAGGGAAAATGGGTTTCTGTGCTGTTTGGGTGAGGCTAGCTATATAGCTCTAGAAAATCTTGGCCTGGGACGCCTGGCTGGTTCAGTCTGTGAAGCATGAGACTCTTGATCTCAGGGCTGTGAGTTCAAGCCCCATGTTGGATGTAGAGATTACTTAAAAATAAAATGTTTTTATTTATTTATTTATTTATTTATTTATTTATTTATTTATATTTATTTTAAAGATTTTATTTATTTATTTGACAGAGAGAGACAGCCAGCGAGAGAGGGAACACAAGCAGGGGGAGTGGGAGAGGAAGAAGCAGGCTCCCAGCGGAGGAGCCTGATGTGGGGCTTGATCCCGGATTGCTGGGATCATGCCTGAGCCGAAGGCAGACACTTAACGACTGAGCCACCCAGGTGCCCCTAAAATGTTTTTAAAAAAGAAAAAAAAAAGAAAGAAAATCTTGGCCAGATTCAATATGAAATGATCATGCATTAAGCATCTGTCCCATACCAGGTGACAGGCTTGGTGATTTCATAAATATTTGATTGACCTGTCTCTTTTACATTGGAATTCCAGGTTAGTCTTAATGTAGACTGCACTTGATCAACAAGAAATTTGATTGAAAGGAGGCACTCTGTTTTGGTATATCCAAAGGAAGCTCTGTGACTTCTTTGATAAGACTAAACCAGATTCTTTATTTAAACTCCGGACTTTTGATTTCACAATGGGTTGATGGGACATGTTTCTTTATTTGGCTTAATTTTACTTTGTCACATATCTATTTCAGGTAAATAAAATTGAAATTCATTATGCCAAGACTGCCAAAAGGATGGACATGAAGAAGCTGAAGCAGAGCATGTGGGGTTTGCTGACCAAGCTCTCCAAGCAAGCAGACACAGAGGTAACGTGTGCTGCTCACTCTCTAGGTGCCCAGTGTGTGGGAGCGGAATGGCTCGTGGTAAAGGCTACAATAGGGTGAATACAGAAAGCATTCATTCAGAAATACAAGGAAGATCTCACCCCTCTGAAAGTGAAATGAGCCAAGTATATGAACACGCAAGTCACACGAAAGGGGATACAGATGGTAGACTAGCTCATGGGATGTTATTCAGCCTTGCTGGTAATCACAAAATACAAATCAAAGCATTTCATACTGCTTTAAAGTAGCAGCTTTAGTAATTAAACAATTAAACAGAGTTGAGGAAAAATTTGGTGTACATATTCGTTGCTGTCCATTTAGGTTGATGAATGACGCTTTTGGAAAGCAAATGCTAACATCTCACGTGCCATAAAATGTTCAAACCCTTTGATATGTATTCTAAGTAGAAAAGTAGTAAAAAAAAAAAAAAAAATTATTTTGCTGTCAAATGGTCTCTTTCTCCTTCAGAACAAGATGAAATGTTGACTAACTCTTTCCAATTAAATGAACTTTCAGTTAACCAGAATCCTTCCATCCTCTCTTCTGGACCTCTTCTGCTCTGGCAATGTTCTGAGCTTTCTAAACTCAACCTGTTCTCTCAAACCTTCTCCTGCTGGCTAAGAAGTGAAAATCATGATTTGATTGAGGACCCTGAGTCGTGTAGTCATGGATATCAGATAAAGCTTCAGTCATATTCATAAGGTTTTATCAACTGAAACTGAATAGGATACAAATGTGCTTTTTAAGAAGTAGGAAAGGGGTTCTACTTAAACTTTGAATTTAAATGATTTATAGTACTTTTTCCTTCAGGGATTCTGGTTGATGAAGGATTTATTCTTTTTTTAAAAAATCCTTTATCATGAAAATATTCAAACAGCGCTCCTGGGTGGCTCAGTTGGTTAAGCATCTGACTCTTGATTTCGGCTCAGGCCATGGTCTCAGGGTCCTGGGTTTGAACCCCGAGTCAGGCTCCACCCTCCATGGGGAGTCTGCTTGAAGATTCTCTCTCTCTCTCTCTCCCTCTGCCCCTCTTCCCGCTTGTGCATGCTCTCTCACTCTCTCTCAAATAAATAAATTTTTTTTAAAAAAAGAAAGAACATATTCAAAAGTAAAGAGAGAATAGTATAGTGAACACCTACTTCCAGTCATTATCACTGTTTTATCTGTACTGTCCCCCATCCTGTCCTGTCACCCCATGCCTCTCACCGTATACACATTCTGGGTTATTTTAATGCAAATACCAAACACGATATCCTTTGATAACTGCTTGCCTGACAGATTATGGATTCTTTGCTGCTCTTGGTTGTGTAGCCCAGTTGAAGCTAAAAATCGTCATGGCTTTTGTTATTTCGGTTTTTTTTTTAGAGGAACCTAGAAGCCTCTTTGCAATTTTTCCTTTACTGGGATTATACTGGCCATTGACATTCACATTTAGCATAACTTGGCAGTCAGTCTCATGGTCCAGGGCTGAGGCACAGAGTCCCTTTATGGGTCCCTTTTCTTTAAGATGTAACTTAGAAAATGTTTTGGTTTCATTCAGATGTCAACTTTTCAGAGCTACAGCTTTGAAATTTATGTTGCTTTCTCAAAAGTGAACTGGCCCTACATGTCTGAATTCTCACTATCCTTCTTCTTTTAGACAAACCACAGTGAAAATGGAAAAGAAGAGGACGCGGGAAAGGTGGCTGAGGAGAAGACGCTCAGCGGGCTCACGAAGGACCTGCAGAAGAGGTGCGTGCCGGTGAGCGCGGGGGGCTCACCGCCCCTTCCTCTGAGCCCCGGCCGAGTGCTCTAGCCTGAGCCACTAGCGTGACAGACCCTCACCGGTCTGCTGTTTTAATACTTGTGGCAGTTCTGCCGTTTCTTCTTTACATTGAAAAATGGGTGAATATAGACCAACTTTAAACATGGCATAAAAAAAAAAAAGGCATTTTTCTGCACCATTGGCTGGAATGGAACAAGTGATATTTTATTTTCCAATAAGAAACTGGAAAAACCTGCTTATAAAATGCATCTGAAATATTTCTTTGTTTCTCATTAGGTTGTTCACTGGACATGTGTATTCATACTTGTTGAAAGAGCCTTTGTTCCTAGAACCGCAGTGACCTAGCTAAATACTTGCCTCTTTGTTTTTCAGCCTGCCTCCTCTCATGGCTCAGAACCTCTCTATACCTCTGGCCTTTGCCTGTCTCCTACATTTAGCCAATGAAAAGGTAGGTACATTGGATAAGCATGGGGGTATTCTTTATTAACAGCAATATTTGAGTTTTTTACCCGATCTTTCATGGGCATCTTAAATACAGTGACTTACACAGTACTTTCAACCCCAGAGGATTAACCAGGCACTTAGAAGTATTTTATTTTATTTTATTTATTTTTTTTTTTTTCAAAGATTTTATTTATTTATTTGACAGAGATAGAGACAGCCAGCGAGAGAGGGAACAGAAGCAGGAGGAGTGGGAGAGGAAGAAGCAGGCTCATAGCGGAAGAGCCTGATGTGGGGCTCGATCCCATAACGCCGGGATCACGCCCTGAGCCGAAGGCAGACGCCTAACCGCTGTGCCACCCAGGCGCCCCAGAAGTATTTTAGAAAAAGGCCATTTTCATTAGCAATGAAAAATATGAAAATAATGAGGAGAACCCAAATGGGAAAATTTAAGTGCTGAATTGCAATCTATCAGTTCCCAACTTCAAAACATAAAGTGCTTTGGTATCATGGGGTGTCAAAGGCTTTAAAGGCCAAATCCTGACAGTGCTGAAGTCAAGACACATGGCAACGTAGTGGAGAACAGAGAGGACAGATGAGGACAAAAGGAAGACAGATGTAGGAGGAGGGAATCGTAAGACATGGAGGCAGTGGCCAGCCAAGCTGGACCACCAAGAGCTGTGAACAAGGGCTTGGGACTAGAGTGTCACATCAGGGGGCAGTAGAAGTGCCAACTGAGACAGTGTGCCAGGCTCTGCAGGGTGCCACGCCAGCAGCAGAGCTGAGCAGCTGTGGCAGTTATTGGTGGAGCAGGCAGGGACCCATCTTGTCAAGAGTCTGTTGGTGCTGCCCGGGAGGCAGGCCAGCACACAGCCAGCAGCAAGAAGCCCGGACGTGGGGTACCACGTGAGACTTGATGATATCCTTTGTGTCCCCGGGCCCCTGGTCCCTAACGCAGATGTTGGCACTGAAGTAGAGTGTCACTAGCCCTCGCTGCTCTCGTGCACCACCGGTGTAGATTCTGCCCTCCCCCCTGCCCCGAGCTCAGAGGGGGCTCTTAGAGTGTGGCACCTGTCTGAACACCGACGTGTGGTTTGAGAGGATTGATCAGATTGTACTGGAATGCTGACAAAAACGGGGTGCTGTAGAAGTGCCCAGGATTTCCTGAGTGCCCACGTCTGACCTCTGGCCTCATGACGAAAGTGATGCGGTGATGACCGGCTCCGTTCCCCAGGTCTGCCTTTGACTGGACTGACTGCCAGGTGCAGAGGAGAGAGGGTCCCACGTAGGACGGCCTGTGCAGCTCAGCTGTCAGCCTCTCCAAAGTGGACCTACCACTGGGAGTCAGGGACCCCCTCTTCTAAGCTCGTGACCTCACTCAGGAAGAAGTAAGTGTCCATTTGGCAGAAGTTAGTTTTGATTTTGAGTGGGGAAGCAACGTGGAAGAGCCAGCGAGCCAGGGTAAGTGCTGGGTGTGTCCAGCCATGGGGCCGACTGCCGGGCCTAGGCATTCACAGCTGAGGCATGAGCAGAACAGCCCAATGTCACCCCTGTCAGGGAACACTTGTACTTCCAAGCCACTCTGGATGTTTGCTGACCCAGGAGCGCTGAATTCGTGTGGCTGCTGGATGGAAGGCAGGAAGCAGCAACAGGAGAGACAATGTGTCCCGTGCAGAAGTCATAAAGACAGGACTGGGGGCCATGCAACGCCATCCATGGTGGTGGGAGGTGGTAGTGAGAATGTCTTTGTGTCATTCCTGACAAAGCCTAAGTAATCTGATGTCAGAAGCAAACTACATGAAGAAAGAATAACTAGGAGACAAAAACGAATGAAAAGATAATATTATCATCCTGACAAGATATCCACAAGTGGCTCTCAGGAGGATCCCGCATCAGGGGAGGAGGGCATACAAGCCATCCATCTGTCTGACATTCTGAAGTGTGACTGCCTGATGGCCTGGAACCTCGTGCCATCCTTATGGACATAGATGCTGGGGAACTGTCCCACTGGGTGTGTTCTAGCAGGCTCCTAAAGCATGGGTGTCTCCGAAGCTCAGAAACCCTTATCTTGAGTCCAAATTAAGAATGTTACTGATTTCACTCAGTTGCACCAATCTGAGAATCAGTGTTGCCCTGGGCTGTGTGTCTCCACAGAAGCCTGCCTCTCCCCTGTGAGAGAGCAGCTTGATGGTCCTCACTTGGTTCCCAAGTAGACTGGGGCCAAGCAAACCCTGCTGAAAAGCATTAATGGTTTTGTGGCCTCGCTGGGGTGCATAATGCTCTGGCTTCAGCACGGCTCTGCTTCCCCCAACAGCGGGGCCAGGATTGTTCATTTTGCTGTGATCAAGTGTGTCTTTAGGGGCCCAGAGTGCTCAGCTTGAAGGATGGGGAGATGCACCAGTCCGGAACCACCGGGCTGAGCACTGAGGCCGTTACTGGGGCTTGGCTTTGGGCTATTTGAGAAAATTTGGCTGGTAACATTGGCCGTGTCAGTGACCACGATCATCTACAGGGACCTGCGGTAACTCAGAGCTTAGAGCCACCACGAGAAATCTCACAACACTTTTTTTTTTTTTTTAAAGATTTTATTTATTTGACAGAGAGAGACAGCCAGCGAGAGAGGGAACACAAGCAGGGGGAGTGGGAGAGGAAGAAGCAGGCTCATAGCAGAAGAACCTGATGTGGGGCTCGATCCCATAACACCGGGATCACGCCCCGAGCCGAAGGCAGACGCTTAACCGCTGTGCCACCCAGGCGCCCCTCACAACACTTAATACCAGAACATGACTCTTTTTGTGGCCTTTCTCCCAGTCTTTCACTCCCGTGCGGACCCTTCATCAGCCACTCTGGTAACGAGCTCCCCTGAGAAGCACGGCGTGATAGGGCTTGGGATGCGGTGCTGGACGCTGGGTCCTCGGTGCCAGCATGGTGCAGCTGATTAGCCAGACTTACACCCGACCCCGAGCCGCAGAAGTCACACTTGGGGCAGGTGTGATCGCAGCTCTCCATCGTTAGCAGTAGAGGAAGATGCACTAGCCAGGGCCGTGAGTCGTGCCTGTCCCTGGGGCCGAGGGAGGGGAGGTATGCTTGTGGTGAGCTTAGACGAGCAAGGCTTCAGACAGTTGTTGCGTGCTGAGGGAAAGAAGTGCCCCGGTTGGTGGGGAAGTCACGGGGTGGGAGTGGGGGTGTTCGGTGGAGGAAGGGCTGGGGGGGTAGGGAAAGGCCTGCGTAGATGGGAGAGAAGGGGCGCTGTCGTGGCCATCCCTAGGGCTGAGGTGATGGGGCAGTGAGGGGAGGGCCTGGAGAAGGCCACGCATGGACACGGCTAACAGGCATGTCTTGGGTCTCCTGGTGGCCATCCACTTCTCTCAGCTCCCGCCACAGCAAACAGCTTAGCTCTTGGGCCCTTTACAGAGAGAGGTTGTTTCAGGAACCAGTGCCAACGAAGTTTTGCTTTTTGCTTCTTTTCCCTGCAGGTGGCAAGGATTTGGAATTAGCTTTATCATACAAATTATATTTGTTGTAACGATTTTACTTACAATCATGGGACAAACCTCATTCTTTATAGTCATTCCCCTGTTACCTTGATTAGAATCTGTGTTACGATTCTTGTATTTTTAGTATGCTGAAGTTCATGTGTTTGGTCTTCCTTCAGAATCTAAAGCTGGAAGGAACCGAGGACCTTTCCGACATTCTGGTGAGGCAAGGGGATTGAGTTTGCCCGAGAAAAGTTGGCAGAAGGGGGCTCATCGCTTCTTCAGTGACCAGAACGTCTCCAGTCTGGGTGCTGCCGTGCCGCAGGCCTGTGGCAAGGCTGTAGCCCACTACCAAAGTGCCAGCTGTTTTGTCTGTTCTCTTCCCTTCTCTCCCTCCCAGTCTGGGAACTAACCCCCTGAAGTTCTGTCTTTGATTCAAGTTTTCTGCCCTGTGGTGACCACCTAGCAGGGACGAGCTGGTAAGGATACTGTTTTTGATTATGAAAACCTAGATCCAGACTTTGTATCCATGTCTAGTTTTTGTCTCCTAAGTTGATCTTTGTTGTTTTCCACACTTTTGTAGAAAATAATTTCCCAGCAGGCACTGGTTGTCTTTAAACAGCTATCTAAGCCATGTACATAAAATACATCATATGTGCACTTACAAATGTATATATATTGTGTATCCTTAAAATAAAATCATTCTGAATGATAATGCCCGCCAAAATATTTGAGTACATTCTAGGTAAGTTAGGGAGGGCTGAATGATAATGCCCACCAAAATATTTGAGTACATTCTAGGTAAGTTAGGGAGGGCTGGTCCTTTCCTTTAAGGGGGGGGATGCAGTCTTGTTAGCTAGACGATACCCACGTGCCACTAAAGGCAGCAAGCACTTAAGAGCTGAGAGGAATTGTCTTGTAGCAGAGTAGAGGAGAGAGAAACCACTGGTTGGAGGTCAGATTTCCAGATTGGGTCCCTTGGGCCTATGAATTCTGTGGAAAAGTGATGGTAGTAAAAATTGCTAGCCTTTGTTAAGTGACTACTAAGTACCACCTTCTGTGGATTACTTCACCTAGCCTTCTTAGCATCTCTGAGAGGAACATACTTTTATCACTCCCATTTTACAGAGAAATAGGTACTTCAAGGTAAAAGAACCTGCCTAAGGGCAGACAGCCTTCAGAGACTAACCTTGAACCAAGTAATATGCTTCTAAAGGCTTCGTTCTTAGCTCCTGTGTTATATGCTGCTCAGATCGTAGGCTCTGCTTGTAGATGTTCATCCAAGTAATTCTATCCTTGGCAGGTCCTGGGTCTCTGCCAGAGCACCCTGTCACCATTCAGTAGGTACACAGAGATCTTGGGTCAGAAGCAGTGACATATATAATTGGAGATCACTCTTGAGAATAAAGAACTTGCTTCTAAGCCAAAAACCACACAAAACAAAACACACACCCCAGGATGTGCTTCCCAAATTGTGTCTAAAATGTTACCTGCTCTGCTATATTGAGAGGGTAGACTTGTGAATATGCTTTAATGGAAGAGGGGGTGATGCCGAGTGAGGATCCATACCTGTCCTGCTGGGGCTGAGGCCTCCCACACCTTTCCCCATGCCGGGGAGTGCTGCTCCTCCCGCCCTGCTCTTACTCTCGGGAGTGCCACTAGCCAAGCTCGTGCCCTCTCTCAGTGCAACACACTTCTCTCTCATCCTCTTTCCCAGGGATGATTCTGTTCAGTAAAGCAAAGCAGAGCCTGTGTTCGCTCACGTGCACATCAGGTATACCAGATGCACTGTTCGTATCTGACCAGAGAAGCAGAGTTCTCTCTGGGCTCCACTGTCACCAAACTGTTTGCCTTGGATTCTTCTAACAGTCCTGAGTTCATCACATTTTATCGTTTTGGATAAAAATGATTTATGAAAGAAAAGGTTGGGGTTTCATTTGCATACCTTTGTAAGATTTCCACATGAGCATATCCTCAAATCAGGGAGGAAAAGAAAAACCTTTGTCAGATTAAATGGGACAGTATTGCATTCGTATCTCTGGCATAGGCTGTGTAGTGCCTCAGGGGGTTGATACCTCAACATTGTTCATTCTGGATTAAGTGTCTCTTCTGGTTTATGTTGTCCCTGCCCCATCTCTGCAATGATAATTCAGATAATTCACTGGAGCTGCAGTGGGGGGTGGTGGTGGTTGAATTTCCAATGAAGATAAACTTCCTTTGTCCTTTGGGAATGGCTGACTGGAAAGTTACCTTCTGGAGCTCTGCTAAGGAAGATTTTTTTTTTTTTAATTTCCCCAGGAAGGAAATAGAACAGTTCCCAAATTTCCCGCTTGTCAGGAAGCTCTGGGAGCAAGCTGTTCCAGATCTGAATCCAAGCGCAGAGTACTTTTTCATAACAGAAATCTTTTCACTAACATTAGAGATCGTTTTCCCTGGGTAAGGATGAGTGGGATTCACTTACAGCTGGGTTTTCCAAAGTGAAATCTGGTGACAGTTCCTGAGGAATTAAAAATACTACAGAACCAGAGAACAGGGAGGCCATTCCCTAGAAGGAAACACTAAGGAATCAGAGCTGCCCTCCTTCCTGCTGAAGGAGCGATCAGGACACAAAAACGTAATTGCAGGAGAGTGGGCACCCGAAGACGTAAAGATGAAAAGTGCCCCTGTGCCAGGAAGAAATGTGGCCAGTGTGGAAAAAGAAATGAAGTCAGTGGGGCTGAAATGCTCAGCTTCACCTGTAAATGTTCTTGGCAAAAACACTGGAGAACTGCTATGTCAAAAACCAGAAACCCCGTTCAGGAAAACGTCTCCTATTCCTACGGATAAACAAGAACACTGAATTCGGGATATTGCCTTATAAGTGTCCCTCTCTGTCTCCATCACCTCCTATATGGTAACGATGAGAGTTTCTGTAAAATAAAGGTGGGAGTTGTAACAGTGAGAGTCTAGTCAGGAGGCAGAAACCCGTAACATGAACAAAGAACTTATTACAAAGAACTGTTGACTAGGTGTGATGGGAATCTGAAGTATCAAGTAGCAACTGCGGGAAGCAACCATCCCCAGGGCGGGAAAACAAAATGAACAAAGAGGAAAACATCAAAAAGATTTCAAGAGGGCAGAAACTGCCCCTTGAGGAGGGGAGCCGCTCAGCTGGTGGGGGCGTCTGACGAGGGACACGGTGTAGCTGGTTCTGCGCACGCGCGCTGGAAGATCTACAACCTGCGGCTCTGGGAGGGAACGGCCCCTGCCCACACGAAGAAGTGCCGCTGGGGGGCGCTCACGAGCTCAGGAGGCAGACAGAAAGGAGCAAGTCCTTTTTTCTCCAGCCCTGCAGTCTCCTTCACGTGCCTCCCCTTGACATAACCTACATGGGAGTGGCTGGCAGAGCAGAATGTGGTTTGCAAGGTGGCCAGAATAGAAGGGTTTGGAGCTGAGAGATGATTACTTCATAGCCGGCACAGGGTAGGTCTCATCTCTAAGTATTCTAGAATCCTTCCTTACTGTTTTTATTTGAAATAGTGTTTATTTATATTTGTTCACCTATTTTCAGTGAGATGCAGGTATATGTTCAACTGACTCTGAAGGTGAGGCCAGGGAGGCCTTGAGGAAGAGACGGCGTCCCATCTGCCTTGGAAGGGTCAAGACTGGCCACAGGTGTTCCCAGCTGACAAAGGAGCAAAGGCGTGGAGTGAGGGATGTACAAGCATGGCGGGGGCTATAGAGACTGAAGGGTAAAACAGAAGAAATCTCCCCAAATTAGAGTGAAAATGCCAAGGGCTAGAAGAGAGTGGAGAGAAATTATAACGGTTGCCAAGTAGATCCCACATACGACAAATCAGGGGGCCCAGAAAGAACAGAGAAAATGGAGAGGGGAAAATCGTGCCGAAGAAGGGATAAAGCCTGTATCCCATAGCTGGAGGACATGAGTTTTCAGACAGACTGAGTGTCCAGCACATGGATGAAAATGAACTGACAGCAAGGTACCTTATCATAAAGTTTCAGAACATTCAGAGGATTCCATAAGCTTCAGGACAGAAACAGGTCACACACACAGGATCAGGAAGTGGGGTGTCAGACTTCTCAGCATTGCACTAGAAGCAAGAAGATAAATGGTTTCCGAATCTAGAATTTTATACTTAGCCAAACTACCAAACAAGTGTGAGAGTAGAAGAAAGAGTTTGGGCCATGCAACATTTTTAAAAACGACAATGAAATCCCCTCACATGTACCCCTTTCCAAGAAGCTATACTGGTCCATACCACGACCCTGCTAGATGCCTAACTGCCCTGAACCCTTCCAGGCCTCCTTTGTGGCCTCGCCCACCCACGGCCTGCAGTAGCCCCAGAGACGCTCAGGCGAGCCGAGGCCAGCGTCGGATGCAGGCATTCTGCTCTGTCTGACCTCCTGGTGCCCTCATCTATTGGAACCATATCGCCCTCTCTTTGACGGCACGGGATGTGCTTGCTACTCATTTTCTCAAAACTGAGCCATATATTGTTTCGAGATCATACATAAGGAGTAAGACTATGAAGAAAAGCAAGGGCCTGGCTAATACAAAAGTCAGAGAAGTGGTTATCTCTGGTGGGGAGACGGGGAGAAGAGCAACTGGCGAGGACCCCCAAGGGGCTTCTGAGGTACTGGTGTGATAGGCACACTTGTGTGGGCTTTCTTTTCCTATTTCCTTGGCACATTGGTCTCGGGCAGGAATTAGCATTCTGAGCCTTCACTGAGCCTGCTCGCCGCTGCTGGTGTCTGCCCCCAGAAGAGCTTACATTTGGCCAGCCTCCTCTCACGGGCCCAGTCACAAGTGCATGACAAGTACTGCGTCCATGCTCGTCGGCTTTTTTAAAAAGTTCGTTGGATACACAGTTAAGAAGGCTACGGGGCCTCAGGAAAAAATGACGGGGCTTGGATTTGGATTTCATCCCAGCTGGCAGTCTGGGGCATGGGAAGATTAGTGGGCAGAGACTTGGAGCTGTCAAGAGGAAAGGAAATCAGGGCCCAGGTAGGAAGGTGGGCAGGGGCGCAGTAAGGCAGTGCAGATATGGCCTGTTTGTTTTCTTTTTTTTCGTTCTCTCTTTTCTTCTTTGTTTCTTTTATTTATTTTAAAGTTTATTTAAGTAATCTCTATGCCCAACAAGAGGCTCGAACTCACAACCCCAAGATCAAGAGTCACATGCTCTTCTGAATGACCCAGCCAGCTGCCCCTGTTTTTTTCTTTTAAAAGTTCTATTCTGCAATGGAAATTGGAGGGAATGGGATAGTAGGGAGGGGGAAGCCTAAGAGAGGAGCTGCCCAGTACAAGTAGGAGACTCAGCTTGTTACAACCGTCTGTCCTCCATCTGTGGAGGAAGCCAGTCCTTGAAACTGCAAGCCACCAGCTGCCTCGTTAGGAATGGACCCATCACAGAACCAGCATGAGCTGCACCATGACCTGTGACTGTCTTTACAAGGAGTCTGCATTATATATAGTTAGGACATTATTCCATTTCTCAACAAGCATGTGGCAACCTACACACCAAAATGTGTCCTCAGGAGACCCTGCAAGTCAGTCACCTGGTGAGGTCACATACTTAGCCTAACAACGTGGCCCCAACACACAACATTCTGGCACAGCCACCCAACCTACAGCCATGCTACTGGATACGCCTAGGCCTGGCAAACTGTCATCTTCCATGTGAGGGCTGGAATTTGGAGAAGAGCCAGCAGCCATTCAGAACCAAGTTTTGGGTGGAAGGGCCATCAGGTAAGACCATTTATAATAAGAAAGCAAGGGTATGACAAAGAATGAGACAGTTTTCCTGTGTTCGATCACAGACTGCCCCAGACCCAAAGTACTTCATAAATGCTTTTGGGAAATGCAGCTCTGTCAGACAGTCCTTTACCCTTACTATTCCTGGCGGAGTTCTAGGTGCCCAGCGCTCCTAAGGAGCAGGTAAAACTATCTCCTTTCAACAGGTGATGCACACGAGGCACTAAAAATCGACCTAAGATTGCACAGCTAGGAAGGGGTGAAGCTGGGATTTGAACCCCAGCAGCCTGACACAAGAGTCCATGCTTTTAATCACCACATCAAACTGCCTCTTGGTTAATACAAGGGCATTGCCTCCTAGGACGAAGACCTGAAAGGGAGCAAAGCCTGTTTAGAGACGTACACCAGATGAATTTAGAAAGTCAATTTCATCACTACACGGTTAAATCTTAAACATTCCTCCGCATAGATTGTGTCTTGTTTGCCAGTGTAGCCCTGGAACCTAGTGTGATGACAGGCACAGAGGAGACAATAAAATTTTGCTAAATGAAGAAGTGAAGGAATGGAGTAGTTCGGAAATGTGCATGACTGGGTGAACTGATGTTCTAGGCAAATGGAGAGGGAACTACCATCTACTGAATCCCTTCTCCACGTAGGACATTGTGTTTACTGGGGTCATTCAACTCAGTCTGACTCGCACTCTATGTGAATGTCCAATCCTAGATGAGGAAGCATTTCACCACCTAGTACGTAAGTTGCCAGGGGCTTTTTGGTGAGCCAGAATTCCTCTGCAACCCCAAGAGTTCCGGCAACCTAAGGGCTTCCTGGTCACACCAGAAACAATCACCAAGTCCCTCTGAATTTTGCTCACCTTTTTTTTTTTTAAAGATTTTATTTATTTATTCGACGGAGATAGAGACAGCCAGTGAGAGAGGAAACACAAGCAGGGGGAGTTGGAGAGGAAGAAGCAGGCTCATAGCAGAGGAGCCTGATGTGGGGCTCGATCCCATAACGCCGGGATCACGCCCTGAGCGGAAGGCAGACGCTTAACCGCTGTGCCACCCAGGCGCCCCAAATTTTGCTCACCTTTCTAACATTCCATTACCCCTGCCTGTGGTACCCCCATCAGGCACACCTCATCTCGTGCTCTGTCTCCTTCAATAGGCTCCCAGCTGTACTCCCTGTCTCTGGTCCCCCCTACACCCCACTCTCCCACCTACACCTTACGTAGCACTAGGAGAATCACCTTCCTCATGCCCAGCTCTGTGAGGAAGCCCCTGTACAGAGGGTCTGGAATGAGACAGCCTAGCTTTGAGGCAGGTGAGGCCAGGCAAGTCAGTTATCTTCTCTGGGCCTCGATTTCTTCATTGCTAAAATGGGGGAAATAAATATATTTAACAGGGCTTTATGGGGATTAAATGATATCGTGTATGCTAAAGTGGCACTTTGCAAATGCTTGCCACGTGATAAATAGTAACTTTTTGCTTAGTCTAGATGTTAATCCCTCTAATCAAACACCTCCTATAAAGCTGCAAAAAACAAACACCCCCCCCAACCACAAATCTGTATGGCTTCCTACTGTCTCCCAGAATAAAGTAAAAACTCTTTATAACGGCGTTATGTTTTCAAGAGATTCTAAATTTTATCTATCCCGAATTATATTACATTGTTCCACTCCTTACATTTGCCCTTCACTCAACTGAATTGAGTTCCTTACAGTTCCTCGGACATGTCTTTGTCTTCCCACTTTCATACTTTGCTTCTTCTGCATTCCCTTGAAATCTGCCCCACTCCTTGGTTCTACTGAAATCCTAGACATCTGTGGCGCCTGGGTGGCTCAGTGATTAAGCGTCTGCCTTCAGCTCAGGGCGTGATCCTGGCGTTCTGGGATTGAGCCCCGCATCAGGCTCCTCGCTGGGAGCCTGCTTCTTCCTCTCCCACTCCCCCTGCTTGTGTTCCCTCTCTCACTGGTTGTGTCTCCCCCTCTGTTAAATAAATAAATAAAATCTTAAAAAAAAAAAAAAAAGAAAAATCCTAGACATCCTTTACAACTGTAACTCTTGCTCTTTCTCCGCTATCAATTGACTTCTCTGATCTCCCACAGCGCCCCCTTGTGGCACTTACTGCACAGTTTTTTTTTTTTTTTTTAAGAAGTTAGACGTTTATTGAATACACTGCAACTGAGCAGGCGGCAGGACACAAAGGAGAGACTGTCAGCCAGAGGCAGTGCTGGGGGCTGTGGTTAAGGGGGGAAGGTGAGGACGTATGGGAACGCATGGAATTTTCCTTTTTTGGTAACTTACAGTTTTTTTTAATTAAGAATTTTTTAAAGTGTTTGAGAAAAAGAGAGAGCACGTACATGGTGGAGGACTTGAGTCTACCTTGAGTAGACTCCTCGCTGAGCAGGGAGCCTGATGTGGGGATGGATCTCACAACCCTGAGATCATGACCTGAGCCGAAACCAAGAGTTGGACGCTTAACTAACTGAGCCATCCAGATGCCCCCACTCGGTTTTTTAGTTGCAGTTACTGGTACGTTTCACGTATACTCTAAGTCTATAACTTCTCAAGGGTTCTAGCTGCTATCTTGTTTTTCTCTGAGTCCCTAAAAGTGCTCACAAAGTTGTGCACATATAATAGAGAGGTTACTAAATGAAATGACAGGGCTTAAGGTATAGGAATGCAGGCCCCAGGAGCCTGGGTAACCCTGTGTACTGGCACTAGGGATAAGTGAATTCTGAATCTCTGGAGAGAAGCAGCACAATGGGGCACACACGGACTGGAAGAAAGTTAAAGCTGAACCCAACTTGCTGATGAACGTCCCCCACCAAGGGTCTGTGCTTGTCAGGGTGCTCCTGGGTCCTTCAGCTTCCTGGGGATAATCCTGTTAAAATTAAAAAAAAGAAACAAACAAAAAACACCTTCACTGAGATATAATTTATATACCGTATGATTCTTCCACTTATAATGTATGATTCAGGGGCATCTGGGTGGCTTAGTCGGTTAAGTGGCTGCCTTCAGCTCAGGTCATGATCTCAGGGTCCTTAGATGGAGCCCCACGTTGGGCCTTTCAAGGGAGCTCTTTGCTCAGTGGGGAGTCTGCTTCTCCCTCTCCCTCTGCTGCTCGCCCTGCTTATGCTCTTGCTCCTACTGTCTCTCTCTCAAATAAATAAAATCTTTTTTAAAAAGTATGATTCAATGGTTCTTAACCTGTATTCAGAGTTGTGCACCCACCCCCATAATCTAATTCTAAGACATTTCCACCACCCCAACAAGAAAACTTGTTCCCATGAGTAGTTAGGCCCATTCCTCCTCTGCTTTGAAGATTTGCCCACAGCCTAGGCTTGACTGTGAACATAAATACTGCTCCCACAGAAACGCAGAGCAGAATCCCTGAAATATTTTTCAGATTCTTTTGTGTCAGTTGGGTGAGCCACAGGATGGCCACAAAATAAAAGTCAGTCTTGAGGATTCAGATTGAAATAACCTTCAGTGAGCACCCACCTTGAGTCAGGCAATTCACTGGTGCTTTTAAACACACTACCTCATTTCATCACAACACACACGGGGGAAAGTTTAACTGCTTCAATTTTAAGGATGACAAAATGACGCTCACCCAGAGAGACCAAAGTCACAAAGCCACTGAGGAGCAGTGCTGCAGCAAGGACTTGACTGTCCCTTGAAAGGCCCAGTTAGACACACAAAAATAGCGTCAGGGCTGCAAACGACATGCCTACAGGGGCCAGGTGTGAGACAACAGGAGCAGCGGGAGGAGCATGCGGATCCTCTGAGGACAGCAAGGTGCTGACTAGCACTGGGCAAGGAGGCCGTGTAGGAATGTGGGTCTCATGTGGCCAGCATTCTGATTTCTCCATAGATGCTAAAAGTCCAGATTTTCCCAATTTTTAAGTAAGGAGTCAACAGACAACCAAACAAAATACCCCTGCGGGTCAAATTTGGCCCAGAGACTGCTATAGAGGGTGAATTTCTTTGGCTTAATACCTATCTTCCCTTTCATTCCTCTTTCAAAAGCGAACAGGCTCTAAGTGAGGTAACTGTTCAGCTCTTAGTTGCCATTCCACAGCTGGGAACAGGTTGGTTGGCTGGGGGTGGGAAGGCAGTGGTTCCTCCTGGCCCCAGGACTTTGCTGCTTAGGAAGAAATTAAGTCACTGTCTTCAGGGAGCTGGTCCTGCCAAGAGGGCAGCTGCGCTGGGCTCTGAGAAGGAATGAGACAAGCATTTGGGTGCAAACAGGGGGCCCTGGCCGGCCCAGAACGAGGGTCTTGTTGACATGCATGGGTTTTAGGTGGGACGGGTGGGAGACAAGAGTTTTCTTTCAGTTGTTAAATACAGAATTGAAACCCAAAGGATGATAGTAATTCTCACACACACACTCTGAAATCGCTCGCTGGGTGCTTCGGTTTCCTCAACCGAGAAAGGAGCTAACTGGCACCCCTCGCCAGCACAGCTCACAGGACCGTGGCCAGAGTCAGAAAGAAGCGGGTAGAAAAGCGCTTGGGTTAGGAGGGGGGCTAAGCAGGAGTATGTTTCGCTACGATGGGAGGGGTCCCGGAAGCAGTGAGATGAGGGGGAGCCTATCTGCGGCGGGCGTGAAATTGCAGGGGGTACCCACAACCCGAGGCCGGGGTCAACGGATTAGCTGACCCGGGGGCCTCGGCTCCACCCACCCTGCCCAGAAGGCCGCGGGTCAGTGGCGCACTTTCACCGGAGACATGCCCCACCCACACTTCCGGCGCGCGACCCGGAAGCGGAAGGGGGCCCGTCTCTTTCCCTCTCCTGTGCGTCAATCTTGCGTTTTTGCGGCCCGGCGGGAGCGGGGAGCGACGGTTTTTGGTAGCGTGCGGTGAGGGGAGCCGAGCTCTGAGATCCCCGGAAAGCCGCGGCCATGGCGGATGTGACCGCCCGTAGCCTGCAGTACGAGTATAAGGCGGTGCGTGTGGGCTCGGGGAAGGCCCCGGGCTAGGGAACGCACTGGGGAGCGGGAGGCGGGGAAGGGGAGTTTTAGTCTGAAGGCCTACAGGTGAATCACGAAAGCGGAGACGAAATCAGATCCAGGCGAAGGTGGGGGTGCATGACATGAATAACCCCACTAGGGTCTAGGGCGGGCGGGATGGGCTAAGAGTTCTGCTAGGAGTGTTTGTTCCCTGTCCCCTCGGCGCCATACCCGCCCCCTTCTCTGTCACCCCCAGCGTGCCACCACTTATCCCAGGTGTGGGTTGTTACGGGCAGTGTTAGGAGCAAGGATCGTTCAATTGATTTGATCGCTCTTTCCTCCTGTGTGGTTGTGTGGCGCTCTTTCGTCTTAAGGAAAACCTCTTATTCCCATTGTGCTTATCAGCACTTAGTTGCTCCAGTTCTTACTTTGATATTATCAAGCCTTATTCCTGTGATGCAGGAAGTTGCCCTGCTCGTGTCAGAGCTTGGATAATATTGTGATCTTTTCAGAACTCGAATCTTGTCCTCCAAGCTGACCGCTCTCTCATTGACCGGACCCGCCGGGATGAACCCACGGGAGAGGTGCTGTCCCTGGTTGGGAAGTTGGAGGGCACCCGGATGGGAGATAAGGCTCAACGGACCAAACCACAGATGCAGGAGGAAAGAAGAGCCAAGTGAGTACCAAGGAGAAAGTGATTTTTTTTGGGATCCAAAATCCAACTTTCCTTGAGCATTTGAGGAGTGTTTTTGTTGAAATGTTTGGTGCAAGATGAGACTTTAGTGGCATTAAAACAACTTAGCGAAGGTAAAAACAGAACATGAGATTTAAAAGGTTCTTTGGCCTTGGTATGTGTACTGAAGTGAGAAAACAACTTTTATAAAGATTTTATTTGTTTATTTGGGAGATAGAGCAGGGGTAGGAGCAGAGGGAGAGGGACAGACAGACTCCATGCTGAGCGAGAGCCGACTCAGGGCTTGATCCCACGACCCTGAGATCATGACCTGAGCCAAAGTCAAGAGTCGGGTGTTTAGGGGCGCCTGGGTGGCGCAGTCGTTAAGTGTCTACCTTCGGCTCAGGGTGTGATCGCAGCGTTCTGGGATGGAACCCCACATCAGGCTCCTCCTCTAGGAGCCTGCTTCTTCCTCTCCCACTCTCCTTGCTTGTGTTCCCTCTCTGGCTGGCTGTCTCTGTCAAATAAATAAATAAAATCTTAAAAAAAAAAAAAAAAGAGTCGGGTGTTTAACCAAGTGAACCACCCAGGCACCCTGAGAAAATAAGTTTTAGATCTTTTTCTAATGTATATGTTTCTGGTCCATAGAGAGATCTTAATTTTCTCCACAGTATTTTCAAGACCCTTGCTATTCCGTGTCTCATTAACTCTTTTTCTTCCGTTACAAATGTCCAATCCCAACTTCTTTCCTCTGCTGTTGCCCATGTCCTGTTTTTTGTTGGTATGGACTAATATTCAAGGATCCATATTATAAAAGGTTTTTTCTGGTTTTGTTGTTGTTGTTTTTCTTTTTGGGGGATATATTTCAAAACTTAAAAGATCATTGAACTTCCTCATCTTTATATTTTGAAATCCCTGATATCTCTGCGTCTTTCTCCTCTCCCATGATGAAGTCTCAAAAATTGGTAGGCCCAGTTTTGATTAGTTGTATTTTTTTTTTTAAGATTTTATTTTTAAGTAATTTTTGCAACATGGGGCTTGAACCCACAGCCCCAGATAAGAGTCAAATGCTCTGTCAACTGAGCCAGCCAGGCACCCTTTGATTAGATATATTTGGAATGAGTTAATACATCACTGGTTCTCCACTTTGCAGAGTATGGCTTCCTTTCCAGGTTTGTTATAATTTGTTGGGAATCAATGGCAGTAGATTCTTTTGGAGAAAACGTGTGCGAGAAGTGGCAAGTCGAAATTTGATTATATGATGTTGTCATGCCAAGTAAAAAGGGTTGTCTTTTTTTCAAATGAATGAGGAGGCTGTCTAGCGAGAGGATAACGAAGGACTCCCTTCCTGTTACTGTATTCCCATAAAGATGGCCAAGTGGGGATCATTTGCTGAGGTGCAGATTCATGTTTTTAAATATGACCTGTGTGCCGTGAAGCTGGGGAGAGGAGGGTAGGCTTGATTTAGTTTTGCCTTTTGGGGTGCAGGTTCTGCCTCTTAAACATCATGTGTTC
This sequence comes from Ursus arctos, assembly GCF_023065955.2. Classification (NCBI taxonomy): domain Eukaryota; kingdom Metazoa; phylum Chordata; class Mammalia; order Carnivora; family Ursidae; genus Ursus; species Ursus arctos. The sequence continues at coordinate 51,940,711 of NW_026623100.1, read as the reverse complement.
ATTAGGCGAAGAAAGCGTGATGAGGACCGACATGACATTAACAAGATGAAGGGGTATACCCTGCTGTCCGAGGGCATCGATGAGATGGTGGGTATCATCTATAAGCCCAAGACTAAAGAGACCCGGGAGACCTATGAGGTGCTGCTCAGCTTCATCCAGGCTGCCCTTGGGGACCAGGTGAGGAAGCCAGAGGGTGGAGCTGTGGTTTTGGAGAGGGAGAGGGTCACAACCGGGAGGTACCAGAAGAACCTTGTCTGTGGATTTTCCTGTGTGGGCCATAGCAGTTTGTGGAAGTGGCTGATATTTACTGAGCACTCTGTGTGCAATGGTGCTTTACATGCCTTCTCTCTCTCAGTCCTCATACTAGCTCTCTGACTAGGTGCTGTTAATATTCATTTTCCATTTTACTGGTGGAAAGAATAGTTAAGTAATTTTCCCATATCACAGAGGTAGTATTTGGCGTATGAGCCTGGGTATTCTATGTCCAGAATCCATGCTCTTGACCATTATACATGTGTGACTAGATTAAGGACCTTAATGAGTCTCAGGGGTTCTGGTGAGGACGAAGAATTACCAAAAGTTTGGTGGGCTAGAGGAGCACTGAGTGTCTCTGTTGCCTGGAGAAATGCGCCAGACTGTTGTGGAAGTTGGGTCCTACTTCCTAAGACCACCTACCTAATCTTTTTAAAAACAGATGAGTTTTCCTACAGTTGTGGTGTTTTTTTAATTAATAAATATGGTCAAATATTTAAGTAATAAAAATGGTCAGAACCTGGTATTCAGGTTTTAAAGAGGTGTGACTCTTCACATCCTGTTGTTACATAAAGCTGGCCAATGATGTTCTGTGTCTCGTTCTAAATTTTTTAAATTTTTTGGCCACCAGCCACGTGATATCCTTTGCGGGGCAGCTGATGAAGTTCTAGCTGTCCTAAAGAATGAAAAGCTTCGGGACAAGGAAAGAAGAAAGGAGATCGACCTGCTGTTGGGTCAGACAGATGATACTAGATACCATGTGCTAGTGAACTTGGGCAAAAAGATTACAGACTACGGTGGAGACAAGGAAATCCAGAATATGGGTAACTGAGCTCTTGATGTCCACATCATATTAAATTGTTACTTTTGACTTCTTAATTTGATTTTCAAGCCCCAAGTCTTTAAAACCTCTGAATGTATCCATGAGTTCCCATAACCTGTTTGGTGTCTGAGGACTTGTGATCGATGAATCAGAGTCCCTAGATTACAGCAGCTATTTCTTTTCTTTTCTTTTTTTTTTTTTTTTTAAAGATTTTATTTATTTGACAGAGATAGAGACAGCCAGCGAGAGAGGGAACACAAGCAGGAGGAGTGGGAGAGGAAGAAGCAGGCTCCCAGCGTAGGAGCCCAGCGTGGGGCTTGATCCCAGAATGCTGGGATCACGCCCTGAGCTGAAGGCAGATGCTTAACGACTGAGCCACCCAGGCGCCCCTACAGCAGCTATTTCTTTAAGACCTTTTGTATAGAACCTGGAGGAGAACTTGGGAAGAGCCCGTTTGGGGCGGGGAGGGAGGGTGGGAGCACTCAGGTAGTTGACCAAGCAGCGCAGGGCCGTGTCCAGAGTTGGCGGGTTGGAGTGGGCCTCAGCGATGGCAGTATGGATGACTTTCTTATGTTAAGTGTCTTTGTCTGTGGGTCCTGAGACCATAGATCTGTGCCGAGGACGGGCAAGTCAAGTAGTTGGGGAGGAATTAGCCCCATAATGCCTCGTTTCACTAATTCCCTGCTGTCTTTTTCTAATCCCTTATTGTTGCAGATGACAACATTGATGAGACATATGGTGTGAATGTCCAGTTTGAGTCTGATGAGGAGGTGAGTGAGAAAGCAAGCAGACCCAGTGTGTTCTCGTTTTTTGAAATTGTTAAGGTGAGGGGACCACTTCTGGTGTAAAGAAGCTCCCTAGCTTAAGCCAGACAGATTTTTATGGTGTTGTGTGGCTGTCAACCTTGGGCATAAACGTTATTTTGCTAAAAATTAGCTATGGTTATCTCTAGGGATTTATAAAGGAAATTTACACTATACATGTAGACATAATTTAAAACAAACCAAGTCTATCAGCAAAAGGAAGGACACACAGCACAGTGTATACCTTCATTGAGGGGTACACGACCACGTTTTATTCCATTTTAATCTTTGTGAGAATTTTCCACTTTTCAGTGCTGCCAGTTGCAAAAGCATACACGTTGGCCCAAGAGCACGGGCATGTGACGTACATGGTTGTTTAAGTGACAGTTGCAGCGGCCACTGAGATGTACCACCTCATCCGAATTCTTGAATATAACTAAATAGGAACAAGTGGGACACTGGAAAAAATTTTCAGAGTTGCCTTAGAGTTCTCAGTGGGCGAGTTTGGCTCAGGTAAAATGCCGGCCTCGAAATTTCGTATACTAAGTAAGACAGGAAGCAGAGGTAGCACGAGAGTCGGAGGAAAGAGCCCCCAACTGGGAGCCACGAGATCTGAACTGTGGTCCTGTAGCTCGGGTAGGTCATTTCGCTTATTCCTCCATCTGCTAAATAAGATGTGAGAAGTAGATGACTGCTAAGCTGCTTCCTGTGGTGTAGTTAATAGGATTTTTTTAAAGATTTATTTATTTATGTTTTAGAAAGAGACTCCATGAGTGGGAGGGCAGAGGGAGAGGGAGAGATAATGTCAAGCCGACTCCATGCTGAGTGCAGAGCCCGACATGGGGCTCAGTCCCAGGACCGTCGAGATCATGACCAGAGCCGAAACCAAGAGTTGGACAGCTAACTGACTACACAGGCGCCCTGCTAGGATTTTTTTTTTTTAGTTTCTTTTTATGTAATCTCTGCATCCATCGTGGGGCTCGAATTCACAACCCTGAGGCAGGAGTCGCGTGCTCTACCCACTGAGCGGCCAGGTGCTCCCAGTTTGTTGCAGTTTTAAATCATAGAACCCTCTTAACCAGGGGCGCCTGGCTGGCTCAGTGGGTAGAGCGTGGGACTCTTGATCTCAAGATTGTAAGTTTGAGCCCCACATTGGGTGCAGATGACTTAAAAATAAAATCTTAAAAAAAAAAGTGGCTACAAACTATAGAAGAGTGTTTTACCTGTAGCATTCATTCGTTTATCAAAGACTTACTGAGTAAGTACCTGTTTGTAACATGACCCTGTGCTAAGTAGGGAGTACTTACAGTGTGAGAGAGTGTGCGTAAAGATAGTGGAGAGCAAGCTGAGTGGGCTGTACATCTCTGGATCACCGGGTGTTTTCCCAAGCATAGTTTCTGTATCGCTCTTCCCTCCTGTTAGCCGATAGTTCTCTTTTTTCATTTATTGATTGAGCGTATATGAGAGACTGTGATCCAGTTGGTTGCCATTGTGGCCGCCTAAGAGGAGAAGCAGAAGAGAGTAGAAGCATTTAATGACTCCATGCCAGTGGACTTAGAGTAATGAGAGCATTCAATTGCACGTACTCTGGACTAAGGCTCTGGCTCTAGGAAGCTGTTGGTTTCCCCCAGCGCCATCTCTGCAACCATGGAGCTCATTTTAAGGGACTCAAGGGAGAGGTTCTGTGGTGATGTTAGGGTCATCTCCACATCATGAGTTGCGGTTGGGCTGTTTCTGTAGGAAGGTGATGAAGATGTGTACGGGGAGGTTCGAGAAGAGGCATCTGATGATGACATGGAAGGGGACGAGGCTGTAGTGCGCTGCACCCTTTCAGCTAATGTAAGTACCGTTTGCTCTGGCCTGTTGCTGCAAGGCTAGGGGATTTCTGGGTGTAGCATTTGTTTCTCCTATATAGATCCTGTATATATTAACCTACCAAAGCTAGCCTTTTATAGGAGCCATAGTAAACATTCAGCGTCTTGATTTTCTTAAGATTTCAGTCACTCATTATTCTTCACAAAGGCATGTGTTGATGAACTGTAAGTTTGGTATGCTCCTGAATTCAGTATAACAGGGTTTTTTAAATTCTGGGAAATTCTTAAAGCTGGTAGGCTCTGGGTGGCAGGGAGACCTTTGTTGCAGGGTGTTGAGAAAGCAGTTGGGGCAGATGGAGACATGGCGTGAGCTAAGTGCCTGGTTCCTTCTCTAGCTTGTAGCCTCAGGGGAACTGATGAGTTCCAAGAAGAAGGATTTGCACCCGCGGGATATTGATGCATTTTGGCTCCAGCGGCAGCTCAGTCGCTTCTATGACGATGCCATTGTGTCACAGAAGAAGGCAGATGAAGTGTTGGAGATCTTGAAGGTATGGCCGAGATGTGGTTTTGTCTTCATTGTGTGTGTCTTAGCGGATGGGACAGTTATGAAGCAGATGGCTGCGTCCTTAATCATGGCGTTACCTTCTCTCTGCAGACGGCCAGTGATGATCGGGAATGTGAGAACCAGCTGGTTCTGCTTCTTGGTTTCAACACGTTCGATTTTATTAAAGTGTTGCGACAGCACAGGATGATGAGTGAGTATATAGTGGTCCTTTCTGGAGCGTATACATGGTGTATGTGTGTGTGTGATGGAGACTTACTTTCATAGCTTCAGCGCCTGTTTTGCTTAGCTTGCTTTCTACCCCAGTCCCCTCCTTCTCACCTTCCCTTTCTACTTTTTGCCGTTGGCAGTTTTATACTGCACCTTACTGGCCAGTGCGCAGAGTGAAGCGGAAAAGGAAAGGATCATGGGAAAGATGGAAGCTGATCCAGAACTCTCCAAGTTCCTGTACCAGCTCCATGAGACTGAAAAGGAGGATCTGATCCGGGTAAGGCTTGGGTCGTTTATCTGTCTGATTCCAGAGCTAGAGTGTTTGCTTTGGAAAAGAGACATCAGTCTGGCTCCTGGGTGGCTCAGTTGGTTGAGTGTTCGACTCGATTTCTGCTCAGGCCATGCTCCTCAGGGTCGTGAGATCGAGCTTCGTGTCAGGCGCTGAGTGTGGAGCCTGCTTGGGATATTCTCTCCCTTTGCCCCTCCCACTCATGTTCTCGCTTGCTCTCTCTTAAGAATTATAGTGTAAAGCTGAATTCCTATTAGCAGAGGGGGTGGAGGGGCCCTGGGTGGCTCAGTTGGTTGGGCATCTGCCTTTTGGCTCCGGTCATGATCGCAGTGTCCTGGGATTGAGTCCTGCATCAGGCTCTCTGCTCAGTGGGGAATCTGCTGCTCCCTCTGCCCCTCCCCCTGCTCGTGCAGGCACGCTATCACTCTGTGCATGCTCCCTCTCTCAAATAAAATCTAAAAAAAGAAGAAGAGGGGGTTGAAGAAGTTAAGTACTTCTCTGAATTCTTTGAGGTTTGTTACTGGTACAGATTAGAATTAACACATTCACATTGGTGTGGTCGAGAGACTGCTGGCCTGCTGCTGTTGTATTCACCAGCACCATGGGTCCTTCACAGTTTACACAGTAAATCATGGTATCTACTGAAAATGCAGGGGTAGAACACATGTGTTGACTGAAATCATGGTAATTACTGAAAATACAGAACCAGAACACATGTTGGCTGAACACAGAACCCACACTTCTACACTTAGGGATAGCCCTTGATACTGAATTGTTGAACATTTACTTGTGAAACTCCTGTGCTGTGCATTATCCTTTTTTTTTTTTTTAGAGGATAGTGTATTTTTTTATTTTTTAGAAGGTTTTTTTTTTAAATATTTTATTTATTTATTGGACAGAGAGACAGCAAGAGAGGGAACACAAGCAGGGGGCGTGGGAGAGGGAGAAGCAGGCTTCCCGCTGAGCAGGGAGCCTGATGAGGTGCTTGATCCCAGGACCCTGGGATCATGACCTGAGCCGAAGATAGACGCTTAACGACTGAGCCACCCAGGCGCCCCATATTTTTTAGAAGGTTTTATTTATTCATGAGAGAGAGTGCGTGCATGCATGAGTGGGGGGAGGGGCAGAGGGAGAGGGGCAAGCAGACTGCCTGCTGAGTGGGGATCTCGATATGGGGCTCGATTCCAGGACCCTGAGACCACAACCTGAGCTGAAGCCAGATGCTTAACCAACTGAGCCACCCAGGTGTCCCTGCATTGTCCCTTTAAAGCTGTTCACTTGGCTTTCATCATGCTGGTGGTCCCCATGGCAAGTGTCTAAACATAAAGGGCTGTCTTTCTGTTTTGGGACTTACTGGTCAGCATCTGTGAGTCAAGCTTAGCTAAACGGGGACTGAAAGGGACCAGAACCTACAAAGATGATGAATTACTATTCTTCGTGCCTTTCCCCATGACAGGAGGAAAGGTCCCGGAGAGAGCGAGTGCGTCAGTCCCGGATGGACACGGACTTGGAAACCATGGATCTGGACCAGGGTGGAGAGGTGAGTCTCGGAATCATTTCCAAGGCAGTGCTAGATGGGAGACTCATTTGTTCACCTTGCTCACTTTGGGTTTTTGTTTTTCATACTCCTAGGCACTGGCTCCACGGCAGGTTCTAGACTTGGAGGACCTGGTTTTTACCCAGGGGAGCCACTTCATGGCCAATAAACGTTGTCAGCTTCCTGATGGGTCCTTCCGTCGCCAGCGCAAGGGCTATGAAGAGGTGCATGTGCCTGCCCTGAAGCCCAAGCCCTTCGGTTCGGAGGAAGTGAGTGAATCACTTTTCTCAGTTTTCTTCAGTTTTCACCTCCCTTCCAGCTTGGAGTTCAGCCCATTGGCCAAAATGTGGTCTTGTCTCATCGATAGTTTATCCCTGATGCGGAAGCTGCTTCAGAGGTCCCTCTGTTTTGGTTGCGAGCCCGGGGGACAGAGTCAAATCTCCTTCAACGGAGAGTTGCGCGGGCAGGGGTGGGGTGGGGCAGGAAGTGCCGTCCTGGCCATCCCACAGACACAGCGTGCGCGAGGGTGCTGCCAGTGGGGCGTGAATGGCGTTTCTCTCTTCTAGCAACTGCTTCCAGTGGAGAAGCTGCCGAAGTATGCCCAGGCTGGATTTGAGGGCTTCAAAACACTGAATCGGATCCAGAGTAAACTGTACCGTGCTGCTCTGGAGACAGATGAGAATCTGCTGCTGTGCGCCCCTACGGTAAGCACTGCCCTGGCCGCTCTGTTCTTGGGGAGAGTGGTGTGTATTTTTGGTGGCAAGATTGTTCATCTTCACCCATGTCCCCCCACCCCCCCCCCCCCGGCCGAATTCGTTCTTCTCTGATGGAAGAGATGTTAAATGGTCAGATGCAATTCCCAGGACATGCTCTTGTGTCTGTTCTGGTGATGAGCCTGTGGAAGCGAGGGCAGGTAAACAGACCTTCTCATCCTTGACTTCCGTCCTAGGGTGCGGGTAAGACCAACGTGGCCCTGATGTGTATGCTCCGAGAGATAGGGAAACACATTAACATGGATGGCACTATCAACGTGGACGACTTCAAGATTATCTACATCGCTCCCATGCGGTCTCTGGTACAGGAGATGGTGGGCAGTTTTGGAAAGGTAAGGGGGTAGAAGGGTACTGGGAATGGGTCTAGGGCGTCACTGCTTGTATTAGGCCATCCCCGGAATGCCTCCTATGGTATTTTTCTTCCACTTCAAGGTGGAGCATGACCCAAGTTCAGAGTGTTTCTGAAGCAAGAATGTCCTGGATCTGTCTTGGACTCTGCAAGGATTTAGCATCTTTTTTTTAATTCTCTCCATAGCAGTTTTCTGTAGTTGTTTCCATTTACATTATTGAAGAACTTATGAAGCACTCATGGGGCATGGTTGATAATAGATCTAGTGGTGTTTTATTCTAGGTCCTGTTATCTACAAGTTTCCATTTTCCCATCTTGTCTGCAGAAGCCCCAGAGATCCTTTGTCTGCTTCATTTGCCTAAATGTAAACTTGGTTTGTTTTAGATATACGTGTTCGTGGGATCAATCTAATTCATTTGCTATTTCCCTGTTGGGTTGATACCTCCTTCCAGTACCCTCCTCTCAGACCTCCCAAAGTGTGGTGGCAAGGCCCCCTTGAAGCATTTTTGCCTGACGTGCCTCTCCTCCACCTAGCGCCTGGCCACCTATGGCATCACTGTTGCAGAACTGACTGGTGACCACCAGCTGTGCAAGGAGGAAATCAGCGCTACTCAGATCATCGTCTGCACCCCCGAGAAATGGGACATCATTACCCGCAAGGGTGGGGAGCGCACGTACACCCAGCTCGTGCGGCTCATCATTCTGGTGAGCAGGGAGTGCTTGGGGACGTGGGGACCAGGCCTGGTGGAGGAGGGTTTGCTGGGATTTTTGTTTGTTTCTTTGTTTTAAAGATTTATGTAAGAGAGTGAGCATGTGAGCTGGTGGGGGGAGGCAGGGGCAGAGGTGGGGAGAGAATCTCAAGCAGACTCCCCACTGAGTGCAGAGCCCACCACAGGGCTGGATCTCATGCCCCTCAGCTCATGACCTGAGCCAAAATCAAGTCGGACAGTTAACCGACTGAGTCACCCAGGCGCCCTGGGTTCGCTGGATCTTAACCCTGACTTTGTCTTTAGTGCTCTCCTCCAGTCACTAGCCTGTATGATGACAGCTGTTGTCGGCCTCGCTGTTATCAGTAAATGAGAGTCGGCGCCTAATTGGAACATTCCGAGGAGGCGCATGGTGTTCGCCACGTCGTCCTTCGTGTCTTTTTTTTTATATCTGAACTATTTTGAAATAATGTAAACAGACATAACTAATTGTGTCTTTCCAGGATATTAAAGGGCTTTGTTAATAAATAATCCATTCTCAGAGGGAATGAGGAGGGAGTCAGGATGTTGTGTTCCATATACACAGAAGCACCCAGGCAAAAATGACTTTGAGCCTGAGTGTAGTTTCCGGAAGTTGTCCAGGAGAGCAGGAAGGAAGCCTTGCGCGTTGATTCTCAGGATCCTGGAGCAGGGCTTGGCCATCTGTGGCTACTGGTTTTGGAATACAGCCATACCCACTTATTTACATACGGTTTACAGCTGCTTTTGTGCTGCAGGGACAGAATTAAGTAAGTGGACTCTTGAACAACACATGCTTGAACTGCATGGGTCCACTTATGTATTGGTTGTTAAAAAATAAATACAGTACAGTACTGTAAATGTGTTTTTTCCTTATACTTTTAATAGCCTTTTCTTTAGCATATTTTATTGTGAGAATACAGTATGTAACACATATACGAAGTACACGTTAGCCAACTATTTATGTTGTAAGACTTCTGGTAAAGAGTAGGCTATTTGTAGTTAAGTGTTGGGGGAATCAAAGTTATAAGTAGATTGTCGACTCTGTGGGGCACCACCCCTAACTCCTGTGTACAAGGGTCAGTTCTGTTTGTAGCAGAGACTGTATGGCCCTTTATGAAGTTTGCCAACCCCTGCTTTAGAGCCTTGCTAGTCAGAGTCTTGTTACAAGTGCAGAGTCCCTGGCCCTATCTCACACCTACTGAAATATACTTTTTTTTTTTTTAAGATTTTTATTTATTTATTGAGAGCGAGCGTGAGCTGGGGCGGAGAGAGAGAGAGAGAATTTCAAAACAGACTCTGTGTTAAGCACAGAGCCCAATATGGCTCTGACCCTGAGCTCATGACCTGAGCCAAAATCAAGAGTTGGGCACTTAACTAAGGTGCCCAGGCACCCCATGATCTGCTTTTTAGTAAGATCTCCTGCTGCGTGTTGAAATTCAAGTAGCACTGCCTTAGGCTATGTGAACTCATCCTTTGATTCCTGATCTTTTGCAAGTGCAAAGTAGTAAATGTGCAGAGGTGAAGCCTTATCTGATAAAAATACAGTCTGCTCAGAAGCTTCATTTTCTGAAGTATGCGATTTTCTTGCTGTAAAGCATATGTTTCACTAAACTAGCACTGAAGCTCTGTGGGCACAGCATGATATTTTCTGGGAAATGGTATTTTCTAGTGCATGTTGTTTCACCCTTTGGGTTTCTCTTGCTTGGGATCCCCTTCCTTCCTTATTTGGCATATCCGGTACGTACTACAAGACAGGACTATTCTCTGGAAAGAGGGCTACGTTTTTCTAGTCCTAGAGGTAATTTGCGGCCCCCTCATTCCTTAGGATGAGATCCATCTTCTCCACGATGACAGAGGTCCTGTCTTAGAAGCTTTGGTGGCCAGGGCCATCCGAAACATTGAGATGACCCAGGAGGATGTCCGACTCATCGGTCTTAGTGCCACCCTCCCCAACTATGAAGATGTGGCTACCTTCCTGCGTGTCGATCCTGCCAAGGGCCTCTTCTACTTCGACAACAGGTATGAGAAAAAGTGGGAGAAGTTTCACCATGGTGACCTTCCTGCTGCCCTTCCCCTTTTTCAAGGAGCTTTGTTGGATTGGGTATTAGAAGGGTCTTTGGGTTTTGATGTGGTATGAATCCAGAAAGGAGTGTCGTTCCCAGACAGTGAAAATGACTGTTCATTTCCTCAGTATTCTATGCCAGAAGCCTCATTTGTCTAACTGTTGAACTTCTAGCTTCCGCCCTGTGCCTCTGGAACAGACTTATGTGGGTATCACAGAGAAAAAAGCTATCAAGCGTTTCCAGATCATGAATGAAATAGTCTATGAGAAAATCATGGAACATGCTGGAAAAAATCAGGTCTGTCTGTGGTTTCCTGTTGAACTCTGTTCTTTTGAATTTTTGATTTATAATCAGGCAAGACTGACAAAAATGAGGAGAGAAGATACAACTCAGATCACCAATATGAGGAATAAAACGGGATATTACTTTAGAATCTGTAGCCATTGAAAGGATACGAACTTTATGAGTAAGTTTTGACAACCTAGAAGAAATGGGCCAATTCCTCAAAACGTACCAATTACCAGAACTCAGCCTAGATGAAATAGTCTTGTAACCATTATAAAAAATTGAATTTGTAATTTAAAAACTCCCGAAAAAGAAATCCCCAGGTGCGGATAATCATCTGTCTCTCTACATTATCAGGGATCCTTCCACAAAAGATTTGGATGACTGACACTAAAAATGTAACACAGTAAAAATAAAGATGAAAATTAAAAAACAGTGGAAGGGAGAGCATTTTACTAGAAAATATGTTATAATTTTTTAATTGAACACTGTTTAGTTAAGTTCACCAAGATAAAAACTAAGAAAAAGCAACAGGTTGTGTATAGATTTTTGTCTGATAAGAAGCATATGAATTTAAATGAAGAGACAAATCTTTTCTTGGCACTAAATACTTGGATGACTTTCCTATCAAATTGTAGTCGTCTCATTCTGAGACTTCCTCCTCGGTCCTTTTTTAAAGGCTGGTGCCCATCATTTAATACAGTGTTTCAGCTGTTACTTTGCAGACACATTCCTCAGGTGGCTTAGAATCCTGTCAGCTGCCTGAACACAAATTCATAATTGAGATTCCTGAATTTGCATCCTTTATTATATTTAAACGTGGTTTCAAAGATAGAGTGCTTAAGAGCTTAGTTTCCCAGCTAGAGGACTCTGCCACTCTGCTTTGTAATTTCATTCATATAGGGTCTTGCCAGCTTCTGAATCAGTAGGCTTTCCTGCCATCGCTCCTCTTTTAGACCTTGGTTTCTCACCTCATAATGGTGTAGCCTCTGCTTCCTGCTTCTGGTGCCTCAGGGCCGTAGGAGTGACAGTGGTAGCTGTGTCTCTTGACTGTGGTAAACTGTGGTTTTTTCGTAGGTGCTGGTGTTTGTCCACTCCCGGAAGGAGACTGGGAAGACGGCCAGGGCCATCCGGGACATGTGCCTAGAGAAGGACACTCTGGGTCTGTTTCTGAGGGAGGGCTCAGCCTCCACAGAAGTCCTTCGGACAGAAGCTGAGCAGTGCAAGGTGAGGAGAGACAGGCCCGGTTCTCTGTGTCCTGCCTGGTAACTGGCTCAATCCAAGGTTATCCAGACAGTCCTCGACGGCATTGTTGGGCTGTTGTCTCGGACAGGTTAAGGTAGATTGGCTGGGTGTGGTTATTGGACTAGGTGAAGGGGCAGGGTCTCATGTGAAGAGATCTACTTAGTCTCTGTAGAGTTCCCACAGTGAGGCTCACCTCCTCACCTATTCTTTCTCTGTCCCGCAGAACCTGGAGCTGAAGGATCTTCTCCCGTATGGCTTTGCTATTCATCATGCGGGCATGACCAGAGTTGACAGGACACTTGTAGAAGATCTTTTCGCCGATAAACACATTCAGGTGAGGGTGGGCAAAATGTAGGCTTCAGAAGACCTGAAATGTCGAGTGCCATGTGTTTGTGCCTGGTGCTTTGTTTCTGGCTCAGGTAAAGCAGGTCAGAGGGGTATGGTGGTACAGTAGATAGAACGTGCCACCTCTCCCAGCTCTTTACGTATTATGTGAGGGAAGGCGAGTGATTTTAGGAACGCGTCCGAGAAGCATGACAAGGAAGCATGTTTAGTGACTCCAGATAACCGCCAAGCAGGGCCTCATGAAGTCAGGACCTTGTTTGTTCTCTCTCAGGATACGGTGTATTATTAATTGTCTAGTAATCTTTATTAATTGTCTAGTAATCTTAAGTTGATTAACGTTGGTCTACGCTTTTGCCTGTTAAGTATCTCTGGAACCATGAAATGTTAATGGTTGAATAGATGAGGAACCCAGGGGTTCCTTCCCTTTTTATTCTAGTCTTTAAATTTTTTTTTTTTTTAAATATTTTATTTATTTATTCGACAGAGATAGAGACAGCCAGCGAGAGAGGGAACACAAGCAGGGGGAGTGGGAGAAGAAGAAGCAGGCTCATAGTGGAAGAGCCCGATGTGGGGCTCGATCCCATAACGCCGGGATCACGCCCTGAGCCGAAGGCAGACGCTTAACGACTGCGCCACCCAGGCGCCCCCCCTTTTTATTCTAGTCTTACACTGACGAGTGTGGGGCCCATCTCAGTCCTGCTAGAAGCTCTGAGGCTGGTTTCCTAGAGGACTTGGGGGTACTCACCCTCTGGAGCTAACGTCTGTTTTCCTTATTCCCTTGCCTTGTTTCTGTAGGTTTTAGTTTCCACAGCAACGCTGGCTTGGGGGGTGAATCTCCCTGCACATACAGTCATCATCAAAGGCACCCAGGTGTACAGTCCAGAGAAGGGGCGCTGGACGGAACTGGGGGCACTGGACATTCTGCAGGTATGGAACTTCTGAGGTTATTTTCGGTGGGGGGAAAGTATCCTATGTATAAAATGCAAGGGGGCCAAAAAGGTGGCAGATGGAAGGTGGGGTTCTGAAAGTAGAAGCCTGGGAACAAATCCATAAGCTCTGTGGCCACAGTCGTCTTGGTTTGCTGTCTCTGACCTAGATGCTGGGACGTGCTGGAAGACCCCAGTATGACACCAAGGGCGAAGGCATACTCATCACGTCTCATGGGGAGCTACAGTACTACCTGTCCCTCCTCAACCAGCAACTTCCTATTGAGAGCCAGATGGTTTCGAAGTTGCCTGACATGCTTAATGCGGAAATCGTGCTGGGGAACGTCCAGAATGCCAAGGTAGGGAAGGGCTTTGCTTTTGGTGCTTCTGCTTTCTCTGGAGAAGCCAAGGTACTAGGGTGGGATGGTCTCCGTTGTGGTGCTGTGGGCCACCGGCATCCAGGGTCCTCCAACCCTACACCCCACATCTTCGATGTAAGCCGTCTCTCAGAAGCTTGTCAGGTCTGTGGCGGACAGTTCCCCTTGTTACCGAGATCTCAGAAAGCACTCTTTGTCTCTTTAATAATGAAATGTTAAAAATCTTCAGCAGAGAACATAATACACGTTTTTATCATTGGGAATTAATTTCTAAGCGATTTACGGGAACGTTTCACTCGGACATCAGTTCACATCAGTTCTCCATGCTAAGACCCACGAGCTATCTCCTCTTGTAGGATGCGGTGAACTGGCTGGGCTATGCCTACTTGTATATCCGAATGCTCCGATCCCCAACCCTCTATGGCATCTCTCACGATGACCTCAAGGGGGATCCCCTGCTGGACCAGCGCCGACTGGATCTGGTTCATACTGCTGCCTTGATGCTGGATAAGAACAATCTGGTCAAGTATGACAAGAAGACAGGCAACTTCCAGGTGAGTGGGCTGAGGGATTGAGGCAAAGGTCTCAGGAACTAAGTGGTAGCCCCAGGAGACAATTTTTCAAATTGCGTTCTTGATTTGGATACTGCCCGTCTAATTGCTCATTGTTCGGAGCAATAAAAAAACGGGATTGGACTGTGGCCTTTGATTCTGGGAACTTCTAAAATGGCATATTAGAAGCTGCTGCTGCCTCCTTTCTGTCACTTGCATTGAGGTGGCTAATTCAGCTGTCTTTTCTGTGTGGGCACAGAAAGTGGGACCATTGGTCAGTGTACTGTGCCATGTTTCCTCATGTACGTGGGCCCGGCGGTAGTGTTGTCGTCAGTTCGTCCAGTGGGCGCGCGGTGGGCACCCGTGGTCCACAGTGAGAGGTTGCCACTTGTTAATGATCGTTGTTGGACCGAGTGTTCCTCCTTTGTAGGTGACGGAGCTGGGCCGCATAGCCAGCCACTACTACATCACCAACGATACAGTACAGACCTACAACCAGCTGCTGAAGCCCACCCTGAGTGAGATTGAGCTTTTCAGAGTCTTCTCCTTGTCCTCAGAGTTTAAGAACATCACTGTGAGAGAGGCGAGTCCCCATGGCATGTTGGGACAGGTGGTTGGTACTCACTGCCGAACCCCTGGTTGGGTTCTCTCCTCAGTCACCTGCCTTTTTCATGACCTGTTTCCTTCTTGTGGCAGGAGGAGAAGCTGGAGCTGCAGAAATTGCTGGAGCGGGTGCCCATTCCCGTGAAGGAGAGCATTGAAGAGCCCAGTGCAAAGGTGAGTCCGCTCCCCGGCTTGGGAGAAGGAGCGGGTTGTTTAGTAATCTCCTAATTCAAGTTCGTATTTGGGGACCTGCTTGGTTCTCCCAGTTTTTGCATCCTTCTAACATGGTCTTTTTATGTGGAGTAATGATTATTTAATGCCTATAAAGCAAGATCTTACCTAGCATGGACTCCGGAACAGAAATGTGGTTCACTTTCTTGGACTGGACTCTTCAGTGATTGGCCGCCTTCTGGCCAATCTTGCTTTTTTCCAGATCAATGTGCTGCTCCAGGCCTTCATCTCGCAGCTGAAGTTGGAGGGCTTTGCGCTAATGGCGGACATGGTATATGTCACACAGGTGAGAGCAGAGTGGTGCTGCCAGAAGAGACCTGAGCAGCTCGCAGCTTGTGCTGGTGTGCATCTTGGAGAAGGGAGGCCTGACCCTAGTGAGGGGGAAAGAAGGCCAAGTTTTGCCCTATTTGGCTCGTTGGTTCATGTGCGTCTGGTATAGCCACTCTGTGTCACTGACCTTAAGTATGCGGAGAGGTAGGGCCTTAAGAGAGAGTGCTGTGGAGAGCCACAAAACGTGGTGTCTGCCTTCCTACAGGGAATGACTTCCCACTGTGGCTGCTGGGCTCAGATGTAGATCCGGAAACGGCAGAAGGCTCTTAGCTATGCTTGGTCTTTATCTGTAAGGGCAAGTCACTAGCATCCTTACTCCTGCTAGATCCCTAGTGCTAAGTGAGCCGGAGCTTTAAAATCGTGCAGTGAGTATTGAGTGAAGATGCACGGTGAGCTCGAGCTGCACTTTCTGACGGTTCCGCGTTTGGCAAGCACCTCCTATAAAGGGGAACGGTAATTACAGAGGGACTTGGTTCGTGCGTGGTGTGCCTCACCGCATCAGAGCTTGAGGTAGTTAAGCCACGTGTCGGGTGGCTTCATGAGGTCTGGGGATAGTGGGGACTTAACAGAGGGAATGCTTTCTCTTTCCCAGTCGGCTGGCCGGTTGATGCGTGCCATCTTTGAGATCGTCCTGAACCGAGGTTGGGCGCAGCTTACGGACAAGACGCTGAATCTCTGCAAGATGATTGACAAGCGCATGTAAGGGCCCGGGGAGCTGGAAGCTGGTCACCGTGAGCTAAGGTCCCAGGCTGAGGGTGTGGTGGGGAATCCTTGGAGTGCTCTTATCTCTGAGGCCCTCGCGCCTGAAGTGGGACTTGGACTTGGGTGAAAGTTGACAAGAGGGAAGGCCCTTTGGGTGGAGCCCAGGGGTGGGGGGAAAGGGGTGGGGAGTGATGGCTTGCAAGTGTCGCTGCTGGTGTGGTTCCCGGAGCTTTCCATTAACGACTGTGTTTTGTGTGGTCACGGCTAATCTGTTGGAAGCCATGGTGAGGGCCATTTGTAACACAAGGGACTGACGGAGATGTGTCCCTCCTGGCTAGGTGGCAGTCCATGTGTCCTCTGCGCCAGTTCCGGAAACTCCCTGAGGAAGTAGTGAAGAAGATCGAGAAGAAAAACTTCCCCTTTGAGCGTCTGTATGACCTGAATCATAATGAGATAGGTGTGTGGGAAGCTCTCCTCTTTCTCCTTACTGCTCAGACATCTTTCTAAGCCTTCTTACTTCCCAATTCTGGGGCCTGGTGCCCTGTTGTCCTGTGTTCATTTCTCACAGCCCACTGACGTGACTTTGAATCCTCTGGGCTGCCCTAAGAGTGAGGGGCGGGAGTCTGTGCACGGGAGTGGAATGTGCCCCTTGCCCTCAGGGCCCAGTTTGCAGCCCTGCTTGGCAGGCTGGGCCGCAGCCGCTGTACTCTCGTGTCCTCCTAGGGGAGCTTATCCGCATGCCGAAGATGGGGAAGACCATCCACAAGTACGTCCACCTCTTCCCCAAGTTGGAGTTGTCGGTGCACCTGCAGCCCATCACACGCTCCACCCTGAAAGTGGAGCTGACCATCACGCCGGACTTCCAGTGGGATGAGAAGGTGAGGCCTCGCTTGGTGGAGGCTCGCAGAATGCTCCCGAGGAGAGCTGGATCGGAGCTGTGAGTCCACGCTGGCTCACGTCCTTTTACTTGTGCTTGTATTGACAGGTTCACGGGTCATCCGAGGCATTCTGGATTCTGGTGGAAGATGTGGACAGTGAGGTGATACTCCATCATGAGTATTTTCTACTCAAGGCCAAGTATGCCCAGGATGAGCACCTCATTACGTTCTTCGTGCCTGTCTTTGAACCGCTGCCCCCTCAGTACTTCATCCGAGTGGTGTCTGACCGCTGGCTCTGTGAGTGTGTCTCTACGTGGTCCCATAGGGGCACGTCTTCTGGGGGATCATAGGAGTGTCTTGGCCTTTGGACTGGACTAGACTTCGTGGGGTCGCAGCGATATGACCTGCTGTTGCCTTGGGGTTTCCAGCGGGCATGGAGGGGCTCTGAGGGGCCATTAGGTAAGGGAGGACTGCTCATGACCCCTCCCGTTTCTGTTCTGGCAGCTTGTGAGACCCAGCTGCCTGTCTCCTTCCGGCACCTGATCCTACCGGAGAAGTACCCGCCTCCAACCGAGCTTCTGGACCTGCAGCCCTTGCCTGTGTCTGCCCTGAGAAACAGCGCCTTCGAGAGCCTTTACCAGGACAAATTTCCTTTCTTCAACCCCATCCAGACCCAAGGTAGGCGTTTCCATCCCCAGGAGGTCGTTTCCTTTGGGGGCCTTTTAAGGTCCCCTGGACACAGATACGTCCCACGGCAAGAAGGGAAGTGGGGTGCTCAGGTAGACGGAGCTCGGCGTGCCGACTGAGAGCACACCGGGACTTTTCCCCTCTCAGTCCTTGGTTGCTGTTAGATTTCCTTTGCTTGTCTGCACGTGCCACTGGTGAGGGTCAGTAGAACAAGGTCTTACGAGGGTACATTGTTGTTTCTCAGGCTCAGGAGGCTGGATCCGTGCTCCTGTTGCTCAAGTATTGAGCCAGCGTGTGCAGCACTGACGGAAGCCTCCTTCCCCTCATTGTTTTCAGTAACAGCCACGTTCAGAGTATGCCCTGTTGCCTGAGTACTTTTGGCTGAGTGCATCTGGGTGTTTCTGTTTTATGCCTTCCGCCGATGCTGTGAGGGATTCACTGTCGGTGGTACTGCTATTCGTGTCCCGTTTCACAGATGAGGAAGCTCGGCAGGGAGGGGCACGTCAGCTGAACCAGCTAATAAACAGAACTTGGACTTCAGCCAGTCTTAATGCCAGGACTTTGGCTTTACTTTCTTCTTTATTAGACCGTTTCCAGGGACCACAGGAGAGTGTTGGAGGGGCAGAGAAAGGTAGCCAGTCCCTTTTTGTTCTGCATCCTGGTCCCTGAGAGGACCGGCAGAGAAGCACAGGATACTTGGCCTCCTTCCCTCTGCCATCCTGCAGATCTCCACGCTACCCCACCTCTTGGTCCGGGCTCCAGCCCTGTTGCCTGTGTGTGAGAGGGAGAAAATGGGGGGAGAGGTGGAGTAGGCCGACTGCAGGTAGAGGCCCTGATGCCACCCCCTTCGTGGTTGGCGCTTGACAGCTGACTGACTGGCTGAGTTTCTCCTGGTGTCCTCTGTTCTAAGGAGTGGTCTGAGTCTCTTCTCTCCTCGGTGTCTCTCCCCCCCGCCCCCCCCCCCCCCCCCCCCCGCTCTGCCGGCTTCCAGTGTTCAACACCGTCTACAACAGTGATGACAATGTGTTTGTGGGGGCCCCCACGGGCAGCGGGAAGACCATCTGTGCAGAGTTCGCCATCCTGCGGATGCTGCTGCAGAACTCGGAGGGGCGCTGTGTCTACATCACCCCCATGGAGGCCCTGGCGGAGCAGGTATGTGGCATGGTGCTGGGTCACGTGCGAACCTGCCTGGAAGCTGTTTTCCTCTGAGCCCAGATCAGAATTCTCTAAGCCCTTGAAATTTGCAGGGTGATTTGTGGCAAGACCCTTCTTTCTTTTGTTGGTGTCCTCGGTGCGTGTACTGCAGGAAAACTCTACTGTCCTTTAAAGGTCAATGTGGGATTAGAAAGTAGTTTGAGGTGCACAGAGCAACAGGTCTCTCTGTTTGGCTTCTCAGGCTCTTCTCGTTAAAAGTGAAACGATGCCTGGCCTGATGTTTTTCTGCCTTTCCTGCGTGCCAGGTTTACATGGACTGGTATGAGAAGTTCCAGGACAGGCTCAACAAGAAGGTGGTGCTCCTGACGGGGGAGACCAGCACAGACCTGAAGCTCCTGGGCAAGGGCAATATCATCATCAGCACCCCTGAGAAGTGGGACATCCTTTCCCGGCGGTGGAAGCAGCGCAAGAATGTCCAGAATATCAACCTCTTTGTGGTGGATGAAGTCCACCTTATCGGGGGCGAGAATGGGGTATGGCTTGACCTTGAAGCACAGAGGGGGAGCTGTGATTGGCTGAGTGGCCTTGGCATTGGGACTTACGTTTGGGTCTGAGGCCAGAGACTAGGTGCTTCTTCCAAAAGGATTCTGCTTATCTCTTTATTCCAGAGGGACAGTGTGAGACTTCTTAGGTCATATTCTTGGAAAGTAGCGTTGCTTAGTGGAGATTGGCTGCTATGGCGGAGGTGAAACCAAAGATAGGCGAGGACCCTAATTAGAAGGAAGAGTGAGGTGATCATTTCGAGGTGGTTGGGTCAGACGGACAGGCTAACTCAGGGTGCAGGCTGGGGATGGGGTGCGTGGGCCTGTAGTGACTCCCTCCCCGTGTCCCAGCCTGTCTTAGAAGTGATCTGCTCCCGGATGCGCTACATCTCCTCCCAGATTGAGCGACCCATTCGCATCGTGGCACTTAGCTCCTCGCTCTCGAACGCTAAGGACGTGGCCCACTGGCTGGGGTGCAGTGCCACCTCTACTTTCAACTTCCACCCGAACGTGCGCCCTGTGCCCTTGGAGCTGCACATCCAGGTAGGGCCCGCTCTCCCCGCGCCTACGTGGCCTCACGTCGGAGGACCAGCTCTCACTTCTGTCTCTTCGTTTCCCTCGGTCTCCAGGGCTTCAACATCAGCCACACACAAACTCGCCTGCTCTCCATGGCCAAGCCCGTGTACCATGCTATCACCAAACACTCTCCCAAGAAGCCGGTCATTGTCTTTGTTCCGTCCCGAAAGCAGACTCGCCTCACTGCCATCGACATCCTCACCACGTGTGCGGCGGATATCCAGCGGCAGAGGTGGGGGGCTGTGGAGTTGGGTCACTGAGGTTGGCTCACCCTGCAGGGCGCTCTGTGTATGAGGGTGGGTGTTGGCCCCATTAGGTCAGGGGCCAGCCAGCGGTGTAGTTGGAAGGGTCTTGCCGGGGATGGGAAGGGCTCCGAGCTGAATCTGTGCCCGTACTGCCTAGGTTCTTGCACTGCACCGAGAAGGATCTGATCCCGTACCTGGAGAAGCTAAGTGACAGCACGCTCAAGGAAACACTGTTAAATGGGGTGGGCTACCTGCACGAGGGGCTCAGCCCCATGGAGCGACGCCTGGTGGAACAGCTCTTCAGCTCAGGTGCAGAAAGTCTTGTGGCCCAGGGGAGGTTCTGTCTGAGAGTGTCGGGCGATGGGTATGCGACTTTAAGACATGGGTGATCCTTCCAGCACGTGCATCATCGTCAAAATACTTTTCCGATTATTTTATCTCTTACCTCATTTGATCCGCTCAGCAGTCTCATGATACGGATCGAATATCATGCCTTCCTGCTAGATGAGAAAACAGGCATGTAAGGTGGTATTACTTTAAAACCTGGTTTTCTAGACCAGGACCTTTGACCAGTAGACCTGGTTTCCCATGGATACCACACTCACCAAGGTTGGTAGATCTTAGAGGTGTAGTAAATGCTAGAACTGTGAGTCTCGTCCGGGTGGTCTGTGTGCTCCTGTCCCTCTTGACCTGTGGCATTCCACGCGGGGTGTTCTCTCTGACACTGTTGGGTGGACGTGCTCCTGCCACAGTTGGTTACTGGCACTCTTCGATGCTTGAACCCGTCACTCCCAGCTCGGTTTTGCTGCCACGTACTGAGCCAGCCCATGACTGAGGTGGTGTTAGCGCTTTCCAGTCAGCAAGGCCAGTCTGACAGGCAGATGGCTAAGCCTCGCTTTCCCTGGGCTTGGAATTCTGTTCCGGGATTACCCCGTTTCCTGTAGGGTAGTCTCCTGAGCAGGGCAATGGCAGCTTGGAGCCACCTCTTACAGCATTGTGTTAGCCCTTACGCATTATTCGGGCTCACTCTCAGCAGGCTTTGCTGTGAGTTCTGACGCGTAGCACAGGGTGAGCCCCCTACCGGCGCAGGAGACAGATCCTCCCAGAGAGCCCTGCGCTGAGTCTTCTCCCCTCTGCCGCTCAGGGGCCATCCAGGTGGTGGTAGCTTCTCGGAGTCTCTGCTGGGGCATGAACGTGGCCGCCCACCTGGTGATCATCATGGACACCCAGTACTACAACGGCAAGATCCACGCGTGAGTCTCGCTGTGCTCTGCGGTAATGGGAACCTTCCTCCTAAGAGGAACGTAACATCTGCAGATCCAGAAATGATGAAGGAAACGTGTTAGGGAGATAAACCGCCAGCTGAGATTCCCCTATAGCCAGGTGTCTGAGAGTTTTCAGTCTCAGGACCTACGCTCACTTTTGCTTCTGGGGTCGGTGTGTTGTATTTCAGCAAGTTGGAAAACCAGGAAGTTCGAGCTAGAGATGAGGTAGTTAACTCGTTTATTTTATAGGTTGGGAAAGT
The DNA here is from genome assembly GCF_023065955.2 of Ursus arctos. Lineage (NCBI taxonomy): Eukaryota > Metazoa > Chordata > Mammalia > Carnivora > Ursidae > Ursus > Ursus arctos. The sequence continues at coordinate 51,919,305 of NW_026623100.1, read as the reverse complement.
GACGTGGTCCAAGTCAAACACCTTCGTGGTGACAAGAAGTAGAAGGTTCGGTTTTTCTCAGAAAAAGCTTGAATGATTTGATTCTTAATAATAATTTGTTCTCAAAATGTAGTTTTTTTTTTTTCTGAAGTGGATTATTTATGGTTTATCTTTAATGTCTGAAATTCCTTCTAGGTTTGGATTTCAGTTAGGTGACTTGCTAACTCATGAAATATGCAGTTGTTTGGGAAGCTTGACTTAATATATATTTGATCCTTGATGAGGGAGTTACTCGCTTTTGGCACACGCTGGGTTTGTAGCTCTGGTTCAGGGACCCTGAGCAGCAAAGTCCCAACTCTTACCCTTGAAAACTGCAATGATCTAGAGATATGTGAAACTGGTACCTGAGCACAAGAAGTCCTAACCACAGGGGTTAGCTGTAATTTGCTGCTATCCCCCATGTTCGCACTGTATTCTCTGCCATCGAGGGGGTCCAGGCCTCCCGAGTGTGGTCTCTGTGTTGATGCACCTTTGTCGCCTTTCATCTCTTCTGTCCCCAGGTATGTGGATTACCCCATCTACGACGTGCTTCAGATGGTGGGGCATGCCAACCGCCCTTTGCAGGATGACGAGGGGCGCTGTGTTATCATGTGCCAGGGCTCTAAAAAGGTCAGTCCTGGCCTTGGGTACCCTCTTGAGATCGTGGGCTTCAGAGGAGAGTCTTTAATAGGTGTCTTTTCTTGTTTACGTTCTTTCTGTCAACTTCTGTTTCTTTTATTTTCCATATTGCTTTTGTAATAAGCCTTTCAGCCACTTGGAATTTTGTAGCCCTTTGTTTTTGCTGCCATTGTTGATCTCACGTGTTGAGGTCTTTACTTTCTTGCTGGTTCTTCATGTACTGTGAGGCCTGCGTGATTTGCTATATCCCTGTTCCCGTTGTGAGAGTAACTAAGATACCGGTGGGAACAGGCATACACACCCAACGTTCGCTTACACGCACACCCAGCATTCTGCTTACACGCCCAGCATTCCAGGTGCAGACCCAGTTCACCTTGTTGGTACAATGATTTCTTCCATTGTTCCACAGGTGTTCTAGCTGTGTCTGTCACACAAGGGCTGTTTCCTGTTGATTTGCCCTTCTTTGTGACGATGTTGTCACTGACTATATTACTCTCTCTCCTTTTCCAATGCACAGGATTTCTTCAAAAAGTTCTTGTATGAGCCATTGCCAGTAGAGTCCCATCTGGACCACTGTATGCACGACCACTTCAACGCTGAGATTGTCACCAAGACCATCGAGAACAAGCAGGACGCCGTGGACTACCTGACCTGGACCTTCCTGTACCGCCGCATGACCCAGAACCCCAATTACTACAACCTGCAGGGTCAGCGCGCTCAGAGGACACGGTGTCCTTCTGTGGTTCTCCTGGTGCTTGCAGGCCATCTCCCGCTGACTCCCTGCTTCTCTCACCTTCACAGGCATCTCGCATCGTCACCTGTCTGACCACTTGTCCGAGCTCGTGGAGCAGACCCTGAGTGACTTGGAGCAGTCCAAGTGCATCAGCATTGAGGACGAGATGGACGTGGCGCCCCTGAACCTGGGCATGATCGCTGCTTACTATTACATCAACTACACCACCATTGGTGAGGGGCCGGCAGGGGTTGCTGTCTGGGGAGCCCAAGCTAAAGAAGTCTCTTGCGGGGGCCTGCAGCCCACCGGGATGAGCGAGCCCAGGGCTTCCAGTGCCCCGTGTGTCGTTCAGAGGGATGGATCGTAGGGTAGTGCAGGGTAGGGCAGCCCAGGCAGTTAACTCTCCACCTTCCTCCTCTTCTGACTTCTCCACTTTCTCCTCCTCCTTGGCTGTCAGAGCTCTTCAGTATGTCCCTGAATGCCAAGACCAAGGTGCGAGGGCTTATTGAGATCATCTCCAATGCGGCGGAGTACGAGAACATTCCCATCCGGCACCATGAAGATAACCTCCTGCGGCAGGTGAGGACATCTTGGGTTCAGGATAACATCTTTAGACTTGAAACTTGGCCTGTGTGCCCAGAGCACATGGTGTCCTTGTCAGCACAAGAAGACCCCAACATATCCCCCACACTTCTCTGTTTTGAAGGGTTGTGAGCTTGGGGCAGGTGGTGCTTTGGGCCCAAGAGCTGTTCTCAGGTTCGTCACCAGCTATTTTTCTTCCCCCTCCAGTTGGCTCAGAAGGTCCCCCACAAGCTGAATAACCCGAAGTTCAATGACCCGCATGTCAAGACCAACCTGCTTCTGCAAGCTCACCTGTCCCGCATGCAGCTGAGCGCTGAGCTGCAGTCGGATACAGAGGAAATCCTCAGCAAGGTAGGTGTGGGTGCAGGTGTGGGCGTGGAGCGGAGGGGCCAGGGGTGGCCTATGAAGTCGCGGTTCCAACCATGCCTTCTCTTGCACTCCTATCCCTGTTCAGGCAATCCGGCTCATCCAGGCCTGTGTGGATGTCCTTTCCAGCAACGGGTGGCTTAGCCCTGCTCTGGCAGCTATGGAGCTGGCCCAGATGGTCACCCAGGCCATGTGGTCCAAGGACTCCTACCTGAAACAGCTGCCGCACTTCACCTCGGAGCATATTAAACGTTGCACAGACAAGGTGAGCTGGGTCTGGACCTGGACGGCTGGGCGGCTCAGCTAAGTGTCCTGGGAGGTGGGGGCAGTTGAAGGGGTTGTGGGAGGTGAGTCACGGTAGGGAGAGTTGGAGTTTCTCAGTTTCTCTGAGGGTGTTACATACTGAGATACTGGAGAGCCTGACAGTGTACAGTCGTGGGCTGCGTTCTTCCTGAAGCCGTGTCTTTACATGATCTGATGGCACAGGAAGGAAAATTAGCAGCTGTTTGGAGCCAGGTTTCATTTGCTGTTAGTATGTGCTCTCCTTCCCTGACCTCTGAATGCCCACTGCAGGGAGTGGAGAGCGTGTTTGACATCATGGAGATGGAAGACGAAGAACGAAATGCGCTGCTGCAGCTGTCCGACAGCCAGATCGCAGACGTGGCCCGCTTCTGCAACCGCTACCCTAACATCGAGCTTTCGTACGAAGTGGTGGATAAGGACAGCATCCGCAGGTGAGCCTGGGCCGGCCGGGCGCCCTGCCCCCGGGGTCCCTGCTGGGCCCGGCGTGATGGTGCGCTCCGACCCCACTGCCTCGGTGCTGACGCGCCGCCCTGCCCTTCTCCCTGCAGCGGTGGGCCGGTGGTGGTGCTGGTGCAGCTGGAGCGAGAGGAGGAAGTCACAGGCCCTGTGATCGCGCCTCTCTTTCCGCAGGTGGGTCCTAGTAGCTGGACAGGAAAACCAGGTAGAAATGAAATGAATGAAAACCAGGTAGAAAACTTCCTGAAATTTCCTCCTGAAAGACAGTTGGATCTAACTAAGACGTTAAAACTGTCAAAAGGTATCTCAAATGAGCTCCATTTTTAAGTAGCAGTACGAGGTTTCTTCTGGAGGCTTTATCCATTGGCTCGCGTTCAGAGTTCAAGCGTACATTGTCAGTGGGGGAAGGAAGTTTAGAGTAATGACGAGACACAAGGCTGAGAATTAATACTGGGGCCATGGGTGGTTTGGTGGTTGTTGCGCTGGAAGACAATTCAGGTGACTGGTCATTGTTAAAAACATCGGTTATACAGTATTGTTAGTCTCTGTGATTGTTAAGATGAATTTTTTTTTAAACGACTCCGGGATAGTTGGGCTTTTCTAGTTGGTGTTTCTTCTCCTTTCTCACTGCCACTTCACTCGGCGTCCAGTTACTTGGTTCTTTACCACCTGAAAGAAAATCTGATCCCGTATATGAGAGAATATTTGAGGACCGAAAGCAGAAACAAGCTACACTGTAATGTTTCATTTTACAAACTAGTGGTTTAATAGGCTCTGGGGAAAGAGAGCTTTAAACTGGAATACTTGGACTTTCAGACAGGGATGGCCTGTTGTGGATCCTGTCTGGGGCGGGCTTTTCTCCATGTCAGCTGGTTTTGCTTATCTGCCATGGGTACTTTTTACTTAAAGGGGTCTCAGGAACTCCGCTGCCGGGCCCCAAGGACTAGATCTCTAATAGTGGAATCTTGGATTCATTGGCAAACGCTGAATGTCAGGAGGAGGTATTTTGGAATAAATAAGGAAATGAGCCAGAACCAATAGTGAGTTCATCCACTTAAAAACAGTTCATTTGAAATAACTTTTTGACCGTTTCGAAAGTCTTTGTTACACCAAATTGTCTTTTAGGAGGAAATTTTATTTCATTTTTTAAAAGATTTATGTATTTTATTTTATTTTTTAAGATTTTATTTATTTTGAGAGAGAGCAAGCGAGAGCACGAGCGAGGGGAAGGGGCAAAGGAAGAGAGAAAAGCAGATTTCCCGCTGAGTAGGATGTCCAGTGCAGGGCTTGATCCCAGGACCCCAGGATCGTGACCCGAGCCAAAGGCAGACGCTTAACTGACTGAGCCACCCAGGCGCCCCTTATTTATGTATTTTAGAGAGAGCAAGTGTGGTGGCGGGGGTGGGGGGGCAGAGGGAGAGAGAGAATCTCAGGCCAACTCCCCATTGAGTGAGGATCCGAACGGATATGAGTCTCGATCCCAGGACCCTGGGATGATGACCTGAGCTGCAATCAAGAGTTGGCCGCTTAACCGACTGAGCTGCCCAGACACCCCCCCTGCCAGGAGGAAATTTTAGAAAGCTTTCTGTCTGGTTTTTATTTCCCTACTTTTGTAACCATTCTCATGGTCTCATGGCCATCGCGTTTTACATGCTGAAATTCTTGGCTCTTGGTCACCGCAGAAACGTGAAGAGGGCTGGTGGGTAGTGATCGGCGATGCCAAGTCCAACAGCCTCATCTCCATCAAGAGGCTGACCCTGCAGCAGAAGGCCAAGGTGAGTGAACACTGGCCCCAGCATTTGTTCTGCGATGGGGTCAGGGTGAGAACTCTGCCCTCCCCACCCCACATCTGCTCGCCCTGATTTCTGCCTGCTTTCTCTAGGTGAAGCTTGACTTTGTGGCCCCAGCCACTGGTGCCCACAACTACACCCTGTATTTCATGAGTGATGCTTACATGGGATGTGACCAGGAATACAAATTCAGTGTGGACGTGAAGGAAGCGGAAACAGACAGTGACTCGGACTGAGTCCAGAGGCGCTTGCACGTACTCTTACCAAGAGGAGAGAATTGCACCTGAGTTAGGAACACGTACAGTTACGTGGGGACCAGGGCTGTTGCTGTGCCATCTGGCCAGTCAGTGCAGGTGCCGTCCCAGCCCCCTTCTCCTACTTGGCCCTCTTACTCCCTTGCCGTCTAGACTTGGGATCCAGTGTCTGCAGGTGTCCTGTAGTTGTCGAGCATAAACTATGTACAGCATTTTTAGGCATGTTCTGTGTAGTTCCTTTTGTCAGACATTCTAATAAAATAACTTGGAAAAACCGTTTGTCTTTGCAGTGTTCCCAAATTAAAGTTTCTTTTCTCTGCCTAAGGCCCTTGGCCAAAAACATTTGGATTTTTAGCCACTGAACTTGCTCATAATGAATACTTCTAGAGGACAAGTCTGCTCTTCAGTTGGGCTGTCACCTGCAGCCTTTCCTGTCAGTGTAGAGAGGGAACAAGGTTAGATAGCTGTCAGAGTTATGCCCTTTTCTCCCACCTCTGTTGTTACCCAGATATCAGCACTACTGTAGGAACTAACACTGAACTCGAGTCTCCCAAGATCTGCAGTGTCCCCTCCCATAAGGAGGCAGTACCAGAAAGGAGATTAGAACACACCAGCTGGGTGTGGCCCAGTCTTGGTAAACCAATTCTGTGATCTGCATTTACAAATTTTCCTCTTCAGATTCTTGCCTTCTGTTGTTTAGGAATAAATGTGCATAAAGTTGGAAGATAATTTTCAAGCATAGTGTCTCTAGGTCGGCAGTTTTCAAGTAATAGGATCTTAGGACCCCTTTTACATGACAAAAAATACCCCCAAAGATATTTTATCACCTTGGTTATATCTATTGATGTTTACTATATTAGGGATTAAAACAATTTAATGCATTAAAAATAATTTTTAAGATTTTATTTCTTTAATTAGAGCACAAGCAGGAGGAGCGGCAGAGGGAGCGGGAGCAGCAGGCCTCTCTCTCCGTGGGGCAGGGAGCCTGATGCGGGGCTCTATCCCAGAACCCTGGGATCATGACCTGAGCTGCAGACAGACGCTTAACCGACTGACCACCCAGGTGCCTTGGTAACTTAATATTTTATGAAAAATACCTTCTGAAACAAATCCGGGGAGAAGACAGCATTTTACATTTTTACAAATCTCATTAGGTCACGTCTGCTGTAATGAAAGACATTCTCATAGCTATTCCTGTAATTTTGTATTTGTTGACGTCAAATGAACTAGAACTGTCTTTACACAGATACGAAACCAGACAAGGGTTTTTAAAGCCTTTTCAGGTAATTAGCCGTTTGATATTACACTGAGACTCCACAAGTGAGTTTTTTAAAGGCAGTGTGGAATCTACAACCTTATCAAATAAACTTGCTCTACTCTGTTGCATTAAAACCACTGGTCTTGGGGCGCCTGGGTGGTGTAGTCACTTAGGCATCTGACTTGGTTTCACCTCAGGTCATGATGTCCGGGTCATGACATAGAGCTCCACGTTGGGCTCTGCTTGGTGTGGCGTTTGCTTGAGATTCTCTGCCTCTGTCCCTCCCACTTGTGCTGTGTGTCTCTCTCAGATCTTTTTAAAAACCCCCAAAAAACCACTGGTCTTACGCTTTTTTTTTTTTACGATGTTATTTGAAAGAGAGCACAAGCAGGGGAAGGAGAGGGAGAAGCAGACTCCTTGCTGAACAAGGAGCGTGACACGGGGCTCGATCCCAGGACCCTGGGATCGTGACCTGAGCAGAAGGCAGATGTTTAACCCACTGAGCCACCCAGGCACCACCACCCTCCTGCTTTTTAAAACATTTTATTTGTTTGGTCTTACACTTTGAATGAATTTCTTAACCATGAAAGATTTCATAATATCATGCATTAGTCATTTGGAAAATGTTGGTTCACTGATTTCGGCAGATCTTCCAAATGACACATTTCATCATACAGACTGCATCTGTTAATACCACCAGTCTCCTCAGAAAAGCAAGCGCTGGGAAGATGTCAAGCTCACGGTGGCAATACAAGGTTTCGAAAATTCTAATTTTTGCTTAAGAGCTTTATTGTTTCATTGGCAACACTACCAGTTTCCCTTGACGCGAAAGGCTCACTCCATCCATGTCCCAGAAAATGTCTGCCAGGTAAGCCAAGTCTAACTAACGTAATTTGCTAATTTTTTCAAGTCAAAATGGGGCCACGAAGACAGTTCAGCTTACACAACTGCTTTTTGTCAGGACAGCCTTACTTCAGTGTGTGGCAGGAGGGCTTTATCCTGCTTTCCATGGCCGGCGTGTTAGCTTGTGTTCTCGGGTCAAGATTTAACAGTGTTTAGTGGGTTCTATCCAGGGCATTTGTAAACGAGGCTGCCACGGTTTCTACCGTGAGGGCAAGGCAGTGAAGACGACGGCCACTAGTATGAGGTGCCACTGCCTTGATTCCTGCCACAGCTGACCGCACAGGTCCCCTGAAAGGCTCTCGGGAACCACAGCGGGAGCCACTGCAAGGCACCGCCCTGGCTGTCTTTCCAAAACCTAAGGTCCTGATTTCTGTGGTATAAACAATCAGGTGAAGGCTGTAGCTCTGGGGACAGTCCTCAAGTCAAAACCCATTTGGAAGTGACTTTCAGAGGACAACTTGAATGAGATCGAAGAAGTGATAGCTTAAGGAGTGGTTCTCTACCTTTTTTCATTATCATGCCCCTAATGAGCCTTATTAGGTCTTTTTTCTATTTGCCTCCACCACAAAAATTTAATACTGGTGGTTCATTAGCCACAAATTATGGTCTCTAATATTTTCATGCCTCCCACCCAAGAACCGACTTTCAGCCCCACTGAGAATGTATGGCCTGTAGCCAGTAGTAACTCCCTCTTAGGGTTCACGCCCTTCCCCATTTATTTTTCGGCATTCGCAGTTGCCACCACAGCATACCTGCACAGAAGACACAACGGCGTTTCTAAGGGAAAGCAGAAGCATGTCTTACTCTAAACCAGCCTACATTAAAAAATGTCCTGCAGTACTGAATGTCTAAAATGTAAGGATCTACCCAGAAATAAGGAAGGCAGAACCTATTTCTAGAAAAGCACTCGCCATGGAATTCTTTTAAGCTGTGAATGTCCTTATGAAATAGGACTTGGGACTCAGATGACCTATTTCTAGAAAGCTTCCTGTTTCTGAAAAGGCTAAGATGTACCCCCTTCTACACAGAGATAAGGTGGTTATAAAGACTCTAGGCACCCCCCAAAACTGAACACTGTGCCCTCAAGCAAGCAAAAGCTGTAGCATAACCACAACGCACTGAAGTTCTGTAGCTCTTCACCGAGGGCTGCATGTCATAGGAGGGGAAGAGGGAGTGGTTCTGTGGCTCTGCACGTCTACCCACGTCTGAATGGAAGAGAGCCAAGTTAGACGAAGGTCAAGGATGCTCCTCCTGGTCCTCTTGGGGCTGGGAAAGTCTTAAGACATTTTCTGGGGAACCATGATTCTGTTCAGAGTCAAGGTGGCTCAGATGCCTTCTGGTCGGTGATACTTCCAGAAGGCCACCTCTCCGTCATCACTGCAGGAGGCCAGAAGCCCCTGCTCCTTAGGGTTCCAGGCCACACAGTTGACATCCTGGGAATGGGCCTGAGGCAAGTGGGCTGTCAGGGAGAAGGTGGGCTGCTGTGGATCTGAGCTGGGATCCTCTTCAAACACACGGATGGCATCATCCCCGCAAGCTGTAGCCAGGGCCCCTGTCAGCTGACACCTGGGAGGAACGTGTGCATCAGTGAGTGTGGCTCCTCCCTCCCCAACGAGGCGGATCAGGCACAAGAGATCGGTTCTACTGTCCTTGGGCAGCTCTTCCCAAACAGCAGGCCTCAGCTCAAAGGCCATTATTGAAGAGCTTCCCTAACTAACGCAAGGCCACAGGCATCACCCCCTAATTCTTCGAGTGCTGCCATCTAGGTGAGGTTTCCCCAGTCAACCCAAAAAACTCCTTGATTCTGAACTGCACTTTGCTCACTTAGCCCAAGCAGCTTCCCTTATCGCAAGTCGTTCTTAACTATTTCTTTTCACAGGAATGGGCCGTTGATTTTCACCGTACTTCTCCTAAGGTCACTTTTGTCATTCCCAAATGTTTGCTAATATAAATACAGCTTAGATGCACATCACTATTTTCCTCGTCTAGGATTATTTCCTCCAGATAGATTCCTGCGGCCAGAACTGCCCTCTGACCACTCTCCTATATGAATAGTATGGCTTTCCTAGACTCCATTAAGGGGAGAGTCAGTGTTACCAAATCATAAAAACTGCAGCCAGGAATCCAATTTCAAGAATAACATTTCTGGATGTATGAGGCTGTGTGACACGCCCCCCCTTCCCCAACACAAGGCTGGTGCTGCTCTCACAGCCTGTGATCTTGAAGTAGGTACAGGCCTGCGTCTGTAAGTCTGTCCTCTGCTCCTGTGAACCTCAGGCCAGCCGGCCCTAGACCAGCAGGGCAGACAGTCCGCCTGGCCTGCAGAAATGAAGGCAGCTGCCCTGCAGTCCAAGTACTCCCCAAGGTGGTAGACAGAACCACGGGGGTTTGTCTTCTCTAAAATCTCTCCAAACGGGTGGGTGTGGGGATGGAGGTCTTACCAAGCCACGTCGTAAATGGTCCTGGAGTGGAAGCCTGACAAAGTGCAGACACATTTCCAGCTGGGGTCAGAGCCGCTGCACGCCACCCCTGCACAACAGACTTCTCTTGAGCCTCACACAGGTCCGTGTCCTGGGCACCTTGGGAGGAGCTCCTCATCTGCCCTCCCTCACCCCCACCTTCAATCACGAGGACTCATTTTGGTTCCTCCGTCCCCATCCTTACTGATCTGCCTTACATACTGTGGTCAGGCAGGGATTTTTACAGAATTCTCAGAAGGCACGGCCCTGTTCTTTAAAAACTTTTTGCCGCAGACTATGTCTGACTAGTTAGCCTGACTTTTAAGGCCACCAACCAGCTCAGCCACCCAACCCACTCCCCAGATCCTTTATACCCTCTGCTCCATCTAAAGGAATCACGGTCCCTGGTGTAAATCTAGGCTTTTGCACCTTCAATGCCTTTGCTCATTCTGTTCTGTTTTCACCCAAAAGTCTCTTCTGTTAAGTTTTTCCTGTCTTAAAATCCTATACACACTTTCAAGTTCGCATGAAATGGCTCCTCTTCCACATAGCCTTCCCTGACTCTGCCAGCACTGGCTCGGGAGCCCTCTCGTAGCACATCTCCCTTTCTACTCCAATTTGCTCTGATTCATCTCTGTGTGTTCGACCTCTCTCTCATGAGAGAGGAGTCTCCTTTAGCTCTCTGGCCCCTCACCTTGCTCGTTGTCCGGTAGATACTGGCGCCAGATACGCACAGTACGGTCATCACTGCAAGATGCCAAGCGCTGGCCACTGGGGTCAAAGGCTAAGCTCCACACAGTGGATTCATGGCCTTCCAGGGTGGCATAGCATACCCAATCATCCTCTTCCTCCCGGTAGAGCTTCACCGTGTCATCGTAGCTGGCAGAGGCTAACAGCTGAGGGGAGGCGGGAACACAGCACTTGTCTATAGGGCTTAGGAAGTGCCTATAGTTCCAATACCTCTCCCAGCTACGACAGTCCCAGGGATCTGTCTCTATAAAAGGATTAATAATGCCTTTTGTTCACAGATAGAGATCCCCATAAAAGGTTGAGGCTGAGAGCAGAGGAAGGCTGAGTACAACCCTCCACACCAAAATTCCTTCCCACCAAGGTACTTCACCTCACTCTTACCTCCTGGCTTGGGTGCCAAACCACATGCTTGACATCCTGTGTATGAGAGTTGAGGACACTGACACATTCATACTCATCTTCTTCATCAACTGTGGGAGGGAAAAAGAAAGGAGCCCACGAGCTGACCCTATCAGGGACACAGAGGAGGATGTCTATTCACTGGCTCCCGACTGCATCTGGAAGGATCCAGACTCACCTTCCCAGACCCACACACTCTTATCTCGGCTGCAAGTGGCAAGGAGGTTGCCAGAAGGGGCCCAGGCCACTGACTTGACCTCATTTTCATGGCCCTCCAGAGTAGTTACACACTGTGAAAAGGGAAGAGGAACAAGAATCAAGCAACTAAGATCCCTGGCGTTCTTTTCATAGGTACAGTCGAGCTAGCCCAGGTTGGCTTAGGTTCCTGAACCAGCCCTGGGGAGCAAAAAGGCAACAATCCTGCTCCCATCCAGCCTGGTTACCTCAAAGTCATCCTGGTTCTTTTTCCAAATGCAAGTGGTAGCATCGAAACTGGCAGAGGCCAGGTAATTGCCACAGGGAGACCAGGCTACCTTCCGCACAGTGCGCTGGTGGCCTTCGGAAAGGACAGATTTGCAGATCCAGCTGTCACCTAAAAGCAAAGGACAGGCCAAGCTCTGGAGCTGGGTGCACAAGAAGGTGCAGAGGCCCGGAGCCAAGCTGGGCTCAATAGGTGTATGTTATTAACAACATGCTTTCAGAAACCAGTAACTGACTACTTCCTCTACTTCCTCTGCAGGCATCCTTCTAAAACAAATCTGAGGAGTCACTTTTCTGATTTAAAACTGTCAATGGCTCCCAAATGCCCTCAAGATAAAATTTAAACTTCACACTAGGTCGCAAATTACTCTGCTACCTACCACCCTTCTCTCCTCCTTTTCCGGTCTCAGCAACTATCAGAATTCCCTCAACAGTTCCAGCCCATTGACGAGTTTGCTTTCAATACTTGCCGACTCCCTCGCCCAAAAAGTCTTTCCCAGAGTGGATAACGTCTAACTTGAACGCGGCTTCTCCCTCCTCCCCCATGGACTGTAACCTCATTCAGGTCGGCTTGCCCCAAAGGCTGCGCACTCCCTGAGCCCGGCACCCACACTACGCGCACGCTGAACCCTAGGCAGCAGGGGTCGTGCAGCGAGGCCGGGCCTGACCTTCCGTGCCCCAGATGCGGACTCTACGGTCACCACCGCACGACGCCAGCAGGGTTCCCGCGGGGTTCCAGGCCAAGAACCAGCAGCGGGAGTCCGGGTGGGCCGGGACGCGGCCCAGCAGCACCAGCGAGTCCTTCATGGCGGCCTAGAGCAGGGTGTGGAGGAAGTGGGCAGAGGCGGCCGTGCCGAAGGCGAGTCCCACGGTACAAACGCCCGCGACGCCCACTCCGGCCTCCGACGGCCGTCAGATTTCGCCGCTTCCGCTCGAGGGCCCGGGTCTTCCTGGGAACTGAAGTGCCCGCGGCTGCAGCCGCGCTGTCCTCTGGGAGTTGTAGTCAGCTTGCCACCCCCTAGCGGCAAGCACCGCTGGGCAGCTTCGAACTACCAGTCCCGTGAGGCCCTGCGCAGGGAGCCGGCGGCGCGCCCAGGCTGTGACGCGCGCGGGGGACGGGGCGGGGTGCCGGAGGAGGCGGAGGCAGAGGTGGAGGAAGCCGGAAGTGGATTGGGCCCGGGTCGGTCCGGGCGTTGCGGGTTTAGGGCCTGGGATCACTCTGCCCCAGGCAGCTGCGGAGCCCGTGACGGAACGGAGCGGCGCCATACCGGCCCTGCGGCCTGCTGACCGGTGAGGAACAGGGGTCGGTGTGAGGGAGGGTCCTTCCTGGCCACAGGTCGCACCCCAGAGCACTGTTCCCAGATCCCGGATCCCCGATCCCCGCGGCCCAGTCTGGTCCTCGACCCTTCGGCACTCTCTGGCCGAGACCCCGGAGCCGGGTGTCTCTCGAATCGGTAGCCGACACCGGCGCCCCCACTTCGGTCTGCCCAGGTCCTGGCCGGCTCGCAGCCCTCTCCGGGTCCCTATTCCACACCTCCGCAGCCCCATTCCAGGGGCCCCGTCCCCGCCCCCTGCCCCCCCGCCCCGACTCCCTGCAGCCCTCCTGTCTGTGCTTGGCCCCAGGTCCCACCCCCTATCCTCAGGTGTGGGCCCTGACAGCGCTGTGCCGGCCTCCCCTTCTGTGAACCCAGCGCCTTGCTCTCCTCCCCGGGACAGGCAGGCTCAGCGCGCCCTGCGGAGGTCCGCGGCGACCAGCAGCGACCGCGGAGCGACGGCGGGCGGCCCCGGGCATGTACGCCCCCGGAGGCGCAGGGCTGCCCGGCGGGCGCCGGCGGAGGAGCCCGGGAGGCAGCGCTCTGCCCAAGCAGCCGGAGCGTAGCCTGGCCTCGGCTCTGCCGGGTGCCCTGTCCATCACCGCGCTGTGCACTGCCCTCGCCGAGCCTGCCTGGCTGCACATCCACGGTGGCACCTGTTCCCGCCAGGAGCTGGGGGTCTCCGACGTGCTGGGCTACGTGCACCCGGACCTGCTGAAAGGTGAGGGCGCTGCGCGCCGGCCCTCTTCTTTCTGAGAGATAGAGGTTCCTTGGCTGAGAGCGGAATATGGTGCGGGCTGGAGCAGAGAGAGCCAGGAGCAGGCACTTGGCTTGAAGGAAACAACCCCATTCCTGCTGGGTGTTCATGCCCACCAGGTGGCTCTGTTTGGGGTCTGGCCCCTCATTAATTCTGATGTTATTCAGCCAGGCACCTACTTCTCACGCCATGCTAATCTGGACTGCTGCTATTTTCGGATTCTGCCGAGGGAAGGGCGCTGTATATCGAGAACAGATACGGGTGCTAGGCATGACAATGAGCTGCACCCTTCTAAGGAACCTATGAGATATAGAAAGATTTCTTTGGGGCAGCCTGATGGAGGGAGGAAGAGGAACTTTTAATGTGGCTAGACTTTAAAAGATATTTTTGAGTTCTGCTATAATTGGATTTTTGCTACAGAGAAAGGGTGTCTATGGCATTTTCAATAGCCAGAAGTCAGTTCCAGTGCCACTCTCAGTAAAACAATTGGAATTTGGCTCTTGGAACTTTTACAGGTGGGCTTGACCGAGGTCAGGTTGCTTTGTTCATCATCCTGCTTCCTAGCTAGGTAGGCAGAGAAAAGGAGAAAGGGACTGTTCCCTTTACTGGGCACAGAGGAGGCCAGTATGGGGGTGGGGTGGGAGAGGGGGGCTGTTCCAGGGAGCCCCATAGGTCATCCTACCCAGTCCTGTCTCCAGGAAAGAGTAAAGGATGTGTGTTGTGAGGGCAGGACTGCACATGCCTGACCCCAAAAATGGTCAGAGGACCTCAAGAAGCCTTTAGTAACAGCACAGTTCATCACCCCCAAGGTCTTTTGAACCGTTTATGAAGGTCTTCATATTTTCTCCCTGGACCACCCCCGGGTTGTGATGCATTCCAAATGTTTACTGCCCCATGTACCGGAAGTGTTAGATATCTTCGCATTGCCTCTGTAAGGATTCAGGCACTGGGATTCGGTGAAAAGGTCAAATTCCCTTCTGTGCTTTGGATTATATACCACTTCTGCGGGTCTAGTCTGAAAAACCCTGACCTTGTAGCCTAATGTTGTCTTTCTCTAAGAGTTCTCTTGCTGTTTTGCATCTCTGAGTTTTTAAGGCTTTAGGATAATTTTGTAGAGAACAGGATGGGAGTGTCTGGTTTATTTCCAGATTTCACCATGATGATGGCCTTTGGTGGTTTGGCTCATTAAGACCCCAGTTACACACACAATGCCGGAGGCTTTGTGACATACAGCTTTTGTCTGGCCTGTAGCTGGTGGTAGAAAGGCCACCATGCTTGCGTGGAGTCTGGATGGTTTTTCCCTCGGCAAATTGCCTTCTTTGAAGCACAGCTGCTGCCTTTCCACCACTTTATCCAGGTCTTTGCCATTGATCCCTTGCTGTTGCAGTGTTTCAAGAATGTGGTATCACCTGCAACTGGGAGAGAGTTTATGGTGCTTCTCGCTTTCAGATCATTCCTGGGGAGGCTCACAAAATTCGTGTGATGGAGGGAGAGGCACTGTGATCCCATGTTCTTATTTCAGAGGTCCAGGAAGCTGTGGCTCAGAGAAGTGAAGTGATCTGTCCAGGGCCACAGAGCTCGGGGCATAGCTGAGGCTTCTCGTGTCTGTTGACTCCAGTATAAAATGATGCTGTCTCGTGTGCTTGTTAACCTTTGCTTTACTTCAGTGTCACGGAGAATGACTTCATGAGTATTCCACTTTGGAGTGCACCCTTGTCAAAGGCATTCGAAAAATAAAAATAAATTCTTCATGCAGGTTCTTCTTTGTTTATGTAATATTTGCCCTTTTTAAGAAGTTTTTTAAGCCAGATTTTGTTTTTTATAAAGCATGTTGCCTTAATCTTTTTATTACATTTATTCATGTCTTTAGGGATCTTAATCTGTGGATAGTTTTTTTGTGTGTGTTTTCAAAGATTTTATTTATTTGAGGGGGGAGGGGCAGAAGGAGAGGGACAAGCAGGCTCTGCACTGAGCGTGGAGCCCAACAGGGGGCTCAGGCCCACGACCCTGAGGTCATGACCTGAGCTGAAACCAAGAGTCAGACGCTCTGCTCCTCAAGCGCCCCAACCCATGGATAGTTTCAACCTGCTTTTCTGTGGCCGTCTTCTTGGCTGTTGCAAGCTAGGAACACACGGGTGTTCATTAATAAAAGAGGTGACAGTGGTACCTCACAAACCATGACAGAGGAAGGCAAGGAATTAGGTCCCTGATAGCTTCTCTTCCTTTACTCTGTACCTGTTGGGTTTGCTGCGCAGTGGGCCTCTAGACACGAGCTCTCCTGTGTGATTATATTGATCCTTAGGGCCAAACCCATGTCCTGACATGGAAGCCTGGGATGTTTTCTATCTCAGGAGGGCACAGATCTGATGGCAATAGATGTTACAGAGGGAAAACAGACCTCTCAGGTCTCTGCAGGTGAAGGGGGGTGGGCAGGGCTGGCAGGCCTCAAGCAGTGTCTTCCTGTTTCTCAGTCCCCTGCCCGAGTGCCAGGCATTGTGCGAAGCACACTCCATGTCTGGCTTTAGTTTCTCCTAAACACCTTTATTTGGGAGGTGCTGTCCCCATCTCCACTTCACGAGGGTCACAGGCTCAGGGAGGTCGGGTACCACGGACTTGGAGGCAAACAGCTGGTGTGCGTGGCGTGGACTCCACTCTTACCATCGCACCTCAGTGCGCTCTAGGTTTCTTTTTCCTTCTGTCAGAGTTGTCCAAGGCTGCTTATTTCCCCATTCTGGTGGAGTTTTTCTCACAAGCCCAGCCAAAGCTGTGCTTCTTATCCCTCATTGCCTCAACATTCTGGCTCAAGTTGGTGATCCTGAGGCAAAGCCTCTCACCCTCCCGCTGGCATTTGCAGGGCCCCAGAAGGCTTTAGCAAATGCTGGCTGGCTCAAAAGATTTGGTCTTGAATGCTTCCACTCCCCAGGGGGTGCCTGCTTCTCTCACAGCTCCTCACCCTGGGCCCAGGTCCAGAGATACGCTCAGACTGCTAGTGGCCCCAAGCAGGGGGGCCCCAGATAATTGTTCCTTCTGAGCCCCAATCCCTCTCTATCAAGTGTGGCCAGCAAAGGGCAGCTCCGACAACAACTTCAGGAAGCATCTTTGGAGAATGAGGAAGTTTGGGATTTGAAGTCAATGAATCACAGTTGACAACAAGCCACTGGAAATGCAAGGCCCTTCCAGGAAGGGCCAGTGTGCCTGCTGGGTAGTGACTAATGGAGCTGGCACTCCTAGCACCTGCCCTGCGGGGCCTGTCCCCAGAGGCAGCTCTGCTAGGACTTCTGGTGTCTGTGGTGATACCCAGCCAGGCACTAGAGGACCCTGTTGGAGTCCTGTGTCAAAAACCTGTCTGGGGGCGCCTGGGTGGCACAGCGGTTAAGCGTCTGCCTTCGGCTCAGTGCGTGATCCCGGCATTATGGGATCGAGCCCCACATCAGGCTCCTCCGCTATGAGCCTGCTTCTTCCTCTCCCACTCCCCCTGCTCGTGTTCTCTCTCTCGCTGGCTGTCTCTATCTCTCTCGAATAAATAAATAAAATCTTTAAAAAAACAAAAAAACCTGTCTGGAAGCCAAAATGTCCCAGTGGGCTATGCAGGTGGGATGGATGAGCGCTGAGAAGGATTTGGGCCATGGGGAAGGGTCTCTAAATCACAGGTACTCCACTGAGGGGCGAAGGGAGGGGAGATGAGACAGAAGAAGGGAACTGTCCAGAAGCCGCTTTACCCTTCCTGCCTGCAGCCTGTGTGGGTCAGGAGGGGGTGAGAGCAATGGGCAGGTAGACAGGAAGAGCCAGGGCCTTCAAAACAAATCCAGCCCGGTGACTCACCAGTGACCTTGGGCAAAGTCAGTTCCTTGGGATCCTATTACACAGCAGCTGCCTTCGTCCCTGGTGACTGGAGGGGACAGTCAGCAATAATGGCCAAAATAAACAGCACAACTGGAGAATGGGATGTGTTCTGTGTCTTACCAGAGTGTAGTACACTGCCCCACTTGTCTGCATTTAACATTAGGGCCTTGCCCCGTGTGACCTTTCTCGCCGCAGGTAATACACACATCACACTTGGGGTTTGGTCCCCTTTAGCTGCCCTCGAGGCGGTGGGTGTTCGTTGCTCTCCTGCCGCACTGATGTCTGGCAGGGGAGAGAGAAACGGACGTTGAGGGCCTGACCCTAGGAGAGTCAGAGCTGGGTTCTGGGTGTGTCTGGGCTAACTCGGCCTGGCTTCTCTGTGTGCTCTGAGACCCTCTGATGAGAGGCTGCCTCCGAGGGAATTTTATGTTTGGCTTCCCCACCAAGCCTGAGGGTTCCCTCACAGCTTTGGAGTGGAGAAAGGCAGTCATGTTGAAACAAAACCCATTTGCATTTTGGGTCAAAAGCTCCTTCTCTGTACCACATCATCACTCTGGTGGGGCAGATTCTTAGTCTGGCTTTAATGGGCTCTGCACACATCAGCCTGGCCCACACTGGCTGATGTGTGCGGTCGAAGTACTGGCGGAAGGAGGAAAACTGTGGCCCGGCTGTCCCAGTGGCGTGCCGCGGGAGCGGGCTAGTGGCAAGCTCTGCGGGCTCATTCCTGGCGCGGTGTGAGCTGACTCTGTCAGCTCGCCCCTGTGGATGGGGAGCAGGCGTTACGGCTTTCATCTGCTGGATGAGAGAGCAGGGCAGTCAAGCGACTTGCTCAAGGTAACATAGTCTGTGGTCCGTCTAGGATTTGGTGCCCAGTCTGGTGCCTTTCTGCTGTCCCCACTGCTTCTAAGAGCCAGACTCTGATGGCTGCAGAAGCCTAGACCACACCAAGCAGGTTTTGCCCAGTAAATTCCCAGTGTGAGCACTTTTCTTGGCTTAATCGTCCAAACCTTTCTGGCCTAGAAGAGGTTTCATGCTTCCCACTGTTCCTTAGTGAGCTCGGCAGCTGCTGGCTGTGAGGATGACTGACAGCTCGCGTATTCACTTTTGACCTTCATGCAAATACAGCTCTTTAGGATTTGATTGATCATCTCCATCAGGGGACAGTGGAACAGCGAAGTCTGGTGCTTGGTGAGTCCGAGCATCACGATGATGCAAGGGAGCCTGATGCGGGTTTGGAGTCTGAACTCCGCTCTGTGACCTGGAGGAAGTCGCTTAACCTCCCGGAGTCTCTGAGTCCTCATCTGAGCTGTATGATGGATCCCCCAGAGTGGAGTGAGGCTTAACTAAAATCACATCTTTTTTTTTAAGTAGGATCCACGCCCAAGATGGGGCTGGAACTCACGACCCCGAGATCAAGAGTCACACACTGTACTGACTAAGCCAGCCAGGCGCCCCAACTAAAATAACATTCGACCCATCTGTGTGCACATGCTGTTCCTGGAGGGGTACACCGGAAACGACCAACAATGTTTGTCTCTTGGGAGGGGCAGTTGGACTTTTGGAAAGGGAGGAAGGTCCTCCCTGAAGCTTTTTACCATGTGCAGGTTTTCCTTAGTATTGAAATAAGAGTATTAGGAAACACAAGACACATCGGAGTATATATAATAAATGTACATTTTTAAGGACAGTAATCAAATGAACATCCTGTACTCCCTCTGCTGCTGAAGAAAGTGTCTGAAGCCCTGGGGTATTACTTTTTCAGTTAAAACTAATTGTTGGGGCGCCTGGGAGGTGCAGCCGGTTTACCTCCCACTCTTGGTTTCGGCTCAGGTTGTGATCTCAGGGTCCTGAGATGGGCCCCACATCGGGCCCCATGTTTGGCGCAGAGTCTGCTTGGGACTCTCTCTCCCTCTGCCCACCCCACCCCCTGCGCTTGTGTGTGCTCGCTCATTCTCTCTCTCTCGTAAATAAATCAGGCTTTGGGGGGAAAAAGTAATTGTTAACATTTAGTTGATTTTTGAGAACCACCATTAAAGCAGCACTCAGAGTACCTGGCCCCGTGAAGTAACGCGGCCGGAATCAGAACACAGCCCGCGCAGCGCGGTGTGATGTAAGCCCTTCCACCCTGCCGCGCTCAGGCTATTCTGGGATGTGCTGGAACACTCGTCCCGCCCGTCCCTGCTACGTGCCATGTGGAGCCCAAGATGAACTATCTCAGGGAGCTTTTAACAATATACAGATAAAGGCAGGAAACCCTGTCTGCCTCCCGGAGCTTTTCTTTCAGTGAGGCCCCAGGTTTCTAGACTCCTTCAGGCCAGCTGTCTTAGGCTCTGCAGGGCTGGGTTAAGTGAAGGCTGGCCCTGGTTGCTGGCAGCGCTAACGCACAGGCAAGCCTCTTGGCCGCAGATGATTTCCCAGGCTGGATGACTGGGCCCAAAACAGATGGTTAGCTGACAAGAGAGTGACAGATAGTTCTGGGGCAGCTTAGCGGGTGACCTGCAGCCAGATCGAGGCATAGGAGTCCTGTGTGGGCTCAGCCAACATCTGCCTGGTGAATTCTGAGCCTGAGGCAGGGAATGCATGCTGTCACAAAGGCCCAGAGTCTCTCGATGTCTGGTCTGGTTCTTCAGTTTGGGAGGCCAGACTCTCTGCCCAAGACCCAGTGATACCAATGTCCATTGGTTTGAGCCCGCTTTGTGGGGTTCAGGTCCCCTCTCCAGGTTCTTGGACTTTTTTTTCAACACTCTGCTTTCCTCTAGGTTCAGGATCAGTGTTTCTTGCATCATAAGGCTTGGCCCGCTTGCATGGGAATTACCATGGGCTGCTTGCTAAGATCCAGACTCCTAGGCCCTGCTTCAGGTGGAGAGCTCGGAAGCTCCGGGGCCTGGGAACATGCTGTCAGCCAGCACCCGTGATTTTCATGCACACTGGAGTGGTGACCATGACCCCACAGCCTCTCAGCCTGAGATCAGGACCCAGGAAAGGAGCCTACAGTCTAAGTACTGCCAGCCCTTTCCAAATTTTCCTAAACCAGTTGACAACCCATGGCCTCAATGTAAGAAGAACTTGCCCATGGCTGGACTAGAGGAAAAAGAGGAAGTTAAGGCCCATTTCTCTTTTATCAAAGCTTAAAATGGTTTCTTTTTGGATCAGTCTTTATTCTGTGTGTTTCTGGGAGCGCTACTAGTTTACACAGATACAAAACGGGACTGACAGTATTGTCTAGATGAATTTTCTTTTAAAAAAGAAAAAGGTGTTAAAAACCTTAGAAGTTCGCTCTGTGTGTCTGGTGTGCGGTTGTCATCCTGGGACCTCCCTTCTCCTTGCCCCTGGGAACTCTCTGTATGTTGGGTCTCCCGTCGGAGCATCTTCCTTTTTCTTGGTTCACGCCCTCATTGTGGTAGAGCATGGCTTCACCCTCACTTTAGAAGGTATTGGGGGCTGTCAGTTTCTGAGTCTGTCAGGCTCTGGTGGTGTAAACTAGTTGCTTCTTATCTTTTCCCACTTCTGGCTTACACTGGGGCTTATCTAGTCCGTTAAGTCCATTCTAAGTAGGTCCAACTCCTTTTAATTTCCAGTTTCCAGAATTTTGTTTTGCCCCTTTCCTCTTTGTGTGGGTTTATGCCTTTAATTTTTTTTCTTTTGTTTTAGTAGGGTGCAAGAAGGGAGAAAAAATAAATGTGAAGGTCTAGTCTATCATCTTTCCTAATTTATTCAGCACTTTTAATTCTACGGTTCTCTAAATTGCTTCAACTTCTTTCTGAACAAGGGACTGAATGAGTGACCAGATAGACAGCATTAAACGGCCTCTCTGGCTGTCTCATGAGGCTCAGAAGTCAGTGGGCTGTTCCTGGCTGCCTAAAGCACGCTTGAGCAGAGTGGGCTAACATGTCAGGCTAACTGTCAGGGTCTTTACAGATGGTTAGCAGAGTGTGGCAAGTACAAGGGAGTGGAGCCCTGCACTTAGAGTGATTTTGTTGAAAAGGGAAGAAGGACTTGAGGCGCATGGGAGCCTGTCTGTGGTTTATCTCCTCTGCAGGCCAGCTGGGAACAGGAGCCGAGACTGCTGCCCCCAGCGCTCCCCAGGTTCCCCAGGACTGTGGTGGAGGGGGACAGGCTCTTCCCGGCGGGAGGACTTCCTGCAGCAGGGTGTTGCCTGGGCCCTGACGATTTGGTTCTCCCCCTACAGATTTCTGCATGAACCCCCAGACCGTACTGCTCCTGCGGGTCATCGCCGCCTTCTGCTTCCTGGGCATCCTGTGTAGTCTCTCTGCATTCCTCCTAGATGTCTTTGGACCCAAGCATCCAGCTCTGAAGATCACCCGTCGCTATGCCTTCGCCCACATCCTTACAGGTAAGCGTGGGCCTGCTCACCGTGGGGAAGGAACTGCCACAGGGTGGAGGCACCCTGTCTGGAGTTGCCGGTGGGGATGAAGGGGCTTCTGTGAGCAGACACCGTTCCAGATGCTCATTTCAGCTCTAGCCTTTCACAAAGCAATGGACTGTGATAGCAGCTTGCTTTTTTCATTTGCGCGTATGCCTGCCAGGACCACAAACCCACTCAGCCCAGCTGTAGAGAGGGAATCCTGTTAATATTCCACAAGAAATCTCAGTGCTAAGAACTGGAGCTGAAGCTCAGCTGGGCTCATGGGGCCCAGAACGAGCAGGGAAGGAACCAGGTGTCTCACTGTGTCTCCCCTGGAATGCATAGTCTCATCGGATTCTCTCCTTCCTGCTTGCCTGCACACCCCCTTTCTCTGCTAAGATGCAGCTTCTCTTCTCCCTCCTGACTGGGCTGGTGTGTTGATTTGACTTGTGGTGGTGCTGACTCCAGCCCCCAAACTGCATGACCTGGTCTGTCCCTTTCAAGCACCCAGTGACTTCTAGCAGCCCGGTATCCCAATTCCAAATTCTTGAGACAAGAGACTCTGGCCCCAGACCCTGCCGAGAATCGCATGGCCAAGAAAACTCCCCATCACAGGGCCTGGGGCCAGGCAGGTTCTCTGGGAATGCGGTTTGGGGAGAGAGGCTCAGTTAGTTCTTTAAGCATCCTGGCTACAGGGTGCCTACTAACTCCCCTTCTCTGCTGTCTCTCTGTCCCCCAGTCCTGCAGTGTGCCACTGTCATCGGCTTTTCCTACTGGGCTTCCGAACTCATCCTGGCCCAGCAGCAGCAACATAAGAAGTACCACGGTTCCCAGGTCTATGTCACCTTTGCTGTTAGCTTCTACCTGGTGGCAGGAGCTGGTGGAGCCTCAATCCTGGCCACGGCAGCCAACCTTCTGCGCCACTACCCTACGGAGGAGGAGGAGCAGGCCCTGGAGCTGCTCTCCGAGATGGAGGAGAACGAGCCCTACCCAGCAGAGTATGAGGTCATCAACCAATTCCAGCCGCCCCCGGCCTACACACCCTAATGCCAGCCAAGGGCTTTCTTCTGCAGCAGTCCCTCCCCACTCTGCAGCACCTCTCACATCCAGAGGAGCTCCTCTCCCCAGCAGGCCTCACTGGTAGGATCCTGACCATTTCACCAAACCTTCCCAGGAGAGACTCTGCCTTTAGGGTTGTTCATGTATCCCTGCTCTCAAAACCTGGGATTCACTGATTTTATATAATGCACTGTCTCCCGCTCTTGTCACCTTCCTGTCCCTTCGCAGTCACTAGTCCTTACCAACCAGGGATGGTCATACGAGTTTTCTCCCTTCATGGGCCATAGCTTTGAAACTGGGACTTTCCCTGGGGAGCTGCTGACGGTAGGCACTCCCAGATAGAAGTGTCAGCAGGTCCAAAGGGAAAGGAGACTGGGCCCTGTAGGTTCACTTCATAACAGTCAGTGTTCGTCCCACCGCTCTAGCCCTGGACTGATCCCCAACCCCTATTCCTACTTGGAGCGCCGCAGCTCCATGGAATTCTCTGCACTTTAGTCTTTGGACTTCCCATCACGTGTTCTGGTTTTATGGGAAGAAGGAATTGCTATCGGAAAGCAGAGCCGGTGCTCTCCCCACCCTGCCCTTGCTTGGATGGCTGGAGCCCAGGCAAGGAGAGCAGCAGCTGGCATGGGCCTGAGGCGCCCTGGTGCCCCTAAAGGATCAGAGTGAGGGGGCGCCAAGTCTCCCTAGCCCCTTCACCTTTTAAAATGTGAGTGGTTTTAGAAGGAAAAAACAAAACCAACCAACAGCAACAATACTCTTTTTAAACTAGCGACAAGACTATTGTCGTTTTTTCAGACATTTATCCCATTCCTTTTGGCTCAGCAGTGTTTTGGGCCACAGCTCCCCGCCAGGCAGCTCCTCCCCGAACCTCTCCCAGCAGAATGCAGCCTCTTCCCTTGATCCCTCCCCCACAGTGACCCGGCTCCCCGGGCCCTTCCTGTGGAACCCAGAGCCCTGTCGGCCCTGAGGGGCTGAGGACTGTGGCCTGGCTGGCTGGCCAGCGTGGTGCTCCTCAGGACTGTGGCACTGAGATGTAACCTGGCCTCCGTGCAGGAACAGGAGCCACAGCGGGGGCAGGAAATGCGCCACTCTCCACATAGGAACCACAGCCAGTGGGGTCCCATTGCGTGAGGTGTCTGAACCACCCCCGTCAGACTAGCAGACCTGGCTGTGTCCTTCAGAAGCTCAGTGTGTGCCCTAGACTGTGACTTGGGGCAACAGCTTGCTGCATGCCCCTCCTCTCTTCTTGAATGTACTCTGGTCTTGCAGTATGCTACTGGCTCTTTCTTGCGCAGCCATCACTGACGATCCCGTTTGCCACACATGGCTCTGGGTCTGGCTGAATACTCTGCCCTGAGATCTGGGGTGCAAAGTGGGAGAAACTTGAGAGACCTTCAGTGTGGATCCAGATGGTCAAGCTTCTTTGGAATCAGTGTCCAGTGCTGAGCTGAAAAGCAGATTGGATCGCAGTTTCCTTTCACAGGCAATAGACAGAGCAAGACTGGAGAATGGATACCACTGTTGAATTGTGGCTAGAAAGGGACTGTCTCGTCCCTCGTCCTTCTTCAGCTAGTCTGCCTGGGGATGTCTGCACAGATGCCTGTGTGGGAGGTGAAGACCATGTCTGTGCATGAGTGAGCGGCTGCCAGGAGTTCACTGTGATGCCGAAGTGTGTCCCAGGGTGACTCTCACACTCTTCCAGGCTCTTCTCTTAGGCAAGAAAGACTGCAGTATGATACCTGAGCACAAAGCCAAGGAGCTAAATTAAGTCTTAACGTCTTTCTGTAAAGTCTGAGTTTGCCTTTGGCTGATCTCCAGGGTGTGGCCAGCTCTCTCTGACCATGGGTGTCTAAGCAGGCCGACCAAGAGAGCGGGCACCAAACACGCATGCCAAAGTGACCAGTCATCTCATGAAGACCCAGACATGTCCCTGTGGACCGTTCCACGTGATTCGGAACCCACTTTTTATTAGCTCCCCATACCTCTGGCCTTTCTCTTTTCCCCTGCCATCCTGACGCTGATAGTTTGTCATATAAACTCCCCTGGTTGTGTTTTTTTTTTTCTAGAAAAAAAAATTAAAAAGCAAAACAAAACAAAAAAACCAAATTACAAATAAGAATGTAAATGCCAGTGGCTCCCTGTCATTTTTCTGTCACAATTTCCCTGATTTGGTCTGTTCCCTTCCACTTAGAGAAGGAGGAGAAATTGATGGAGTGTGTAATTAAAAAAAAAAGTGGGGGGGGACTTGCATGTGCTTACGCCATGCAAGGCACTTCCACCTCTAAGACCCTCCTAATCCTGACAACTTCCACACCAGGGTCCCAAGCCTAGGACCAGTAGATGCCTCCAGCCCAAGTCCCTGACTTCAAACCCTGAGCTCTCGTCTGCAGCTGCTAGTTAGCTGCGGAAGAGAAAGCTGCCTCCGAACTCCAGCCACGGTGTGGGAAGAAACAGACTTCTTCAGAGCTAGGACTTGCAGAAGGAGCTGCTCTTTTGAAAGCACAGGGAATGATTACCTGCAGGGAGAGGCCTGTGAGTGGAGACAGTACCAGGGGCGTAACTTGTGGAAGAGTCCTTTAGTGTCCATGCCTCACGTGGTTACCCACTTTCCCCTCATCCAGCCGACACACTGGGCCCCACCTGGGTATCACGGTAAACGAGCTTAGGGCTCTCTTTGAGGAGCAGCCCATTCAGGCGTTCTTTTTTATTCTTTGGAAGAGTATCCATCTTTCTTCAGAGCTAGGAATGTGTTCTCTCTCCTTTCATTTCATTTCAGACATTTACGAACGGCGCCTTGTGTCGTATACGAGGCACTTTTAGGCACTGGGAGAAGAAATGTGATGACCAGCGGCCCTTTCGCCAAGGATTTTATATTCTTAGTTCAGGAAATGGACTTGTTCACAAAAAGGCAGTGAAGTAAGTGGTTTAATGGACAGTTGGGGAAAGAGCTGTGCCAAGAGGGGAGGCTGGTTGTGACCTGAGTGATTACGAAAGGCTTCGTGAAGGAGGAAGCTTGAGCCAGGCTTGCAGTGGGGGGTGTGGAGGTAGGGTGTGGGGAACTCCGCTGAGGGAATAGCAAGAGCAGAAGCACAACTGAAGGCCAGGATGTGGTGAGAGAAGAGGCTAGAAAGGTGAGAGGGGCCCATTTGAGCACTATAAGCAGTGGGGAATCCTGGATAGGTTTTGAGAAGAGGAAGGAGGGACCCAGGTTGCTTTTAATGACTCTGGTGACAGTCACCTGGGTCTGAGGGTATGGGAAACGGGAAGTGGTGTGGGGTCCTGGAACCTGGCAGAAGGGGAAGAAGAGAGCAGTCACTTGGCTCCCAGGGCCTGGTGTCTCACGACATGGAGGCAGAGCCAGCAATGCGGGCCTAGAGGGGCTCACGGATGAGAAGATGCAGGGTGTGAAGGGCAGCAAGGAGAGAACCTTGGGGAACCGAAGAAGGGGTGGTTGCATCCTGGGGAAGAGCAGTTTTCTTAAAATAACTAGAGAATCTTCAGCTGACAGCTTACCCACAAATGTCCATTCCATCAGCCACTAAATTCATAGGTCTCAAGGTTCTGTGGGGAGACAAAGGAATGAATACACTTTTTGGCCCTTGGTTTCAAATAGCCTAAAGTCTCCCCTGCATTTTTTGTGGGAGTGGCATTTTATTTTATTTTTTTAGATTTTATTTGAGAGAGAGAGCGTGAGCACAAGCAGAGGGAGATGGAGAAGCAGGCTCCCCTCGGAGCAGGGAGCCTGATGTGGGGCCCAATCCCGGGACCCCAGAACCATGACCTGAGCCGAAGGCAGACACTTACTGACTGAGCCATCCAGGCACCCCGGGAGTGGCATTTTTAATGTGGTCGGGAGGCGCATGGAGGGGAGAAAATGTCTCCTGTCTGATTGGGGTAACCAAAGTGAAGGCACTCTGTTTAAAGATACACTTTGAGAATTAAGATATCCGTTCTTCACTTTGGGGAAAATGCTTGGCTTTTCTGCTGTGGGCAAGGGGAGGAGGCGGTTTCCTCAGGAGAGATTTCAGTGTCAGTGGTCTCTTAAAGCTGAAGGATTTAAGGGGATGCCTGGGTGACTTAGTTGGTTAAGCGTCTACATCTCCCTCTCCCCCTGCTCGTGCTCTCTTGCTTGCTCACTTTCTCAAATAAATAAATAAAATCTTAAAAAAAAAAAAAAAAGCTGAAGGATTTATGTTAGCCTGGTCTGCCCACTCAGCTCAGTGGGAAAACAACACAGTGGATGGTGAGGGGCTTTGTACGATGAGTTCAAGGAGAGATAGAGGCCCCTCATCCCAACCATGTGTCTAAAGAGTTTGGTAACAAAAAACTTTAAAAGAAACATCTGTGGTTCCATCTTATTTAAGGGCTTGTATGGCTCTGAGAATGGGGCTGAAGGCACAGGGCCTGTAGGCAACCCTGTTTGGAAGCTTCCTGTTCTTTTTGTCTCTGTAGCAAAAATGGCAGCTAGCCCTTTAAAGGATCTTCCCTTCACGGTGTGGTCTGACTAGACACTGAAACTCAGTCCTCCACCTTGGTTTTACCTTCCTCTTGGGGTTTTCTCACCTAGATTTCTAGTGCCACCACTACTGGCAGGGAGTTTCCTTCTGGAATAACCTTGGGGTGGTGGGTGGGTTTTGTTTTAAAAGGGGGAGGGCTGTCCCTTATTCATTCTTTCCCACTGGTTTGCTTCTCTGTGCTCTAGTAGAGTGGTGAGAGGAATCTGTGCATGTGTCCACTTGAACACACACGCTATTAGGTTGACAGGCTTTATGTCTTGTTTTTCACATTTTAAGTTCATTGGGACCAGGGGGTCGTGTTTTCTTATCCAGTGTTCACTCACCAAATACAATGAACACAACGTGCTTTGTGAAGAATGCAAATTTATTAACACATACAGTCTTTGCCCTCAAGGGCCTTCCAGTCCAGCTGTCAAGGAAGAGGAAATCTGTAAGGCAGAGACCTGATAAGGGCACTTGATGCCCCTTGAGACTGTAATGGTCCAGGAAGGCTTCATGAAGGGGGAGAGACTTAATATGGGCCTTGAAGAATGGGTAGGCTTTCACGAGGGAATAATGTACTCAATGGTGTGAAAGCAGGAAAGAGAGGGAAAGGCTTTGGAAGACAGTGAGTGTGTGTTTTGAGCAGTGGTGATAACCCACAGGAGCGGAGTGATAAGGTGGATGGACCCAACCCACGAGGTTCTGGAATGTAAAGGTATTGTCAGAATACTTAAAGCTGCAGGATACAGAACTCTTAACACAGAAATATCTTAATTAAATAGAATTTATTGTTTTCCATAACGGAAAAGGTGACCTGGCTGGATCCAGGTGCTCAAATGATGATGTCACGACACTATTTCTCTCTCTGTTCTGCTTATGGGCTCAGATAGTCTCTCCCCAGAGGTGGTGAAGATGGCCAACAGCAGCCCTAGGCTCACATTAATCTCTTGTTTAAGGACTGGGATGAGTCTCTTTTATCCAAGGGATTTTGATCTGGTTCTGGAAGAGCTAACGTGAGATGTCTTTGGCCTGGCGGTTTCATATACAGCTCTATCCTTGATGACAAAGACAGATGAATTGTTCCTAAGTTGTGAATTAGGGGAAACTGCCTGCTAGGAGAAGACTGCACATATGTATGAGTAAGTGGATGAATACTGTCAACGCTTTCTGTTCTGAATAATAGATGAACAGAGCTTTGGGTTACATACCATTTTTTTTTAAAGATTTTATTTATTTATTTGACAGAGACAGCCAACGAGAGAGGGAACACAAGCAGGGGGAGTGGGAGAGGAAGAAGCAGGCTCCCAGCAGAAGAGCCTGATGTGGGGCTCGATCCCAGAACGCCGGGATCACGCCCTGAGCCGAAGGCAGACGCTCAACGACTGTGCCACCCAGGCACCCCTGGGTTACATACCATTTTGAAGGGAAGAGAAGGCAATTACGGCTGCCTCTTGGCATGACAGTTGGGAGTCCAGGTTTGCATCAGGCTCAGACAACTTACTTTCCAAGTACTTGGGGAAAAGGGATCAGGGCATGGGCATCAAAGCCTAATTAACTTATAGTGGGCCCATTTAATTCTCTGGGGAATGCCTATCCTCAGGTACAAGGCCTAAGAAATGATTTTTACATATGCTGCTAAGTCAATAAATTGGTGCTTCCTACTTCTGCCAGATCCCCAAACCGGAGAGATGATGTCCAGTGTAGGACCTGGAGGCTGCATGAGGAACTTGCCATGAGGAAGGGCAGGTCAGAGGGCAAGGGCATCTAAGGGATACCAGAGAAAGACAACTGGAGGGGAGTAGGCAGTGCCCATAGCACTTTACAGGCAGGGAGAGCCCATGACCTGACTTCCAGTACCAGTTCCCTGGACAGACATACTCGATTGAGCTTGATGACAGAGGGTCTTTCAGGTTGGGTCCCCTGGGCAGCAGACTGAAAGATGAAGATTAGCATGTGGTATTGGGAGTGTTCTCAGGTTCAACACCTATGGAGGAAGGGAAGGAAGTAGTAGTTTTGGTTAGAAGGAGAAGGTGGGGTGTAAAGGCCTTAGCTGACTCCCCAGAGTTCTGAAGCTGATACAGCCTTTCGAGTTGTCCTGAATTGGGGTTGGGGGACCAAGCCTTTAAACGCTAGCTTCAGCCAGTCATTGGATACACGCTGTCCCCAGAGAGGAAGGTGTTACCTTGGGTGAGGAAGTCTTATCACCTGAGGGCAATCCCTGAAGCGGGCTGATAATTGAGGGCTGTTCCCCAGCATACTCAAAGTCCTAGGGGCAAGAAGCCCTTCAATCCTGAAGGTGGACCTGGGTGGCATATCTTGGTATCCAATATTCCTTAATGCCTACTACTCAGATCCACTTGTTTGTATAAGTTTTGGGAGCAGCTTGATTTTTCTGGGGAAAACGGATGGCTAATAGGATGAGCCACATTTCCCACCACTACAGCTGGTCTTGAGCCCCCAACTGTTGTCATCTTCCTCCTCTACCATCCATTTTAGGTGCTTCTCACCCTCAGGAAGCACCTCTGCTGAGCGCCTGGTCACCATATCCTGTTCAGTCCTTGGCTGCTGCACTTCCCTATTTACTATCAAAATTGAGCAAGGGTATGACAAAGAGACAGCCAGCTGGACTGTTTGGGTGCCGAAAACATCTTCCTCTTTGCTCCCACTGTGTAACTGCAGCCCTGGCTCTTCCTGATAATCAGGGTCAATTACTGCTGCCAAGATGGTGACATCCTGCTTCTTGCCTGCTGGTCCCTTGGCATGAAGGGCTCAAAGTGCCTGGTGGCACTTGTAAATTAAAGTGCAATGGGATTTTTGCTATAGCCCCTGATGAAAAGACTTCCACTTTGGGAACCAGGACTTCAAAACCCTCAAAGCTCAGAGTTGCAGTGACAGAAATACCCAATGGAATTGCTGGGCTTAATGGTAAGTGAAGCCACTCCGATTTTCACCCCTTGCTCCACGGAGCTATCTATTCTTATTGGCACATAGCACCATATTGACTGTTGACAGAACGTACACTGTGTCATGGAAGGTGGTAGCCCATCCTTAGTTGGTACCATCTCTGTGCTGGAACCTCAGCTATGCCTTCAACTGGCCATTCCTTCTCTCTGTTCATGCTGGCATCTGGATGGTACAGAATGTGATAAGGCCAGTGGATCCCATGGTCATGTGCCACTCACCCACCTTCAAGGCTGTGCAATAGGTCCTTTGGTCTGCTGCATTTTTATGTGGGATACTATGTTTATGGGTCACTCAGTCAACACTGAAGATACTGGTGCTGACTGAGGCCCCACAGGCAGAAGCAGCAAACCACACCCAGAATGTAGTAATTCTAGTCAAAATAAATTGATACCATTTCCAGGATGGAAAGTATCCAATGTTGTCAAGCACTTGGTTGCTCTCCTTGAGGAATACTGCCATTTGGGGGGCTCAGCATTGTATTCATTGCTGCAAGTCTGGGCATTCAGCAGTGGCATCAGCCTTTGGAGTGGGAACCCATGCTCTTGGGTCCATGTATTACTCCCATCCCTGCTACCGTGGCTACGCCATTCACATGCCCATTGTGCTGGTACTGAGGTGGCTGATAACATCTGACATCAACTGGTAAGTCATTCTTTCTACTTGTTGTTTAGTGCCTCTTTCATGGTAGATACTCTCGGGTGGGCATCTGCACACTTCATGTCCACTCACATAGTCCATCCACATACATACCTCTCTCCCAGACCTTCTAATCCTTCATCTTTCTAATCTTTCTCCTGCTACGTCCTCAGGCAACCAGCCAAGCCAACTGCCAGTCCATATATATTCTAACTATGGCTACATTTCCTTCCACACAACATGAATGGCCAGGTGTGCCATTGAGAGGATTTATCCATTGGGAGAATTTCTCTGGCCACTGTCTTTCAAGATCATTTCAGGGTGGGGCTACAGTACAGCCACAGTTCATTTTCTGCTTGTACCCACATACCATTCTGACCTATCTGCAAATCAAGTTTTGTTTTTCGTCCTTTGTCAGCTGGTCATAAAGGGACCCCACTTCCTATGCAGCCATACGTATGGGCTGATGGAGAGGCACTGGTCCACAAATGGTAGATAATATGGATGTCTAGGCCACCTGCTGGTATAGCTTACTTGTGCCCCGATCCTGTTCATACCC
This sequence comes from Ursus arctos, assembly GCF_023065955.2. Taxonomy (NCBI): domain Eukaryota; kingdom Metazoa; phylum Chordata; class Mammalia; order Carnivora; family Ursidae; genus Ursus; species Ursus arctos. Next base: position 51,887,916 of record NW_026623100.1, on the reverse strand, counting down.
AATTCTGGATGTACTACTTCCGTCTTACTAATGAATTATTGCTGGGCCTATTCAACTTTTTATTTCGGTGGGTCTGAAAGGCAGAACCTAGCTTACAGAGGACAAGCTCATGATGAGGAATTTTGGGTCAATTTGAAAATATACAAAGGGAATAAAGTTTTTCAACTTGTTCTGGAGATACACAAGCAAAAACAGTTTGTTGATAATAGATTGGAAGGGAGATCAGGCTACAGAATATTGTTAGGGCCTAAACAAAAAAGTGGAAGAGAGAATGGTGTAGAAGAAACTGATTTATAAAATTCTAAAGAGGAAGAATTGATAAGTGGGTACAGAAATGGAGACAGCAAGCTTATTTATGCCATCCTTTTAAAAAACAAAATCATAGCTGTGTAAAGAAAGAAAGCTAGGTGGTATCTGGAAAGAGGAGTCGTCCTTTTTTTCAAAGCTTTTTTGAAGATGGACTTGCATTTATGTACTGAAGGAAAAAAGGCAGTAGAGATGGAGAAAAATGGCCAGATTAGAGGAGTTCCTGAGAATACATTTTGATAAAAACAGGGGAAAAAAAAAACACAAAAAACCCCAAACCAGTAGAAGTACTAAGCTTTTACTCAAGGGAAGCAAGACAGAAGGAAAGTTCAACCTCTCTTCCCCTACTTCCCTTCTGGCCATCACTGAGAAAAGCCTGACTCTAACAAAGCTTCAAATACTATTTTCTGTTATATACCCCTTCTCCTTACTTACTTTCAAGGGAAAAATAAATATCAATAGGAATCCCCAGAGTAAAATCAGACAGCCTGGACAGATCTAAATTTCAGCTTCTAGTAAAGCTTGATTTTTTAATCTTTTTGGAGAACCACTGTTTATTAAGAACATCTGCAATTGCTCAAATGGCTACAGTAAGGGTAAAATTTCTAAATGCACTGTCTTGGAATGAGCACAACTACTTTTTTTTATCAAGACGTCCTTTTATGAGACTTTTTCTTGTCCGTAAGGTACTTAATATAAGTGTAAAAAATTAAGGAAACAATTTAGTGTAAGGTTTTCCTACTGGACATCCAACGGTTTCATTTTAACGAGATTGGGTACAGAATAATAATTTAATGTCCTTCGAGATCGTTTAGTCAGGGTGCTCATGGGAGGTGAAAAGTAGCTTTCAGGAAACCTGTTTACCTTCTCACGCCGGCACCTTTGAGTCAAAAGGAGCGGGACAGCTACTAGCCGAACTGGGGCATCTGCCCTAAGTAACTCCATTCTGCTGCCCTTTTACTGAGAGGCTTACGCATTTCCAGCCTGCGACAGGCCACCTGCCCACGCAGCTCTCTGGAGTGTCCTGGGCTATAAGGATGCCACAACTGCCCACTCTAGCGACGTGGGGTTCGCGGAGAGATGAGTGCTAAGACTCCGATCCTCGGAGACCGTCTCGGTACCCTGGTTATTAAGGCGCTTGTGGGAGAGCCGGCTGGAGAGATCGAAGGTTTTGACTGCAGCTACTTCTAGGCCTCAGCAGGGTCTCCATTCACCAAAGGCGTCTACACCGTCCCGCCCCCGCCCTCCCCCCCAACCTGGACACCCCCAGCACCCCGCAGAGGAAATGCCGAGACCCCATCACCCTACACTCAAATTACTGAAAGGGGCGAGGCTCCCCCGTCTCTCAGACCAATTGAGCACCGCGCAGGAACCTAACTGGCACTTGGTCGCACCCCTCCGCGGGGTGGGGTCGGGTGGCCGGAATATGGCGGCGGCGGCGGCAGGGTCTACGGGTCAATCTCTGAGGCGCCCTTGACTAGCTCTCTGGTGCGCCACCTACCTTGCTAGCCAGGGGCCCGGCACGCTGCGCGAAGGGGCGGGAAGGAGAAGTGACGAGTCCTTGGTAGCGCCAATCAGCACCGAGGAGTCCGGGCCGCCTCCAATCAGGGCCCGGGCGGCCGCGAAGGGGGTAGGTTGTAGGCGAGCCGTGCATGTGGCGGACGCGGAACGCCTGGGACCTTACCTGCTGCTGTGACTGAGCCGCCCACCTCTCTGCTTCCCAGGCCCTCTACACTACGAGCCCTGGCGCCGGCTTGAGGACGCCAAGGAGGCAGGAGGCCAACGGGGCTGAGGGGCCGTCGGCCCGTCGGGTTCGCGGCCCGAGCCTACGAACGCCGCTTGCAGCGGTTGCGGGGCCATCCCCGCGGCTGTGCCATGACCGACTCTCTCCGCAAAGGGGACTCTTCCTCAGCGGTTGCTGCAAAGAGAGATGAAAAGCCTGTTAGATCGTGAGACGAGTTCGGGGTCGGCCAGTTAGGGGCACTCGGCGTCAGGCCGCCGCGCCTTCCCGGGCTCGTTCCTTTTGCCCTGTGAGGGAGGCCTAGTTCGCCTCCGGGCGCGCGGCGGGCGCAGCGGCGGGGGGGCTGGGTAAGGGGGTCTGGGCGGGGCGCGCTCAGGCAGCATGTTCCTGCGGAGGCCGCGGGCCCTGGCCGCCTGGGTGGCGGGCGCGGCGGCGGCGGGGCGCGCGGGGGCGCGGGGCGGGGGACTGCTAGCTCTGCTGGCCAATCAGTGCCGCTTCGTGACGGGCCTGCGTGTGCGGCGCGCGCAGCAGATCGCGCAGCTGTACGGACGCCTCTATTCTGAGAGCTCGCGCCGCGTCCTCCTCGGACGCCTCTGGCGCCGGCTGCGAGGCCGTCCTGGCCATGCCTCTGCCTTGATGGCGGCGCTCGCTGGCGTGTTCGTGTGGGACGAGGAGAGGATCCAGGAGGAGGAGTTGCAGAGGTGAGCCTTGCGGCGAGGTCGTTTCTGTTCGCTGCGGGTGGGGGCCGGTCAGGTTGGGAGGTTGGCACGGCGAACCCTGGGGCCTGCCTTTTTGGCTCAGTGTCTCCGTTTACCCGGTGGTGCTTGAAGTGGCGTTCCAGTAACTTGATTCTGTTTTAGCAAACCACGTTTTTTATTGCCTCTCAGTTAATTTCACTTGTCGGGTTAGAAATAACGAGGTATAGGTTAGCGTAGGAGGGAAGACTTTGAATAGGGAGCGTGACACTGAAGAAATAACGTTGTAAAAAATAAATTAGATATTGAAGGCATGTAACCCGTTGTTCACGTAATCTTTAACTCATCCAGAAAGGTGCAAACTCAAAACAGGTTTTAAATTTGACCTAAGGGTATGGTTATGCAATTACAGAACTACTTGATTCCTGATGGGATATCGTGAGAAATGCCCGGAAAGCTCTTTTGTTATCGTGACTCTTGTGGCTGGAAGGGATTTTTGTCTTCCTCAGATAAACCAGGAGCCCAGACATTTTAACCTGCAAAAATTAGGTCAGATTTTTGCTGCTTTAACTAGAATTTAGGAAATACTGTTTCATTAGGCTCTGAAATCACGCTGTCATCATCAAAACTTCTGTGTGAAAAAATGCAGTACCACTGATTGAATTTGTTAATCTGTGATTTTAAATCTGAGCCTTTACAGTTTTCAAGTAATCTCATGATTTAGCTTTGATTTGATTTAGCTCTCTACAGTGTCTCTGTGTTTCCTTTTAACTGATGTTCCTAAACTGCTCTCCCCTCCCCCTAAATTTGTGTTTCCTAATAAAACCTTATTTACAAAAATAGGTGGTTGGTCCTAGACTGTGGTTTTCTGATTCTTGCATTAGTAGACATTATTTGTATAAATATTAGTAAATAGAAAATTTACTGGTCACTAAATATCCACCTTGAGGATATAAATAGTTTAAAATTATAACAACTGTCTTATTCACAAAAATGTTAACATGATAAAGCGGGTAGTTTATTTTTTGATAGGTAGTTTGCCTAATTTCTGTTAGTATCTTGCAACTTGGCCATTGGTCTAATGAAAAAGGCTCAAGGGTGAGAATATTTATGGGAGGAAACCTTTTAAATTAAGAAATTATCAATTAACTGTTTGAATTTTCATTCTGTTTTTGATGGTGAAATACCCATGTTCCACAGTAAAGTTTGAGAGGAAAATTCCCAGTTGGATCTATTTGGGAAGGAGGAGAAAGACCAGAAAAGGGTTACCTGGTGCAAAAGAGAGGGAAGATGTTTTGGGGTGGGAATTGACTAGTGTTGGGGCCTCCATGGTAAATGACATTCTTTGGCTTACTTCATGTGTTTTTATGGACAGTATATCCTGGAGACTCTGTTCAGTAGGTCTGCTGTTAGCAGGAGCTAGGGAAGGAAACAAAGTAAAAAATTAATGTGGTAAACATTTGAGTCAGTAGTTACTACCCACTGTGGCAGAAAGAGACCGGTTGATGACCAGGCCCCGTATTCACTGTATTTCCCTCTTTTCCCTCTTTGGGCTGTTTCTGAAATCTAGGGGCTGTACAAACATATTTTATTCTAATCAAGATCCTGAAGAGGTATTGCTCTCTTCCCACTTGGGAATATCATAAACTCGGATTAAGGTCAGTCAGAACACTTAAGATGCCTTTTTCATCCTCCAGACTTGTTATTTAGCAAAGGCCTTCATTTACACTTCATTTTCCAGTTCAAGCCTGAATTCAGTCGTGTACTTAAAATTTGATGGTGTCCATTTTGAGGATTTTTAAAAAATGTATGTTACCTTGCTAGGGCGACAAATACGCTGTTCAACTATATCTTGATTGTAAAGTGGTTCTATAGTTTTCTCATGTTTGTAATATTTTGTCTTTTATTGAATAAAATATTTTGGATTCAGGTTAACTTTCTTTGCTTAAGTATTCAGTTTGCTTTAAAGGAGCTGCTGCTGAGGTTGTCATAGCTAGTTTAGAACATCTTAGATTTTGTTCTAGTGAAAGGATTTTGGGTGGCTTCTGTAATGAAGCACAGTTGAATGTGCCTCAGGACAAGTGCATTTTTTTCATTGTATAATGGAAGAAGAGCATGATTGTACCATGGCCACTAAATCACAGCATTTGGTGGTTCTTTGCTGTTTCTGTACCCTCTTGTCCTAGTACTCTCTTTGAATGGGTGCTTTAATGTGGTATGTGTTTTTTCTTACGTTATTCGAGTACAATTCAGAATGAAAAGGAATAACCTTACTTTCAGTTCTCTTGTGCTTAGGAACGTCTTAACAAATAGAATCTCATTTATCTAGCAACAGCAAGAAAATTTGAGAAAAGTAATTTGTACAAAGTGACTTTGACTGGGGCCAGGTGTAGAAATCAGGTCTTTTAAGGCTTGGTTTGGATTCTTATCCAACTGATTTCACTTAAGTCAAACAGAATAACTTTCAGTCACTATTTTTGGTATAGAATCACTCGTTCTGTGAGCCCAGGGCAGATCTTATGGAAAAATATAGTAGCAATTTTTTATTGCTTTGGAATATTAAAAAAAAAAAATTACAGGAGGGGTGCCCGGGATGCTCAGTCGGTTAAGCATCTGCCTTCGGCTCAGGTCATGTTTCCAGGGTCCTGGGATTGAGTCCCACATTGGGGCTCCTTGGTCAAAGGGAGTCTGCTTCTCCCTCTGCCTGCTGCTTCCCTTGCTTGTGCACACTCGCACGTGTGCTCTCCTTCTTAAAAAAATCTTTTTTAAAGCTTTTACTTATTTATGTGACAGAGAGACAGCCAGCGAGAGAGGGAACACAGCAGGGGGAGTGGGAGAGGAAGAAGCAGGCTCCCAGCAGAGGAGCCTGATGTGGGGTTCGATCCCAGAACGCCGGGATCACGCCCTGAGCCAAAGGCAGACGCTTAACGACTGAGCCACCCAGGCGCCCCTAAATAAATAAAATCTTTAAAAAAAAAGTTACAGGAACAAAAAGAGGAAGGAAGTTAAGAAATATGAAAGGCTAGGGGAAAATGTTCCATTAACCCCTCCTCATTTTAAAAAAGTTACAGTCCATTGCTCCAGAAATTTGAGTAAGTGCCGGTAAAGTTTCATAAAGAAAATTGTCTCAGGGCATTTAGAATAATTTTAACTTTTCAGTAGGTTATTAATTAGATAGATGATCAACAAGAAATCCATTTTCTTTTTTGCCACTGTCACTTAAAGATTTTTTTTACTGACATATCCTTAGATCATCGGAACTACATAAAACCTGATTTGAATTTTTTGACATTGTCTTCATTATTTTAGCATTAACCAGTTGGCCCAGAATTGCAATGAACCAGATGATGTCTTGTATTTCTTGTGCCTCATGACAGTTATACTTGAAAGTCTCTAACTTTGACAATAATTTGGAGTTTAAGGAAGGGATTATGTGAAATGAGGAAGTTGTCTTGCTGAAATTACTGACTACAGGGATGGCTTCATTTGAATCATATTGGACCTTTATGTCAAACTCTGTATACTGATGGCAGGACCTCCTACATGAGCCAAAACTGGTTATACTTACTACTCTGTTTTAATAGTTTTATGACTTCAGTTTCCATATCTTTCGGTCCAGCCTTTCTCACATATTGAAATGACTCTAATTTTGGAGAAAGGGAAGCGCTGGGTGTCTTTTCTTGATCCTCTTACTAATCTGCTGTTACTGTTTTGGGAATAATCTCTTTTGTCCTTTCTTATTATTTAAGTCTCAGATAACAAGGTTTAGACACCCACCCTGTCCAAACAAGATTTGGCACAGCAGGCTAAAGAGATGTATGGTGAGAGGTTTTCCTTATTCCACTTACATGGTAGTGAGTCACTTTGGGCACCTTTGTGCTAATTATGTATGTCATGTCAGCATTTAGAAGTTGAGACCCTTCAGAGGTTGTTGAATCTGGGGACAAGAATCATTTGCATTTCATGATGCAGTCTTGCGCCGGCATTTAGATTGTGTTATTTCAAGAATGAATGTCATGGCCTTCACAAGACATATTTCTCCCCCTTTGGGGACTTAGTCTCATAATTTTAATCAAGGCCACCTAGTGACCTTTAATTATATAGGAGAGGTTGATTAAGCAATGGGTCTGAAGCTCTGTACCACCTTAGGAGGCCATTAAAAATATTGCATATAGTCATAGTTTAATATTCTTAAAATCTTATTACTCTGTAATTTTAAGGGCCTCTGATGTAGTTTTAATAAGGTATTTCTGCCCTTCCTCATTATGTGATAAGAATGCCATTCAAGGGTGGTGCTTAATTTTTATTGAAGAATGCCTTACTAGTCCTGAAAAATGTCATAATTGGTGCCATGTGATGCCTGAATTGTTCTCTAAGCAAGTCTAGCTGTGGTTTTGCTTTTGCTTTCTCCTGAAAGATCTTATTGTGTATTGTAAAGTTCCTTCCCTATTGCTGTATGTGTTTGCAGTGGTAGCGGTGAATCCTGTTTTGCAGTTTTTAGTTCAAATTAAAACTTTTAAAAAATGGTTAAACTTTTTTCATCAGAGCATCACTATAAATTGTACTGGCTAGGGTTCTTGGTTGCAAATGAAGCTGATATTGGTTGACTTAAGCCAAAAGGCATTAGTCAAAGGGATTAATTAAAGGTGTTAGGTCACTCAGGGCATTGACTAGAAGGCCAGAATACAGGTTGGCCAAGAGAACAGCCAAGACCTGTTGTAGGGATAATCTCCTCAGGGCAGTGTTGCTGGTTTTGTTTTCCCTAGATTGGTTGCACTGCTGGACACTCAGTTCCTTCAGGATCACTGAGAATAATCTCCAAAAGATGCTGTGCCTTGTATTATTTCCCTCAGGATTCATATTCTCTACCAGAAGTGTCTAATTAATCTCACTTAAATTAGGTGCTGTGCTCTAACTGCTAGGGCTTGAGAGCGGGCTGTATCCCACTTACTTTGGGATTCTCCTGAATATGAAAAGATTTTGGGCAGTCAAAACAACAAAACGTCCCCTGTATAAATATTTTCATCTAAGTCAAAAGTTTAAAATTCAGAAAAATGGAATTTTAAAGCTAATAGAAACCTTAAATAATGTCCTAACTTTATAGGTGGAAAAAAGGGAGGGCTTTACAGGTAAAATGACTTGCGTAAGATCACACAGCCAGTTGGCAGAGGCAGGACTGGAACACAGATCTTTATAGTCATCATCGCTTTGGGTTGCTCTAAACTTTTAATCTGGGTAACTGGGTTACCAGTATGACTGAATTTTTGGCTTTTAAAATAATGTATTTATGTAATTTTTAATAAGAATTTGAATTATTGGGGCCTACTTTTCATAGTTACTCAGTTGAGTAAACATTTGAGTGCCTTATGTTTACCAGGTACTTGCTAGGAGCTGGAAATACAGATATGAAAGAGACTGATTTTGGGACATTAGGGAATTCATAGTTTAGTAAAGGAGGCAGATACAAAGATTAATTATATAATGTGATATGTGTCTGTGCGGAATAAAAGTAAATGTATATGGTTAACTCTGCCTGGAAGTTAACCTTGAACCTTACGTTTTATTGAAGGTTGAAGATGAGTGGGCATTTCAGACAGAGTGTATTAGTAGTTGGTGTCTTCTTCAGTCTTATAGCAGTAGTTGTATATGATACAGACAGACAGCAATCTTTCTTTCCTAACCGCTATTTAAAGGTTAAGGGGAAAATACAAACCATGTTTTTTTTCATTTGTTTTTGTTTTTAAGGTTTTATTTATTTGAGAGAGAGGACGAGAGCACACGTGTGCATGAGGGGGTGGGCTGAGGGAGAGGGGGACAGAGAATCTTAACCAGGCTCCACGTGGATTAGGGTAAGATTCTCTCTCCCTCTCCCTCTGCCCATCCCCTCCTGCTCTCTCTTTAGGAAAAAAAAACAAAACTTAAAATGTTTCGGATATATAAAAAGACTTTAACATGAATGTTACAAATGCATTACATATTTTTAAAGAGTTTATTTATTTATTTTTTAAAAGGTGGAGAGAGCACATGCAGCGCAGGGGGAAGAGCAGAGGGGGGAGGGAGAGGCCGGGAGAAAGAATCCCAAGCAGACTCCCTGCTCAGCGCAGAGACCTACGCAAGGCTCCATCCATCTCAGGATGCCGAGATCATGATCCTTAGCCAGACCAAAAGTCTGTTGCTTAACCGACTGAGCCACCCAGGCACCCCCAAATACAGTTATTTTTAGAAAGAAAATAGTATAGGTAAAGCCTCCTATGTACCATTGCCCAGTTGTAATCTCCTCTCTCCCCCAGATTATCTATCTCAGTTTGTTGTATTGCATTCCTTTCTGTGTCTTTATAGGTATATGTCCCTAAAAGATATACAACAACAGAAGAAAATATATGGTGTTATCTTGAAATGTTTTAAAGCTTTAGGCAGTTCTGAACAAAATACTAACAAAATAGAATCCAGTAATACATAAAAAGGAATTGGAATAGTGGGATTTATTTCAGGAAAGCAAGTTTAGTTCATCATATAAAAATCAGTTTAATACAACACTTTAATAGAATAAAGGACAAAAACCACATAATCATCTCAGTATATACAAAACATTTGGTAGTCCAACCTCTTTTCATGATAAAATAAAAAGCACTCAGCAACTAGGAATAGAAGGAAAGTTCCTCAGTTTGTTAAAGCCCATCTACAAAAAACACAGCTAACATAGTTTAATGGTGAAAAACTGAAAGCTTTTCCCGTAAGATCAGGAATAAGACAAATATGTCTGCTCTCACCACTTGTATTCAACATTGTACTCCATGTTTTTGCTGAAAACTACAAAAGATCATTGCAAGAAATTTTAAGACACATAAATGGGAAGATCTCTGTTCATGTATTGGAAGACTTAATATTGTAAAGATAGCAGTACTAGCCAAACTGATCTATAAATTCAACACAATCCCTATCAGAATCTTAGCACACTATTTTGTCCCAATTGACAAGCTGATCCTGATACTCAGCGGGAAATGAAAAAGACCCAGAATGGTCAGATCACTCTTGAAAAAGGAGGACAAAGTTGGAGGACTCAGTCTTCCTGATTTGAAAACTTAATACCAAGCTACCAGGCTATAATAGTTCAGATGATATGGTACTGGTATAAGGATATATATATAAATGTTAGACTAAAATTGAGAGTTTAGAAATAAACCCTTAAACTTATGGCCAGTTGATTTTCAACAAAAGTGCCAAGACAATTCAATGGGGAAACAGTCTTCAAATGGCATTGGGACAACTGGAGATGCACATGCAAAATAATGAGTTTAGAGCCCCTGCCTCACACCATACACAAAAAATTAACTCAGAATGGATCAAAGTGTAAACTAATACTAAAACTCTTTCTAATACTAAAATTCTTATAAGAAGATAACAGCTGTAAGTCCTTATGACTTTGGATTAGAAAGTGATGGTTTCTTAGCTATAACACAGACATAAGCAATCAAAAAAGTAGATGAATTAGACTTCATCAAAATTAAAGACTTTTGTTCATCAAGAGTCACTATCAAAAAAGTGGAAAGACAACCCACAGAATGGGAGAAAATTTTTATAAATCATATCTGGTAAGGGTCTATTATTCAGAGTATATAAAAACTCTTCTGGTTCAACAGTAAAAAGCCCATTTTAAAAATAAGCAAAGATCTCAATAGATATTTCTCCAAAGAAGATACACAAATGGCCAATAAGCACTTGAAAATATGCTCAGCATCATTAGTCACTGGGGAAATACAAATCAAAGACCACAATGAGATACACTTTTCACACCCACTAGAATTGCTAGAATCAGAAAGATAGCTTTGTCTAATAACAAGTGTTGGCAAGGATGTGAAGCAGTTGGAACGCTAATACATTGTTGTTATGACTATAAAATGGTGCAGCTGCTTTGGGAAATAATTTGGCACTTCCTCAAAAGGTTAAACATAGAGTTGCCATGACCCAGCAAATCCACTCTTAGGAACCTACTCAAGAGAACTGAAAACCTGTGTCTACATAAAAACTTCTACACAAATGTTTATAGCGTTATTATTCGTAATAACCAAAAAATAGAAACAGCCTAAATGCCCATCACCTGATGAATGGATAAACAAAATATGATATATCCATTCAGTGAAATATTCAGCCAAAAAAAGAGGGAGCAAAGCACACCATGAATCAACCTTGAAAATGTGCTTATTGAAAAAAGCCAGACACTAGAGACTATTGTTATGATTCTCTTTATATGAATTGTCCAAAATAGGCAAGTTCATAGAAACAGAAAATAGATTAGTGGTAGTCAGAGGTTATGGGGAGGTGGGACTGGGGAGTGACTGCTGATGGGTATAGGTGTTTTGGGGGGATGATGAAAATGTTCTGGAATTAGTGGTGATGGTTACACAACGTTGTGAGTATACTAAAAAACATTGAATTGTAAACTATAAAAGGATGATTCTTAGGGAATGTGAATTATATTTTTAAAAGAGGAGGAAAAATATGTAATTGTTTAAGTTTTATAATCAACCCTGGAGGTAGGTCCTGTTATTATCCTCATTTTACAGATTAAGAATAGAGATTAAATAATGTTTTAGTTAATGAATGTTGGACTGGGATTCAGACTCAGGAACTTGAGTTTTCACTACACTTTATACTGTTTTAAACCCACACCATTTTTTTTTTTTTTAAGATTTTATTTATTTGAGAGAGAGCGAGCGAGCGAGTACACAAGCAGGGGGAGTGGCAGAGGGAGAGGGAGAAGCAGGTTCCCCATTGAGCAGGGAGTCTAATGCAGGACTCTATTCCAGGACCCTGAGATATGACTTGAGCCAAAGACAGATGCTTAATTGACTGAGCCACCCAGGCACCCCAACCCACACCATTCTTATACAAGTCATGGTGTGGACATTTCATTTCACAGGATTGACTGGAAATAAGGCAGAAATAAGACAAAGATGTCTGCTCTCACCACTTCTGTTCAACATTGTACTCCATGGAAACTATAAAAGATCATTGCAAGAAATTTTAAAACACATAAATGGGAAGATTTAACCACCTACACCATTCCTTTTGTTTTTCTCCTTTTGCAGATCCATTGATGAGATGAAACGGTTGGAGGAAATGTCCCATGTGTTTCAGCGTTCTGGAGTTGAACGCCACCCTCCAGAACCAAAATCACAGAGAGAAGGAAATGAAGATTCAGGGAGCAAAGAGCAGCCATGGGAAATGGTGATGGATAAGAAACACTTTAAGCTCTGGCGGCGCCCTATTACAGGCACCCACCTTTACCAGTACAGAGGTGAGCCCAGCTTGGCTGCCTTGCAGGTGTGTTCCATGATTGCCCAGATGTGTGGGACTTTTGTACTTCATACTCTAAACTGATCTGGTTGTTGCTCAGAAAATTTGCCATGATTTCCTGGTTTTTGTTTTTCTTCTCCCAGATGACAAGCATCTTAGTGTCTTCATTACTGTACTTTGCTGTAGGTTGTTCTTTGTCTTACTTTGGTATGACAATCTAGTTTGTCAATATGACGTCTAGTTTCTGAATCTGCCTTTAAGATCTTTCAGTACTCTATAATTGAAATGCAGTTAAGTGATAGGAATAAGTTTCAGTGGTGAGGGTGTGGCAGCCATCTCTTGTTCTTTCTTGTCATTCTAGTTTTTGGAACCTATACAGATGTGACACCCCGGCAGTTCTTCAATGTTCAGGTGAGTAAATTTTTCTTCCCAGATTTGGAGCTTCTAAGTCTAGAAATCCGCTTACCACTGTCCACATGAATAATTTCTTCGACTCAGAAGACATGGTTTAGTACATCCATCTATCTCTGTACCCTTCATCTCATGTCAGATAGCATCTGGGTAAACATTGGACTTAACCATTCATTGTCCAGTGGGGATGAGACCAGTTCTGTCCTCTCGCAGGGCTGTTGGGAAGATTAAATAGAGGAATGTATTTGAGTGCTTTTAGTATATTTTATAAGGCTTTATAGTTATTTTTTCCTAAATAATTTAAAGGCAAGTTACATATGTGGCCCTTTATTCCAAAATCCTTCAGTGTGTATTTCCTAAAGTTAGACATACTCTCTTAACCATGGTGTCTTTATCAAAGTCTATAAATTTAACATGGATGTAGCTCGTGTGTTATCTTCTGCTTGTATTCCCGTTTTTATCTTTTGACCCAGTGATGTCCTTTGTAGCGTTTTCCTCTTCAGTACAGATCCAGTCTGGAACATTTCCATAGTGAAGGTATTTATTTAGTAAAAATGAAGAGTATCTTTTCAAAGACTGCTTTCTTCCTTGGGGGGAAATGTATGAAAAGGGGAGATGGTCTCACCCAGAGTTGTATAAAAAAATTATTTTCCTTCCTGGATATTTCACTGTTTTGTCAGGTTTTCAGTAACTAATTGATTAAAATACCCACTAGTAATATGCAAGTGCACACTTCCCCCCACGCACTGAATTTTGCCAATTTATACTGAATTTTTGTTGGTTTGGATGTGTATGATATGTCTTATTTTGAAATTCCCTACTGACTAGTCACGCTAGAAGTTAAAAAAATATGTTACTTGCATTTCTTTGTGTGAGGTGTCTGCTCATACTTTTGGGACTTTTGTCTGTGTAAAACTTTAAAAAACTGTTTTGCCCTTACACATTTTTATCACTACCTATTTATTATATTTTCCCCAGACATGTCTATCACAGTATTTTTTTCTTATATTATCCTTTGCTTTGTCTTTTTTTTTAAAAGATTAACTTTCAAGGTAATGCTGTTGGCCTGTAAGAAAGTATTTTAAAAGACTTATTTGCAGTAAACACAGCTGTGTCTTTCACACCTTGTCACTTTTAGGTCAGGTTACTGTTTCAGAGTAAAGTCCTTGGGTCATAGGTCCAGGCATCTGGAAAAGCCTTCTGCAACTTTGTTTTGGATTTCCTGGGTCTTCATAGTCTTTTCTCTTCTGCAGCTGGATACGGAATATAGAAAAAAGTGGGATGCCCTGGTAATCAAGCTGGAAGTGATTGAGAGGGATGTGGTTAGTGGTTCTGAGGTTCTTCACTGGGTAACCCATTTTCCTGTGAGTATTTTTACTACTGTTTTTACTTCTATCACGTCCATGTGGAGCAGAATACTAATTCTGCCTATCCTTTTCTTTAGTATCCGATGTACTCCCGGGATTATGTTTATGTTCGACGGTATAGCGTGGATCAGGAAAACAATGTGATGGTGTTGGTGTCGCGGTATGTGTGGTTACCTGTGGCTCCTGCTGAGTTCCTTTAACTGTGTCCTTTATATATGTCTGGTCAGAGTTGCATGTTCTCAGTGCTGTTCTGAGTGATGCTAGGATCCCATCCATCCCAGCTAGAACATGAGTGGGCTGTGACTGGTGACCACAGTCTAGGAAGATTGAAGGGATCTGTGTAAGCTTTTCATTAAACTGTTTCTTTAGTTCCTTTGTGTTGATAATTAAAAAAAGAAGTACCCTCCTCTTCAACACGAAGCCTAGTGAGCCAGGAATCACCAAGGAAACTCACTTTGTTTTTAGAACTTAGTTTGTATTCATTCATTTTAGTGACTGTTCTGTTTTATTTTAAAAATTAGGGCCAGCTTTTTAGATTTTCCTCTTAACTATAGCTCTCATGCTGTTTTCTTATATATAGACATTACTAAGAGTTTCCTTAACTTCTTTCCTTACCAGTGCTGTGGAGCACCCTAGTGTTCCAGAGTCTCCAGAATTTGTAAGGGTCCGATCGTATGAATCCCAGATGGTTATCCGTCCCCACAAGTCATTTGATGAGGTGAGTTTTACATCATCCAAGAGATGATGTGTAGTGGCTTTGGAATTTTATCAAGGAATGCCGTTTGTCTGAACGGAGAAGGCCAGTGGTTCTCAAACTTGGCATGCATCAGAGTCCGCTGGAGCTTGTTAACATGCAGTGCTTGGGTATGGCCCAAGAAGTATTTTTAAGAAGTTCCCAGGTGAGGCTGATGCTCCTGGTTTGGGAAGCACTGCTATAGGGTGATATACCTGGAAGATCCCCCAGGACGGAGTACTAATGACCCACTGACTTCCGTGTGTGTGAGAGACAGGAAAAGACAATGGCCTGTCGTTAGCATCCTTCTTTAGGAATTGAAGGGAGCACCTTTTCCATCAAAATTTCACCTCAGTGGGCAGAACACTTAAAACCTTTCTGGACTTTTGTTTCCTTATCTGCAAAATGAGAGGGTTAGACTAACCCTCTCAGCCTTCTTTAAAATTCTCTTGACCTTTCTTTGAGAAGAATATTTCTTTCAACTTAGGGAGTGTTTTATTTTTTAGTTTTTTAGCCACATCTCTTGAGTTTACATATTGACTCCACTGGTTGCTGTTTTTAGTTGTGTTTCACTTTATAATTAAAGGCTTTGTTTCTTCCCATTACTTTTGTTTTTGAGCTGTATGAACTGTGTGCTTTAGTATGGTTTTGTTTTCAACAGGTTGTTCTATTTATACTGCCTGACGTAGGATTTTAAATATTTTAGACAGAAATGGTGGTTCCTTTCAGTCAATGTGGTGTTTGACTCTTTTTTTTAACTGGGAGATCTGTGTGTTTACTTGTGTACTATTTTTAGAGCAGTGTTTTTCAAACCTCGGATTGCTACCCCATTAATGGAAGACAAAATTAATTTAGTGCATTATGACCAGCTTTAAAAAGAAGAGAGGATACATAGAGTAGAAATCATCCCAGTGTAAGCATATTTCATGAGGCTTTTGTTTAGTTACATAAGTATGTATGAATTTGTGTAGGAGGCTGAGAGAGAGAGCTGGTTACAGTGTAAAAAGGATTATTTACAGTGTGTTATAGTTAAAAATGTTTTAAAGTCCTTGCTTTAGAAGATAGAAAAGAAGAAGCAAGGCTACTGTCCATGGCTAGTCCCCTTTAGGAAAGGGGAGCCTGGGTCAGGCTGGAGATAGTGTGGGAGGCAGACTTAGGCCTCACTTTTTTCCTTTATGTTGCTTTTGAAATTTGGACCTTTTCCATTTATTTCCTCTTTGAAAAAAACTGAGTTGAGTTCCAGCATTGCTGCCTTTAGAAACTGTGACTATGGAGCAGCTAAGGCATCGTTCAGCACCTAGCGGAGTGTGTTGCATCTAAGTAGAGACCCAGTAAATAATTTCTTTGAGCTGAGGTGGAGGAACAATAAGTTATATATATAATTCTTCTGGTATATTTGTGGCAAGCTCTTAGGGAAAGGTAAGATTTGAGTTGGTTCTTGTGAAAAGGCAGACTGGATAGAGGAAAATATGATATACCAAAGATAAGACAGGCATGAGCCATGAATATGTTCAGAGACTCACCACTTAGAAAGGAAGGTTAAGATTAGGGAGGAGTGATAAATTACATTGACCATGTACAGAGAGTACTTGAAAACCAGGCAGCTGCATTTGGACTGCTAGATGGAAAGTAGTCCTTGAGCCAAGGTATGTTGTTTTACTTCTTATTAGGGAAAATTTGAAATGTATATGAAAGGTAAAGAAGTAGGGTGTAGTATAATGAACCTTCTGTATCCGTCCCCAGCTCCAATAGTGATCAACTCATGGCCATACTTGTTTTATCTGTACCCTTTCTTGTCCCTTTTCCTGCTATCCTGCTTATTTTAAAGCAGTTTCTAGTTTTGCTATAGAAGAAACCATAGAAGAATTCTTCTGTGGATATACTTCAGTATTTATCTTGAAAAGATTTTTGAAAACATAACTTCAGTGTCCTAATAATCCCTAATATCAAATAATCTAGTTAGTGTTTGAATTTTCCTGATTGTGAAATTTTTTTGGAGTTGGTTTATTTGAATCAGGACCCAAATATGATCCAGATATTGATTCAGTATCTTGAGTCTTGAGTCTTTTGAAGTAAGTTTCCTTTTTTCTTTCTTTTCTTTTTTTCTTTCTTTTTTTTGCAATTGTATTTTTTGAAAAAGTAGGGTTCTTTGTTCTGGATCTTGATGATTGTGTACACCCGGTAGTATCCATAGTGTCATTTAACGTGTTCCTCTGTCCCCTGCCTGTATTTCCTGGGTATTGGTAGTTACCGATCAAGCCTGAGGCTTAAACAGATTCAGGTTGTTGGTTGTTTTGGGCAAGACCACTTTATTAGAAGGCAAGTGATGTTTGATTGTCTCTTTCTTTGTAAATTTAGAAATGATTGATTATTGCTCAGATTCATTATTTCATTAGTGGTATAACAAAATGCTGATTCTGTAATTCCTTCATTTTTTTCCACTTATTAAAATACATTAAGGAAAAATTTTCTCACTGTTTGTATTCCTTTAGTTTACATAGGAAAGGGAAATAAGAGAAATGGTTGATTTGTTTCCTTTATTTATGAGTTTCAAAATAATTCTTTCAACCAGGGATCTTCAAAGGTTAAGTTTTGTTTTTGTTTTAAAGAAATATCTTAGTCTTTGCTATGGAAGAACCAGTAGAAGACTTGTATAGATATTTCAGTTTTTAACATGTTTGGTTCGTTTTAATCCATTACAGTTATTCTTATTGAGACTCAAATTGTCCCAGTTTGGCCATTAGGAGCCTCCTCTTAACTGGCTCGAGTCCTTTTGACTTAACCTCAGGGGTTCCCTTGTTTTCTGATGTTATAAGATGTCCCAGGTTTATCTTGTATAGTTTTAGCTGTAAACCTGGAAATTAGCATTTTGTTAGGGAGCCCTGGTTCCATTTAAGATGTCATTTAAATTAAACCAGGATTTGGTGGAGCATGCGACTCTTGATCTCGGGGTTGTAAGTTCACTCTTTAGGCACGCCTGGGTGGCTCAGTCAAGTTAAGCATCTGACTCTTGATTTCAGCTCAGTTCATGATCTCAGGGTCATGAAATTTAGCCCGGCCTCAGACTCTGTGCTCAGCAGGGAGTCTACTTGAGATTCTCTCTCTCTTCCTCTCTCTCAAATAAATAAATCTTAAAAAATAAAATAAAAAATTTAGGGGCGCCTGGGTGGCACAGCTGTTAAGCGTCTGCCTTCGGCTCAGGGTGTGATCCCGGCGTTACGGGATCGAGCCCCACATCAGGCTCCTCCACTATGAGCCTGCTTCTTCCTCTCCTACTCCCCCTGCTTGTGTTCCCTCTCTCGCTGGCTGTCTCTATCTCTGTCGAATAAATAAATAAAAAAAATCTTTAATAAAAATAAAAAATTTAATCTTTAAAAATAAACAAATAGGATTACTCAGAGCTGTTGGCTTTCTCATTGTCTTTAGGCCTTTTCAGAAGCTAGAACTAAGTAATAAATGTTGCTTATTTATTTTAAAGATAAATCCTAAGCTCATGCTAACATTTTTAGTTCATATTTCAGATTGGAGGGTTTTATTTATATTTTATATCTTACATCTATCATCTTTTTCTGTGCTGGACAATTCAACTCTCAGTTCATCACCTGAACATAACTACTCATTTGCTTTAACTTGAAATACGCACACACCAGCCTCAGAATAATACCACCAAGATCACCAGTGCTGTGGTGATTTAAAATTTGTGTTTTTTTATCCTTAGGATGTGTACACAGTGTACAAAATACTGAGTTTTAAAGCTACTTGAAATAGGTGCTCTCTTTGTGCTTTTTCCTTCCAACTCAGTTCATAGTTAGGTTCCCTGTTTTCTATTTTACTTTTCGATTTTTAGATACTGCTTTTTAAATTTAATTCTGTTTTATTAAATTATGAAAAAACTTACCCTTCCAAAATCAAATCTATAAAATAAGAACTATTCAGAGTGATTTTGCTTATATCTTTGTTTCTTCTTCCAATGGGTAATCATTGTTTTTGATTGGTTTCCTTTTTTAAAATATAAGCAGTGGTGGATGAGAACCCAGGTCTCTTGACTTCCCAGTCCACGTGTTTCATAAAAGAATATTTATAAAAGAATAAAGTCTTTTGTATGTACTAAATCATTTAGTCTTTTAAGATTTTATTTATTTATGTGACAGAGAGACAGCCAGCGAGAGAGGGAACACAGCAGGGGGAGTGGGAGAGGAAGAAGCAGGCTCCCAACGGAGGAGCCCGATGTGGGACTCAATCCCGGAACACCAGGATCACGCCCTGAGCTGAAGGCAGACGCTTTAACGACTGCGCTACCCAGGCGCCCCTAAATCATTTAGTCTTATAGCCAGCCTTTGTGGTGGATACTGTTAAGTTTCCACTGTACGGGTTTTACCTCCTTTTTTTTTTTTTTCTTTAAGATTATATTTATTTATTTGTCAGAGAGAGCACAAGCAGGGGGGAGCGGCAGGCAGAGGGAAAAGCAGGTTCCCCTCTGAGCAAGGAGCCCAACGCAGGACTCAGTCCCAGGACCCTGGGATCATGACCTGAGCTGAAGGCAAATGCTTAACCGACTGAGCCACCCAGGCGTCCTTCTCCTTTCTCTTTACTTCCATGGTATTCATTCTGTATCTCTGTTACGGGATCTGTTAGTTGAAAGCTCTTGAGGGCAGGGACTAGCACATGTTTGTTTGCTCTAAGTACCTAGCACAGTGCCGGACACGAAGCAGACATTTAAATATATGTTGAGGAAGTGAATAAAAGATTGAACAATTCATTCAGGGAAAAAAGAAGATGGACTTTGGAGTAAAAGCATGGGAATTTAAAGTTGTAGTTCTCCCACCTGAAGTTGGGGCTAGTCTGCTTTAAAAAGTGCGACATAAAAGGGGTTATCTCTTAACCCTTTGGGTGGAGCATAGTTGGTTCACATCTTTACTAGGATCAAGAAACCTGGAAATCTCCTTAATTCCCTGTCCTTCACTATAATAGGCAGTGAGAGGGCTGAGCCAAAAAGAGTGGGTGCATAGGCCCTGCAGTCAGAATTTTGGGTTTATCTTGGCTGTCATTGAGTATATAGGTGACCTTGGGCTAAGTTACTTAACTTCTTAGTGCTCAGTTTCCTCCTCTGTAAAATGAGGTAACAGTACCTACATTATAGGATTATTTCAGGTTGGAAGCAGTTCACTGTTAAGTGCTCTATAAATGTTCGCTGTTATTAGTCATAGTAGTAGTAGAATTTATACCATTTTGGTAAAGATTAAGACCTTTAAACATTTGAGGGTATGTGTTGGAATTTTCAAGACCACCCCACGTTTGAAAATTCACTAGAAGGACTCATAGGACTCCGCATATAGTCGTACTCATGACTAAGATGTATTGTAGTCATGTAGTAAGGATACAGAGCTGCATCATAAGGGAAGAGACAGGCAGAATCTGTAGGAATCCACGTGTAGGCTTCCTCCTGCTCTCTCTCTCTCTCTCTCTCCTGTGGGAGGTCACACAGAGCACATTCTCCTTCCAGCAGCAAAAATAGAGCAACATGTCTGTGATAGTTCTGCCCAGAGAAGCTCATTAGAGGCTCGGCACCCAAGATTTTTATTGAGGGCTGGTCACATAGGGATGCTCTGCATAGCACATATCAAAATTCCAGATGCACCAGAAAGAAAGCAGGTATTCAGCATAAACTGTAGTGTTTGCACGAACAGACAAGACATAGGGAGCCACTCTTACCAGTTCACTGTTGACTGGGAATGTTCCGGGAGCCAATTTCCCAGACACCACCTGAGGGCCAACCTTGCAGGCTGGCCTTTCTATGGATAGCAACCTGTGCAGTCTTCAGTATTAACTCTTTTTTTTTTTGCACAGGGTAAAAAAACGGCACTGTCTGCCCCAGAATCAGATCATGATTATTCTGTGGTACTGGATATGGAAGGTATGGTAGGTAATCCAAATATCATTATTTTTGCTTTTTTTTCTTTTCCAGAATGGCTTTGACTACTTGTTGACATACAGTGACAATCCCCAGACTGTGTTTCCTCGTTACTGCGTTAGTTGGATGGTTTCCAGTGGTGAGTGGGTACTTGTATACAGGGCCTGGAACCTGGGTTGAGCATTTTGCTTTTCTCTAGCTCTAAATGGCAAGCAAGAGGATTAGTGCTTGTCTCATGGGAGCACTGTTGGAGAAATTAGACATCCTTCCAAGCCCGTTCTTGAATATTATGAAGATACCGAAGCCTCCAGCTGGACTTTTGAGGGATAAAAACTGTGGAGTCCCAGAAAGCAACATGTGCCCAGAAGGGAATTTTGAGAACATTTGCTTAATTCCTTAAATATGGACTGTGTATATGAATGCACTTGAACAATTTTTCTTCTAAGATAGTATTGGAGGCCATAAAATCTAGTGTAGAAAATGTGGTCATTATAGGATAGTATTCTGGAAAGAGGGGCCACCATGTGTCTTGACAAAGGCTATACATCACAGCCGTAACTGCACCTTTTCCTTCTGATTCCTTGTTTTAAAAAGCATCTTCATGTGATTTTCTTTCTTCTGCTTCTCTGTGGGCAGCTTATGACAAATACCTCAGGAGGAGAATGGAAAGATTAGGTGTTTGTCTTTGATATTTGTCTAAATAAAATGGGCAGATATTTAGGCTATGCTACTGATAGGTGATATATATATATATATATTTATTTATTTATTTATTTTAAGATTTTATTTAGTTGAGAGAGAGAGAAAGCATGCGCAGGGGGGAGGGAGAGGGACAAGCAGACTCCCTGCTGAGCAGGGAGCCCAATGCCAGACTGGTTCCCAGGACCCCTGGACCATGACCCAAGCCGGAGGCAGACGCCCAAACCACTGAGCCACCCAGGCATCCCTGATAAGTGATATTTTAATCACCTAAAAGCCTTTGGGAATTTATTTGGCTTGATTGGTACCCCTTTTCAAAGGATCTCAGAAGTCATGGATTGTTTTCACTCCCCATACATTTTGGGAGGCAACTATAACTCACAGCTTGTCAATCAGGCTGTGATCTCTGTAAGAAGAAGTTGGCTCTCTACCATGAGAAATAGGCCATCTAATTTTGATCCTACTGTTGGTTTGTATTTCAGCCTACCCAAATTTCCCTCTCTCCCACCAGGCATGCCAGATTTCCTGGAGAAGCTGCACATGGCCACTCTTAAAGCCAAGAACATGGAGATCAAAGTAAAGGACTATATCTCGTCTAAGCCTCTGGAAACCGGTAGTGAAGCCAAGGCTACCACCCCGTCTTCCGAGCGGAAGAATGAGGGTAGTTGTGGCCCTGCCCGGATCGAGTACGCTTGAAGGGCTTTGGGATAAGAAGGGACAGGCTGCTTCTAGCCCTGTCTCAGTCCCTTATCTGCTACAGAACAGGGACATGTATTAGAAGGCGTCTGCTGTAACCACCAGTGCAAGATAACTCAGTAACTGGTGTCCGATTTCATTCAGAGCCCTTTTTGCTCTTTATCAAAACAGAAGAAGGAGGCATCCATGGGGGCGTTGTCATATTCTCAGGCCAAGCATCTTGCAATTCAGTATTTCACTGAGCTAATCTGGAACAAACCTCTCACCTCAGGCCAAAAGGGGACAACTTCTTTTTGCTTCCTCTGAGTAGTTTCCTCTGCCAACATTCCAGTTCCCACCGTCGGTTCTGCAGCACTTGGGATTTCCTTCAGTTCTGAAGGTCCAACTGGAAAGTGCAGTTGGCTGGTTGAGTCTTTAATGAGGGGTCATTGGGAGTGCTCTTGGTAACAGTTTTAGTATTTAATGGATGTGAACTGTTGTTTGGCAGTGTAAGTGCCTTGTCCTCACCCTGCTTCTATCTTTAGGGACATCAAATTTGTACCAAGAAATTTCTCTCTGCCTCCCATATACCACCCCATTGACTCCCCCTACCCAAAGTGTTTCCTTTGCATTGGCCAGTTCTTCTGTATTCATGCACTATATTAATTCGGATCATCGCCTCCTTCCTTAGCTCATTCACGAGGAATACTTGGAAATGAGTCCTTTCAGATGGTAGCTTTCTGTGTCATCAGTGTTTCGATAGGGTTGATGGCAATGCTCAAAACATCACACTTCAGGTTGTTGGTTCTTTTTTTTTTTTTCGAACCTTTGTGTCAAGTAGGAATAGGGAAGTGGAATAGGATTTCTCCATAGTCCCACTGTATAGAAAATACTGTTTTGATTCAGGCATTATTTTTCAAACTTCAGGTTTGACTGGATGCTGAGGACTTGTCCATCTTGGAAGGCTAAAGGCAGAGGAATGGGGGTTGGGCCACTTCCTTGGAGCTCTCAGAGCTATAGACAAGCCATGTGAACAAATAGATGTAATCTTGCCCCAAATGCTAATATAATGGAGATGTGGTTTATGTGACCCTCTCGTTCCTCTGAAAAATTTTTCTTCCTCTCTTCAGAATAAAAATGAAAGCAAACTACGCTCTTTGGATAAAGTCACAATCAGATGGTATCAGTTTGGCCTGGCTGGTTTTGTTTTGGTCATGCTGCCATCTGACAGGAGAATAGGGATCAAGTTTTCAATACTCCCTCTTTTTTCCCTAGAATTTAAATGGCTGGATTTTTCCCTTTTTCCCCCACTTGCTACCCTTTTGTGTTGAAAAGGGGATCTAAGCCTCAAACTGATTTAAACCCCTTGACATTTTTGTTGCCTGTTAAGTTTTGTGCCAAGGAAATAACTGCCCCCATCTTTCTTGTCTTGCCTTCTCTGAGTGGTTGGCAGAACAGAGAGATACATCGAGCAATCCCAACTTCTTTTTCATTGATCATTTCTCTCTTCTCATCCCCAGGACTTGACAGAAGCCAGGGAAAGTTTCCCTGGGTTACGTCTGAACTTAGCACCTGTGATTGTCGGGGTACGGATGGGTATGGGCAAGAGTGTGTGAGTGCACAGGTGTTAAGGTGCTGTGTTGCTCATGATCTGATTTTTGGCAACTTGACTCTGTACTTGGGGTCAGTCTGTACAGTTACTTATGTCATTGTAATGATTTCACTTCTAACTGTGACATTTTTATCAAATGTGTGAATAAATATATAAAGATTGGTACAAAAGAGTGTTTGTCTTTGGACATATGGTGGTGGGAAATTTTGTATATTGGGCTTATTGTTTCTTCCTAATCAGAAAGTTGAAGAGTGTTTCTACTTAGGGTTGGCACATGGAAGTAGCAGGGTGTGGTCTTCTTTGGTAGGGGCTGACACAACTAACCACTTTGCCTTGACCGTGAGCCCTTTCAGGTGACCAGTTTGGCAACTGAAGACAAACCGTATGTTCCCATTTCCTTGTCTTGATCTACTAACCCATATCCTTTGCTTTTAAAGAAGGATCAACTTGAGGAAATAGTGTTTGAGCTTTGCTGATAGTGAAACTTGGGAGGAAACAAGGAAAGGAGATTTGAGCAAGCCAGATCTAGTGTAGGAGGTAGACCAGGGCTCTGGCTAGGGAGGGAGGGTGGTGAGCTCAAACCCCACTTCGCTTGGTGGGAAGTATGGTCGGTCACACAGGCAGTTTTGCTAAAGTGTCAGTTTGTTGCAAGGCAATTGATACGTGAGAGACACTTCAGAGCATAACCTGAATTTTGAGTTGGCAAAATTGGGTGATTCTGCCTGTGGGGAACAATAAGTGCACACAAATGTACACCTGAACTATTAAAACTCTTTTCTCCAGATTGTTCTAAAATAATCACTGGAAAGCCATCTCTACTTGTAGATTACTTGTTAGATGTTGTAATGCTTATGGGTGCACATGTGTCTGTATAACCTTAAATTTGGAAAGTTGGTGGTTCTGGCCTCCATCCTGCTGTGGAGGCCTGTGCACGTGGCATCCCTGACGTGGTTCTCCAGGCTCTGTATTAACACTTCACTGAGAAGCACCTGGGTTCTGAGAGCAACATTTCCATTGTTGGACAGCTCTGTCTTTCAGGAAGTTCTTAATATGGAGACTAAATGTGCCACCTCTACGTCTACCAGTGGGTCAAGTAGGTCAAGCCCTGTCTTTGGAGCGACACAAGGAAAACGTTTCCATGGGATAGTACTTCACATTCTTGAAGACCACACTTATGTGACCCTAACCTTTTCCCAGGCTTTGTCACCAGCTTCAAAAGTCCTCCCAACTCTATTTTGAAAAATTGAAAGTAATAAAACCTTGTATACCCTTTCCCTGCTAGCGTTGCTGGTTGTTAACTTGCTATGGTGTGTGCTTTGTCTTTATATATATACTTTGCTGTGGACTGAACTGTGTCTCCCTAAGATTCATATGCTGAAGTCCTCATGCCCAATGTAATAGTGTTGGAGATGGGGCCTTTGGGAGGTGACTAGATTTAGATGAGGTCATGAGGGTGGAACCCTCCATGATAGGATTAATCCCTTTATAAGAAGAGACACCAGAGATTTGCTTGTTCTCCCTCTCCACCATTGTGAGGACACAAGCTATCTGTCGGCAAGCCTGGGAGAGTGTTCTCACCAGGAACAGAATTGGGCAGCATCTTGATCTTGGCCTTTTAGCCTCCAAAACTGTAAGAAATAAAGTTGTGTTGTTTAAGCTACCCAGTCTATGGTATTTTGTTATGGTAGCCTGAATAGTTTTCATGACCTTTTGAAAATAAGTTGCAAACATCACAATATTTCACTCCTAAACAAAGTGTGCTTTTTTACAGTAATGATGTTCTTTGTAACCATACTAACTAGTAGCACATAAATAACATAATATCTAATATTTGTTTTTTTATTTTTTAGAGAGTACAAGTGGGAGAGACAGAGGGAGAGAGTTTTGTTTTTGTTTTTTTTTAGAGGGAGAGAGTTTTAAGCAGACTCCACACTGAGCGTGGAGCCCGATGTGGGGCTTGATCTCACATTCCTGAGATCATGACCTGAGCTAAAACCAAGAGTTGGATACTTAATGGACTGTGCCACCCAGGTGTCCCTTAATACCTAATTCAGTCCATATTAAAATTTACCCAGTTGTCCCCCAAATGACTTACAGCATTCCCCGCCCCCCCACCAAATCCAGGATCCAGTTAAATATCCTGTGTTATGCTAGTGGCTACATCAACAGTAGCCTGCCCTTTATTCGTAATATAGCTTCCTGGGTGATTTAGATAGTATGGTGTGGTGCAGTGGTTCTCAAACTTGACTGTACCTGGGAGCTTTAAAAATTACCATGCCGAGGTCTCACCCCAGACCAATTACATCAGTATTGCTGAGGGTTTAAGTATTGAATGTTAATGCAAACAAAAGATTTAAAAATAAATTAGGCTACAATCTCTTTCCATTTGCACACTTGGAATATGGGCTAAGATGTCATTAATTTGTCACCAGTCTTGTCACACTGTTGATCCCAACATAGGGCTTGGGATCAGCTAATAATAGCCACTGTTACTGAGCACTTGCAGTGCCGGACGCCATGCCTCATGCTTTTGTGCAGGATCTCATCTAATCTTGCCACAGCTCTGAGTATGTAGCTATCTTTGTTTTATAAGCAAGGAAATGGCATCAGAGTTTAAGGAATTCTCACACACAGGAAGTGACAGAGCCAGGAAGCAGACCCAGCTTTGAGCTCTCCAAAGACCCCTCTAGCAGCATGTCTTCACACTTAGGTTAGTTTCTCATAAATGCTGTCACTCTAGATTCCTTCCCAGGATGGTTGACTTATTTTGGAACCTGGACCATAGGCTTTCTTATCCATTCTTGTTAAATTTTGTATGATTTAAGCCTTCTTACCCACTGGTTCCACCAGCCAGTTGCTAATTGGTGGTACTGTTTTTTTGGAGTATCAGAAGCATAAATAATCTTTCTTTCCTTGAAACTTAAGGATATATACATACCACTGCCATGACATATGGGCTAATGTAAAGGTAAAGGGTGGTATTCTTGTGGACATCTTGAGGTAGTGTTTTCTAAAAATGTTTAATTACAAAGTAACCAGTCTCTGTACTCAGCATGGTAGAACAGGAGTCGAAATTCCTTTCAGAATGAAAAATTCTTTATAAAGTCTGACAACTCTGATTTCTAATAAACTTGAAAAAATTACAGCATGTGGATGGAAGTGATTTTTTTTTTTCCCCTTAAAATTTTAAGTAATCTCAATGTTGGGCTTGATCCCAGGATCCTGAGATCATGACCTGAGCCAAAATGAAGAGTCAGCTGCTTAACCGACTGAGCCACCCAGGCATCCCTGGAAGTGATCTTAATGTAAAATGTATTTGTTCCTACAAACCTCAGTGGGTACTTGATTGAGCAACTGTCACAGTTGCTTTTAATAACCTGATAGTTGGTTCTGGTCCACAAATGCAATTAAAATTTTTTTCAGACAACTTAGAAATGACCTAACATTAGCATCTACTTTAAAAGAGCCTAACCATACCTAAAAAGGTAGGGTGGCTGCTTGAAAGTAGTAATACTGGTGTTTTTATGGTTTATGCATTTTATCATATCTTAAGACTCTGCTGTGTGTGAGTTAGGATTCTGTTCAGCCTCGAGGAACAAACCCACAATATGACTGAAGCAAAACTAATGTTCTCTTGCAAACAGCCAGTCCAGGGCTGGTATCGTAGCTTTGCAGTCTTTCCAGACCCAGGCTTCTGCTATCTTGTCCCACCTTCAACATATGGGGGTCATACCATTGTTGCATCTGAATCTCTGAGGGTGAGATCCAAGTATTGTGTTCTATTTCAATGTTTTTCCTAAAATGTGGTGCCCAGGACTGGACCTGATTCCGTTCCCTGGCAGGTGAGCACCGTGAGGACAGTCTGCTCATTGCCTGCTGAGTCCCCAGTGCCTCGGTGGGGCCTGCTCCGCTTCCAGCCATCCTGTCTGTGTTTCCCTGGTGGAAAGGAGGGTACGGGAAAAGAGAATGTCCCTTCCCTTGAGGAATGCCACACTGTTCCTGCTTATAGACCAGTGGCCAGAACTTCATCAAAAGACCGTACCAAGCTATTGAGAAATAGTCTATACTTGGAGCAGGCATGTGCCCAGTTAAAATTCAGAGATGATTTTGCTGAGGAAGAAGGAGAGAAAGGAAATGGGCAACTGGCAGGTTTTGCCAAAAAAAATAGCTAAAACATACTTCAAAGACTGGATTCATGGGGCGCCTGGGTGGCTTAGTGGGTTAAGCGTCTGCCTTCAGCTCAGGTCATGATCCCAGGGTCCTGGGACTGAGTCCCCCGTCGGGTTCCCTGCAGCAGGTTCCCTGCCCTCCTCCTCTTTCTGCCTGCCACTCCCCCTGCTCTCTTTATCTAAATAAAATCTTCAAAGACTCTGGATTCAGTTGAGGCAGAAATGCCAGTTCGTTTGCTAGGGCTGTTACAACCACAAATAGAGTGGCTTGAGCAAAGAAATGTACTGTTTCGCAGTTTTGAAGGCTGGAAGTCCGAGATCAAGGTGTCCACAGGGTTGGTCCCTTCTGAGGGCTTTGAGGAAGAATCCACCCCAGGCCTCTCTCCCAGCTTTTGGTGCTTGGTGGCAATCTGTGGCATTCTGTGGCTTGTAGATACACCCCAATCTCTGCCTTCATGTCCACGTGGTATTCTCCCTGTGTGCACCTGTCTACGTCCAAATTTTCCCTTTTTTTTTTTTTTTAAAGATTTTATTTATTTATCTGACAGAGATAGAGACAGCCAGCGAGAGAGGGAACACAAGCAGGGGGAGTGGGAGAGGAAGAAGCAGGCTCATAGCGGAGGAGCCTGATGTGGGGCTCGATCCCACAACGCCGGGATCACGCCCTGAGCCGAAGGCAGACGCCTTAACCGCTGTGCCACCCAGGCGCCCCTAAATTTTCCCTTTTTTAAGGATACCAGTCACATTGGATTAGAGGCCCACTCAGTTCAAGTATGACCTCATCTGGTTTTTTTTTAACATTTTATTTTTAAGTAATCTCTATAACCAACATGAGGCTCAAACTCAACTCCGAGATCAAGAGTTGTATACTCTACTGACTTGTATTAACCTGATCTTAACCTAATTAATCACGTCTGCAATGACACTGTTTTGAAATATAAGGTCACATTCTGTGGTCTGGGGGCTGGGACTTCAACACGTGAATTTTGAGGGGACACAATTTAATTTATAACAAGGGAAAATCACCCAGAACTCAATTTAAGAATGACTTTCCAAAAAAAATGGCCCTGAATGGAGTCCATAAAGGCTTCCCAGCCTGGCGACAGTCACCTGTCCTGTAGCTTCCCTGTGGCAGCAGCAGGGGGCAGGGCTGCACCGCCTGCGAGGAGCCTCTTCTTTCTTTGCCCGTGGCTGCTGGAAGGATTTTACACCTCCTACAAACCGACAGGTCAGTGTGGGCCTATTTGGGCACCACTACCCCTCCCTCAAAGCTTTGATGGGCATCAAGACCTATGAATAAACAAGAGAGGAAGTGGGTCAGGTGATCACAACCTGTGCGGGTATAGATAGTAGGTTGGTGGGAAGAGGAGGCTGAGTGCAAGTGGGACATCCACAGGCTCCCTGCCAGGGGTTTGTGCATGGGAGAGGGAGGGAGGCGGAGATGAAGGGGCAGCAGCTTTGATGTGCAGCTTCCTCCCTGACAGCCTTTCTGCTCCTGGTGGCCAGTCCAGCTCCCAGTCTAAGGAGGTAGGTCAGCACCTCCAGGGCCGGCCAGGGCTGGTGGGCTAAGCCGAGGACCCACCGCTTTTGGTACAATTCCTGCATTTCCTGATATAACTATTTTATTTTATTTAAAGATTTTATTTTCATTCCAGTTAGTTAACATACAGTATCATATTAGTTTCTTCCTGTTACAATTCTTTGTTTGCTGTATTTCTGTGCCTAGGAAAGAAGGCATGATATTCAGCAAGGAATTACTGAAGACCCACTATGTGCCTAATGAGTTTCAAAAGATTGATGAAGCAGCTGGGGAATCAACACTGAAGTAGACGGAATTAAACAGTCCAGCACGGAGGACCGAGGGAGTGTCAGTTTGGTGTGGGGAGGACAGGCCCGGCCGGGGTGAAGTGGGACTCCATGAAACCTGCGAACAGTCTGGAGCCTATGTGTCATGCTGATTCATCTCTGAGAACATTCTTGACACTCTTTCAGATTTTTGCCTTCATATTCTTTTGTTTCTCAAAGTAATAAATATGTGATTAAAAAGGTAGGGGCGCCTGGGTGGCGCAGCGGTTAAGCGTCTGCCTTCGGCTCAGGGCGTGATCCCGGTGTGAAGGGATCGAGCCCCACATCAGGCTCTTCCACTATGAGCCTGCTTCTTCCTCTCCTACTCCCCCTGCTTGTGTTCCCTCTCTCGCTGGCTGTCTCTATCTCTGTCGAATAAATAAATAAAATCTTAAAAAAAAAAGGTAAGGCATTTATTTTATACATAAAACTATAAAGAAAAATTATTCGTAATCCTTACATGCCAGAGAATCAGTGTATTTTTCTATACTTATATATGTAAGTAACATTGTTTTGAAGTTTTATCTAAGCATTTGTCTTTTTTTTTTTGAGATTTTTTATTTATTTTGAGAGAGAGAGAGAACACAAGCAGGGTGGGGGGAGGGGAGGAGCAGAGGAAGAGAGAGAAGCAGACTCCCCACTGAGCAGGGGCGGGGGGGGGGGGGGCTCAATCCTACAGGGGCTCTATCTGAGGAGTTGGAGCTCATGACCTGAGCTGAAGGCAGATGCTTAACCAACTGAGCCACCCAGGTGCCCCATATCTAAGCATTTGTGCACATAGTTTAAAAAGTCACATAGTTCTTATTAAGCTTGTTGTGAAACCCTCTACCCTACCATTTCCCCTCCCAGGACAGCCAGTATCATCCCTCATGGGGATTATATTGGCCTTTTCCTCTAGGTCTCTAAATAATACGCTATTATCACCATATGTGGACTTTTCATTTTAGGCGTTATATAAAAATTCCTCTCTCCCTTCTCCCTCCTCCACTCTTCCCATTGCCTCATCTCCCAAAGAAGTTATATCAAATTTTACAGCATTACTTAGCGTTTATGTTGTTCTGAGCATGAAAATGGTATGGTATTCACAGGCGACAAGACACTACAACCACTTCTTTCTTGCACCCCTCATTATTTTCGCCTAGAGGGAGTACTTGGTTTCTCATCTGCTTCATTTGTTGTGTTCTTTTTCTTTTTCCTAAGATTTTATTTATTTATTTTAGAGAGAGAGAGCATGAAGGGGGCGGGGGGCGAGGGGCAGAGGGAGAGGGAGAAGCAGACTCCTCGCTGAGCAGGGAGCCCCATGTGGGGTTCCATCCCAGGACCCCGAGATCATGACCTGAGCTGAAGGCAGTGGCTTAACTGACTGATCCACCCAGGCGCCCCGTTTGTTGGGTTCTTACCACAGATTCAGCCCCACCCTCTGTGCCAACTGTGAGCTCTTGATATGCCGCCAGAATAGGTACTAACAGCTTCTCCTCCCAGGAGAGGGCTGAGCAGGTGGTGCTGCCCTTGGTGCCCACCTGGAGCTGGAAGATCTCCTTTCCCCTTCTCCCTGGGATTCCTTCCATGTCCATGCCCTGTTCTCTGCATCCCTTTCTTCCTCGGTCTTATTTTCCTCCACAATTGTCAAAGGAGAATGGGTACACAAAAGGTAAACATTTTCAGATCCTCACATGCTGGATAAATCAGCCAAGTACAGTAAGACCAGTTGGCAGTAGTTTTCCTTTAGAATTTTGGCCAAGTCTGAAGATGTTTTGATTCCTGATCTTTTATCTGTGACGTGCAGCCTCCCTGCTCCTCCGGCCACCAAGCGTGAGAGATCTCCTTGTTCCTGGTATTCCGTCTCACTTGTTTTTATCTAGTGTGCTATCAAGGGCCCTCATTTGTCAATTCACGTCTTTCAATTCTGGAGAATTTTCTTGAATTTCATTTTCCTTCTCTCTTTTGGCTCTTCTGCTGTTCAAATGGCCCATCACCTAAATGTCCTCTCATTTTCTTATCTTTCTTCTCCTGGTTTTTTGTTTTGTTTTGTTTTAAGATTTCATTTATTCATTTGACAGAGAGCACAAGCAGGGGGAACAACAGGCAAAGGGAGAGGGAGAAGCAGGCGCCCCACTGAGCAAGGAACCTGACGCGGGACTCGATCCCAGGACCCTGGAATCATGACCTGAGCAGAAGGCACTCTTATCTGACTAAGCCACCCAGACACCCCTTTTTTCTCCTGTTTTTTAACCATTTGTTTTCTTGCTCTATTTTCTGAAAGTTTCCCATATCTTTATCTTCCAACCCTGATATTGAGTTCTTAATTTCTGCTTTCTTCTACTACCCAAGAGATCTGTTTTCAGAATGTTTACTCTTTGTAGTAACTGACCTTATTTTATGGGCACAGTATCTTTCCCCTCTGAGGATGTTAATGATTTTTATTAATATTTTCTTCTTCCTACATACTTTGTTTTGTCTAAGTTGATTTTTTCCAATTAGATCCCTCTCCTGCATGACAGAGGCATTCCTTGAACGGCTAAAAGCCATTGGTTGTTGGTTCATCTTAAGAAACTCAGAGTGGGGCGCTTGGGTGGCTCCGTGGGTTAACATCCAGCTGTTGATATCAGCTCAGGTCTTGATCTCAGGGTAGTGAGTTCAAGCCCCACATTAGGCTCCACGCTGGGCTACTTTAGATAAATAAATAAAGAAGTAAAGAAATAAATTGATTGATTGATTGATGATTGGTTGATTGAAAGAAATGTGCTGGGGGCTGTGAGCGTGTGAGTGTTGGTGGCTGACTATGAACTTCATTGTAGGGCAGGCTGGCTGTGTTTCAATACCGACCTTCCGCTGGTTCTTATTCCAGCCCCTCTCTTTGCCCCACTCGGTTTCCCACTTATTCTGAGCCGTTTGGGAATTCTGCCGTGTAAATGGGGTTGGCTCTTGTCCCTACTACTAACTAGGAATCTGTTTTTGTTTTTTTTTTCTCCCTAAGCCATTTACCATTTTGTGCATCTGCTTTCCAGTTCCCAAAACATTTTTCCTGTTGTTCCTCTTTCTCCTTGACTGTATGGGGTTTGCCTTGAATTTTGCTTCCTTTAACTGTTGAAGTGGGGTTTCAGGAGGGAGCAAAAGTTAATGTGTGTTTTTAATCCGACATCTGCCTGGGTCGGTTTTTGCTTGTTTCTTCATGTAGTTTAGTCCCCCAACTTTATGGAAGTGTAATTAAAGTATGATTAACTGCCTATATTTAAAATGCACAATCTAATCAATTTTGACATGTCTATACACCTGTGACATCATCATCACGATTAAGATAATGAATATTTCATCATCCACAAAATTTCTTTGTGCCCCTTTATAATTCTCCCTTAGCCCTGTCCCCAGGCAACACTAATCTGCTTTCTGTTTCCGTTGAATAGCTAACATATTCAAAGATTTTATATGAATGGAATCATACGTATGTACTATTTTTTCCTATGGCTTCTTTCATTCAGTGTAATGGTCCTTGATTTGTCCATGTTGCCTTTATCCCTAGTTCATTCCGTTCTGTTGCTAAGTATTATTCCACGGAATGGATATACCACAGTCTGTTAATTCATTCACCTGTTGAGAGACATTTGGATTGTTTCTAGTTTTTGGCTCCTACCAATAGAGCTGCCGTAAACATTTATGTACAAGTCTTCGTGTGACTATGTTTTTGAGGTTTTGTTTTGTTTTTTTAAGTAAATACCTAGGAGTGGAATGGCTGAGTCATATGCGTTTGGTAGGTGTATGTTTAAATATTTGTAAGTAACCGCCAAACTGTTTTCCAGAGTGGTCGTGACATTTTACGTTCCCACCAGCAGTGTAGGAGAGTTTCCTCCGTGTTATGGCCAAAACTTGTTATGGCCTGTCTTCTCATTATACGTTTTAAAAATTGAAATGTAGTAGATATACAATATCCTATTCATTTTGGGTGTACATCAGAGTGATTTGATGATTTTTATACATTATAGAATGATACCCACAATAAGTCTAGTGACCATGTAAAGTTACTGCAATATTACTGACTATATTCTCTACGTTCTACGTTATATCCCCATGACTTAATTATTTTATAACTGAAAGTTTATAACTCTTTTTTTTTAAGATTTTATTTATTTATTTGACAGAGATAGAGACAGCCAGTGAGAGAGGGAACGCAAGCAGGGGGAGTGGGAGAGGAAGAAGCAGGCTCATAGCGGAGGAGCCTGATGTGGGGCTCGATCCCACAACGCCGGGATCACGCCCTGAGCCGAAGGCAGACGCTTAACCGCTGTGCCACCCAGGCGCCCCTGAAAGTTTATAACTCTTAACCCCCTTCACCTATCTTTGCCTGCCCTCCTCCCCCAGGAGCTCCCCCGCAGTACCTCTCCAACTCTGGTAACCACCAGTTTGTTTCCTGTATCTATGAGTCTGTTCCTGTTTTGTTTTGTTTGTTCATTTGTTTTGCTTTTTAGATTCTACACGCAAGTGAAATCATTCAATATTTGTCTTTCTCTGTCTGACTTACCTCATTTAGCATAAGACTCTCTAGGTCCATCCATGTCGTCGCTCATTATATTTTAATTTGCATTTCCCTGATGACTTATGATGTTTAGCATTTTTATGTGCTTATTGGCATTCATAAATCCTCTCTGAAGTGTCATTTGAAATCTTTTGTTCATTTTTATTGGGTTGTTTGTGTTCTTATTACACCGTAAGAGTTTTTACAGCGTACGAATCTTATTTTTTCTTCTCTTTTAAAAGATTGAGTTATAATTCACATACCATAAAAGTCACCCTATCAAAGAGTACAATTCAGTGGTTTTTAGCGTATTCACAAAGTTGTGCAGTCATCACCACTATCTAATTCCAGGCATCTTCATTGCCCACCCACACCCCCCCCCACACACACAAATCCCCAGACCCATTAGCAATCACTGCCCCATCCTTCCTCCTAGTCCCTGGCCACCACTAATCTACTTTCTATCTCTATGGAACATTTGATGTAAATGGAATCATACAACATGTGGTCTTTTTGACTGGCTTCTTTCACTTAGCAGAATGTTTACAAGGTTCATCCATCCGGTACATGCTGTTGCATGTATTAATACTTCATTCCTTTTCATGACTGTATAGTATTCTACAAGCAGTGGATATACTGCATTTTGTTTACCCATTTATCATTTGCTGAACATTTGAGTTTTTCCACTTTTTGGCCATTATGAATAATTCCATTATGAACATTCATGGTTAAGTTTTTGTATGGACATATATTCAAACAGTTCTCTTGATTATATACCTAGGACTGGAATTGATGGGTCATACAGTAACTCTGTGCTTAGCGTTTTGAGTTACTGCCAAACTGTTTTCCAAGGCAGCTGCACCATTTTACCTTCACACTAGCAACTTACGAGGTTTCCAATTTCTGCACACTCTCAACACTTGTTATTGTTTTCTCATTCTGGCCATCCCAGTGGGTGTGCAGTGGTATCTCACTGTGGTTTTGATTTGCACTTCCCCGATGAATAATGATGGTAGGCATATTTCATGTGCTTATTGGCCATTTGTAGATCTTCTTCAGAGGAATGTCTATTCAATACCTTTGCTCATTTAAAAGTTGGATAATTTATCATTTTATTGTTGAGTTGTGTATTTGTATATTTTAGATGAAAGTCCTTTGTCTGATAAATGTGTTGGGAATATTTTCTCCCTGTCTGTGGCTTGCCTTTTTTTAATGGTATTTTTCAAAGAGCACAAGTTTATAATTTTGATGAAGTCCAACTAATTAATTTTTTTCTTTTATGTTTTGTGCTTTTATATTCTAAGAAACCTTTGCCTAACTCAGGGATACAAAGATTTTCTCCTGTGTTTCTTTCTAGACACTTTATAGTTTTAGGTGTTACATTTAGGTTCAGATCAGTGGAAGTTAATTTTTATATATGGTGTGAGGTAACATTCATGTTTGATATTGAGGATATTTCCAGTTTTTCCTTGATCTATATTATTACATATATATCATCACTGCAGATTTTTATTTTGTATTTCATGTGAGGCAGAATGGGAATGTCATTCCCCTTCTTCCCTACTTTTTTTTTTTCCTCCTCACCCTATCTTACCCTACCCCACACCTCTTACAGGGAAAGTTTTTCTGGTTTTTGTCTTTTGTGCTTTTCTTTCTTTAAGAGTGAAGATACCGAGAGATTTTGCCAATGGAGTATATTTTTTGACTAAATATCACCACATTTCTTTCTCTGTATCCTTGCCAACACTTGG
This sequence comes from Ursus arctos, assembly GCF_023065955.2. Taxonomy (NCBI): domain Eukaryota; kingdom Metazoa; phylum Chordata; class Mammalia; order Carnivora; family Ursidae; genus Ursus; species Ursus arctos. The sequence continues at coordinate 51,852,194 of NW_026623100.1, read as the reverse complement.
TATTCTCTAATTTTTATTTTTATTTCGCTAATTTGGATGGTATAAAGGGATATCTCATAGTTTTATTTTTGAGTTCTCTAACTGCTAGGGAGTTTAAGTATTCCTTCCTTCCTTCCTTTCTTCCTTCCTTCCCTTTTTTTTCTTTTTTCTTTCTTTCTTTCTTTCTTTCTTTTTTTTTTTAGAGAGAGCAAGCATACGAGTCGCAGGGAGGGGCAGAAGGAGAGGGAGAGATATAATTTTAAGCAGGCTCCATGCCTAGCATGGAGCCTGATGTGGGGCTTGATCTCACAATCCTGAGATCATGACCTGAGCTGAAATCAAGTGTTGGACCCTTAACTGACTGAGCCACCCAGGTGTCCCTAAGTATTTCTTTATATACCTTTGAGATTTCTTTATATATCATTGAGATTTCCCTTATACGAATTGCCTATTATAGCTATATCATGCTATTTATCTATAATTCCCTGATTTTTCTTCTTGGTTTGCAAAAATTCCTTGTATATACAGAATTAGGATTTTTAATATTTTGTTTATGAAACAAAATATATATGCAATAACTGTTGTCAATTTTATTTTATTTTTATTTTATTTTTTCTAAAAATCTCATAAATGGGATTTTTTTTAAAAAAAGATTTTTATTTATTTATTTGACAGAGAGAGACAGCCAGCAAGAGAGGAAACACAAGCAGGGAGAGTGGGAGAGGAAGAAGCAGGCTCCTAGCGGAGGAGCCTGATGTGGGGCTTGATCTCAGAATGCCGGAATCACGCCCTGAGCCGAAGGCAGACGCTTAATGACTGCGCCACCCAGGCACCCCTGTTGTCAATTTTAGACATTGCAAACATTTGCTCCCAATTTATCACTTACCTAGTAACTCTATGATGCTGTTTATTGAACTGAGATCTCTACTTTTTATGTAGAGATCCATAATTTTTTCAACTGTGATCCGTGCTTTTAAAATCTTTATTCTCTCAAGGTAAAAAAGATACCCTTCAAACATGCTTATGTCTTAGTTTTATAGTTTAACCTTTTATATTTAGGTATTTATTCCCTTAGGTAGGAGTTGTGAGGTAGGGATCCAACCTTGCTTTGCCCATCCTGGTTTACCAGTTTTATGGTCTTTTTTTTTTTTTAAGTTTCATTCATTTATTTAGTTTAGAGGGGGGGAGGGGTAGAGGGAGAGAGAATCTCAAGCAGACTTCCAGCACTAAGCGTGGAGCCCAATGTGGGGCTCGATCTCACGACCCTGAGATCATGACCTGAACTGAAATCCGGAGTCAGATGCTTAACGGACTGAGCCACCCAGGCACCCCTCCAGTTTCATATTCTGAGCAGTGCTAGCAAAGTAGCTGGGCAGCCAAGGAGCGGGAGAGGGGCATGAGGATCAGGGGACCCCTGAGTGTGAGGGGCTGAGAAGGACCCATTACAGTGCTTTTCTCCAGCAGCATTTAGCTAATAAGGCTGAGAGCTGGATTGAGACAACATTGGGTATTTTCCAGGTGTCATGTTTGGAAGGACAAAGAAGGAAGGGAATTCAGGACTTGGCAGGGGGCAGGAGGAGTAGACACGATAAGCCAGGAAGTGCTGTGGACGGAAGCAAGTGTCTTTGGTTCCTGTGGGTAGGTGCTTGAGACACGAGGACATGCTTAGGTTATAATAAAAGAAAAGACGACCAGGAAGCCAAGTGTGTGGGCAGTAGCAGTGCCCAGTTGTGATAGGAGAGGTTTCCTCCACCCCCTCCACCCTTGTTGGAGTTAGCACAGACCAGCGTACGGCAGGTGGCGGCCATCAGAGTTAGGGCCAGTGGCAGCTGCCCCTCCGTGTGGGAAACACTGGGCTGTCCCCAAGGTGCTGGCCCTCAGGCCAGATAGGAGAGAGCCCCTCACTGTCCAGCAGCCACAGGAGTGGGGTGAACAGGCTGCACATGACTAACTGAAGGCTGAGGAGAAGCTCAGGACCCGGATGGTGGTGGGTGACGGGAAGCAGAGGGATTTCATAGACCTGGATGTGAGGTGGAAGCTAGGGGACAGAGGAGCAGGCCACAGAGAGTGGGTTTGTCCCAGTGAAACACATGTGGGGCTTTCCAGCTGAGGCAGACTGGCTGTGCTGGGCAGGATAGCTGGGTTAGGGCGCACAACCGTCCTGCCATGGCTACCCCTTAACACGTTAACAAGGGTTCGGGCTTGCTCACAGACCTCCTTTATGTCGTCGCACTGCCTGGAGAACAGGAGGTCCTCCCCATCAAAAAGGCAGAGGAGGAGAGCAAGACTGGAAAAATCCCAACGGGCTTTTTAGTGCCCCAGCCCAGAACTGACATTTCATTGGCTGGAATGGGGCACGTGGCTCTGCCCTACTATGGGAGGGCTGAGGAGGACAGGGCTCTGTGCATCTGGTGGGGGAGGTCTGGAGACCGGCCACCACCGGTCACGTCCACCGCAGGATGTGCCATGCTGTGTTCCCTGTCAGGACTGGCTTCCTCCTGGGCCTGCCTGGCTTCTAGGCCCACCCCTGGACTTGCCCTGGACAGGGAGATGTTGATGAGAGGGGAGGCTGCAGGGACTCTGCGAGGGCAGCCCCCCACTGCCAGGCTGGGGGGACCAGCTGGTGAGGAGGACGGGGAGGAGAGGAGGGGCAGGGTCTCTCAGTGCTGCGTGGGCAGGGGCAGTGCACCCTGCCTGGGGCTCCCTACCCGGCCTGGTGGGGCTAACAGCCTTGCTTTCAGTAATGAATTTCCCTACCTGCCCTTTCTCACCGGGTGCATTCATTTCAAAGGGCTCACAACTAGGGAGGAGTGACTCCAAAAATAAACCAAGGTGGGTTATGGTCAATGCTTTGCTGTCTTCTCCCTTCTTTGCTGCTTGCTCTCAGTTTCCTATAGTGTAGATCGATTTCTGGGACAACTTGGGAAAGTAGAAACTGTTGAGTGATAAGTGAGTGCAGGGTGGGTATAGTGGGCGAGGGTCCTGGCCTGAGGGAGATAGGACTTGGGGTCTCAAAGGCACACAGTGGGTATCCTTGTTGCTAGCTTTCACCCGTGAGGACAACCCCTTTGGATTTCCTTTTGGTACCTGGGGAAAGTAAGGCTTAGGTCACTTCAGGGCCTTGCCCAAGGTCACATAGTGTGTTGGTGAGAACCAGGCTTGGAGCCCAGCCTCCTGGCCCTGACCTGACCCTGACCCTTGCTCCTTCTCCCTTCACCTTGGTCCTGTTCTAAGCTGAGCCTGCCCCGTGGGACATTTGGCACATTAAGACTGTTCCTTCAGGAGGGCAAAATCAAGTGCAAATTCCTTCAAGCCCCCAGGAGTTGAAAACAAGAGGCCTGTGCTCCTAGAACACCCAGGAAAGGCCATGTGAAAACCCAGCAGGCGGGGGTGGGGGCCCAAGGCTTGGGGCCCAGGGTGTCAGAGGGTGGAAACAGGATGTGAGCAGAGAGGGGCCGTGAGAAGCAAGGTGGCTCCCAGCAAAGGCAGCCACCTGGTACAGCATGTTCTGAGCCACGGAAAAAGGCCCTGGGCTGCGTGGGAGTCGTCACATCCTGCTCCCTGACAGGCCTCCCCCGCCCTTCCTGGCTCCCAGCCAGGGCAGAATCCGACCCCTGGGTGAGAGGGTCGGTGAGAGGACAGGAATGTTGCCTTTTGGTTTTTGTTTATTTTTTTTAAGATTTTATTTATTTATTTGACAGAGAGAGAGACAGGCAGCGAGAGAGGGAACACAAGCAGGGGGAGTGGGAGAGGAAGAAGCAGGCTCCCTGTGGAGGAGCCCGATGTGGGGCTCGATCCCAGAACGCTGGGATCGCGCCCTGAGCCGAAGGCAGACGCTTAACGACTGAGCCACCCAGGTGCCACAGGAATGTTGCCTTTTGGGGAGATGGGGACTAAACCTCCCCAACCACCCCAGGGAGCCTTCATACCCAAGGGCGAAACCAAACATGAAGGAAGAACAGGGCAAATATCTCACTTGTTCATCCAGCAAACACTGACACGGGACCTGCTTGGGCCAGGCCTGAGCTAAGAGTAGGCAAAGTGAAGCTGCCAAGACGCGTTCCCTGACTTCAGGGAGGCCCAAGTATTGGGAGGCTCTCCTGATGGGGCCCGTGAAGGGCAGAGGTGAGCCTGGGCTCTGGGAAGCCCTGGGAGAGGCCCTTGGTTCAGCCTGAGGATCTGGGAAGGCTTCCTGGAGGAAGTGAGGCCTAACGTAACTCTTGAAAGGGGGGCCAGGGAGGGGTAGGTAAAGGCATCCCCGGCAAAGTTGGCCAGCACAGGGTGCTGGGGGCCACCTGGCCTGAGGTGTGCACATCAGTGTCACTGGTGGGCTCTTTTTGCCTGCCTGGCCAGATCCCACCCCCTTGGTCTGCTCAGGGTCTGCAGTCTTCCCTCTGGCCTGGCCCCTCACTGGCATTGACACTGGCATTCTCTTCCCTTGTCAGGGCACCCCCCCCCACACATCCCTGCAGCAGACCTCGGGCCCCTTCCCTTCACGGTCCACTTGTGGAAGACTTCTAGATGTTTGCTCCCCAGCCTGGCCCAATTGCGATGTTGCCCCCCGCACCTCTTGCCACGACACCAGCCACCTCTGGGTGGTTCAGCGCTTTTCCTTGGGTTGTAACCAGACTTTCTCTCCCAGAGCATTTTCATACATATTTATGTTTATATGGACTATAGAGCTTTCTCATTTTAATAAAAATCGTATCATACCGCATGACCTTATTTGTAAGTCCTCTTTCTGCATCAGCGTGTGCACATCTACCTTGCCGTTCTTTACAGATGCTTGGTAGAGCTGTAAACATTGTGTGTTCCATTTCCCCCCAGTACAGACAATGCTGCACTGGAAATCTTCGTACAGTTCTCTTTCCAGAGTGATACCGAGAAGAGGGGTTGTGGGGTCAAAGGACATGTGCTTTCAACATCTGGATAGGTCTTGCCAAATTGCACCCCTCCTCCCCAAATGACACCAAGGTACACTCCCACCTTAAGGGCATGAGGCTACCAGCTCCCGGTACTGACCGTGTGCCAACCCGCTGAGCAATAACGCCGTCACGTTGTTCCCATGGGCACAGCCTGAGGCGGCATGTTTACTGGACGCTCGCATCTCTTGACCTGCGAATTCGGTGTTGCTCTTCTTTGTGCCTTTTGCTGTTGTGTTCTTTGGCTTTTTCTTATTCGGCGTTGGAGGGCCTCACATCTTTGCTTTCCTTCGCCGCACTCCCTTCCTCCGTTTATTATTTTCTGTGACTGCCATCTGACATGCGACATGTTTCTTTCTTTCTCGCCTCCCCCTCCGCGCCCCACGAGAATGGAAGAACCTGGAGGGCAGGGGTTTTGTCACTTAATGTGTCCTACACCCAGGACAGTCGCCTGGCAGAGTAGGCACCGCCAACCAAATCAATAGTCTTATGAATGAATGAGCGAATAATAACCTTTTATCTGTTATTTGTTTTTCAGATATTTTCTCCATGTCTGTCCCTTGCCCTTTACCTTTGTTTAAGGTGAGTCTGATCAGACAGAAAAAATTAATTTGTATGAGTTCAAATCTATTTGGACTGAGTTCCTTCACATGAGGCTTTGTGTTCTGCATTTTGCTTATGGCTTTTTAATCCTGAAGCTATAAACATATTCCGCTGTGTATTTTCCCTAATACTTGAATATTTTGGTCTTATTTTAAGTGATTTATTCCATATGGTATGAATTTTTGTGCATATGAGATGTGGATCAAAGACTGAAAAAGTGGATAGCCAGCTGTGCTATTGCGGTATGTGGAAGAGTCCAGACTTTTCTCTGCTGGTTGGAGATGCCAACGTCACTAGTGGGCTTTTGGACATTCTAATCAGTTCCATTGCTCCATCTGCCTGTTTCTGTGATGGAACCGCACTTTAAAAATCACTAAACTTTTATAGTTTATTTTTATATCAAGTGGGATAAGTCCTCCCGCTTTGTTCTTAATTTTCAAAAATCTCTTTGCTATTTTTGTACGTTTTCTCTTTCACATGAATATGAAAACCAGCTTGTCAGATCCCATTAAAGCATCTCATGATTTTGGCTGGGTCGTAAATGCATTTATAGATCAAGTCAGGTTGAACCCCATATCTTTATGTGGAATATTCTTATTATGGGCCATGACATAGTTCTCTGTCTACTTAGCTCTAACATGACCTTCAACCAAATTTTAAAGCTGTCTTTTTTTAATATTTTATTTTTTTAAAAGATTTCATTTATTTATTTGACAGAGGGAGAGAGTACAAGCAGAGGGAGTGGCAGAGAGAGGGAGAAGCAGACTCCCGCTGAGCGGAGAGCCCGACGTGGGGCTCGATCCCAGGACCCTGGGAATCATGACCTGAGCCAAAGGCAGCCACTTAACCGACTGAGCCACCCAGGTGCCCCTTTACAGCTGTCTTCATATAGGTCTTAATACTATTCCTCTTAGGCTTGTTTCTTGGTATCTTACAGTTTTTGTTAATGTTTTGAATGGCAAAATTCTATTACAGTTTTCCATTGTTTTTTTGTTTTGTTTTGATTTGGTTTTTTGGTGTGTAGGGAAGCAACGATTGTCGTATGATGATCTCGTCTCTGGTTGCCTTGCTGAGTTCCCTTTATCGTGTGCGTATGCGTCAGCTGATTCTTAGATTCCTCTGATGGGTACTTACATTTTCTACTAATAACAATGGTTTATGTTCTTCTCCTGCATCTCTTTCTTTTCCCACTGAAAGGCCAGGACCCCCCCAAACTCGGCCCAGCGGCTGCTCTACTGGGCTAGCTTGTCTCGTTCTTCCTCCTAGGAGAATGATCCTGTAGCTTCACTATTAAGTATGCTGTTTGCTGGACTTAGGAAGGCTTCTATTTTTTTATTTCTAGTATTCTAAGAATTCTGCTTTTCTATTATCTTGAATGAGTGTTAAACGGTATCAGTTTTTTGGGGCGCCTGCGTGGTGCAGTTGGTTAAGCGTTTGACTCTTGGTTTCTGCTCAGGTCATGATCTCAGGGTCATGATCTCAGAGTCGTGAGATTGAGCCTGGAGGTCGGGTCGGGCTCTGCACACAGTGGGGAGTCTGCTTGAGATTCTCTCTCTCCCTGACCCTCTGCCCCCGCCCAACTCTCAAATAAATAAATAAATCTTAAAAAAAAACCACACACACACACAAACCCGGTATCAGTTATGTGACAAGCTTGCTTGGTGTGGTAAACCCTGGGGTTTTGGCAGGGCGCAGGGCTGCTGAGGATACCAAAAGCCTTGCTTGCGGTTAGGGGTGGCCCAGTTCTGACCACTGGGTCACGAGCCTGTTGTTCCATAATCCTTTACATTATTTACACATACACAGCCTTTCATAGTTTCCAAAATGCCTTCCCGGATGGCGGCTCATTCAATTCCCACAACAGCCAGGCAGGCAGGCGGGGAAGCGCTGGTCTGGTCCCTGCGCCAGGAGGCGGCTGAGGCTGACTCAGCAGCCACAGCATGGGAGGGGGCTGCCCAGCAGAGCTCACTGGGAAGGGGAAGGCGCCTCACTGTTGGTATGCAAGCAGTTCCTGTTTCCCTTATTTGACTGGGGCTGTGGAGTCTCCTCCCCACTGAGACCTGTCACCTGCATAGAGCAGTCTGGGGGAGCTGCCTGGCCCCCTGCAGGGTGGGGGCACTGGGGAGCCCAGCCTGGCTTCACCCCAAAGCTTCCAGGCTGCCTGCCGGAGACTGCCTTGCCGCATGTCCCCCAGACCCACGTGACCACCCCATGGCTCCAGACGCTCCAGCACCCCTTCCCTCCATGACCAGGATGCAGTAAAGCTCTCCTCCAGCCCTGAGGCTCTGGATGGGGAAGTGGGAGACCACTGAGGCCAAGTGCAGAACCTCCTCTGTGACCTGCCCCTGCCCCTTCCCCACAGGAACCGGGGCTGTAGCTGTCCAGAGCCTCATTGCTCAGCTTGGCTCTGGCAGGGGGCTTCTTGGGGCAGCCCTTGCGGACTGTGGTTGGTCCAGGGGCAGGAGAGTTCTGGAAAGGGATGGAAGGAAGAGAGTGCTGCTCTAGGCAGCTTAAACAGGACCTGTCCTCCACTCCACCAGGCCCCTGCTCCAGCCTTGGCCTCTTTGTACCTGTTTTCTCATCTGTAGATTAGGGCTGATGAAAATCTCTGGGGGGAGGCCTGGTTGAGGCAGAGCAGGAAAAGCAAGGCAAGAGGCACAGAGCGCTTTGCACCCACACCTGAATTCCAGTCCTATGCCTATGCTGAGAGACAGAGAGACAGGTGCGACCTCACAGGGAAAGGAAGGGCGGGCATCCTAGCTCCGTCTGAGCACACTAGGGAAAATCTCGGAACCTCAGTTTTTTCATCTGCAAAATGAGGGGAAGAAGTCATTCCCATCTCTTTTTTACTTTTTTGAGAGAGCGGCAGCCTCCCTGCTGAGCATGGAGCCCACGGAGGGTGCGGGGGCCTCCATCTCATAACACTGAGATCATGATGTGAGCTGAAACCAGGAGTCCTGACCCCTAACTGATTGAACCACCCAGGTGCCCGCCATCTCTTTAAGTGACATAAAACTAATGAAAAATGTGATGGAGGGTAGCCAACACATGGTGGGTCCACAATAAGTGTGAGTTGGAAAACACTGCCTGGCGGTTCTTGCTTTCAGCCAGCATGAGGCAATACCCAGATGCCTGGGGCTACCGGAATGGAGCAGAGGAAGTCCTGGCGGTCCTGAGGTCACCAGTGGGGCAGCAGAAGGCAGGCCCTGGGCTTCTTTCAGAGCTGGTTTGGCCTCCAGGACCTGGGGAAGGTTGACAGTGTCTGGGTAGCCCCGTGGCCAGGCCCATGAGCCATAGCCATTCTGGGCTAGAGGCTGAGGCCTGGGCCTGGTGGGTGCAGGGTGCAGGGAAGTGATATTCTGGTGTGTGGGGAAGCCACCAAAACTCTTGTTCGACCTGGTGAGCATCCGGAGCTGGTAGGAGCTGTCTAGTTCCTATTTGCCATCGGGCAGGGCCTTCAGTCCCCAGGTAGAAAGATATCCCCAGGCTCTGGGGCAACTTCCCTATGAAGGCTGGGGAAGTTCGGCATTCTGACCTTGGCTGACCTCAGAGTGTGGCTTCCTCTCATTCCTTCAAGGACAAGTGCCTCAGGCTGGGGATGGACCTGACCCTGACACCGGGGCGTGGCAGCTGTGCTCCTCCTCTGGGAGGGGGCACCCCTCCGCCGCAGGGAGTGTCCCTAGAGTGGCAGCTGTGCTTGGCCTGGGTTGGTGTGGGGCCCAGAGCAGGGCGGGCTCCCAGAGACACTGGGCCCAAGGGCAAATCCATGGGGGCTGCACCAGCACCCAGGACGTTTTCCTGGAGAAGGTGGCTCAGGCCATCCAGTCAGGGAAGAGCAAGGGCAGAGTAGAGAGTGAGAGCAGGGGAGGGAAGAGGAGGGAGGAGGGAGGAGGGGCATGATGCCTCCCAGCTCACTGCTCTGTGGCCCTTCTGTGGGTCCTCTGGGGTCCTGGTGAGGGCAGCAGGCCTTCTGGCTCTCCTGTGTCCTTGGTGACCCTTCCTCACCCTCAGCACCACACCAGGAGTGAGGAGACTCTAGCCACCTGGATTTCTAGCCTAACGACTACTGTCTTGGGGGTGGCATCCTGGGGCCTGTGGCCTGGGTGCAGCCTCCTGCTCTTTCTCACTCAGGCCCACTGCTGGGTGATCTTGCAGTCTCAGCCAGCCAGCCCCATGATAGAAGGAACAGTGGGCATCTGGGCCTACCTGGCCCCTGCTGGTAGCTGGGCCTATGTAACTACTGGTCACCTTGCCTGGCCTAGCCTCCAGGAGCGTTTCCTGTGTCAGACTAAATCTGAGGCCTACCCCTGCCCCTGGGGAAACTGAGGCAGGCACTCCTTGGCTAGTCCCTGCTCTGCATGAGTAAGGCTGGGGAGAGGGCCAGCAGCTACCCCCTGGAAAGAAACAGGGACAGCAAGGTTAGCCTTTCTTGGTTGGAATGCTTAAAAAGGACCTGCCAAGAATACAGCCAGGCCTGGCCCCTTGGACAGTTCATCTGCCCTCTCTCTGAAGCAGGAATTCCTCCCTTGGGGTAGCGGGTGGGCTCTAAGGAATTGTGTCAGTGGGGATGACAGCAAAGCCCAGCTCATAGTGAAGTGTCCCTGGGCCACCCAGCACAGTGCCTGACACCCAGGGGAGCCCACGCCACTATTTGCAAAGTCAAAGACTAATACGGGCTATCCTGTTTAGCCTTGAGATCTCCTAGGGTGATCTCCCCTCACAGAACAGCACTGATGATGGGGAGCTCAGGCCTTACAAGGAGCACGCGCCTGTGTGTGTGTGAGAGAGAGGCTCCACAGGGCTGAGGCCAGGCCCTGAAAAATGACGCTGCGTGGAACCCCCAGCTTCTATCTGGGGCATTGCAGACAGCGTGGGGCGGCTGTGCAGGGAAGGGGACTGCCCCCCACCCCCCAAGCTGAGTGAGAAGTGGACTGGGGGGCTTGTATCTAGGCTGCAAGCGATCCAAGTTAAACAGGGTGGGATGCTGGCAGGCGGAGGCAAGTCTTGGGGCTGGTAGTAAGGGTGAAGGTGTGTGGGCACATGTGAGGTGTGTGGGCACGTGTGAGGTGTGTGTGGCACGTGTGAGGTGTGTGTGGCACGTGTGAGGTGTGTGGGCACGTGTGAGGTGTGTGGGGCACGTGTGAGGTGTGGGGCACGTGTGAGGTGTGTGGGCACGTGTGAGGTGTGTGGGGCACGTGTGAGGTGTGTGGGCACGTGTGAGGTATGTGGCACGTGTGAGGTGTGTGGGGAACATGTGAGGTGTGTGGGTACATGTGAGGTGTGTGGGGCACATGTGAGGTGTGTGGGGCACATGTGAAGATGTGTGGGGCACGTGTGAGGTGTGTGGGTACATGTGAGGTGTGTGGGACACGTGTGAGGTGTGTGGGCACGTGTGAGGTATGTGGCATGTGTGAGGTATGTGGGGAACATGTGAGGTGTGTGGGTACATCTGAGGTGTGTGGGGCACATGTGAGGTGTGTGGGGCACATGTGAGGTGTGTGGGTACATCTGAGGTGTGTGGGGCACATGTGAGGTGTGTGGGTACGTGTGAGGTGTGTGGGCACGTGTGAGGTAGGTGGCACGTGTGAGGTGTGTGGGGAACATGTGAGGTGTGTGGGTACATCTGAGGTGTGTGGGGCACATGTGAGGTGTGTGGGGCACATGTGAGGTGTGTGGGTACATCTGAGGTGTGTGGGGCACATGTGAGGTGTGTGGGTACGTGTGAGGTGTACGGGGCACGTGTGAGGTGTGTGGGGCACGTGTGAGGTGTGTGGGCACGTGTGAGGTGTGTGGGCACGTGTGAGGTGTGTGGGGCACATGTGAAGGTGTGTGGGCACATGTGAGCCAGGGCTGGGCCCTGGGGCTTTGGGAACAGGGCTGCTCACACAGGGCTCTCTGTGGGCTGTCGTGGGGCTAGGGAGGCCACATCCTGGGGCTGTGATCGTGTCTGTGCACTATGGGAAGGTGCTTGGCTTTGATCGTGTGTGATGGTCTGTGACACCGTGTGTAAATGGACAGGTGTGTGAGTGTATGACTCTGTACCACACACGCATGCGCACGGCCCTCTGGCTGTCCAGGGGCGATTCCAGGAACAGTGATGGCTTCAGCTTTTCTTCAAGGGCAGCATAATCCGATCTGTGGCCCTGATCCACCTAATCCTCTCCAGGCACTTCCTCTCAGGTGTCTCCTCCACCCCCCGCAGCCATCTGTGCTGCTACAGCCAGCCCCCGGCCCAGGGCATTCCTGGGTGCCCTGTCTCTCCAAGCCCCCAGCTCTTCTCTGGCTATGGGCATAGGCAGCCTCCTTCTCTGTCCTTTTCCCTCACACGTGCCGAGTAAGCGGCCCTCTTCCCGACCAGAAAACCAAGTCCTAGGCACAGAGGGAAGAGGAGGCCACAGCCCTGAGGAGGAGCATCTGGGAGAGCAGTCCCATGGCCAAGGCCAGAGCCAGCTCCTCGGGTGAAGAGCCAGGCTCCACGGGCATGTCCATCAAAGGGACCTGGGTTTGGCTGCACCCCTGGGTGCGCCTGGGCTTGGGGCCAGGGGACACCTTCTCCCTGCACTCTTCCCTGGGCAGGCACCCACCTCAGCACCCCCTGGGCCCCCAGCCCCCGGCCGTCGCAGCAGTGAAAATGTCCCATTCCCACCCTGTCCGCCGAATGTGCCCCTGGCTCAGGATGAAGTCGCCGAGAAGGGCAGAAGATAGTGAGTTCCAGCTCTGGCTCCGCCACTTACTAGCTGTGACAGTTTGGGTAGATTAGCCTCTTGGTGCCTTGGTTCCCCCATTTGTATTTGGGATACCCGTCATTCCTACCTCTTACGGCTGTCTGAGGTTTAAATGTGGTAATTCCTGTAAAGGTTTCAGGACAGAGCCAGGCACAGGGCAAGCACTCAGTCAGCGTTAGTGTTTGTAGTTGTCTTTATGGAGGAAGATGAGGCAGGTGCGTGCTGGTGGAAGGGTGGCCACGGGACACATGTGGGCCCGTCAGAGCCTGCCTGAGACAGGGTAACCCAGCGGTGAGACCCCAGGTGCCAATCCCACTTTCCCCATTTATAGGCTGTGCGGTCTTGGTTCCAGCACCTCACCCCTCTGGGCCTGGGTTTCCCTGTCTGCAGAGCAAGGCTAACTATGCCGACCCCCAGCCCTGCAGCCTAGATGCAGTACTGCTTAGAAGGCACCCAGACCAGTGCTAGTGACACTGATGCGAGCACAGAGAGGTGACATCACTTGTCCAAGGCCCTACAGCAAGGACGCAGCCCAGCTGTGTTTGAGCCCAGGCAACGCGCTCCAGAGCCCCCCAGGGCTCCCTGATCACACGGCTGCTATTGCCCTGCTCCTGCTGGTAGGACTGGTCTTCAGGGGAGTGGACCGGCCTGGTCTTTGGTGGTGGTAAAGGTGCAGGGGTGACAGGTGGGAAGGAGCAGTCTCTGGCTCCTCTGGGCCTCCAAGCCCCCTTGCCACCGCTCCCACTGCACCCAGCTCTGGCTGAGGGGCAGCCCCGGGAGTCCTCTTGTCACAGAGCCATGCTCCCTAGGGCCGGCCGCAGTGTGGTCACATTTCTGAGAATCCCTTGCCTCCTGCCTAACTGTTCCCACTGGTGACAGAGCTCTCCCTTAGCAACCTCTTCTGCCCTTCTCGGCGACTTCATCCTGAGCCAGGGGCACATTCGGCGGACAGGGTGGGAATGGGACCCCTTCACTGCTGCGACGGCCAGGGGCTGGGGGCCCAGGGGGTGCTGAGGTGGGTGCCTGCCCAGGGAAGAGTGCAGGGAGAAGGTGTCCCCTGGCCCCAAGCCCAGGCGCACCCAGGGGTGCAGCCAAACCCAGGTCCCTTTGATGGACATGCCCGTGGAGCCTGGCTCTTCACCCGAGGAGCTGGCTCTGGCCGTGGCCATGGGACTGCTCTCCCAGATGCTCCTCCTCAGGGCTGTGGCCTCCTCTTCCCTCCGTGCCTCGTGCTCCGCTCTCGATGGAAGACCGTGGTAGGAGGGGGAACGAGACCCTATAGAACCCCACAGAGGCTGTCAGGGGCTGTCGGGTCCTCTCCTGGACAACGAGTCCCACCTCTCCTACCTGTGTCACACTCTTTAACATCTTTGGGTCCCATCGGTACCATTCAACTCTGTCATTACTCCAGGTGGATAACTAGTCTCACTCGCCATGAACACAACGTAATCACAAAAACAAATATTATTGAAACGATGAGGTCAGCTCCCTGAGGGCAGTGGTTTGTGATCTGCTGTATTCCCAGCACCCAGAAAAGCACCTGGCACGTCACAGGTACTCAAAATATATTTTTTGAGTGAGGGGCCAGTAAATGAACAAACGTAGAAAGGAAAGAGTGATCTGGATATGGTTGCTTGGGGAAGGCACTAACAAAAAAGCCACCCTGGGGCACCTGGGTGGCTCAGCTGGTTAAGCATTCTTGGTTTTGGCTCAGGTCAGGATCTCAGGGGTGTGAGATCCAGCCCCGTGTCCGGCTCCACGCTCAGCTCGGAGTCTGCTTGTCCTTCTCCTGCTCTGTTCCTCTCCCCACGCTTTCTCTCTCAAATAAATAAATAAATAAATAAATAAATAAATAAATAAAATCTTAAAAAAAAAAAAAAAAAGCCACGCCAGCTCCAAGTGGAGACGTTTCTTGACACACTCATTGTGCGGAGGAGTGCTTCCCCAGCGGGCTGCCTGCCGGCGCTCCTGCCCACAGATACATGTGACAGTGTGACACATGTGTCTCCCCTTCCGCCACGGGAGGACCCTCTTCTGAGCTGGCCTTTCTGAGGGCTGGATGCCCAAGGTGAATGTCCTTTCTGCCCCGTCCTCCCCACTGTGCTGGACAGGGCCATCTTCGAAGAGCGTGGAGTCTCTGTCCCTGCCTGGCAGGAGCCTGTGGGGGTGGCCGCCGTGCCTCCTAGGCAGAGGCCTGGTACAGGAAACCTGACGTCATCCTGACTCATTGCTCAGATGAGGCTGGGGGTGGCCACGACTCGTCACTCTCACCTTCGTCCCTACCTGGCATAAGGATGGTGGCCACACCATTCATTTCTTCCTTCCCCCTGGGGCACAGGCTTGGGGTGTGGGTTTGGAAGGAGCAGGAAGGAACACCAGACGCAAGCCCACATCACTACAGAGCTTGGAGCGTCAGGACTGTGGAAGGGAAACCACTTTGCATGGGGGCTGGGTGGCTGTGCTGGTGGCCGCAGGGAAAGCCAGGAATCCCAAAGGCAGGAGGTGAATGACACTTCCCTGTCAGAACAGGTGGTTACAAAGAATCGCACAGCATCATTTCTTCCAGTTAGGTATTGTAATTAAAAGAGAAAAAAACTGAAGCTAGGCCCCAAACCGACTTCATCGTGACTGCTCTGTAACAGGCAGGCCAGGAACACAGAGTAACCCACAGCCTCCGAGTCTATACACCCCTGCTGCCATCCGTTATGGTCTAGATGAGGGGCGGGGTCCTCGCTCCAGAACCTTCAGCCTGTGGGGTCTAATCTGGTCTAACTGAGACCCCTCCTCACTGTCTCCACCTGGGCCCAGAGCCCTGCCTGGTCTCTGCAGTGGGAATGGTGTTCCTCCAGGAGGTGGCAAGGGAGGGAAGACACCCCGTGCCGTGACTCACCAGAGGTCTGGGGATCTTTAGTCAGAGCAGAAGTGGGGGTGGGACGTGGGTTTGCGTCCTCCCTCTCTTGCTGCCCTGGCCTTGGGCTTTCACACAGTTATTGGAGGTGGGGGTTACCCCAGTTTGGGAAGAGGGGAAGGAGGGAAGCCCCTCTTTCATGGCTAAGTCAGGCCTCCTTAAGTCTGTGTTCCAGAGCCACAAAAGGGACAGCCCCGAAACAGTTGGCATTGAGGGGGTGACATGCATGCAGCCACCTCAGGCGGAGCGCTGGACAGGGCCCCTGGGACTGTACCACTAGAGCAAAGCTTTCACAGTGTGCTCCCACTCCCGAGTGGAACTTCCCAGCAAGGCGCAGGCCGTTTTCCCCAAGGAGGGGGAGAGGCTCAGCCCAGCTTGGGGAGTCCGGGGTCTGCAGCCCCTACCATTGAGCTGGTTTTCATTCCTGAGCCAGGATCTCAGCTGGCCAGTTCTCTCTCCTCCTCCCCAAGGAGCTGGGAGACTGTGGCTCCCAGCAGGGCAGGTGACGCCAGCCCCACGGGTTAGCAAGACTGGACCTGACTATTCTTTCGCATGCTCTGTAATTTGCCCCTGGAATCAGCCATTAAGTCATTTGCCCGCCTGATGCCAAGGATAAGGGCCGCATATCAGCCTCTGGGATCTGTGGCCCAGACTCCCCGGCTCTGTTGTGGGCTTTGCCACATCAGCCTCCAGACTGGCCTGTAGGGAGGGATAGGACACTGCAGGTGCCCAGACAGTGGTGTGGCCTCAGAGCCTTGGAACCGGTGTAGGTGAACAGCTGCTCTATTATGAGCTCCCATCTTACAGATGGGGACCTTGAGGTGTGAGAGAGTGATTTGGCCCCAGGAATCTTTGGAGTCCTTCTGTCGCCTGGATCCCCTCTTCCCCACAGCACACATGAGCTACAAACTGTCTTAAACCTCGTGCAACTGCCTTCAGATCACATTCCAACATACACAGATGCATCGACACACCATTTTGAGGAGTTTAGAGTTTATAAACCTAGTGGAGGGCTTGGGGGTCAACATGGGTCCTATCTGCAGCCCTCCAAGATGGTCTGGGTATAGGGGACTGCAAAGGAGCTGGAAGGATCTTATAAAGGGCATGGAGTAGTGATGCAGGGGAGTGGGAGCCTAGGGACTAGGGTTCTGAAATCCCATGCAGCTAGGGGTGGGGATGGGGGCATCTCCTGCTCCGGGATGCTGTTCTAGCCACTGACCATCTCTCTTTTGGAGTTCAGCTGTCAATATCTCTTGCCCCCAACCCAGGGGCCTAGCTCTTCCCCCACACACCTGGGCCTCACCACATCCGGTCCCTGGGCTGGCAGCTGGGGTGGGGGCGGACAGAAGGGATGTAGATTACTGAGCACCCCATTCTCACTGCTCATTGCCTGCTCAGGTGCCAGTCCGAGGTCGCTGCCGTCTAGGGGGCCTGCTAGGGCCCGAGGAGGCCCGAGAGGGGGTGTGGTAAAGGGGTGGAGGAGGCAGATTCTGGTAGTTCTGCTCCCTCTTCCCCTTCGTGAGGCTCCCTGAAATTCCCACAAGGCCCCAGGGACAGCCCAGCAACGTCAGCAGAGTTCCCCTTCCGAGCTGGCCTGTGACTTGGGGAAGTGCTTCACCCTGGGCCTCTGGGGTTTCCCTGGGCCCCAGGGAAAGCCTTGCCCCACTCTTAACTGGAAACGTATCATAGGCCCCCTGCCTTTCCCTGGAAGGCCCAGGGGTCCTTCTCATGCCAATGTCCAGGGTCTTGGGCCCAGAGGATAATGGTCTGGACTAGCTTGGCCCCTAACCCGCTGGAAGACCCACAGTGCTGGCCTCAGCTGTGCAATGTGGGAGGGGAGGGAGAAGGACAAATAAAGCTCCTCCTGCCGTTTCTAAGTAGAAAAAGGACATGGCTCCCCACTCTCCATGGTAGAAATCACGGCCATGTCAATTTTTGTTGTAACAAATTCCTAGAGGGAAAATCCTGGAAGAGAAAGGAAGGGAGAGGAAACGTGGCAAGGGTCACCACTCGCCCCGCAGTCTCTGGGCATGGGGATGTGCATCTGAGAAACCAGTTCCCAAGGACTGAGCGTTGTGGAGCAGGTCAGAGGGTGGGAGCGTTCTTCCAGGCTGGGGCGCAAAGGTGGGGGGTGACACCTGGGCCCCCCTGACCCTGGCAAACCCCTTCGCTCAAGAGCCAGTGTCCGCTTCCTCCCCAGGCGCACCCTCCACCCTCAGCCCGCCCCGTCGCCGGGCCCGCCCAGCTCCCCGCCGGGCGAAGGCCGCGGGGGCGGGCGCCGGCGCCTTCCTGCGCTGCCCTTGTATGGTGACCCGGGAGGCTGGCCCCCGGGTATTTAAGCCGCGGCGCCGCCCAGGGCGCCCAGAACACTGGTATCGGGCAGCGCGGCCGCCGCGAGAGCCCAGAGCGCGCGGCGGGGGGACGAAGAAGCGCCGTGAGAGGGGCCACAGGAACCTGGGCCGTCGCTATGGGGCTGGAGGCGGCGCGCGAGCTGGACTGCGCGGCGCTGGGCGCGCTGCTGCGGGAGCCGCGGGAGGCCGAGCGCACGCTGCTGCTTGACTGCCGCCCGTTCCTGGCCTTCTGCCGGCGCCACGTGCGCCACGCGCGGCCCGTGCCCTGGAACGCGCTGTTGCGGCGCCGTGCGCGCGGCCCGCCCGCCGCCGCCCTCGCCTGCCTGCTGCCCGACCGCGCGCTGCGGGCGCGCCTGGCCCGCGGGGAGCTGGCCCGGGCCGTGGTGCTGGACGAGGGCAGCGCCTCGGTGGCCGAGCTCCCGCCCGACGGCCCCGCACACGCACTGCTCGCCGCGCTGCTGCCCGAGACCCGCGCGGGGCCCACGACCGTGTGCTTCCTGCGAGGTGAGCGCCGCCCGCGCCGGTCCTCCCCCCCCCCACCCCGCGCCAGCCCCCCACCCCGCCACCTCCGTCCCCGCCGAGCCCTCCACGCTAACCGCCCTCCCCCTCCCTGCAGGCGGCTTCGATGGCTTCCAGGCCTGCTGTCCGGATCTGTGCTCCGAGTCCCCCGCCCCGGCCATGCCGCCTGCTGGGGTCGAGAACAGTCGCTCTGACCCCAGGGTGCCCTTCTACGACCAGGTGAGTTGAGATCCGAGTTCCTTTCACCGCTCGCCCCCAACGCCCTCTCCCCGCATTTGCGGGATAGGCACCTCTGGGAAAGCGGGCTGTCTCTTGTGGATTCCAGGAGTCTCTCCCTGTCCACACTGTGTGTGTGTGTGTGTGTGTGTGTGTCCCCGCAGCAAACGGGAGCACATCTTTGTGTGTCTGGTGTGGACTGCTCATGTGTGCCTCTGCGAATGTGTGTCTGCAGCATATTTGGGGCTCCGACGGGGAAGTGTGTATTTGTGAGTGTGTACCTCTGTGTGTCCCCTTGTGCCCTCCTATTCCAGGGTGTGATCCTGGTCAGGATAGGCTGAGGGCTCCTCTTGCGGGGGGCCAGCCAGCCATGTCTGCCCCCAGGCCAGGGCTGAGAAGAGCTCCTCTTCATCCTTCCTTTTCTCCCCCCCAACGAAGGGCGGCCCTGTGGAGATCTTACCCTACCTGTTCCTGGGCAGCTGCAGCCACTCCTCCGACCTGCAGGGGCTGCAGGCTTGTGGCATCACAGCGGTCCTCAACGTCTCCGCCAGCTGCCCCAACCACTTTGAGGGCCTTTTCTGCTACAAGAGCATCCCGGTGGAGGACAACCAGATGGTGGAGATCAGTGCCTGGTTCCAGGAGGCCATAAGCTTCATTGGTAAGAGGGGACCCAAAGGGACACCCAGGTGAGGGGCCTGGGGCACCTGTCACCTCCCCTGCCTCCCTTCGTGTCTGACCCCCCTTTCCCCAACTCGCTTGTAGACTCAGTGAAGAACAGTGGAGGCCGGGTCCTGGTGCACTGCCAGGCGGGCATCTCACGCTCTGCCACCATCTGCCTGGCTTACCTGATACAGAGCCGCCGAGTGAGGCTGGACGAAGCCTTCGACTTCGTTAAGCAACGCCGGGGAGTCATCTCCCCCAACTTCAGTTTCATGGGGCAGCTGCTACAGTTTGAGACTCAGGTGCTGTGTCACTGAGGCAGGGCCCCATCATGCCGGCTCGCCCGGGGGGGCCACCAGTTCCCTCCAGTTCAGGGAAAGCTGCCCTTTCCCCGAAATTGGAAGAGCCCCCAGGTGGTGGTGCTGGGAATGCAGGAATTCTGGACTTTCTCACCTGGTGCTCTTCTGCTAGGTTTGAGGGCTGGCCCTCTTTCTGGGGACCAGCATGGAGGGCGTGTCTGCTTCCCCTCCCCCCTCTATCTTCTGGCAGAAACTAACTGGACTCTATACCTATGGATTCCCACGGGTCCCACCACCACGTTGAAGTCCTTGGCAGCCTGAGAGCTCCAAGGAACAAGCTGTGACAACCAGGAGCCCTGTCAGGGGGGAAGGGGGCCCACTACAGGCCTGGAGCCTGCGCCCTGTGCTCTGGGGAGCTGGGCGTCAGGGAAGTGCTGCGGCTGTTGCGTGTGGCCCTCTGGCCTGCGTGCGCGTGTGTGAGCATTTCACGCCTCTCTCGGTGCTGGAAAGTTTTTTGTGTTCAGCTGACATTTAACACTCCCTCCCCCACTTCCTCCCAGCCCTGTGGGCGGGGGTTGGAAACTTAGCACTTTATATTTATACAGAACATTGAGGATGCGTCAATAAAATATTGTTTTGTTTAAAAAACAACCTCTCAAACCCCTGGTCTCAAGTCAGTGCCTGGGAAAATGCTCAAAAGCCGTGTCTTCATCAGACCGCCCCTTTCCTTGTGCTGGCAGTGCTGCCAGAGGCGTGGAGGGAAGAAGGTGCTCGTGTCACGTCTCCCATAGGGCTCCAGTCGCCCTGTGTTGGTGTCCTAGCCCAGGCAGTGTTCTGTTTCCAGAGCTGACAGGTGGTTTCTGGGAGGCTGTGTCCAATCTTATTCCTGTTACTGGCTTTGGACCCTGTGGGGGGAAGCCTGTGTCCATGGCTCAGATCTCACTTCCTTTTCGGAACATGGATGGATATGTAAGTGTGCGCGCCTGTGTATGTGGCTGTTCCCACGAGTGTGGGTGTCTGGTGTTCACAGTTTGCACGCACCTGCATGTCACGCATGCCTGAAGGTATCTGTGTGTGTGCCTGTGTGTGGCTTTTCCAGTGGCCGTGCGTGCGTGTGCTAGGCCAGGCCTCCTTTTCCCGACAGTAGGGCAACACAGCCTGTCCCGTCTCCTCTTGCATACCCAGGCTGGGCCCCCAGGCCTCGGAATGCCCGTTTGCGCTAGGGCTCACAGCAGCCTCTGTTCCAGAGTTCGTTTTTGTCCCTAGAAGCCATGTGGCCTGGTGTCCAGTGTGGAGAACATGTCACCAGGGGTGGTCTTAGCTGCTCTTCACACCCACCCATCTAGCATGTTTTGATTGAATATTGGTTACTTGCCTGGCACGGGACTATGCTGTCCGGGGTGGCGTGAGTCACGGGCCCAGCCGGAGCCAGAAGTGGAGGGGTGCGTGCTGAGGCTGCCTGAAACAGGTGCTGTGATTTGCCTGGGAGCAGGGGTGTGGAGGCCCTTGAGGTCAGCTCTTGGACAGCTCCCCCTGCTTCATTCAGCATCCGCTCCTGGCCACTCCGGAGCGTCGTCTGCCTAACTCTGTTTGTCCTTCCAAACTCAGCTCGAGGGTCCCCCCGCAGAATGCCGGCTCTTCTTCCTGGCATTCTGCCTGCCTGGCAGGGTACACCTGAGGGCTGGAGTTCGATGGTTAGGAGGCCAGGTTTGCTCCCTGCGTTTCAGTTTCTTGTCTATAAAACGAGGTTTTATCATTAGCCCCTCCCAGTTAGCGTGGTACGGAGAATGACACAAGTTGATCCATTTAAGAGGCTTAGCCCAGCACCTACACACGGTAGGTGCACAAGAAGTGCTAGCTACTGACAGCCTGTGAGGGGACTGTTCTCAGGTGTATAGCTGTGTGTCTCAGCCAGGCCAGGTGCTCACGAGGGCAGGGCCTGTGGTCTGCTCTGCCCTCGGCACCCGGAGTCTGGCACAGGTTGGCACTCATTCCAACAGGCCTGGTAAAGGACGGAGCGGCCTGTCACCCGTGCCTTGTTCCCTCTGCTGTCTGGGGTGGGTGAGGCGCTCCCTGGTCGGAACTGAGCAGAGCTGGGCTTGCAATCAAGGCTTTCTTAGGCCCTGAGTGGGCTTCCCTTTGGACCTGCCAACAACACTTAGCTTGGGGTGGGAGTGGAGGGCAGCCGCGGCTCGGAGTCATCAGGGCCTTCCCACCACCACACAGTCCTATCTCACCAACAGCAGGACTGGTGGCTGAGGCCGCTGCCCACCCCCCTTCAGCCCTATCCCATCCCTTCCGCCCACCCCCCCACCCCAGCCTCCCTTACCTGTGTTTTTAAGTTTGTTTCTTTTTAATTTCTTTTCTTTTTTTTGAGAGAGCGAGAGAGCGAGAGAGACAGAGAGAGAATGTGTGCAAGTGTGGGGGGGGGGGGCAGAGGAAGAGAGAGAATCTCAAGCAGACGCCACATGCAGCCCCTGCCAGGCTCCCTCTCACCACCCTGAGATCCTAACCTGAGCTGAAATCAAGAGTCTGTTACTTAGCCAACGGAGCCACCCAGGTGCCCCTTTCTCTCTCCCTCCTTCTTATTTATTTCTTAAAACCTTTAAAATTGTGGGGCGCCTGGGTGACTCGGTTGGTTGAGGAGCCCGCTCTTGATTTTGGCTCAAGTCGTGATCTCAGGGTCCTGGGATGAGCCCGGAGTTGGCTCAGCAGGGGGTCTGCTTGAGGATTAGCTCTCTCTGCTCCTCCCCCTCCCCCACCCCTGTTCACAGGCGCTCTCTCTCTCTCCTTCAGATACATAACTCTTTAAAAAAAAATTTAAATCGTGGTTAAAAATACACGGTAAGTCCGTCCTTATCGGAGGTTCTGCCTTCTGTGGTTTTAGTTGCCCATGGTCGACCACGGTCTGGAAGCAGATGACCCTCCTTCTGACACATCACGGGAAGGTCAGCAGTAGCCTAAGGCTCTCTCACAGCGCTACACCAAGCCCTTCACTTCATCGCACCACGTAGGCATTTTACCATCTCACATCATCACAAGAAGGGCAAGTTCAGTGCAATCAGGTATTTTGGGAGAGAGAGAGACCCTATTCACATAACTTTAATTACAGCATTTAGTAGTTGTTGTTAATCTCTTACTGTGCCTAACTCGTAAATTGAAGGTTCTCATAGGTATGTATGTATAGGAAAAAGTAGGGTTTGATATTAACCACAGTTTCAAGCATCCACTGGGGGTCCTGGAATGTATCCCCTGCAGATAAAAGGGGACTACGTATAACATAAAATTTACCATCTTCACTATTTTTTTAAGTAGGCTCCACGCCTTGCATGCAGCTCAACACCGGGCTTGAACTCATGACCCAGAGATTAAGACCTGAGCTGAGACTATGAGTCGGACACTGAACTGACTGAGCCACCCAGGTGCCCCATCATCTTTACTATTTTTAAGTGCACAGTAATGTTAAGCATACTCAAGCTCTCCAGAACTTTTCCATCTTGCAGAACTGCAGCTCTGTGCCTATTAAATGACAGCTCCCTGTTTCCCAGTTCCCCAGGCCCGGGCAACCACCATTCTCTTCCTGTCTCTGAATCTATGTGCCTCCTGTA
Source organism: Ursus arctos (assembly GCF_023065955.2). Classification (NCBI taxonomy): domain Eukaryota; kingdom Metazoa; phylum Chordata; class Mammalia; order Carnivora; family Ursidae; genus Ursus; species Ursus arctos. The sequence goes on along the minus strand of NW_026623100.1, from coordinate 51,829,404 downwards.
AGTGGAATCGTACCGTATTTGCGCTGTTGAGAAGGGCTTATTTTGCTTTGCATAATGTCCTCTAGCCAAACTGCATTTCTTAACGGAGAATCTGTTTCTCTACCGGAGTGGGGTGATTATTAGGATGACTTCAGCAAGCTTTTATCGGAAGTGGCCAGTCCATGAATGTTTACATACACTAATACCTTGCCTGGGGGGCAGGGGCATCTGTCTGTTCTCCTGGCGGTTCTGACTCCTATCTTTTGAGAAATGCTGGATTCCAGGCATGGCAGGATGCTGAGAGACACGTGCGGACAGTGGCTGGTGACCTTGCCTCGGCTCTGTCACTTAGCTTCACTGGGCATTGGTGAGGGAGGTCCCCAAACCCTTCCCCTCCAGGATTTAAATCCGGGTGGGCCCCCTGGCTGACCAAGCTCTGAGAATGAGCCTCTCAGAGAGGCCCAGGAGCATAGAGGAGGAGGAATATGGGTAAAGAGCTTTAGTTTCTGGATCTGTGAAATGGGGGTAAATGCCGATTTTGCAAGGCTGTCGTGGGGATGACAAGGGTAGCGTCCATGCAAGGGTCTCGGTATCCAAAAGCTCCCCCTCTCCGCATGGTAGGCTTCTGTGGGGGTGCTGGTTACGCCCGGGCGTTCAGTGTGTAAACTTTTCCAGATCCCCACACTTGTGATTATCTACTTTCCTCTATGTATATTAAAGTAAACGCTTATAAAAATTCGTGAACTTTTCCTCCTTCCACAGATAGCCTGGGGGTGCCTCAGGGTCTCAGGCAGCTTTTCCCATGTGTGAGTGTGGGGGGGGGGGGGGCGGGGCGGGAAAGCGGTCTCCCCCTGTTGGAGGATGAGGTCCACCCCAGGGCGCCAGCCTCAGCACCCTTCTGTGATGTTTCTCTGCCCCCTGGTGGTGGGAGGGGACCTCATAAGGGGCACACTCTCCAGTGGTACCCTCCGACCCTGCACGGTGCTTTGTGCCTGGCTTCTCACCTTCTCCCCCACTTCAGCCAGGCTGGGAAGGATTTGACCAGGGTCCGGAAGGCTCCGGCCTGGGCTGGGGCTGGGGGTGGGGGTGGGGAACACAGGTAGGAGCGGGGAGCGGCTGCAGGTGGAGTTGGCGGAGGTGGGGCTGCAGGTGGAGTTGATGGACACGGGGCTGCAGGTGGAGTTGGCGGAGGCGGGGCTGCAGGTGGGGGCTGGAGAAGACGCTTTTTAAGCGGTGCGTGGGCGGCGGGGCTGGCGTTAAGTCTGCTATCAGGCGGGCCTGTCCTTGCCGGTGTTTGGGCTCCTGCTCGCTGCGGGAGCCCCCCCATCCCCACCCCCGACTGCGTGAAAATGGGAGGCCTCTGGCCATGGGTGCTGGGTCTGCTCTGTTTGCCGGGTAAGTGGGCTGCCTCGCCCTTCTCGAGTTTTGGCTACACAGAGTGCGGGTAGAGGCGAGAGGGTGTGACTGGAGGCTTCAGGGATCCGAACTGATCTGAATAGCTTAGAGAATGGGCTCTCCAGGGATGTTCCCAGAAAGCCGCTCCAAGTGGCGCCAAGGGGAGGCCTCCTGAAGACCCTGAACACAGAGGCCTACCTGGCAGAAGGTGGAAGGTGTGGCACTCCAGACGCCCTCGTTCTGCTGGCGTGCCAGGCCTGCCCAGTCTGAGTCCACTCTCCAGAGGTCTGGGCTGAGAAGGGAGGCATGGGGGAGGGTCCGGACTAGCCCCACTGCCTTCAGTGTGCGTGTCTGAGGTCTGTCCCCGCCTCTCCTGTCCCTCCCCTACCTCATACACACAGATACTTGGAATCTGGGGTTGCTTTTTGGAGCCCAGTGTTGGTCCCCTTAAAGGAGCTCCTTCCTCAGATTGTCTAGGTCTTGTCACCAGCTGGGACTGAGGGGAGGCCAGGCAGTCTCCCAGGACTACTTTCTGGAGGCCTGCCTTTGTGAAGGGCCTGGTTCTGGTTGTCTGTCCACCCCCCCCCCCCCCGCCAAGTCCTGTTGTCCTCTCTCCCCAGTGAGGGCACTTCGGGCATCATGAGTATGCACTGTCTGGGCCAGGTTTGATCCTAGGAGCACCCTCCGCCTCCAGCTCCCCAGAGGCCTGTGGAACCAGCTTCTCAGAGGGCCTCAAACCTGAGGAGACCCAGACGTCCTGGGACAAGGACATCCCTGCGATTAACCAAGGTGAGGGCACCATGTCTTCTTGTGGGATGGAGGGGCTTTGAAGCGGTCCAGGTGGTGTGGTGAGGACCGTGCTGAACACACGGACGAGCAGAACCAGCTGGAAAGGAGCCAGCTCACTGGGCTCTGGATGAGCGGCTGTTCCTAGGTCTATGGGTGACTTTTTAAAAAGTCTATATTTCTGTATCTTCTCTACTGGCTTGTTATTTTATAAGAAGAGAGAAAAGCCTAGGTTTTTAAAAACGGCCTGATAAAAGTACGGGTCTTTGGGGTGCTCCATCTGGTGTTGACCTAAGTCATTAGTGGATGTTGGAGATGTCAGCCACCTGGGGCAGGATGGGCGGCAGGTGTGAGCGGGTGAGCTGGGGGGGAGGGGGGAGCCAAAGCAGCATGAGACCCCAGGCGTCTGGGGATCTCCGCTGAAGAAGGCCAGCATATAGATAACCCATAACCCGGGATGAAGCTGCTGGGATAAAAAAGACTGGAGTTTGGAGGTTGGAGCTGAAGCGTTGGGGGGAGGGGTGACTTTGCCTGGAGGGATGAGAATCTCCTGAATGTGGTCTTGCCCTTTCTCTGTGAGCCGACATGGCGCCCCAGCATGGCTGAGCGGGAGCAGGGCTGTATGCCACCTTTCGGTGACTGTGACTGGTCTGGAGGTAGCTAGAACCAATCTGCAACTTCCCCGGCATTGATTTTTTTCAGCCGCCATACAGAACACTTAGCCAGGGCTGCCGGAGGCCCAACAGCTATCTGAGATGCCCTTTGCTGGGAAGCACACGCCGTCCCCAGCTGCCGGGAATGTTGGCTGCTAAGGCCTCACAGCTGAAGGCCCTTGGCCAGGGGTGCCTGCGAAGCTACTCCCTCCCCTGCCCAGAGTGGCCCGCAGCGACTCATGGGGGCCATGGAGCGGCCCCTGGCCTCGTGTGAGACAAGGGTGTGGTGCTGTTTGGGGTCCAGAGCTCCTGCGGAATCAGGCCGAGGCTGCAGTCCCGCAGAGCCTGGGTCTTCCCCAGCGCCCCCTCAATAAATCACTCGCAGGTACCTCCCCAGCTCCGGCTCTGCATCTAGGGAACCCCCCCCCCCCCAACATACCTCAGGGCCAGACCCTCTTCTGGGACTCCTTGTAGGACTGACCTCTTAGTAAAGAGGCTGGGGAGAAGGGCTGCCAGCTGTGGCAAAAACTGAGGCTGGAGAGAAGCAGAGGCAGGCTGACGTGGGGAGGGAGAGAGCCGGAGAGCCAGGCTCACGGGGGGCCAGACCCCGTCCTGCGATGGTGGTATGGGCTGGAATCGGTCACTTGTCCCTGCGAGGGCCCCGACTCACACAGATGGGGAGGATTAGATGGGGGATGTTCCCTGAGTGTGGCCTGAGCTGGAGAGGGGGATGACATAAGGGGCAGCTGGAGGAAAACGCCGCTCCTGATTAGCAGAGAGACCCAAGCATAGAGGGAGGAGTTGGGACTGGATTTGCATGGGCTGGGGAAGCCGTGGACTGTGTTTCAACGAGGGAGAGATGTGATTGGGCTGAGAAGCATCATGTATGTTTGTAGACTGGAGGCTCAGAGGGGCTGTATGACTTGCCTGAGGTCACACAGCCTGAGGGCCTAGGGAAGCTCCAGCCTCAGAGTCGGGAAGGACAGACTCCGGGGTTGCTGCTGGGCCTGTCCCTAGAGTCTGGACTCCGGTGGGCGTAGGGCATGGGCTCACCTATATCCCTCCCTTCTTCCCAGGGCTCATTCCAGAGGAGACCCCAGAGAGCAGCTTCCTCCTCGAGGGGGATATCCTTCGGCCAGTGAGTGTGAGCATGTATACACATGGGTGTGAATAACTTCACAGACCATGTTAGAGGCCTTGGAGCCCAGCCTCTGGTGTCATGGGGGTGCGACACATGAGGGATCCATCTGTTGCTCACAGCTTGGTAGATACCCCTTCTTGTTAAAGTCACAGTGAATATTCTAGTAGGTATCAGCCAGACTGAATGGGAGGGAGGGTAACATCGGCAGTGGTAACAGCAGTCAGCCTGAGAGGGCTTCCTGAAGGAGGGGGTTTGAGTCCTCAAGATCCAGCTCGGTACTCTGCCCAGAGCAGGTGTTCAGAAAGTACTGGAATGAAGGAAGAGATGAGCACAGACCAGCAGGGGCTGGTGGGAGGTGGTGGTGGGGAACCCCGGAGGTGGTAGCCACAGTCTGGACCCCAACCTGGTGGGAAGGGAGGGGTGGAGTCAGAAAGGGAGAAGGCTGGGTGGGAATTGGGGTGACTTGGCAGGCAGATGAGAATGCACGGTGTTCAGGAGAACAGGACCATCTTTTAAGTGACTGGGTGGCAGAGGTGTCCTCCTGAACAGGACTGTGACCTGGTGAGAGCAAGACGGTTTTGCTGTTTGGAGGCTGCCCGCTGTTGGCTCAACGTGAGGCTGGGCTGCAGAGCCAAAGGCTGGGGCTGGGGGGTTGGACGAGGCCCCTGTTCCTGGTCACCCAGTGAGCACTGGGAGGGGGAACAGAATCCAGTAAGACCTGTGGTAGCCAGCAGGGCAGGACCGGCTGGGGTGCCACAAAGCCTATGCTTCAGAGGGTTTCGGTTGGCGGAAGAGGGGGGGCAAAGGAGCTGCTAAGGCCAGGGATGTTGCCTTAGCGTCAGCCTGAGCAGGACCCTGCTGCCTCTTTCCGTGGACGTTCGGGGATGCTCAGCTGCCGTCCGGGTTTCAGGAAGGACGGGGCTGCTGCTCCCTTTCTGAAGTGGGCCCCACCCTGGGACTGGCACTCCTCGTCAGCCTCTTCAGGAACAAGTCCTGGGTTTTGTTCTTCTGCCGATGGAATAAGTTACAGCTCTGTTCTGCAGAACACAGGGTCATGTTGTGTATTGGAACTCACCTAGCAGGCCCCCGACGTCCCTCCATCCCCACCCTCCCATACCTGCATCCTGCTTCTCCTGTCTTCCTGGTTCTTGTGGCCTGAGACGTGGCACCTCCAGGGGCAAGAAGCCTAGCTGGCCTGTGTCCCCAGAGGTCCCCGAACTGCCCTCTCTCTTCAGAGTCCCTTCCGGCTGTTCTCAGCGGGCAGCAACAAGTGGCCTAAGAACGGGGGGTTTGTGGAGGTCCCCTTCCTGCTCTCCAGCAAGTACGGTGAGTGGGCATGTGCACTCGGTCCCGGGAGCTGTGGGCCTCCCTGTGGCCCCGGCCTCTTACACCCCTGTGTAGCCTGCACTCCTCTGAAGTTCTTCCCTCTGCCTCTACTCGCCATCACCACCAGAGAGCCCCTTCCCAGGAAGAGAAGCCTTTACTCCGGAGGGCCCCCAGAGCTGGGAGGGCTAAAAGCCCGGAAGAGCTGATGGGGGTCCCTAGGGCTATTTGCTCCATCTCAAGGCCAAACGGCCCAGACGACTGGGACCTACCCAGGGTGGCACAGTGAGGGCCTGTCTGGGACCCAGCTTCCCCCTCCGCCTCCCCCCACGACACTCAGGCTGCCCTTTCTTGACATTTCCATTTTGGAAGAATGCTTGGAAGCTCCGTTCCAACCCTGCGTGCAGACTTGTGAGGCGTCACGAGGGCTCTGGGGGTCTCTGCTGGAGGTTCAGCCAGGGTGTCCCCTCCCCCAGACAAACCCAGCCGCGAGGTCCTCCTGAAGGCATTTGTCGAGTTTGAACGCGTCACCTGCATCAGGTTTGTCGCCTACCAGGGCCAGAGAGACTTCATTTCCATCATCCCCATGTCTGGGTATGTGCTCCCGGGGGCGTGGGGGGGAGGGACTTCCTCTGTGTTCTTCTGAGTTCAGCCGGGATTTACCCAAGCCAGCGTCTAAAATCTGTTTCTGGGCCTGGCTTCCCAGGTCCAAAGCCGCTCCGCCCATTGAGTGGTTTGCCGGGTGGGAGCCGGGCCCACAGATACTCGGGGCAGAAGGTGGAGAAGGAGGGGAATGAGGTGCTTGACCCTCCTCCCAAAACGCTCTGAGGAGACTTCATGGTCTGGGGAATGGGCACGGCTTCTGCGGGACCCACCTGGCCTCGGCTCCGGGTGCAGGAGCCACCGGACACCGGGCAAGCGCTTAACTTCTGAGGCTCTCCTGCCGGCTCGGAAATGGGCGTGATGGCAGTACCCACTTCCTAGCTTGTTAGGGACCGAAGATCACGTGTGAGAGCGTAGACTTGGGGACCCCTGGATGGGGACATTCGTTCAATGAGCTGCTTCTGTTATCGGTGCTCCTCTCCACCCCTCTGTCCTCCTTGTACCCCAGGGTGGGAGTGGGAATTCCGTGTACCCATTTCACAGATGGCCGGGCAGTGAAGGGACTTGGGAACTGCAAGCCTAGAACCTAGAACGGGGACTACCTGTTGGTGGTCATTCATCTCAGGACTTGGGAGAGGAAGGGGAGGGGTCCTGCTCTGCATCCCGGGGCTGGTGCCTACCCAGTGCTCTCTTCTGGCCCTGCAGGTGTTTCTCCAGTGTGGGACGCAGTGGAGGGATGCAGGTGGTGTCCCTGGCACCTACCTGTCTCCAGAAAGGCCCAGGCATTGTCCTGCATGAGCTCATGCACGTGCTGGGCTTCTGGCATGAGCACTCCCGGGCTGATCGGGACCGCTATATTCGAATCAACTGGAATGAGATCCTCCCAGGTAAGCCAAATCGTGCACAGCACAGGCTGGACATGGGGATCCTGGGGTGCGAGGGCACCAGCCAGGGCCTGACTTGCCTGCCACTTTAGAAGAGGTCATCCGTCTTTCTACCACAAGGAAGGTGGGGCTCCTGCCTCTCCTTGAGCCCTGGAGGTTGTCCAGCTACTACTGCTCTGGGCTCCCAGCCTTCCATCTGTCCGCCCGTAGTCCTGCCTGAGCTAGGGCATCGCTATTGGCTTTGTCTCCTTTTTTTTTTTTCCTCATGAACACAGCCAGTTAGCTGAGGTTGGAGTTGGTGGTATCCTTTGACCCTTGTTCATTGCGTATGCACCTTGCAGTCCTTCCTGTGCCAGACGCTGCTGGGTGGGGTTGGGGCAGCGGCTGTGTTCCAGCTGCAGCCGTGGAGCCAAGACCGAAGCCCTGGAAGTAGTGGGCTGTGTGTGCCAAGTGTCTGATGCGGGAGGCTGAGGCCAGCCCTGCAGGGGCTCAGTCCTTGTGAGCTGGGCACCAACGGGCATGTGGGACGGAGGAAGCCCGGGGAGACCATGTCCCAGAAGGTGGCAGTGGCAGAGCTGAGGCTGGTTTGGGGAGTGGGCCACTGTGTTGCATGCCAGTGAGCAGGAGCTGAGTGCTGGGCATCTGGTCTTGGGAATGGTGGGATCCCTCACTTGTGGTGGGGGAGGTGACAGCCTGAGTCAGGAGGTAAGAAGAGTAGAGACCATTGCTTCATGAGGGAGGGAAGTAGAAGAGATACATGATCAGGAATTTGGTCTGGGGCAATGTGGGGGGAGGGGGAAGGGTTGGAAGGCTTCCTGTAAGCGGAGAGCTTCTGGTGTGAGTGCCTCTGCTGCTGTTGTGGGGTGAACCAGGTGAAATGGGTGGGGGAGGGTACTCAAGAGACCAGCATGCATGGAGCCCCTGAGAAAGGGTGCCATGTGGGGGGAACTTAGGTAGCACCTTATAATGAGACAAGGGATGGAGTTTGAGATCCAAGACTAGCCTAAGGAAGAGGGGTGATGATAGTGACTATACCCTGAAAATAGAGACTTCAATCCTTCCAAGTGCTCATGGAATACTTGGGAAAACTTACCATATGATAGAAAAACTTCATATTTGAAAAAGAGTTATTTCAAATGTTTTGATTGTAATATAAAATTAAAAAATAACAAAACCAAAAACATCTACTTAGAAATTAAAGTTTAAAAAACAACAGTAATAATCCTTTCTTTTAGCTCCAGTGTTAAAGAATTGCAGGAATTCTTAAACAAAAAACCCCAACACACTAGAACTGATGGTTCTCAGCTAAAGCAATGCTCAGGGAAAATGTGTGGACTTAAATACTTATATCAATAAAAATAGAAAAAAATAAGCCTTTCAATCCAGGTTAAGAAAAAGGAAAGCAAGGGGGAATTAATGAAGTTAAAAGCAGAAATGAATGAATTAGAAAACCAACAGCACTCCTAAACTTGCGTGGTTTTCTTAAGCGATTTTCCCATTTATTAAGAATGAAGAAAAATGAGAATACATTTGTATTACGTACAGGGCAAACTGCTAAGATATACAAACTAATGACAGTAATGAACTGGGGATGGGGAGGCAGACACTCAGAAGGGGGATGGAGTGGGAGGCTTATTATAGATCAACGTTTCTTAACTTTTGAACCAGATGAATATAGTGCCTGTTCAAAAGTGTTTAATGCCTTAAGGGTTTTTAAAAGGAAAGATGAAGAACTCTCTAGAGGCACATACGGCAGTGATGGGGAAAAGGGGGTGCTCTGGCCAGTGGGGAAGTGCTGGACTCAAACCTGAGGCAGAAAGAGCAAGGTGGCTTGCTGCTGGGAAGCGGGAGTTCAACAGCAGATGATGGGCTAGCGGGTCTCTGAAGCCGGGTTGAAGGGTAGGTACTCTATCTCTCGGGTCGGGGGCGTGGAAGACACTGAGTAGTGTGCGACCCCGTGGAAAGTGTAGGTTCGGCAAAGATCGTTACATCCAGGTGAGCTCGAGTGGGGCAGGAAGTGGAGGGCATTCCTCAGGAGTCAGGAGGTCCCTGTGCTTCCACACCAGCTAGTGCAGGTCTGGACCCCTCCTGGGGGGGGGAGGGGAAGAGTAGCAAGTAAAGGCACCAAGGAGGTGGGGACCAGGGACTGGTATAGGGGAGGGCACATCTGGCTATAGTTTTGGACCCCTCAGCTCACATAGGTTACAAGTTCCTGGAAGACCCCTATCCCCCAACCCCTCACTCCCCTGCTCTCTTCCCCCATCACCAAGTTTTGTGGTTGTTCCTCCTCCTTCCCTCCACCCCCTAGGCTTTGAAATCAACTTCATCAAATCTCGGAACAGCAACATGCTGGTGCCCTATGACTACTCATCAGTGATGCACTATGGGAGGTGAGGACCCCTTTCCCTTCCTTCCTCCCTTCTTTGCTGCCCTCCCAGCCCTCACTGTGATCTGGACTCAGGTCCCCATCTGCTGGGTTTCAGGCTTGCCTTCAGCCGCCGTGGACTGCCCACCATCACACCGCTCTGGGCTCCCGGTGTCCACATTGGCCAGCGATGGAACCTGAGCACCTCGGACATCACACGGGTCCTCAGGCTTTACGACTGCAGCCTGAGTGGCCAAGGTCCCCATGGAGGAGGTGAGTGACAAGGGGCAGAGTGATCCGAGGCGTCCGGAGCAGGCTCCTCTGTTGAGGTGATGTCCAGGAGGGCAAAGTGGTAGCACTGAGGTTGCAGAGGTGAGCAGGGCAAAATCATCAGGGGTTCGCCTCAAGAGATGTAGAAAAAGCATTTGAAAATTCTCACTTGTGATTAGAAACTCTTAGTAAATAGGAATAGAGGTCCCTTTCTTAACCCTAACACGGGTATCTACCCAAATCCCAGAGCAAAAATCACTTCTAATGTTAAAGCGCTAAAATCAGGACCAAAACAAGTTCTTCCACTCTTGTCCTGTCTGTTCAGTGCTGTAGTGAAGGTCTTAGCCACTGCAGTGCATAAAGAGAAATAATGAGAATCAGGATTGGGAAGGAGGCAAAAACTGTCACTGTTCATAGATGATTATCTACATTGAAAGCAACAAAACCTATTAAATTATTGGAAGCAATAAGAGTTTTAAAAGATTTATTTTTGGGGGGAGGGGCACAGGGAGTGGGGGGGTAGAGAGAATCTCAGGCGGACTTCCTGCTGAACCTGATGCGGGGCTTGGTACCATGACCCTGAGATCATGACCTGAGCCCAAACCAAGAGTGGGACGTTCAATTGACAGAGCCACCCAGGCGCCCCAGCAATGAGCATTTTAAAAGGTAGATGTATAGAAATATGATTTCTATAGTGATTGCATCAATAGTTGGAAAAGATAATTTTTAAAAAACCCATTATAATAGCAATAATGTCCCAAGGAATCAATCTGACAGTTCCATAAAAAGTTCTATGGAAAATTAACCTTTATTAAAATCAAAGATTTTTAAATACGTAGAGATATGTATCCTGTTCATTAATAGGAAGGCGATATAAAAATGTCAGTTCTGATCCATAGATTCACTCAATTCCCACTGAAAATCCCAAGTGTTTTTTTTTTTTTTTGGCAATCTTGGCAAGGTGATTCTAAAACTTATATAAAAACACCAGAGGTGGGACGCCTGGGTGGCTCAGTTGGTTAAGCGTCTGCCTTCGGCTAAGGTCATGATCCCAGAGTCTTGGGCTCGAATCCCACATCAGTCTCCCTGCTCAGTCGGGAGCCTGCTTCTCCCTCTTCCCTCTGCCTGCCACTCCCTCTGTTTGTGCTCTTTCTGACAAGTAAAAAAAATAAAATCTTATTAAAACACAAGGCAAATAATAGCCAAGATACTCTTAAAGAAAAATAAAGTGGAGGGACTTGCCCTACCAGATATCGAGATATATAGTTTATAAAATAGATTTATAGAAATGTATACCATACAAAATATATACATGAAATGTATGTAATGTTAAATGCATATCTCTGGTGCAGGGGTAGACAATTGCCCATTGAGACAGAATGGAGAGTCCATAAATGAATCCTACTCAGAAGCGGAGCCTTGGTAAAGGGGCACTGCTAATCATTAGGGAAAGAATAGCCATTAAGTAGCTCTAAGATGACTAGTTATCTGTCAAAAAAATTCCCAGCTCATGCACAAATACATCTCAGATATATACCAGACTTCCATGTAAATAGAAAAAAATTTTAGGAAAAATAGTAAAATGCTTATGACCTTGGGATAGGTAAGGGTTTCTTTAATAAGACACACACAAAGCAAACCATGAAACTGGAAAGATTCACAAGTCCAACTACATTAATAATACTGTGTGGTTATTCTAGCATAACTACTAATCTAAAGACGAAGTGAAAATGCAAGTTACAAATCAGAGCTTTTGTAACACATAACGAATTGTACCCCAAATACATAATGTTATGTAATTTACATAATACATATAATGAACATAATAAGAAAAAGCTGGAAGTACAAAGTAGAAAAACAGGCAAGAGACCTAACAAACCTCTCACAGAAGAAACCAAATGAGAAGTAAACACAAGACGTTCCACATCCCTCACGTGTACATGAGTGCCCCCAACCCCAGCTCTAGAGAACTGCCAATCTACATTCTGTCTCTCTAGGTTTGCCTATTCTGGAAATTTCCTGTAAATGGAATCCTACGGTACATGATGTTTTGTGACAGGCTGCTTTTACTTCGCATGATGTTTTCAGGGCTCATCCATATTGTATCATGTATGAGTTCTTCATTCTTTTATTGTCAAATGACTCTTCATTGTATGGACATAGGACATTTTGTTCATTCATCAGCTGAAAGATCTTTGGGTTATTTCTACTTTTTGGCTATTATGATTAATGCTACTACGAATATTTGTGTATACGATTTTATGTGAACATGTCTTTTTCCTTTGGATTTACACTTAGGAATAGATGGCTGGGTCCTATGGTAACTCTGGATTTAAAGGCTATGGTTTTCAAATTGGCCGCATCATTTTTCCCTCCCACGAGCAGTGTAGGAAGGTTCAAATCTCTCCATGTCCTTGCCAACACTTGCTTTTATCTGTTCTTCAGATTATATTGGTCCTAAGCGGGTATGACGTGGTGTCTCATTGTTTTGATCTGTTTCCCTAAAGATCTCTTCATGTGCTTATTGGTCATCTACGTGTCCTCTTCGAGAAATGGGTTTAAAACCTTCTGGAGGTTTTTCACTTGGGTTGTCTTTCCATCGCTGAGTTGTAGGAGTTCTTTGTGTATTCTAGGTAAATGTCCCTTATCAGACTTGTCATTTGGAAATATTTTTCTCATTCTATAGGTTGATGGTGTCCTGTGAATGCAAACATTTTTAATTTCGATGGGGGTCTAACTTCTCTATCCTTTAACTGTGCTTTTGTTGTCCTATCTGAGTAGCCTTCGCCTAACCCAAGGTCATGAAAATTTAATCCCAAGTCTTTTGCATGTGACTATCTGGTTGTCCTAGCATCATTTCTTATGCATTTCTTTCCCATACGTAATATCAAATGTTACATACTTTTTTTAAAAAAAGATGTGGCAAGAGCTTTGTGGGTAACTATTCTAGGGGTTGGACTACCATGAGGAATGGAACTGGGAGGTGGCTGGAAGGGGCTGTGGGTCAAGAGAAGGCTTATCATGATGGTAGACATTCAAGCATGTTTAGATGCTGAAATGACCCAATGGAGAAGGAAAAAGGGTGCATTCAGAGGGCAGAGCAAAGAACATCTAGAACATTTGGGTAGGAGCCGCCCTTGGTGGATAGGTGTCCAAGCATATGTCTGCGCTTCCTTGGACCTAATGAGAAGGAAGACGGGAGCAGACCTAACCTCGTATGTGGATCCTGACGTGCAGATGTGGGCTTCGAGGGCCTTGTCACAAAGCCTGACATGAGGTCATTAGCCTGGAGGTTGGGGAGAAGGGAATGGATGTGAAGGGTAAGGCGTGATGCTGCTGACTAGAGACCAGTTCGAGACCCCTCACAGGGCTGTGGGTGGTGCTGGGGCAGCTGGCGGCCAGGGGAAGGCATGGTGTGGGTGGGCACCTGGGTGCTCCAGGACTGGGACTTTATGGGCAGGTGTGACACAGGGGAAGGTGCTTGAGTATTTGCAGTGAGGGCTGTGGACCGCAAGCCGGGTGCGAAGAGCGGTCTGGAAGCGAGGAGGTGGCAGGGCAGGATGACCTTGGGGTCCATGCGCTCGGGGGGGGCTGAAGAGTTGTGGTATTTCAACAAGTGAGCTTAGAAGTGCCGGAGTGGGCAACCAGGAACAGAGACTTCTTCAGTGGTGGTTTCTGGTGCTGACCTGCCTGGGGGCGGGGATGAGCTGCGAGGTCCATGGGACCAAGAGGGAGAAGAGTGGCTGGTTGAAGCAGATCAACCCTCATATGGTCGGTGTGTGCTGACGGAAGATTGGGCTGCTTGCGAAGCTTTCGGTGCACGGGCAGGCGTGATGGCGGTGAGAGGGGCCTGGCCAGATAGAACTGGGGCTTAAGATGAAGTCTTCTGGAACTCGAGCCTGGTCCAGGGGTGGCTGTGAGGAGCAAGGCGGCCCCGTCCCGCTGCGTGTGTGTGTCTGACCGTGGTGGAGGTGGTTACGAGTGCAGGAGAAGCTCTGCGGGAGAGGCTGGGGGCGCTCGGGACAGGGGCCCCAGGAGGTGCCGGGACAGCGAGGGCTGCACTGCTGTCAGCGCTCGGCTATCTGGCGAGGTGACCGTCAGGAGCTTGGGGTCCGGGCAGAAGGTCATGGAAGACCCCCGTGGCCTCACTGCTGGTGGTGACTGAGACAAGAGGGGAGGGAGTGGGATGGTTCTGCGGTCCTTGTCTGTCAGTGGGAGTGGAGAATGTGGGTCTTGAAGGTGTGGAGCGACGGCTGAGCAGGGGCGGGCAGGCTGGCTCCAGGGAGCTGCGAATGAGACTCAAGACGGCCCTGGCGCTCTACAGCCGGGCTGCACCTTTTCCTTCTGTGATTCTGGGACATAACCTCCTGTCTTTCCCGCTTCAGGGTTCCAGCCCCACAGCGATGGTGGGAGCCCTACCCCTGCCTCTAGACCATACCTGCAGCGGCTTCTGAAGGCGTTGGCAGAATCTGGGAGCCCGGACGCCAGTGGCCCCAAGGCTGGAGGCCGGCGTGTTGCTGCAGGGCTGGGAGAGACCTCACGTAGCTGGGAACTCCCTGCGCCGAGGAAGTTCGCTCTAGAGGCCTCTGCGGGGCTGCTTCAGACCCCAGCTTCCTCCCTGAACTCCAGGCCTGGAGCAGGTGTTCCTGGTATTGCTCTAGATACGTCCTGGCCGGCCCGAGTGCCCTCTGTACCCCCCAACCACGTCTCCAGAAGCAGAAGACCAGCTAGTGCCTATTCGGGATGCTCTGGGGACCCCAGCTCTGCCAGGAGCACATGTACCTGAAAGTCCTTTCAGGGGGCTGCCCAGAGGTCGAGCCTGTGGCTTCTGTCCCCAAGTGGGAAGGGCATCCTCTGTCTAGAAGAGCTGGGTTGTGTAACCTCTGGCCTTTCCGGGCAGTACCTGGTCTTCCAGCCCCAACTTGAGGCCTGGACTCTCCCTCTGCCCCTTTCTTCCCCATATGTTCTCCTGAAGGCTCCTGGGGACAAAGGGTACTTCTAGGTCTATTGGGGAAAAGCAGGTCTGCCAAGAGATGCCTGGCTCTGCCTGTTCTCAGCTTCTGCCCTAGCCCTAGAGGCTGCTGGGTAGGGGAGGGGATACTCTCCAGGGCCCCAGAACCACAGGGGGCTGGAGAGGTGGGGCAGAGGCAGCTTCCAGCCCCAAAGGCCCCTGGGAATCCTCCCGTGGTGAGTCCCAGCCCCCCAGCATGCTCAGGTACTCTCTCTCTGTCTCTCAGGCCAGGACTTAGGGGGAGCTTGTGGCTGGGACCCTGGCAATGGCCTCACACCCCTGTGTTTGGGTGCTAGGAAGATTACGCTCCAGCTGTAGCCTCCAGCTCCGCTCCCCAGGGGGGCTTTCAGCTTGCTCCCCTGCAGTGCAGGGCGGCTCCAGAGACAGGAACGCTACCCCATGGGACAATGAGGAAGGGGGGGAGGCCTCCAGCACGACACAATGGGGAAACTCAGCAAGAGTGGGAGGCCCTGAACATGGAACTCAAAGCTCCTCTCCACCCTGTTCCCAGGAGCCTTCCCCCCCCACTCCCCCCCCCACTCCACCCCCTCCCACCAGCCAGGGACTTGGCCAGAGGAAGCCCTGGAAGGTGGGAAAGGGGCAGGGAGGGGGGTCAACCTGCTTTTCTTCCTTCAGCAAAGCCCTATCCTTACCTCTTGGCTTGCTGTGTGAAGGCTATTCCAGGAGTGAAGAAAGTCTCCAGGGGGGCTCCCAGGCCAGTAGCTCCCCAGTCCTGGAGAGGCACTATCCTGGTGGTCGGTTGGAAGCCCCCGGAAGCCCTGCTAGGAGTAGGAGGGCAGTAGGAGCCTGGGCCCTGGCCCCATGGGGCCCGCGCCTCAGATGTGGTGAGGGAGGGCAGAAATAAAATTGGGTGCTTGCGCCAGGAGCCGGTACTGGGCTAGGCATGAGTGTATTTAACCCCGCTGACTGACGTGGGAGGGGCCCTCAGGCCTGTTACACCCCCTTCCCGGGGGAGGAGAGGGACTCGGGGCAGCAGAGGGGCATGGCCAAGGGAGCAGGGCTCAGGAGCAGCAGCTCCGTGCAGGGCTGAGGCTTGCCGTGCTTCAGTGCTGGGGAGAGCTGGGCCTTTGCCTGTCTCCTGGGCCCAGTCAGGGGACATGAGGACATGCTTGTGGGAGGCTGAAGCCTCTGCCCTTGGTCCATCTTGCGTTTCTGTCTTGAGTTCAGGGTCTTCTCAGACCAAACAGGGGCCTGGTCTCGGGTATTAGCATCAGGGAAGTTTGATGGGGTGGGGAACACACGGTCCCTCTGCTTGCCCCCAGATAGGGGAGGACGATTGTCTGGGTTTAGAGTGGGTGAGAGGCTCTGGCCCCGTGCCTGGCACGGTGACCCCTCCCCTGGGCGATTCCTAAGCAAAGAGTGAGAGTGTACACAGTGCCCCCATTTATCAGAGAACGGAGTGTGACTGCCTTACCAGCTACGGGTCTCTTTAAGTGGTGGAGCCAGGCCTCTGCGGCTGGGCTTTCTTGGTGGCCGCACTAGGTCAGAGGAGGTGAAGTGCCTGGTGTCCTGTGAGGCCCTCCCGGCTCTCAGAGGCTGCCCGGCATTAGCCTCCATTAGGATGTGGCTTTTGGATTCTCCAGAATTTGGGTTCTCTAGAGGGTGGACTGGCTGAGCCTGGTGACTTAAGGGGAAGAGTGCTTTCCCCCTCTTCTTTGGGGGTGATCAGGGGAGGCTGTCCTTGTCCTTCCCCCATGAAGCCAGCTATCACCCAGACCCCGATCCCCAGGCCCCACCCTGCCCCTGTGGTCCAGCCTTGGTTCAGCCCCTGAAGCCCTGGCATGGTGTGTGTGTGTGTGTGTGTGTGCGCGCGCGTGCGCTATGGATGGGGCCCTGGGCTGTTAACCAGAACCTGGGGGCTAGCCACCCACCCCAGGGTCCGTGACCTATTCCCTAATCCCCAACCACATAACTATGTGGCCTCACTCATCAATTTATTCACTCATTCGACAGAATCTGTTGAATTAGGTGCCAGGCTGGCTCGGCTATAGGCACTGGGAGTAACACAGTGAGCAAGGCAGGGTTTCCAATCTCGTGGAGTTTATTTGGGGTGGGAGAAGGATGGACAGTAAATAGATAAATCATCAGGGATTGATAAATGGTGGGAGTGGAGGGCATTCCTTTAGGATGCTGGCTTTTCAACTGGGACTTGAATGATCGAGACTACCCTGTGAAAAATCCAAGGAAATAGCTGGTGCAAAGGTCCTGAGGCAGGAGGGAGTTAAGGGGTGAGTGGGGGGATGAAGGGGGGGGCAGGGGAGGTTGGCTTAGAGAGCAATGGTTTTATTCAAGAGCAACAGGGAGCAGCTGCTGGAGGAGCCTCAGGAGGGAGTGATAAGCTCTAAGCTCTTAAACAATCATCCTGGATGCTCTGTGGAGGATAGATTGGAAGCAGGGAGGATAGTTGGAAGGCGCTGCAGCTGTGCAAACCAGAGCGCTGGGCTGTGGAAGGGGCAGAGGGATGCTTTTGGAGCATGTTCTGGCGGTTGAGGCAACCACCCCTGCTATTGGATGCAGGGGTGAGGGCACCACATCCAGCCCGGAGACCTCAGTGGAGGTGAGGGAGTGTGTGGGCTGAATGAGCCTGGAGTCCAGGGCACATGGACTTCGGGGAGTCCTCAGCACCTAGGTGGGAGCTTTGGGGCTGGATGAAATCAAGAGTTTGGGTCCAGAAGAAAAGGGACCCCAGGACTGAGCAGGGTGCCGCGACATTAGGGCAGCGTGATTAGTGTTTTGTGCCTCGTAATCGTTTGTTGCGGGGGCTGTCCTGTACTCCGGAAGACGGTTAGCAGCGTCCTCGACCTCTACCCACCAGATGCCCGTAGCGACCCCCTTCCTCCTGTTGGGACAGTCAAGAATGTCTCCAGGTGCCAGACTGCCAAATGTCCCTGGAGGAAAAGGGGTTAAAAAAAAAATCCCGCTTAGTGAGAATCGGTGATTGGGAGTTTGGGGGAGAAAAGGAGGCCAAGAAGGGAAGGGTAGCAGTGTTGTCAGGGAAGGGGGCAGTCTGTGGTCTACAATGTTGCAGAGAGATGAGGAGGGCACACTTGGTGGCATGGAGTCACGAATGACCCACTGGGAGTAGACTGAGCGGACGACAGGGTGAGGATGCCCAGCGGAGGGTTAAGGAGAGAATGCAGGGGTTAGAGACAGTGCAGTGAACCGTTTGAGAAGCAGAAGCGGCAGGTGGCTTAGAGGGCTTCCCAGGGTGGGGGCGGGGTGGGGGTGGGACCCTGGATCAGGGGAGGAATGACAGTGGAGGGGGATGATGGCAGGAGCAGAGTCCTGGAGGACAGCAGAGGCTTTGGGATACATGCAGAGGTCTTGCCCTTGCAGCAGAGCTCGGAGTGGGTTCCTGCCTGAGGGCTTTCATCTTCTAAGTCCGAGGCAAAGTCACGGCTTGGAGTGGGGGAGGGCACGTGGCCAAGGAGGATGAGCAGGATACCGATCCTGAAGGGGGGGGGGGAGAGGTGAGCACCCTGGGAAAGTTGGGAGACTTGTGGTCATGACTTTAAAGTGAGACCAGTCGATGCAGTGAGTGTTCTGCTCCGGAAGGAGCAGCTGCTTTGGCAAAAGCCAGGTGGGTGATTTAGGTCTGCCTAGGGTTGGGGTTTTGTCAGGTGAGGTGCAATGAAGGAGAAGGTGGAGGGCTTGCGTTATGGAGGCCCTGACTCAAGGGCCTGGGAAGGTGGGGAGGTTGGAGCTTTTCAGGGTGGTGTGAGGAGAGAGTCCCAGGGATTTGAAAGGCTGGGGCTTCTGGGGAGGGCTGGGGTGTGAAGCCCAGTTGGGCCTCATCCCCGTGGAGCCCTGGCACGGAAGAATCCAGGGCCAGTCTTGGCTCTCAGGCCTGGACAAGTGGCTATGCTTTCCACGAAGGGGGCACATCTCTTGCTGTGCTCTCACAGCTACGGATGAGACCACTGTCCCTGTGTCTTTGGAAAAGCTGGTACTAGGTCACCTCCCCTCCCCCCAAGGGCATCCCTTGGTGACACCTTCATTTGGACACTACCTGAGAGAGGCTCGTGTATGTCATCCACTGATGTCAGCCCCCCCCCCCATCATTCAGCAATCTGGGTCAGTACTGGGGACAGAGAAGGGACGCATGCTCAAGGCGGGGGCGGGGGTGGTGGTGATGCAGTAAACCCATCCTCCAGCATCTCAGTACATGTCTGAGTGTGGAAGTGGTACTGTGTATGTGCCGTCAAACAACTTGGAAAGCAGGGTGCCTCTTTCTCCCTGGGAGGGTGGTGGGTGAGGGGTGAGTAGACCTTGGAGAGTGGGGGGTCCACCAAGCACAAGAGGAACAACCAGCTCCTGGGAAGGACTGGAGGTGTGGGAGCTCAGGGCATATCCAGGGACCAGCAGGTAACCTGGTGGGGCCAGGAAGGCAGGCCAGTGGCCGGCACGGTCTTCCTCTCCCGCCGCAGGTGGCTGGGGTGCTCTGAGGCGGCTCCTGCGGCTGGCGGCCCTGGGGCTGGGGCTGGGATTGAATTCTGCCAGCCCTGGTGGAACGGAATGACAATGGAAGGTCTGCTCTAGTTTGGGAATAGTTGATGCTATGGTCTGGGGCCCGGATTCCTGCAGGGCTGGGTGGGGCAGGCAGCACTGGAGGGTGTATGGGGGGGGGGGAGACAGCTGCAGAGAGGAGTGCGAATCCACTTATGTAATGGCTTCCAGTGCCCCAAGAGCCAGCTGCACATCTGCACTTAGCAGCAGGTGACACAGACCTGGGGCTGTGGCTGAGCCTCAGAGATGCCTGTAGACTCTCCCTGGCTGTCGCCACCTGGGCTTGGGCCAGGTCGGGCTTGACACTTGGTAGATTCAGAGCCGGCTGCCCCTTTGGGGAAGGCCCAAGTGGAGGGAAGGGGCAGGCAGGGGAGAGAGCATGAGCAGCCCTGGCCACAGCTCCTTCGGGGTCCTGGTGCTTCAAAGAAAGCTTGGGTCAGGAAACAAAGGGCTGATGCTGATTGCAATGTCTGGGGAGATACCCACTGGCCCCCCGGTGTGATTTTAGTTGGACAGGGTGAAAAAGTGGTCCCTCAGTCCTTCCTCAGGGAAGGGGCTACTGGGACTTCTCCAGTTCTTCTCCAGGCTCAGCCCAGCCAGCAGGTGGGGGATGCAGCCATAAGACCTGTCTCCGGAGGGGCTGTCCCCTCCCACCATCAGGCTGTGGCACTGAGACTTAACAAAAGCACTGAGTAGGACAGCAGGAGGCAGGGACAGCCCTGGATGGAGGAACACTTCCACCCCGGCTGTGTGAGCCTGGGTAGGGGTGAGACGTGGTCTGTGGGCACTGAGAGGTCATTCCCTGGTCCCGTGAAGATGGAGCAGGCAGGCAGGAAGGTCCAGCATGCATGCTGTCTCAAGGCCGGCTCCTTTGGAGGAGCCCTACTTTCAGGGGCGGCTTGATGCTTGCTTACACAGAGGATGTCACGCAGAGCCACGGGCTGTGAATACCAGGCCTGGCTCTAGGCTGGGGTTATAACATCAGGGGCTCCAGGAGTGTTGAAAAAATGTGCTGTTGAGGCTGCCCGGGCTGACACTGGTGGCAGTGGCCACAGCAAGAGTGAGTAGGGCTGAGGGTGCCTGAGGGGGAGCCTATCGCTCTTGGAATCTGGCATGGGGATGGGGTGGGGTGATTAATCTGAAATTTCTTACCCAGCTCCTACAGCCACTCCAAGACGGGTGTACAGCATGTCTGTGGGGGGAGTCGGCAGGAATGCCGAGTGTGCATGTGTGACAACATAGTCAAAGAAATGCTCCTCCCTTCCTAGCTGCCCCTGAGACCTACTTTTTCTCTGAGCTGCGTTAAACTGAGATTGGAATCCAAGCCAGTTTTCCTCTTACCTCTTTGCCCTTAGTGGAGGAAACCGAGGCAGCTGCGGGGGAAACAGGACAGTTGAAGTCCTAAATCTTTGAGTACTCGCTTGCCCCACCGGCCTTGGGAACCTCAGTGCCCCCAGAACACTGCGAGGACGCGGGTCTCAGGGCCGGCCGCGGACTAGCCACACGCGGGCGGCAGCAGGGGGCGCTCGCAACCTGGCCACGCGCGCCTCTCAGGGCTCCGCAGGCCCGACGGAGTCTGGTCGGGGCTAGAAAGCACTTGGGGAAGGGACTCCGGGCAGTCTCCCCACTCCCCCCTACTCCTTCCACTAGGCTTCCTTCTCGAGCGCGGGGTCGGAGGTGTGGTTCATTACGCTGCGGTGCCCCAACACACCCATCCACCTTCTCCCTGGGGCTCACGCGCGGCGGGAGGAGAGAGCAGTTGGAGCCCACGGTCCTAAATTCCGGTGCTCTGACCGGGTCTGAAGGAGAGCCCCCCCCCCCCCCCCCCCCCCCGCTTGGTCCCAGCTCCCCGTGCGCACCAACCCTTCCACTTCTGCCAAGATCCTTCCTGGAGTCTGGAAGACCCCGGACGCTTCTCTGACCTCCCGTGGCTCGGAGGCCGGGAGGAAAAGGGGTAGGAGCGCCAGGGCGGAGGCCTGGGGCTGCGGGGACACTGCGGCCGGTGAGTCCTCCCTCCAGGCGCACCTTCCACCCATCCGCGGTCCGCCCGCCTGCCCCGCCTCCATCCTTTCCTCCTGCTCCCGCCTCCAGTCTCCTCCCTCCTCTCCGCGCGTTCGCTCTCCTCCCATTCCCCTGCCGCGGCGCGCTGCCTGTAGAGCAGCTCCCGGTAGAGCCAGCGAGCAGAACGGGCTCCTCGGCCTCTGCGCCTCCTCCCACAACCGGTGGCGCGCCCCCCGCCCGGCCCACCGATCCCGTGCCCCATTGTGCGTCCAGCAGCCTCGGAGCGGGAGGGCGCAACTTTCCCCCGGTCCCGGGCGGGGCGGGGACGACAGAGGGACAACTTGGAAAACTTCTCCGGGAAGGACGGCAGGGACGCCGGGTGCTGGTGGAAGGGGATGTAGGAGGGCGGCGGCTGGCCCCAGGCATCCCTCGATCTCCTAGGCCCGGTTCGGCCCGGCCATGGGGCTCCAGCGCCTTCTGCGCCGCCAGGGGGTTGATCCTCCCGTCTAGCCTAACTGGGTAGGACAGTGCTGTCGCCGGCTGAGCTCGTGCCGGCCGAGCAGCGACCCCTCTGGCCGCGTTCTGCCCCGCCATGGACCACCAGGAACCCTACTCGGTGCAGGCCACCGCGGCCATCGCGGCGGTCATCACGTTCCTCATCCTCTTCACCATCTTCGGCAACGCGCTGGTCATCCTGGCTGTGCTGACGAGCCGCTCGCTGCGCGCCCCGCAGAACCTGTTCCTGGTGTCGCTGGCCGCTGCCGACATCCTGGTAGCCACGCTCATCATCCCTTTCTCGCTGGCCAACGAGCTGCTGGGCTACTGGTACTTCCGGCGCATGTGGTGCGAGGTGTACTTGGCGCTGGACGTGCTCTTCTGCACCTCGTCCATCGTGCACCTGTGCGCCATCAGCCTGGACCGCTACTGGGCCGTGAGTCGCGCGCTGGAGTACAACTCCAAGCGCACCCCGCGCCGCATCAAGTGCATCATCCTCACCGTGTGGCTCATCGCGGCCGTCATCTCCCTGCCGCCACTTATCTACAAGGGCGACCCGGGGCCGCAGCCCCGCGGGCGCCCCCAGTGCAAACTCAACCAAGAGGCCTGGTACGTCCTGGCCTCCAGCATCGGCTCCTTCTTTGCCCCCTGCCTCATCATGATCCTCGTCTACCTGCGTATCTACCTGATCGCCAGGCGCAGCCACCGCAGAGGCCCCAGGGCCAAGGGGGGCCCTGGGACGGGTGAGCCGAAGAGGCCCCACTCGGTCCCTACGGGAACCTCAACCAAGCTGCCAACCCTGGTCTCTCTGGCTGCTTCTGGGGAGGCCAACGGACACCCTAAGCCTACTGGGGAGAAAGAAGAGGGGGCTACCCCTGAAGATCCTGGGACCCCTGCCTTGCCACCCAGCTGGCCAGCCCTTCCCAACTCAGGCCCAAGTCGGAAGGAAGGTGTGTGTGGGGCTTCTCCAGAGGACGACGCTGAGGAGGAGGAAGAGGAGGAGGAAGAGTGTGAGCCTCAGGCCTTACCAGCGTCTCCCGCGTCAGCCTGTAGCCCCCCCCTGCAGCAGCCACAGGGCTCGCGGGTGCTGGCAACTCTACGCGGCCAGGTGCTCCTGGGCCGGGGTGCGGGCACCGCGAGCGGGCAGTGGTGGCGGCGGCGGGCACAGCTGACTCGGGAGAAGCGCTTCACCTTTGTGCTGGCTGTGGTCATCGGCGTTTTCGTGCTCTGCTGGTTCCCCTTCTTCTTCAGCTACAGCCTGGGCGCCATCTGCCCACAGCGCTGCAAGGTGCCCCACGGCCTCTTCCAGTTCTTCTTCTGGATTGGCTACTGTAACAGCTCGCTGAACCCCGTCATCTATACCATCTTTAACCAGGACTTTCGCCGTGCCTTCCGAAGGATCCTTTGCCGCCAGTGGACCCAGACGGCATGGTGAGCCACCTGCCCGCCGCCCACGTGGGGTTGGTGCCAGGTGGCACCAGGGCCACTTCGATTCTTGCCCTGTTTTCTGGGGCCACCTCCCTGGGGCTTTCTGGTTCCTGCCTGGGTCCTGCAGGCCTCGTCTTGGGAGCCCCCCCCCCGGGAGGGGGAGGGGCAGGTGTCCTGTTCACCAGGGTCCCTTTGAAGCCTCCAAAGCCAGGCCAGGAGAGAGCACTTCCCTCCCAGGACCCCAGACCCCTGCAAGCCAACGGGTGGGCTTTCCTTCCTCAAGGACTCTGTGTTCCCTGGCTGGTCGCTTGCTTGTGGCGTTTTGTTTCTCATCTTCCCTGGGGAAAGAGCAGGATGCCAGCCTTCCACTTTTCCCAGGAGCACCTGCTGCCAAGCCGGAGGCAGAATGGAGGGACCCCCGCCGGATGCACCTGGTCCCCATCAGGCGCTGGTTGGGGGGGTCACGGTCTGGCACTGCTTCTGGGCCTTCGTCCCTTTCCACCTACTTTTGGATTTGTAGCTCCTTTAACGGCCAGAACCTTTTCTGGAATCATTTTCCTCGCCTGGCACCCCTCGGGGAGGTGGGTGTGTGCCCGTGGACGCCTCGCCCTGGTGGGCTGGTCTGGAGGCCTGGCCTCTGCCTCGACGGGAGATCCCTGATCACTGGCACCCCCCCCCCCCCAAACACTGGGCGACAGTGGCTCGCCGCCTGCTTGCTGCAGGGAGATGAAAGGCTTTGCAGAAAGCTTTGAGCTCCGTGGGGAGACGCACTAGAGAACCAGAAACTGTGATTATTTGGTGATATAAAAATCCCCTTTCTCTGTGTTTACCACCACCTGTCTTCCTGTAGACTTTTGTGCTGTGCCTGGGGTGTGTGAATTCTTACCCCAAACTGGAAGTGGGGAATGGTAGAGAGGACCACTATCTCAGTCAAAGGATTGCTTCGAGAACGTGTGCTTGCGCCTGCAAGGGTTAGTTATTATGCTGCTTGACAGCTTCTTGACAGTTCGCCCACAACACCAAGGGGGCCTTCAGTGGCTTGGGCCCCCCCAGTGGGGGAAAAGTCTTTTGTCATCGGGCAGGCCGATTGTTTCCCCAAGATGGCTAAAAATCCCCATACCGTGGGAGCAGTCTGGGATGAGAGCCTGGGGTGGGTGACAGAGCCCCCAGCTAGGGTGCTGGGGCCAGACAGGTGAGTGAGGGCCCTATGGACTCCTGCAGGAACCTTGCACCAGAGCACACAGGCAGGTCTCCAAGCCCCCAGTGGGTTCCTGTGATGTATAAGCCACCCTCCCCCAGATGGGGCAGGGGCCGGCTGGCCATCCCTCACCCAGCCGTTGCTCCATCCTGCTGATAGGGCTCCAGGGGCCTCTCCCTCCTGGTGTCTCCCTATCCCTGGGACCTGGCACCCAGAACACTTGAGAGCATTTGCAGGACATTTCCTCCTCTTCTCCAAGGAGTGCCTGGCTTGGACGTTAAGCCAGCGGGCAGCTAGTGTGGGGTGGGGGCTGAGCAGCCCAGGCACTGTTGGCCCTCTGATGGGCCTGGCCAGGTGCTGAGAGAGTTTTCTGGGGTGGAGAGAATGGAGGGGACCAAAGAGAGCCCCTCCTAGGGAGAGGCGCTGTCTAGCTCCTTCCTTAGTCTCAGGGTGAGGCCAGGGCACCGCCTTGGGGCGAGGCTGTGGAGGCTGGGCCCAGGGGAGTGGCTGACTTGTGACATCTTGTGTGTGTCCCGTGGGTGTCCTGCTATTGTGATTGCCTGTGGCCCCCTTGTTGTGATATGCAGGTGGTTTTGTTTTTGTTTTTTTTTAGAAGTCTGAGCTATTTTATCAATAAAGGATATTTTGTAATAAGTGAGCTGTGTCCTTGTTGCCCAAAGGCTGCCAGGGGTAATTGTTTCTCAGCTACTCGGGTAGTATCTCTAAGCAAGACTCCCTCCGGGGGCCAGTTGCCCTTTCCTCCCCCAGGTGCGGCCACCCGGTACCTGCCCGGCTGCCTGCCTGCTTTGTCCCCTCAGCCTCCCTTACCATCGCAAGCCGGCGGGCCGGGAGTGGCCAGAGAAGCCTGAGACTGGCCGCCTGGCAAGGGAGGAGAAGGAGCCCTTCCCAGAGGAGGGGGCCTTGGGGCTGGGTCTTGGAGGAAGAGCCGGAGGACACCAAGAAGCACGATAGGAAAGGCGTTTCAGGCGGGGGCAGCCCGTGGAAAGGGCGCCGTTGGTGGATTTGTGACCGTTGGAGAGTCAGCCGTGCGGTCAGGTGCAGACGCGGGGGCCGGGGGCGGGAGGGACATGGAGACGAAGGGCAGGAGGACGGTAACTCTGCAGAGTGTTCGCGCCCGCCGCCTTCCGGGAGGGGGGAGAGTGGACCAGAACGTTCTGCTTCAGGCTCTCCCCCACTGAGGTTCCGTCAGGAACACCAGAGCTGGGAGACCTGCGGATGTCGCTTCTGTCTGTCTCCTCATTTCCCAGATGAGGCCTCCAAGGCATGCTGTCCCCCCTCAGCGAGGATAGCCTCTGGGGCCCGAGCCAGGGTGGCCTGGTTCTGAGGGGAGGGGAGGGCAGGGCAGAGGGAGGAGCCTTGAGGTCCCAGGGTCTGGTGGTGGGAGGCCACCTCCCAGATCCAGGACTCACATTTCCCAGGGCCATAGCTCCCACCATGGGCAACCCGTGAAGACTTCTATGTATCCACCATCGCGGGTGGTCATGGGGACCTGGGACTTCACCAAAGACTTAACGAGAAAGCCACGCCCTGCCCCGAGGAGCTCCCGGCAGTTCTTACCAGCCTGGCTTTCCAATCGAGGCCCTGAGGCCGGATGAGCATAGATTAACAGAGCTCGTTTGTTCCCATTTACTGAGCCAATCGCTTTTCTGGCACTTTGGGCATGAGGATTAAACAAAAAAATTAGACACTGTGTAGAAGAAGTACCAGCCCATTTTATGCCAGGGAGACTGAGGCTCAGAAAGGTGTACTGACTTGCCAGAGGTCACCCAGGCCCACGCTCTTTCCACGGGCCCACACTGTCTGGGCTGCCCGACGGTCTGTGAGGGGTGGGCCCAGGGGCCTGGGGGAAGGGCTCCCTGCCCCGTCTCTGGAGAGGGTGGCAGAGAGTGACTTCTGCTGGAGCTGGACAGTTGGCAGCCCGTTTTGAGTACTAATATTGAAAACACAATCTTACTTAATCCTCACAATCTTGCTGGCTGTGGCCATTTTGCCAAAGAGGAAACTGAGGCTCAAGGTCACCCAGCTGGGTCCCTGAATGCAAAGCTTCAAAATTCAGGTGAGGGAGAATCATGCTTCCGTCTCTCGCTGCAGCTCTCATTCGGGGGTGCCGGCCAGTGGGGGACTCCAAAAGGGCGTGTGGCTGGGCTCGGTGGGCGGCGGCGTGGTGACGGACCAATCACGTCTGTCACTGCCACAGAGCACATAAGTGAAGATCTGGGTCCCGCAGGTTTTCCATTCCTGACAGCTTGGTCCAAACCCCGAAGTTTATTAAAGAAGTGACCAAAGGCCAGAGAGAGAGGTGACTGGCCTTGGCCCCACACGCCCACAGCCAGGCGGCGGCAGAGCTGGTCTAGGACGCAGGTTGCCTGTCCCCGCGCCCACCGTCCCACCCCTTCACACCGGAGGGACTGCATCCAGACTCAAGGAACAACAGGCCCACATTTAGGGAACATCTGGGACAGCCTGCTGTGCGCGAGGGCCTGTGCCCGGCTTGTCCCCATTTTGCTACTTTGTTCAGTTTTCAGAGGAAGAGCCTGAGGAGCAGAGCCCGGGCCTGCCCACGGTCACACAGCCGTGGTGGTGGTGCGGTGGTCCGGCTGGAGCTGGGCCCCAGGACACCTGGCTCCCAGGCCGCCTTCTTTCCTCTCACACCCTGTTCCTGCTGTTTCTTGTGAGTGGCACCTGCTTTGGATTTCACCCTGAGCCCATCTGAGGGTTGGTGGGTCGAAGGGGTGGGCTCAGAGCAGCAGAGATGAGGGTGGGGGGAGAGCAGGCCTCCTTCCAGGAGTAATCCGCATGCAGCCTCGGGGTGAGGGCGGGGGACAGGAGGCAGCATGAGGCGCGGCAGTCCACCAGCTGGATGCGAGCTGTCCTGGGGGCGCACTTGTGCCTTCTATCTTCTGTCGTATGTCACCCCTGACAAGGGGGGGACCAACCACAAAGACGGTTAAAGAAGAGGTGGGGTGGATGGCTTAGGTAGACATCTCCCCTCCAGTTTCACTGGCGGCGTAAGAATCTGGGTCCTTCGATCACAGGGGATACCCTTGAAAGGGAGCTCAGTCCCAGCCTCTGCCTCAGGCCAGCTGCTGAGAAATTAGGGGCTGCTGGGAATTCCTCTTGGGGGCACTGCTGCAGGAGGCCCCTCCCCCAGCCCACCTGCTCAAAGGTAGCTGTGCCAGGAGGGCCGGCGGACCCGCCGCCAAGACTCCGGGTGGAGCGGGCTTATGAGATCGTTAGGCCCCGGCGTCTCCCTGTCCTCTTTTCTGTGTTTGGGAGCTGGTACTGAGAACTGGATGTGAGACGTGCAGGTGTTGCTGCTGGCAGGGCCTAGGGAGGCATTGCCCAGGTGGAGCTGATACTGGGCAACCTTTGGCTTCCCTGGGGCTGGCCAGGAGTTCTGCTTGGAGGGCCCCGTTGCTGTGAACGGCCCGGGCTGGTGTGGGACTGAGCGCCGGTGAAAACCACAGTGGGAAGGTGGCGGGGAGGCCAGGATCAAGCTCTCCTTCTGCCGTCATCCGTCCAGCTGCCCCTGAGCGGGGCTGGGTCCCTCCACGGGCCTCACTGTCCCTGCCTGCCCATGAGGAGTTGACCCCATGGCCCTTAGGATTCCCCAGCTCAAGGCTCCATCTCTGCTGTGCCCCTGGCTTTCTGGAAGATCCAGATTTAGAGGTTCGTGGAGTTAGCCCGTTGTTGTTAGGGTCAGGCTCTTGGGCAGGCTTAGGGCTGTGTTTCCTTCACCTTTGTGCCTTAGGGCAGAGGCAGGCGGGGGCTAGGGTGACCCATCAGTTTGGGGCCCTCTGAGATGGACAGTGGCAGAGGAAAGATGACAGGTCTGAGCCATCAGGACTAGTTAGTGCCTGACATGCACCATCTGAGACTAGAGTGACCACTATTCCCATTTTATAGGAGAGGAAACTGAGGCCGAGGTAGATTGAGCGTCTTGCCTGAGGTCATCCAGAGCCAGGACACCAACCCACCCGGTTTAATCTCCACTGTGTCACTAACTGGCCTCATGATCTGCCTCCTTAACAACGGGGGAGCAGGCCTGGCGCCCACCCAGCCCAGCAAAGCCCCTGCCCTGTGCTGGCTGGAGGGCTGCCCCTACAGAGACCCCACGGCTTAGGTGGGGCATAGGGGGGCTTATCTCGCGGCCTGCTGGTACTTCCATTAGAGCCGAAGCTGGGCAGGGGTGGGAAGCTCTGCTCACTGTTAGCAGGGGAGGCGGGAGCACTCAGCTAAAATTAGATTCTGGGATTTTTCGTTCTCCTGCATCCGTCCGTCCTTCCGTCCGGCGTGTAGGGAAGGCTGTTGTCAGCACGCCAGAGCTGGAAGGAGCCGGGATGTCAGCTTGCACCCTTCCCAGGGCTTGCTGGCTCTGATCTTCTCACACCCTCCCCTGGCCTTTGGCCAAAGGCTCCTGCCCTTGGCTTGGCCTTGTGGCCATCTATTGATTAGCAGTGATTTCAAAGGAAGAGCGCCCCCCCTCTTAATACCCACCCTCTCCCCCTGGGATTCTATCCCCCTTCCCTCCTCTCCTCTCGCTCCTTTCTTCCCTTCCTCTCCTCCCCTCTCCTGGCCCTTCCCACTTCCGGGTCTTTAGAGGCTGGCTCCCCCTTCCCTGAGTGTCCCCTCTGCCTCCTGCTGACCCTCTGACTCCTGCCTCCCCCTTGGGGATAGTCCTGGCTCTTCACGGGGCCTGCAGGCTCCATGGACAATTGTGGTTGCAAGGGGACCAGAACATACTAGAGTCTAAAAAAAAACTTCCCTTCCTGGCAAGTTGGGGCTATTTCTGGCCCTGCTGCAGCCCTCTGGGGTCCCCGTTGCTCTGGCAGGCGGGGGAGGTGCTGGGCCCCAGCCCCGGGGTGCGAGGGTCCTGACCTTTGATTTCCCTGGGTGGGGGGGGGGCAGGCGCCTTATGGAGCTGGGGGTGGGCCCTCCAATCTCAGAGCAGCCAAGGCTCCTTTGGAATGCCACTGCCTCTGCTCTCATGGGGACCCGGGCTGCTTCAGGAGGGAAAAAGGCTGGGCCATGGAGTGTGGGTGGCAGTGTGGGGCCCAGGTGTCCCTGTTCCCACCCTAGCTGGCTGCAGCTGGGAGAGAGGGAGCGTGGGAGGCTGCCTGAGCCTGCTGCTGGGGTCCCTGGACACTGAAGTGTGTATGTGGGGGTGAGGGTTAAACCCAACCCTCCCTCCGAGTGTGGGAGGGGGCAGGGAGCGGGGAGCCCCAGGCAGCAGGCTCCACGAGGTCCCTGGGCGCTCTTGGTCAATCCCCTGGTGTCACCGTGACACTGCTGTCCCGGCGACAAATCTGGGAGGCTCTGGCCTCTCCACCCCACACTGGCCTGGTAGCTGGAGTTAGGGTGGGTACATGACTGGTGACTGTTTCAAGGATTTCCTTGGCTGTTGCAGAAGCATTGGCCGGGGTCCAGAGGCTCGGGTCATGGTCCCAGTAGGGCCATCAAATTGCTCGGTGACCTTGGGCAAATCCTTTTACCTCTCTGGTCTTCAGATTCCTCATTGTCAGATAAAGGCGTTGGACTGGAGCACGTTCCAGTGATGTCCTGGGTTCTGCCCTAAAGAACCACTGGGTAGGGGCAGAGAGGGGAGGGGGTCCCAGTCAGTAGCCTCCTGCCTCCACCCTACCCCTGCTTTTTTCTACCCATCCATTTTCCGGAAGCACTTCCCCCTTCCCGCCCACCAGGCTTCTTCCTCTGTGGGCACCTCTGGCCTCCATCCCCTTCCCAGGCTCACATTAACACACCCTCAGCCACCTCCCTGTCCTGCCCTTGACTCCTGCATCCCCGGGAAATCTTGGTGGTGTGAACTTCAGAAGGGCCACCTCGGAAGACATCCTCTGTGGCAGGCTGGGAGCTCGTGGAACAGGGTGTGGACGTGTGCCTGTGGGGTGGCAGAAGCCAGCCCTTGTTCTGTGTTGGGTCTAATGTAAGGCAGGGAAGGGGAAGGAATGTGGTTGAGGTCCCCTGGGAGGGCAAGCAGGAGAAGGGCTCTTGGGGAAACCATGCTCCCATAGGGCCATGGACTAGAATGACACAGAGAGATATGGCCCCTGAAAGGAACCCCACCCTAGTGCCAGCTGTGGTGCGTGTGCCTCTCACCTCCCGGATGACGGATAACGAGAACAGAGACTCGGCTGCCCTGTCGATGCCTTTGGTCCCCTCACAGCCTGGCTCAGAGCAGCCGCCAGGAAACATTGCTCATTGAGTGAGTTTTCCCATCAAACTGGGGCAGCTTTGGCCTTAGTCACCTAAGGCTGGGGACCCTGCGCTCTGGGAGTGTGTCTCCGATTTGGGGTTTAATTGTTCTGTTTTGTTTTCCATCGTTTCCTGGAGAAATTCTGTTGGAAGATTCCATCCTGGTCTTGGCTGCGCTGGGGGGGGAGAACTGTCCCACAGAGCTAGGGAAGCACCAGGACATCTGAGGAGGTGGTGGCAGGGACGTGTCCAGGAGTGTGTAAGAATACCCAGGGCCGGACAGAGAGGGGACAGGTAGAGATGTGTGCACGGTTAGGTCATCCCTGTGGCAGCATGAAAAGGGTGCTGACTTTGCAGTCAAACCTGGCTTTATTGTCAATGGGCTGTGTGGCCTCAGGCAAACCATGAATCTCTCTGTGCCTCACTTTCCCCCCCTTTGAAATGGGATGTCAACTACATTAGGATTGGAGGGGTGTGCTGAGAGGTAGAGGGGGTATGGAAAGTGTGCTGTTAGAGTGAGGGGGTGTGAGTTGGTACCCGTGAGTGGCAGAGCCAGTATGATTACTCCTCTCAAAGCCCAGGTCCTCTCCAAGGTCAGCTAGCAGAAGCCCTTGTCCCCCAGTGTCCCCTGAGTCACTGCTCAGCGGCCTGATGGAAGGAGAGTGGGTTCTGTGCCTGGGAAGAGGGCTCCATCTGGCCCAGGGAGTCTGTTCTTCCCACCTTCCCTCACCCCTTCCTTCCATGGGGTCCAAAGCCTCTCCCTCCAAGAGCTTCTGCCAGGCTCTCTCCAGTGTGTCACTGGGAAGGGAAGGTTTTCAGGGCAATGTGTCAAACATACCATGTGTATGGCTCCCCCTGTACAGCTATGCTCATGCCGGACATCAGGACCGGATCCCTGAGCTCTGTGAGACAAGGCTGCAGGCAGTGCCGGGCAGGCATCCTCAAAGAGCAGCAGCTGCTGTGCAAGATGAAACGTATCTGTCCGTCAGGGCTGGGAGGATCCTGGCCTTGGCCTTGGTGGGCGTGGGGGCAAGGGCTGCCCAGTCTGATGGCAGGGGAGCCACTGGGGGTGGCCAGGAGGGCTGTCTCTGGAGACCTCTAGGATTTCTGCACTGCTGCTATAGCAGGAAGACCCAGGGGGCAGATGTCAGTGCCCCCGAGAACCCCAGAGAGTCTGAGAAGCTTGCACATGGAAACACACCGCCAGCAGAGGGAGGGGGCCAGGCAGCATGGCGGAGATGGGATGAGAGTGGGGGCTTCTTGGGCCAGCACACCGTGACCAGGGCCAGAGCTGGGCAGGAAAAGGGGAAAAAGGGTGCAGGGGCACTAGGAGGTCTGATTCTCTCAAGAATGTGTAAAGCAAGGCAAGGATGGTTCAAGAGTCACCCAGTCCACACAGGTGAATGGCCTGTTCTGCTGCTTGTGAGTCCGATCACCTGGTTGGAGCAGACGTCGTTGTTCTCCGTGGTCCAGGAGGGGACTCTGAGCCCAATTTCCCTCCACCTGCAGAGCACGAGGCCGCCCTGCGGCCCTCATTCCTCAGGGTCCATCAAGACCCGCTGTCCCTCCCCGACCCCTCCCTGAGCAAACACTTACTGCCCTTTCCTGCTGTAGGTTTTCTCAGCACTTGTGACCAGCTAGCATGCTGGACATTCCACTTACCTGTCTGCTCCCTGTCTTCATCCCCTACTAGGATGTCAGCTCTGTGCGGGGTGTGATCATTAACTGTCTGCTCCACTGTGTCTCCCAGGCCTGACCGTGCCCGACACACAGTGAAAATGGCCAGCTGCCCCGACACCAGTCTCCAGGCCTGTTAAAATATCCCTGGAAATGTGGCGAGGGGTAGAAAACCCTATTTATAAGAACTCCTTCCAGGGAGGGAGGAAGCGTGGACAAGAGGGTGGGAAGTTAGAGCCTCAAGAGGTGGTCTCGACCAGTAACAGGTGTTGGTTGTTGGTTGGGGGGGGTGCAGGTGGGCTGTGAGTTGCCCCTGCAGCATAGCTTTGGTTTGGCTGGACAGAGTATGCAAGTCGGGGCCCCAGGTGGATTGCTAGGGACTGTGGAGGTGAGTAGAGGCTGCCGCCCGTGATGCCCTCCACCCCCCACTCTCTGGCCCACGCCAGTCTTGGCTGCAGTCACAGGATGGACAGCTGGTCCATGATAAGCAGAGGGGAGGATCCTGTGTCTGAGAGAGAGACGACACCTTAGGGGTGAGGTGGGGGGCCTTTTGGGGGATATAGAGAGCAAGTAAGGGGCCCCTAACACCAAGGTTACAGAGCACTGGGGATGGAGGGCAGCGGCAGAACACTTAATACTGGGGAGGGAAGGCAGGGTGGGGGCCGGAGGAGGGCTACCTCTGCAGGGGACTGGTGGCTAGTGTCTCAGGCAGGGGGCCGTGGAAGGGGGATCAAGGGGGGGGCCATACTGTCCCCACTATGGCTTGGGTGTGGGTTTGCTCACGATCTGAGGTGCCTTCTGGCCCTAGGCTGCCCCCCCAGGGGCAGGGGACAGGGTGGGGTGAGGCCCAGGGCCAGCAGCCCTGCTCCAGAGGCAATGGACTAAAAATAAGTTGGGATGTCAGGGTCTCCTGGCTCCAGGAAGTGGGGAAGAATGCTGAGTGTCAGGAGGAGGGGCCGCGGGGAGGAGGCAGGCACAGCGGAAGGCGGCCAACACACTTGTTTGTTTATTTTCTTCTCTCGGGCCTGAAGTCTCTCAGGCCGCTGCTCCCTGGGCTTGGGCGAGGGGTACTGGTCTCCACGGGCCTGCGGGCGCCCCCAGACTCCTGGCTACATGCCGAGGACCCCATTTCCTGAGCGCTCCTTTGAGACCGTCAGTGGAGAGCAGGGGGTGGGAACTCTGGGGGTGAAGGCAAAAGGGACCAGGTTTCAAAGACCTTGTTGGGAGGAAGAGAAGAAACCCTGTGCATCAAATGTCGTTTCCCCCCTTCTATTCTGCACAGGCAGAAACCGGGCCCAGGTGGTTTAGGGACTTGTCCTGGTCACAGAGCTGGCTTCGCCTGGAGCCACTGCAGAGCCCGGTCAGCCTGTGAGGGACCTTCTGCAGGGGCGGCAGCCCAGCTACGGCACAGCCGCCCACACGGCCCTTGGCGGAAGGGGCAGCGCGAGGGCATACGATGGGGAAAAGCCCCTCTGCAGGTGTGCTAACAGGCCTGGAGGCACGGGTGGGAGGTTCGAGAGCAGGCTGGCACCAGCTACCCCACGATCCACCAGGGTTTACATGACACCCACCTTAGCCCATCTGCCAGGGTTCCAGACACCTTGGGGGCACGGCTTGTTGGCGACATGCCTTCCCCTCCACCCTGCACCCTAGAGGTGGGGGGTGGTTTTCAGATGCCAGGGTGAATGTGGTGGGCTCTGTCCCCTCTGTCGCCTGCTCTGGGGCAAAGACCCTTGAGGAGCTCCCTTCTTATCCTGGCTGTGGAGCTCATCCGGGGGATAGGGGCACAGCCACTTTGTCCTGATCCCAGGCATCCTGACCTCTGGCCAGGGTGGGCTTCAGCAGGTGCGGATTGCTCTCCCCCTGCCCAGGCCTCCTTGCCTCTCTGCTGGCACCAGCTCCGCTAGACTTGGTCCGGATCCAGCCTGTGACCACAGCAGTCTGCTTTCTGGCCACCCTCCTTCCTGTCCTCATGCAGAAGAGCCCCTGTTGGGGCAAACCCTGACCACCCAGAGGTCCTGGTCCACTCGGCTTTCCTTGAGCCTCAGTGCAGGGCCGCTCTTGCTCCGCCGAATGCCTGTCGCCGTTTGTCTGCGCCCCGTGTGGTCACAGTTGGCGTGAGAAGTGTGAGATGGCAGTGAGGTCCTCAGGAGGGGGCTGGGCTCAGGCCCTGTGCCACCTGCAGCTGCAGGGACAGGCCCACATCCAGGGGCCAGGGGAGAGAGTCTAGGGTTGACAAGCAGCTTGTGGGAGGGACCCCCGTGCAGGGCTGTCTACCCCCTTTATTCCCTCTTCTTGATTCCTCCTCCTCTTCTTTGTTTTAACAAGTCTGATGATAAATTCTCCTGAAGGGCTCAAAATCCTCAGTGTTGCCTCACCAACTGCGGCCCCATCCCATTAGTGACCTCTCTTTCTCTCTGTCTCTCTCTCATATGCACACGCACTCATGCCATCCTTCCCCCTCAACAGCCCCACTCCCCAGTGGCAGGCAGCCCAGAGCCTCTGGAAGCCCCAGGCTGCTGACCCTCTCCCCTCCCAGCAGGGGCATGCTCCAGCCCTGGCTAGCGTTTCCAGATTCTGGGGGTTGTTCTAGGGAGGCCCTGATCTGGGTCTCATCCTTGAGGAAGCTCCCTTGGGGGGGCCAGGGGGTGTTAAGAGGGCCCCTGCTATCATGCTGACGCCAGCCAGGCAGAGCTCTGGGCCTGGGGCATGGAGCCCTGAAGGCATGTGAAAGGCCAGAGCCTCATCCTCCCAGAGA
Source organism: Ursus arctos (assembly GCF_023065955.2). Classification (NCBI taxonomy): domain Eukaryota; kingdom Metazoa; phylum Chordata; class Mammalia; order Carnivora; family Ursidae; genus Ursus; species Ursus arctos. Next base: position 51,794,679 of record NW_026623100.1, on the reverse strand, counting down.
CTGGGATCGCTAACAAACATGCCCTCCTGCCGAGGCCAAGCATGCATTTCCGGCTGCCCTGCGATGGCCTGGCTAGGGCTAGGCCACTCCCTCCCCTGCCCTGGGTGAGCTCTGGGAGCTGGGGTGTCCCACCACTCCCTTGGCCTGGTAGCCCAGAGGGAAGCATCTGTCTGGAGGCTCTGTGGTTGTGAGGCCAATGGCCCAGCGGACAGAAACAGAGAGTGTAGCTGTGGACATCACGGGCTTTCTGGTGGAGGCGGCCCTGGGCTTCAGGGATCTGGATGGGAGCCTCGGCCTCTGAGCTTCGCCAAGCCCTCAGACTCAGGACCCTTGATAAACAGAGTCCAGGCCCAGCAATCACCCTGCAAGCAAGCTCCTGTAGTCCCCAAATACTGGGCTACCCCATGAGTCACTTGCCACCCTGCCACCATTTCGATCAGGCCTGGAACGGCCCCACCGCAGACAGCTGCTCATACGGGGCAGGTGGGTTCCTGGGCAAGTCACTTATCTCTGAGCCTGTTTTCTCAGCTATAAAATAGAATGACTCCAGATGACATGGGGTGTCTGTGGAGAGCCAGGTGCATTGAACATTTCCTGTAACACACCCCCTCCCCTTCTTCGCGCCCACAAATGCTGTCTCTGACCCTTTCCAGCCAGTGCTGGAAGTGAGGTGCTCAGGAATAGCCTGTCTCTAGGCCAGCCCAGGATCAGCCTGGGCCCTGGAACCTTCCGGGGAGCGGCTGCACAGAGCAGCAAAGCCGTGTTCAGATGCCGGCTTATTTGCTATGTGACCTCAGAGAAGTTTCTCAACTTCTGAGTCTCGTATTGTCATCTGTAATAGGAGGTCCCTGCTGTACCTCACTCAGAGGGTCGTGGAGAAAGTTGTGTTGAAATGCTTGTCGCAGAGACCGTGCCTGTGTTTGCTGGCAGGCCTGGGTGACCACGGGACATGGGTGTAACTCAGAAGGTCGGCCCCCGCGCAGACTTTTGGACCGGGAAGGTTCTGGCTAGGCCAAGACTGAGATAAGGATCTGGAATGGGGCAGTGGCAGAGGGGGCCCTGGGGCTGCCTCCAAGACCACCCCCTCCCTCGCTGGGCTGCACCAGCTAGGGCTGCCACCTCTTCTCTCTGTTACTCACCAGTAATTACCCTAAATGCTACATCTGTTGTCATGACAACATATTACCCATCCTTAGGTAAAAGCCCCGTTTGCAGGGGAGTCAGGCTGTCTCCAGCTCTCTGCGCTCCATCACTGTCCTTGAAGGCTCCTGCCCAGGGTTCCCCAGCTGGTCCCCTCTCTCCCTCCCTCCCTCCCATTTTGTCCTTTCAGAGAGGACACTCCTGTTTTCTAAATTTCCAGAATTTTTCTGTTACTTTTGTTTCTGGTCTCACTTTGTGATTATGGGCCTCCCTCCTCCCTTCAGATCCTCTCGCTCTCCTTCCTTCTCCCCTTCTCTTTCCTTTTCCTGGATCCTGGCCTCTTTCTCAGTTTCCCTCTGTCTCCTTCTCTCTGCCCATCTCTTGTCTCTCTCTCCCTCCTTCGCCCCCCCTACCCTTGAGTGCAGTGGGGTAGCAGGAAGGTGGGTGGGGACAGAGGCCTGTTGTCTGGGATGGGTCTGTTCTGCGGGGCCTCAGGAAGCCTGTGGGGCTGTGCGGTCCTGGCACGGGTGAGCCCAGGTCAAGCACACGGCAAGAACTTCCAGCCTGTGAGGTGTGTGGCCAGGAAGGCCTCCAACTGCTTCTGAACAAGGTTGGGCCAAAGACGCCTTCCTTACTCCTCCCCCACCTCCCCCAACCCCTGCCTTTGTCCCTCTCTGGGGCTGCAGCTCAAAGGCTGTCCTGACTGGGGCCTTGCACGCTTACTGAGCGCTCACTGCACGCTCAGCACCATCGCGAGGGCCTCTGTATGAGAAGCCTTGCGACAGCCCCAGGAAGTAAGTGGTGTTATTCCCTTGTCCAAGGCAGGAAATGAAAGATCAGAGGAGTCAAGCAAGTTGCTCAAGGCTGCTAGCTGGTCAGTAGGGGAGGCTGGATTTGAAATTCCATTCCACAGCAATGCTCTTAACCGTGGTGTGTAAGAGTACCGTTCACGGAGCGATCACTGTGTGTCGGGCACAGTGCAGTTAGTAACAGCTGGACCTCATACAGCCCTCCCCTCACGGCGACCCTATGAGCTGGGACCTTGGACACCCATTTTACCAGTGAGGGAGTCAGGCCACGGAGAGGTGAGGTAACTTCTGCAAGGTCACTCTGTGATCAGAGACGTGGCAGGATTCGAACCCAGGTCTTTCTGTCTCCAGAGCCTGGGCTCTCAACCCTGAGTGCTCTTGCCACCCTCTTCCTCTCCTACGGGGCAGAGGCCACAGGAGAGGGGGACAAGGACATGGGCTTCCCGTGCATACAAATCCCTCCTTCCGCTCCCTGATCCCCTGCAAAGTTCCCTCTGGGCCCGGTCAGGGATGTTTTTGGGAATCCGAAGAGGAAGCCATGTGGCTTCCATGCAAGGGGGGAGGGAGTTCCAGATCACCAGGAGAGGCCCCGAATCCTAGGCCTCCAAAGCAACCATAGCACCCCACAAGTACCCCGGGGTTCTTGCCACTAGACCCAACACCCCAGGATCTTGGTGGGGGGTAGGAAGACTGATGTGGCTGGGGAGCCCGACCTGAGTCAGGCCTGTGCGGTGCCAGCCTCTGGGCATTCTCTTCTGGCCTGGGCATGGCCCTTCTTGCCCTGTTGCTCCAGTCCCCAGAGAGCAGCTCTTGGGCCTTGGAACATGCTGTCCCCGAGTGCGGCTGTCGGGATGATGGAAAGGCAGGTTATTTTTAACAGCGGAGACTCACTCTGGGACAGAGCCTCTTCCTCGCTGGGGAAAGAGACCTCGAGGGAGGGTGGGGACCCAAACTCCAGGTGCTCTTGTCTTATCCCTGCCCTCCCTTCTCTTTCCCCAACTCCTGGGCCTCAGAGTCTGGCTGTCGACTGTGAGGGAGGGCCCGGCAGTGGTGGGCGCCTCAGACCTGGGCCCCTCCTCGAGAAGCCTTGGGTCTGGAAGCTAGTCAGAGCTCACGTACCACACCAGGCCTGCCCCATTCGGCTCCCAGCAGTCCCGGACCCCCTTCTCTTTCCGCGCCTCTGAGGGCTGTAGCTCCTTGTCAAGACCCCTGGCCCTTCTCAGCTTGAGCTGGAACCACTGTATCGCGGACTGTGGGCCCCGGTGGGTCGCAAACTTCTTCAGACATCTCAGAGCTCACTCCTGCCGGTCCTGACACCCCGGTTATTGGGTCCTACAATGAGCTAGGTGTGTGTGGAGCACCTGGCCTGTGCTCCTTCCTCCCTTGGAGCCGTTCACTCCGTAAGGATGGGTGGAAATGTACTGGACGCTGAACGTTTCCGTTCTTAGGATGACCCCCTCCTGCCCTCCTGTGTCCCCTTTTAGGACGTCCAAAGACACACCAGTACTTCTCACAGAGCAGCATAGGAGAGCAGCCTGGAGTGAGTACAGGCTGGGAGGCCATGACAGGTTTCTCCCCTGTTCTGCCGCCACCTGTGTGGGACGAGTCCCTCCTCCTGTCTGGCCCTGAGTCTTGTCACCTAGGCCAGGGCAGTGTGGGAGAAAACGCGCCTCAAGACCCTTCTTGCCTGAGGCCCAAACTGAGTCCACTCTGTGGTTCGGGCCTGAGCTGCCAGGTCAAGGAGAGGCTCGCTGGGCGAATGTACTAGTGACAACATGTCCCCCACTGCCACCTCAGCCCCCCGCAAGCCCCTCTCCACTCTGCACTCAGAAGGGCCTCTAAGAGAGATTACTCGGGTCAGACAGAAATGCACAGCCCCCACGGGTACAGCTCAAGGACCATTTATGTATATGTGTACGCCACCCAGATCAAGGTACAGAGCAGGGGCGCCTGGGTGACTCGGGCGGTTAAGCGTCCAAATTGATTTCAGCTCAGGTCATGATCTCGGGGTCCTGGGATCAAACCCCACGTCAAGCCCCATGTCGGGCTCTGTGCTCAGTGCGGAGTCTGCTTGAGGATTCTCTCCCTTCCCCTCTGCCCCTCCCTACGGCTCATGTGTTCACGTGCTCTCTCTCTAAAATAAATAAATAAATAAATACATCTTTTAAAAAAAGTGGTACAGAATGTTTCCTTTACCCCAGAAAGTCTCTTGTCTCCCTTCCCAGTCAACATCCCCCAGGAGAGGACGTCATTCTGATTTCCATCACCATTGATTAATCTTGCCTCCTCTAGAACTTTCATATACATGTAATCAAAACACGTCTCTTCTTCTGTGTCCGGCTTCTTTTGATCAATATCACGTCTGGGAGAGCTTTCCAGGCTGTCTCAGTATTGGTCCAATACCACTATTTATTTATTCATTCCCTGTCGATGGACACGTGGATGGCTTCCAGTTTTTGGCAACTCTGACTAAAGCTGATAGGAGCGTTCACGGATGTGTCTTTCGGTGGACACGTGCACTCATTTCTTTAGGGTAAATATCAAGAGTAGAATCACTAGGTCATAAGATAGGCACAAATTTAGCTTTAATGGAGATTGCCGACCAGCTTTTTCCAAGTGACTCTACCGACTCCACTTCTACCAGCCGTGGAAGAGTCCCCGCGGCCCCACCTCCTCAGCAGCTCTCCAGGCGGGGCTGTTGAGCGCGCAGCGGCAGCTCCTTGTGGTTTTAGTTCACACTTTCCTATTGGCTAAAGATGTTGAACGCCTTTCATGTGCTTATTGGCCATTCAGATATCTTCTCTTATAAAGAGTATGCTCAAGTCTTTTGCTCATTTAAAAAGTTGGGTCGTTTGTCTTTTTCTTATTGATTTTAGAAGCACTTATGTGCTCTAAGTATTTGATCAGAAAACGTACTTTTTTGTTGAGGTCAAATTCATATAAGATAGAATTACCCATTTAAGAGTGTACAGTTTAGTGCATTTCATATATTCGCAATGTTGTGTGACCGTCACCTCTATCTTGTTCTAAAACATCTCTCTAAAAGGAAAACGCACTCCCGTTAAGCACTTACTGCCCGTTTTCCCCCTCCTGCCTCCCCTGGCAACCACGAATCTGCTTCCTGTCCCCAGGGAGTTGCCTACTCCGGATATTTCATATAAATGGAATCCTACAGGGGCGCCCGGCCGGCTCAGTCATTAGAGCATGAGACTCTTGAGCTCAGGGTTGCGAGTTTGAACCCCATGTTAGGTATGGAGATTACTTAAAAAAATAAAATCTTAAAAAAAAAGGTATCGTACAACATATGACCCTTTGCAGCGGGCATCTTTCACTGAGCATGGTTTCTCCTGGGTTCCTCTATGTCAGAGCCGGTATCAGAGCTCTGTTCCTTTTTATGGCTCATGGTTATCCCACTGAATGGATATACCACATTTTTTAATCCCTTCAGCAGGTGATGGGCGTTTGGGTTGTTGCCACCTTTAGACTGCTGTGACTAGTACTCTTTCTTAAGGATTTAAATTCAGTTAATTAACATATGGTGTACTCTTTTTTTTTTTTTTTTAAGATTTTATTTATTTATTTGACAGAGATAGAGACAGCCAGCGAGAGAGGGAACACAAGCAGGGGGAGTGGGAGAGGAAGAAGCAGGCTCCTAGCGGAGGAGCCTGATGTGGGGCTCGATCCCATAACGCCGGGATCACGCCCTGAGCCGAAGGCAGACGCTTAACCACTGTGCCACCCAGGTGCCCCAACATATGGTGTATTCTTAGTTTCAGAGGTAGAGGTCAGTGATTCCTCAGTTGCATGCAACACCCAGTGCTCATTATATCACGTGCCCTCCTTAACACCGTCACCCAGCGAATAGTTCTCGTATGAACCCTTGCGTACCTGTTTTCAGTTCTTCTGGGTATACACCTGGGACTGGAATTGCTGGGTCATATGGTAATTCTATGCTTATATTTTTGAGGAACTGCCAGCCTGTTTTCGAAAGCAGCTGCCCCATTCTACATTCCTAGCAGCAGTGTGTGAGGGTTCCAATTTCCCCGCAACAACAAAACTTTTTACTGTTCATTTAAAAAATTCCGACCATCCTCGTGGGTGTGGAGTGGTGTCTCATCGTGGTTTTGACTTGCATCTCCCTGGTGGCTAGTGACACTGGGCATCTTCACACGTGCTTGTTGGCCGTTTATAGATCTTCTTTGGAGAAATGGCTCTTCAGATTTTTTGCCCATCTTTTAAGCGGACTATTTATCTTTTTATTATTAATTTGTAAGAGTTCTCTATATATTCTGGAAATTAGATTCTTTTCAAATCTGTAAGTATTTGATTTATAGATACCGTCTCCTATTCTGTAGGTTTTCTTTTCACTTTCTTGATGATGTCCTTTGGTGTGCAAGAGGTTTTTTGTGTTTTTGCTTTTGTTTTTGTTTTTTTTTTAAGATTTTATTTATTTACTTAGAGAGTAAGAGAGAGACATGAGCGGGGCGGGGGCCAGAAGAAAAGGGAGAAGCAGGCTCCCCACTGAGCAGGACTCTGGGATCATGACCTGAGCCAAAGACAGACGCTTAACCGATTGAGCCACCCAGGCGCCCCTGATGTACAAAAGTTTTAAAATTTTTTTGATGAAGCCTAATTTATCTATGTTTTCCTTTTGTTGCTTGTGCTTTTGGTGTCACGTCTAAGAAATCCTTCCCAAATCCAAGGTTATGAATATTTTCTCCTATGTTTTCTTCTGAGAGTTTTCTAGATCTAGCCTTACACTGACATATTTCAAGTTGATTTTTGTGTATGCTGTGAGGTAGGGGACCACCTTCATTCTTTGGCAGATAGATATTCTGTTGTCCCCAGGACCATTTGTCAAAAAGGTAATTCTTTTCTCATGGAACAGTCTTGGCACCCTTGTTGCAATCAGTTAACTACAGATATGAGTTTACTTCTGGGCTCTGGGTTCCAGCCCATTAGTCTATGTGTCTAACCTAATGCCAGGACGACACTGTCTGGATTGTAAAAAGTATTTTTGTTCCCTGAAGAAGACAGGCTTGTCTTTTTTGCACTACAACGTTCTTCCCTTTAGTTTTACAAGCCTCCTTTTTATCATTAAGCTCTTCTGGGAACATTTCCTTAGAGAAGCTTCCCTCTGTTTCTCTCCACCACATGCCATATTTTATTTTCTTCATAGTACTTATTGTGTTTGAATTTGTAAACTCCACGAGAGCAGAGTCTTCTGTCCTAGTTACTGGATATAAGGTTCGTGCCCTAACCCTAACCCTAACCCTAACCCTATGTGGGGGTAGAGGTAATAACATCCTTGGCTCCATGTGGACCCAGCCACCGCGTGCAGCTCCCTTAGACAGAGGCTACTTCCCTGAAGTTACTCCTTCCCTTTGCTCTTGTCCACTGGGATGGAGCCCTAAGGACACCCATCAGCTGATTTCACCCTCCCAGACCTGAGGGGCAGGCTGTGCACCCCCCCCAAAGAGCCTGAGCTCTCCTCCCCAGTGTGGGATGAGGGGTGGCTGGAGTGGGAGCGCAGAGGGAGAGGACAGAGGGCCGAGGACGGGGCAGGGCCACATGGGGAAGAGAGAACATTTCTGGCTCTAGCCGCTGTTGCTGTGTGACCTCAGGCAAGCTGCCTGCCCTCTCTGGGCAGCAGTCCATTGTCTGTGGATCAGGGAAGCACAGTGCTCACAAGCTTGTTCATGGTGAGGTGAGGTCATGCACATGGAGCCTGAGAATAGGTCTGCCGATGGCCAGCACCGGGGAACCGGCTGGTTGTTACGGCAGCTGCTGTGGTTAGCTGGGAGGCTGTGATGGGGAGTGAGGACAAGGGAGGGGGAGAGCCAGCAGCTGTGGCAGAGGTAAGGGGCTGCGAGAAGTTTTGCAGGAAACCCTCCCAGCACTCTGTGAGAAGCTGGCAGGGCCTGTGGAGAGGAGAGGGTCTAGGGGGGACAAAGAAAGGAGAGGTATTGTCACCAGGCTGTGTAGGGACAGAAAGGGGTATGAGGGGGTTTATAGAGGCTGGCATATACCTGGACACCAGGTGGCCCATCCACATCAGGACACACCTGTCCTTCTCCTCAGGCAACGAAGAGCCAAGATCCAGGGCCAGATGACTTATGTGCCCCACCAACGCTTCCCCCTGAGGGGGGACACCCCCAGCCTCCCCAGGGGCCCCACCTTACCCACCCCCTTGTGTCTTGCTGCAAGGCCCTGTCCTAATGAGGCTGCTGGGAGATGGTTTCCCTGCAGGGCACGCTTGATCTAGGTTAATGGCTCCTCACTGGGCCTGAGTGATGTCCCGGCGCCTGCAATGAGCCAAACGTGGTTATCGGTCCCTCTGCCCTTGCCAGCTCCAGACACAACAGAATTACAGGCTCATGTCCATCCGCCCAGAGCAAGGGCAGCCTTTCCTCAGCTGTCCTTTGGGGTAGGGCTGTGCTGCCCTGCCTAGGGTCCCTGCAGAGATCCTGTGGCTGAGCCTTCCATAACGGGTTGGGACAGAGGATGATGAACACCGGAGCAGGGGTCCAGAGACTCAACTGCATCATGGGGGACCCTGGGCCGTTCACATGACCTCCTGGTCTGGTTTCCTTACTGTGCCCCCCCTCCCCCAGGCAGCCTTATCTCTTTAGAACCCAGACGTACCCGTGGCACTTCCCTGCTGAAAGGCTGTCAGTGGCTCCCCACTGCCTAAGGAGAAAGTCCAGATGCCTCCCTAATGCTGGAGACTTTCACATTTGGCCTGCAGCCCTCTGGGGGCTATTTCTTCCCCACCCTTGAGTTTGAACCGTCCCAGCTGCTTGCCATGTGGTCAAGGTGCCTAGCTCCCCCAGAACGTGTGGGAGGCGTAGCCTATGGTTAAGGACACAGGTTGAAGGTCAATTGCTCAGGAATGAGTCATCCAGTATCCCTGACGTCCTTGGGTTCCCCTTCTTCCTGGGGACCCGGTAGACCACACTTCCTGGCCCCCTTGACCTAGGGATGAATCGGGCCAGTGGGGAGGGGGCCGAAGAGACACATCCCGCTTCCACTAGGCCCGTACAACTCTCCCACGGGCAATCCGCAGCTCAATTTCTACTCTGCAGCCACCTCCAAGGTCACGGGCTGGACACGGTGGTACCAGAGGACAATGGAGCCTGGGTCCCTGAGTCACAGTGGGGAGGAGGGGGTGCCTGACTCACGCAGGGCTGTGATGTGAGCAAGAAATCAGTGTGCGCTGTTACAGAGATCTGGGGGGTGGTTCATTGTCATGGCAGTTCACCCTCCCCGACTTATTGAAATCTTAGGAGTAACTGTGGGCAAGTCACTAACATAACACTCAGTTTTGCCATCTGTGAAATGAAACAGGAATACCTATCTGGCAGAGTAAGGCAGTGAGGGGAGGGCACTTAGTGAGGTCTCAGAAACTGAAGCTATCTGACATCATCCCTAAGCCTTCCCATGTGCCCTTCCTGTTTTCTGGCCTTCTCTCCCCAGCCTTCCCACACCCGGGCTCGGCGGCCAGCCCGTCGACACGTTCTGCTGGCCTCCTTCCTCACGGCGCCATCCTCCGTTGTCTGTCTGTCTTTCTCTCTCCAGCCTGGGCCTGCCAGCAGCCCATGCAGAGTGTGGCACAATGCAGGACCCATAGATGGCTCTTTTGTTTGTAAGGCAAGGCCCGTCCTGCCTGACTCCCAAGGTGGGGCTGAGTCTGGAGTGTTGGAGGCCTTGCATGTGAAACTGCTTTGGAAAATGGGAAAGCCTGCCCAAGGCTCTTAGGAGTCAGTTCCTTGACCTGGAGCCTCTCCTGCCCAGGCCTCGGCCCCACTCCCAGCAGCTCCGGCCACTGAAGTTCTTCTGTCTGCCTTGGCTCTCTGTCTCCGAGGCCTGAGGACAGCAGTCGCTCAGGCAGCTGGCACCACCCAGAACTCAGGTGAGACCCCTCACCTGGACCAGAGCCCTGCCCTCTTCCCCAGCCCCACCATGCCCCAGGCCCCGACAGCCACCGGCGGGGGGGGGGGGGGGGGGCTGAGGACAGCTGAGTTTGACCAACAGGGGCCACCAGACAGCAAGGGGCTCTCACGACCAGAGCCTGGACGGAAGCCAGATGTTCCATCTTCCCTCACTCCCTCATCTCCTGTCTCTGTCCTCCCAGGTGCAGGGGGTCAGGAGTGTGGGGCCTCCCCTTGGCTCAGGTAAGGCCGTGTGGCCAGCCTCCTTTGTCTCTGTGACATGGAGGGTGGGGGTGGGGGCCCTGAAGGCTTCTAGGGAGCTACCCATAGGGGGCATGGGGTCGGGGAGGAGTGGGGAGGACTCACGGAGGTGAGGAAAGCCCGTGCCCACTGGGCCCCAGGGCTCTGGCGCAGTTGGTTGTGACCTGGGCCTGTGGAAGGAGCGCTGTGCTGAGTTCACTGGGCCAGACCTGGCTTGCCCCTGCCGCCATTGCTCTAGCTGCCGGGTAAGGCTGGGAAGGGGAGCCCCCGCCTCGGGCAGTGCCTGCGTGGGCTGCACTGTGAGGTGACACCTCCCCCTACATTTCCTCCTCGCTCCTCCACTGATGCTTTGGACCTGGGTAGTGCCAGAGTAGAGGAGCAAGACGTGGCATGAGCCACCAAAGTCTTTGTCCGGGAGGCCTTTCCAGTTTGGACAAGGATTCTCCCCAGATGGAGCCCCAGTTTCTCTCGGGCGCTAATCCTGCTGGGTGAGGATGTCTACAAGGTGTGCAGGCCGGATTCTCCTGCAGGAGCTCCCCACGGTGTCCGGCGGCTGCCCCCGGGGGAGCTCGGCCCATCGGGGACCCTGACTTGGAGGCAGCCTGGGGAGGGGCCGCAGCCTCCTAGCTCCCTGGTCCCCGAGGCCGCCTGCCCCACGAGCCAACGGCAGCCTGCAGGTCACCTGTGCCACACAGACCACACACTGGGGACCTGACTTCCACTTTGTAGGTCACACCAACACCGTTGCTGGGACGTGGGTGGGCTTCCAGGTAGGAGTGGGAGACGTGCTCAGTCTCATGGCTTCTCCCCGACACGCCAGCTCCAGTCTGTGCCTGTTGCTCTCTTGGTAACGCTTACGTGGTCTCGGCCCCCCGCGCCCACTCAGCCCTGGCCCCGCTCTGCTCCACATGTCGCAGCAGCAGCATTCCCCATGTTTGCCGGGGTTTGCAGGCCCCGTTTTAAACGGCACAACTGCAGTTTATGTAACTGTTCTATTGTTATTGGAAGCTTAGGTGGCTTCTGGCTTTTCAGCATTACAGACAATGCTGCACGGAACAGTTTTTTGAGCATAGAGCTTTCTCCTGCGTGAGGACGGCTCTCCAGGTGAGATTTCCGGAACTGGGGCTGCTGGCTCAAAGGGCTCCCATGTTTCGAGTCATGACACATCAGGGTGGAAAGGCGCTCAGAAACGGCCTGGTCTCTTCCATCCTGGAGACAAGGAGACAAGCTCCAGAGAGGGGAGACGGCCTGTGAAGGTGACCAGCAGGTGTGTGGTGCTGCTGGGGGGCCGGACCCAGAAACTGCTGCCCCTTCCTCTCCTGGAAAAGAGCACTGAGCTACCACAGATGCCCCTACATGGAGATTTTTTAAAAAATCTTTATTGAGATATAATCCATACACAATTCTATGTCTTTCTTGAGAGAGAATTTGTAATATACCACATAATTCACCCATTTAAAGTACACACTTCAGTGGCTTTTTTGTATATTCAAGAGCTGTGTGACCATTACCACAATCAATATTAGAACATTTTCATCACCCCCCAAAGAAACCCTATTCCCTTTGTCTCTCACCCTTCCGTTCCCCTTCCTGCCCCCAGCCCTGGCAACGGCCAGTCTACTTCCTGTCTCTATGGACTAGCCAGTTCTCGGTATTTCGTGGAAGTGGACTCACATAACCTGTGGCCTTTTGTGTCTGGCTTCTTTCACTTAGCATCATGTTTTCAAGGTCCTTCTTGTAGGGTGTACTAGTTCTCCATTCCTATTTATGGCCAAATAATACTTTATTGTATAAATACACCACAATTTGTTTATCAGCCCATCAACAGATAAACATTTGGGTTGTTTCAACTTTTTGGCAGCCTGGCTGGAGCCTGCCTGCCCCTTGGGGGAGGCCTTGAGCCACTGGCTGGGCTTCCTCTCCCCGAGTGCCCGCCCACTTCCCCTCCCCCTTCACTTAGCTCCGCCTCCAATGAACCGCTTCCTCGCAGCCTGCAGGGCAGTGCTCGGAAGCTGCCTTCCAGGCTCCATTTTCTTGGAGTGTGGGTGGAGGGCATGGAGCCCAAGTACCTCCGGGGATGGTATAAGACAAGACTGGGGCCTGGGAGACTGGGGCCAGTGCTCCGGGAGCAGCTGCCCTATAACATGCAGAACCCAGCACGCGGCTGGGATCTATGTGTCCATCTGTTGACTCATTCACTCATTTATTCATTTATTCTTTCATTCCCTGGATGAACGTGCCCTGAGTACTGGGCCCTGGGCCGGAAGGAGGTCCTTGAGGAGCCATGGTCTGGTGGGGACACAGGCCCGCAGAAACCCTGGTGACATTGGGTGACGCTGCTGGAACCTAGGGTGGCTCAGGGCCACGGCCAAGAGAGAAGGGAGACCGAACCACAGGAGAGAAAGAGGATATTGAATCTCCTTGGATATCTATATAGTTGCAATGAACAATCTGACAACGACATTAGGAAAACAATTCCATTTACAATAGCATCAAAGACCAAAATACTTAGGAATAAATGTAACAAAAGAAGTGAAAAACATACACTCTGGAAATCCTCACTGTCGAAAGAAAGGAAAGCAGATCTAAATAAATGAAAATAAATGTCCACGGATCAGAAGTTTCGATACTGTTAATGTGGCAATATTCCCCAAATCGACCTACAGGTTCAACGTGATCTCTATCAAAATTCCCCCTGGCTTCTCCAAAAAATGGAAAAGTTGATCCTGTTATTCATATGGAAAGGTCAGAAACCCAGAATAGCCAACACAATATTGAAAAAGAACAAAGAGAATTTCTGATTTTAAAACTTACTAAAAAGTTACCTTAACTAAGATTGAGATGGGGAGCTCCCGGCTGGCTCAGTTGGTGGAATGTGCGGCTCTTGATCTCCGGGTTGTGAGTTTGAGCCCCACACTGGGCGTGGAGCCTATTTAAAATAATTAATTAAAAATGAAATAAAATCCTATAGACTGTGTAGCACTGACACAAGATTACACTCCCATCAGTGGAGTAGAGCTTAGAATCAAGAAACAAACCTTGCATTTACATCGAATTGATTTTTGACAATGGTACCAAGATAATCCAACGGGGGAAAGAATCATGTTTTCAGCAAATGGTGTTGGGACACTGGATATGTAAAGAATGAGTTGTGATCCCTGTGTCACAGCATATACGAAAATTAATTCAAAATGGATCAAAGATTTAAATGTAAGAACTTAAACGACAAAACTCTTACAAGGAAACAGACATAATCTCATGACGTTGCATTGGCAATGGTTTCTTAGGTATGACACCAAGAGCACAAGCAGCCAAAGAAAAAAATGGGTAAATTGGACTTCTTCAAAATTAAAAAAAAAAAAAAAAAAAAGTGCTTCAAAGGACACCATTGGGAAAGCAGATGCCCCCTGCACGCTGGCCAGAGGGCGAATGGGAAACCTGTTTGGAGACCCGATCTACAGGTCCTCAGCTCGACACACAGCCAGGCTCAGATACAGCACCGGTGACCATGGCAGAGGGCTGTTTCTGCCCCCGCCCCCCCCCCAGGTCCTCGGCGGGGCACTCTGTGATGTGGGGGGGACACCCTCGACAATGTCCACACCTGCCTGGGAGCATCCCCCTGCTGTCAGGAGCACCTCCCCACCCTTGGGATCCAGAGAAGACGGTCACGAACCCCAAACCCCATGCTCTGTGGCGGGCCTGGAGCCCTCTAGGAGGTCTGTTACTACAAGGCAGAGCTCACGGACCCCTGTGCTTCCCACTTTGGCTCCCACACTGGTGTCTGGTCCTTGGGCCCCTAAGACGCCCCCTCACGTGAAGCATTGTGGGAACAGTGGGTGCCTCTGACCAGCTGGTTATTCTGAGGAGGGGGTCGCACCGTATCCGACAAAGCAAATAACTTTAGGACAACATTTTGGACAACCCTTAATTTGCCCCTGGGGCGCGTGGCCTCCCCCCACGGTGGCTCCTCCTCTCCGCCTCCCCCATTCCTCGCCTTGTCCTTGGAGACCCCGCCGCAGCCTCCCCGGGCCCCTGCACCCGGAGCTTGCCGCCTTTGCAGCATCGGCTCCTGCCTTGGCAGGGAGCGAAGACCTTCCCTTTCTTCTCGTCGCGCCAGCTGGCAGAGCGGTGACCAGCGCTGGGCTCAGGAGCCATGGGATGGTGCCTAGGGTTTGACACCTGCGGAGGTCTGCGGGGCCACCCCGGGGCTGGCTGCTGCTCACGGCGGCTCCCGCTCAGGCCTCCCGGAGCCTTCACGAGGGTGTGTCTTGCAGCGTAGCGTGGGATTACACCCGCGGTCCAACATGAGAACAGACAGGTGTGAGCCACACAGCCCTCAGGAGCCATGACCAAGGTCACAAGCCGTCACCAGGAGACCCTAAAAATGCGGTGCTGAGTGAAAAACCACGTGGCCATGAAACCACTTCCGTCAACTGAGAACACAGGCACAGAGAAGTCATACTAGATAGTTCTAAGGATACCTGGGTATGGAAGGACCTCCATGGGGTCCAGGGGGAGCAGGGGGGATGAAGGGAACACAGGAATAAGTCTGACGTGACACATCACAGGGCCTGAGCAGAGGCCTCCGCCCTGACTCGGGCACTTAGGAAGAAGGGGCAGGCGTGGGGCAGGGCGCCGTGGCTGGAGGGAAAGGGGGAGCCGCTGCAGGGGCTGTAAGGCCGTTGCAGGGAGCTTGCGTGGGGAGACCCAAGCAGGGCAGCAGCCCCGAGGGTCAGCATTCAACCGTGCAGGCCTAGGGCAGGGCAGGGGCGGGAGGGCTCGGAAGACGTGGCCTTCTTCGTGCCTCTCTGCTGAGGTCGGAGTGTGAGGCTGAGCCAGCCAGAATTCTTGGGCCACCTCTGGCTGAGTGCGGGAGGCAGCTGTCCCCAGTGTGTGTGTGGGGGGGAGTCTTGGTCCCTGGAAGCGAGCCAAGGGATGTGGATGCTCAGAAATGTGCGGACGTGAGCGGCTCCGCAGTCCCTGGCCTCCGGCTGGCCAGCCCTGAGCCAGGCCTGTACTCTGCCTCTCCAGCATCACCACCCTGGAGGCCAATGGCTCTGCACTGGGCTTGGGCGGGAGGGACCCCCAGGGCGGAAGGGAGGGGGAGTCGCTGTGAATGCCTTGGTAGCTTGACCTCATCTGCCTCCTGATTCAAGTGACCTTGCACAGTGTGTGCCCAAGTTCACTGGTCATTGACTCCAGCACATGGAGGCTCTGCCAGGGCTGGGGAAAGGGGAGGGCGTGCTTCCCGCCTGCCTAGAAGCAGTCCAAGAGCTGGCCCACGAGGGGATGGGAGGGAGGGCAGCGTGGTGCCCTGGGTTCTGATAAGACTGGAGACGTGGGTCCCCATCTCTGCCTGTCCCCTACTGACAGCGTAACCTTGGGCAAGCTGCCTCCCTCCTCTCTAGGGAAGTTGTGAGGTCGGGTACACTCTTAGAGGTGGAGAAACTTTGTAAACTGTGAAGTGCGGCCCTAATGGGAGGTGCAGTGAGGAGCTGGTCTTGCAGCCCAATTTAGTGAGCTGGGCTGGGCATGCGGAGTGGGCCCACGGGCAGGCAGGTGTCTGGGCTGCGGGCTGGGCCCTTCTCTTTTGCATCTCCTCCCAAACTAGCACGCGGGCTGGAGTGCGTGTGAGCCTAAGACTGGATCCCTGCCCTGTCCAGGACACAGGGTTGGAACCTGCAGCCGTTCCAATTGGAAAGTACTATCCTCATGAGAAGGGTTATCGCAACGGCACAACGGGTCTGATACTTTTGAGAAGCAAATCGACAGTGAGAGAGCCAGTCTCTCTACATACAGCAGGGCCACCATGGGAGTGTGGCCCACCGTGGGAGTGTGGCTCAGCGGTAAGGCCCTGAGTAGGCTGTGGGAGCCACACCGGACAGCTGGCTCCCGGTATCTCAGAGACCTGGAGGTGCAGACCAGACCCAGCTGCTCGAGTTACTCACAAGTGCACTAGTTCGGTGCCCCCTCCCCTGCAGCTGGATCCCTCGCCAAGGTCATAGGTGCTCAGTACTAGTCCTGGCCAGCATTCCAGGTCTCAGAGCCCTGGGCTGCTGCCCAAGGCTGGAAGTTCCTGCCTCGTGGCCGCCTCCCAGGAAGCAGCTCTGTGAGGGGCAGGTGTCAGCAAGAGAGAGCACAGTGTCCCTCCCAGGTGCCCCCACCCAAGGGAACTCTGGCAGGGTTGGGGGGCACCCTCTGACCTCCCCCTTCCAATGCAGCACTGTCACACAGCCATCCAGGCTCTGTTCACATCCTTCTGAGGGCGGGGACTCACTGTGCTGTGGGCAGCTGGCCGAGTATTTTCAGGTGCACAGAGATGGTGATAATGCGACAATATCTCCCAGTGCTGGGCACCATGCTGGGCCCGTGCGGGTGCCCAAGTTATTCGTGCCCTCCTTGCTCCCAGTTGCTGGGCAGTCCTTGTTAGAAAGTGCTTCCCGTGGTGACCCAAAGCCAGTCACTCCTAGCCATCGGAAATGTCCTCGGCTTCCCTCTGGAGCAATGCAGAGCAAGTCTCGTCCTGTGTCCTTCGAAGTGTCTGAAGAAAACCGTCATGTCGTCCTTCAGCCTCCTCTCCCATAGTCGCCTCACCTTTCCCAGATCTCACACCATCTTAATGGAGTTCTTGGAGTTCAGCAAGTCACTGTTGGCCACGGTCACTATACCTCTCCCCACGGGGTGGGGGGGGGGCATCCACGTCCAGCTGAACCGAGGTGGAGTCATGTTACTGGCTTAGGCCAATAGTATGTGGACAGAAGTGTCACATGTCCCTTATAGGCCCAAGATGTAAGAGCCAGCCTGTGGTTTGCCATGTCTCTTCTCCCTGTCACCAGATAGAGGAACTTTCCAGATAAAGGCTGCTTCGTCAGCTTGGGTTCCAGAGCAAAGATGACATGGATCAGAGCCACTGTGAACATGGAACATGAGAGAGGAGCCATTGAGATTTGGAGATCTTTGTTACTGCAGTAAAATGCAGCCTGTCCTGACTGATACACACTCATTTGCTAATGTCTCTCCCAAGTAGGATCTCCAGTGTCAAGGGGACGGGAGCAGTGTGGATGCTCCCTCCATGAGCAGGGATTATGGAACCATCTGGTAATTCAGCGTCTCTTACAGGAGCAGCACATGTGCTCATAATAAACATGTGAACTGAACATTTCTTGTGAATGTGAACAGCTGGTAAACCAGGACTCTCTCATTCCCCGCGCAAGCAAAGAAGCACCCACCCCTGCAGAGACCATCGTGCTTCACTGGCGTTCAATTTCACCCTGATTCTCGGTCATCTCCCTAGCCCCTTAATTTTTTGAACATCTTATGAAATTTTCAAACATGCAAAAAAGTGGAAAGAATCGGATAGTGAACAACTGTATACTCACCACCTAGATTCTACAACTTCTATCTTAATATCCTTGCTTTATCACATATCTATGCATCATTCTCCCCATCTGTCACTCCATCTTAGCTTTTGATAACTTTCAAAGTAAGTTGCAGACATCAGCACTCTTCTCCTGCTCCCCCCAAACATTTCAGCATGCATACATTGACTTGAGATCAATACTTATTTCCGTTTTTTTTTTTGTATATACAATGAAATGCACAAGTCACAGGTTTTGACCAATGCAAACACCTGTGTAGCTCAAACTGCTACGAAGATAGAGAACATTACCATCTCCCCAGAAAGCTCTTTCAAGCCTTTCTCTGGCAACGTCTATCTCAACCCTCTAGAGGCAAGGGCTGTTTTGATGGGTTTTGCTTACTCTAGAAACGCATATAAATGGAATCTGACAGCATCGGACTTCTTTTAATCAGCATAATGTTTTTGAGAATCACTGAGATTGTTGCATGTATCTGTAGCTTGTTCCTTTTTGTTGCTGAGTAATGTTCTGTTGTATGATTACACCACACTTGTTTATCTGTTGTCCTATTGATGGACAGCTGGGCCATTTCCAGTTGTTGGCTATTATGAATAAACCTGCCAAGAACGTGTGTGTCTGAGCCTTTGTGTGGACATATGTCTTCGTTTCTCTTGGGTAAATATTTAATATTGTAATTGCTGGCTCTTATGTAGATGTATATTTAATTTTATAAGAAACTGACAGATCTTTTTCCAAAGTGGCTGTATTCTCTTCCCTCCCACCAGCAGTGTCTAAGAGTACACCCACTGCTCCACATTCCTGGGTGAATTTTGAATCTGGATCTCATCATTCAACGAACGCACTATCCTTTCTAGCCAGTGTGATATGCGGGCTTGGTTAATAGGGATACTGTGGCCCATCCAATTCACTGCCAAGCTCTCGGGGCAGGATGGAGCCCTATGGCTGAGTATTAGAGCCCACTCTGTGAATAGCTGTTCCGTCATCTGTGTAAATGAACCACTGAGCTATAACCCGTGATGGTCTGTCAAATCGAGAAATGCCACGTTTCCTCCTAATGCCAGTCAAATGTCAAAGACGGGAAGGGGATTGTGTTGGCATGACCAGCTGAGGACCTCTGCATGTTGGTGACCATTGCTTCCTTCCAGAAGAGCCTGCAGATGCCGTTTTCCAGTTCTTGTAAGTAAAGCCATTGAATAATTTGAGAATCTTATAGAGATGAAATTCAAGCTTATCTGTATGCAGGGTTTTCAATCCCTTTGATGTGGGTACAACATTTCCCCATCACTTCCCTGTTGGCACCCTGCATGTCTCCCTGCTTTTTCAAAGGTCACTGACGGTGAGTGCTTGACTGTGTCCACAGGTTTCTGGACTTTCTTGGACCTGGGAAGTGGAGAGAAAGGAGGGGGGCAGACAGCGGACATTACTAAACACCTATTTGTGCACGAGGCATCCTATACGAGCCAGCTAATCTCAGGTATCATCCTCTTCCTCCTTTCAGGTGAGGAAACTGGGCTCCACAGATGTTAAATAATTGCTCAAGGTCACAGGGCTGATAAATGGCAGGGCTGTATTTGAACAAGATTGCATGACTCCAAAGCTTTCCCCTATGGGCATTAAAGAGCCCTTTGGTGGCCTTGAACATTGGTTGTGAACCTCAAACCTGCATTTTTGGGGAGGGAGGCCATTCCAATGGGGCAGCAGGAAGCTTTCCTACCACTGAGGAGCCGCGCTTGGGCCGGTCCAGACCTGGCCAAGGTCAGTGGAGGACACAGGGCTTGGAAGTGAGCGCTCTCTGCATGGCTGGTGCCTCTGCTCTCCATGCCCTGGCCTGTCTTCACCGGGTGCCAGGTAGGTGGAAACCAAATGCCCAAGTCCAGTCAATAAGTGGGGCGACCAGGATCTAAATCCAGGCCTCTCCACTCCAAAGCACCTATCGAACGCACTCTCCTCGTGCCTTCTGCCCGTGGTATGAGTTTGTTAGGGTCATGACAGGCCCAGGGGTCTGATATTGAGACCCTGCAGCAAGTCCCATTGTGAGCACAACAGCCTTGCCCAAAGGATCCAGCCCAGGGTGCTCCAGGGAAGGGGTTGGGGGTGGTGACCTGGTCCCGGGAGATGAGATCGTTCATTGGCTTTCAAGATCATCGGTCACCATCACCCTCAAATCAGGGAGCATCTTGAGACATCTTTTATTTCTAAATTTGTGAGGGGGAGGTAGGATTTAGGAAGACAGGGCTGGACCATGACAATAATTAATTTTGGGAAAGTGATCTTGCACATCCAGAAAGATAGGCCCCAAGTGCCCAGAGCACAAGTGGCCCTTGAAGGTAGCATGGCCAGGGGACTGGGACAGGGAGAAAGAATGTTTGCAGGTCTTTCAGATGTTTGCAGAGTTTGGCCAGATTGCCTTTTTTTTTTTTTTTTTTTTGGAAGGTTTTATGTATTTGAGAGAGAGAAAGTGCACAAGCAGGGGGAGCAGCAGGCAGAGGGAGAGGGAGAAGCAGGCTCCCTGCTGAGCGGAGAGCCCGATGCTGGGCTCCATCAGGACAAGCCCAGGGATCGTGACCTGAGCCAAAGGCAGATGCTTAGCTGACTGAGCCACCCAGGCACCCCCAGATTTCCTATTTAAGACGAAGGACCGTGGCATTAATACTGCCCAAAGCCTGGCATGCAGCAGGCACTAAGCAAACACTTAAGGTCAAAATTGTACATGTCATAAACAGAGCCATTTTCTGCGGGCTGTTACATTTCTTGGAAGGAAAGGGGTAGCAGATGAGGACCCAGTCACCAGAGAGGAGTCCCAGGTCCAACAACGAAGCCTGTGTGGAATTAGCTAGTAGCTGAGCTACTGGCCCTGGGAAACTGGGCTTCGAGGGTTTAACTCATGTGGCTGGGGATGAAAATGCAGGGCTGTTTAGAGTCTTGATGGAACCAGAGGACAAGTTAGACGTGTGTCTTGGAGGATGAGTCGGGCAAAGGTACAAAGGGTACATACAGCCTGCCCTTAGGGCTTCTGGGGTGGGGTGTCCTATAGGCCCCTTCAGTTTGGAGCATACCCGCGCCTCTCTGGGGCTGCTTGAGCCTTCCCTCCAATCTGAGAGAGCAGGAGTGGACACAGGGCCAGGGAGACCTGAACCCCAGGGTCCAGTGCTTGATGGCCCTCCTAGAGCTGGAAGGACAAGGAGTCTGATCACCTGAGCAGAAGCCCCATGGCACAGCGGTGTGGGGAAGGGCACTGGGCTGGGGGACTGGGGTTCCAGTATGGCCTTCATTCTGTCTTCCGAGCATTTACAGATCCTTCTTGTCCTCTGTGACCTCAGCTGTGAAACAGGGACGATGATGCCAATCCCTGACCTGACCAATTCACAAGCTGATGGAAGGCTGGAAAGAGATAATAGGGACAGCTCTGGTAGGATATGGGAGGTGGTGACAGACCATTGTTCCTGCCATAGCAACAGGGATCTGTGAACTCAAAGGCAGATTGAAATAAATTATCCAAACTGAAGAGCACAGCAGACAAAAAATTTTAAATGTTTCCTTTAAAGCCTTAGGAAAGCTGTGGAGACACACACACACACACACACACACACACACACACACACGCTAAGTGAACTAAATTACGGAGAGGGCAAAGCCTTTCAGGAGAGAAGAGATTGGCAGCTGCTTTCACACTGCCTGAGTGGGGGTTGCTGCCTAAACTGGGAAGTGAAGGAACAGGCCTGACAGGCGGAGGGACTTTGCTGGGAAAGGAGAAAATGTCCAAACTGTCAACACTGGGTGAGCTCGTCTGGTCTATCAGAATCTAGAGGAGCCCCTTGGGCACCTGGGTGGCTCAGTTAGTTAAGCATCTAATTCCTGATTTCGGCTCAGGTCATGATCTCACTATCATGAGATCGAGCCCCATGTTAGGCTCTGCTCTTAGCATGGCGTCTGCTTGAGAGTCTCTCTCTCCCTCTGCCCCTCCCCGCACTCATGCTCTCTCTCTCTCTCAAAATAAATAAATAAAAATCTTAAATAAATAAAAAATAAAATAATCTAGAGGAGCCCCAAATATAGAGCTATCCTCTACTAGCTGGCCTGCCAATTCTCCTCCATGGAGCTTTGGCTGAATAAGCATCAGCTGGGGGTTGGAAAGCAGAGAGAGATGATAGATGGATGATAGATAAGTAGATAGATAGAAACACAGAGAGAGAGAGAGGTGAGAGAGGTATCTCACAGGGCTTAAATCCAAAGCCCTGCTCAAGGGGGAGGGGAGCTGAACTCACTCTTGAAATGTTAAAACCTCAGTGAACCGAAACTAACCCAGCTGCCATCTTGCTCAACTCTTGATAAGATCAGTGAGATAACCCCTCAGACTAGCAATCTGACAGAGGAAGATAAGAGCGGATAAAAAAAACAAGATGCAACCATATGTCTATAAGAAACCCACTTGAAATATAAAGACACGCATAGATTAAAAGTAAACGGAGAAAGATACACCACGTGAGCACTAATCAAAAGAGAGCAGGGATCGCTATATTAATTTCAGGCAAGGCCGACTTCAGACCAAGGGTAGTCACCAAGAATTAAGAGGAGCGTTACATAATGATGACGAAGTCAGTTCTCCAAGAAATCATAACAATCCCCAAGGCGTATGCAGCTACCAACAGAGTGTCAAAATACGTCAGGAAAAAACTGACAGAACTGGAAGGTGGGACAGGTGAATCTACTGTTGCGGCTGGAGGCTCAACAGCTCTCCATCAGAAGTGACAGAATCGGGGCCCCTGCGTGGCTCAGTCAGTTAAGCATCTGACTCTTGATTTTGGCTCAGGTCATGATCTCAGGGTTGTGAGTTTGAGCCCCACATTGGGCTCCACACTGGGCGTGGAGCCTGCTTAGGATTCTCTCTCTCTCCCCCCACCCCTCTCCCACCTCTCTCTCTAAAAAAAGACAAAAGAAATGGACAGAATCATCAGGCAGAAAATCTATAGACTGACTCATTTAACATCAGAATACATATTCTCAAGGTCACATGGAATATTCACCAAAACAAATTACAACCTGGGCCAGAACACACGCTTAAACAAATATAAAAGAAGAGAAATCATACAATATCTGCTCTCAGATAAAAAGAAAGGAAACTGACAATCAATAACAGAAAAATAGCTGGAAAATCATAAAATATTGGGAGATCAAACAACACACTTCTAAATAATATGTGGGTTAATGAAATCTCAAGAGAAATGTTAGAATATTCTGAACTAAATGAAAGTAAAAATACAACTTATCGAAATTTGTGGGATGCAACAAAAGCAATGCTTAGAGGCAAGTTTATAGCATTGAATGCATATATTAGAAAAGAAGAAAGATCTAAAACTAATCATCAAAGCTTCCACTTTAAGACACTTAAAAAGGAGATTAAATTAAATCCAAAATAAGCAGAAGAAAATAGTAAAAATCAGAGTAGAATCAATCGAATTGGAAACAGGAAATCAAGAGAAAATCAATGAAAACAAAAGCTGGTTCTTTGAAAGAATCAATAAAACTGATAACCCGTTAGCCAGTCTAAGAAAAAAAAGAGAGAGGACACAAATTACTAATATCAGAAATGAAAGAGGGGACATCACTACAGATCCTTTATTAGCAGGATAATAAAGGAATATTATGAACTACTGTATGCCCACAGACTTTGATAATCTCGACAAAATGGACCAATTCCTTGAAAGATACAACTCACACAAGGAGAAATAGACAATCTGAATAGGCCTATATCTATTAAAGACATTGATTCAATAACCAATAACCTTCCAAAACAGAAAGCACCAGACCCAGATGGGTTCGCTGGTGAATTCTACCCAGCATTTAAGGAAGACACTATACCAATTTTCTACAGTCTCTTGCAGAGGATAGAAGCAAAGGGAGTACTTCCTGACTCATTTTATGAGGCCCTAATCACCCTAATACCAAAATCAGACAAGGACATCACAAGAAAAGAAAACTATAGATCAATACCTTTCATGAACATAGATGCAAATAAAAGCTTGGAGTATCCATTGCTAGGAGACCTACACTACGAGAAATACTAAAGGAAGTTCTTCGGGCCAAGGGCAAGAATCCCAGATGGAAGCCCAGACTACCAGCAAGAAAAGGGAGACATCAGAAATCGTAAACGTGTGGATGAATATAACAGATTGATTTCTGCCCCCACATTTTATAAAAGACTTTTGACTGTTTAAAGCAAAAAATCGTAAGAATGCAGAAGTAAATATATGGTAACACTGGCCCAGAGGACTGAGAGGGGTAAATAAATTATATTGTTGCAAGACTCATTTATTATCCTGATGTGAGCGATGACTGCGGGGTGAACCCATTTGCAGAGACTCATCGAGCTGTACACTTAAGATTCGTATGCTTCATTGTATGTTAATGACACTGTACTTAAGTACTATTAACATGAAAAGAGAGAACTATGCAGAGGTCTGTAAGCTGTGGAGGACACTAGTAGAGCGGATGTTTATGTTTTGTCACTGGGGAGTCAGGTCCTGCTCCCTGGAGGAGGCTGTTACGAGCTGAAGGTGGAGCAGGGCTGAGAGGTCCAGTCCGCTTCCTGTGGTGCTGCCAAGGCAGGAATTTCCCTGCGTGATTGACTCCTGCTGGAGCCCGTCTTCATGCCTGCATCGGAGCTGCAACAGGGCTTGGCCTGTGAGATGAAGGGCCTTGAAGCCTGGCCTTCCTGTCCTGGGTCTCGGTGGGGAGGGGCACGGTGGGGAGCTGGAAGACTGCCCACCCTCTTTCCGGGACCCTCTCCTTGTGGTGGGGGAAACCAGAATGTCAGCCTGGAAGGGACTTCTGATTTGATTCACTGCTGCTGTTTTGCAGAGAGAGGATTTGGGGCTTAGAGAGAATTAATTTGAGAAATTGGACTTGAAAGCAGTCTTCCTCTTTGTACTAGAACAGCTGCCTGGGGCCCATTTAAGCTTGTCTTCCTTGAACAAAGCCAGAGAATCTACAGTTATCCCTTCCTCTGCCCCTTTTTAAAAAATCCTCATCCCACCAGTGCCCTTCCTTTGTTAGCTCTGGGGGAAAGCAGCTGCTAAAACTAATTCATACTAAGGTGTGAGTGGCTGATACACATTTAAAGCCTTCCTAAAAGGTCATGCAGATTAACCACCTCCAAGAAACTGTCCTAATGATGTGGTCCCATCCAGTATGGCAGGCTGAGGAGAAGGATTTGGAGCCAGGTTCAGGCAAAGGAGGTGAGAAAAGAGTTGCCAGGCTGCAGGCAGCATGGTGTACAAGAGAAGGCAAGGTTCTGTCCCTGCTCTAACTCACTGGCTCATCTTGGGCACATTAGATGACCTCCCTGGGCCTGTTTCTTCCTCTGTAAACTGAAGGCTGGACACAAGAATGGCTCAGAAGTCCTTCATCTCTGACATCCTAGCCCTTTTCACTTACATCCTTCGAGTGAGTTCGCTTTACAAGAGTGGCTTTGCTACCATCTTTAGCTCTTATGACCAGTCTAGAAGGAGATTAGAACCCCAGGTATGGGGGTCTCCAATTTCTAGGTGAGGAAATGGGGCAGAGAAGGAAGGCCAGTCAGTGGGATGGACTCTGAGTTTCGCCCATCCCCCAGGCTGCCTCCTGCAAGGGGCTGGAGGAGACTTTTCTGCTTGCCAGAACCCTGGCTGCTTCCCTGGCCTGCCCAGGGCAGCAGTGCTTTCCCTGGATGGGGCCCCAGAGGGAAGTAGGGGACCCCTGCCAGAGGGGCTGTTCCTTCTCAGCTTCTCCCGAACATTAGGCCTCAGAGCCACCTCCAATAGCTTCGCCAATTCCCAAATGCCCCTCCCCTTCCGCACCTCCGTGTCTTTGTCCAGGTGCCCCCTCCACCCCTGCTGTCCTTTCCTGCTTCTCGGCCTGCCACACCACTTCCATCACTGAAGTGGCTCCCCGCGACTCCCCATAGCGCGATGGTGGACAGCCGTTTCCAGCTGCCTCGGGGGTCTCCCTTGCTCCCTGAAAACCCCCTTGGTGGAAGGACCGTGTCTGGTCCCTCTTGTTCACCCCCTCTCTGAGGCACAGTGCCTGCTTCCGGTCACAGTTCAGGACATGCGTTCTGTCACCTCCGTGGGATGGCGTGGCACCCTGTCCCTGAGTGCCCTTGGGAGACGGAGGAACAGGCAGGCTGAGAAGCTACAAAGGCAGAACTCTGGTTTCAAATCCCAGATCGGCAAATAGGCGCAGGTGAACTGGGACCCTTGGCCTAATGCCTCTGAGCCTCCCCATAAAATGGGAGACCGGCACCAGCTTTGCAGGCCACGGTGATGAGTAAGGGAAGCGGCGTATATGGAGGGATGTGCTCAGTTAATGACAGTTGTCATCCTTACTCTTTACACTCCCATTACCACCTGGCGGACCGGGCCACTGAGCATCCTGTTTTCTCACTGTAAAGGGGAGTGAGGGTCCCAGCGCCGCCCGCCTCCCCAGGCCGTGGTGAGGGTCAGGGGTGCTTGGGTGGGGATGGTCGTGGTGTCAGAAGTAGTTAGGAGGACCTGGTGGGCCCCATGGCAACTTCCCACACTCACGCTGGGGCCGGGAGGTGAGCCGGCCCTGCGCTCCCTCGGCCGCTGAGGAGCTGGCCTAGCCGCTGTTCCTCTGAGCTCGCGTCCACAAGGCCAACAGGGAGCCCGGGGACACTGGCGCCCCTCTCGGGAGCCTTGCCCTGCCCCTGTCCCTTGACCAGGGAGAAGCCCAAGCTGGTGTGCTCCTTTCTTGCTTTCAGGATTTAAAACTGTTTATTTCTAAAATAAGGGAGCAAAGCCTCTCAAATGGCAGTAGTTATGTGGTAATGAAAGGAGGCTTCTTGCGCTCTCGGGAGGGGCACCGAGGGAGTGAGGCGCCACACTGCCAGCCGCCAGTGCCGACTGTCAGAGTCGTGGGTGCCACTCCCTCAGGGACCAGGAGGAGGGCATGGGATGGTGGGGGACAGCCTAGAAGGCCTGTCTTCCTGGCACCTTCCCCTGGGCTGCATTCTACTCCAGGGAATGGGCTTTCAGACAAAAAGGCTCAGGAGCGGACCCCTGAGGCCACCAGATCCTTGTCTGGCCCCCCCCCCCCCCCCGTGGTCTCGGGGTGCAGGGGAGGGGCGTGGCCTTGTTTGCGGGACTTGCCGTCTGATCAGAGAAGCCATGATCTGATCAGAGAAGCCATGACCCCGGGCAAGGACGACCTTACAGACGGTTCGCGCTAGGCGTGGCGGCTCCCTGGCCACGCGTAAGCACTCCGGCTCCCATCGCACACCTGTTCCTGCTGAACCTCCAGGCAGCCTCGGGATTTCTCCTAACTCGGGGCTCCAGACTGCGACGGCCGGCGAGCGCACACCAGGGAGCCGCGGCCAGACCCGGGGTGCCCCCGAGCCCTGCGTGATGGGCTCCGCGGGGGAAAGCAGTGACTTGGGCGCGGCTGAGGGACCTGGACCGTTGGGGAACCATCATCCAGAGCCCCGTTGCCTCTTGCTCAGCCCCACGGAAGTCCGCGTCAGCGTTGCTGGGAGCTCCCGCCTTGTTTGGATGGACCATCTCTTCCAAAGTTCCCCGAGAAAAGGTGCAGACGGGGAAGGTAAGTCTGACGATGCCTGCTGCGTCCTGTCACTGCTGTCACACTTAATGCTGGCCGGAGGGCTCACCCAGGTTCTTGCAGCCGCCGGCAGGCTCCAGGGAGGCTCTGACCCCCCAGCTGCTTGACCCTTTTGGCCGCCAGCTGCTGGGGCAGCTCCCCCCCGCCCCCCACCCTGCGCGCACGTCCCTCTTTCGACCCCCACTGTAATATCCTGTCACCCAGAAACCCCCAGCAATCATTACAAACAAACACGGCAGATAGGCAAAGAAAACTCTAACAAACAGCAGCTTTAATTATCAGCAAAGCACAGGGAGATCACATTCCAGGAATGTATTTTAACAAGAGGCACCTCCCGCGGTGAAATGGAAAATACTAAGAAAAAAAAAAGCCCACCCCTGCCTCTGCCAAGCTCGCCTCCAGCAGCTGCCTCTTGTTTGAGAAGATCTCCATCTCAGGAATATTCAATTTTCTACTGTTGTTTTTTTCTCCCCCCCCTTTTTTTTTTTGGCGGAGAGGGTGTTTATTTTATTTTTTGAACCAGCAGCAGTAGAGGGAGAAATGGGGGAACAGCCAAGCTGGCTTGGGGCCTCCTTCTGCCTCGGCTGGGGGTGGGGCATGGGTAGCACCCCAGGCCCCTTTGCTGAGCCTCGTGCGCCACACAGCCTCCTGGTCTGTGACATTGTTGCAGGACTCCTGGTGTTAGAAGGAGTGGACGGGTGAAGTGCAGGGGGCGGGCACAGTGGTGCCCTGCCTGTGATTCTGGCTGGGGGTTTCTGGTGCCCAGCAAACACCCTCAGCAGGCTCACGCTGTGGGGGAGGGGCCGTCAGCGGGTCAGCGGGAAAGACGCAGGGAAGGACATGTGACTCCCTGCTCACCATGGGGAGGGACGAAGGAACTGGATTGACTTCACCCTTCACTCCCACCCCTACCTCCTATGGAGAAACTCAGGGTTGGTGGCAGGCCTGAGGTCACCGGCAGCCAGCCCGGGACCCTGCGAGTGAGTGCCCATCGTGGGCGCTCACCGGGAGCACTGAAGGGGCCTGACCACTGAGCACCCGGAGCTCCTCCTCTGGCTCTTCGAACCACGGGGAGGGGCCCACCCCAAGGGCAGGGTTTGTCATAGTGCAAGCGTTGGGGCGGGGGGGGGGGGACACCCCAGCAGCCCACCTTTGCAGAGTCCCTCTGGGTGTGCAAGGACTCCCTCTGGGTGTGCAAGGAGAAACCTCTGAGAGCATGTGTGAGAACAGCCAGAAGTAGGACCACATGCAGAACAGGACCCTATTGGTGCAGAAAAATAATATATATTTTATGAGAAAATAACGAATATCTTGTTCCTGTATATGAAATTTAGAAGATTCAGAAGATGACCCCCCAAAATATTAATGATTATTGGGGAGAAGGAAACATTTCATCTTAGACATTTGGTATTTGTTTCAATTGTTTGCCATGAACGGGTATATATTTTTGCATGGAGTATTTTTATGAAAAAAATAATACTGGCTGAAGTTATCTCTGGGGACAGAAACTTGTTTTGGGGAACAGAAAGTAGTTAAAAGACACATTAGCATTGTCTAGAATATTCAAGTGTCTGCGCGCGTGAGTGCGTGTGTGTGTGTGTGTGTGTGTTTTCTCTTACAAAGAGACGTTCTTGAGCAACTTAAAAAAATCTTAAAAACCTAGTAAGTAAATAAAAAATAAGACTCCTTGCTGTAGCTTCTGAGCCCCCCTTCCCCCCATACCTCCTCCACTGCCCCCCTGCCTGGGAGGCTCAGGTCTCAGGAAGGCAGATCTGTCTGCAGCTGAAGGAAGGCCTGCAGAGGCCTCACTGGCTGGACTCAGGCAGGAGCCAGGCCCGGAGAAGCTCGTTCTATGGCTAGGGCGGCTCAGCTCTCGGGATCCCAGCTCCATGGGCCTCTAGTGGGGCTCAGAGGCCACAGCACTTACCAATCCTGCAGTTAGCTTCAGAGGAGCAGGGCTGGACCCAGGAGCCTGGCCCTCATCCTCAGAAATGGGTGGTGCTCTTGACATGGATCCCTGCCCCCTCCCCACGTGGGCAAAGCACCATTCCAGTCTCCAAAGCCCCCCAAGCCACTCTTGTTGCGTTCCCAAAGGGGCCCTGGTGGACCCTGAGCCCACCAGCTGGAGGGTCCACACCTTCGCCTGCTGTGAGGCTTGACCCAGCATGGGCGGGGGGAGGGGGTGTACTTGGGGGAGAAGGTCCCAGGCCCCTTCCCAGCACCAAGCTCCCTTCCCTTCCCCATCCTCTCTGCTCTTCAGAGGCTGGCAGGCAGCGTTGTTCAGCACCTGACAGTTCCCTCTGCTCCCCCAGCTCCTGCTTCCCTCACTGTCAATTTGGACAGCTGTCATGCTAGCTCTGAAACACACCCAGTTGCCCTCACTCAGTTCTGGAAAGATCCCTGGACAAGAGCCAGGAAACCCAGCTTGGAGTCCTCACTCTGCTTTCACCAGTCTGGTGACCTTGGCAGCCTTTGCCCTGGGGAGTGAGAGACGTACCACCTTCCTGCCCAGTTGGGCAAGAACATCAGGAGAGCTGAGGGCTGGAGGAGGCAGACGAAGCAGGGTCTTCATTTATTCAACATTTAGCATTTACCAAGCACCTGTAGCATACCAGGTGCAGTGCTAGGGGAGACCCAGATAAAGGAGAAGGGGTCTCTAACATTGAGGAGCTCACAGTGGGGTGGCCAGCTGAAAAGTGGACAGAGAATTCTGTGGAAATTCTACAGCGAAGGCCTTTGAAGTAGCACAATGGGGCCTTGGGTTCTGCCTGGGGGAGCACAGAAGTTGGCAGAAGAGGGAGAATTTGATCTGGGCTTTGAGGGATGGCTAAGAGTCCACCAATTAGAAGAGACCAGAGGGGGCCTATAGGCAACAGGCTAAACAAAGAGGAAGCAAAACGTATTTCACCTAGAGATGCATGATAAGGGTTGTGGTGGGAGATGAGGCTGAAAAGGCAGATGGGCACCAGACGATGATTGGCCTTTGTGTTAGACTATTTGTGGCAGCAAGTAAGAGAGTTGCCTAACTATAATGTGTAAATGCACATGATGTTTTATTATGTCACATCACAAATAGAGGCAGGGCATTGCCAGGGCTGGCTAATTGAGCAATGATGTAGATAAGGACCATTTTTTCCACCTTGGACTTGTTTCCTCATGGTCACAAGATGGCTGCCACAGCACTAGACAACATGTCCTCACACATCCAAAGACAGCAAATGGGCAGTTTCCCCAGAAGACTCAGCAGACTTCCCCCCAGGTCCCTTCACCTAGAATCAGGACTTATCTGAAAAGGGGGGCTGAAAAAGCAAGTGCCCGGCATTTTCTCTCTAATGGAAGCCTGAATGGGCCAGTAAGGAAGAAGGATGGAAATAGAGGACCTGGGAATGGCCCTTGTTAGACAACCGGCAGTGTCTTCTAGGCTGGTGAGTAAGGGCGGCAGCATGAAGCAGTGTGGCCAGGGTAGTGGTGGTGTAGCCTGAGTGCTGGGAAGCTGATCCACGCACGCACACAAACCCAGCAGTCCTCACATTATCCCCTAGAGGGAGGAGGGAAGGGTAACTGGCACAGGGTCACCCAGAAGAGCAGCGATCCAAGTTGTTCATTGATTCCCTGAAGGCTGGTGGTCTCCGTGGGGAGTCTGCAGATGGCAGGGGAAAGGGCAGTGGCCTCGGAGCCGATAGGCTCAGGACACAGGGTGGGGCAGGGGGTCCCACCCCAAACTCTTCCCCATCAGGGCCTGAAATCTCCCTGTGAGAGCTTCGCTCCTTTGGATCAAGCACCACCCTCCTCTATTTTACAATGCGGACACCCATAGCAAGGCGGAGACACTCAGGCCACAGGGGGAGGAGGTCGACAGAATCATCATTAGTCCAGAAAGGGCCCAGGGCCCAGGGCATCTTACTGGGGAGGAGGCTCTAAGAGAGAAGAAGGAGGCCGACCAAAACGATCTCTGCTGATGGCCCTGGGTGTTCCCAGTACTTCCTCTTAGAGGCTTCACCCGGCCACTGAGGAAGAAGCAGCTGACCCCTGTCCTGGCTGTGGCCCTGAGGCCCAGGCTGGGGGATGGGTCAGTGGGGGGAAGAGTGGGGGCCGGAGGCAGAGCCTTCCCTGAGTGTCTGTGGGAGGGGCCCCTGCTCCCTGATAGCACGGGCTCTGCCGTTCCACCCTCCTCCCTGGCGCCCTGGCACCCAGCTGAGGGCAGGCAGAGGGAAGGGAGGCAGGGCTACCGCAGGTGCTGTCTGGGAGGTCAGAGGGCCGTGGCTGGGCTGGGGGCTCTCCCGACCTCCGAGACCCCCTCCCTCACGAAGCAGAGCCATTCGGTCAGCTCCAGGCTCACCACAGGCAGATGTGAGAGAGAAAGAAGCTTCTCCCTTGTTCACACACTGTTACTCACAGCAGGAATGAATCCCACTGGACACGAACCTCTTGCTTTTTAAGTCCTGCCAGGTGGCCAAGTGGCTTCTGGGAATGAGCTCCTTCACCAGCCATGCCCTCCCCAACTGTCCCTGAGCCACCAGCCCCCTTCCTTTCCACTTGGTTCCCTGACACACTTCATGTCCCCCACTGTCCTGTGAGTCACCCGGTCCCCCCTCGGCGTCCCTCCCACACAAGCCGATCATCACCCCTGTCTCCCTAGCCCGCTCCTGTGCGCGTGAGTGCTTTCACGAGGCTGACTGGAGGCGGGGATGGGCAGGTGGGCAGGGCCCGCCTCTCACCTCCCAGCCAGTTCCCCGGGGCACTCTCTTCTGTCAGGTGGGGAGACTGATGGAGTTGGAGGGGCAGGGTTGGGGGAAGGCGATCCGTTCCCGAGAGCCTCACATAGCGTGAGCTCTCAGAGGCGTGACCCGCTGTGCTGCCCGGGCAGGCTCCTTACGCCCAGCTCAAGGTCCACCCCTCATCGGTGGGCGAGGGGCCCACACTCCCAGCACTAGAGGTGCATTCCTATCGGCCATGGCACCGCGTGTCCAAGAGCCCCCAGAGATGGAGCTCCAGTACGGGCTGCCAGGGTTGATCTGCGACTCTCAGCAGAGAGTTCATTCCTGGGCTACACAAGCAGCAGCCCCCAGCTGGGGACAAGGCCTGGGAAGGCCCCTGACGGGGACTGGCGGTGCTGGCCTTCAGTGCTGTCCACCCTCCATCCCGCTCTGGGGCCACTTTTCTGGACCTCAGCTCCCCTTTTACAGAATGGGGGGAGATGTTCTATGAGCTTCCTCTCGGCTACAACAATGGAACGGACACCTATTT
This sequence comes from Ursus arctos, assembly GCF_023065955.2. Lineage (NCBI taxonomy): Eukaryota > Metazoa > Chordata > Mammalia > Carnivora > Ursidae > Ursus > Ursus arctos. Next base: position 51,762,300 of record NW_026623100.1, on the reverse strand, counting down.
CTGTTCGCAGCTGTGTGACTTTGGTCAGATGGCTTGCCCTTCCCAAGCCTCGGTTTGATGCTGTGTGAATGAAACATGAGAACCCCCGAAGATTAGATTTTCTGATGGAAGAATCGTAATTGCACTGACCCCCTAGCCCTTTTACACAAGGCGCTTTTGCACAAAATATCTCACTGTGTAGTGTGACTTTCACCCCCAGCTTACAGTTGGAGAAACAGAGGCCCAGCTAGAGGGGCACAGATTGGGAGATGGGCCTGGCCATTGGGTCCCCCGTCAGCAGACAAAGGCCAGGTCCCCAGGGAAAGGCCAGGGCACCGCACTAGGGAATGGTAACCCAGAAAGCCTGCCTTCTCGCCTTTCTCTCCTGGGTTGGGCATCTCTGGGAAGGCAGAGGAGAGGTGGCCCCTCCCCATGTGCGGGTTCGAGGGGGCAGGAAGATGCTGCTGACAGCTGTGCAGATAATCGTCACTTCTCCATCGCTGCTAATAGCATGTTTAGCTTGCCAACTTCTCTGTTTGCCTGGTGCCTCCCACGGCCCCAAGCTGGGAGTCTCTTAGCTTCTGCTTGGGGCAGGAGAGCTAGGACAGAGGGGGCCTACCTGTTGCCCGGCCCTGACCACAGCCAGCGGTCCACCTGGACCCTGCACTTGGTGGGGTGCCCCTCAATTCCTGCCTGAGCTTTGCTCACCCCAGGAAGCTCCCTCCGGGCTCTAGGGAAATGGAAAGCGCCTCCTGTTCTTGGAGACCCGGCTGCTCCATCCCTCGGAGCTCCAGTGTTCTATGCACCTCTCCCGCCCACGCAGGACCTGGCAAGGGAGGGCTCTGGGTCTGAATGGCTTTCTTGTGTTGGGAGTGGGCCTCACAGCGTGGGCAGCACTAGGACCACCCCACCTCTCCATCACACTTCCACTCCTCCTTCCTATCCTTTGACCTCCACCGGCCACCAGGGGACCCATCTTAGATACAGATCTGGCCATGCTAGGGTAGGACGGACCCCCAACCCCCGAGACACCGTCAATCCCGAGCTCCACCTGCCAGGTTAGTAGAAAAGCTAGCTCACACTCTGGGGGCTGCTTCTCCCCCCGGGCTTGTCCACAGACCCCAAACATTCATGGGCTTCCCAAAAGTGCCCCGGCAGATTTCCCTCCTAGGGGGAGCCGACCCTTTAGGATGACTGTACCCACTGCCCTTGGCCTGGGGCCTCATTGCCACATGGTGGCCCTGGCTTCCTCACTCCTGAGCCTAGCACCTGCCTGACGAAGGCTTCTCCCTCGGGAGTCCACGGCCCTCTGCTGGGCCACATTCTGGTGACCCACTTTCCCAGACAGGAAGGACCCCACGGTGGGCAGCAGAGGGCAACGGGGGCTGGGGAGCCGGGGGGAGTCCCTCTGTCCATCTCCGGTCTTAGGGAGGCGCTTACCTGATGATGTTATGATTCCTTATTTACTATGCCCCCCCCCCCCGGAATGCTCCGTCCAGGAAGGCAGGGGCTTGGTCCCATCCGTGGTGGTCTCTCTGGCGCCTGGAGCAGTAGTACATGGCCTAGACCCGGTACTCAGTCACCATTGGTCGACTGAATCAATGGGTACACATTTTTGTTCTCTTTCCCCTTAGCATTATTCACAGAGAATTTTCTGAGTTTGCCATTTTTCTTGGCTGCCTAGTAAACATGCTGCCTTATTGACACATCGTCCCTCCGCTCCGCCACTCGCAGGCCAGTTTGGCTGACTGCAGTTTTGTCCTATTATAAATAATGTTGCTATAAACAGCTGTGTACATATAGCTATTTTCCCCCTTGCAATTATGTCTTTGGGAGGAATTCCAAACAGTGGGATTACTGGGTCAAGGAGCATGGCATATTTATGGCCCTGGTTATGGTGGGACTGGCTAATTCTCAGCCCCCAGGCTGGCCCCAAGGTTTGTCTCAGAGTGCTGGCCGCCAAAGCCCCTTCCTTCCCTTTGGTGCCTGAAGAGGTGCTCTCTCTGGCTCCTGATGGGCTGCGGGGCCAGGTACAGTGGCGAGGGAGCTGTGTGGGGTTTGTGGAGGGGTCAGAAGGAGGGAGCTGTGGGAACAGCAGAGGCGGGCGTGTCCCCCAGTTCCCAGAGCATGGGAAGGCCACTTCCTCTCCCAGTCCGCCTTCCTTCTCTGGGAGTTTCTCTTCCCTATCCTGGAGAACCCACCCCGGTCTCTGAGGGGAGCAGTACCCACCTGGGGGCTGCAAGAAGAAGGGGTAGACTCTGGTGCCTCAGAGATTTCTGGCTTTCCTCCTCAAGGCCCTTTGGTAGAGGGCCATGTCTGGAGGGAAGCAGGGGGTGTGGAAGTACATTTTGAGCGAAGGTCTGCATTGTTGTAGAAAAAGGGTCTGTGATCTGTAGTCTCCCCCAAAGTGCTCTGTCCATGTCCCTTTCCCTTTCCCTCGGCCCCACATTTCCTCACTCCCTGAGCCCCCTTAATCCATCATCAGTCCCCAGGCCCAGCGTCCCTGATGGTAGAGGGGGAAGGACCCACATCAGCCCCTTCTGGGCCCTGATCTTGAACCTGCCTCCTACTGGAGGGCAGGGCGGCCAGGGTGTGCCCCCTCCAGGCATAGCTGTCCAGTCGTGGACTCACTCACAGTTCGGGAAGTCAGCCTGGTCCCTGGATGCCTGCACTTCCAGGGGACCTCTGAGGCTTGACCCCACTGACGGAGCCGGCCCCGTGACGAGCACCATCAGGGCCGGGAGGGAGAAGCTGGGGCTCCCAGTGGCGCTTGGCTCTCCTTGAAACTCTTTCCTGGGCCCTCTGGCTTCCAGGCCTCTAGTGGCAAGAAGTTCTGGGAAACAGTGCAGAAAGAGCTTGGGACTTCTCGTCCTGTCACCAACTGACTGTGTGACCCATACTCCCTGCCCTCTCAGCCCACAGCCGTAACACTGGGGCCACTGACACTCACTCCTGCCTTGTGTGGCTCGTGCAGCGGCTTGGGTCAAGGCCTCAGCAAGGTGGGCCTCACAGGGCGGCTGACCTGCTGCAGAGCTAGCTTTGAGGCTGGACCCAGGAGGGGCGGGAGTCTGAAGGAGCCTGGTGCCCGTGTCCTGAGGCCAGCCCTTGGCCCGGTGCTAGGGATGCCTCTGAGTTAGGGGTGTCAGCCCTCTTTCCTCAGCCTCCCCTCCTCTTCCGGTGCCGCGCTGTGCTTCACAGAGAGGAGGAGCTTTTTGCTGGCTGATGAGGGAAACAATGGCTTTGGGAGTGTGTGGGTGCACATGGGGGGGACTGTGTGGGTTGTGTGATTTTTCCCGGACAGGCAGGCGTGAGAGGGAGAAGAAATAATTCTGTCTGAAATCTCAGAGACGAGCTCTTCTCCAGAGCTGGCAGAGTGACTGTTTCGTGGCTGGGTGGGGAGGTATGAGATAGGGTGGGCCATTCCCAGGGGCAGGCGTGAGGCAGGACAGGGCCAGGCCCTAGAGAGGGTCCCAGCAAGGCCATGACAACAAAGATAACCCGTTTATGTTTGCCCAGGCGTCGCCCCCTGCAAAGAGCCATGACACCCACAATAGCGGCCAGTCCTCACAAGGATCTACAGGGACTGTCAGGTGGCCAGACATTGGAATGAACCCAGTTTACAGATGAAGAAACTGAGTGAGGCTCCAAGGTGTTAGCTGACTTGCCCAGGTCACAGAGCCTGTAAGTGGTAGAGCCGGGGCTTGAACCCAGGCCTCTGAAGCCTGAAGTCCACCTCTGCCTGGCACCTCTCCTAAATGACCACACGGAGGCAAGGGTTCTGAAGACGAAGGCAGCCAGGGAGCGCCAGAGCAAGGAGCCACAGCCACCATTTATGTTCTGGGTCCTCAGGTAGAATCTGCTGAAGTTTCCCTCCCATCCCCCACTCCTCCCCAGCCTCAACCTTCTGAAGTATGTCTTCCATCTTGGAGGGGGGAAAAGGTTGGGTTGGGGAGGAGGCTGTCCTCCTGGGTCCCCAAGTCCCAGAGTGTGGGGGGTGGGGGGCCTTGGCCACCCTGGGACTCACAGGGAGTCTCCAGGTATCTGTTGGGACTTCTCGCTCTCTGCCATGATGATAGTTTTTTTCGCCACAGAAAAGGAGCCAGTCAGTTCCAGCCAGGCTGGAAACTGAATCCTCCCCCAAGAACCTCGGCCTCCTTTGCCAGCAGCATTTCCATGGCAGAGTGGGCACTCCCGTAGTGATGGGGCGGGTGCAAGGAGAGTGGGCAAGTTGTCACTCTGGTAGTCCGCGGGCTTTTATCCCAGGCTCATTGTGGGAGTGGACTTCTCCATCCACTGCAGTTCAGGCCTGGGCCACCTGACTTGCTCCGACCGAGAAAATGTCGCTGGAAGCCATGTGTGTGTGACTTCCAGGCAGAAGCTTTGAGAGCCCGTGTTAGTCCACCTTGTCTCTTTCCTGGTCTCCGAGGTCCTGGGCGCGTCTGCTGAGATGAAGCCTCGATCATCCTGGGCCACGGAGCGACTGTACCCACGGTGCACGTGTTGCATGTGTAAGAAAGTTCCCTTTATTACTGCTTTAAACCATTGAGGTTTGGGGGCTGTTTGTGACCACGACATCCCCCAGCCTATCCTGACTGACAGTCACCAAGCTGGCCAATAAGAACTAGGACTTCAGGGGCGCCTGGGTGGCACAGCGGTTAAGCGTCTGCCTTCGGCTCAGGGCGTGATCCCGGCGTTATGGGATCGAGCCCCACATCAGGCTCTTCTGCTGTGAGCCTGCTTCTTCCTCTCCCACTCCCCCTGCTTGTGTTCCCTCTCTCGCTGGCTGTCTCTCTCTCTGTCGAATAAATAAATAAAATCTTTAAAAAAAAAAAAACTAGGACTTCAGAATTAGGACTGAGGCCTTTCTGATGGGCTAGACCCATAATACGTAAACCTGACTGCTTGGTTTTCCTCCATGGGAATGTGGAAGCAGAGAAATCATTCTTTAAAGACAGAGAAGAAAGCAGGAACACAGTAGGAAGAGATGGAGAGATATCTCCAGCATTCTGTTTCTTGCCTGGATGCATAAAAATCCCCGTGTCCTTCTATGAAATGCTTCCCCTTTTTAATACACAAGCTTGGGTTGGTTTAGGTCACTTTCAACCAAGAGTCCTTATAGAATGAAAGGGGATTTGGGACAAGTCGGTATTTTATGGAAGAGGCCGCTGAGGCTCAGAGTGGTCGAGTGGCTTGTCCAAGGTCATAGAGCCATTCAGGACAAATGTGTACATGCTCCCTTTCTTGGTGAAATAATTCAAACAACAAAGATAAAAATGCTAGCCTTCCCTTCTTCTCCCAATGCCACCCTCCCAAAAGAACTGCTCCTCAATTTGGTTGGCATTTTACCAGAACTTTAAAAAGTGTGTTACAAACCTATACGGATACCACACTCAAAGTTTTATTAGAAAAATGAGATCGTATTATCCCCATTTTTCTGAATTGTGCTTTTTTCACTCATCAGATTGTTGACATTTGCAAATTCTATCTGTGCCAGGCCAATCTGATGACGTGCCAGGGAGAGAAGGGGTGAATGAGGCCAGGGGCCAGACTCACAGGACTGAGGTCAGAGAACCCTCCAGGCTGGGGGTGGGGGGTGAGGAGGAGACTCAGCCAGGGTAGGAACCTTCCAGGCACCTGCACAGCCTCGTTGGAGGCTCCTAACAGCCGTTCCAGGCAGCCAGCTCCTCTGGCCGCCGCTGAGGAGTCTGGTGTTTGGTTTCAGCTAAAATCTGCTCCCCTGCGAGTCCTCCCGCAGGCTCAGTACCTCTCCATTCATTCCTGGGGCCAACTGCTTTAGCCGCCTCCCTGCCCCCCACAGTAGACCCAGCAGGAGTGGGCATGACTCCCTGAGTCTCCTACTGGGGCCTCAGCAGCCCCAAGGACCCTCCCTGCAAAAGGAGGTAACCAATGCCATTATGGGCCAGGAAGAAATCGAAAGCTCAAAGACCTAGAACCAAGGGCCGCAGGGCCTGCAGAGAATGGAGAGGAAACCAAGACAGCAGAAGGCAGGCGGGCAATTAAAGGAGGGGGCTGAGTTTTCAATTAACGGGCTCCTCTGCTAGCAGCGGATAATTAACGGATTAGCAAGGCTGGTAGCGGCTGCTGCCAGCAAGGATTGAGGCAGGCACCAGGGGTGGGGGAGAACTGGGGCTCCAGATTCCACAGGAATGAGAAGGAATCTTCCAGCTCAGGAACCTGCAAGCAGCTGAGGGTCACTAGACTGAACAGGCTGGATGGCAGGGGAGAGGCCCAGAGGGCGGGGGTGGGGGGTGGGGAGGGGCAGTAGTGTCATCACACTGTCTCCTGGGCTGGCCTGCAAGGGCCCTTGGTTGGCAGAGCCCTCTCTGTCTGGGGAGGGGCTAAGGAGGTGATTTACGGGAATATCGAGGAGTCATGGTATGGATGCCCCTTGAACTTGCACGTTGCCATACAGCTCACAACGAGCTTTCAAAGTCAGTCGGGGGCAAAGCTGCATAATGTAGACAGGAGAGCAGGGCCTGTGACATTAGACACTCCTGACTTAAAATCTTGCTCTCATTTCCTGACTGGGTGTGGCTCATCCGACATCCCTGCTGCTCTCCCAGACTTCCCAGCTCCTTTCTCGTTAGGCAGGGCCACACCAAAGCATAGAAGAGCCAGTGTGCGAGCCTCCGGCTCTGTCTTCCCCTGCCAGGGAGTGTGAGAAGGCCACTGTTCCTGAGTGACCTGTGTGGGGCAGATGCCCCTGCCAGCCCCCTAGAGACAGAGAGCGGGAGCCAGAAGTGAAGGATTGTGTTAAGTTCCAAGATTTCAGAGCCATTTGTTACGGCAGCAAACTAAGCCAGTCCTGACTATTACACGGGGTGAGCCTCACCTCCCTGAGGCTCTGTTTCCTTATCCATAAAGTGGGTAAGAATGATACTCACCTTGAATGATTATTGTGGGGATAAGTGAGATGACATGTAAGTTATCTGAAGGGTACTCTCAGCTCCTAGATCCCGTACTCCCTGTAAAAAAAAAAAAAAAGAAAGAAAAAGAAAAAAAGGCAACATTGCTACAGGCCAAGGTCAAAGACCAGGGACATTGTTTGGCCACAACTAGTGGCTGGAACTTTTAAGTGCTGAGCAAAGTGTTTAAAGATTGAGTAGGGGCATAGGCAAGGTCCATGGGATGCTGGAGGCCTGGTCTGCACCCTCCTGGGAAGGGGGAAAGCCAGGCCAGCTCCCTCCCTTCCTGGCGTCTCCAGCTCTTTTCTGTCTGCAATGTGCGGAGAGGGGCTGAGGGTTGCTACCATCATCCTTGCCTGGGGATGGGCTGGCTGGGCCAGTAGGTAAGTGTTTCTCTCAGAGCTGTTGACCCCAGCAGGCTTCCCTCTGTTCTTTCAGGCCCCAGGCCTGTCAGCAGCACATGGGTCCCTGAGGCCGTCCCTTGGCACCCCCCCACCCCCGCCCAGCAGCACAGCTGCACGTCCTCTCCTGGCCACCGCCTGGCCTTCCACCAGCATCCCCTTCAGCCCGTTCCCAGCTGGTCCCACCTTCCCCCAGAGAAGAGCAGCAAGGTGACAGCTGTGGAGAAGGCTTCTGTTCTCCTTCACTCTGTTTTTGGCCTGTTCCCCACTGTTCCTGTTTGGTGTATAAGATCAAACCCATTTTTTTTTTCAGCTGATCTCATTCCCCTGAAGTTTCTGATGTTCTGCATCCAAAGGCCGAACAACGGTTTCTGTCTACTTTCCAAATATGAAGCTGTCTCTCACTCTCTCTGTAGTTGGCTCCCTGCCCCGAGTTCACCTGATTCTTTAGAGGTAGAATGTTCCAGGCACAGGCTTTTAAAATTTCCCTCTTAGACTGTGCATGTTCCCATGGGACTACCCCTCCCCCCGGCCGCCTCCCCCTGCAAGTCAAGGAGCTGTCATTTCCCCCCAGCTGGTAGCCACGCCCCTCCTCTCTGGGGCCTTCCTGCCCACCGTGACTGAGCCCACTGAACCCTCTGGACTCTGAGATGCCCAAACACAATCAGGATGCCCCCACGGCCACTGAGGATGCTGATTAGGGAAGAACTCCACTCTCAGATGTCTGACATGCAGCAACAGGTCAGCGGGGGTCGGCAGTTTCCCTCAGATCTCTCACAAATGAATCCCTGTTACGGCTGCTGCCACCGAGCAACTGGAGGAGCGGCCACTACGCGGTCCAGCCCAGTAGCCTCTGGCAGGGACGGCTAATGAGCACTTGAAACGTGGTCAAAGGGAGCTGTCCTGTAAGCGTGGCTACACACTGGATTCTGAAGACAGGATCAAAACAGAATGTGAGCCATCTCAATTAATCAACAAATTAATTCTAACCATAAATGATCTCATTAGTTAATATCATAACTATCTCATTTGTATTGATCACATGTTGAAATGACAGTATTCTGAATATGTTGCACTAAAACATATCATGGAAACCGATTTTACCTGTTCTTACCTTTTCAGTGTGGCTACTAGAAACGTAAAAGTACTTACGCGGCTCGCATTGTATTCCTATTGGCCGGCGCTGCGCGGTCGCCTCTCCATCACTCGCACCTGCGAGGCTGTCCTTGAAATGCCACGTATTCCTTTCCTATTGCTGCGGTAAGCACTTCCCACCAACTCAGTGGCTTAGGATAACACACACGTACTATCTTACAGTTCTGGAGGTCGGAAGTCGGCTGCAGGCATCACTGGGGGAAAATCGGGGTGGCGCCAGGGCTGCACTCCTTTCTCGAGGCTCTAGAGAAGAATCTGTTTTCTGCCCGGCCCAGCTTCTGTGAGCTGCCCTCGCTCTTCTGCTTGCGGCCCCTTTCCACCTGCAAAGCCAGCAGGGGCAGCTCAAGTCTCAGATCTTGTCTCTCCCGCACGGACTTTTCTGCCTTCCTCTCCACATTGCAAGGACTCCGGTGAGTACATTGCCCCCCCCCCCCCGATATTCAGGATAATCTCCTTATTCTCAGGTCAGCTGACTAGCAACCTTCATTCCTTCTGCAGCCATAATTCTGCTTTGCCATAGCATTGCACACATTCCCAGTTTTCGGGGATTAGGATGTGCAGAGATCTTTGGGGTTCATTCTTCTGCCTCCCACATGCCAGTAACCTGATCCATCTGCTTTCTTGTCCCGTTCAAACTGGCATATCTTGGAGGTGACTGATGTGGGGACACGTTTCATTTTCCTGGTTTCCTTCCCTGCAGGTCCCTGGGAGCATTTGGGGACCATGTGATCCCAAGAAGGCGATTCCGTCTCAAAGGGGGAGGGGGCGGGGAACGACAAGGGAGCATATGGCCTGCCCGAAGCGAAGCTCTGGACACATAAGAAAAGTCCGCCTTCAGCCAGCCGCCCATCCCACAGGCTGCTGAGGTGCAAGTCCACATCCCTCCCGTAACCCCGAAGAGGGCCCTCCCGCCTGTGCGTCTCCCCTCCCCTGGCGGAGAGTGCTCCGTTTTGAGTGTGCTAGTCAGCCTCTTCCAGCCCCTCTTTTCTGGGAACTGCTCTAATCCTATGGCTGAATCGATGGGACAAGGGATGGACACAAAGATGAGCTAGATCATCCGACACTCTCGCCCACAGATCTGAAACAGAATGCACACATGCCAGCAGTCCATTGTCCAAGGGAACTTGGGAGCTGTGGGCTGAGGAAGCCTCCCTTCATCCATAGGGATAGAAGGCGCGGATAGTGCGGGGAAAAAACCCAATGCAGGCTACCACGAGGCCAGGAGAGCCAGAGGGGGCAGCTGCTTCCGTCTCCAAGGGCTCTCCAGCTTGGGTCCAGTCCTTCCTGAGGTCTGACTGCTCCTCTTGCCCCATGGTTCTGCCACACATCCTCAGGATAAATGCCCATCCCCCTCTGAAGTTGAATGAATTTTTATCACTTGAAATCAAAAGAGCCTTGAGTATGACACCCTTCCCATCCCCATACCAGCCCTAGGTCCCCAAACTAGCACCACAGCCTTTGGGGGACCCTTGCGCATGTGGTCCTCTTCTCTCCCCTGTGCCAGGCAGATGAGGCTGCGGAAGCTCGAGACTTTCACTGAGCTGCCGGGATCACAGAGGGCAGCAGCAAGTAGCGCTGGACTGGTCCCAAACCTAGTGGCCCATGTGGCTAGTTGTCTACCCAACAGCCATTCTCCCTTTTCTCTCCCTCAAAGCCATGGACAGTCACACAAACCAGTATGACCAATGACAGGTGTCCTCTGAGTGGGGCTTTCCTGCGAGACCCAGTGGCTCTTTAGTATGGCCCTTCACCTTCCCCTCATTCCTCTCTGGGCCACGAAGCTCTGCCTGAAAGGGCATCGGCCATCCTGTGACCATGAGGACAAAGGTCCTTGCCAAGGATGGCAAAATAGGAAGCTGAAAGGACCCTGGTCGCTGATAACTCACCCCAACCGCAGTGGCCCCCTGCTTCTGGACTTCCTATTACTTGAGAAAGAAAGCCCCAAAGCCTTATTTGCTTAAGACAATATTGTCAGGTTTCTATGCTTTTGTTATATGAGATTGTAACTGGTCCTCGCCTGTGTCCTTTGGGAATTTTGGTCATGGATGAAGTTTCCTGGTAGGAAAGGAAAGGGCTTCAGTGACCCTCTAATGTCACCATTTTGTCCTCTCAGGTTTGTAAGGACGGATGGAAGGTCGGCAGGAAACTTAGTCTTCCTTGATGCTCTAAAGGGTGAATTCTAGGAGGATTCCTTCATCAAAGAGGAGGAGAACCTAAAGGAAGATGGCCAACATTGGAGCCATTCTTTTCATTTTACTGATGAAGAAACAGCTGTGTGTCAGTTAAGGTATGGTCGGCTACAAGAGAACTCAACCAATGGAGGCTTAATTAAATAGGAGTTTATTCTACTCACATAACAAATCTAGTGGCTTTAAGACTGCCTCTCAGCCCAGTAAAGTCAAAGTGTGAGGCTGGCAAGTCTGAGATTTTCTTGGTATTTCCTGCATGGTTGCAAAATGGCTGCCACAGCTCCAAATATCACATCCTCACATACTGATGAACAAAACTGGAAAGAAGGGAGAAAGAGGGGGAAAAAAAGGAGGGAGCTTTCCTTATAGAAGAAAATCTTCCCCAGAAGGACCACAGCAGAGTCCCCCTTCTTTCTCATTGCCTGGGAATGGGTCACGTGGTTACCCCTGGTTGCAATGGAGGCTGCCCAGGCATGTATTTAACAAAGGGCAGAGGTGCAGCCACAACTGTTTACACAATCGTGATCCCTCCTCTGGCTGCACACATGGCTACCAAGCCAAATCAGGGCTGTGTTTGCAACGTGTGAAGAGAGAATGCCTGCCAGGTGGGGGACTGACAAGGGGTCCGACTTGTCCAGGGTCAGACATAGACTAGTGAAGAAAGCACCAAGGCTAGAACCCCAAAGCCCTCTCCCCTGATATCTGATGGGAAGAACCTCTGCATCCTGATGCAGCAGATGCTGCTGGAGTATCAGAATCGGGTACTATTGGGGTAGTCTACACCCTTTAAGCCAGTGCCCTCTGCTGGAGACTGGCCAAGAGTGAGTGTGTGATGAAATTCTGGTCGGTGAGATATGACAGAAAAGCAGCTGGGGGATTCTGGGAAAAGTTCCCTTACCCTTAAAAAGATGTAACCAGGGGAAACAACAGCAAAAACGTAACCAGGAAGAGGTGGTCTCCTCTGCTGTGTGGAGTCACGTCTGGATGTGATGCCTGGAACTGTGGCAGCCATACTGTGATCATGAGAGAAGCCGCTCTGAGAACAGAGTTGGCCCACTGAGGACAGCGTGGGAAGGGAGAAGAAACCTGCTTCTCTACTAATGACACTGTAGCACTGAACTGACCAGCCCTGAGCTCTCCTGCCTTGGGTCTTCCTTGTGCAGGAAATAACTTTCTTTTATGGCTTAAGCTCCTTTGAATTGGGCCTCCTATCCCTTTCAGCTGGAAGTATTCTAACTCATCCACACATCTCCCTCTGCTCCATTTCCTGCTCCAGAGGCAGGGGCAGACCAGCAGCAAGCAGCCCTATTCTGGGGGAAAGCGATGCTACCTGTTCTTTGCCCACGCAGTCGGAGCTCAGCCTCTTATGGCTGCCCACAAGAGCCACGAAAAAGGCTGAGACCTGTGTTCAAAACCACAGGCGGCAGGGAAGAGTGGCTTGAGGGGAGGTGTTGCAGGGGCCGCATAAAGAACGGTCTTCAAACCCCCCAAGCCTCCCCCTACCATAGCCCTGCCCAGCCCAGCTTTGCCCCCAGTGCCCCTGGAGACAATGCCAGCAGCCACCCGCCAGCTGCTTGTGGGCCGGACGGGGCAGAAAGGCTAGTGGCTAAGTGCTGGAGAATCCCCAGATCCTGGGGCTGGCCCAGAATGGGTTTTTGTTGAGGGATTGTGACCGTCTGTCTCTGAGCTCTCCTGGTACAAGATGCATACAGGCCAGTTAAGTACTTTTCTGGCAACTGATTACATAGATTTGCTTCCATGTGAGCTCTCTTGCAATGACCCAGGACCCGAAGAGGGCCCTCCCTCAGCCATTGGTGCCGAAAACACTCTGAGCATGCTAGCCACTTTGCGTTCTGGGGGAGAGACTCTGCCAGGGAGAATGGCTTAGAGACAGGCACTTCCTGAGCCATTGTCTTAGAGGAAATGCGAGAGGGCCTGAAGGTCGCCACTCCCCCCAGGCCACCCACCTCCCCAAATGGCAGATCTGATCATTCCGCTCAGAGACTCCAATGGTGCCTGCTGCCCCGGGACGGCCGTGCCTGAACAGGCAGTAAGGAACCTCACGTCCTGCTGTTCTATCTTCATGTTGCCGAGGTTTGCCATTCCCTGTATCAGGATTCCCACTCTCCCAGGTGATTCTGCCACCCCAGTGTGGCCATCAGAGTCACAGGGACTGCTTCAGGCACGGGCATGTGACTCTTTCTGGGCTCCCCAAAAGTGGGTTAGTCCTGGGGCTTTTGTGGAAAACTCTGGGCAAGGGCTCGTTAGCTGGAGAGTATACAGCTGGTGTTGCTGGGGACCAACATTGTCCCACAAGGGAGTCGGCGTAGGAAGGAAAACAGCCCAGAGGAAAGCAGATTGGAAGAGCGCCCACAGACATCCTGATGACATTATTTGAGTACCTGAATCCATCTATACCTGAAACCTACCTCTAGACTTTTCAGTGATTTGAGTCAATAAATTCCCTTTATTTAAAAAAAAACAACAAACAAAAATGAACAATTGTAGCTGGGCTCTCTGTCATTCCCGTTCAAAGCCATTCATTACTCATATAAAGGCACGACTCCCTGGCAGGCAGAATTAATCTCTCCTTTATTGTCCTCTCCACGCTTACAGCACTTACCCCACTTTGTTAGCATCGGCTGCTCCTTTCTCTCCGTGCCCAGCTGAACTGGCCCCTTCTGCGGGGAGCGGACCTTGTTCCGCCTCAGCGCCTGCTGGACCTTGGGTACCCTTCATTATACTCTCAAGTGGAGTTAAATTCTGTGGCGCATTAGCAGCTTTGGTCAACACAAAACCCCTCTCTTATTTTCTTTATTCTCTTTCATCTCTCCCCCACCCCCATTCCCTTCCCCTGCAGAGGCAACGCACTAATGGGACTCTTTCCTCCACCTCCTTGTCGGTGTTCTTGCAAAATGGATATTGTCTTTATGGCGTTTTTTTTTTTTTTTTAAATTTCTGCCAACTGCAGTGTTTTGGTTCTCCTGTTGTTTCTTACATTTTAAATCCAGCACTAAGGCCCACCTGTGTTGCTATGTGTGCATTTAATCTCTCCTAGCTGCTGCGTAATTTACGGTGGGAGCCATTCCCATTTTTCTTTCCACTCTCCCTGGGACGGACACCTATATTCCCTCTGACAACCCGTGTCCCCCTCACCACCACCAAGAACTCTGCAGCGAATAGCATGCTATCCATGCCCTAGGGACCTGTGTCCACTTCTTTTGCATCCATATCTGGGAAGGGAGTTGCAGGCTTGGAGGGCTCTGTGCCCCGCATGGCTGCTCTGGTCTACCTTCCCACAGCGGCAGGATCCCCACATTTCCACCTAACACTAACCCTGGCTTTATCCAGCGACGTTTGGCCTAATAGATTGCATTAGTTCTCTACTGTTCTGTAACAAGTTACCACAAACTCAGTGGCTTAAAATAACATGCATTTTTTTACCTCCCATTTTCTGTGGACCAGGAGTCTAGCTTAGCTGGGTCTTCTGCTCGGCCTGCAAACAAAGTATTGGCCAGCCTGCATTCTCATCAGAGGCTCCAGTAGACAAGGATCTGCCTCCAAGCTGCTTTGGGCTATTGGCAGAATTCCTCTCCTTGTGGCTGTAGAATTCAAGTTGACTTGCGTCTTTGGGGTCAGTGGGAGAGTCTCTGACCTCTACATCCTTTTAAGAGAACTCACCAGGTTAGGTTCGACTCACCTAGGATAATCTCCCTTTTGATTAACTTAAAATCAATGCTAGGGGCTTTCATTACATCAGCAAATTCTCTTCGCCTTTCCCATATTGCATAACCTCATCAGAGGTTGACATCCCATCACCTTTGCTATATTTCATTGGTTAGAGGCAAGTTTAGACAGTCCTGCCCATATTCAAGGGGAGAGAATTATACAGGGCTTGGGCCCGGGGACTCCCGTGTTGTTGGTTTTTAAATTGCGGTAAAGGATCCATAACATAAATCTTTCCACCTTAACCATTTTAAAGTGTACGATTCTGTAGCGTTAAGTACATTCACACTGTTGTGCGGCCAGTACACCATCCATCTCCAGAACACTTTTCACCTTGTAAAACAAACTCTGTACCCATTAAACACCGACTTAGCATTTCCTTCTTGCCCCAGCCCCTGGAAACCACCATTCTACTTTGTCTCTATGAATTTGAATACTCTAGGTATCTCATACAAGTGGAATCATATGGTATTTGTCTTTTTCTGATTGGCTTATTTCACTTCGCATAACAGCGTCAAGTTTCATCCACGTGGTAGCATGTGTCAGAATCCCCTTGCTTTTTAAGGCTGAATACTGTTCCGTTGTGTGCCTGTCCCACATTTTGTTTATCCATTCACCTGTCATGGACACTTGTGTGGCTTCCACTTTTTGGCTGTGGTGAATAATGCTGCTATGAACACGGGTGTGCAAGTATCTCTTAGGGGTATGTAGCCAGCATTAGAATTGCTGGGTCACGTGGCAGTTCTATTCTCAACTTCCTGAGGAGCTGCCGTAGAGCTTTCTAGTGGCTGCACCATTGGACGCTCCCACCAACAGTCGCACACGGGTTCCGGTTTTCCCACATCCTCACCAGCACTGGTTTTCTGTTTTCTGAGTAGCCATCCTGATGGGTGCGAGGTGGTAGCTCATTGGTGGCTTTGATTTGCATTTCCCTAATGATTAGCAATGCTGAGCATCTTTTCATGCGGTGGCCATTTGTATGTCTTCTTTGGATATCTTACTACAATCTGCATTTCTCTAAATGATTTTGGCCATGTCCTCGTATGTTTCTTAGCTTTGGGGGGATTTCCTCTTCCAAAAAGTCCATGCTTGTATCCTTTGTTCATTTATTTTTCTTGCGAATTTGCAGGAGTTCCTTGTATACCGAGGCTGTGCTAATCTTGTCAATTTTAGACTTTGCACATGTTCTCTCATTTTGCCAAGTGTCATTTGGAACAGATATCTTTCATTTTGACATAGTAAAGTCTCTCCCCCCCTTGCATTTTGGACTGTGCCTTGAAATTTTGTCCAATAAATCTTTTCCTCACTCTGAGTCTTAAAGATGTTCCCCTCCATGTGTTTTTTTTTTCTATCAAGGTTATAATTTGGCCATTCACATGGACTCTTTAACCCACCATCCGAGCACCCACCTTGTATGGGATAACATTGTTTTTCTCTATAAAGTGAGGCAGAGTTTTCCCAATAAGAATAGCCGACTTGATGCACCTTTTACTGTATATTAAGCTTCCCTAGAACTAGGGATTCTTCTCTGCACTCTGTATGTTGTCCCAATGGGTTGTCTATTCTTTCACTAACACCATACTGGTTTTTTGTTCGTTTGTTTTTAAACAACGTCATTGTAGTATGCCTGAATATTTGGGAGAGGGAGATTCCTGTCCACCCCCCCCCTTTTGCTTAGGCATCCATAGACCTTTATCTCTCCTCACACATTTCAGAGTAAGTTTTCATAGCTGGAATTTTTAGTGGGATTACAGTGACATTATAGATTAATCTAGGGAGAAGTAACATTGCCATATATTTGGCCACCCCTCCCAAGAGCATGAGATGACTCTAGTTGGAGGGTGTCTATACACACACTTTGCTCCCACCTAACAAATTAACAAGCAATGGATGGAGTTTGCTAAATCAATGCTAGGGAGGAAATCTCCAAGGAGGAAGAAAGAATGGGTCTGGAATGCTCCTCAGCACCACTCCCTCCATTCCCAGCCAAGCTGGGCAATAGGAAGGAAACATCCTGTTACAGAACCTATGTTCTCTGGGTAGATAAAACCCAAGTATGATGGAGGAAATGCATATGGTGGGAAGTTGAGCTTCCCACCCAGAAGGATTGGGTTCCCCTGAGGTGGGCACAGGGGTGAGGGGATCATAGAACAATAGAATAATTCCTGGCTTTCCCCAGGGTCGCCCTGGCCAGCATCACATGATGGCACCGGCTGGTTCACCACCATCAGTGAGGTTTGGAGGATTGATCATGCTTTTCCAAACCCATCCACTCCACAGTCTTCCTGAGCCACGTTCCAGGAGTGTGAAGTAAGTAGACAGATTATTATTCCCAATCAATAGAAGAAGAGAACTAAGGTCCATAGAGAAGGAAGTTTACTCATTATTCAACAAAAATTTATCAAAAGTAGACAGTGCTGGGCCCTGGAACACAGCAGAGACCAGACAAATGGTCCCAGCCTAGTGTCAGTAAGTCAGCAGCAGAAACCATGATGGGTGTGTTGCTTTTGTCAGCCAGCACCACTTCCCTGGGGGAACCAACGTCTCCACATCCCATTCCTGCTGTAATAGTCAATGATGATGTTCCTTTCACTGTGCAGTTAGGGAAAGGGGGCAGTGGTCTATGTGGAGCCAATATGGCACCATACTCCCTAGACAGTGACAGAGTGGACAGGGCCCTGTAACACAAAACACCCTCTTCCCTCAGGCCATCCACTCCTTAATTTTTTACACTATTTCTGGTCTTCACAGAATCCCAGATTCCTATTACTATACAAGGACTTCATATTCTCTACTGCCCAATCCCCATCCCCCACCTTAGCTTCTTGGCTCAAGTTTTCCTCCACAGAGCTGCCAACTTTGGCCAGGGAGCAAGTGGCCTGTGAGGTGAGCATCTGTTTGCAGCTTCCCAGCATCCATTTTCCCACTTTCCAGCCACCAGTACCTAGATTCCACTCCTCAATTCTCAGCTGTGTGCTTTACTGCAATATTTAACAAGACTTTATGGAAGTTTCTGGAATAATGGAAGGGAAGTACAACATAGAGCACAACCAATAGTTACCTCTAAAGGTGATTGTACTGAGCTCCTAGACTGGGGAGGAAGGATAAGGGGAGTGGTGGTAATCCGAGAAGGGGTCCTTTCTCCAGACCCCCTGGTGAGCCCGAGAGAGAGGGGCCAGAACCCCTTTGCCCAGATGAATGCCAGCCTAAGTCCTCTTTTCCAGATGATATACAGCAGGAAGACCCATCTCATTCAGGGAACACCAGCAGACTGCCAACCACAGGGAGGGCCTTTGTCTCTCTGGGCCCAGGGAGTCAGCTACATGCATCAGGACATGCTAGGTGAAGTGATCTGGCCTGAACCCAGCGTAGGGCTCCTGAGTTCCAGTCCAGGTCGGGTGGGGCCAAGCCCAAATGAGCTTCTCTGTTTCTCCCAAGGTTAGGCCAGCCATAGTCATTCTCCACGGCAGCTGGCCTGCAGATCTGGCTGCATGGCAGCCCCAGGTTTTTTGCACCTTCTCGAGGAAGAGCACGCTGAATTCTTAATACCCCAACTTCGATCCAGGTCTGAGAGGTGATGCTTCTTTTCGAATGTCCAAATTACAGCAAACAACAAAAACAAAACACATTTCTTCCAAAGAAGCAACATGACCGAGAACAGAACTCTGCTCACGGACACACCTGGTTTCTACTGTCATAATCTGTGCAACTTTCCAGTCTGAAACATCTTGGGGATGCTTGGGGCTACATCTCAACAATAAATCTCCCTCAGAAGGACAAGGGGGAACCTACCTCAGACAACTGTGAAATTCAACTGCCTATACAGATAGTGTTTCCAGAACAAAGGGGGTGTCAGGTAAATTTAACTCTGTACTCTTAGAAGGCAGCTCTCAACTTCTAAATAAAGGTGGTTTTGTTTTTGTTTTGTTTTGGCCTCAGAATCTCAGGGTCTAGCTGTGGCCAGTACACCTAGATACAAAAGAAAGCAAGATGGAGAACATGGATTTCGCAACAGGCGCTGACTGGACACCGCAAACCTAGGTTAAAGTCAGTGGACGCCTGGGTAGCTACACCCTAAGTGGCACGAAGAAGGCATCGAGATGGCTACACCCTGGAGGTGGGGCAGTCACATCAAGGACGGTGAGTCAAAGAGGGGGGGATGAGAACCACCTTCTCTCCTGCCCAGCCAGGCTTCCATGTGGTTTTGCTCATGCAGTGCCAACAATGTTCTGAAACTGTGGGATTCTCTTTTGCGACAAATGAACTGATTACATGGGGGGCAGTGCAGGAACACAGCGGTCATTCCTTTCCTCATTTATTCTATATGGTTTGCCTGCTACTTGCTGCTCCCCTGCTGTGTGTTGGAGACAGTCAAAGCTCACTTGGAGCTTAGGGTCAAGACAGGACTCTGGTATCAATCAAATAACCACACTGGTCACAGGGCCAGCTGAAACCCAGGCACCTAGTGACTGCCGCGCGTCCCTGACTATGCTCTTGAGTTCTAACCAAGGAGGGGAATGACACTGGGGAGGCCTGCCTTGTTTTCCCGTGATCTGTAACTGACTCCTGGTGATTCTTTCTTTTGTAAATGTTCCCAACTCGGAATTTTGCTAGACTCTGAACTCCAGCCGGGAGGCCATGTGTATGCTGGGAAAGGAACTCTTTCGTTAGAACCTGGTTGCCCATGAGTCCTTGTTCAAACCTCGGGTACCCCGGGTCTCAAGGACATCTCCACGGATCCCCACGAAACCGCACGACCTGCCCGGGAGGGCGAGCAGGGCCCGCAAGCAGCCTGCTGCGCACCTACGAACCTATGCCCCACACGCAGTCAGCTCGGCGCGCCCGCCCACAGCAAGGGTCACATGGCCACGCTGCGCACGGCGCTGCGTGGTGCGGGGCACCAGGGGGCGGGGCTTCGGGCCCGCGTGCATGCCAATTGGTTAAACGGGGCTTTCTTTTAGCCGGGAACGCAGAGCCCGCCTGCCCCAGCCTTCGTGCCTTCCGGTCGCCTCACAGGTAGCTGCTTTGGCGGGAGTTGGCGGCGGGTGTGAGGTGAGAACCGTGGGTTTGCTCCCGGGCTGGACCAGGTAAGACCAAGGGCTTTCCCAGTGTGGGAGCCAGCTCGGACGACCTTCTGGGGGGTTGGCAAGGGTTGGATGGAGTGCCGACTTGCAGGGCCTGCCGAGCAAATGCGTCCATCTGTGGGGTCCGTCAGGGGCCTCCCCCCAGCCTAGACCCAGGGGAGGCGTCCAGGTCTGACGTTCGACCCTGCCACTGGCGCCTTTTCTTTTGTCTGGGGTCAGCTCAGGGAACGCTTGCTGGGAGTCTGGTGAGAGGCCCGAGTTCCGAGCACCCCCACCCCTACCCCGGGAGAACGCCACGTTCAAGCCGCGGTTCTTTGTAGGGAGCAGACATTCCAGACAGGGACCAGGTTTGGATGTTATCCCTTGATGAAGGGCTGCCCACGCCGCGCAGACGGGCTGGGCATCAGGTGTTGCCGATGTGGCAAATGGGAAGGCACGTGCTGCAGGGCTCTGGGCAGCTCGGGGCGGGGGTGGGGGCAGTTGCAAGCCTGAGAAGCCAGGTCTCAGGTTTTGGAG
Organism: Ursus arctos; assembly: GCF_023065955.2. Taxonomy (NCBI): domain Eukaryota; kingdom Metazoa; phylum Chordata; class Mammalia; order Carnivora; family Ursidae; genus Ursus; species Ursus arctos. Next base: position 51,742,324 of record NW_026623100.1, on the reverse strand, counting down.
TTTTGTTTAATTTTCAATAACAACAGCAGCTGGAAACCCCTTTTTCTAATAAAACACGCTGACTAGTCTTAAATGTTGAGGTTAATTCATCAAGTTTTAGAATATTATATGGCTAAAGGAAATACATACATGCACTACATTTGGCCTTTAGGATGCTAGTTTGCCACCTCCGCTATAGGTGTCTGGGGAGGAGGGGGCGTCCAGGCAGGAGCTACAGAGTGACAGAGATCCCCATTTTGGGGACTTGAGCACTAGAAAGTTCTACCCCATAACTGACCTCTGGATCTTATAAGCTGAGTAGTTGACTCAGTTGGTGAATGGGAGTTACTCCTTGCTTTGTCTTTTACGCTGGCCCTTCAGGGTTAGCACAGATCTAATGGGATGAGGTTTTGAGAGTGGGGGTGGTCTGAGGCTGGGGAGCAGGCATCCTCCTTGCAAAGGAGGCAGCCCCTCAAATTGCAGCCTCAGCTTGGGGACTCTGTGCCAAATGTCTGTGAATGGGGCTGTAAGAGGTTTTTCAAAGTAGGAAGTGCATTTGGAATGAGTCTAGCAGAGCTTATGCACTGAAGGAATTTCCATCCTCCTACACCTTGGCTTCATAGATCTAAACTGTGCTAATTGGGAAGAGGAGAGACCCAGAGGAATGCTGGGAGGGGAAGTTACAGTCTCATCTAGCACTTCCTGGATCCCTCCTCTGTGCAGGGCTGACTGCTGTGCATATGGAGATGTGTCCACTGCAGCCCTTGCCCCCAGGAGACTTCCAGATGATGTGGGGAAATGAAACCTCGGTCCTGGAGGAGGCTTCTTGCCCAGCAAGCTTAGGCTGGGGGAACCAAGGAAGAAAGGAAAGAACTAGAGGGTGATCCAGATCCATCATGGATTTAGAGCCATGGACAGAATTTGTGGGATGGCGGGGAAGGGAGAAGGCACTTCCACATGGATATGTGCATTGTGTGGTGGGGTAACATAAATAATTGGATGAGCCTACCCATGAGGGACATGTTAAGAAATCAGGGTGGAGGGGTTCTTAACATCCAGTTTCTAGGCTGGGAGGGGTTCAGTGTTGTTTTGCGGACGATAGATGTTTGTTAATTCAGGGGAATATTGTGGTGGGAAGGAGGGGCTGAGGAGATACCAAGTGGGAGCTTTTGTGGAGAGTACTAAGTAAAAGGGGATCCATTTTGGAAAAGTCTGTCATGTCCCCAACCAGGTGAGCATTCCTTGGGAACAGGTCTGTGTGGCATTTCCGTGTTCTGACCCTCCACCTGTCCCCCCACCTCATACCCTATGCCCACATTCCTGTAATGGTTGGATGGATAAAGTACTGTCTTGTGCAAGGGAGAAGAGCCGCTGAGCAGGACCTGGTAGCCTTGTGGCGATGGTCCTGTTCCTCTTTGGCAGTCTGATGCTTCCTGCCAGTCTAGCCTTATTCTTTCCCTGTGCACAGAAGGGGTCTCAGTCTCCATTACAGCCCCCATCTGTGCTGTGAGATGGAAGGGTGGCTGCTGCTGGTAAGACAGCTGATCCCCTTCATATTAGCCTGAGGGAGCCCCTGATCTGCACACCGAAACCTTTTGAGGACAGTTGGCTCCTTTGTGGGGTATGGGGTGGAGCTTTGATCTGAGCCAGCTTCCCTTCAGCTTCTAGCCCAGCTTCTCACCACTGCTGGCTTGGGTGTTGTCTATCTGTCCTGGGGTTGAGGACTTGGGGGGGGGGGTCACTCCGGGAACTTCTGGTTGTTCCCCAAACTCCAGTTCCCCCTTCATCCTTCTTCCTCTCCCCCAGGTCAGGTTCCTGAGAGAGAGAGAGAGACAGACAGACAGACACACGCAGCAGTGGCTAGTTCCCAGATTTTATAGGCCCCCACGGATACCATGTTGGAAGCCAGACACCAAATCCAGCAGAGGAACACCCAGAACAGCCAAGAGGTAGGGTGTACCCTCCCATTCCCAAAATACCCTCTGTCCTCTCACCTCCCCTTCTGTGTCCCCTCACTTCTGGAGCCTCCTTCCCTCTGCCAAAGATTTTGCGTCCTCTGATTTCTTCTGTGACCTTTTTCCAGACCAGCTTGTGGTCCTCAGGCTTTGGGATGAAGCTGGAGGCTGTTACCCCATTCCTGGGGAAATATCGCCCCTTTGTGGGTCGCTGCTGCCAAACCTGCACTCCCAAGAGCTGGGTGAGTGATGGTAGGGCTGGGCTCCATCAGGGAAACTTGGGGAAATTGACTACAGGAGCCATGGCTCTGGGAAGCAGCTTCCTTTATGTTCAGCCCTCCTCAACCCATGCCTGTGCTCTTGTCTTTCAGGGGAATGGATGCACTTGTGTTGGTTGTGTTGTTGGTCAGGGCTGGCTTCCAGGCCTTCAAGAGTTGGGTGGGGTAGTGCAGAGAGAGGAGATTGGGCATGGCCAGAGGACGGGTGTCTGGCCAGGCCTGCATGAGTCTTGTTCAGTTCTGGGGACACTGCCCACTTAAAGTCACACAGCACTTAACACATGCTTGAAGATATCCTGCATCCATACCTTGTGCTGTGCTGATGAGCCCCAGGGTCCTGGCAGAGGACCTACGTGTTCTCTGCTGTTGACAAGAGAACTTCTCAGAGACTATATGCTACTCTCCAAGACGGGGATTCTGTAGAGCATGCAGCACTTCCATTTTGACTGTGGGACCCTTTCTCCTGAGTGAGTCTTGGGATCTGAGAAGTGAAATGCTGTACTGTATTTTGTCTCCTGGTATACTCAATACTCCCATCAGGTGAAGCCTACAGAATATAGAGTGGGGGCTTTCCTTCGTTGTTTTGTGAAGGCCCCCAAGGACATGCTGTCCCTGGCCCCTCTCCTGCAGGAGTCCCTCTTCCACAGAAGCATAATGGATCTAGGCTTCCGCAACGTGATCCTGGTGAAGGAGGAGAACACCAGGTAGTCAGAGCTGGGAGGTGGGGGGAGGGTGGCGGGCAGGGTCCTTGGGTACAGGGCTGCTGGAGCCGTGTTTTGTGCTGTCATTATTTTCCTTTTGTGGAAAAAGAAGGGCCCCTGCCCTCTGCTCCATACCCACAGGTGGGGAGAGGCAGGCTTGGAACTCTCCTGCAGTTGCTGTGAGCATTTATGGATTGCCCACTGTGTGTCAGGCCTGAACCTGTATCCTGTTCAGGGAGAGGGGAGGGAATGGGGCACAGATGGGCAGGTGCTGCTGCTTCCTGCTCCATGATAAGCCAAGCTCAGGTGTTCCCAGGCCATGGGACTCAGGTGTGATCCCTTCCTGGTGGAATACCCTCTGTAGACCGTAGTGGGGTACGGGCCCTCTAAAAGATCACCACCCTCCCTGCCCTGGGGGCTGTGTCCAGGTTTCGGGGCTGGCTGGTTCGGAGGCTCTGCTATTTCTTATGGTCACTGGAGCAGCCCATACCACCCGGTCAGGACGCCCCACAGAAGATCATGGAAAGCACTGGGTGAGGAAGCAGGGATTGGAGTCTGGCTGGGACTTTGAGACCCTTGAAGGGATGACCAACATTCTAGGCAGGGGTGGTTTTAGAGGGCTGTTTTCTAGACCGTTAGCTTTGCCTGGGGCCCTTAAAGATGGAGGATAAATACTGGAGTCTGTGTTCTGGGGATGCTGTGGTGCTGTGGGAAGTTACCTGAGAGATCTTAGGTCTGCCCCAGCCTAACACCACTCCCCCTCACACCACAGGGTGCAGAATGTCATCTCAGGGAGGGTCCCAGGAGGGGCTGGGGAAGGCCAGGTACCAGGCCTTGTGAAGAAAGAGGTACAGCGCATCTTGGGCCATATCCAGGCTCCGCTCCGCCCCTTCCTGCTCAGGTAACTCTGGGCTGAGGGGCACTCTTTTCTGGGCTGGGGCCTCTGCCCTTCTGGAGAGTGGGTGTTGGCTAGGTTTGGGGAAAGACTGGACTCCCCTCCTGGGGAGTTGGATGGTGTGTTTACCAGAGAGCCTGAAGGGAGCCCCTGATCTGGACATTGTGAGATCTTTCAAGGACAGCTGGCTCCTTGATGGGACCGGTCAGGTATGGGGTGAGCCTTTGATCTGAGCCAGCTTCCAGCCCAGGTTCTCCCCATTGCTGGCCTGGTGTTGTCTGTCTGTCCTGGGGATAGGGGTTTGAGGGTCAGCCCAGGAACCCCTGGTTGTGGCCCAGACTCCAGTTCCCTCTCTATCCTTCTTCCTCTCCCCAGATCAGGTTCCTGTGGAGAGGTGAGGTGGCTGGTTCCCCCATCTTATAGGCGCCCTCCTGCATTCTCCCTCCTGCATTCATCTGGCACAGATCTGAGTTCCTCTTAGATGCAGGGTCTTGTTCCTGGAGAACGGAGGGATGCACAGGGCAGAGTAAACATATGGCTGCAAGAAGGACAGAACAAGGGTTAAGATTGAAAACAGGTGTGGGGGGAGGAAGAGACTTGTAAGATAGGGACAAGGGGGGAAAGGAGCCAAACTTGAGGGGGCAAGGATGGAGGGAACAATCCTACTAGAGGGAATGGCATGAGCTATGGCCATAAGAAATGGCCACTTTTGCTCATGAAGCTGTGGTTGGAAGCTGGCAAGTGAGGGAGAGAGCTGTTGGAGACAAAATTGAGAGGTAGAAGGGACAGGATATGCAGGGCCATTCAAGAAGTTTGGATTTGATTTCTAAGTGCAGTGAAAACCAATGGAAAGGTTTTAAGCAGGAAATGCCAACAAGGTGAATTGGGATCAAGAGTAGAGAACAGAAGACTATTTGGGAAGCTTTGTTAGTCCAGGTGAGATGCCATGATGAGGCATGTGGTGGTGACAGTAGGGGTTGGAAAAATGGATTGAAAGACACCAAATTAACAGGTGATGGATTGAAAGGGTGAGGGTGGGGGCAATGAGGGAAAAAGGGACAAATCATGGGAGAGCCAGGGTTTTGGGAGAGCACCTGGTGGTATGGGTGGAAGGGGCAGGCTTGGGGAGGAGTGAGTTTGGTCCACAAAGGATATTTTGGACATAGAGTTTCAGATGCCGGACGTGTCGGTGGAGACACTGAAGAGGCAGTTGCTCATGAGTCTGGAGCTCAGAAGAGGCTGGGGTCAGGAACATAGATTTGCAAAGCTTTAGCATACAGATATTTAAAACCAAGAGATGAATGAGTCACTAAGGGAAAGAAGGCACAGCTGTCTTGAAAGTGCTCAGTGGTCAACTGCTTACTTAGGACAGGAAGTAGAGGTGGTTGGTAACTTTGACCAGACCTCCATGTGTCAATTCTTTGACTTTGCTGAGACTTCCAGTCCCTTGACCTGACAACCTTTACACCAGCCATCAGCCCCCTTCTTTTCTCTTCTTCTCTTCTGGCCTTGCTTCGATTCCAGGGCTCCTCATGATAATACCCTTGGGAGGGAGTCACTTGTTCTGTTTGAACCCAGCTACCTGCCTTCTCTGTACCTAAGCAGTCAAATGTTTCCTTTATGAGATTTTCAAAGAGGCACACAGTGTCTGCCGAGACTGATCCAGACTGCTCCTTCTTGGATTTACCCACTGTTAACTGATGGCCCCATCTCATGCTTCATGGAGAAGTAGAAGCCATTGGATGAGGGCATGCTGCTTGTCCACCACATCTCTGTGCTACTTGCATCTACGCTTCTGTCCTCGTTCAACACCAGTCCCCCCATTGGGCCTCTGGGGAATGCCTCCTCAGAGACTTGGCCCTTTTAGTTATCCCCTTTTTGTATCTCTAACTCCTTCCTTTGTATTTCCTCTTTCCCTGCAGTTTCCAAAGACCAGGCTGGGCTATGCCTGGAGAGAGTCTTGGTCCTCTAATTTCTTTCAGGGTAAATGGAGGCAGGGAGATGCTCTGAAGCTGATTTGAGACAGTTGCACTGTGAAGTCTTGGGAAAGTAATAGCACCTCATAGGCATGGGCTTTGGTGTCAAGCCTGCCTTCCAGTCCCCGCATTAGCACTTCTTAGCTTTCTCTACTACTCAGCAGCTTCTGTAACCTCCCCATGCCTCACTTCCTTCTTCCATAAAGTGGGGACAGTAATAGCACTTGCCTTACAGGAATGCTGGGTAGCCTCCTGAGGGGTCTTGGGCCCTGCCTCATGGGCGGGGCCCTGACATACCTCAGACTGGGTGTCACTCTCCAGGCTATTCAGCTGGGCACTGCTGCGGTTCCTGAACTGTGTCTTCCTGAACGTGCAGCTCCACAAGGGCCAGATGAAGATGGTCCACAAGGCCGCCCAGGGAGTAAGGCCCGCCCTCCATTGGGATGGGGATGGCGGGAACAGAGGAGCAGAGGCTAGGCCAAGCCCTAAGTTGGGACCAGCCCCATCAGCTGGTGGGAAAAATCCACTGCTCTTTGATGACCTTCTCTTCGTGTCTCACGGTCTTGCTCCCATGGGGCTCCCTCTAACGTCTTTTCATCATGGTCTTAACAACCATTACGTCAGTGCATTACCTTAAAAGTTGTTGACAGAGCTCCTCTACTTTTGGGAAATGTGCTCAGAGGAAGAACTGCTCAGCTGAACCCTCCCTCCCTCTGGGGCTGCCCTGGGTCTGGAGGTGCTGGGTTTCAGCTTCCTGCATCTTCAGGGTGGGGGCGGATTGGCACTTCCCTCTGGCTCTCCCCAAGCAGGGCTTGCCGCTTGTCCTCCTCTCTACCCACAAGTCACTCCTGGATGGGATCCTGCTGCCCTTTGTGCTGCTCTCCCAAGGCCTGGGTGTGCTCCGTGTGGCTTGGGACCCCCGCACCTGCTCCCCCACCCTCAGGTAAAAGCCTTGTGCCCCTAGACATACAGGGGAGAAGTTCCCAGCCTGGGTAGGGGTGTGTGGGGATGTGTACGGGGGTGTTGCTGGCAGCAGTTCCCCAGAGGCCTTCTTCCTGGTCTTTCTGCTCCCAACTCTGTCATCTCAGCCTGTGGAGCTCAGGTGGAGGGTCAGCTATGAGCCTTAGGGCCATGCCTGGCTTCAGGGTGTTCAGGTAGGACCCAGGCTGGCCCTGGTGGGCTGAGGATCTCACTGGCCTCCTGCCCGATCCCATCTCCTGAGCCCCTTCTCTCATCAAGCTTTGCCTTGTGCCCTACAGAGCTCTGCTAAAGAAGCTTGGGGGGCTTTTCTTGCCCCCAGAGGTCAACCTTACCCTGGACAGCTCGGAGGGGGTCCTTGCAAGGGCTGTGGCCCATGCCGTAAGTGCCCTCAGGGTACCAGTGGGGTCAGACCACAGTACAGGGGCTTGTTGCTGCTCTGGTCTTGATACCTGCCTCCCCCAACCCCCCTCCAGGCTATGGAGCAGCTGTTGGTCAGCAGGCAGCCCTTGCTCATATTCCTGGAGGAGCCCCCTGGGGCCCAGGGGCCTCGGCTGTCAGCCCTGGGCCAGACCTGGCTGGGACTGGTGGTGCAGTCTGTCCAGGTGGGCGTCATCCCAGATGCCATGCTAGTGCCAGTGGCCATCACCTATGACCTGGTTCCAGATGCACCTTGTGATGTATACCACGTGAGTCCTGCCCCTGGTGACTCTAAGTGGACACCATCTCTAGAGAGGAGACACATTGTGTCCTCTGGCCAGCTCCCCTTAGGATTAGAGTTAAGCGGGGAGTGCAAAGGAATTCTGCCCCTCCAGTCATCATCCTGTGGCACTTCCCAAGGCCCTTACACTTATCCAGTCATTTCGTCTTCTAAAGACCCAGTTAGGGATTTCTCCTGTTATGGATGAGAAAATTAGCTTGAAGAGGTCATGGTCATGTACCAGTTTGGGCCCAAGATAAACCAGAGCAGAAAGTGCCCCCAAGCAGTTTGCTCACTCAGCCCCTCCCTCCCTGCAGGCCTTGACCCCACTGGGGCTGTGGACAGGAGCTCTGGCTGTCCTGAGGATCCTACGATGCTGGGGCCGCAGCCCCAGGGTCTGTGTCCGTGTGCACCTGGCCCAGCCCTTCTCCCTACAGGTATGCAGCCTGCTGGACAAGGCTGGGAGTACCTGGGGTCTGTCCCAGGGCTTCTGGTGGCCTGGCCCTCAGAGCCTCTGCAGGGATAGCCTTGCCTACCTCAGGTGGGCTGTGTGCAGGTTTCCTGGTGGGCCAGGGCAGGCCATCTAATAAGAGCCTTGTCCTGGGCAGGAATACACCATCAACGCCAGAAGCTGCTGGGGCAGCAGGCAGACCCTGGAGCAGCTGTTGCAGCCCATCGTGCTGGGCCAATGGTAGGGGCATGGGAGTGTGTGGGTCTTGGGGGCAAGGCAGGCAGCCCTTCAGCCCCAGCTTGTGATCTGGCACCCTCTTCCCCCATACCTACAAACACATCACCAACTCCAGCCTTCCCTCTCCAGATATCCATGGGTCATCTAGAACAGAACCAGGCACCCCCTTGCCTATAATCTGACTGTGGGACATGGCACACAAACGTGGAAGGGCTAGAGTTACATGAGCCACCTCTTGCCTCAGGAGTGGGGATGGGGAAACACCCTCACCTTTGAGAAAGCTCTGGGCTTCCCCACAACTGTTTTGAGGTTTGGTCCCTTTATCGTGTAATCTGTTTCTATCCCAGTACTGTTGTCCCAGACACTGAGAAAGAACAGGAGTGGACTCCAGCAACTGGGCCCCTTCTGGCATTTAAGGAAGAGGACCAGCTCCTGGTCAGGAGGCTGAGCCGTCACGTCCTAAATGGTGAGGGGGAGCGTCTGGGCCTTTTACGGGAGGCTCCTGAGCAGTCCCTCTACTGGGTCAGCCAGTCTTCGGGGCCCTCCGTTCCAAATGGGTTTTTGCACCTGACATCCATTCCTGTGTGGCCCACTTGGGACATGTGAAGAGGAGTGGACCCCTCCCTGCTCCTAGGGAACAGGGCAGCCAGGGAGAACCTAGGGAGCCATTAGATGAGTGCACAGGGTGGCTAAGCTGTGGAGGGTACGTGCAGGCTGGATGAGCCACCTGCCCAAGGTCATACCTGGCCCTTCCTTGTGCTCATCACTTCATCTGAGCCTGGTCTCCTTAGTTGTAAATGAGGGCGATGTCAACTGCACGGAATTAGGCACATAATAGACTTAATAGCACCCTCTGTACCAGACACTGTGTTAACAGAATTCTCTTTATTACTCGAGTGCCCTTTCTGTGACAGAGACAGTGGGCTGGTAAGTGGGCCTGTGAGAGGCAGGGAAGGTCCCTGAACTCCCGTCATGTATTGATAAATGTTGGTTTTCCACAGGGAAGGGTGGCGCTCAAGGACCGGGCCTTCTCTCCCCTTGCCTGGGGTAGAGTTGTGTGTGTGTGTGGGTGGCTGCTGCCAGGGGGGTGTCAGGGGTACTGTTCTTGACTAGGAAGACTTGCTGGGGCGGTGGAGGGACTAGGCCACTGGGCCTAAAGCCCTGACCAGCATTTCGTACCCTCGGCCCCAGCCAGCGTGACCAGCTCGGCAGTGATGAGCACGGCCATCATGGCGACACTGCTACTCTTCAAGCACCAGAAGGTAGGGGACAGAGTGCTAGGGGGCTGGGGGAGGGGTGTGGCCCTCCTGCTCAGCCCCTGTACTGCCCTGCCCCCCCCCCCAGGGTGTGTTCCTGTCCCAGCTCCTGGGGGAGTTCTCCTGGCTGACCGAGGAGACACTACTGCGTGGCTTTGATGTGGGCTTCTCGGGGCAGTTGCGGTGCCTCGTGCAGCACACGCTGAGCCTGCTACGGGCGCATGTGGCCCTGCTGCGCGTCCATCAGGGGGACTTGCTGGTAGTTCCTCGGCCGGGCCCAGGTCTCACACACTTGGCACGCCTGAGTGCCGAGCTGCTGCCTGCCTTCCTGAGTGAGGCTGTGGGTGGTGAGTCCCCAGGGCTCGGGCTGGGTGGGACACATGTAGGGGTGAGGTGAATGGCTTCCCTCCTCGTGCCCGGCCCTTTCCTCCCCCAGCCTGTGCTGTGCGGGGGCTGCTGGCAGGCAGAGTGCCGCCTGAGGGGCCCTGGGAGCTCCAGGGCATTGAGCTGCTGAGCCAGAACGAGCTGTACCGTCAGATCCTGCTGCTGCTGCACTTGCTGCCCCAGGACCTGCTGCTGCTGCAGGTCAGGCCTCTCCCCCCACCCCGCATGGCCCTGGGCCTCCCCCTCTCGGTTGTGGATATCAGGAGGGGCTGGGCAGGCGTAGGCCCCTAAGTCCTATGGAGGTAGGTCTCCCTTGCCCCGCCTCTGACCAGGCTCCTGCCCATGGCCTGGTTCTGAGGCCACATCAATGCTTTTCTCCTCAGCCCTGCCAGTCTTCCTACTGCTACTGTCAGGAAGTGCTGGACCGTCTCATCCAGTGTGGGCTCCTGGTTGCTGAGGAGGTAGGCAGGGCAGTGGAGACAAAGCCCCGGTCTGGGTTCTGGCCACCTACTCCCACCCGGAGTGCTGTGGGGGTGGGCGTGCCCCTGGCCTGGCAGACAGGGAGGCCTGGGTCCTGCCTCTGCCAGTCTTTGCCTTGGGCTTTGCCCTATATGCCCTATCATGACAGCACTAGACAACTGTACCTCCAGGTCCTTTGCATGCCTCCTGCCCCCTCCAGTTCTTGTCCACAGAACTGTGGCCCTTAAAGGTCGGTGCTCACTTCCTCTCGCCCTGCAAGTAGGTTCAGCAGGTACCGTGGTCTGGTGTGGCTCTTGGTGTCCTCTTGGGCTCCCTAGGTCTGCTTTTACTGGTTTCACCTCCACATGCCAGGTCTGCCGTGTATCTGGTCTAGGGAAGTGGGGAGCTCAGGGCTGAACCGGTCGGAGACCAATGGTTCCCATGGCCCCCAGACCCCAGGCTCCCGGCCAGCCTGTGACACAGGGCGGCAGCGTTTAAGTGCAAAGCTGCTGTGGAAACCGAGTGGGGACTTTACTGATAGTGACAGTGATGACTTCGAGGAGGCTGAGGGCCGGTACTTTAGGGTAAGTTGGGAGAAGCCATGTCGGGGGTGTGGGAGGCAGGCAGTGGGAGCTGCCCTCATTCTGGTCTGTCCCCCTCCAGCTCAGTCAGCAGTCACGCTGCCCGGACTTCTTCCTCTTCCTCTGCCGCCTGCTTAGCCCACTGCTCAAAGCCTTTGCACAGGCTGCCGCCTTCCTCCACCAGGGACGGCTGCCTGATACAGGTAAGGCCTGTGCTTCCCTGGCCAGCCACCGGGGGAGGCTGAGAGCTCTCAGGGCAGGGCCTCAGGCCCTAGGCCTACATCATCTCTCCCACAGAGTCCGGCTACACTGAGCAACTCTTGCAGTTCTTGCAGGCCACTGCCCAGGAGGAAGGGTTCTTTGGTGAGTTCCAGGCAGCCAGCCCAGGCTCCCCAGAGGCTGGGAAGGGTTTGATGGTGGCTGCTGCCCCCTGCTGGGCAGTGACATTGCAACTCCAGGAAGGAGGGTTGTAGAGTAGAGAGAGGGTCTTTGCATCTATAGAGTCTGAGCCCTAGCCTTGGCTAGTTCCTTCTTTCAGCACAAGAGAAGCCTTGGCCCTATAGCCTTCACTTTCTTTTCTTCCAGAGTGTGCAGACCCAAATATTGCCATCAGTGCTATCTGGACCTTCAGAGACCTGGGGGTAAGAGGAGCCCGTCTCACCATCCTCCTGCCTCCCATCCCTAACTCTACCCTGATTGATAGAGCTGCTCAGGGTAGCCTGGCTATGCCCACCCTGGGGTTTACCTAGTGTCTCAGAATAGGCGTGGTGGCAGTAGTTGAAGGTACGATGGTTTTCCTGGCCCCTTTGGTCTCTTAAACCACGGTCTGTCTCCTACTCTCGAGTTTGAGGCAACACTTGCACTGAGGGTCTGAGGGGCCCGAGGTCGCACTTGCAGTTTGCTGGGGGACAGGCACAGCCCCTATTGTGAGTGCTTATAGCCCTTCCCTGTGGCCCAGGTGCTGCAGCAGACGCCCAGCCCTGCAGGCCCCATGCTCTACCTGTCCCCTACATTCACCAGCCGGGAAAATCAGGAAAAGCTGGAACAGTTCATCCGGCAGTTCGTTTGTAGCTAGAACTGTGGGGTGACTTCTCCGCCCCAGAACATAGCTGTGTCCTGGAGCCAGAAGACAGAGGGGCTGCACACCCTTACCTGAACTATAAAATCTTTTGTGCTTCGTTGTCCTTTGCCGTCTCTTGCGTTTTCCATCCTTTGGTGTATCTGTTCTCTCCTTCCCCACCCTGTGAGAAGGCCCTGTCTTGTTCCCTGAAACCCTAAAAGAAGACAAGCTGTAGCAGAAGTCAAGCTGCTGCTTTGGCTGAGAATTTTATTGACGAGGAGAGCAAGCTTCCTCTCCCCTCACTCTACCTGGAAGAGGCAGCTGGCACTGGGAGAGAATGGATGCCCCACCTCTAAGTCCAGGGTCTGTGGGGAGAACCCTCACACCACCTTGTTGATGATGATGCCTAGTTCTTCAATTTCACACTGAACTTCATCCCCCTTCTGTAAGAGAAGGTCAGGAGGACATCAGTCCTTTGGCTTCATTCAGGCCTGGATTTCACAAGCCTGCCAGGAATTCTGGTTCTTTGTTCCTTTTCCACCTTTTAATCAACCTACCTTGAGAAAGACTGGAGGTTTCCTGAACACACCAACACCTGGGGGGGTCCCAGTCAGGATGACGTCCCCTGGGTAAAGAGTAACGAACCTGGGGCAGAAGAGACAGGTGAGGCCAGAGCCACAGGGCTGGAAGGCTCAGCTCAGCCTCAGGTGGGTGTGTGGAGTAGGGCCCCATCCCACTTACTGGGAGACCCAGGCTATCAGCTCTTCCGTCTTAAACACCATCTGGTTGGTATTGCTGCTCTGGACCACCTCCCCGTTCACTCGGCAGCAGATCTTTAAGTTGTGTGGATCTGAAAATGTAAAGGTACCACCTTGGGGTTCTCGTTTTCCCTCAAAACCCTCCCTTTACTAAGAAAGCAAATGTACAACGTGGCTTTGTGACTGGCCAGATGAAAGGTCTGTCTGCGGGTCTCCCTGCATGTGCTCCTGGCACTTCACACCCACTCAGTACTCCCTACCCTGGAACTTTCTGTACAGACATTGGCCGCCTCAGGTCTCCATGCATCTACCACCTAGTAGAGCATCTGCCAGTGGTCACTGGGGTGGGTTAAGGAGGGAATGTCCCACAGCAGAGGCTGACAACTGCAGATATAAAAACGACTGGGTATCTGTACTGCGACAGGGTAACCACCCAGGCAGGGGCATGGACGCCTCCTGCACCTGACGGCAGGGGGCAGCTTACCTGTAACAGTGTCCTGGCTAATGAGCACCTTCGTCTTTTTTGCTTTACACACTCACACCCCCCTCGGAGCAGCTGGAACACAATTTCACTTCCCTGATGTCTGCACAGGGTGGTGTAAAGCTGGGCTGCGTGGACACATCGCCACCCAAATGGCTGTGTTCTGCCCTCTTAATGACGGGCTTTCCTCCTGGCTCACCTTGCCCTTGCTGCTTAGAATGGGTGCTGCCCTAGCACCCCTGGCTGCAGAGGTGCCACCATGTTCTCCCTCTCACTTCCTGGGGAAAAGACACGGGCTTTTGACAGCCATTTTCTGATGCTCAACAGCCAACTTCTACTTCTTTCCAACTTAAAGATGCTCACGGACAGTGGCAGCTAGAGAAGTTTACCAGCTCTGCAGGGAGGGACATGGAAGAAGGCCTGTGGAACTCGTGGCCTAGGTTGAGAGCTGGTCTCTAAAGACTCAGAAAAAGGCAACTCCACATTCCAATTTCCTGAGTGCGGCTTTTCTAAACACTGATGTGTCCACGTAAGAACAGGAAGAGTCACCATGTGGGCTATCCAAGACCTACCTGCTATACTGTCCTTGGTCACCAATGCAGGGCCCAGGGGGCAGAAGGTGTCAAAGGTTTTTCCCAGCAGCCACTGCTTTCCATTGCGTCTCATTTGCCAGTCACGAGCACTTACATCATGAGCCACAGTGAAGCCAGCCACATGAGCCATGGCATCTGTGGCCTTTAGGGGACAGGGGATTTGGCCAGATTGGAAGTTAGATCATCATGGTGACACCAACCCCCATAACCAAACCTTTATCCCATGTTAGTTGCCAAAACTAGCCAAAGATGGGCAAGGAATAAGGCAGTCAGGGAGCAGGTAGTTGCCAACCATTTCCCAATGCCAGAGATAGCTGGCATCTCGTCCACCTGACCTTGATGCGCTTGCCTTTCTTTCCAATGACCACAGCCAGCTCCACCTCCCAGTCCACCTCCTGCAGAGAAAGAAGCAGTGAGCTGCCTGGCTCCAGGGCCTATTCCCAGGCTGAAGGGGCTGTACACCGTGATTCAGGGTCTAGGTCTCTTAACAGTGGGGCTTGGCTGTGGGCCCACAATTATAATCACTATGCACCAGATGTAGTGAATGAGGGGGGAGGTGTGGCCCCTACTGTGTGCCAATAGCATCCTAAGTGCTTTCAGGTATTAACTCAATTGAAAAGAAATGGGCAGACACAGAAAAAGGAAAACATGCGCAGCCTTTCCCATTATCAGCGAAGTGCAACTATAAGATAGATACAACTTAGCCTTTCAAACTGCCTGCTCTTTCTACTGGTAACAACCAGAGCTGCTCTGAACACAGCTGACACCTGAACTTGGTCTCTAGCATTGCTCCCCACTAGATAGAATTGGGTTCCTTGGGGGAAATGGCTAATTCCAGGTCTGAGACAGTACAAGATGAGCGTGGAATATCTTGGCCAGAAAGCAAGGAAGTACTCAAAAAGTGACGGGGCTGGGGCCTACTTGAAGCCACCCACTGGCCAAATTGAGACCATCTGAGTATCAAAAAGAATGTAAGTGATGGGGGTGCCTGGGTGGCACAGCGGTTAAGCGCCTGCCTTCGGCTCAGGGCATGATCCCGGCATTATGGGATCGAGCCCCACATCAGGCACTTCAGCTATGAGCCTGCTTCTTCCTCTCCCGCTCCCCCTGCTTGTGTTCCCTCTCTCGCTGGCTGTCTCTATCTCTGTCAAATAAATAAAATCTTTAAAAAAAAAAAAAAAAGAATGTAAGTGATGGACTACAGCATATTGGATAAAATGAAAATCAGGAATATACAGTGCTACTAAAGGGACAGGAGTAAAAAAAGAAGGGAGGTTTCTTTTCTTCACAGAATGCCAGATAATAAGACCAGAAAAAGGCATGATAGAAAAATCGCCTTTTTCTAACCTCCAATACAATAATGGATTCAGGTGAGGATCCCTGGATGAAAAGTTGTGGGGCAATAAGATAGTCCACAGGGTCTCAAATTCCTACCGCCGTAGACTGCTTATTAATTACTACAGTGAAATGCACCTTTCCGATGAGATCTAGTGAACATCAAGTGAACCAAACTTTAGCCTCCCAATGGGGTGCAATACACATCTGTTGCTTCAGACTGAATGTGCCCCCTACTCCGAAATTCATATGCTGAAACCTGACCCCCAATGTGGTAATAGGAGGTGGAGCCTTTGGGAAGTAACTAGGTCATGAAGGTGAAGGTCTCATGAATAGGGTTAGTGCCCTTGCCCCTTCTGCCATGTGAGAAAACAGTGAAAAGACAGTCATCTGTGAACCAGGAAGCCGGCTCTCCCCAAGCACCAAATGTATCGGCACCTTGATCCTGGACTTCCCAGCCTCCAGAACTATGAGAAATAAATTTCTGTGGTTTATAAGCCACCCAGTCTGCAGTATTTAGTTGCAGGAGTCCAAATGAACTAACACCTATGCAGAATCCTTGACAAAAATGCTTAAATCTAATCATGAGGAAACCAAGTGTGGGATATGCTAAGATAACTTGCCAGGATTCTTCCAAAAGTCAGTGGCATGAAAGAAAAGGGCAGGGCGATTGTTTGATATCAGAAGTCAGTAAACTATGAGCCATGAGCCAGATCCAGCAAGCTGGATCTTTCCTAGAATACAGTCATATTCACTCATTTATGTACCAGCCACGGCTGCTTTCACATGACGGGCGAAGAGGAGTTGTTGCAACAGACACTCGGTGGCATTTGGAGTCTATTATTTACTGACTGACCCTTTCAGCAAGTCTGCAGATCCCTGTTCTAGATTAAAGGCCCTAAAGAGACATAACCAAGTACACTGCATGGCCTTGACTGATCCTGGTTCAACAACAACAACAAAAAAACAGAACCCAAATTAAGTCATCTTTGGGGGCAACTGGGAATATTCCCATTGGAGTATATACTAGGTATTATTCATGTTAATTTTCTTAGTGGGGATAGTGGTTATTATGGTCACGTAGGACACTATACTTATTCTTAGAAGATGCGTCCTGAATTTTATTTTTCTACAATTAAAGTATAATATTTTTGCAATCAATACAAAATCTGTTAATTTCTTTTTTTCCCGAGACCAGCCTTACACAGTATAATCCCGTGTAGTCTCTGCTGAATGTACTAAGCAACAGGTAGCTCCTTAGGCTGGCTGCTGAGTGCTAAGCACCCTTGTGATGGGCTGGTGACTGGGGGCCTATGAGGAGGCACTGACCTGGCTCTCCGGTGGGAGGATGACCTCGTCGTAGGGCCCCACGATGGAGCTGGCAAACTTGCTGAAGATGATGGGCTCCTTTGGCACTGGAACGTTCTGCTCTTTGCAGTGGTCCACGTAATTCATTCCCACACACACCACCTTGTCTGGCCGTGTGACTGGGGCCAGGAAGGTCACCTCTGACCGTGGTAGGACTGGCAACTGGGCAGCCAGAGCTCTGCAGAGACCAGAGCAGGAGAGAGGGATGGTCAGGAGCAGGCCAGCTACCCATGGGCATGCTGGGGAGGTACTGCAGCAGCTACGAGTTTTGCTTTTTCAAATACATCTTCTAGATCTATCAACCATCACAATCCGTGTGCGAACCAAACCCAGCTATTATCCTTTGATATCAGAGCACTGTTTACTTTTTAGCCAGTGTTGATTTCCTTTCCCCCATTAGGTAATACATGTCATGTAGGGGAATTCAAAGGTCCACGTGAGAAGACTGGAAAGGCCTCTCTTCTGCCCCTGCTCCATCCGGGGACACAGCTACCATGGCCTGTATAGCTCTACACAGCTGCTCTACACACACCCTTTTTCCTGTCCTTCTTTACACAAATGACGCACACCAAATACACCTTTTAAAAAAATACGTTATTTTTTGGAGATTTAGCTGTAACAGTATATACCTTTCCCCTTTTTGGACAGGACCGTGTATACCTGCGCAGTGCAGATTCACCCAATTACCTGATGAGGGACGTGGAAGAGTTTCCAATCTTGTGAGACTATGACAGTATCGGAAACACACTGTTACCAATATTGTGTGCTGTCAAACATTCGTATTTTTGACAGTTTAATATGTAAAAATAACTCAAAGTGGTTCTTAATTTACCGTTCATCAGATTCCACATGGCTCCTGACTTCAGTGAAGTCCCTATCTAATCTAGCCCAAACCCGAGAACCATCTCTAAGAACACCTCTCTGAAGTCCTCTCTCCTCTAAGGAGCCAAGAATCCAAAGACTCCCCCAAGCTTCCCAAGATGCCTCCTAGGACCCCAGATCCCCAACTTCTCAGGCAGACAGGAACTTAGTCCCCTGGGGAAGGCAGGGTGATGAAGCAGAGTTCTGGCTCCACCACAAAATATACGGCCTTGAGATAGTTAATCACCGTCCCTGGGCCTGAGGATGTTGTCATACAAGATTTCTAAGGCTCTTCACTAAGAGAAGAGGTGAGAAAGGAAAGGTAGGGTTACCCTGGTCACTTGCAAAAGAATTACCAGCTGGTTGTTTCCCAGGAGAGGGATGGGGGTGGGAAGAGGAGGGGGTAGCAGGGCAGCCATTGCAGCTGCCTGCTGATTTACCTTCTCGCCACTGAGAGAGTGGCCTCTCCCTGCTCCAGGAACTCCAACATTGTCTTAGGCAGTGTGGGGTCAAAGGCGTTGAGGTTGATGATCCCCCCATCATTCCCTGACTCCAAGCCCAGGTGAGGTCCCATCAGGTGGGGTGCCTGGAACTGCACCAGTCTCATCTTTCTGGAGGGTTGAAAGGGCCACTTCCGAGCCTGCAGCAGAGTTGTGAGCAACCTTTTACAGCAGACCAGCATCAGAGCTTATGAAGAAAAACGTGGGTCCTAGGGCACAGAGGGAACCGAAACCACCATCAGGATCCACCGAGTTCCCTGAGCTGTAGCCCAAGCCCTCTCCCCCCATCAGCCATTCCTGGCACAGCACAGCCCTGGAAGTGGCCCACACTTACTAGTTATTTCACTCTGTTACACTTTATCGGTCTTTTTCCCCCCTCAATTCAATGTGTGTAATGAAACATTTCTAGAGGAGTGACTACTTCATGCAGGCACTAACCTAGATGGCAGGGATTCCAGCGTTCCTTCAACCGGTGCTTTCTGCAGGCTGACACTGTCCCTGGCACCACTGAGGCACTGGGCAAACTATAGATCAGACATGCTCAGCCCTGCCATCCTGCTCTCAGAGGAGACTGATATTAACAACTAATGTCATAAGTAAGATCCAGCAATTGGGACTACTGCTGTGATGATAAAGGGTCCTGCCTTTGTCTAGTTCCTTGAGGAAGTGATGCTGAGCTGGGTTGGGCTGGGCTAAAATAAGTAGGACTAGAAATTAGCTAAGAGTGGGGCCCTGTATGGACAAGTGACCGCTGGTGAAACCGGCTTCACAGCTGTCACAGGCAATTTTTTAAAATGCCAGTTTGATCCTATAACCCTTCTACTGAAATGCTTTCCATGACTCACATTACCAAGACAAAACCCCTTCCAGGCCATCCTAGCCTTCTAGAGCAGCCCCCACAAACCTCTCCAGATGGTAATTAGTTTCTCCTGCTGCAGTTCAGGCTACCTGAGGGAAGAGGCTGCAGACAAAGGGCAGAGCTAAGCCTGACAGGCATCACTGGGCTGTCTCCTCTCTGGGTCCAGGACTACATCTGTCTCTCTCACCGCTGAGTCCACAGTGCCCAGCACTGTGCCTGGCACACAGAAGGCTCTACACTACACTCTGTTGAATCAACAAATGCCAGGAGCAGCGGCCTGACTTTTCACTACTTGGGAAAGCTTGGTGATTGTCAACATGGCTGTCTTCCCTTCTCAAATCGCTTAGAAGGTATCAACAGGACTCAGGTCCTGTTCTGAGTTCCAGACTTTACTCAAAGACAAACCCCATTCTCTTGTTTTGTTTCTAGTCTAAGTCTGGCCTTCATTCCAAACAGTCCCTGCCCTGCATAGGTCCTTGCTTTAAAAAGTAGCCCTTTATGCTCAGGCATGCGGAGGTAGTCCCAGACTCCTGGTCCTTACCCTGATGGTTCAATTTGCCATGTTCAGTTAAAGACTCATTAGACCCAGGTCACTGATCTGACCACTGTGGTGGCCAAGGAATTCGACCAGAAAACCAGGAGCTTTGAAACTTCGGCCCTCCTGTCTTACACAACCATGCTACTGTCAAAAATCTGTTCAAGCCAAAATGCGTGCAGACAGTCCACACACTGAAAAAATAGTTACTGCTCCCATTGAATGCCAGGTCTTATTTTAAGTGCTTTACCTACAATGTCTGATCGAATTCTCTTGACAACTGTGGAAGGGTAGATACTGTTAGCCTCATTTTACAGATAAAAAAAACAAGGCTCAGAAAGATGAACGGATTTGCCCAAGTTTCCAAGGAGAGAAAATAGCCCAAGAGGACCTGGATTCAAGTCCAGATGACCCTGAAATTCTTGGCTTTGGCCAAAGTGTCCTAGAGGTGGTAGGGGTTGGACTTCCAACAGGATATCTCCTAGAGGCCCATGGACACCCTGTCTGCTGTCAGCCCAGGAAAACTTGGTCACATGCTGGCTGCTGCTTCCGGGATATGGCTGGTCACCTGCTTTCCAAGATAACCAGGCCCCACTGACTATGTCCTTCCCACATGACAGGCACATTCAGGTTCTCATTCCACCCTACAATTCCTTCAGGTACCATGTTCCATTTTACATTAGCGGGCAATGAG
Source organism: Ursus arctos (assembly GCF_023065955.2). Taxonomy (NCBI): domain Eukaryota; kingdom Metazoa; phylum Chordata; class Mammalia; order Carnivora; family Ursidae; genus Ursus; species Ursus arctos. The sequence goes on along the minus strand of NW_026623100.1, from coordinate 51,722,450 downwards.
GCTTAAAGAAATCATTTGCCAAAGTACCAGTTAGAAAGTAGAGTGGCCCTGATACTTCTGCGGTAATCACGATGCAACAGACATGAGCTCAATTCAACTCCTGTTAAAGGGTCCTTAAGCAAAGTGGCAGATTCGAGGTGGAAACAGCACAAGCACCGCAGCTTGAGAGACGTGGGACCGTGTCCCACCACCCACTTGCTTGGCACCCTGCACCAGCCCCGCAGCTTTGTCTCCGGCACTCAGTGGGCGCTAACGAGGGCCCGCCCCGCCGGGTTCCTGTGGTCGCTGCGGCCGCGGATCCCGGTCCAGTCTTGACCTCAGCCGAAGACCTGGAGGGAGGCTGAGACCCGACCACAATTCCAACCTACCTGGCCGCGGCGACCGGTCCTGCCGGGTGCCCTGAGCTGCCGGGCTTGGGCTCACCAGTTTGGGGGCCAAGGTCAGCAGGCGCCTAGACACCTGCACCGCGTTCTGGAAACTGCGACTCTCCCGGGGATCTGCGAAAGCAGCGCGCCTGCTTTCCACTAAGACTTCAGCAGAGGGGGGGCGCTCCTTGGTGACGCCACGGAACAGCAGCCAATAGAAAGGCGCCTCATTCTGTCCCGGAAGTCAAGTCACGGAGGGGGCGGGCCTAGCGCTGGAAGGAAGGTTGTCTCTCTAGGGTTCCTTCACGCGTCTGGGCGGGGCCGAGGCAGGTGAGGCCAACCGTCGCCCGAGGCCAAATTCCCCGACACTCATAGTCGGGGCTCCCTGCACCTGCATGAATCTGACAGCGAGTGCTTCCTGAAAATCTGCGCCCTGGGCGCCTCCCTAGCCTCACCTGCGTTGGGCCCTGCTTGAGGCCAGGCACCGTTTTGACTGTTGGCAAAAGGTGGTGGAGGAGACCAAAATTATGGCGTCCTGGTTCACAACAACGAGTATTTTTGCCTTCTGATTCTGATATATCACTGAGACGAGAAGGAATGATTGCACCAATTTTACATATGGAAAACCCCAGGCGGAAGTGTTTTGCTCAAGGTGACACAAGGAGTGTGAGTAGTGGGACCAGCATTCTTGACCCCAAGTGCAGCCCTTTACTCCCATTCTCAAGCAGCCTTGTCTTCACATGCACAGTGTTGGGCCTAGGGCATGACAGTGGGAAGCATAACCTCCAGCATCAAAGAACAGGCATTCCAGTGCATAGGTGATTTAATTAAATAGGCAGGTACAATCCAGGAGGATTGTAGGCCTCTGGCATATGAAGACATAAAAAGGGCTCTAGGCAAGATGCCCAAGACTTAACCATGGACCAGATCATTCAGAGCTTTACTTGTCTCAAAAAAGAGTTAGAGCCTTATCTAAGCACACAGGAGGCCTCACAGCGGGTGTGCCATGGTTAGACTTGCATTTGAGAACTTTTGCCCTGGCCACTCCTCCAGGGCAAAGTGTCTGGATAAGAGTGGTGCAGGTGAGAGCAATGGTGTAGGTGGCTTGGTGTGTGGCAGAGATGGGGAGAATCCAGAGATGTTTAGAAGGTAGAACTGAAAGCCCTCAGTGATGATGACAAGAGGTGAGAGTGAAAGGGGAAGGAGGTCCAAGGCCAACTCCTAGGTCTCTGACCAGTGAATGGCACTGCCATTCATGGAGACAAGGGTTCTAGAAGGGCAGCAGGTCCAGGGAGAGGATGGTGAGCTCAGTTTTGGATGGGTTGTATTTAATGTGCCTGTGACACATTCAAGGAGGCGCTGCAGGGTGGGCAGTTGGAGACACAGGTCTTGGAACTTAGGGAATTAGCTTGAAGGCAGAGGTCAGCACACATATAGAAATGGACCTTGTGAGGGTAAGTATGATCAGGAGGAGTGTGGTAAAGAGAGCTTGGCATTGGGGCGCCTGGGTGGCTCAGCTGTTAAGTGTCTGCCTTCAGTTCAGGTCATGATCCCAGGGTCCTGGGATCAAGCCCTGCATCAGGCTCCCTGCTCTGCGGGAAGCCTGCTTCTCTTTCTCACACTCCCCTTGCTTGTGTTCCCTCTCTCGCTGTCTCTGTCAAATAAATAAATAAAATCTTAAAAAAAAAAGAAAGAGAGCACGCGCTTGGCATAAACCCCAATCAGGAGACCCATCATGTAAGGATTATCCAGAAAGACTGAAGGGAAACAGGGAGACAGGGGAACACATAACTTAGGCAAAGGTTTGGGACTGTACTTTCCAAATGCCAAGGAGAGGACTTCTGCTTCTGGACAAGAATCAAACAGGTGATGTCATTAAAGACCATGGTCAAAAAGATAGTAAGAGGATACTATGAACAAATCTACACACACACATTTGACAAGCTCAATGAAATGGACCAATTCTTTAAAATATAGCCTATCACAATTCACCCAAAATGAAATAGATAATTTGTATAGCACTGTTATCTATTGAGGAAATTGAATTTGTAACTTAAAAACTCCTAAAAAAGAAACATCCAGTCCCAGATGGTTTCACTGGAGAATGCTACCAAATGTTTAAAGAATGAACACCAATTCTACATAATCTATTTCAGAAATCAGAATAGGAAGGAACATGTCTCAATTCATTTTATGAAGCTAGTATTACCCGGATACCAGAAAACAAAGACAGTACAAAAAAGGAAACTGTAAACCAGTAATTCCTATAAATACAGATGGAAAAGTCCTTAACAAAATATTAGCAAATAAAATTCAGCAATATATAAAGATAATTCTCTACCATGACCAAACAGGGTTTATTCCAGGAATGCAAGTCAAGTTGAATATCCAAAAATTACTCAATATAATCCACCATATTAATAAGCTAAAGAAAAAAATCATGAAGTCATATAAATTAATGTAGAAAAATGTGACAAAATTCAACACCCATTCATGACAAATACTCTCAGAGAATGTAGAAGGGAACTTCTTCAACTTGATAAAGAACATCTAACAAAAAGCCTACAGTTAACATCATAGTTAATGGTGAAAAACTGAAACCTGGAATTGGGAACAAAGAATGCCTGCTCCTAACACTTTCTTTTTTTTTTAAGAATTGATTGGTTGATTGATTGATTGCACAAGTGGAAGGGGCAGAGGGAGAGAGAAACTCAAGCAACTTCCTGCTGAGGGCGGAGCCTGATTCGGGGCTTTATCTCAAGAGGCTGAGATCCTGACCTGAGCCGAAATCAAGAGTTGGACACTTAATGGACTGAGCCACCCGGGGGCCCCACTACCACTCTTAATCGTCAGAAATTTTAGCTAGCGCAATAAAGCAATGAAAGGAAATAAAAAGCATATAGATTGGAAAGGAAGAAATAAAACTATCCCTTATTTGCAGATGAAATGGTTGTTTTCATAGAAAATCCATAGGGGGGGAAACCTCCTGGGAATAAGAAGTGAATTCAGCAAGGTCACAGAGTACAAGATCAACATGGAAAAATCAACTGTACTTCTATATACTAGCAATGAAAATGTGCATCCTGAAATTTAAAATATAATACTATTTGCTCCAATAAAAAGAAACACTTAGGTGCAAATCTAACAAAACATGTTCAGGACCTGTATGCTAAAAACCATAAAACACTGATAAAAGAAATCAAAGATCAAAGTAAATAATGAGACATATCATGTTCACAGACTGGAATACTTAACACAGTGAAGATGTTAATTCCCTACAAACTAATATACAGGTTTAACACAATTCCTACCAGTATCCCATCAAGACTTTTTATACATACAGATAAAACTATCCTAAAATTTGCACTGAAAGGCAAAGGAACTAGAATAGCTAAAACCGTTCTGCTACAGAAGAAGAAAGTGAGAATAATCAGTCAACCTGATTTCAAGACTTCTTATGTAGTTGCTGTAATCAAGATTGTGTGGTACTGGCAGAGGAACAGACAGATCAATGTAACAGAAAAGAGAACCCAGAAATGGACCCACAGAAATATGCCCAGCTGGTTTTTGAGAAAGATACAAAAGCAATTCAAAGGAGGAAGGACAGTCCTTGCAACAAATGGTGCTGGAGCAACTGGATATCCATCTCTTTAAAAATGAACCTTGACCTAAACTTCATAACTTATACAAAATTTAACTCAAAATGGATCACAGATTTAAATTTAAAATGTAAAATTATCAAGCTTTTAAAAGAAAATACAGGAGAAAATCTTTGAGACATATGGCTTAGTGAAAGTTTCTTAGACATTACCCCAAAAAGCACAACGCAGGGAAAAAAAACCAAGTAGTGGACTTCATCATAATTAAAAACTTTTGCTCTGCAAAAGGATGTTAAGAGGAGGAAAGAACAAGCTACAGACAGGGAGAAAATAGTTGCAAACTACATATCTGACAAAGAACTCATATCTAGGATATATTTCAAAAAACCCACAGCATATAGACTTGTCGAATCACTATGCTGTATACCTGAAACTAATGTAAAATGATGTCAATTACACTTCACTTAAAAAAAAGAAAAACCCTGAAAAATCAACAGAGGAAAAAACCCATCTAATTAGAAAATGGATAAATGACATGAAGAGATGTTTCACTGAAGAAACTATACAGATGGCATATGATCACATGAAAAGATGTTCAACATCTCTATAGAGATTAGGGGGTGCAAATTAAGACCACAATGAGATATCACCGCACTATTAGCACAGTTTAAAAAAACAGTGGCAATACCAAATGCTGGAGAGGGTGCAGATAACTGGATCTCTTACACACTGCTGATGGGAATGTCAAATGCCATAGCCACTCTAGAAAACAGTTTGGGTGTTTCTTAAAAAACTAAACATGCATTTACCATATGGCCCAGAAACTGTAATCCTGGGCATTTATCCCAGAGAAATGAAAACCGATACGTGATTGTTCATAGCAGTTTTATTTGTAATAGCTAAAACCATGGGAACAACCAAAGTGTTTTACAATAGGTACTGGTTAAACAAAATGTGGTACATCCATACCATGAAATACTACTTGTCAATAAAAAGGAACCAACTTTGGATATCCACAAAAACTTGGATGGAATTCAAGAGCATTATGCTGAGTGAAAAGGGCCAATCTCAAAAGGTCACATTCTGTAGGATACCATTTATATAGAACATCTCAAAATTACAGAGATGGAGAACAGATTAATGGTTGCTAGGGGTTACAGATGGGAGTTTTGGTCTTTCGTGAAAGGGAATGAAAAAATCTTTTAAGCCACTGTTATTTTGGATCCATTACTTGCAGCCATATATGATCTGAACCGATAAGTCTCCTCCCACACCCCATTTTCTTTAATTTCCTCCTCCATCTCAGTCTCTTTCAAACTCACCTTCTTCCATCCAACCTATAGATGTTGGCATCTCTCAAGGCATGCTCCTTACTGCTCTTCTCCCCACTCAGTACGATCCCTAAGCAACCCTTTTCATGTGTGATGGTTTAATGATCACCATAGAATGAGGTCTCACATGAACCCAACTGACTATGGGACATCTCCATTTTGATGTCTCAAAAGGACCATCAAGAACATGTCCAAGACTGAACTTAGAATTTTTCCACATCCAACACAGTCTTTGTCTCTCAGAGATGTCAGGACCCTCCGTCCAGCTGGGCAGTTTCCAAATCAGAATTCAGTCCTTGCCCTTCCCACATTTTCACTTCCATTTCCAACCCATCTTCATGTCCTAGCAACAGTACCTCCCCAAATCTGAACTGTTGGACTTCCCAGCATCCCAGGCCAAACCACTAATCTAACCTACCTGACTACAGTCCTGCTGTGCCTCTGTGATGATTTTTTTTTTAAAGATTTTATTTATTTATGTGACAGAGAGACAGCCAGCGAGAGAGGGAACACAGCAGGGGAGTGGGAGAGGAAGAAGCAGGCTCCCAGCGGAGGAGCCTGATGTGGGGCTCGATCCCACAACGCCGGGATCACGCCCTGAGCCGAAGGCAGACGCTTAACGACTGTGCTACCCAGGCGCCCCTCTCTGTGATGATTTTAAAACATGTCCACAAATTCTCTGACGCTCCTTCTATCAATAAGAGGTATCTAATTTCCAGCACCTTCTCTGTGGGCTTAGTGACACTTCTACTAAATGGAGTGTGGTGGATGATGCTGCCTGCCTGCCGGGCTAGTGTGCTAGTCTGCTGGGGCTGCCTTCCGAGGGGGTGGCTTAAAGAACAGACATTCGTTTTCTCACAGTTGTGGAGGCTGGAAATCTGAGATCAAGGTGTTGGCAGGTTGGGCGCTTCTCAGGGCTCTCTCCTTGGCCTGCAGATGACCACCTTCTTGCTGGCTTTTCACACGGCCGCCCCTCTGTGCATGCACCCCTTGTGTCTGTGTGTCCAACTTTCCTCTTATGAGGACACTAGTGACACTGAATTAGCGTCCACCCTAACAACCTCATTTTAATTTAATTACCTCTTTAAAAGATTTATCTCCAAATACAATTCTGAGGTACTAGGGGTTGGGACTTCAACATACGAATTTTGGAAGGACACAATTCATCCTATAACAGCTAGGTAATAAAGGGCGGTACAGCCTCTTCTTGGCTCTCTCAAGACAGTATATCAGTCTGGGTCCAATCAGGAAAGAAATCACAAGGTAATTTGAACAGACTTAAGTTTAACATAAGGAAGTATTAACTATAATGGGATTGGCGTCATGAGGGATCGCGGAATAAGATTCTAAAGAATATAAAAGTATCAGATACAAGGAGAAGTCAAACCCTTAAGACTCAAGGGAACACTCAAGGAAGAAACCCGCCAGGGCTGAGATCCAGACCTGTAGGAGCTGGCAGAGATGTTTAGTGCTGGGCTGGTGAAACCAACTAGAAATCTGGAGCTCACTTGAAATCCACCCTCTAGGGTACTGGCAAGATTTTGCTGCAAGCGCTCGGTTACAAAGCCACCTGAGGAAGGGGGTGCCAAGGGAGGCTGCTGGCCCCAGATGCTGCTGGTACCACGTACTGCAGGAGCTGGGCACCGGAGAAGTGGGGAATGCTGCAGGATCCCGCTGCTGGAGAAGCTGCCCATGCTGCAGGAGCCTGGCTAAGGAGAATGCAGACACCAGGAAGCAAAACGCTTTCCTCCTGGAATGTCTCTGCAGTGCCCTCTGCAGACAGTGCTTCAGTGTCAGCTGGCCAGGAGAAAACATTTAAAGGGCCTGGGTCCCTTTTGACAGAGTAGGCAAAACAGGTGAATCTGGAGCCGACAAGCAATAAATAGGTAACCGGCACAGTCCAACCCTTTGACTTCTCTGCTTCCATATGCACCCTTGACACATATTTGAATTCTGTACATCAACAAAACAACTCTTGATTGCTATTGAATATGAGATTACGCTTCCTAGGAGTGAAGAAGTTCTCACCCTTTCCCCAAGAGTCAACAGTATCCATCACAAATTTAGTACCAGCCCTGGATTAGAATACTCTGTTGCCTAAAATGTAAAATTAAGTTCTGATAACTTGTGTATAAAGGAAAATTGGGAAGGAGAGAGGAACAAACGGTTAGCATATCCAAATGTAACAATCAAATAGAAAATAAGCAAAACTTTTCACGGAACTAGAACAATCCTAAAATTTGTATGGACCCACATAAGATTTTGAACACCAAAGCAATTTTGAAAAAGAAAAGCAAAACTGAAGGCATCACAATTCCAGATTTCAAGTTATATTACAAAGCTGTAGCAATCTAAACAGTATGGTACTGGCATAAAAATAGACACATAGATCCATGACACAGAACAGAAAACCCAGAAATAAACGCACAATTATATGGCCAATTAATCTTTGGCAAAGGAGGAAAGTACATGCAATGGGAAAAAGACAGTCTCTTTAACAAATGGTGTTGAGAAAATTGGACAGCTACATGCAAAAGAATGAAACTGGACCACTTTCTTTCACCATACACAAAAATAAACTCAAAATGGATTAAAGATCTAAATGTGAGACCTAAAGCCATAAAAAATCCTAGAAGAGCACACAGGCAGTAATCTCTCTAACATCAGCCACAGCAACATTTTTCCAGATATGCCTCCTGAGGCAAAGGAAATAAAAGCAAAAATAAACTACTGGGACTACACTGAAACACAGTTTCTGCACAGCAAAAGAAACTATCAACAAAACTAAAAGGCAACATACTGAGTGAGAGAAATTAGCAAATGACATATCCAATAAAGGGTTAGTATCCGAAATATACAAAGAACTGATATAATACAATAACCAAAAAATAATCCAGTTAAAAAATGGGCAGAAGACATGAACAAACATTTCTCCAAAGAAGACATCCAGGTGGCCAATAGACACATCAAAAGATGCTCAATGTCACTCATTATCAGGGAAATGCAAGTCAAAACTACAGTGAGAGATCACCTCACAGCTGTCAGGATGCCTACAATCAAAAACACAAGAAACAAGTGTTGGCGATGATGTGGAGAGAAAGGAACCCTCGTGCACTGCTCGTGGGAATGCAAACTGGTGTAGCCACCAGGGAAAACAGTATGGCGGTGCCTCAAAAAATTAAAAAATAGAACTACCCTATGATCCAATAATTGCACTACTAGGTATTTAACCCCAAAATACAAAAGCACAAATTACTCAAAGGAATATATGCACCCCTATGTTTACTGCAGCATTATTCACAACAGCCAAACTATGGAAGCAGCCCAAGTGTCCATCAACAGGTGATGGTCAAAGAAGTGGTGTGGCTGTGTGTGTGTGTGTATAATAGAATATTATTCAGTCATTAAAAGAATGAAATCTGCCATCTGCAACAACATGGATAGAGCTAAAGAGTCAGAAAAAGTCAGAGAATGACAAATATATGATCTCACTCATATGTGGAATTTAAGAAACTAAACAAATGAGCAAAGGAAAAAAAAAAAAAGACAAACCAACCAACAGACTCTCAACTATAAAGAACTGATGGTTACCAAAGGGGAGGTGGTGGGGGTAGAGGGATGGGGGAAATAGGGGATGGGGATTAAAAAGTATACTTATCGTGATGAAAAGAATGATTTAAAAAAATCAATGAAAAAAAAAACCAAAAACAAACAAACGAACAAAAAGCAGCAAAACTCCTACAGTTCTCCTTTCTGCAGTTTGCCACAAGGCTGTAACCAATATTGCTAGCTTTCTTCTTTCACTGCACACTAAGTATTTCCCCTGCCCTCAATGAGAACCTCAACTGGTCAGGGTTCTTTACCTAAAGGAGTGACCTAAACTCTCATTCCTGAAAGGTTTGAGCGCTCAGTTGTCCTGCTTTTTTGGTTTCTGTGGTTTTCCATTAACCTTTGCTGTTGTTGTATTTCTCATTAAACTTTACTAATATGGGTCCTGTGAGGGCAAATCTGCCCCTTCCATGGGTCCAATGTAATCCACGTGCCACCAGGTGGCTAGCTGGTGCCACAAGGAACGGTGCCGTATCAGGGGTTGACACTGATCTCTGCAGATTAGGCACTCGGCAGCACTGTTAGGTCAGTCTTGGTAAGAGGAAGTGCACACTGCTGAGACCATGTATGGACCCTATTTTGGCAACCTGGTCACTCTGTTCATGGCTCCATTGAGCAAGCACCAGGGTGGCTGGGGAGAGAGGCTAACTCACATCCAGAGTATGTCACTTTGTCCACCTATTGTTAAGTGTCTCCTCTGCAATGGATGCCTTTTGGTGGGTATTCACATGTACATTACTATTTTCATAGAGGTCCATCCACATACCTCTTCTCCAGACTTACTTGTCATCAGTTGTGATAGTAATTTTACGTGTCCACTTGGCTTGGCCACAGTGCTCAGGAATTTAGTCAAATATTATTCTGTATGTTTCTGTGAGAGTGTTCTTTGGATGAAATTAAGATTTAAATCAGTGGAGTTTGAGTAAAGGAGACTGCCCTCCATAGTCCAATCCGTTGAAGGCCTTAATAGAACAAAGACTGATACCTACCCACCCCCACTCCAAGCAAGAAGGAATTTTGCCAGCAGATGGCCTTTCAACTCAAACTGCAGCTCTTCCCAGAGTCTCCAGCCTGCTGGCCTACCCCGTTAGATTTTGGGACACACAAAGCCTCCACAATCACATGAGACAATTCCTTAAAATGTCTATCTATCTGGGCACCTGGGTGATGCAGTCGGTCGAGCATCTGACTCTTGGATTTGGCTTAGGTCATGATCTCAGGGTCGTGAGATCAAGCCCCGCGATGGGCTCCACACTCAGTACAGAGTCTGCTTTAGTTTCTCTCTCTCCCTCTGCCCCTCCCCTTTCCACGCACACACGCTCCATCTCAAATAAATAAATCTGTTTAAAAATCTATCTACCTATCTATCTATCCATCCATCTACTATGTTGGTTCTGTTCTCTGGAGAACCCTATTACACCAATCTTCCATTCGTGTTCCTTCCCAGTCCTTAACCATTAACAACTGATCATGAATCAATAACCAGTAGATTCATACTTCTGGCCATCTCTCACTCCAGAAAATCAAACATATTGCCCAAAGTTCTAGCCATAGGGAAGATTTTTCTTTACCACTGACCTTCAAGTTCATCCCTGAATGAGAGTCATGACACCTTGTAACTTTGGGGAAGTATAAGCATCCTACCATGCAGACCCCTCTGTAAACCATGCTTGAATTTTTTCATCTTCGGTAAACTGATCCCAAAGACCATCCCAGGAAGGCTTGCACGTGGGTTGAGAGAGAGGCGGCAATGCAAATGGAATTGGTGTGAAGAGAATGTGTCACCTGCTTGTGCAATTTAGTTCTATCTTCCACACCTGCCTGAGCTTGGACTCTTCTCTACCATTTCCATTTGATGACAGATTGATGCTGCATGTGTCCAACCTTATGACTGGGGGGGGGGGGGAGTCCAACAACACCCAGATTATTTGGGAAGCTCAGCACCTCATATCCCATACTTAGGTGCTGAGTCTCTAACACAGCCCAATAGCAAGCCAGAGCTGTTTCTCGAAGTGAGAGCAGGTATTTCAGAAGAGGGTATATAGATATGCTCCACAGTCCTAGAACCTGGACCATAATGATTCTCTTACCAGTGCTTTCTAGAGGCTCCATATAGCGTCCCTATTCACCATAAACTTCAATGATCAGATGACTCCTACCCCAGCCACTGTCTAACTGCAAGGGCACGAGAGACCTAACACAAGCATCACCGTGAGATGTAATAATAACCAAGAACTGCTATTCCGCAATAGCGGACCATGACAGCCTCCTCTCTGGTTTCCCTGCATCTTCTCTGGCCCCCTCCAATTTGGTGTCCACATTCCAGACAGAGGGGCATTTTCAAAACACTGACTTGACAGAACACTCATCAGTGGCTTCCTGCTGCTCTCAGGCTATGCCCAAGCCTTCAGAGGACCTCCCCATGTTACCTGCATTTGCGCTCATGGTTCCGGGCTCCATGTCCCACCAATCTAACCCAATTCTGGGCAGTGCTGTCTCCCTCCCATGCCACAGTCCTTTATGTGACTCACTCCTACTCATCCTTCAGGTTCAGCTCACATGCCACTTCCCTCCAGAAGCCTCCTGAGGTAGTATGGCCTGTCCAAAGGTTCTCACAGAACAAGACCTCACTTTTGTGGCTGTAGCACTGGTTGTAAATTTAAACTCTCTTGAGTGACTTAAGTAATGCCTTGTTTCCAAGAAATTATAAGTATTCTGCCATTTTATCCTCAGACCCCAGCAGAGTGCTGGGTGTAAAACGGTTGTTTTTTTATAATGACGAAAGAATGGTGAAGTATGGGCCCAGGGCTGGGATGGATGGGAGTTGGAGTGAAGATGCCTTCCACACCAGCGTCTTGATGCCTGTCCCACATACACAGGGGACACAGCCCAGGGTGGAGAGACACAAGTTAGAGACCATGGTCTCCCTCCTTTGGGCCCCATTTGCTCTGCCCAGGACAAAGTTCCACTTGGGGCTGGGGAAGTTTGTCAACAATGCAGGGAACTTGAGGATTTCACAATACTGGTTGGGCTGGCAGCTGACTGTGGGGGACTGACAGCCTGCTCTTTGGGGCTTTATTTTTAGTTTGTGGATGTTTTACTGTATTTGGTAATTTCTCAAAACTGGGAAAAAGCACTGTCTGGCTTCTGCTCCTGGATCAGGACAGCCAGAATTGCTCAGGAAAGGAAAAATGGAAGAGAGAGGGACTGGGCTGGGCTGAGCGCGGGGGCTAAGGCCCCCTACAGTGCAGGCCAGAGGAGATGTTTCAAAGAGACTTTGACCCTGGTGCTGTGGGAGAGCTGAGCCCATGACCCAGCAGATTCAGGGCCCTGACACCTGGCCCCACCCTGGGCTGTCTGCCATGGGCTCCTTCCCTATAACCTTCAGTTCAGCAGCATTACTGACCACTCCCTGCCCCCATGTGCCTGCCCCAGTGCCAGTCCTGGGCTCCAGGAGGGAACACTATGGCTCCCGTTTGCAAGATGCCCACAGTCTGGCAGGAGAGACAGCACCCGCCATGCTGGCTCCAGACCCCCTTCCTTCCGGGCCCGCTGGAGTCTGGAAAGCACGTTCACCACCCCACAGCTGAGCTTGACATTATGGCTCACAGCAATCGAGAATTTTTCAGGAAAAGTGCCAGTCAACCAGTTCTAATTGGCTTAAGGGGGTAGGGGGTGAGCAGGGGAATCCTATTAGCGGCTCATAAGCGGAGAGTCTAAAGACTGGGAGGGGGCTTGCTTAAGACACAGTTTGATTTTGAGCTCAAGGGCCACCCCCTGCCCTCACTTGCCTTCCCCGGACCTTGCATTCTCTGTCTTCATCCCTCAGTCCGGCCATTTTCTGCACAAGCTTCATTCCTGTGGCTCCCGGCAGTGACAGAGCTGCACGAAGAGCTACGGCCCTTACACGCCGCAGCTTCCGAGAATTAGGCCACAGCGTCTTTCCCAGCATGCCCAGCACATGTTTCCCTGGACCTCATTGGCTGTGATCTGGTCAGGTGCCCGCCCCTCAACCAATCACTGACAGGGAAAGGTATTGCCTTGCTTGGCTTGGAGGTAGCGTGGCTGCCAAGGCTTCACCATTGGGGAGTGAAGGAGGGCTCACCTGGAGACGATGGGAGGCTACTGCCGGGAAAAGAGGGAGGATGCCGGAGGCGGAAGGCTTGGTGACCTTCCTCGTCCCCATGGTGTTCAGGGACGTCAGCGAGAGCGAAGTTTATGAAAGCTTTTTGTTGCTAAGAGAAGGAGGGGCCCTCTCGGGTAAAGGGATGGGGGTAGACGTAAATCCTGCCTTCACTGGAGGGTTGGGTAGTGTTCAAAGCCAGCTGAGAGAGCTGAACAGAGGGAGCCCTGTGCCCAGATTAAGGTGCAAGAGCAAAGACAGGTGAATTGGAAGCTGGGGTTTCCTGCTAGAGAAACAGACAAAACAAAAAAGTACCCAGCAGTTGTCAGGGAGCCCCGTTCTAAGGCTGATGGCCCTCGGCAGTCAGGACAACCGTCAGAGCGAGGTTTATGGGTCGGACGGTCCCCTAACTGGTGCCACCGGCATCCAAGGGAAGGCTGCGCTCAGGTGCTTGTTCAGGAGGAGCCTGAATCCCTTCCAGGGCCACACCGGGACTTCCTGTCAGGCCACTCTCATTACACTGCCCCTTCTCTGGGACCTCTCAGCTCTGGCCAAGGTCCAATTAAACCTGTATCTTCCCCTTCAAGATATGTGCAATTTCTTGCATGAATGGGCAGGGGTGTGGGTGCAATGGTTAGAGAGTTTCTTACAGATCCTCTCATTTTGACTCTCCCTGCTTAGGGAAAAGGTTATTCCTGGCCACGCTGTCTCTGATTCTGGCCTACAGGCACCATTCTCTGTGCAGATTGGACCCTACCTATACCCCACTCTCTAATCTCTGAACCCTGCAGAGCTCACTTTGCAGGCCACTAGATTCTGAAATTCTCCTTACAACAAGCTAGTTCAGACAAAGTCCATGTGATTATAGCTGGCCCACGTGAAACCAGAGATGACTGGCCTCTGATATTCCCCTAACCTGAAGGGTTAGGGCTCATGTGAGGGGGCAAGGAGGGGGGCTGGTACCCGCTTTGGGCTGGCAGGAGTGTCAAAGCCTTACTGACTCTGCAGCACAGCTCCTGTCTGGAATGTGTCAGGGAAGGCAGGACAGACAAGGCAAAAAAGCTCCCAACCACTCTAAACAGACATCACAAATACTTACACTGAGGAGGGTCCCTCAGTTCCTCACTTTGAGGAACCTCGCTGTTTCCTCTTGTTTTACTCACAATTCTATGGGAAGTCCAGGTTCTCCTGCCATCCTCCCAGATGACCTCCCCCCCTCCATGTGCCTCGTGGTATCTTCCCTCATGATCTGAATCATGGCCTTGGACTTTTTGCCTTCTGGGTCCCCAGGACTTGAATTTCCCAAAGGCAGAGACCGTGGCTTATCCACGGTGGTCTCCTCACATTGCAGCCCACACCTGGTGTGTGGGAAGGTGTCTAATAAACATAGAATGATGCCTCCCTTAGCGAAGGCCAAGGATTTTGCACCTTGGCAGGGGCAGGGAAAAGGATTACTGGAGTGTCACCGCCTGGTGTGAAGGAGGCAGAAAACCACCAAAAGCAGACACGCAATGATTAGAAGCTCACAGAAAACAGGCAGCTCGGCAACTTTGGGAGCCTCTGAGGCCGCAGCAGAAGTGAAGGACAAGGACGCTGTTACTGAAAGCTCCAGGGCACTGAGCAAAGATTAGCCACAGAAGGATGCCGAGAGATTGCAAAAAGATCTCAGTCCCCACAAGTGGTTATAGGGGAGGGTGTGGTGGTTTCAAAGTTCTCTTCTGTCAGGATCACACTCTCAGCTGTTTGAAGCCTGCTCTACACACAGCTCCTTCCCATAGGGTCTCTGACAGCCCAGATGTAGCCCAGATGTTTCTGCGACAAACTATTGTCTCCTGTCTGGCTTTCTAGACCCGAAAGGGTGTCATTGGGTTTTTCAAGCTTTTTTCACGATTTTCAAAAGAACCCAAACATTAACTTCCTTGCTGTGGGCTGGAATTAAATCAGTCCCGTGTGGTCACAGTTACGCAGTCTGATGAGTAGTTTTGTGTGTTCTGGTTAATAAAATAGGGACTGACGGTGTGTCCTCTCCCCTAGCACCCAGCTCGGTAGACTCTTGTGGAATTATTACTTGATCAAGTCTTTTTTTCTGAAGAAAAATCACGTGGAGAATGAGGCAGAAATATGAAAATGTCTTTGGGCTGTGAAAGAAATGACAAGTAGCTTCCCTCCCTAGTAGTTTCCTCCGGGAGCCTGAGGGCAGGATCTGTGTGTTGGCCCGTTGGCGGTGCAGTCACCCCTGGTGGTCAGTGGGGAGCATAGCACTTGTAACCACAAGCAAACGGCATCTCCAATAAAACCTCCACGTGGGGAAGAAAAGAGAAGCCATGCATCTTCTACATCGTAGGCTGGCCATCGCTCTGGAAAGCTGTGCAGCAGAACACGATGGGGAAGGGCATGGGCTCCTTACCCAGTGTCTCCGGGCCTCACTTTTCCCCTTCCCCGCAATCAAGGTAACAAGGAGGGGCCTCCTGGGTAGGCCGGTGTGAGTGAAGGAGACAAGCCTGGCCACGGGTCCTCTCTCCTGTCTGGGGCAGGTCAGTGTGGCCACACAGTGAGTGGTGGCAGGAGGATGGGGCACGTGGACAACAGGTTGCTGATGCGGCCTGACTGGCAAGGATTGCACCTCCTTAGCCACCTGGTCCCCAAATAGGCTTTGGAAGTTACCATCACAGGTTTATTTCCAATACCTGGAAACTCCTTTGAAACATCTGTCCTTTCTCTGGCAGCTTATTGATATAAGCCTCCCTTCTATAGAAAGGGAAAAAATACTTGAAAACTTCCGTGGGGTAAAAAGGAAGACGTTCATATTTACCGAGAGGGTAGTAAATATTCATATTTAACTATTGTAACAATTCTATCAGAGTATTGTTTTCCTGCTCATTTTTCAGTATGGAAACAGGCTCAGCAAGGTAAACTGACCAGCTTAGGATGAAATAGAAAGCTCTAGAACCAAAGCATGTGCCCTATGCCCTAAATGTTATAGGGCCTTAGAGATGTAGCATGTCTGGAGGTTACAGAGATGTGTAAGGACACAGTTTTTCTCTACCTCAGGCAGGGTGGAGAGGAGGAGATTTCCATAAGAAGTCCCCCTCAATCCCCAGCACCCCCACCACCTTGGGCATCTCCACCCCTTCTAGTCCGGACTTCTGTTGATTACCGGGTGGTAGGTCCCTTCATGCTGGCCCACATAGCTGACCGGACCGCCCCGACACCTGTCCCGTGACAGCCAATCCACAGGCTGCTGGTGGCGCTGTAGGAGAAAAGCCACACGCAGCAGGAAGGGTGGTGATTCCTCTGGGGGCAGTGCGAGTGTGCTCTCCAGAGGGAAAGAGGTTTGGTAGCAGGAAGACACATTGCACATGCCAGGGAAGTAGAGTCAGCAAGCAGCCACGTTTCGCAGAGCCAGGGGAATGGACTTGATATTTACTGCTCTCTGGGCTCTTCGTGCTGCTTACACATCAGACCTCGTAGCTGGGGGAGATGAAGTAAACCTCTCAGAATTTTCCTTAGTGTCTATTGATGGCAAACTCTCTCAAGTTATGTTGATCTGAAAACATTTTTTATGTTGCCCAGGCTAAAATTCCAGGCTGGCAGTTATTTTGAACAAACTGAAGATAGTCCACTGTCTTTTAGCATCATTGTCACCAATGAGATGTCATTTGTCAGTCTGTTGCTCTTTCCTCTCTGGCTGGCTTGGTGATCTTTGTCTTTGGTGTTCTGCGGTTTCAGTATACTATGTCTTAGGTGACAGTCTCCTTTTATTTAGCCTGCTTGGGACTTGTTTGAATTTCTTAAATCAGTGTATTCGTGTCTGTAATGATTAATCTTCTGTGTCCAGGCACCCTTCATGTTTGTCTAAACTATGGTGCCTAACACTAGTCTAAATGTTGCTGTGAAGGTATCTTGTGATGTGCTTACTACTTAGAATCAGTAGACTTTAAGCAGGTTCCCCACCAGAATGTGGGTGGGCCTAGCCAATCAGTTGAAGGCCTTAAGAGCAAAAACTTAGGTTTCCTGGAAGAAGAAGGAATCTACCTCAAGACTACCACAGAATTTTTGCCCCAGGTTCTACCCTGCTGGTGGGCCCTGTGAATTTTGGACTCAAGATTGTAACTTCAACTCTTGCCTGAGTTTCCAGCCTGCCACCCTGCCCTGCATATTTCAGACTTGCCAGTCCCCACAATCATGTGAGCCAATTCCTTAACACCCATCCCCTTCGGCCAGGAGAACCATGATGAAAACAGCGTTAGTCAAGTCTGGAACTTCTTGGGGGGGATTCCATTGAGATTTAAGGTTTACTTTCTTGCTCTAGTTTCTATGTTTCTTTACGTCTATGTAGTTTGTATTTATATCTCTGAGTTACAATTTGAATAATTTCTTTAGATTTAGATTTCCAAGTCACTGATTCTTTTGTCAGCCGGGTCTGATTTACTGCTAAATCCATTCCTTGAGTTTTTAAATTTAGTCACTACATATATATTTCCCCCCCCAGAATTTTAGATTCTTTTTTCAGATATGCTTAGGCATTCAGTATAGTGTTTTCTACATGCATTTTCAAGGTTGCCTTTTATTTCTATAAACATATTAAATATAGTCATTTATTGTGTCTGATAACTCCATTATCGGAAGCCCTCTGGGTCTGTTAATGCAGCCTGTTGTTTCTGCTAAACCTCACTTATGGTGTCTTGTTTCTTTGAATACTCAGTCATTGTTGACTGAAATCTGCTCATTTGCTTTCGACTTTAGAGATCACTACAAATTAAATTCTCCATCATATTTTCTGTGTGAATTTGGCTGCAAACTCACCTAAAGTTTAGCTCATGCTTCCTAATATTTTTGAAGATTTATTTATTTTAGAGAGCATGCACGCAGGGTGGGGGCAGAGGGAGAGGGAGAGAATCTCAAGCAGACTCTCCTCTGAGTTCTATCCCAGGACCCCAAGATCACAATCTGAGCCAAAATCAAGAGTCAGATGTTCAACTGACTGAGCCACCCAGGAGCCCCACATGCTTCCTAATTTTAGGGGTGAATTTTCCCAGCTTTAGGGGTGAATTTTCTCAGGGGCTTTAGATAGTCAACTTTTCTTGCAGCCTCCTGGGAGAAAAGGTGGGAATGGCTGGGTTTGCTTCTATTTCACGCTCATTATCTCCAAGGGTGTAATTGGGGCCCCAGTTCTGTGGAGGAAGGATTTCTCGATAGACTTCTTACCTGGGTGGATCCTGGGCTTGATCTCTTTTACGTTAGGCTTTGGAAGGATGTGAAACCAAAGCTCAGCCAAGCTCACCTGTTTTAAAAAGTCCATTCATGGCTCTGCTTACATCTCTGAATTTCCACATCCACTCAGCTCCTGGTCCAAGAATGCTTTACCTTTTGGTCAGTTCAATGATGATTCTAAGAAGCTATTTTATTCTAGATTTTTAGTTGTTTTCAGTGGAAGGAATAATAAAGTTACCTAGACACTCTGTGTTATTGGAAACTGAAGTGCCTATATTTTTAAATGGTAAACCTTGCATTTCTGGAATAACCCCAAATCTGTCATGATATATTACATGTATCATGTACATGTAACACATTGTTGAAATGAGTTTACTGATATTCTGATTTTTTACATCTTTGTTTTATAGTTGAGAACATCCTGTAATTTTTCCTTCTTAACCTATTCATGACTGATTTTTAAAAAATCCTGGTAATACCACTTTTTAAAATGAGTTGGAAAGTGTTCCCTCCTTCTCTTCTACACCAACACCCAACGAGCAAGAGAGGATGGGACTTGTCCAAAGCCATGTAAGTTTAATGGCCCAGGTCAGAACTAAAGTATTCTGTCCCTGAACCCAGGGCCCCTTTGGACCCGTTACTGCCACCCAGCCACACAGAAAGCATATTCTGGTCACCACCTCTGCACTGAGTGTCCAGGTCAGGAAGGTGCTGAGTGAATGAGTGGAAAGCAGATGTACAAATGGATGGAGGATGGATGATGGATGCATGGATGGATGGAGGGAGGATGTATGATGGATGATGGCTGGATGATGGCTGGATGATGGCTGGATGGCTGGGTGGGCTTTCCCCACTCTGAGCTCTGTAGACCATCATGAAGTGAGTCAGTGCTTACACCCAGCCTAGAGCCACCTGCTTGGCTCCATTCTTCAAAGACTGGGAGGTCCTAGGATCTTTTAACCCAGCTTCCCCATCTGTGATCTTTAGGCTGTGACCAGAGTGAACATGCTTGGCATGGTGGTCACCCCATGGCAAATGCAGGCTATCCCATCCTAGACAGCAAGTTCAGGGCTTCCTTACCCGGATTATGCCAGGGCCCTGGGGCTCGGGTAAAGTGGGGCCTTTGGTGTGTGTGGTGGTGGAAGTGGGTTCCTGTCACCTGTCCTCCCAACTATAGCTGAGATGCCCACCAGCCAAACCTGGTGACTCATGGGGGCTTGGGTCTGTGTTCACTGTGGAGGTGATGTCACACGGCGTGGGGTCTGGTCCTTAAAGCACTGCAGATCCCCCCAGAACCTTCCTCCTCCCTGTCCTTGGGTTAGGGAAAGCCCTTCCTCTCCTCCCTGCCAGGTTCTCATTTCTTGCCCCGCCCCTGGCATAATTCTCACTGAGTTTACACTTTTGAAAATAAAGCCAGGAAAGGAAGCTCTCTTCAGGCAGATTCTGCTTCAGCCAAGGGGACACGGCAGAAACGACTTCTTGGAACTGGAAAAGAAAAATGGTCTGGGAATGAAATACAAATGGCCCCTCAAGGAGTCACCCTGCCTCACTGGCTCTGGAGAGGTTGCGGGGCTGGAGCTTCTCGTAAAGGCTTCCCAACAGCAGACCTCCCTTCCCGGCTCCGCCTTCAGTGACGTCACAGCGGGAGTGAGCGTGGAAATTGGCAAATGCTACAATTCAGGGAATGTCAGACATTTACGAGCACAGCCCTGGGCAAGAGCCATGGCTAATAGCATCAGGGATGGGAGGGGCTGGACTGAAATCCAGAGTTGGGATAAAGCCAACAAGAGTCCCTCTTCTTTGCCAAGTTTATTTTATTAAAATATACAGGACAGAATATTGGTGGGCGCTAAGAACAGGAACCACCCTCCCAGGCTGCACCCAAGGGAGACGCTTCTGCCATGCAGACATGCGGCCGGTCCGCATCCCAGCGTGGGAGACAGACCCCTCCTGCTTGGACGTGCAGCCAGTCTGGCCCCAGGCCAAGAGGGGCAGGGGCATGGTGGTGACCCTCTCCTATGGCCTCGGCCCCTTAGAAGCACAGCTACGCCAGCTGGGAGGGCTGGGCTGGGGGTGGGCAGAGGGGGAGAAGATCCCTGAGCCAGGGAAAGCTGATGCCCTCCTGGAGGAGGGAAGAAAGACCCCCCCCCCCCAGTCAAACTGGAGATGGGGTGTCAGTACAACTCCAAGGGAGAGGACCACCTGTGTGTGGGTGACAAGGGGTCCCTGTGGCCAAACCAGGCCAATCTCCACGGCCTCCTCCATTCCACCTTTCCTTTGAGGGCCCTGCTCACCCCTGGGCCAGGCCTGAGCAGAGAGGGGGTGGCAGCCGGTGGAATGTATTGTACGGGAATGTTCCTCAGAAAGGCCCACGCTACCTGGGACTGGGTTCCTTCTTGGGGAGGCCTGGGCGGATGGGAGCAGCCTCTGTCTCTTTCCTGGAGGTTTCTGTTGACCTACCACTCAGCTTCAGGCCCCTTAGCCCTCACTCTTGGTTCTGCCTTCAGCTGACATCAGCCTCCATCCCCAGAGCAGAACCCAGGCAAGAAGGGTCCTATGATTTGTGCTTTTGAATGTTGGTGAGCTGGGCTGGGCGGGCTGGGGGTGGGCTTTGAGCCCGCATGGCTCTGAGGCACAGAATGGACCCCCATGCTTCTTCTCCAGAGCTACCTGTGTTAGGGCCACCGCGACCCGGGGCCTCAGCCCACTAGAAAGGCCTGATCTTGGAGAAACAGTGTCCTTGGCTCCCTTTGTGGGCTGCCACCTGAGCTGCTCTGGGTGCTTGTGCTTTTTGTATGGGGTTGGGTGAGCCTGTGTATAGAGGGGTGGCCACATTGCTTTAGGACCCTAACCAGGAAGTGGGGGGGGGGTGCTCATCCGAGCTGGGGGCCAAGGGAGACAGGAGCTAACAAGCAAGGAGGGAAAAGCCCCTTCTCAGGCTTGCTCTGCCACCTGGGCTCCCTGGCTGCCAGTCCCTGATCCTTGTGACCTCTTCTTAGAACCTGTTATGACCTTGGAGTATGGGCGCACCCCCCCCCCCAACGCCCCGCTTCACTCCCACTGAGCTAGGACTGAGGCAAGAGAAGGCTCCTTCCATTTCGGTGGACTTGGCAGACAGTTCCCCTAAGATTCTCCACCAAGAAACCCAATCCCTGAGCCCCCTTCCCAGGATGGAGAGAAGAGTCCAGTGGCCCCTTACCACAGGAGCTTGCCAGTGGAGTGGCAGGCATCCTGGGACCCCAGGGCAGTGTTTCCAGGAAACAGCAGGCTGTCTCCATTACTACCTCTTTCCTCGTCCCAACTCTCTTGACCCCCCACAGCCCTGCCAGTGTCCTGTGGTGACGAGCATTCTGGGAGTGTAGCCAGTGGTCAGGGGAGTGGTTGGGGGGCAAGAAGGCCAGAGTAGGCCCCAGAACCTGGCCCATGTGTGGTGGGAAAGAAGGGTGGTGGGAGGGAGGGGCGAGGGGACTCCCACCAGCGGGGCCTTTGGTGACTGGACCCTCCTCTGTAGGGGACCTTGAGCGCCCTCCTGACAGCACCCCGTGGCCAGCAGCCTGCAGACACGGCTCTTTCAGCGCCCACTCCAGAGGCAGCCCCACCCCACGGGCCTGGACAGGGAGCTCCCAGCCAGACTCAGCCCATCCTGACCTCTGCACCCCCTCTGCCAGCCCGAAGGAAGGGGCTCTGTGTGTGTGTGTGTGTGTGTGTGTGTGTGTGTGTGTGTGTGTGTGTGTCTAGAGCAAACTGTTCACTTTTTGCAAATATATTAGAAAAAAGTTTCTCAGGCTGCTCCTGGCAGGATTGAGATTTCTTTGGGGGCAGAGGTGGCAGTGGCCACTCAAGGACCCCTCGCCACCGACATGTCCTAGATGACGTTCTCAAACAGCTGCATGGAGCTCATGATGTTCTCATCCTGTGTGGAGAGAGGAGGAGGAGAGGCCGGGTCAGACCCCGGCTGGGGAGGGCGGGCCCGTGCCCAACCGCTCCTACCTTGAGCAGATTCTTGCCAGGGACTTGGAACCCCGCAGTGACCACTCTGTCTCTCTCACTGGGGGGAGGGGCAGCTGGTCAGGCAGAGCCTATCTTCAGCCAGGGCGTCTGACTGCAAGCGCATCTGGGGGCTGCTGACTCGCTGACGGACAGGCTTCCCTGGCTGCCCTCAGACGGCGGCCAGAGGCACCTGAGAGGCCGTTCTGGGAGTGAGGCAGATGGCTAAGGCCAGCGGAGGCACATGTCGTGGCCCCCAAGGGTGCTCTGAAGAGGAGGGTCAACAGTAAGGCTGGGGGAGGCTCCAGGCGCCTTTCTTACAGTGTGACCCCGTGCTGAGGGCCCCAGGGCCCAATCATCCTCCTATTGGCCCATGTCTGCCCCTCTGATGTGAGGCATTACAGGGCAGTCTGAGGGATGGTGTGCCTGTGGGCTGTGGGCTGACAGGAGCAGTGGCAAAGGGATGGGCTCAGACAAAAGTGTGAACATGGAGTCTGGAGGTCGGGAGGGGCTCGGGGACTGGCAGGGGCGGGACCCTGGGTGTCCTCAACTCCTGATGCCACCTACCTTCTGACAGGTCTCCAGGAATTCATCAATGGTCACCACCCCGTCCTGATTCCGGTCCATTTTCTGTAACCCAAGGAGTGTCCTCAGTGAGTCTGTGGGTCCCGTCTTCTACCCTGGATCCAGGCCACGTCAAGGGCCCTCCCCAGCTACCTTCGTGGCACAGATGACCTCTCTGGCATCTCCCCAGTCTGCTCGCCACACCCAGCCACTTCCCAGCAGCTTTCTTGGGCTTACACTTCCAGAATGCATCCCCATGCTCATCTGACCCCCTCACCTCCCCAACAGGCAGCCAGGGCAGACAGAGCAACTGAGGCACAGGACGGGCCACCAGCAAATGCGACGTGGAAGCTTCAGCCCCTTTCGTCCCCATGGACACAGAGCAAGGTCACCCCAACCCCGCTCCTCTTGCATGGTTTTTCTGGAGGGGCTGGGAGAGCTCTTGAAAGGCACCAGAACACTGGCCTGGGTGTCAACTGCCCCTGGCCTGCCCTGAGGTGAGGTTCAGTGGATTGGGGCGTGGGGGAGATGTTTTAATTTGCTCCCCGGGATCCTGACAACCAGCCCGGTGGGGGATGCGAGTTTAACCTCCTCGTGGGGGGAGGGGGACCCAGAGAGGGGAGTGGCTTGCCCAGGGCCATCCTAAGAGGGGGAGCCTGTCCCTCCTCCATCTGCCCGCCCCCTCAAGGTCCGGGGCTCGAGCTCTCACCTGGAAGAACCTCTCCACGTGCTCCAGAGGCGCGTCCTCCCGCAGGATCGGGTAGGTGTGGCGGCCCATCATGTCATAGATGGACTTCATGATGGCCAGCATCTCCTGCAGGGGGCCAGAGGGGCTGGCTGAGCCTGGCTGCAAGGATGTAGGGAGGTACCAGGGCCCAAGGGGAGGGGCTGCATCCAAACGGGGAGGGCACCTCCAGGGCAGCAGAGAGTGAACAGGACGGGGGCCCCAGCTGGACGGAGACGAGCCCACCCCCATCTAGTGTCCCCAGTGCTAGCCTCTGACTCCCTAGAAGATGCAGAGAGATTCTGATGGGTCATCTCCAAAATCTGAAACTGTAGCAACGATTTCATATACCAAATAATGCTTGGGCTAAACAAAACCTGATTGTAGGCCAGTATGGCAAGGGCCCCCACCTGCCTTAAGGGACCACACTGCCCCATTGACTGGTGGGAGCCAAGGCTGGCTCCTCCTACTCTCTGTCCCCAGCTATTCCACTTGTGTCTCCCCCAGGACCTCCCTGTGAGAAAGAATGCTCTGAGAACATCTGTCGAAGTAGATTGAGCTGCATGGTGAGAGGCACACAAGCACCCAGGGGTCCAGGACCAAGAGCCTGGACAGGAGAGCCCCCTGGCTGCTGTCCCCTCCAGGGTGGGGCTGAGAGCGGTGTCTCTGAACAGGAAAGGCAGGCAGGGCAGCCAGGGCGGCAGGGGAGCGGAGGAGAGAGGCTGGGAGTGTGGCGTGGCAGCAAGGGAGAGGGGCAGGCGGCCACGGCCCCCACCGCCCTGTACCTCTTTGGTGATGTAGCCGTCCTTGTTGATGTCGTAGAGGTTAAAGGCCCACTTGAGCTTCTCGTGGACTGTTCCTCGCAGGAGGATGGAGAGGCCGACCACAAAGTCCTATGAAGGGAGGGGAGGGTGAGGAGTGACAGCCCAACGCCCAGATTTCATTGCCAGTTTGCTGTGTGGCCTCACACCCCTACAGGGGAGGAGCCGTCATTGCGGCACAGACAGATGGTGTCCATTAGGTCAACACAGCGTGAGCGTACACGCGTGTGTGTGTGTGCGCGCACGTGTGTATGCATGTATGTGTGTGCGTGCATGCGTGTATGTGTGTGTGCATGTGTGTGTGTGTGTGTGTGTGTGTGTGTGTGTGTGTGTGGTGGCTGGTACTGATCTTCTCAAATAAAGATGTTCAAAGACATGGTACCTTATAATGCCTGGCTCCTGATACAGAAGACCGGGGGGGGAGCTCTTTTAAAAAGGGGGCTGCTCTACTTTTAGTTCACCAAGGACCTGCATGCCAAGGTGCTTGCAAACTTATAGCTTAAAAGCTAAACTAACAGTGCTCAGCTCCGGGGTCACGACACGCCTGTGTGCTGCCGTCATTTCTGAGGTGTGACAGATAATTTATTATAATGTAATGAGACATGACTGTTCCAGCGGCTTCTGTGTGAAAACTCCAACTGCTCTAACAGTTGGTGGAAAGCAAGCCCTTTCTTCCATTTCCCAGAAGGCTTGCAGGGCGAGCCTTCCCTACCCCGTGTGGCCCTCCCAGGTTCTTCTGAAAGAAGGGAGAAGAGCAGGGCTGTCCTGGAACAGGGAGTGGAAGACGACGGACTGTGGGGGGGGGGGGCAGGCCGTGCATGAAGGGGTTTGGCTGCCCCTCAAACATCAGATTTTCTGGATCTGAGGAGGCCTGTACCTGAGAGAGGCTAAGGGAGACAGGGAAGCAATCTGGAAGAAACAAAACTTATTCCAGGAGGAAAAAACTTAACAACAATGACTAGAAGTAGAGATTAGACACCTGTCACCCTGAAAATAAAAATAGGACGCTAGAGAAAGGGAGTAATTGAGAACGAGAAAGAGCTCTTGGGAATTAAAAATAAGCAAGCAAAATGACAGACTCAGAAGGAGGTTTTGAAGAGCACATGGAATCTTCCATAAAGTCATGTGAAAAGGCAAAACGCTGGAAGAGAGAAAAGAGGGCAACGAGAGGTCCACTCTCGAGGAACTACCACTTGTGCACCTGGAGTTCCAGGAAGAACCGGAGGGGAGGGAGGAAAGCAGGCCAGGGAAGTAAGGAAGGACTCCCCAGAACGGAAGGCTGGGAATGTCCAGGTCCTGCCGAGGCCAAGCACAGTGCACGGAAACGGCCCACCGTGTTGCCTGCAGGCACCGGTCAGGATGGCGTTTCAGTAAACCAGGTGCAAAAAAAGGATCCTACAAGCTTCCAGACAGAAAAACACAACCAAACAGAACAAAATCAGTTCCCATACACAGGGTCAGGACTCGGCATGCTTTGCCTCTAGCAGCGACATGAGGCAAGAAGCCATTAAAGTGTGGCCACCACCACTGGGAAGGAGGGCAACTTCCCACTGCAGCTCTGGTCCTGTACAGTGGATCAAGCAAGAGCAGGAACACAATGGAGACGCTTCCAGAATCTAAAGCCTCAAAAGTTACCTCCCACATTACTCTTTCATAGGAAGCTGCTCGTAGCTGTACCTCTGAAAAGGGAGACTAAAGCAAGGAAGAGGAAGACGAGGAATTCTGGAACCAGGAGACCCAAGCCCGGAGGGGAAAGAGGCTGGGAAGCATACCCAGGGAGATGTCCGTCTGGACAACTGGAGAAAGGCCTGGAGTTGAATTACTGATGAGATCACAGCCCCCAGGCAACTCAAAAATCAGGACCACTGTTAATTGGCAGCAAGAATAAGAACGTGTGCTGGGAAAGGAAAACATAATCAGTTCACCAGAAGGCTCAGCTGGGCATCAAATTCACGCCATCAGAGCAAACCACGGTCCTTGTCTCACCTGAAGCCTATCGTTCCGGAAAGCCAGGGGATATGGGAAAGGCGTGTGTGCACGTGGGAGACCCAGCGCCTCGCCCCCCACAGTGGAGAGCCAGCAGTCTAGAACCGGGCAGCCGGGAAGGGGCACCACGTGTGCTACTGGGGACACAGAGACAAACAGTGGCAATGGGCTAACAGCAGGTGGCGGCCTCCTCGGTGTGTGGGTGGGGGGTTCATGGCTGCTTTTGCAAAGCACACCCTGTCACCCTACTGGGCTCGCGAAGTCCGTCATGCATGTGTCAGTGAAGAAAATGAAAATGTTAAAGGAGAAACAGGTGATAGTTCCTACATGCCCAAGTTTGGGGAATCATCACTGAAGCTTGCGCACGATTTAGTGAAGACGTACAGTGTCCCCGAAATCACATCCCTGGGATCTGACAGGCTTTCCCTGTGGGAGGCAAAGGCGTGCAGTCCCTCTCAAGGGCGCAGGGAATCGTGAGGCCCACACAGGGCCTCCCTTCTCGGGTGCCCGCGTGGACCATGGGGGGCGCTGGCATTACTATCTGCCATCTTGTCTTCGCAGACCCAGGCCTGCCGCCTTGCAGCCACAACCAACGGAGAAATGTCCCAGTTCTGTGTCCCGAAGTGTGTAGGTAGGACAGTGGTGACGGTACTAGCACAGAGATGAGTGGGCGTGTCCCCTGCGAGACCACTGGCCCAGAGAGGCCCCCCTGTCCTGCCAGCACACATCCGAGTCCTTGGTAGTTGTACATTTCCAGCCCTGCACAGCAGTTTCAGGTGGGACTGTCACTAGCTGTAACTCCCTGACCTGAACTCCAAGGCAAATGAAGTCCATCGCCTCCACAGCCCCTGCTCTGCGGCTGCGTCCCTGAGGCAGAGCCCGGGGAGCAAGAGGGGCACGGTGACACAGGCCTCCCAGGCTGAGACACCCCTGAGTGCACAGCAGGGGCACCCAGTAGAGCGCAGAGCAGGAGCTCAGCCGGAAGGGGGGAGCACAGGGTGTGATGACAGCCCGCACACATTCTCTCTGGTTACTGCCCTCCCGTCGGGTTTGGCCAGTGAATGGCACAGGGAGGGGGTTACTGCAGAGGGAGCTCGGGGAGAGGCCGCCACTCCTTCCTCCAGACACACAACTGGCCCTAACTCTCCAAAAAAGCAGCAGGGTGCTGGCAAGATGAGTGGGTTGGATGAGAAAGGCCCTGGATGGCGTGGAGGGTTCTGGTGCATCTATCTGTAGGCACATGGCCTGTGCCTGGGCTGCGGAGGCCAAGACCAGGCTCCCTCCTGTGGGCATGTCCCAGAGGACCCAAGAGGAACAGCACAGCAGGCGGACCCTGAGGCGGGACGTGCGACCGCTGCCCCCGCTTGGCAAAGATGACGTTGGGTAGGGAAGGTACAATATTTTACCACATCGATAAACTTTAATTAATACGTGTCTTTTCTCTCAAGAATATGCAATAAGGATTGGGATCCTTTTAAATGTCAGTAAGCTGACCTGACTTTCTTTTTTTTTTTTTTTTTAAGATTTTTTATTTATTTATTTATTTGACAGAGATAGAGACAGCCAATGAGAGAGGGACCACAAGCAGGGGGAGTGGGAGAGGAAGAAGCAGGCTCATAGAGGAGGAGCCTGACGTGGGGCTCGAACCCGGAACGCCGGGATCACGCCCTGAGCCGAAGGCAGACGCTTTAACCGCTGTGCCACCCAGGCGCCCCTGACCTGACTTTCTGTTCTAAGGGCACATGGAAAGAGTCCATCTCAGGCGGGCCAAGAGTCACCTCCCCCCCACCCCCTGCCCGAGTCCTTCCTGCCACGGGGCCCCAACCCGTGGTGCACCCAGGACTGGGCCCTGCTGATTGGAAGGTCCCTGGGGACATACGTGCCCCCCTCCCTTTCTGAGAAAGCTTTCCTAGAGCAGAACTCTGAAATCAAGAAGGTCCTCAAGATAAACAAACACACCCATATGGAACCAGAGGGACTGGCAAGAAGCCGGCGGAAGGCCAGGGATGATGCCGGAGGGGCCGGGCCTTCTGAGAAGGCGCCTAGCGTGTTCCCAACTCAGCCACTGACAGCACACCCCAGAAAGACCCCCACCACCTACCACCTTACAGGGACCACCAGACCTCCCCCTCCAGGGAGTGAGAGCAAAGACCACAGGCGGATGACCTCCTGACAGCCACCGCGCACCAGGACCCTGGGGAGCTATCCCGTCAGCTGATTTCTGAACGAGAAAATCTCTCTCACAGAGCCCTGCTTGGGGCTCACCCTTTAGTCCTGGAATCTCGGGTGCCCCCTCAAGGACACACAAGAGCCGGGTCACAGCGGAGGACAATCAATTTTCCCCGTCTACCTCTGTGGTGCTCGGCTTCCTACCGCAGGCAGGTATCAGTGAAAACGGGACAGGTGACGACACTGCACTTACTCGACACTAGCCCCCAGGCTGCAGCCGGGGTGGGCGGGGCCCTGTGGTCACAGGGAAAGGCTGTGGCCTCCACCGCCCGCCCCCCCCCCAGCTCGGCACCGCGTCAGTGTGCAGGCTGGCCACCGCACAAAACTCGGCCAAGCGGCATTACCGGTGGGTTATTATTACACCCCGGCGCGTCCAGGGCCTCTCTGAGCCCCGCCGGCTGGTTCCTCCGCTTTCCTGTCAGCTGCCCTTGGCCCTGGCAGCCGAGCAGGGCGGTTATCGATCAGGCCAGGCTCTCAGCAAGGTTCTCCTCTCCAAAGAGGTTTCAGCTTTTCGCCTGCAGCTATTTTTAGGGGCCTGGGCTCCACAGACAGAGCCTCTCTCAAATGGTCCCGTGTGGCCAGCCGAGGTGGAGCCCACAGCAGGGCCAGCCTGCTCGCCGGCTCCACGGAGCCCCCGCAAGGGCCCGCTGGGGGCCAGGTGTCGGAGGCGGGCACACCTTGCATCACTTGCCGTGCCCGCTCAGGCTGGCCGCTCTGCCTGTTTTGTGGCAAAGGGTACATTCTGGGGCTGGGTGCCTGAAATGCTGCCAGGTGCACAGACCCCCGAGTGCAGCCTTGCCCCCTTTCCTTTTTTTTTTTTTTTTTTAAGATTTTATTTATTTATTTGACAGAGAGAGAGACAGCCAGCGAGAGAGGGAACACAAGCAGGGGGAGTGGGAGAGGAAGAAGCAGGTTCCCAGAGAAGGAGCCTGATGTGGGGCTCGATCCTAGGACTCTGGGATCACGCCCTGAGCCGAAGGCAGACGCTTAACGACTGAGCAACCCAGGCGCCCCAGCCTTTGCCCCCTTTCCACATTGGGTTCCTATGGCCTCAGTGTGCCTTAGCAGCGACCCTGGCTTGGTGGGGCTGGAATGAAGAAGAGGCTGAGTGAGAGGAGGGCGGCCGGACGGCCACATCACATTTCCCTAACTTCGCAGTTAGGCCCAGGGCCAGCCGAGCACAGTCCGCTCCTGCTCTGGAGGACACACTGGACCACTGACACCCAGGATCGTGTCTGGGGCTCTGGAAGGCCCGAGAGAGGCGCCACAGCAGGGAGATCCCCCCTGCCCGAGGGCTACAGGGGCAGGGGATGTGGGAGGGGTCAGCGGGGACCTACCTCAAAGCGGATGGCCCCGTTCCCATCAGCGTCGAAGGCGTTGAAGAGGAAGTGTGCGTAAGTGGTGGCATCTGGGGAGAGCAAGGGTGAGCGCTGGGGTGTGCTGGGGCTCCCACCCCAGGCAGCCCCACTGTGGGTTCCAGCTGCACCCAGAGCGGGAGTTCCCCGCCCTTCCAACAGGACAGAGGCAACACGGGGTCTCTGGCAGGCAAAGGGTGGAAGCAAGGATCCCCTCCCCATCAAAGTGACACCCACTGTTTGTAGAGCTGCCACAGGGGGGCTGGGATTTGGGGAAGAGCCAGGGGGCCTGGCCTCAGACTCACCTCCCTGAGGGAAGAACTGGGAGTAAATGAGTTTGAAGGTGTCTTCATCCACCAGGCCTGTGGGACACTCCTGCAGCAGGAAGTCACCCCTCAGTGAGCTCAGCCATCCCCAGCCCCATCCCCAAACTCCACAGGGCCTGGCCTCTCTCCTCCCTCTGGGGACTGCTGGCTGAGATACTGCTGGGCTCTACTGAGTCCCGGAGCTGGGGAAAGCCTGGTGGTGGGGCAGGGTGACGTAGGAGGGTAAGTGGGAGGATGCTGGCTGGTCCCTCCATACGCTCCTCCCCTGTGCCAGCGTTGGGAACACACAGAAAGGAGGATGGTGCCTTCAGAATACTGATTCTGGGACCTGACCCACCCCGAGACAGCTCTCCCACAAAACTAAGACCCATAAAGGCCCCTAGGATATTTGCTGTGCCATGGAGAAGTTTCTAGAAGGTCTCTCTAGGCCAGGGCCTCTCCCGGAGGGATGGGTAGCACTCACGTTCTTGAAGCCCCTGTAGAGGGACTGTAGCTCCTTCTTGGTGAACTTGGTCTGTGCCTGCAGCTGGTCTAGTCCCTCCGGCTGGTGGCGCACTGTGGACAGCTCCAGCTCACTGTCGCTGCTATCTGAAAGGGGACACAGACCCGGGGAGGGTGGGACAAGTGCCCCTGCTCTTCCTCTTGCTCCAGTGTGGGAACCAGGCCATGGGCTAAAGTAGGGGTAGAGGGACTCTCCTTACACGACTACCATGGATGGCCCCACAGGCTGTGCACTGAGCAAATGGAGTGGCTACGGTGGAATGACACACACTCAGGAGTTGTGCCTCATGGTTGCTCTGCTGCCCTGCTCCTCACACAGGGTAGGCCCCCTTCACTTGCCTCATCTAGAGTGTATCACCCTCTCAGCCACACGTGGGATGGGGGCTGGGAGCGGGTCTTATCCTAGAGAGGCACTGAACAAAGGGAGGTGGGACAGAAAAAGACAGCAAGACAAGCTCGTGGGACATCAGCCTTCGAAATCCAATTCCTGGACCACCTCCTCCATGCTGACCTCCCTGATTTCCCCCAGGAATGGAGAGGTCACTGCTCTTGGCCCATCCAGCCTAACATGCTGCTGCTTGGCTGCATTTGGTGTGAGGGTGTCAGTCACATCTGGGTAGGAGGTCAGACCTCAAGGGCCCATAGGGCAGGGACCAGACCTTTCCTTTAATAATAACACATCTAAATGTTAATTAACCATGGTTATCTTTGTCCGGGGGAGGTCAATTTCAGGTGATCTTTACTTTTTGTGATTTTTTTTTAAAGATTTTATTTATTTATTTGACAGACAGAGACAGCGAGAGAGGGAACACAGGCAAGGGGAGTGTGAGAGGGAGAAGCAGGCTTCCCACCAAGCAGGGAGCCCGATGCGGGGCTCGATCTCAGGACCCTGGGATCATGACCTGAGCCGACGGCAGACGCTTAACGGCCGAGCCACCCAGGCGCCCCATATTTGTGATTTTTTTAAATATTTAAAAAATTTCTTTTGGTATGGCCTGCATCATTTCTATAACACAAAGTCAAGCTATCAACAAAATGGTACCGAGCGCCTTACTGAACAGCAGGCTCACATAACTACAGACCTTCCCACTGAAACGGGGAACACGATCCCCACAGCACTGTCACCACCCCTGGCCTCCCCCATTGTCCCGCAAAACAGTAAGTGCATGATTATCTCACAGCTGCTCGCTCGCTCCCACTGCACGTGAGTGCTGCGAGCCCCCCTGCACTGCCCACCCTGTGCCCACAGAGGCGAGCGCAGTGCCAGACGTACAGTGCCAGACGTGCAGTGCTGCTAACCAGAGCACACTGAGCTCTGTGCTGGGCTGCCCCTCACCCGGGCCTCTCCCACGAGTCCTGATGCCGCTCACTAAGGGCCACTGTGCCCTCAGAAGTGCCCAGCAATCAGGCTTTGTTGACTTGGTCCATGCATGCTCCCGATCTCCAAGACAGCTCTTTCATACCTTCCTTCTCTAATTTCCCACTGCCTCCTCCCCCATCCTTTGTCAGATTGCAGCCTACATCACTGAGAAAACAGAAGCCACAGAAGAAAATTTCTCCAAGCTCCCACCCCACATCTACCTGTATTGGCCCAAACATCTGCTTTCCCTCCTTCTCTGGGAACGAACTGTCCCGGTTCCTGGCCAAGGCAAACCCCTCCACCTGCACAGTGGGTCCCAGCTCCACCGTCTCAAGCATGGGACTGCAGCAAGCCTCCCTACGCTTTCTTCATCATTGTTTTGCTCTCCCTTCTGGATCATTCCCATCACCATGTGGACATACCATGTTAAATCTGGTAATCCTTAGTCAAATTAAGTATAGGCAAATCTTGCAAGCCAGCCTTCCTACCCTGGGTGAACATCCCAACTAGAATCTTAGCCAGCTAAGGGGACTGTACAAGGACGTTCATGGCAATAGTATTTTTGATGGGGGAGTTGGAGGCATCCCAGGGGTGCATCGCAGGCAGGATGGGCAGGCACAACATGGGGGGTGCACATCAGGGAGAACTGTGTGCTGGATTAAAGGGACATACAGTGGCATACATGTGTGTTAAAAATTGGTTGCTTACTTCAACCAAGAGGCAGACATTTCAGAGTGGGTGAAAAGGCAAGACCCAACTATATGCTACTTACAAAAAGGATATCCTTAAATCACAGCAACAGATGTAAATTGAAAGAGTGGAATGGATAAGAAACCTGGTGTGGCTGTATTAATAGCAGAAAAAGTTGAACTCAAGACAAAGGGTACGACTAGAGACAAAGAGGAACATTTTATAATGATACAAGAGTTCATCAAGAAGACAGAGCATGGGGCGCCTGGGTGGCACAGCAGTTAAACGTCTGCCTTTGGCTCAGGGCGTGATCCCGGCGTTCTGGGATCGAGCCCCACATCAGGTTCCTCCGCTATGAGCCTGCTTCTTCCTCTCCCACTCCCCCTGCTTGTGTTCCCTCTCTCGCTGGCTGTCTCTATCTCTGTCAAATAAATAAATAAATAAATCTTAAAAAAAAAAAAAAGAAGACAGAGCAAAACAAAATATATACATGTTTCTGATAACAACTTTAAAATACCTGAAGCAAAAAAATTCAAAACTAAAGGGAGAAACAGATAAACCACAGTTACAGTTGAAGATCTTAACATGCTTTTCCAGTAAATGGTACAAAGATACAAAAGATTTGAAAAACACTATCAACCAATTTGATCAAATTAATATTTAGAGAACCTGAGGTCTAACAACTATAGAATACACATTCTTTTCAGGAGCACATCCTGTGGTTCCCAACATAAACCAGATCCTGGAATATAAAGCAAAACTCTGACCGCAATGGTATTAAATCAAAATCCAAAAAAAAAAAGATAGGTAAAAAATCCCAAATGCTTGGAAATTAAACAACACACTACTAATATACCCATAAGTCAGAGAAGGAAAATCACAAGGAGAGTCTTGAAATATTTTGCATTGAATGATAATAAAAATACAGTGTACCAAAATTTTCTGGATGCAGGTAAAGCTGCATTTAGAGGGAAATTTATAGCTTTAAGTTACTTTATAAGAAAGGAAGACAGGTATAAAGTCAATGATATACACTTCTAGATCTAAGCTTTTCAGAACCCAGAAAAAGAGCAAATTAAATACAAAGTTATTCGAACAAAGAAGATAATAAAAATAAGACAATCAGTGAAAAAGAAAACAGACAAACATAGAGGAAAAACCAATAAAGTTATTAAGAAAGCCAATAAGCGAGCCATAGGTGAGGAACACATATGTGCGGTACATTTTTCCATGGTACATGAGCCTTACATATAATACAAGGTTTAACTCAAAATGGAGCATAGATTTACACATAAGACATAAAACTATAAAACTTCTAGGAAAAATAAAAAAACACAGGAGGAAATATTTATGGCCTGCGTTTAAGCAAAGAGTTCTTAGCCACAACACAAATAGCATGATCCATAAAAGAAAAATTGACAAGTTGCATTTTTTTAAATTTTATTTTTGGGTAAATTGTACTGTTTACTGATGATTAAAACCTTCACTCTGCAAGAGATAAAAGAGATAAAAAGATAAACTACAGACTGGAAGACAATATTTGCAGATCACATACCCGACAAAGGATATCCAGATTATACGAAGGACTCTCAAAACTCAACAGTAAGAGAACAACTCAGATTAAGAAGTGGGCAAAAACTTGGTCAGACACTTGACCTAGAGGGCATAGAGGTGGCAAATAAGCACCTAAAAAGGTGTTTACCACCACCTGCAATTGTGGAAATACAACCTAAAACCACAAGGAGACCCTGCTACGCACCCTTAGTGTCACTTAACTAATGACTATTGACAATACCAAGGGCTGGCGAGGAAACGGAGTAACTGGAACCATGACACTTTGCTGGCGGGAATGCAAATGCTACTGGCCATCTGGAAGGCAGTTTGGCAGCTTCTTATAAACATGCACTTACCCTATGACCCAGAATTCCTACTCCTGGGTATTTACCCATGTGAAACGAAACCTACTATAGTGACACAATAATGTTTATGCAAATGTTTAGAGCAACTTCATTTACCAGCTCCCAAAGCTGGAAATAAACCGAATGTCCTTCAACCAGTGAACGGATAAACCGCGTGTGGTGCATTCACACGGTGGGATATGACTCGGCAATAAAAGTGACCGAACTATTGATACACGTAGCAACGCGGATGGACCTCAAATGCACTGGCTAAGTGAACGAATTCAGACTAGGCAAAGTATGACTCCACTTAAATGACATTCTGGAAAGATAAAATTGTGAAATCAGGGGGAAAGACAATCTATCAGCGGCTGCAAGGGGCTGTGGCACAAGCCATGTGTTGATGACAGAAAAGGCGGCAGGAGAGAATTTCTGTGATGGAATTGTTCTTTTTTTTTTTTTTTAATTTATTTATTCGACAGAGATAGAGACAGCCAGCGAGAGAGGGAACACAAGCAGGGGGAGTGGGAGAGGAAGAAGCAGGCTCACAGCAGAGGAGCCTGATGTGGGGCTCGATCCCATAACGCCAGGATCACGCCCTGAGCCGAAGGCAGACGCTCAACCGCTGTGCCGCCCAGGCGCCCCCCATCTGTGACAGAATTGTTCCATACCTTGACTGTGGCAGGGCTTACATTACTATGCATTTGTCAAAATTCGTAGAACTGGATCCCAAAAAGGGGAACTGTACTGTATGTAGATTAGAAGCAAATGAAATAGAAACTAGAATAATTGCCTATAGGAGTAGAAGGAAATGGGGGGGGGGAGGTAAAAAGGAAAAAATTAACAAAATAAGAGAGGGGTTTTAAATGGGTCAGGACTAATAATGTCCCATGAACTAAAGAATATGAATAACTTAATCCTCTGCCTCCAAAGGTCAAAAAATAAAACAAAAATCCCAAACCTGTTGCTGTTTCTTCCTTGGCCCTACTGTCCCCTGCAGCTCTTTATTTCTTCTCTCCTTTAACTCACTGTCTTTACTTCCTCTCCTAGTCTCCTTTGAACTTACTCCTATGGGGCATGGACCCCACCGGTCCACACAAACTGCTTTTCCAAGAATCACCGGTGATCACCATATTGCTAGTCCAGTGATCAACAACGTAATCCTGACTCCTAAATCATAGAAGGGCCATACGAGAATGAAAATTACAGTGACGCCATGCATGGACCTTGAGAGCATCACGCAAAGTAAAATAAGTCAGGCACAGAGCAACAAATACCGTATGATCTCACTCACATGTGGAATCTAAAAAAAGCCAAACTTACAGATACAGAGAGTAGATTGGTGGTTGCCGGGGCAGGGAGGTGGGGGAAATGA
Organism: Ursus arctos; assembly: GCF_023065955.2. Lineage (NCBI taxonomy): Eukaryota > Metazoa > Chordata > Mammalia > Carnivora > Ursidae > Ursus > Ursus arctos. The sequence continues at coordinate 51,686,393 of NW_026623100.1, read as the reverse complement.
GGAGATGTTGGTCACAGGGTAAAAATTCCAGTTATAAAATGAGTAAGTTATGGGGGTCTATGTACAGCATGTTGACTACAGGTAACAATACTGTGTTGGGGGCGCCTGGGTGGTGCAGTCGTTAAGCGTCTGCCTTCCACTCAGGGCGTGATCCCGGCGTTCTGGGATCAAGCCCCACATCAGGCTCCTCCGCTGGGAGCCTGCTTCTTCCTCTCCCACTCCCCCTGCTTGTGTTCCCTCTCTCGCTGGCTGTCTCTCTATGTCAAATTAATAAATAAAATATTTAAAACAACAAAAAACAAAAAATAATACTGTGTTGTATATATGAAAGTTGAGAAGATAATAGATCTTAAATGTTCTCACTCCCCCCTGACACAAAAGGGTAATTATGTGTGATGATGGATGCATTAATTAACCTTATTACAGTAATCATTTCATACATTTATATAATTTTTTTTTTGGTTTGGGGTTTTTTTAAAAGAGTTTATTTATTTATTTATTTGAGAGAGAGAGAGAGAGAGAGAGCAAGCAAGCAGGGGGAGGAGGAGAGGCAGAGAATCCCAAGCAGATTGCACGATGAGTGCAGAGCCCGATGTGGGGTTTGATCCCACAACCTGAGATCACAACCTGAGCTGAAATCAAGAGTGGGACACTTAACAAACTGAGCCACCCAGGCGCCCCAATACAATGTTGTATGTCAATTACATCTCAGTAGAGCTGGAAAAGCAAACAAAAAGAAAATTACATGCCCACTTCACTTTTGAATGTAGATATAACCTTAAACAAAATGTCAGCTAACTGAATCCAACTGTACTAAAAAAAGTACACCATGATTCAGGTTTTATCTGTAATATGGAGGGAAAAATCGTATGAAAACCTTAATACAGAAAAGGCATTTGATAAACACCCACATCTATTTATAAATAAACCAACAAAAACTTTAAGCAAACTAGGATTAAAGGGAACTTTCTTAACTTGATGTAGCTTATATTTGCAAGTTACATTTTATTTATAGAAAATATTAGATTGAATGGCCAAGGCTCAGATACAATGCCTTTAAGATTTGGGACAAGCCAAGGTTGGCCACAGTCACCACTGATACCCTGCCAATGCTCTAAGGAAATTTCAAGAAAGAAAGAAATAATATAGGAATTGGGAAGTAAAGGATAAAACTAACATTACTTGTAGATGTTTGGTCCCTACCGGGACCAAAAGAATCAATATACATGAGAGTTTAGTAAGGTTGCCAGATATAAGATTAATTTACAAAAATCAATAGCAATTTTCTACACCAATAATATCCACCTAGAAAATATAATTAAAAATACAACATTCATGATAGCAATAAAAACTCAAAACTATCTAAGTATTAACCAAAACTCTAAGGACTTCTATATCAAAAGGTAATCTGAATAAATGAGACATTCCATCTTAGATAGGACCACATAATATAAAGATGTCATCTCTCCCTGAAGAAATCTGTAAATTCAACACAATCCCAATGAAAAATCCAGTTGGACTTTTGGAGGACCTTGATAAAATCACTCTGAAATGCATACGGAGGAACAAAAGTCCATAAAAATCTAGAAAGGACGAGTATAGATGGATTGAAGTATAATGGATGTTTCCCACTAAATACTAATACATTTTCACAGTCACTGTAATGAAAGTTGTGTGGTTGGTACAAGAACAGACAAACACTGAAAGCAGACCAGAGAGGTCAAAGAGAGACCGAGGTATAGCAGGAATGTCACAGAAGATTTGTGGGAGGGTCAGATCGTTCAGTAGGTGGTTTTCGGAAAACTGGCTCAGCACAGAAATCTGGATCCCTTTCTCACACCACATGAAAAAGTGGGCTCCAGATGAACTAAAGACCCAAATGTGAAAAGTAAGCGATAGAGTTAAAATATAAAAGAATCTCTTGCTAACACTTCAAAAGTTCAAACCATAAAGGAAAAAAACTGATGAATTCGATTACAATTAAAGATTTCTGTTCAAAAAAAGGGCACCGTGGCCAGTTCGAGACACTCCAGCAGAATGGGGAAAGACAGGGTTTAAAACAGTCGAAAGAAGAATATCTAGAATAGATAATCATCAAAAAAAGGAAACTGGAAAGATGAATACATATGGGAAAGATGGCTCAACCTCATTAACAAAAAGGAAAATGCAAATTACAATGAGAACACAACAGCTAGATTGGCAGGAAATAATAAAATGAAATAAGGTTGGGGCGCCTGGGTGGCTCAGTCAGTGAAGCGTCTGCCTTCGGCTCAGGTCATGATGCCAGGGTCCTGGGATAGAGTCCCACCTTGGGGTCCTTGTTCAGCGAGGAGCCTGCTTCTCCCTCTGCCTGATGCTCCACAGCCTTTCCCAGCTCAGGGGATGGTGACTTAGGCCAAAACTCTGGGCGTAGACCTTCCTCCCAGCGCTCAATCCACACGCATGGCCAGCCAGCTCTAACTCTCAACATATATCTTGCCTCTGACCCCTTCTCCCACTTCCCGTCCCCACCCTGGTCCAAGGCTTCAGCGTCTCTCTTGGCATATTGCCCTGCTTCTGCCCTGGGTCCCGTAGGTCTAGTTTTCAAACAGTACTAGAGGAAGCTGCTGAAAACATATCCTGTGTATTCCTCTGTTCAACAACCTTCCCCAAGCTCTGAATATAAAAATAATCAATAAATAACCAATAGACGCATGCCACCTCCACCCCCACCCCTCCCCAGCCAGCTCTGACCTCATCACCCTCGTCTCTCCCTTTGCTCCTTCTGCTTCAGCCATTCTGGCCCCCCTGGGCCCCACAACCCCACCAGGCACACCCCCTCTGCTCAAATGTTACCTCCTCAGAGGTGCCCCCCCCCATTCTTATCTCTCCCTCATCTCTGTTCTACTTTCTCTGTTTACTGGTGCTATGGACTGAGCTGGGTCTCCCCAAAATTCGTATATTGAAGCCCTTAAGCCAATGTGACTATATTTGGAGATCTGGCTTTTAGGAGGTAATTAAGGTAAGACAAGGTCCTAGGGGTGGGGCCCTAATCCAGTAGGGTGGATGGCCTTGTAAGAAGAGGAAGAGAGATCTCACCCCCTCCCCTTCACCCCCACGCCCACCTTCACCCCCTCTACACATATATGTACCAAGAAAAGGTCATGGAGCTGTCTGGAACTGTCTCAGGAGCAGAGGACCTGGCTTCACCTTGACTCCCACAGCATCCGGCCCAATCCCGGGCAGCCCACGTGCTCGCAGGGGACACTGGAGACCTCTCCTGGCTCATCCACGAGAGAAATCCAGGGACTCATCCCTCTGGTTTGTTTCCGCAGGGATGCAGCCAGATCTGTGAGGAGCCGCCAGAGGCGTCACACCCACCCCTGCAATTACTGGGAGGACTGGCAATTAATGGATCTAAATGGCCATTTGCTACAGCTTTCCTCAAAACACTGAGGAGCCACGCTCCGCCAGACTGTGAGGTCAACCTGCTTCTGCGGTCTCCCTTCAACCTCTCCCTGGGCTCAGCCCTTCTCTTGGCCCTCTGGAGGCTTGTCCCGGACACGACTCACCCCCCGCCGACCACTGATAACCAGGGGCTCAGCAACAAAGATTTAACCTCTCCATCAAACAAATATTTTGTTAGAGGACTGAAAGCATGAGGCTTTTAAAAATTTGGTCTTAAAAAAAATGTTGTTGCTGTTGTGGTTCTAAAGCGGAAGTCCCCGCATTATACAGCAACTGACAAATCACCAACTGGGCTCTCCTCCCAGGGAGCAGAAGGTCCAGCCCAGGATCCCGACCCCGTGCCACGCAGCCCCCTCTGTGCAGGACCCACCTGCAGGGGCTCGGAAAAGGTGTCTCCAAATCTTTAATTCACTGAGCAAAGACGCACCAGGTCCTAGGTGAGGGGCATGGTTGGCCTACGTATGCCTGAGCCCGGGGAAGCCCCCTGGGCTGCCTCCACCTTTGTGAGGCTCCCCTGGAGGCGGCTGCAAAAGCTTCTCTTGCGCCCACTTGGCTTGCCAGCCAGCACCCATCCCAGCTCCCCTCGCAGCAAAACTCTTTCACAGTGACGTCCACACCGGCTGGCTCCAACCCCTCTTACCCGGCCGGCAGACCTCAGCCCTGACAGCCCCTGCGGGTCAGATGACTCCTAGACCTAGGGGTCCCTCCGAGGAGCCCCAGGGACCACTGGGGGGCAAGAGTCCCCTTCAAATGCCAGCAATGCCTCTTCTGTCTGTCAGGGGCTTACTGGGCTTCTGAGTAAGACTCGGTTCCAGATTCCATGGCTACGGCGCTTTGAAGCCACTAGATATTCAACAGCTGAGGCACTGACTTGGGGAGGGAGGGGGCTTTGCCCAAATCTCCCCTCGGACAACAGCATCAGGCCTCAGGCTCCAGGCCACCTCCCTGCCCCGCAGAAACCACCCACCCGGAGCCCGAGCCCACCTCCTTCCCTTTCCCAGAGCCCAGCCTAGAAGCCTCTGGCCAACCAGTCAGGAGGACCTTAGCGAGCACAGAAGGAAGGACGCCTGTCACAATGAAGGGCCTGTCAAGTGCATCCTCCGCCCCCACTAACTTCCAGGACACGGTTAGTGATGGGTGACACTGGGGGGAATTGGGGCTAGGGCATTTTTTGGCAAGAAATAACAAGGAGTAGTACTTATAAAGTGCTTCCTCTGCGCTGGCACTGCTTTACGAGTTTGCACCCAGCCACACACTTAGTCTTCACAACGGCTCAACAAGGGACACTTCGGATTTAGACACGGGCGGCTAGCTGCCTCCCCTCTGGGTTGCTGACACCCACGCTGTAAGAGGCTGGCATGTGTCTGTGGCTCCTTGGCCCTGCGGGGTTAGAGACGCATCCAGGATGGTGTGCCAGACTTGTACAAGTCCTGGCTCTGCCACTCCCTGGCTGGGTCACCTCAGTTAGGTGACTTACCCTCCCCAAGCCTCAGCTTCCTCATCTCCAGGATGGGCCTGCTGTTGAGGACAAAATTACGATATGTACCAAGAGAGACTCACAAGATGTGGACTGCTGTCACTGTCATCAGCACGAGATCTGGAAACTGCCAAGGGGCTACAGGAGTCCTGGGGGACCTGCAGGTCACAGAGTGGCAGACCCTGCCAAGGGAAAGGGCAGCCAGGATACGCAGAGTATCAACAGGCCCCCAGCAAAGGCAGAAGAGGGTGCTGGCTGGAGAAGAGCAAGGGAAAGAGCAGGAGTGACAGCCACCCCTTGGGCGTGCTCTGGGCCAAGAGTCAGCTGCAGACCCTGCAGGTTCCCAGGCCACCTCTGTCAGCCAGGGCTCTGAGGGCAGCTGTGCACAGAGGGCGGCTGCAGAGGGGTGGGGCCACCTCAAAGAGGGAAGAGCAGGCGTGGTGGGTCAGACCGGCTGGGCACACCCCATTCCCCCCTTCACGCCTGTCTCTTCACCCACCTATACCCCCCAACCCGTCATAATTCCCTGTCCCCACCCCAGCCAGAGGGGTCCTCTCCTCACAGGGCATCCGCCCAGGGGTGTCCTAAAGGGAGGGCCAAGACCCTGCATTAGTTGTGCTCCTGGGGGCGTCACACTTCCTGGCATACAAAGGGTGCCCAATAAATGTGTGCCGGTGATGGCTCATAATTTACACTTACTCAACACCTGCTGTTTGCCACACAGTGCTGAGCACACTCTAGGGCCATAAGTATAGAGACACAAGTCCCTGACCCCCTCGGAAAGCCCATCTGGGGTGGGGATGGGGGCACAGAAAATTTCAGAACAGCATCATCTAACACAACCCAAAGGGGCGGGGGGAGCCAGAGGGGTCGGGAAAGTTCTCCGGGGGAGATAGTGCCTCCGATACCCCACTACAGATGAGGAAAGAGCTCAGGTAAGAGAAGTGACTAGGCCAAGATAATGACAGCGTGTCAGTGACTAAGTCAGGCCTGAAAAGCAGCTGTCCTAGCCCCTGGCCACCTAGCCCCTAGTGCTCCTTCCAGAACAAGGTTTCTCAGCCTATTTGGGCCTGATCAGTCTTTCTTGTGCGGGCCGTCCCATTCATTGCTGGAACATTGGCCTCTACCTGCGAGATGCCATAGCCCCCTCTCCCCAACTGTGACAGTCAAAAATGTCCCCAGACATTACCAAATGTCCACAGAAGAGCAAAACTGCCCTCAGCTGAGAGCTACTTGTCTAGGATTTAGGAAATCCGACCTGAAATAAGAGGCAGTGACCAAAGTCAAGCCTTGGGCCCAGATGTGGACAAAAAGGTGGTGTCAAGGCTTGCAAACAAGCACCAAGAACTACCGGCCCAGGGTCACTTTTTACGCTGTGCGCCACCCTGTGAGTCCCTCAGACTTGAGTTCTGCTTTTCACTTTTCCAAAGTGCTTTCGTTCACCACACCCCTGAAATGCATAGGGGAAGATATGCTTTATCCTCATTCTACAGAGAAGGAAATTAAGGCTCAAGAATGTTAAATGCACCAAAGTCACCTTGGAAGCTAAGTGGCCAAACCCGGCTCAATGTTCCCACAGAGTCACCCAGAGGCAGAGACTGACGGGAGACCTAGGGCAGACAGAGGGCTTTTTATCATCTGCATCTACTTCTAGAAGGCTGCATCCCTAGAACCCAGATCCATTAGTTCCTGACAATCCCAGGGGCATCATAACTCTGGCGGCTCACAGATGGGAACTACGGAGGCTCAGAGAAGACAAGAGACACACAACTGCATGCACACACACTTGAGGGGGGCCGGGCACCAGCCCTCTTCCTTCAGTGCCTGCTCCCATCCGGGCCGCAGCCACAAGGCCTGGGCTCCTCACAGCTCATCTGACAGTCCCTTAGACACTACCTGGCCAATGGGCCTTCCACACACTTAAAGGACACCAGTCCCCATCAACACGGAACATCTGGAACTTGTAAGTCCCTCCCTCTGATGCAGGAGGGGAGGCCTGTTTGAGTGAGAGAATGTTTTCAACCATGAATCAGTCCTGTTACTATGAGTAATTATTGGTGGCTAATTATTGGTGATACCAGTGGTTCACAAAGTGTGTGCATTTATTATATGCCAGGAATGGTGCTGGAGGCTTAAAGCCCCGGTGACTAGTTACACGTCTGCCACAGCCCACTTTTCAGGTCATGGAACGGAGGCTGAGAAAGGTTAAGGGAGCTTCACATCAGCATGGGTGGGTGACAGGACCCTCCGCTAAGACCTGGCTGGCACTAAGGCTCAACACGTCCCATTGCATCAACACATCAGAACTCCAAGGGGCGCAAGCGGGCAACGCCACCCAAAAAAAGAAACTCATTAGAGCCTGCAGGGAGTTCTTCAGCAGGCTGAAGAGAGCATCTGTAGTCTTGTGCATACGAGCCAGCTTGTAAAGAAATCCCTATTCCTTAGAAATCACAAAGACAAATTTCACAGGCCTGGACCTGTGAGGGGGTTGGGCTCAGTTCGGACGGTTTTGCAGCACCAGGTAGAATGAGACCACTGGTGCTCCTGGCCCCTTGGCGGCCCAGGAGGGTCCAGGAAACAGGGAAGATCAATGTAGTGGCCGTGGCTTCCCTGAGCACCAACCACCCCCCACACCCTCCAGACGCCAGGTGGCCAAAGGACAGGGGATGTGGGCCAGACTAGGGCCCTGCAGGAGGCACAGGTCCTCAGGGGCACAGCCGGGCAGGATGCTTATCCTCCAACCTCATCTCATGCAGATGCATTTCCCACTAAATCCCCTGTCAGCCAGTCCCCAGCCGGGGTCAGCATCCAGACTGCAGGGCCAGCTTGGGCAATTTTCCTCTCCAAGGAAAATTTAAAGCTTAAGGTGGCACCTCTCAGAACCACCTTGATCACATGTCTTCTCTCTGTGCCCCATGAACTCACCTAGAAAAGGTGTGATGGAACCTGATGGCTTCTTAGGGGCACATAGCCCCCGACTTCAGGTAGTCAGCTCTAGGTTCTGAAGGCAAAACGGAGGAAGGGCCTGGTTTCTAGGCCCGGTGCCCCTTCCTGTCCTCAGCAGCCCTTGGCAGGGGACTGGGGACACATCCTCAGGCTGGAGGGGCTGCCAGGCAGTTCAGAGGCAAGGACAAGTCCTTCCCTCCTCCCCTGCCTGGACCTCTGGGTTTCAGTCCCAGGAGCTGGAGCCTGGCAAGGTCAGCAGAGTGCTGAGGTAGGCAGGATGCCCATCCTCCCCTGAGAGGACAGCAAGGGAGCACAGGTAACAGGAACAGGACAGGCTGGCCCCTTCCCCACAGGACAGAGGTGTGGGGATGCAAATGCCTCTTTGGAACTGGGGGGAGGGGAAGTTACAGCCCCCGTAGGTCAAGGTCCCCTTCAGAATGGGTGTGCCTTAGAGGGGCTCCTCCTCCTAACCCGCCCACAAGTCTTAGGGACGTATAGAAGGTTGGCCAGCAGCTCCAAGGGCGCCTCTCAGGGGTCCCAGGGAGGCCGTCCACTGTCTGATTTAAGAGTAGGTCTGTCTCCTAATATTTTATTGGGACACAAATGTGGCCCCTGAGGATTTGGTTACTTATCCCGTGGGCCCGAACCCTGCCTAGGGACGTGGGTCGAGGCGAAGGGGGCAGCCCCACGATGTGGCTGAGGTTTCACCACTTGCCACCATCAGGTACCCTAGGCTGAGGATCCTTCCAGGCATCTTCATCCTGAGCCACCTCCCGCCTACGGGAGGCCCGAGCCGGCTGTGCTCACCGGGGGCGGCTCGGACCGCAGGCCTAGGATGGCTCAGGGAGTCACCAGGCATCTCACTCACGCCCACCCCAAGCACCGCAGCTCCATCCCCTCTGGGGCTCCCCGAGCCCCAGGCCTCTCCGTCCTCTTAGTCCTCTTCACCCCAGGCCAGCCCTCGGGAGTCCGGAGGGGGCGGCGGCTCAGGCGGCAGGTGCCGCTGAGCGCTGTGTGCCCGAGGGCCGCACTCGCCGGGCCCGCAGACCCGCTCCCCGGAGCGCGACTGCTTCTCCCTCCCCACACACTTCTGGCCCCGGCGGAGGGCCAAGCGTTACCTTCCATGGACATGGGCTCCAGGATGCCGAACTGCTTGAGGACGGCGATGAACAGCAGCACCACCACGGCCATGGCGCACAGTTCCATGCCCTGGATGCCCATGGCGACCCGAGCTGCCCGGGGCCGGGGCTTGCCCCTCGCCCGCGCGTGCCTCGGGAGGCGCCGGGGCCCGTGCAGCCCGCCCGGCCTCTTGGGGAGCCCGCGACTCACATCCCCCGGCAGGCGGGGCTGCGGGTGTCGAAGGGGCCCGGGCCCCGCGGAGGGCGGCGGCGGCGGCGAACTGGGCAGGCCCGGAGGTCGGACGCGGCACGGCGGCAGAGCCGGAGCGCAACTTTCCGAGTCAGCCGCCAAACTTCGAGGCGCGGCGGCGCGGAGCGCTGGTCGGGCGGCCGGCGTGGGCCAGAGACGCCTCCATGGCCGGCGCGGGCGCCGCGCCTCTTTCGCCCCCTCTCCAGCCCCGCGGGCTCGGGGGCACGCGGGCGCGGCGGCGGGGGTCCCGGGCGCTGCCGGCCGCCCCAGCCTCCATCGCGGCTCCCCGCGCGCTCATTGGCCTAGGCGCGGCGACCACCCGGGGAGGCGTCCCCTGCGGCGCGTCCCCCCCCCCACCCCGCGCCCGGCGCGAGCCCGGGAAGGGGCGGAGGGAGGTGGCCCCGCCCCGCGCGGCCCAGCCCCCGGACAGAGCCTGGCGCCCAGCCACCGCCACCCCGCCAGCCCCCGGGAGGCCGCGCGGTCGACGGTTTCACCCAACTGCCCGTGCAGGGTGGGGGCTGAGTGGCTGGGGAAGGGGCCGGGGACCGGAGGGGGAAAAAGCCGCAGCCTCGCTCTCCGCGAGGAGTCGGGGCTCCAGACTCCTGGCTGAGGGGTGCGGAGCCCGGCACTGCAGCTCACCGCCCCGCCGGCCAGCGCAGAGCCGGCCTTCGGGAGATCGGGGAAGCCCTCTCGCCCCGGGGTATTTCCCACACCATCAGGTCTCGGCTTGAGACTGAACTTGGCCCTGGTCTGCCCCCGCTGAAAATGAAAAAGTTGGTATTCAAAGTTATCCAGTTCCGGAAACCCAACGTGCGCTCCAGGCTTTTGGAGGGAGTGTGGACTTTGGCATTAGAGACTACAGAACTGAGTTCCACTCCTGATTTTGCCGCGTGACCTTGGTCGAGTCACGGACTTGCGGACTCCTCCCCCATACAGAGGGGCTGGTGGCCGCCTGCCTTTCCGGCTGTGGGAAAGAGCTAAACGGATGCCAGGTGCAATGCGCGGGCAGTGCACCGGAGCGCTAATTCATTTGTGGATCGCTCTCTTCCTGCCTGGGGGTACTGGGTGGGAAAGGAAGGAGAGAGGAAGGGGAGAGGTGGGGGGCGTGGCAGGGCGGAGCCTGGGATCCTGCAAGTCCCCGAACTCCCGGACTTGAGGGCTGGAGCCGTGGCTCTCTGCTGCCCTCCGGCGGGCGTTGCACTCTCCGGGTGTCCTCGCCAGCCCTGGGCTTAGAGGGCGGGAAGCGCGGGCTGCTTCGAACGCCAAGTTCTTTAGCTGTCCCGCTGGCTTAGCGGAGCGGGAAATCCTGCCTCGCTCCAGGTCTGTTTGGACCTAGGGCCTGAACAATAATAGCTTCCATGTATGAGACTCTGCTACCCACTTGGTCATTCGTTCAACAAATACTGAACGTGTACTGTGCCCGGGTGGGGCGGGAAACAGAAGCGTGCAGGGCGGAGCGCCCTTTTGGAGCTGGCGTACAGGAGCCAAGACTTTAGGTTTACTTGTAATCCTTAAGGGCTACCCCAGTGGGCATTTCTTTTCCCCGTTTTACAGTGAAGGAAACCGAGATCTAGAGGGTGGACTGGAGAAGGGGCACAGGTGCAGCCCAGGCCTCCTGGATTCCAGAGTAGATAGATGCTGGCCCAGCATACTGCACAGTTTCCAAGGGAAACAAAGGGAGAGAGGCTGCTGGGTTTCTTCTGGCCTGTGCAGTTCAACCTCAGTATTTAACACACCTGGTTAAAAGTCTGAGTTATTGGAGATATTTTTAAAGAACGGTAAATGCACAGCTTTCAACTGCATTTAGTGGGCATGCAGTGAGTCTCCACTGGCCAAGAGTTCTAAGCAGAGCCGCTAATGATCACCAGAGAACACGTCTGTTGGAGTACGAGCTGCTAAAGTGTGTAAGTCTAGAAAGGCTCAAGACCCTCCTGTACTCTAATTTACACACTTAAGTGCTGAGTAAAATCTAGCCTGTGTCCCAGCTAGTTGCCACCAATCCTCAATCAATGGTCTGGTTAAGAGTACATTAACCTCTCTAAGCCTGTTTCCTAAAATGGGGATGACAAGCCAACCTCTCCAGGGGCTTGTAAAGGATCAAGTGAGACAAGGGCTGGCCTGTGTCACAGGCTCTGATGGCCCATTATGATGTGTTCTTGGAGCTGGGGATGTACACGGTGCCAGATGTGAGATAGATGGGAGGATAGAGAACTGAGCAAGCCAAGGAAGCCATAGGGAGGGTCCTCCTGAGGCTGGTCCACCCTGCTCTCCTGCCTCAGTTTCCCCTGGTGCTCCTGAGCATCTTCCCTGGGAAAGCTTCAATGACTGCTCATAAACACTGAGCTATAAATGAGACATCGATTCCCTGGCTCTGTGGTGTAAAATATTAACGATGCCTAAGTGGATACCAGGGATGAGAGCAGAATGTCCGCTCGGCATTAGCAGCCTGGGCCATGGGCCTAATGGATGGGAAGCTGACTCCCCCGTTCACTCACTCGCTTGGGGCCTGCCAGCTCAGGGGCCAACCAGGTCCACCGAGGCTGGGCTGATGGCCCCATCGCACTCCCTGTTTTCACAGAACCTGGACAGGGAAGCTGGCAGACAAGCCCCCAGACCCCATACATCCTCCCCACACCCATGACGTGCCAGGCCAGGCCTTTCCCAGCTGCCTGTAGCTTCCCTCCTAGCTCCCAGCTGCCCCTTTCCTAACATCCCCCAAGTGCCTCCTGCTGCCTGGAGCATGCAGCCAGTGCTCCCTGCCAGCTCCCTGCCTTGGAGGAGGGGCAGGCTTAGGGGAGGGGCACATACAGAGCAATCTCTGCAGCGTGGGGTGCTGAGGACTGCCACAGAAGTAGGGAACGATGAGGGGCAATGTGGAGGGAGCAGCTGGCTCTACCCCAGGTGATAGTAGAAGGCTGGGGAGCCCTGTCTGGGAGGCTCTGGGAGGCCCTGGTGTCCTGGTTTAGAAAGTTTTTAGACTGCCAGCTGTTTGGGGGTGGTCTGGGGCACACCCCAAACCTAGCCTTGCATCCCACACCTGAGGTCATGGTCTTCCTATGCCTGGACTATTGATACCACTCCAGTTCTGCCTCTAGGAAGCCTCCCCAGATTATACCAGCCTGTATCAACCTCCTCCTGAGAATGACCACGGCCTCTGCTGTCTAGGCGACGCCATTCTGCACCGTGTTTTGGCTGTCCGCCCAGACACCGTCCATGTCATCCCGTGCTGCTCCTCTCTCACCACAGCTGCGCTGTCAGCTCCTGTGGGTTGGGACCCTGTCCATTTGACCAACATTAATTGGGTGCCCCAGCCTACTGACCACCTAGCTGCCCAAGGATTTCAAAAGGTCTTTTGACTTTTAAGGGAGGGACTGGACCACACACATGCTGTTTGAGGGACCCATGCCCAGCAAACAACTCAGCAAGTTGTTCCTGTCTCAACTTTCCCGGAGGGCAGGCCACCCTTGGTTCTAGTGCATTCTACTGGGCAGAACAGTCATTATTCAATTTATTTCTCCTCATATTTCATAGGAACCAGACAAGAATGTCCACGGGCGGAATTCCACATCTCAAAGAAATACCTCTAGGACGCCTCCCCATGGATGTCCCAGGACTCCTCAAATGCAGTGCATTCAAAGATAAACTGTCAACCTTTCCCCAAATGTGCCCCTCCTTCAAGCTCCCTGTCTTAGCTGCTCAGGCCAAAATGCTGGCTTAGACTAGAATCTTCCTGTTCCACTCCTGCCCAGTCAACCAACAAACTCTGGCACTGTGCCTCTTTCTCATCCCTCTCTGCTCCACTGCCACCAGCCTGGTCATGCCATTGTCCCTTTCTCCTGGACTGCTGCTGTCGACTGCCAGCAACTCTCCCCATCTCCACTCCGTCCTCCTCCTGTCTCTCCCCCTTTCAGTAACCAGAGTGGTCATCTTAAGATGGACATCAGATCCTGCTTTTCCCTTGCTTAAAACCTCTAGTGGCTATCTGACTCAACACTGGTTGTGTTCGCCTGCTCGACATCCTCTCCCTGATTTGGTGACAGCCCTCCAATTTCCTTTGTTTAACCCCTTGCCCCTGCCAGCCTTGTGATTTTGGAGGTTTGGGGATATAACTGGTCAACCAACACCAATTCCTCTTTTCCCACTGCATACCACCCTTCCATTGCCATAGTGATTGGTTCAGGGATGGGTAGCAGCTGGGAGCCAGGACAGTGAGAGACCTCCATGACTGGCTCTGGGACAAGCAGGAGAGAGGCACTCTTATTCACTGTGGCAGCTAAGTGGCCACCCTGCCACCATGTGGGGACAGAAAGCTGGAGACTGAAGTTATTTCTTGAGAAAGCAGAACAAAAGATAAATAGCCCAAGTCCAGTTGACAATGTTCTATGCCTTGACCCAGCTGTGCCTAAGGGCACACCTAAACCTTTCAGTTGTATGAGCCAATAAATCGTCCTCTTGTTGCTTAAGCCAGTGTGAGTTGGGTTGCTGTTCCTTGCAACCAAAAGGGTCTTGATCAATGCAACCCCTCTTACTCATAGAACAAAGACCAAAATCCTTAATATGGACCATAAGAGTAGCTGACATTTACTAAGAACTCACTAAGTACTAGGCACTTCAACACCACTCAGCTTCATTCCTCACAGCTCCCGGGAAGGTAAGGACTTGATAACAGGAAGAAATCAAAGCACAGAGTGGTTAATTCTTTGCTTAAGGTCACATAGCTGATAATACACAGCATCAGAATTTGAACCCAAACATTCAAGCTCCACAGCCTGTGATTTTAATTCAGTCCTGCCATGCCCCTCGACACCAGCATGGTCAGGCCCTTCTTCTTTTCCCTTGCTCACATGATCCCAGCCACACCTGCAGCTACCTGAACGGGCTCAAGACTCTCCCACCTCCAGATCTCTGCTCATTCTCTTCTCTGAGCCAGAAATGCTCTTCCTCCTCCTTCCTTTTCACCCAGCTAATTAGTGCCTACTTGTCCTTTGGGTCTTAGCGTGAATGTTACTTCTGCAGTGTTATCGTCCCTGACCTAGTCCCCCTTATTAGTCTCTGCTATGCAATGCCCCCCATCCCCTTCCCTCTTTGCAGTTCTCACAATGTGAGTTTAGCTATTTACTTATGTGTTCGTTTATTTGTTTGTTTTTTTCTTTTTAAAGATTTTATTTATTTATTTGACACAGAGAGAGTACAAGCAGGGGTAGCGGCAGGAGCCAGATGTGGGGCTCGATCCCAGGACCCTGAGATCATGACCTGAGCCGAAGGCAAACACTTAACCGACTGAGCCACCCAGGTGCCCTATTTACTTCTGTTCTCCCACCAGATTGTAAACTTCCTGAAGGTGTAAACAGTGCCTGCCTCAATGTATTTATAAAATAATTAATGGGATGTCAGATGATGCTTTTCCTCCAATTATTTCAGCAGAGGCTATCCTGGTATTCAAGCAAGAGCACCAGACTGGGAGTCCAAGAGAACCAGGGCCAAGTCCCTAGTTCCAGCCCTAACCTGTTGGCAGAGTTAGCCAAGGCACACCACCTCTCTGAGCTCCCATTTCCTTCTTGTAAAATGGGGTCACTTGGTGACATTTACCTGTCTGTCAAACAGCTATGAGAATCTGACAAGCTGACGATGTGAAAGCATCCCAAGACAGGCATGAGAGACACTCTTCCTGGGATGCCCACTTCCTCAGAGCCAGATACATCTAGGAAGCGACACTAAAGGAGTCTACTTCTCTCTACCTTATGGTGTTGCCCAAATCTTCCAATCCAATCGACCTCTGGGGGCCACACAGAACCCATCCACAGTCTCTGCTCTGGCCCAACTTCAGATGAAATGTGGGGGGTTTGTGGCTACAGGTAACAGAAATCCTCCATTCCTTTAACTTAAACCATAAGGAAATGTACCATGTCACACACACAAGTCCAGCAGGAGGGTGGCTTTAGGGGCAATCAGCTCAGATCCAGGGGTATCATTAAGGACCTGGGTTCATGTTTCCACCTACACCTTGAGCCTCAAGGCATTAACCTTACTCAAGCCTGTTCCCTTCATGACCACAAGATGGATGCCTAGTTCCAGACATCACATCCTGACATGACAATGTCCTGGGAAAGACGGGATCATCTCTTCCTATGTCTCTTCTTTTATAGTGAAGAAGACTTACCCATTAAGCCTCTCATGAACACTTCCTCATATTTCATGGCTGGAATTATTTCACATGGCATGCCTAAATATGTTGTTGGCAAGAGGAATGAGACCACCACTGTAGGAGAGACTGCTAGCTCTCCACCAAAACTCATTCTCCTCTCTCCTACAGTTAAAAAGCTTTCTGCATATTCTAAATGCAGCCTGGGAGGAAAAGCTATAGTTTTTAAGGCTCTGCTTTTACAGTGATTTTCTCATGACTTATAATAAGACTTTCCTCCCCCAAGATTTATTTATTTATTTTAGAGAAAGAAAGAGATTGCATGCCAAGCGGAAGGGACAGAGGAAGAGGGAGAGAGAATCTGAAGCAGACTTCATGCTGAGCATGAAGCCCAATATGGGGCTCGATCCCACGAGCCTGAGATCATGACCTGAGTCAAAACCAAGAGCTGGACACTTAACCAACTGTGCCATGCAAGTGCCTATATAACAAAACATTTTTAAAAAATATTGAGATTGTTTTTAAATGACAGTGTAGCATATTGGTTAATAGCGCAGTCTTCGAATCCTGGCTTTTCCACTTATTAGCAATGTGACCCTGGGCAAGTAACTTAGCCTTAACGGACTCAGTAAGTTCCCACTCAGTAAATGGGAACGATAATACCTATGTCACAGAATGAGTATGCAGGTAAAATAAATCAGTATATGCAAAGCACTTAGAACAGTGACTTTCACCCATTCGAGGTACTCGTTAGGGGCTGAAGCTTCTGTTATTATCACGGAGAAAGGATTCATTGTATATCCTATCGACACTCAGAGACCAAGCAAGAACATAGGTGAGTTTGAACACATCTGTGCTTTTAACTATACAAATGACACGACCTCTCTCAGCCCTGTTGAGTGCAGAAAAGGAAGATTCCAATCATGATGAAGCAGCTGGCATCAAACTTACCTTACCAATGGAAACAACTAGAAAATCTAGACAAAACATGTAAAGCAACTACACGTGGGCACTGGACATCAATTAACATAGGGCAATGATCCCTGAGAATCACACTAAATGATCCCCACATTCATTCCTTCTTTACTCCTGAGCATATTTTCCAAAATGCAGGACAGCAGAACCTCCTGGCACTTGGGGTCACACCGGATGGAGGAAATAGAGATCAGACTCCAGGACTGCTAAGGTGGCCATGATTCGAGAGGGCAAGGCGTCTGGAAATGAGGGAGCCACAGAGAAGGAGCAGCCCCAAAAATCTATGAAAATATCCCTTGGGTCCTTGGTCAATTGTTAGGCCGTTCATGAGCAGAGAGAGACTCTCGGAGGGCTTGCAGAGAATAGTAGCTGAGGGAGCTCAAAGCTGAACAGAGATTTCAGAACTACAACTCTGAGAAAGTACTGCAGGTCGCTTCCGTGGGACAGAAGCTAACCCAGAGCCCCTACAACATACCATTCCCATGCATAACAAGCACGCCCATCAGCATGCAATGAAAAAGGATTAGACGTGAAGAAGGAAAAGTGGCTGATCATGAACTTAATAGAAACATACAGATACGGCTGAGATTTTGGAGTTAGCAGATAAGGACTTCGAAACAGCTACAATGAGTATGTTTCCAAAGATAAAAAGGGAAATGGACAAAACAACTGAAACGATGAAGCTTAAATTTAACAAAGAATTGGAAATTTTCATCATTAGGGTTGATCAGGGAAGCAGAACCACTATGACTGGTATAGGATATAGATATAGGACATAGAGTGACAGAGAATAAAGACTTTATTATAAGAATGAGACCTTACTTAACTGGGGGAGCTGAGTAAGAAGTCCGTGGAAGGTATTGCCCCCCATATGCCTGGAGTTGCTGTAGGTCAACAGGACCAGGATATAGAGGAAAAGGCTGATACGAAGTGAGAAAAAGTGAGAACAAACTGGAACCCACATCTGTCTCTCACTGCCTCCCACCCTGACAACACAGGTGACCTGCAGAAGAAGCAGACATCATCTACCACATGAAGCTGCACGTGTGCCTGACCCAGTGTGCCATAAAAAATTGCAAGTCATGCCAAGAAACAAGAAAATGTGTTGGGGCGCCTGGGTGGCACAGCGGTTAAAGCGTCTGCCTTCGGCTCAGGGCGTGATCCCAGCGTTATGGGATCGAGCCCCACATCAGGCTCCTCCGCTATGAACCTGCTTCTTCCTCTCCCACTCCCCCTGCTTGTGTTCCCTCTCTCGCTGGCTGTCTCTATCCTGTCGAATAAATAAATAAAATCTTAAAAAAAAAAAAAGAAAATGTGATTCATGCTTAAGAAAAAAAAAAGGTCAATAGAAACTCTCTGAGTATCACTAGATGTTGGATTTAGCAGATAAAGACCTCGAAGCAGCTATTGTAAATATATTCAAAGAACTTAAAAAGACCATATTTAAAGACTTAAAGGAAGGTATGACCAATGACTTAGTGAATGAAGAATCTCAAAATAGTAGCAGGAAATAGAAGTAAATGAAAATTCTGGAGATGAAAAGTGAAAACACTGAAATTTTAAAATTAATTAGAGGGACTCAACAGCAGATATGAGATAGCAGAAAAAAGAATCAGTAACCTTGAAGATAGATCAACAGAAATTATCCAATCTGAAGAACAAAGAGAAAAAACAGAATAAAAATGAAATGAGTCTCAGACCTGTAGGCCAATATTAAATATACCAACATAGGGGTGCCTGATGGCTCAGTTGGTTAAGTGTCTGCCTTCAGCTCAGGTCATGATCCCAGGGCCCTGGGATCTTGTCCCACATTGGGCTCCCTGCTTGGTAGGGAATCTGCTTCTCCCTCTCCCTCTGCCTGCTGCTCCCCCTGCTTGTGCTCTCTCTCTCTCTCTCTCAAATAAATAAATATTCTATAAATAAATAAATAAATAAATAGATAGATAGATAGATAGATAGATAAATACGTGATGAGACCACCAGAAGAGAGTGAGAGAGAAACAAAGAAAACCTTTGAAGAAATAACAGCAAAAATTCCCAAATTTGATGAAAAACATTAATCTCTAGATTCAAGAAGCTCAAAAAACTCCAAAAATAATAAACATGAAGATATCCCCACCTATACACATCACAGTCAAACAGTTGAAATACAAAGACAAAGAGAAAATCTTGAAAGCAGCAAGAGAAACATGGCACATCACATACTGGGAACAATATAGTTAATACCATGGTCTCATCAGAAATAATGGAAATAGCTGGAAAGAATGACATACTCAAGGTGCTGAAAGAAAAACAAAACCTTATCAACCAAAAATTCTTTATCTAGCTAAAATCATCCTTCAAAAATGAAGACAAAATACATTCCCAGATCAACAAAGACAGAGAGTTCATTGCTAGCAGACTTGACTTACAAGAAATATTAAAAGAGGTCTCCTTCAGGCTGAAAGGAAGTAATTCAAATCCACAGGGGAAAAAATGACGGTGCCAGCAATTTAAATTCTGCGAATAAATTCAAAAGATTGAGTAAAGAGGTGCCTGGGTGGTTCAGTCAGTTGAGCGTCTGACTTGATTTCAGCTCAGGTCGTGATCTCAGGGTTGTGGGATTGAGCCCCCCATTGGGCTCCACACTCAGTGTGGGGTTGCTTGTCCCTCTTCCTCTCCCTTTGCCCCTCCCCCCTCAAATAAATAAAATCTTTTAAAAAAAGACTGAGTAAATATAACTTTTTCTTGTTTTACTCTTAATTTCTTTAAAGATATGTTTGCATAAACCAACACTTATAACACTGTATGGCTTTGGCTTATAACATATATGAATGTAATACATGTGATGATGACAGCATACAGGAGGAGAGAAAAGAAGAAAATATATTGGAGGAAAGTTTTTATATTTTACTGGAATTAAGTGAATATTATTCTGAAGTAAACTGTTATAAATTAAAATGTATATTATAATCCCTAAATGATCCACTAAGCAAGTAAGTCAAAATAATGCAGTGTTAAAAATCAACAGAGGAATTAAAATGGTATAAAGTATATGTTTAACATAACAGACAGCAGTAAAGGACGAACAGAGAACAAAAAGGAGCAAATAGAAAAGAAGTAGCAATGGGGCGCCTGGGTGGCGCAGTCATTAGGCGTCTGCCTTCGGCTCAGGGCGTGATCCCGGCGTTCCGGAATCGAGTCCCACATCGGGCTCCTCCGCTGGGAGCCTGCTTCTTCCTCTCCCACTCCCCCTGCTTGTGTTCCCTCTCTCGCTGGCTGTCTCTCTGTCACATAAATAAATAAAATCTTAAAAAAAAAAAAAGAAAAAAGAAAAGAAGTAGCCAAAGGGCAGATGGAAATCCAACCACATCAATAATTACAGTAAATGGGAATGGACAATAATTGAGTGTCAGAGAAAAAAAAAAAACCCAGAAAAGAATATCAGGAAGATGTGGGACAAAGTAAATATGCCCAACAAATGTGTAACTGAAGTTCCAGAAAAAGCAGAAGGAGAGCAAGAGAAAGAATCAGAGTTTGAAGAAGCAATGGCAGAAAAATTTCCAAAACAGATGAAAGATACCAAACCACATTTTCAACAAGCTCAACAAAACCAAGACGGGATAAATACAAAGAAAACCACAGCTAGGCATATCATGGCCAAACTGCTGAAAATTAAAGGTAAAGAGAAAATCTCAAAGACATCCAGAGGAAAAAGACATTCAGGGACATAATACAAATGATGGTAGACTTTGTGACAGAAACCACAGATGCCAGAACACAATGGAATAACATTTTTCAAAGTGCTCGAAGAGAAATGACTGGCCAACCTATAATTCTATACCCAGCAAAAATGTCTTTCAAAAATGAAGGGCAAATTGAGACACTCTGAATTAAACAGAAACTGAGAGAATCTATCATCAGTAGACACATTCCACTAGAAGTGCTAAAGAGATGGAGATTCCCATGTCCGAATCAGCCTCTGGGAATAAGTTTTTGCCCCTCACAGGTGTCATGGGATCTCTCAGCATCTTGAGAATCCCAGAATCAGGGCCAGTGGTCTCTGGAAGGAAAGGAACTTCATGTTCCTTAATTGAACAGTTCTTTTTTCCCATGGTTCTTGTGGTCTGGAAAGACTTAGAAGGCATGAGAGAACTGAGCTGCTTGACATGTGGACATGTCTCCAATTGTCACCGTGGGAGTTGTAGACCTCTCACTGCCTCTCTTTTGATTGCCCAATGACCTGTGACTACACATTGGTCAGGAAGAGAGGCTCTCTCTTCATGCCTCTATCCGCACCCAGGTATATCCAAATCCCCATCTATTGTCCCAAGGATTTACAAGAGTCTAGGAATACTGAACAGGTCATGGAAAGAGGGACACTTGAGGCCACCTTGTCCCAGAGCCCCTCATTGCACTCCTTAGGTCCCTGTGATAGAAGATTCCCATTCCCGTCTACGGCCATACCACCCTGAACGCGCCCGATCTCGTCTGATCTCAGAAGCTAAGTAGGGTCGGGCCTGGTTAGTACCTGGATGGGAGAAGATTCCCATTCCCTTTCTCATTTGGAGGACTTCTAATCTCTTCCTATGTCTTTTCTTATGCTTATACAGGTCCAATCCAGAGGAACCAACCAGCTCCAGAATGACAGGACTGGATAAGGCCAAGCATAGTTCTCCTCAGCAACTTCACTGCAGTTTGTACAATGTCCACCATGTTTCTTTGGGTAAATTAATTTGTCTTGGCTGAACTTGGCTTTCCTACCTCTCTGTGTTGGCAAGAGGATTGGGTAATGGTGAGTCAGGAGATCGAAGGCTGTGTGACCTAAGCTATGTTTCTTCTCACCTCCCTGGGCCTTGTCTTCCTCATCTCCAAAGTGGGGGAAACATTCCTTAGCCCGTGGCCCACCCCCTCATACTGTCATGAAAATCAGTTGTCCCCAGGCACGTGGGAGTGCTCGAGATGCTAGGGGCTCCATGCATATGTTGACTAGTATCATGTCATTTTAACACCCTGCTGAGTCCAGGCTGCGGCCCCGTGCACAAAATATACACAGGAAGCATTGCTGGCCAGCTCCGAGTCTACTTGTTCTCCCTGGCATGCGGCCCAGTCACACGGGGTCATCAATCCTCATGTTTTATGACACCGATGCTAAGTGCTCTGAAGTCACATCCTTGCTGCACATCCTTGATCTGTGAAGAAGTCTGGACATAAGCATTTCTTTGTTTGTACTCAAGCCGAGGGCCCAAGGGTGTCTTGGGGAATTTCCACCCGGGATGCTTGGTGTTGGTGTCTCAGCTCTCGGGGTGGCCTCTGGCAGCCCAGAGAGGTGTGCTGATTCCAGAGGCCCTGCGTCAGCCAGATGCAGATGAATCAAAACCTTGGGGTCTGAGATGGGAAGCAGCAGGTGAGAAGCCAGAGCCTGAGTCTGGGGGTTGAAAATCCTGGATCGCTGAGGTCCACCCTGGCCTCCCTCCCACAGGCTGGAAGTCTCAGCCGGTACACACTTCTCTCTGAGCTCAGTAAGGTGAGGGAACTGGGGACTAATGACAGTAGCAGCTGCATTTCCCGAGCGCCAGCTGTGTGCCAGGCACTCTCCCGGGCACTCACGTGCATACCGTTGTTTCATCCTCACACCTGTTACTACCCCACTCCCACTGCAAGGACGCCGCTGCAGGACTCGCCCCTCCTCCTAGGCTCCAGAACCATGGGGTTCTAACCTGAGCACGTGCTCCAAGAAGGTCCTTGGCAGCACTCCAACATTCCCCCTTCTCAGAGGGCTTGTGAGGCCATCGTGGAAGAGGGGTCAGGGCCCAGAGGTGTCTGTTAGCTAGACCCAGAGAAGCAAAAGTGGTTTTTGAACCTTCCTTCAAACTGGACAGACATAGGATTTCATAGTTAGAAGGAGGCCGAGGTTCATTCATGCATTTACTCATTCAACAAATATTTTACTGAGTGTCTACTCTGCTCCAGGAAGATACAGCATTAAATGTGTCACACGTGGCTGCTGGCTTCAAGGAGCATACATTCTAGAGGGGGAGACAGACCATGAGACAGTTTTAATGGGGCAGGCCACAGATGGCGGTGGGGGACATACTGCGAAGAGCTCCATCCCAAATCCAAGGCCCAGAGGGTTTCCCAAAGGGAGCTGGAACACTTCTGAGCCCGGGTCTGAAGGCAAAGAGGGTGAAGAGGATTTGACTATGAAGGAGAGTGTGACCGGGAGTGAGCAGGTGGTGGCTGGGTGGGGACAGAAGGTGAGCCAGTGTAAGCGGCCAAAAGAGCAGGGGGCGGAGGCAGGGCCAGGCAGGGGCCAGGAAGTCAAGGTAAGGGTTCAGACAGGGCTTTTATTCCTAGGGCAATGAGGCATTTGTTCCTTCTCCTCCCCTCCCCGGGCCTGCCCTGTCCTACCCTTCTCCTTATAACGACCTCTCTAGCTGCTACATGACCAGGTTAGGGGTGAGTGGGAGAGGCTGCAGTGATTTCTTCCCATTTCACGGATGAGATAAGAGAGGCCCAGCCAGGGGTTGTGAAGTCACACAGTGGCATCGTGGGGACAAGAGCCCAGGTCTCTCGACTCCTTGGTCAAGGCTCCTTCCTCAGCCCTCATCCCCCCAGACTTGAACATCTAAAAGACACAGGGCAGCAGCCAGGGGGGTGGGAGGCCCATGCACACAGCCACAGTCCTGCTGGCAGCATGGCAGAGGGATCCTGGCAGCCCTGTGCTTGACCCGAGGGCTGGGGTTCGAGGACAGACACACGGAGCCCTGAAGTGAGCACCCTGGTCTCCTCTTAGCACAAACATTTTTACCTAAAGAACAGACTCTAGGGACCAAATTTCCAAAAGATCTGAGAAGCTGAGTCTATACAGCTGCCCAACACAGCCCGAAGCACAAGGAGACAGAGGACTTAGAGACGGGACTCACACGAGACAGGATATTTCATATTCGCACAATCGTACGTGCAACGTCACACGCATTGTTTCCTTTGAGCCTTAAAACCGGGAAGACAGCCAGGAATGTCATTATGATTCCCACTGAACAGATAGGAAAGTCGAGGCCCCAGGAGGCAAAAAGTCCTCCCAAAGGTCACAAAAACAAAATCTGTTTAGCCTCATCTGACTAGCACTTCTCAAGCGCAGTTGACCCCAGGACCCCTGATCACACGACATACGCTACTGTCCCGTGGGCCACACTTGGAGAAACGCTGTTCTAGCATGTCGGCCAGCACATCTCCATTAGCATGACATCCAGCCCTGGGGAGAAGGCGAACCAGGAGGGGATCCTGCATGTCGCTGCGGGGTCCCCGAGAAGTCACTTCACTCTCCCCGGGGCTCCTCGCTGCACTGCTGGAAGAAATGACTCCCACGGTGTTTCTACGAACGAGTATTTCCTCCTCTCTGTTCTCTCCATACCTGCGACTTCTAGTGGCAAGTAGAAACTGCGAAAATTGCCCCATGGCGCAATTCTTTGTCTATGTTCATCTCTTTCCCTTTCAGTATATATGTAACTTGATAGAAATTCTAGGCTACAAAGTCAAGCTCATTAATTGTTTTTTAGGGCAACCATTCCGCTACCCCGCCCAGCAATGGCACGTTCTCGCAGTTCAGCAATCCTGCCTTCCCTTCCGAGGCTGTGATTCTCTCGTATGCATAGATGTCCTCTTGGATCTCTGAGAGGATTCATGCTACTTACTCTGTCCTTTACTTCCGTTTTTGTTGGCCTTCGAAACTCTGTTGATTTGGGTGTTGCTTCTTCATTTCGCTGAGCTTACTGCTTTTTTTCGACGTGGTCGGTTTTCCTCGAACGCTGGGTGGCTCTCAGGCACCAGTGCCCGTCTGCGAGTAAAGTGCCTGGGGCTCTAAGCCCACGGGGAGGGTGAGGCGGGGCGGGACGGCCGGTGCCTAGAGTGTGCCTGCGGCTCCTCTTTTGGGACCAGGCCCCCTGTGCTCCCTGGACACGGCCAGTCACCCCGGGCACCGTCCGGCTTCTTAGGTCCACAGGCCCAAGCTTAGCTCTGATCTGGGGTGGGCACCTGTGTGCAAAGACAAGGGGTTGGAGGCATGGGGGTGGTTCTCCCCCAGATGCTCCTACTTCCGCACCCCTTCTGCTCCCTGTGGCCACCCACCCAAGTCTGAAAGCCGTGGCATTTTCTCCGCATCTTTACGCTAAGCTTTCCCCCAGTTTCCTCCTTCAGTGTGATCCCACCTGCCTTCTGTCTTTTGGGGATTCCTTACAATTTCTGGCTCACTGAAGGCACCCCTTCCTCATTCTTTTCTGGTTATCTCTTCTGTCCTTCCCGGGAGAACTGGAAGCAGATGTGTGCACTGTGATTACTTGGCCCGGTCCCCGTACCTGACGTTAGGACAGTAGCTGCAGGGTCAATCCTCGTGACTGCCTTTCTCGGGAGGTGCGCGAGAAGTAAGTGTGAAGGTGACACTCGCCAAGCCCTGGGGTTTGCCAGGCCCTGAGCAGCGATGCCTGCTGGATGCTACTGGGTACTGAACAAGGGACCTCGTAGAGGCCTGTACCCAGAATACAATGGGAGGGGAGAGGCCCTGAACCCCAAACCCCAAACCAGCCACCTTGGCCGCTGCATGAACCTCCCCCATATATTCATTGTTTCCCTCAGATTCTTAGTGGAAGAAATCAACAAAAGGACACCAGCCGTCAAACCTCTGTCGGGAATCCAAGGGAACCAATACAGGCCTATGTATCTATTTAAACAATGGACTCAGTAGTTATCAGATCACCCACGGTACTGATCTCAGTCTGTACTGACCCCAGTCAGCCCTATATCTGGTCCTGGCCTCAGGAACCACTTGCGTGTCCCGTGCCCCTCATAGGCCTGGTGTAGGGTAGCCTTTGCAGGGCTTAGGAAAATCAATGTTTTCCTTGTGTTCTGAACCTCCCCAGGCACCCCTGTCCCAGCCTCTTCTCTCCGTCTGACTGCGGAGATTCGGGCTCCCTTGATTGAATTGGCCCAGGCAAAGGGATTTATCTGCCCTTAAACCAAACCACAGGAAGAGAAAGGGACAAGAATGCCCAGAAATGTGGGCTCAGACTGTTCTCCGCCTCTCACACCCAAATGGCTTTTTCCACGTGGCTCTATTCTTGGCTACTAGAAGCTGCCAGGCCCTGGTGTCACCGTATCTCTGCTCTGGACACAGGGCCATTCACTGTCAAAGGATCTGGAAAGGGCTCTCATTGGCCCAGATGGGGCAGGTGCCTGCCCCGGCCAGCGCGTGCTCCTGCTCCGGCTGGCCCAGCAGTGTCAGGGGCCCATGTCGAGTTCAAGAAGCACGGAGAACTGGGAGCCCTCATCCCAACCAATGGTTAGAACAAGATCAAGGTCACTTTACAGAACACAGATAAGTGCTTTTCTGAATAAACCACAGAAACCTTCTGCAGACATCAGGGCCAAGCTCAGAGGATGGGCATAGGAGCCAGAGACCTTTCCATGTGTGTGTGCCCGGCTTGGCCCTAGACGACTTCTGTCCAGCCCCTTGGCTTTCAATCCTGTGTATGTGCCAATGACTCCCAACTTTCTCCAGTCCCCAAGTAGCTCATATCCCACCTGCCACCTGCCTCGTCAACACTTCTACTATGATGTCCTTAGATGCCTCAAACTTAACGTGGTACAGCTGAGGGGCCCCTCCATCCCACCACCCTCGCCCCACACCAGGCCTGCTCCTTCGTTTCCCCCCACAGTGAACGAGGCTCAGAGCTCCCGATGCTCAGGACAAAAACCTTGACCTCACTGTTATCTTTAACCTCCTCTCTTTCACTTACACCATACCCGTCATGTGTCCGCAAATCCTTTCAGCTCCACCTTCAAATGCCTCCAGGACCAGCCTGTTCTCACCACCTCTGTCACCTGCACCCTGCCCCAGCCTGTGTGCCTGATCGCGGCAGGGAGCCCCCCACCTGCCTGGCCCCTGGGGCTTATTTTCCTTCTCGCAGCAGCAGCAAGAGGGCTGGCTCAGAGCAGGAGGCAGCCCCTGGGCTCCCCACATGGCTCTGCTCAAATCCCCGGGGTTCACCCCACTCCCACCAACCCCTGAAGCCTCCCGCGGTGGGCTTCACACAGACCCTCTCCAGCTGCCCTGCCCGTGACCTCTGAGCATCTCCCGGTTCCCCAGACACGTCTGGCTTTGTCCTGTGCTGTCCCTCTGCCTGAAAAGCTTTCCCTTAGGCTCTTCTCTCCCCACCTCACTTCTCTGTTCAAATGTCACACATTCCTCCCAAGCCCTTCCCTGGGTCCTCCACCCCTCTTCCCTGCTCTGTGTAATTTCTGGAGCCCTATTACTTTCAAATATATAATTTATATATCAATCTCATTTTATAGCCTATAAACTAGAGGGATTTTGATCTTAGATCCCGGCTACGTCCCCAGGGCCCAGGGCAACACCTGGCAGACAAGCTTGATAGCTTGTTGAGTGAATGCATAGCTGGGTGGCCTTGGCCTGGCCTGGGGCTGGAGGGCAGAGTCCCTGATGTTTATGAGGATCCCATGTCAGCCCAGGGACCTCACAGGGACTGGGAGCCACCGCCGCTGGGCCAGGTCAGGCCACCACAGCCTGGTCCCCTCCTTGCTGCACCTGCCATGGTGTCTGTCTCACGGGGCCTGACCCTCATGGGGGGTCCTCATGAGGATTTCACGGGTAGATGTTCTCTTTGGGGGGAGGGTGAGGTAACCCTTCCCTAGAACCCCTGTGTCCCCCAGACTGGCCTGGCGGAAAGGGAAGAAGAGCTGAGAGTGGTGCTATTAGTCGCCCTGTCATCCTGCAGGGGGCACAGGTCAGGGACACCGTCCACTTCCCTGGACTCCCCGCATACCAGCCAGGAAACCCAGCACTGGAGACCTGGCTCCCAGAGCACACTAAACATTGGTCAGGCTCCACCCCCACCCCCACCCCCAGCCCAGGACAGGGGCAGTTTCTGGCCTCAAGTGTGTCTAGAGACCCATTCAGGATTGGCCTTTCCTGCCACCTCAAGCTGCCCCCAGGTCCTCATCCCTGCCCTCCCTCCTCTTCAGCCCTGCAGGGCTCCCTGGGGGAGCAGCAGCCACACCTTCCCGCTCCTGCCTCCTCCCCACTCAGCCCTGCAGCTCAATTACTCCAAGGCTGTCTTCCTCAGGCTGCTGCCAACAGCCGGAGGTGGGCACACCGGCACCCAGCAGGCCTGAGCCCCTCCCGGAAGTGGTCACAGGCAGGACCTGGAGGCCTGAGTCTGCCACAGCGAAGGGGTAAGGGCCCCCCTGGCAGGGAGGACGGGAGATGGACCAGCCGGGGGACAAAGGCCCTGAGTTGGCATTTTTGGGTTTGCGTTTGGAGACAATTAGGAGCTGAATTATTAAAGACGTGTGAGAGAAGAGGCTGTTTTTAAGAAAGCATGAGTAAGCAGGGCGCTCTCACGGCAGCACACAGGATCGAAGGCAATCAATTGCCATAATGGCTGTAAATATTTACTCGGCTTAACTGCGAATGTGTGCGCCAGCCACGCACTTAACACAGGGGGCCCTGCCCGGCGGACCCCCGGCAGGCCAACCAGGGGGCTGCGGCTCCAAGCTCCTCCCTGTGTCCCCTGCGGCGTAGGCTCGCTGAGAACATGGGCCTGGAGTCAGATGCAGCTGGGCTCCCCTGGCTCGGTCACCCTGGGCGGGTTGCTCGACCTCCCTGAACCACAGGACTCATCTGTAAAACGGGCTGCTGACGCCCACCTCAGGGCACTCGAGTGCTCCCAGTGCGACTCCCAGGGGGCTGACCCTGGGCAAATGCCAGTCCTGTTGGTCCAGGACCCCCGAACAAATGCCAGGGGCCCTGGTCTTACCCTGGACTCTTACTCAGTTACCATACAGGACGAGGTTAAGTCTCAGAAGTTGGGTGCTCTCGATTATAGCTGTGTAAGTATGACACGGCTGGTGTGGGGCCATGCTAAGGCTCAGCCTTGAGCCAGGAGCTGACGCATTTACGACGTACTCATCCTGGGCTGGGCATTCCCGGGTCATGTCTGTAGCTTACTTAATCCTTGCCGCAGCCCAGAGAGGAAAGTTCGATCATCACTCCTCATTTTATAGACAAGGAAACTGAGGCTCAGAGAGGTAAAGCGACTTGCCCTAGGTCACACAGCTGGTAAGTAGCAAAGCCAGGAATATAGTCCAGTCCCCTCCTACCCTTTCTAGAAAACTCTGGGCTACGCTGAGACCCACTCACTGCTCTTTCCTCCTCCTCCGTGGCACCCCCCCCCACCACAAGAGGTGGCTTGGCCCCCGACCAGCAGCCTACATGCCTGAGGACACATCTAAATACTGACAAGGGCCACGGCCAAAAGAGAACCCGGCTTCTGTTTACTCCTCTGCCAGTGGCCCCTCCGCCCTGAGATACTGGCTCTGAGGGGGCCTGCACAGGCCAGCCTGTCCCCGGGGTCAGCGGGCTGATCTCTAAGAACGCTCTGATCTTGGACTGAGGGTGCTGCTGTAAGAACGGCACCTGGTGTCTTCCCCAACACACAGGCAGTCTCGAAGCCCACCGTGATCGTAGAGGATGCATGGATGGCGAGCGTGTGTGCACACTCACACACACGCAAGCACGCGCATACAAGTGCAACGAAGCCAGCACACTGTGGCTACTAGCCTCCCCACAGACTCAACTCAACCACTTCCCTTGTGCATTCAGTGCTTGGAAATGGCTCAGCCGTCCGCGGCGTACTCTACCGCCCTCCTCCAAGTGCTGGGACAGAGCCCTCAGCCTCTCTCTCTCTGGCCTGCTCATGCTTCTCAAGCTGGGACACTGAAGCTAAGACAGCCGGCGGGGAGTAGAGAAAAGAGCACTGACCTGAGAGTTCCCAGACCTATATGACCTTGGACAGCTCCCATTTCCTTCCCAGGCCTCAGTTTCCCCATTTGTGCCTTGAGAACTCAACAGGTCTAAGATGAAGGCCACTGGGGGTGAGGGAGGGGTGGAGTCTACCATCATATTTGATTCATTTTCCCAGGCTCAGGGAAGATGGGGAGGTGGGTGACTTTAAGATCTCTGGGGGAGGGGGGGCAAGGATCTGCTCCCATCCTTCCAGAAGTTGCAAGGCTCTTGGAGCTCCAGGTTTGTGCACAGGCAGGCAGCAGGTCCTGAACAGCTCAAGCCTGGTCCTAAAGCCCGACCATTCCCAGGTGTGTTTGCAGGGAGGGCTCAGCAAGGGCCCTGCAAGTGGGGGGAGGGCAGAAGGGAAGGTCTCCCAGCAACTCGTCTCTCCCTGCCTGTGCCAGGCTTAGTAGGTGCCTCATGGATGTGTGCTGGATGGATGGATGGATGGATGGATGGATGGATGGATGGATGGGTGGATGGATGGATGGACAGATGGACAAGCTTTTCTCTAAGCCTCAGGTGACCCCAGAAGGTGGGGTTGATGGTGATGCCCCCCCAGCAGGATCAGTATAAGGATGGCTGAGGGCCCAGGGAGTATGCTCAGCCCATTGCCGTTCCCTCCTCACCTCCCCCAGCCCCTCGCCTGGCCACAGCCAGTGCTCAGAAGCCTCTTTGCAACCTGTCTATATATAAGCAAAGACAATGCCCCTGCCGCCAGGCACCCTGGGTACAAGCACAGGCGTCTCCTAGAATAGCAGGCAGGGAGCCTCATGTCACCTCAGAGCCATTGCATTGGGATCCCTAAATGCAAGGGGGATCCTGGGATCCTGGGGTGGCCGTTAATGGTGGGTGAGTTGATCCCTAGAACGGAACTAGACGGGCAGCCTCTGGTCTTGCTGGCTCTGTATATGCAGGGAAGCTCCAGGCCTAGTGGACAGTCTGGCTCAAATCCCCAAAACCGAGAGTGGTCTTTGCCAAGTGCCATTTGGTCCAGCACCTGGTACGTGCTGGCGCTGTGGTGATAGGACAGGGCAAGTCCTCTGAGGAGGTGACATTTGAAGGGGGAGAAAGACCACCCGTGCAGAGGCTCGGGGCAGAGAGGACGGCATGTGCTAACATCCTGCAGAGGAAGAGCAGGGCCCTGAATTTATTTAAGGTTCAAGGAAAACCATCACTGGGTTTTGGCAGGAGAATGACTTACTTATGTTTGCGAAGCCACCTCTGGCCGCTTGCTGAGTGGAGCCCCCCCCCCCGTCCCTGCCCCCAGCAGGGGCGCCTCCTGGGAGGGCTACCCTCTGGTGCTCTCTGCTGGGGTGACTGGCCTACGGGGTGGGAGAAGGGGTGGGGTGAGTCTGCCCCCCCAGGCTCCTTGCTCCCCACTTGGGGAAGCCCCTCTGTTTGGAGGGTAGGGGATGATGGCAGCCACCTGGCTGGGGACCCTCCACAGGCAATCACCCAGCTTAGACCCCAGGCTGCTCACAGCTTACTGGCTTCTGCCAACCCTTCCATTCACTTTTGTTTTCTTTTTGAAAACGTAGAGGTGGTATGAGGCTTCCTCCCTCCTGCTGGACTACTAGGTCAATACTCCTGAACAACGGCTTCCTTGGTTGCTCCTTTCTTCCTTCCGCTCACTCCCTCACTCATTCACCTGCTCTGGGCTGCACTATCCTGAGGACTGTGTCATCTAACACTCCCTACTCCATTACCAGGATTCTGGTCACCGCTCAGGCCCAATCCTCAGCTTGTCCCTCCCTCGAGGAGGGACAGCCCTTGGTCACCAGAGTGGGGGCCCTAGGCCTGTGAACTACGGGAGGGCCATACTTGCTCTGAAGGGTGGTGGGGAGAGCATCGTCCCTAGGTCCCAGCCAAGACACCGGCCCTCTCCAACTTGTCCCTGGCCTCTGCCTACCACTCCCACCACCAGAGCCCCCTTTCCACCAACCAGCCTCAGTCAGGTTTTTATAGACCCCCTCATGTTTCCCTCCAAATTTAGAAGGGGGCATAAAATTTTCATCTTTTATTTTGCAATGCAAGGCATTAAAAAAAATTAAAAAATCCTAACTCTCATCTCTCTTCAGAATTATTTCAGAAGGAAATGAAGATGTGAACCATTGAAAGGGAATACAGTTAATTTACTGATGGTCAGTTCACCACCTGTCTCTCCTCATTTCACTCGGGAAACCTGTACCAGCCTGTGGACTAGTGGTTGGGAGCCTGGTCTGTCTATCTTGGGAAGCATTCATGTTAGATCACTACAGGTGACCGCCACCCCACGTCAGGTGCAAGCCCAGGGTGTGGACATGGCCGCTGTCTGCGCCTGTCCCCTCGTCCACGCCCGAGGAGAATGGCTAAAGAAGGCCTTCCTATGTGACAACGAGGATTCACCCCGCCTTCCTGAGGCCTCTGGGGGCAATCCAAGACAGAACCATCGTTACCTGAAGACGCACTGAATCCTAGCACCTGGGGCAGTCACATCACGGGCAGCAGAGGGGAGGGGAGGCCCGCCTGTCACAGGAGCCAGGATGTGTCCTGGAAGGGAGATGGAAGCCCAGGAACGCCAGATGTCCTATGTCCTATGTCCCTATGCTCCAAAGGTGAGAGGATGTGGAGGCAGGAGGGGGAGTGGGAAGGGCTGGTGTCGGGAGAATGCAGAGCTGATGATTTCAGATTAAATTGGTCCAGTGTGGCAGACGCGTTGGTTCCTGCTGCCCCCTGGTGGATTTATGGGGAAGTACCTGCCAAGAGAGACCCTTTGGCCCCAGGGTCAAGAAGGGAGGAAGGCAGGAAGGGGGGATGGCCAGGCCAATCCACAGGCTCTCCAGCCTGTGAGCGTCTGCCCAGGAGCCCCCGGTGCTCAGTCAGCAAGGAGCAGCTCCAGGCCAGTGCCAACATTTCCTCCCATCCTGGAGCATCTGGAAACTATTCTTGATTTTCCACCCCACCATCCCAAATAAGCCCAAACCCCCTCCATCCGAGAGGACAGGGACTTGGACCCCACAGAGTCAGGGGCACCACACACACATCATGCTGGGGAAGAGTTCTGGCACAGGAAGGTGGTGATGGGGCCCACGGGGGTCCCTGTATCTGGGCAGGGGACTACCAATCAGCTTTCTGGGGGGCTCCCCCTGCCCACCTTTCCAGTCAGTGCCCTTTCCACCGACCCCCTCTGTGCATCCCCAGCCACGCTCTCCTACCCATTCTGATCTGATCATTTGGAGGCAGGCAGTGGGGGAGGCCGGGCAGGCAGAGGCGGGGACCTCAGCAGCCCATTATATGTGTCCGGAGAATCCTCCCCGCTCAAGCTAAGGGAGAGCATCAAGCTACTCCCAGTTGGCTTTTAATGAACTTCGCTTCCTTAGCAAGGCCCCGGGGAGAGGTTTGGGAGGCTCTCCGAGTGGTGGAAGGGCACAGAGTCTTTCAAGACTTGGAGAGGGCATCCAGGGAAAAGCCAGGAAAAGGCAGGAGGGGGCAGTAGTTCTAAAGGCAGGCCTTGCCCAGGATCCAGGACCCAAAAATGCACCCCAAGCTGAAGGATCCAGGACCCAAAAATGCACCCCAAGCTCCCAGGTCCCTGTGTCTGCTTAAAGAGTTGGGGGGAATCACAAGATTTCCAGTTGGTCCTTGGCCTTGAAAATTTCCCTCTGCAGTTCTAGCTCCCCAGATAAGGAAACTGAGGCCCAGAAAGTAGGGAATCCCAGCTGTGAGTCACACGGTAAGTCCCCATTACCTCAGCCCTGCCACTGACACCACAAGGGGTAGCCCTGCCCTAGCCCTTTACAGGCTCTGGCAGGACCCTCAAAACCACTATCGTACCAGCTCAAGGGATGAGGAAACAGGTTCATAGAGACCAAGTAACTCGCCCCAAGTCACACACCGATACACAGCCAGTCAATACCGGAGCCCACCTCACGGGCGCAAAGATTTTCATGTGCATCTGACAACCTTCTTCATGACCTCGTTATTCTTCTGGCCCTTTTACAGATGAAGAAACAGAGGTTAGAAGCGATTTGCTTCATGCGGAAGTACACTAATAGTCCTAATCCAAGAACTCAAACAAGGAGGCCATTTAGACTGGGGTGGCTCTAAGGCCTTGGTAGCCCAGGCGAGCACACCCTAACCGAAGCCAGACTCGAGGCACTTGAATCTGAGAAAACAAAACTTAAGAACAACCAATCACAAATAGCCAACTAGGCTTTCCCAAATAAGGCAATGGCTTAAGCTATGGTCGATCAAATCACGTCCTTGCCTTGCTTCCGTAGTCCTTTCACACCCCCGCCTTCCCTGGCTCCCGTGAGTGGAGCGCTCCCAACCATCTTGTTTGGCACTACTGGATTCAAATCGATGCATGCTCAAATAAGCTTGACAATTGTAGTGTGCCTCAGTTTACCTTTTAACATCTCTAGTGTCAGAGGTAGAATCCAAAGGAGATCCTGATGGGCTCTGGGAGCAGCAAGCGACCCCTGCTGAGCCCTTGTGCTCACTGCTTTCTCCCTGCGCCTGGATGAAGGTCATGGGTGAGGCCCTCGCAGATAACCGAGCTTCGCAGCTTTTGCATCATAAGCTCTCCGACTTCATTTAAGCATTTATTTTACCAGATTGGGTTCAACTTAAGCATTATGAGCTCTCCAACTTCAACCAGACTGGGTCTGACTGAAACAGGACTGAGCCCAGGGTGAGGCCTCAGGTAAGTACAATTTCGTTTTAAGGGAAGGAGAGGAGAAAACAGGTTGCTTCAAGTCCAGAAAGTCTAGGACTCCTCCATTTAGGACTCTATGCATGAAAATCATGGGCCCAGAACCAAATTTGTCTGAACAAGTAGGTTAAGCTTACCAGAGTAATCTCGAATTATGAGGGCCACAGTGGGGAATTACTTTTCCATTTATGAGATGCCCTGGAGAAAAAAGGGTCCCAAACTTCCCCAAAACGGTGGGATGCACTTTTGATCGGTATGCAGAAGCTTCTAAGACTAAATGAATCAAAAGGGCCCCTTTTAGAGACTTAACATTGCCAGGAATATTTACTGTTTATCCCAACTCAAACCTGATGATAAGATATCTGAAAGGATCTTTTAAGAGGACTTCTACGGACAGAAGCTGGCGAAATTGGAGACCTACAGTCAGAACCCGACAGGAACTTTTTAAAGGGCTTCTAAGCTAAAAGGGAAGGACGACAACCTGATTTGTGAAACAACGTATTAAAACATTCCAAAGACAGCTCTAAATCTAGAATGTAGGACTCTTTTGAGTTCCGTCTTAGTTGGAAACCTTCTCCCTGACATAAAGAAGCGAATCGAACACAATGTGACTGGCTGGGTGGGTCCAACCCCTTGATATCATTCAGACTGCAATCCAATTTGTCTTACACACAGAGTCTTTACAGGAACAGGAAGGCAGCTCTCAGAGCAACTCGAAGCCCACCTATCCTTTTTACCAATCCCCACAGAGGAGGGCACCGAGCACCAGTTACCAATCCCACTTCGAGGACTCTAAACACTTCTGTCCACAGCGTCTTAGCATCCGAGTTGCCAGTGAAAACACACCAGCCAAACATTGCATAGACCAACGCTGCACTTACCTGGAGAAGAGACAGAGCAAGAGCCGCTTCCAGGGTGGACATCCGTCCCCCTGTGGCTAGCAGGTCTCTCCTGCCGGCTGACACGGGGCAGCTGACCTCTGAGCACCCCTCCCTTGCTGCAATGGACAAACTTTGCCCTTCCCTGCAAAGAACAGATAGAACCCTGGCCTGTCCAGGTACCATATGGTGCACACACTTTAAGCAGAGACGAAAGAATACTCAGAAAGGTAAATAAGGAGGGATATGCCCACAAAAGGTGATAAGCCCAACACTGGCTGCCTGAGCTTTTTACCTCTTGGTAAGGAAGTGTTCCAGGCCTGAGGCCTGCTCGTAGGGGGTGGAGTGGCGGTCCAAGAGCATGGGGCACGAGACTGCCTTTCCCAACAGTCTCCCAGTAAGTTAAAATACTGAGCATTCAATACAGAACCTAGGTTTATCTACCTTTGGCTTCTTTTTTTAAAGATTTTATTTATTTATTTGACACAGAAAGAGAGAGAGCACAAGCAGGGGGAGCGGCGGATGGAGGGAGGGAGCAGGGAGCTCCCTGAGCAGGGAGCCTGATGCGGAGCTCAATCCCAGGACCCAGGACCCAAGACAGATGCTTAACAGACTGAGACACACAGGTGCCCCTCCTTTGGCTTCTTCATCAGACCAACTAAAGAGACTTCTGTCACTAGACATGTTTTGTGCCATGTGGAAAAACTTACTATGAGGAAGAGTATACTCCTAGAAATTATGAAATGTATTAATAAGTTTGCCAATCGATAGAACGCTGGTGTAACAGTCCACAACAGTCACTCCTTAGTTTCACTAGAAATCAGGGTTCCCAAGAGTTAAAAAGTCTAACTGATAGATGTAATCAAAACTACTAGAAATAATGAGAGAGACAACTCTGCACACGAGGAAAGCAGGATGTATTTTTGGTTAAAAAAAAAAAAGACATAAAATATGGAAATGCATCTTTGTTAAGGGAAAATAGAGTTAGTTTGCCCTACAGGAGAGTAACTGGTTGTTTCAGAACGAGAAGGAGAATAAAGGACAAAAACGAAACGGAATCTGGAAAGTGGGAGGAGAGAGAGGGAAATCTCATGTGGTCAAGCCGGCTGACACTGAATGGATTTATCAGAAGGGTTTTAAAAATAGGTTTTAATATCAATAGTATGCCCAGGCAAAATGAAAATGTAATTCCCTTTCATTTGTTAAAAGAACAGAGTATTCTTTTTTTTTTTTTTAAGATTTTATTTATTTATGTGACAGAGAGACAGCCAGCGAGAGAGGGAACACAGCAGGGGAGTGGGAGAGGAAGAAGCAGGCTCCCAGAGGAGGAGCCTGAGAACAGAGTATTCTTGGGCGATTGGCCTGCTCTTGATAAGAGATTATGAAAGGTTTTCCTTCACTTTTGGGTAATCCACCTGGAAAGCAAAGATTGTGCTTTACCAAAGTAATTTCTTGTGCTTCATGTTCTTTTTGTCAGGTCTTTGATTAATTGGGAAAAGGGAGACTTTGCTATTAAAAGAGGTGGGGTTTTGTGTGTGTGTGTGTTTTACAAAACCTTGTTTGCCGCAGAAGTCTTTATCCCCTTGGTTGACTACATTACCAAGAGCCTATTGAATCAACTGTCCAAACCTTTTAATATTTTGTATAAACTTCTCATAATCAAACTCTAACTGGAGTCTCTTTGGCCTTGAACTACCGTGGAATCCTCCTGGGGACTCTGGACATCTCAGCAGATTAGTTCTCTCTCCTTATAAAAGCCATAAAACTCGCTAAAGCTTGTTTGATACGTTAAATTGCATGGAAAGAATTGCCAACTAAGACGTGATGCTAAACCTTCCCTAAGTTCTATTTGCGTGGATACCTGTTATTGATGATAAGTGTTCCAGAAATTATAGGAAATTCCTAGAGATCTCATGTGTCCCGGTATGGTGTTATCAATCGTAATTCTAGTTATTATCTTAAGATGTATGTCACTGAAATAACGAAAACCCCACGTTAACTGCATTATAATGAACTCTCATCAGATTTTTAACTGTGGCCACTTTTAAGTCTTTTGATATCTATACACCGTTATTGTTTTACTCCACTGCTTTTGCAGAAGGGCTTCCTCTTCAAAGAGATTCAGGGAAAGGATTCTGACAGGGACAGATTTCTGGTAGCTTGAAGATTATACCACTAAACTCTATGAGAACTCTGAGGATCAAGAATTCATGACGTGAGGGGCGCCTGGGTGGCTCAGTCATTAAGCATCCAGAGTCTTGGTTTTGGCTCAGGTCATGATTTCAGGGTGGTGGGATCAAGCCCCCAGTCGGCCTCCCTGCTCAGTGGGGGGGTCTGCTTGAGATTCTTTCCCTCTGCCCCTCCCCCTGCTCTCTCTCTCTCTTTAAAATAAATAAATAAAATCTCTAAAGAAAAATTAATGACATGGGACTGAATGGATTGATGAGGGTAATTATAAGTTTTATTACTTTGTTTGAAGCATGGCTGGTTCTTCAACGCTTTGTTTTCTGGATTAAAAAAATGCTTCTTTTCCCTTTTTTAAAAAGTTATCTATAACACAGCAATTTGGCAAAGTATTCTTCTGTAAACAAAAATAGAATATATATATATTATTATAGATGATATATAATAATAATATAATATGTTGTTGTTATTATTCTTTTTTTTTCTCTCTGCCTGATTCCTCCAGGATCCAGAAACTCTTATTGGCTGTTCTTATTTTTCATGACAATGCGGGTCTTTGCGTAAGTTCAGTAAGAATCTGTTCTCCTTGTAACAGGCACAGTTGGGCAAGTCCTTGGTTTGGCTTCTTAGACTAACGAGGCTTTAAAAAAATCTCATAAACCAAGAATGACTTTATGCATCCAATGAAGCCCCTTAGATATCACCAAGCTTTAACTGGAAAATTATATTTAAGGATATACATGAAATCACTATTCTTGCCATTCTTATGTAAATAACCAGGCCAAGTTTAATGAGACAACTTTGCAAACAAATTTGTCATAATATCTTTGCTAGAAATTGGGGTGATTGTAGAGAGAAAAATTATGTTTCTGCAAATTTAGTTTCTGTAAAATTATAGTTTCTGTAGAAAGCTATCACACACCCTTGTGAATATCAGATTCCAGTCTCATTCATTGTCTTTGAAGTTTCTTATCTACCTGTAAACTGGCCTGGATCCTAAATTCTTCAAGTTTTTCTCCGATAGCTGGCTATGGCTTTCCAAACGAATGTTTCTAATTTTCTTTCTCTGAGTTGGACTCATGAAGAACAAAACCTTTCCTTTTCCCAAAGCCCTGCCAATTAATGCTAGACAACTAGATATAAACTTTAGAGAAATCACCACAACAGCTCACAAAGCTTTGTGCCTGTTACTCAGAAAGTTCTCCTAACACAGATCACACCACCAGAGACATCCAAACTATAAAAGATGCTTTGAGGCCTACATCTAGGAGCCCAACACCTAGAAATCTTCTTGACTGGCTTCCCTCTGGGCTCAGAAACTGGTTTATAGTCTGCTCTAACCATTAACCTTTGTTTTTCTTCTGCTTCCATAGAAATGCTTTTTATTAAATACCTGATTGCTTGCACATCTAGGCCTAGGTTTGGGAACCTCCCGGGTACCGCCTCCTGAAATAAAACACCACCATTTAACTGAACTGACCTATTCTCAGGACTACGGGATGGATTCAGTGGG
The DNA here is from genome assembly GCF_023065955.2 of Ursus arctos. Taxonomy (NCBI): domain Eukaryota; kingdom Metazoa; phylum Chordata; class Mammalia; order Carnivora; family Ursidae; genus Ursus; species Ursus arctos. Next base: position 51,647,929 of record NW_026623100.1, on the reverse strand, counting down.
ACAGCACTATCTACCAGCTCAAATCCTAGACTGTGAAACTTCTTGGAGGGATTTCAAAGGCAGGGAATAAAGGGCAGCAAAATAGACCACCCCAAAATATGCCTCTTGGGCATAGCCATTATTTTAAGCTGATAAAGGTGTTTTAGATGACAGAATTGCTTTGAATTACTTGTTGCCTGAGCGAGGAGGAGTCTGTACCATAGCAATTACCTCCTGCTATACCTGGATCAACGCCTCCGTCTAGTAGAAATTAACATACGAGAAATTAACAAACAAGCCACTTGGCTGAAACACGTTGATGCCTCTGCAGACACATTCTCTGATTTACTGGATACCAACTGGTTTGGTTCGGGGGTGCCCTGGTGAAGGAGCACACTTCAATCTCTTGTCATCATTATCTTCCTGAGAGTTATCACTGTGATCTCCCTGGGGCGCTGTGTTCTCCCCAGGGTCTGAAATACATGCTCACAGCCATCAGAAGCACATCAGATGGTCTCACTATGCTCGGAGAAACAGAAACAAGACGAACAATGTGGTGAACAGCAAAAGTGATTCTTCCACGGCCTGACATCATAGTCTACGTTTCATGACAGGATCAGAACTGAAGCCTGAGGGTGACTGAGAGCGGCAGTAATACCAAATTGTCAGTTAATCCCTCAGGGATGAAAGGATGACCCAAAGGGGGGAATTGTTAAAGAGATGAAACAAGGAGGCCGCTGGGCTGTGGAGGCTCTAAAGCCTCGGATCTATTCAATCGAACCCAAACCCCAGGGAATTTAAGAACAACCGATCGCGAACAGCCAACTGAGCTTTCCCAAATAAGGCGACTCCTTCAGCCACGACCCTTCGAATATTTCCTTGCTTTACTTCGGCACCTTCCTTATAAAACCCTTCCCCTAGCTCCTGTGTGTGGAGCAGTCCTCCACACCTTCTGGTCGGCTGCCCTGTTTGAAGTGTGCTCAAATAAACTCTTGACATTTTTAACGTGCCTCAGTTTACCTTTCACCAGCTATGAGTGCCAGAGATGGTATTCTGTTTAAAAACTGTGGGAATAAGGCGCAGAGAGCATTGCAGGGCCTCTCAGTCCTGCTAGGGCATCGTCCAACGCCTGCCCAGAGCCCTGGACTCTGCAGGGGAGAAGTGAGCGCGCAGGGATGAGGTCCCAGACACTTTACAAGCCTACAAAACTGATAAGAGGCGATGATTTCCTCTTCTCTCTGGCAGAGAAGATAACCCCGCGGGTGGCTGTCTCACTGCCCTGGATCTTTCTTAGTTTCAGTCTAACTGAGAGGTCATATCTCAGTGTCCCTTTTATTTCCACCCTCTCTAAAAATCCCTGTTTCTTTCTCTTTTGAATCCGCTTTGTCATTCTGCTGGTTTCCTTATTAAGTACTTCAATAGAACCTTGACACACACTCACTGTCTATTTGTGGAAGAATGATATTTTTAACACAAAGAGAATGATGCTTTGACAATGCAAGCCAGCTGTGCCCAACTTTGTCTGGAACCTCGAGGCTTCGCGGCCTCGATCTGCAGTGCAAGCCCTCTTTCCTCGCTCTTGGCCCTTCCCCGCCTCTGCCCCATGCCTTGTCCCTGGGAGCCCCCGGGGGCCTGGGCACCTGCTGCAGGGTAGGGAGAGGGGCTCAGAAGATAGGGCTCTCCCCCATCTTGATGTGGACTCCATGTCTCATATCCAGGTGTTAAATGTGGCTTTCCTTGTTGAGTTTGGGCAGAGACCGCAACAGCCAAGACCAGCTCTGCAGGTCATACTAAGGGCCTAGGAAACCGGCCCTGTGACTCACCCTTCCTCACCCCACCAGGGGCCAGAGAAGGAAAAGGTTGGTGAGGCAGAGAAAGGGAACATCTTTGGAAAGGTTGGTTGGCAAGCCAGGTATCTTCCCTCCTCCTACACCAAGGGGCTTTAGTCCTCTGTCCAATTGTGGAGCTTCTGGGAAGCCTGTTGGGGTCTGGTCATGTGTCTGGGGCCAGGGGGGTCTGACCCACACCAGGAGGAGGTCAGGTGATGGCCATGGCTACAATGGCCAAAGGGAGCCAGGGTGAGGGGAGGGAATTGGACACCCACCAGGTGATGGTCCTGGAAGCAGAGGGTGAATTTCCCCAGAGCTCCCTCGGACCCTGTGGAAGAGAGCTGGGGGAATCCATCTTCAATGTTCCTCCTCGTGCTGCCTGGAGAAGGGGAGTCGCAACAGTTGGGAGATGAGGCCAAGGGGCATCATGAGCAAAGGAAGGGAGCTGGCATTGGCCTGGCCCCCGGAACCAGGTGGGAAGCAAGGTGAAGTAGTGGAGATGCCCGGGACCCTGCCCACACTCCGCCGTCCTGCTCCAGCCTCCGGCCCAGGACAAGTCAGCAGGAGGGAGATCCCAAAGTGAATGAGGGTCTGGAGCTCTGATCTGGGCCAGGCAGGATTCCCTGAGGACGCACTAGAACACTGGGAAGAGGCCCACGGGACCTGCACAGAATCTCCCCCATGGACAGGGAAGGGCAATCCCCCAGGGCAGACGGAAAGGGTCAGAGGTGACAGAGAATCGCGCCTCCTCGGGCTTGTTCCATACGTTGTGTTCTAGCAGCTTCTCAGCACTCACACCAGCCTGTTCTTGGCCTCCTTGCTCCCTGCTCCCAGACAGCTCCCCTGCACCCCCGCTTACTGTGAATCCTAGAACCAGCACAAAGAGCTGGAAGGAGCTCAGAAGTAGGCCAGCAAGCTCATCTTTGTGCTTTTTTTTTCTTTTTGTCTTTGTTTTTTTGTCAGATGAGGAACCTGAAGCCTAGGGAGGCAGATTGCACCCTTAGGTGACACAGACCTGCAGCCTCCTTCCTCCTTGCAAGACAGACAGACAGAGAGCTACACAGAGGGAGTGAGAAAAAGCCCCCATGAGTCTGCAAGCCGATCGAGCACGTAGAAAGGTTTGAAAAAGGTGCATGAAATTACTGGGCAACAAAGACTCCCATTCACGGAAACTCAGTAAGCAAGGGGTCTTGCTGACTCTCCTAGGTGCCCCGGCACCGTGACACACATCCATCCGGCGAGGACAGATGAAGAGCCCAGGCCCAGGAGGAGAGGGCGGGAGAGCTGCTCACGATCACCGGCCCGCAGGAGCAAGCAGGACCAGCTAGTGGAAGCAGCTAGTGGGGCATGGCCGGAGACTTGGAAACTCCATACACATCCCTCTGCCACTAGGCCTGACCCCAGGGGGCTCCCCTCCCAGAGGAGTGGCCCACCATCTGCAAAGTTCCATCCTCCCCCACAACGACTGGGAGGCAGGGCTAAGGGGCATCAGGAGCAGAGACAGAGCTTCCATTGCTTTGGAAAAGCTGGCTTGTGACCCTGGGCTCCCACTGCCTGCAGCGACATTAGCCTGAGTGCCCCCTTAAAGGGCCCTGAGGTTGCCACCCCTGCTTTAGACTCAGACCTCCGCCGGATCTCCCCGTGCAAACCTTCATTAGATTGGAATCCTGTCTTCTTATGACTAGAAATCTATTATTGCTTCTGAGTATTTGAAACCATTATTATTTGACCGATTTTGAGATGATTGATATGATTGCTTATATGCTCGGTTTTGTGTTTTTATTCTTCTTAAAATATTATTCATGAATTTGACAAGGATTTCACCCAGCACGCTTTGCGCCAGGCACTCCGGTCAGGGCAGGGTATCAGAGCAGGGGACAAGGTCCCCGCCCCCTAGAGACGGGACAAAAGGCTGGGCTTTTCAACCCAGCCCCGCTCAGTGTGGGCACCTTGTCTCTCAGGGTCTGTGAGCATCTTTGGGCAGCAGAAGTATTTTTTATCTTTGGCTAAAAAGCCAATATATCACATGTCTACACTGACTCATGGCTATGCGTTGGGGGTTTCATTTGCTAGCTCTTTAGAGAATCATGTGATTACTTTAGCTGAATTCCCTTCATATCCTTCTAATAACAGGAGAAGACAAAAGGACCCCGAAGCCCCGAGCTGGTGAGGGTCTCTCCTTTCAGCGTGTGGAGCTCCTGACACCACCCTTCCCAGCTCATCTTGCCAAGAAAACACCGGGCCCCACGCGCGCTTGCCCCTCCCCCTGTGCCCGCCTCCTGGGCCCCACGGCCGATGCTGGCTCTTGGTGCTGCCCGGCCCTGGAGCACCCACTGTGCTGAGGGGTAGAGGACGCAGAGCAGAAGTGGGCCCTGGCCTGTTGTGCTGTCACTCCCACATGGGGCTCCTCCCCAGGCCTGAGCCTGCCGGCCCCCCGTTGTATCCCTGCCCGAATTTCCAGGTTGGTTGGTTTTATAGATTTAAAAAGAGGGCTATCACCGATCCGGCACTTTCTTTCATCCTCACTGCTGAAGTCACACATCCCTTTGGTGGAGCAGGAGGGGGCTCTGGGGAGGCAAGGAAAGAGAGGAGAGGCCGGGGCAGGGGGTTCAGTGTGTGCAAGGCAGGTGGGCAGGCCCGGAGCCTCCGGCTGCCTCCCGGCCCAGGCTGAGCCCGAGTCTGTGCGCCTGGAGAAGGAAGCCCCCTCGCACCTCCTTTTCCTCCCCAGGCCCAAGAGTACGGGAGCCCTGGCTTGGCCCTCACTGCCTGCGGGCCTGGGGCAGGGCTCTGAGTCAGGTGGTTCCTTCCAGTTCTGCCCTTGGGGCCATCGTCCCCTCTGATTGCCCCTGCCCCTTTCCAGGCAGGCACGGCAGTCCTGAGTCCCAAACCCGCTTCCTTCTGCTCCCTTGGCCTGTCCCGTCAAAGCAGCCCTCACCTCGAGCCAGGTTCCCAGAGATGAAGCGGAAGAAGAAGCTGATGATGTCTCCCAGGTGCTTCTTGCAGCCATGGTGGCACTCCTGAAGCCTCAGAGCAGGACCCCGGGCTGCGCCTGGGGTCTCACTGCGCCTCGCCATCCCTGGGCCGGGCCCCATCCTGGGGGTCCCAGCTCCTGCCCTCAGCTCAGCCTGACCAACCACAGTGCAGGCCACCCCCACTGCTCCGTTCTTCCTCTGCCTGCCTCTCCCCAACCTGACACTCAGAGCCTTCCTTCTGGAATTCTCTCTCTCTCCCCACTCTGATCTATCTCTCTTCCCTGAGACCCCTCAGGGTCTCAGCCTCTCTGGTCTGTGCTTCCCTCCTCTATCCTCTGTCCTCTGTCTCTGCCTTCCCCAGGACCACCTGCCACTTAGCCCTCAGCCCAGAGCGCCCAGGGGCTGGCCAGCACTCTGCCAGCCCCACTGCCAGGGTGGACCTCCTCAAGCAGCCCCTGTTCCTACCCTCAGGCCGGCCCCTTCACCTTGTGCCTGGCTCTGGCTCCCCAGGACCCCAGCGCTCACTCTTCCTGGAGGCAGAAGGGCTCCTGCAGCTTCCTGGGCTGGGAAGGGGTGGGGGTGGGGGTGGGCATTGCTCCTGAGCTCCCAGCACCAATGGAAGAGGTGCCACTGGTGTGATATTCGGGTGAGAGTGTGATCTCACTGCAAGGGGCCTCACCCATGACCCAGGGCTTCTCCGCAGCCAGAAAGGGAGCAGCCTGTTCCCACCCAGGCTTCTACCTGGGAAGCTCAGGGCCCAGGGGCCCTGGGCGGAGCTAGGGGATGGGTAGGGCCCTGACTTTCGGCTATTTCTTGACCTCTGCCTCTGCTCACTGACACCAAATGACAGAAGCTGTTGGTGTCTCTATAGAGTAGAGAATGGGGAGATGAAAAGGAGTCCCTCTGATGAGGAGGGTAGAGGAAAGCAAGCGTATGACTGGAGCAGAAACTGCTGGCTATCCCCCCGCCCCCACATTTGCTGGGCCTAGCATGTGCCAGGCGTTTTGCTAGGTCCTTCCAGCCACCAGTGCATTCTGTCATCAAAACAACCTCACAAGGTACGTGTGGCCGAGAATACCACGTCGGTATTGATTCTCCTGTGCCTTTTCACCTACAGAATTCAGATTCTGTCTGCAGTCAAGGTAGCTCAGTTCTGGCCAATGAAATACAGGCAGAAATCTCCCAGAGATTTCCATGAGAGTGTTGGCTTTCCCGATGTAGGCACTACCATTTCCTCCTTCCACCCAGGTTCTCCTTCTCCTTGCCTGGAATGAAGCCATGATGGCTGGAGCCAAAGCAACTACCTTGGGGCTGTGAGGAAAAGGGCAACCTCTCCCCCACAAAAACAAACAAAGAAACCCCAAAAAACAAAAAACAAAACCCCAAAGACCTTGATTCTGACCTCCCCAAGCCGCTAGACTAGTGCCAGCCACTGCTTAGCCCAGATTTCTCATATCTCTGTCTAAATTAAGCCGCTGTTATTTGGGGTTTCTGTCATATCAAGTGCAGCCAAGTCAAAATATTCCCTCTGAAGTGAAAGACAAACTGTGGCACCTTGCACTCCCAGCCGGTAAAAGGAAATAAGCGTTGGCCAGGCCTTCCTGTGCACCACTGCGAAGCGCGCTGCTCGAGACTGCTTGCTTTGCGGAGAGCCGGCAAAGGCTCTGCAGCACGTCAGGCGGCAGACAAGCAGCTCTGCCCCTTGGGCCTCGTGACCGTGCCCATTCAAGAGCACACATTGTGTTTCAGGCAAGGTAGCATGCCTTGCAGGCCAATGGCAGTTCCCCAGGAGGAACATTCCATGGTCTCCCTGGGTTTTGAGTAAAGGCATGCTTCCTTTGGCAAAGATCTTTTCTTTGGACATGGAGCTAGCGGCTCGCTAGTGGGCTCTCGTGGAGATGGAACGCCTGTGGGACACCAGGTGGCCATGGACCTCCGCCACCCATCAGGCACTGAGTATCAACCTCTCCCCCAGCTCTAAAGGCCCGTATGTGCGTGTGCAGCACTCCATCATCACGTGCACGTACTATGTCTGAGTGCAGGGCCAGAGGGTCTGGAAGGCTCAGGTAAGTGTGTAGCAAGTGACTCAGGCCCCCATGGAAACCGCTGCACTGCCAACTTCCCCTCAACCCATACCTGTGACCCCGTGGGGAGCCCCAAAGGCCACCTGAAGAGGAAAAGCATTCCTATGTAATTTATAGACAGAGCGGCAAGAAAGACTGGCACCTGCCTACTCTAGGTTGACATGGTGGCCCACTCAGCAGGGAAGGACGATGGAGAAGGGGTGTCTTCCTGGTGGGCAGAGTGTTGACTACATCTACTCGCCCACATTTCCCAGAAGATGAGATGGCCTGGGGTATGGCTCTTCACTCACTCATGGATGGTTGCGAACCATTTGTTTAGGGGTCAGAGAGGTGGAGGAAAGGAGACAGGAGGAGTGGCGACTGTTGTCCAAAGGGCCGCAGGCCTGAGAAAGAGCTCAGTAGTCAGGGAGACAAGATGGCCTGGCAGCCTGTACTCCTTGCTGCCTGGCACTGCTCACCAGCAAAGGGCCATGTGGTCTAAGATGACTTATGGGTTCAATAAGAGAACTTCTCCTCCCCAGGCCGATGTGGCTACAGCTGTTGGGTGACAAGCCAGCCACCGGTTGGCAGGTCAGCTCCACTGTACCCCTTCATCCTGGCAGAGACCGCCACTTATCTTCTCTGGAACTGACCCTCATTCCATATACGGACCTTCCTCCCTGCCTGCCCTGCTCTGCCAACACCATCACCCATCCCAGCGTCCCACACACCATTGCTAAGCCCAAGGGCCTCCTCTGACAACATTGCTATGGCCAGAGGAGTCCCTCTGACAACAAAGAAGTGTGGCCAAGGGCCAGCGCTTGCAAGACCTGCTGACCTTATCCTGTTCCCCACGCCCAGCAGCAGCTGGCTTATCGAAGAGTGGCGGACCCCACTGCAGGCCTGGCCCCACCACCAGCCTCGAGATGATTCAGACGCTGCCCCATCAGATGCTGGATGTGCCACCGGCCGTGCTGCTTCCCTGACAGAGTAACGGGTCCAGACACCGAGGGATGTGGTGACAGTGGGCCCTCACAGCAGCCCTCAACAACCCCCTCACTGCATTTTTGCTTCTCATCTCCAACACTCTGGGCTCCGGATTAGAGGCTTTGGATCCCAAATCAAGGCTGCTTCTAAAAGGGAAACACCAGGGGACTGCGGGGCTGGAGGCTGAGGCTGCCACCTGGATATTTTGGGCTCCTCACGCCACTGAGACCAACTGACGTGTGGGTGTTGGGTGGGTGGAATGATCCTGATTATCCAGGAAAGAAGGTGTGGCAGCTGCATGAGGTGGGGAAGGGGAGCACTAGGTCCCAAATCCAGTGACTTCTGCAGGGAATGTATTAATACTGCTGAATACAGTGATGAATGTTAGCGGGGTGCTACCGGCGGGCTCCCTGGATCACTTCCCCAAGGACTCTTCACTGAGGCCTCTGTGGTGGTTTACAGACAGTGACAACTTTCCTACCACATCTCTGTGGAAAAGTAGTCTATTTCCCTTCCTCTCAAATCTGTGCTGAGCCTGTGGCTTGTTGTGACCAATGACGCTCAGTGGAAATGATGCTCTGAGCCCCAGAGCCTAGGCCTCACGAGCCCTTTGGCCTTTTCTTACTGGAACACCCCTCTTGGAAGCCAGCCCTCCGTACAGTGGAGTAGAAGAACCATCCAGGGGAGGCCTACCTAAATGCCTCACCCACAGACATGAGGGAAAACAAAATGGTGGTATTTGGGGGTATTTCGTTAGGTGACAAAAGGTAACTGAAACATCTCTCTCTCAACCTCAGGGGTTGAACTCCACACCAGACAAATCCTCTTCACCCATCATCTTCCCCCCAACCCCTCCAACCATTCAGCTTTCTCTATTTTTGATGAGGGTGAAAGCTTCAAGAGCCATGTAGCTCGTTTTCAGATAAATCCTTGAAAAATTTGCATCTGATCCGGCATCTCAATTTGAAACACAATGTTGCACATATCTCGGTGCTTCAAACACATTAAAATTCTGGCTATTTATATATCCTTACAGTTTATAGACAAGTTAATTTACCTTTTTGTCCTCGTACTTTCTACTACCACTTTTTATCAGGGTGCTCGTGGTGGTGGTGGCTTCAGGATTTTACACGGGCTTGACAGAACCCCAGGAGACGAATGTAATGCTGGATGAAAATTTGGGTCTCCATCTTAGGGGAGGGGGCAGGGGTGTGTCTGTGTGTGAGGAAGGGTTGCATGTGCCACGTAAGAGCATGTGGTGGCCGCTCCAGCGTTCCCACCAGGACAGCTAGGGATGCGGGGCGTTTCCTGGAGGGCCGAGCGGGGCCCAAGCTTCCTTCTCTGGTCCTCCAGAATGTCTGTGAACTTCCCAACAGTCTAGACTAAATGCCTCTCTGGTGAAGCCAGCCAGCCTGGATTCGGTGGTCTGCTGCCAAGACCCCAGGTTATTCTGCGACCAGTATTAAGACTCCAGTTTTATAGGTGAAGAGACCCAGTCCTACTGCCCCCCTGGGGAGCCAGACTGGAGAAGCCGGTCTGTCCGGTTGGTAGCTTAGCCATGCTCCTGGAGACTGACAGGAAGGACCAATAGATGCTGGGGAGACACACAGAGCAGGTCAGAGTCCCAGCCTCTGGGTCACCGAGGCCGGGCTCCCCAGTGTTGGTGAGGGACGCGCTCTTCCGCCGAGGATGGGTGCTCCTCCTGGGTGGGGTGGGGGTTATACCGCCTGCCCTGTGCTCCCCTGTGCTCCCCTGTGCTCCCCAGCGCCCAGGCCCATCTCAGAGGCCCTCAGAGGCCGCTGCTGCAGGCCGGCTCCCGGCTCCACGTGGGGGCCTTTACAGCCCCGGAGGGCCCGCCAGGCACAGCAGCCATGGTCCAGCCGCACCCTCTCGAATCCCGGCCCCTGCTCGACAAGGCCGCCTAAGCCTCAGGGACATTCCTGCGCTTTACTGGGCCTTGGCTTCTTCCCCCAAGCCGGCCCAGAAATTGGTCTCTCTGACCTGCTTCCTCCGAATGGAAGAACCCCTGATGACAAGGGTGTGGTGCTCGGCCTCGCGCCCGCCTTCCACGGGCCGGGCCTCCCGAGCTCGGGGACCGAGCGACACTGAGTACACCGATTGTTCTCTGCACCCAGGGCCCGGGAAGTCTCCTGAAGGAGCAGAAGCGCGTCATCTGGGCACAGTTCAGCATTTCACGTGCGCGCAAAGCCCTCAGTGTGACCACACCGGCTGCGCCATCCTTGGGGGGCACACGGAGGACATCTTCGGACTGGGGAGATTGGGTCTGGGAGCTAGGCCGCGTGGAGACCAGGGGTGCGCTGGGGTCTTGGCTCCTTAGTCTGTGAGGGGGGGCCACTGCCTCCAGAGATGCCGGAGTTTCCCCAAGAGAAAAGATGTGGAAGACACACACATTGGTGTGGGTGCCTGGCCTGGAACACGTGGAGGAAGCTCCGGGTCAGAGCCCTTGCTCAGCCCCTGAGCCTCTGGGTCCTGCTGTGTCGTGTGCCCTCCCTGAGCTTCAGTGGACTCTTTAGGAGCCAGAGTGATCTGCAGCGCCTACCCTATACAGCGAAATAGGATCTTGTTTCTCCACGCATCACACAGCCTCTTAGTGCCTGGCATGGCGTCTGGGGGACGTGTCCACGCGGGGCAAAGCCCCAGGCTGGGCCTGAGCCAAGGACGGTGTGCTGGGCCCTGCTCCACTGGCCCCCCCTCCTGCCCCCACGGCTCTGGGCTATGACAAGTCTCCAGCATAGGTTCCTGATCTCCAGGAACCCACCCTGAGCTAAAGGGGGATATATGGGCGCCTCGGGGCCCATCTCCTTGTGACCTTGACCACAGCAAGCCCGCCCTCCAGCTTGCTGTCCTCCATGCCCTCCCACACAAGAGGGGGCAAAAGCCTCAGCCAGGAGGTGGCACATCACCCTCCAGCCCCACCCTGAAGCAGCTGAAAGTCACCTACGAGTTGGAAGTTGGCGACGGGGCCCAGCAGGAGAGAAGCCTGGGGGTGGGGTGGGGGTGCTGGACGGACAGGATCAGAGAGGGTGAGACAGAGAGGGACACTGAGGTCTTGTGTTGCTGTCAAGAAAAGCCTGGAGGGGGCGCCTGGCTGGCTCAGTCAGTATAACATGAGACTCTTGATCTCAGGTCATGAGTTCAAGCCCCACATTGGGTGTGGAGCCTCCTTAAAAAAAAAAAGAAAAAAAAAGGAAGTCTGGGGGGCAGACCAGTGGAGTATTGGAGCCTCACGCAGCACCAGCTCTGTCCGTGGCAGCAGACGGGAGCCCGTCGTGCACGCCGCAGCCCAGTGCCACAGCGCCAGGGCTCACCTCTGCTCTTGGTGTCTACCCTGATAGCAACCAAAGTTGTTTTTACCCTACTGTGGGGCAAACGGCGCTGTCAGGATGCCAGCTTCCCAGTGAGCTGTTTGCGTGACCTTTCAGTGCCTTCACGTTCCCACCACATGCACAATCTGTTCCCCCATCATTACCCCGAGGAGCTGTGGAGGGCGCATGGACCCCCCCTATGTATTTACGCGCACTAGTGCTTCTGTGAAAGGCCTCAGTGTGCAAGGGAACGGCCGGGAGCAAATGTCAGCCGATAGCACAGATGGGCAGGGGCTCTGGGGGGCAGCAGACGGAGGGGCTGGCATGGCGCTTGGAGCACCCAGGAGCGGGGTTGCACTCGACCACTCGACTGACCACTCGACAGTGGTGGCCGCCAGCCGCTTTGCCTACTGCTGTCCCCTCTGGCCATCCCCTCCCCTCTCCCCTGCATCAGGCCTGGGAGTCTGGGGCCGTGATTTATGCCCCTTCTCCTGTCGGAGGGACTGAGCCTCCCTGGAGATCGTGCAGAGAGTGTCTGAGACAACCAACGGGCCAGACTGCCAGGGCTCAGGTCTGCTGCATGCCTTGTGTATGTACGTGATCACACGTGTGTGGGTGTAGGCACGTGGGTGTGAGCCTGGGTGTGCACCCGCATGGGCTGGTGGGTGGGTGTGCACGCTTGTGTGGGGTGGAGGCGCAGGTGTGTCGGTAGGTGTGCACAGGTGTGACCGTGCGGCCTGTGCCTGTGTGAGAGTTCGGGGCTGCGTGAGGCCACCTGTGCATCCCTTGCTCTGTCACACTCGGCAGACATCAAACCTCACCAAGGACAAGAGCAGAGCAGCCATTTCCCGAGTTCCCTCGGGAACGCCCACAGTGCTGCCCGAAGTGAGGAGCTGGCCCAGGCCCTGGGGAGCACTGGGCAGGACCGAGGAGGGGCGAGGGCCGGGGCATCCTCCTCGCTGGGCCTCTGCACACATTGCCTCCCATCCTTTTCACAGAGCGCTTAGGAAGGGTGCGTGAGCCGCCCCCAGGTTACTCACAGAGGGTGGGCAGAGCCAAGCGGGCCTGCGGACTCTGACCCCTGGCTCTACCCTCCAGCAACTGAGTTGGAACACCCAGCATGGTCCCAATCCTCTGTCCCCACCCTCCACGGGTCCTGCTTGGAGAGCAGGGCCTTGCTTGTTTAATGGGGAAAAGCACGACTGAAAGATAACATGATCTCCCAACAGAGGCAGAGGTGGTATGGCCTGGGCTGGGGTCCCCGGGTGGTCTCTGAGCCCTCAGATAGCAGAGAGCTCCGAACAGACGGCCCACGCCCATCCCCGCCCCCATCCCCGCCCGCGCCGGCCCCTACCTGAGCCCTGTGGGGCCGCACTGGACAGGATCCACTTGACCAGGCAGCACCGCATCAGGGCCTGGCGGGTGAGTCGCGGCCTCTGCCACTTGACGCCCTCCTTCTTGCTCAGTGGTGTGCGCCCGGGGTCCCCGAGGAGGCTGCCATCTGACACCTTCATCACCTCCTGCAGCAGGAACAGGCAGAGCAGCCCTGAGCCCTTGCTCCGAGAGGACCTCCAGGCTGACCCTGGCCTCTGGGGCAAGGTCATCCTTAACTCCACCCGAGGCTTGTCCCCAGGTTCCCTCTAACCAGGGCACATGGCCTGAGATGGCCTGAGTTGCTGTTACGGGAGGGAGCCCCCACAGTGGGCGCCGGTTCTGAGCGGTTGGGATGGTTGGCCAGGACAGTGACCACCGGGGGTGGCGAGTTGGGGACATCCTTCCAGGGTCGTGGGGTTCCACATGTGCTACCTTTGTGTCATCCTGAAACGTATGTGGTTCCCCAAAGCCAATAAACAGATGAGCAGTTGGACAACGGCTGCAAACAGAGCCCCAAACAGAGCCCCTGCGTCGGTCAGCTCTCAGGCGCCAGAAGCAGAGACTGACCAAGGCTCGTGACAACTGGAAAGGAATCAGGCGCGGGGGTCCCAGGCCAGCCACAGCCGCCCCAGGAAGGACAGAGAGCCAGGCTGGGAAGACAAAGCAGAGCAAAGAACGAGCCAACGGACAGCCGGCCCTCAGCCACTGTCGTCCCCCAGAGGAGGCCACCTCTGCAGCGGCAGACCACCCGCCCTGCTGCTCGAGCTTCCGGCCTCTCGTGGGACCTGGAGGCTGCCCTGGGGGTCCTCTCAGTTGCGTGCCTAGTAGCTCCAGGTTCAAGGTCGAGAGGGGAGGAAACTGACAGTCCCCATCCAGGTCGTAGGCCTACCCCCGGCTGCAGGCCTACCCCTGGCCGCAAGAGGAGCCAGGAAGGCAAGCATCTGGACCTTCAGCCTCTCTCACATCCTCGGTACGGGCTTTCCTGAGCACGAGGAGTGAGAAAATCCCTGCCATGTCCCCTGCACCGACAAGTCTGTACAAATGCCCGGGTGAGGGGAAGCAGGTCTGCGGCGTCCCGCAGGCTCCAATCAGGCCAGAGAACCCTCCAGGTGCCGGGTTGGCTCATGGCTCCCTGAGGCCCGTTCCTGTCTTGGGCTGGACAGTCTGCCTCCTGGGCAGCTTTTGGTGAAGTGGCGGCCTCGAAGGAGTGACATCCACACTCCTTACTCTGATTTCTGGGGCCTTCCCAGGTGCGAGTGCCCTCTCTATAGCCGTCACCCTCCAAGCCACCTCCCTGACACACGTTCCTTCCCTCTCCAAGGCTCACCCTAGCAATGCGGGGGTCAGCGGTGCTCAGAGCTGCAGCGAGGGTGAGCACACCCCATCCTGCTGGGGCGGAAAGAGGGGGTGAGCGGGGGTGACCAAGGGTCTCAGGGTAGCAGGGAGGCTGAGGGAGGCCCTCCCGTACACACGTACACACAGGCCCTGCCCTGGCTGGGTCAGAGAGACACCTTCTCCATTATTAATGATCTGATTCAGGAGAGAAACGGCCTCAGTGAATCAGGTCTTTATTTCGGTCCAGGAGGGGGTAGGGGGGAGAGGGGCAGCTGGGACTTCGGCTTCATTACCTCACGTGCTCTTTGCTGTAGGCTCTGCAGCCGGGGTGAGTGGAGAATGTCAGCAGGAAAAACTGCCGTGGGCCTCAGGAGCTATCCGTGGGGACCCCTCTATCTCAGCACAGTGCTGGTGGTGCTGGCAGGGACTGTCCTCGTGGAGCCCGTGGCTAGTTCCGGGGATTCTGTCTTGCAGACTGGGCCTAACTCACTGGGGAGAGACCCAGCTGGGGGCGCAGGGCTCTGTCCTCCAGGGGAGGCTGGGAAGACCCACAGGCAGGGTGGAGAGCTCGTTTGTGCCTTTTATTCTGGGCCTCAATGTGGTCTCACCGTCATGACAATCCCACAGGGCTGGCAACACCACCCCATTTTAAAGATGAGGAAACTAAGTCCAGGAGAAGTCTGGGGGCATGCCAGAGCCTCTCTGTACTTGCAGTCTCCTGGTTCCAAAGTTCACCTGGTGCTGGCTGTGGGCTGTACCGCTTAGCCTTCCTGGGCCAGGGCCCGGAGAGGCCTTGGAAGTTGGCAAAGGGTTCCCAAGCCCCCAACCACGTCAGAGTAACAGTCTATGGATGTCCTGATGCTCTCTTGGGCTGATGCGCCCCAGTCGGTGTGCTCTCCCTGATGCAGGGATTTGGGGGTGCGAGTGGCAGGAGCCCTGGGAGCCCCGCAGGCAGGGCCTAGGATGGCCTCCCCCTGTGAAGTGGGTGAGGGGTCCTTAAGGAGGAGAGGAGGGGCCCACAGTGGCTGAGACGAGGTAGGGCCACACAACTGCCAGGAGGGGCACAGTTCACAGGGTGTGGACTGGGCCCATCCGCCCAAGGGGAAGGGTAGGAGGGACGAGTGACCGCAGGTCAACCTCATGAATTGTTGACACTGGTCTGTCTGGGAGAGGATCTGTCTGGGCTGTCAGGAAATGTCAGTGGCCACTCTGGGCATCTGCTCTGATTCGGAAGCTCTCAGGCATAGAAGGGAGGGAGCCCCCAGGGGTGACACATGAGCCCCCTCACCCCAAAATGCCTCTGTTATAAGAGGTGACAGGATTGAAGGGAGCTGAATCCGTGAGGAAACTCCAGCTTGAATTAAATCCCCTCCCATCCCTGCTAAGCACCCCATGGCTTCCATGGCATTCCACATAAAGCCCCAATGCCTTCGTCCCGCCTACAAAGCCCCAGTCAGTGGAGTCAGCCCGCCCGTGTGCGCCCAGCGCCAGCCTCGCGCCTCACCGTGCTCCTCACACACACCAGTCAGGTTCACGCACCTTCGCCCCGCTGCCCCCCCCCCACCTGCAGCTTCCCTCCAGGGTCTCTCTATTAATTCTCACAGCCACACATGATTCCACAGTGATCTCAGTAAAGTCTCATACAAAAAATACTGTCACACAAACATAAAAGGCTATTAAACATACATCCACACTCGAAAACCTCAAGAAATATTCACAAACGACTAGATGAAAGTCCCCTGATGCTCTTCATAATTCAACTGAGAAGTTCTCTCCTCCCACTCCTGCTTGATCCTGGCATCATTTCCACAGCGGCTGGAGCCGTCCCTCCATCCTCCATGGGCCTCAAGGGGTGGCCAGGGACGAGTGACAGAGACCGAGGAAGCCCAAGGATCTGCGTCCTGAGGCTACACAGAGTCCCCACTGGCACGTCTGGCACAGGTGGCCGTTCCTGGCCACACCCTAGAAATGGCCCTGGGCCGGCCCTGGGGACCTGCAGCCTCCTCTGAGGCCCACGGGTTCCCCGAAAGGCAGAGGCTGCAGGTGGGCAGGGCCGTTCCCTGACCACCCAGAGCTGAGACTCGCAGCTCCTATCTGGCCAGATGGGTCAGCGCCCGGTCCTAGCTCACTTCCAAGTCCAGGTCTGTGCGGAGCAGGGGACACAGAGGACACCAAGCTGGCGATGGACCTGCTGTGGGTGAGGCACCGGGTCGGGCGTGTGGAGATGCTGTCTTCCCTGATGCTCACACCAACCTACTGAGGGTCCCTAGACCCTCCCGCAAATCAGCCAGCTGAAGCCCAAGTCCCAGAGTAGATTCTCCCTCACACCCTCTGACCAAGCTTGCCCCGGGCCCCCGTGCTGCGTTCTCTCTCGCCCGGGGTCAGGGAGGAGTCCACCTAGCTGTCCGACTTCAGCTGTGTCCTGGGGGGCTTTGGCTGGAGGTCGTGGGCTCCCAGGGTGGAGCTGCGCCCCTGGGTACCTGGGAGATGCTCCCATCTGGTTCAGGAGATGACTTAGACTCTGGGGGTGGGGGTGGGGTGCCCCGACTGCCCCTCTACCTCCGCCTACTCTTTTACAGAGACAGGGTGTGGCCTCAGCTCAGAGTCTCACCAGGGCACATTGCAGGGGGCGGGGCGGGGGGGGGGATTTAATGCTGTTGTTTTGTTTTTGTATTCACGGCGTCCGTACCGCTGCCTTCTCCTTCATCAACGGCTCCCCTCTTTCTATGTACAATAATGATTTAAAGATTCCCCTTTCAGTGCATTTATTAAAATTTAAATGTGAGTTAAAGAAAAAATAAAAAGCAATCACACAGATTGTGGCAGATAAGGCCAAGTCAGTGAAGGCAGAGAACCAACAGCTAGGAAGCTTGGAGAACAAGGGGCCCGCTCAATGCGGCCGCACTGAGTCTAGGTCTGAGCTGCCCCAGGCGGGGGCCCCTGGCTGCAGGTGACTACTGAGCACTTGAAATGGGGCTAGGCCAAGTTGAGATGTGCCATCAGTGCAAATAGACACTGGATCCAAAGTCTTACTTGGAAGATTGTAATAATTATTAATAATTTTATATTGATTACATATTGAAATGATAATATTTACACTGGATTAAATATATGATTAAAAATAACTTCACTTTAAAAATAAAAACAACTTTCTTTAATGTGCCTCCCTGAACATTTAACATGACACCTGTGGCTCACACTACACTTTAAATATAATATATGATTAAAAATAACTTCACTTTAAAAATAAAAACAACTTTCTTTAATGTGCCTCCCTGAACATTTAACATGACACCTGTGGCTCACACTACACTTCTATTGGCTAGCACTCTTCTAGATGGTTCTCAGACAGGACAGTTTGATGGTTTGGGGCAGCTTCCACCTGCCAGGACGTACCCTGACCCCAACTCCTCTCTCGTTCTCAAGTCCCAGCTAGGGTCGGTCAGACTTGTTTCAGAAAGGTGTCAGTGGGCACCTGGGTGGCTCAGTCAGTTAGGTGGCTGCCTTCAGCTCAGGTCATGATCTTAGGGGTCCTGGGATCAAGCCCCACACCGGGCTCCTTGCTCAGCGGGGACCCTGCTTCTTCCTCTGCCTGCCCTTCCCATGCTTGTGCTTGCTCTCTCTGCCCACCCCCTGTGTCAAATAAATAAATAAAATCTTTAAAGAAAACAAAAGAAAGGTGGCTCAGTAGAGTGTGGAGGAAGGGTGGGGAACAATGAGGCAGGAGGCCAACTTGGGGGGCTGCCCAAATCCAGGGAAGGAAGCGGGGGTGCTGAGCCAGGCCCAGGCCGTGGGATGGGTGGTGGAGATATTAGTGGGTGTTTAGGGTCTGCTGTGGATGTGGGTAGTGGTGGGGGCTTGAAGGGACTCCCCAGTAACCGCGACACCTGTCACCACGTAGATGAAGGAAACAGAACAGCCCCTCCTGCCTTCCAGCTGCTCCAGAGCAAGGTCTGGACTCTCCACTAGGAACACCGTCAGCTGAGAGCTTTCTCGACACTGTACAGAGGGGCCAGATCATCTTAAACTACCAGGACCTGGGCCCGGACATCCTGCCTTGAGTGAGTGGGATCCCACCTCCTGCAGCCCCCTGAAAGGCCAGTTGCCTCAAGGGCTGCTGCCCTGCTCACTGCCCCATGCCCAGTGGGCATAGCTTCACCTTGTGGGGGGCTCATCAGGCCAAGCCACAAGGGGTGCCCTGAGGCGAGACCTTCAGGCAGCCACTTCTGTCTCTGTGGTTCTTGTCAGTTGGGCTCCAGAGAACCCCCAAAGCGAAGCCCAGAGAAGGCTTGGCAGAGGTTACCTGTGGGCATGTGGCAGCCTGTTGGGGGTGGGGGTGCCTGGCTGGAGGCCATGGAGGGTCTTGGCAAACCCAAGTTCAAACACCCAGGCTCCCTTCCTCAGAGGTAACGTCATTCAAGTGAATGCATATGCAAACGTTATAGCTAATTTTTCCGAATATTTACAGTTATGGATGAGAAATAGCGTGAATGGTTGCATAAGGACCACTGGGACCCACCAGATGCTGGCTCAGAAGACACACTTAGCCAGGGAGGGGGATTTCAGGCAGGTTAATGTTATTTCGGGCCGCCAAGGACCACGGGAAGAGGTCTGCAGTCAGCCAGACAGGGACTTGAATCCCACAGCCTCACCTCCTGGCCTGGCAGCCCAGGACAAAGTACTCAACCACGCTGAGACTTGGTGTCTTCATCTGTACGTGGGGATGCTAATAGGCCTTTATAGGACCACGGGGAGGTTAAGTGAGGTGACACACAGAGCCCCAGCAGGAGCTCGATTATCTATAGTCCCCATCCTCTGATGTAAGGTCTGCCCAGAGCAAGGGGCAGGGTCAGGCCACGGCCCAGTGATTTCCAGAGAGAGCGCCAACTCGCTCTGCTGAGCCGCTGCGTATCAGGATCACCTGGGAGCTCCCCACACCTGGCCGCCTGCGGCCGCATCATCTGACTCAGTGGGGTCCGCGCTGCTCTATTTTTATAAAGCTTCTCAGTAGGTTTGAGAGTGCTGCTAAGGGTTAGAGGGCTCATCCCACCAAATGGGAAGTTCTGGGCCTTGACTGTGGGAGGAAGGGGTCTCAGGTTCTCGGTCTCCCTCCCCGCCTCCCTCCTCGGAGGCCTGCCTCAGGGCCAGAGTCTGGGCCAGCTGGGGACATGCAGAGCTGCTCAGCTGTGGGGCTGCCTGCCCCCCGCCCCCAGTGCTGTCCTGGGGACTGTGGCAGCGCAGGCTGGCTCGCTGAGCAACCACTCCTCGTTGCTCGCTCTATTTCCATCACTTGGGACAGATGGCAGGAAGTGGCAGTGGGCGTCGTGTCGTGCAGGCCCCGAGGATTTGGGCGGGGAGGCTCTGGGAGCCTCAATTCTCCACCCACCCCTGGGCACCTGCAGATGCAGGCCAGGCAGCGCCTGGTGAGGGGGCGCTGAGACCGTCCGGAGTGCCTGCCAACACTGGCACGAGCACGCACACGCTGGAGCAGGAGAGGGGAGGACCGGGTCTGCCCTGCCTCTGATGGCTGCCACCTGGGCTGGGACACAAGCTCCCCACCTGGCCCTGGATGCCCAGGCAATGCAGGTATCTCATGAACCCCAAAGGGACTCGGCGCGCTCACTGATGACATTCTCCTGTTGGAATGCCCTTCCCAGGCTCTACTCAGTAATCGGAAAATAGTGACATTGACACTCCAATCATTTATGGAGCTCTTGCTCTATGTCTGGGCTATTCTAAGCAGGTTGATATAGGACCTCATCTATCTAGGAGGTTGGTGATATTTCCCCCAGGAAAATGAGGAGACCGCGGCACAGAGGAGCTAACTAACTGGCCCAAGGACACACAGCTAATGCATGAAGGAGCTGGGACTGAGCCCAGATCTTCCTGATGCAGAGCCAGGTTAACAGCTGACAAGGTATAGCCACATTACCTCCCCAGGCCACCGTCCTCTCCTGGCTGGAGCCCTCCAGTACCAAATGGCCGGGATGGGGCCCTGTGATAAGCTAGTGGGCATATGTATGTCCATGGGATCTGCCTGCACCCCTGGCCCCCACCGGTCAGCACAAAGCACCGGCCTCAGGGGAGGGCCCGGCACAGGCTAGGAGTGTATCTAAGGTGCAAATGGGGAGACTAAAGCTCAGAGAGGGGATGGACCCGCCCAAGCTCCCAGGATCAACTGGGTGGAGGTGGGGGTAGAACCTGGCTCGCTGGGGTTCATGGCTCGGAGTGTCTGTCTTAAGAGAGGCTCTTCAAACAGTGTCAGGCTGGGCTGGGCACAGGGGCATGGCACAAGCGGCAGCTGGACTCGGGTTTACCCCTTGTTTGCCCTGGAGCTGTGAGCTGGAGGTGAGGATGGGCAGCGGTGGGGGCAGGGCTGGAGTTGCGGCCCATGAAGACCAGGGCCTGCTTTGCTTGGCTGAGCACGGCAGAGGGCTGTGCCTGCGGGGTTCGGGGGCTGCCGGACAGAGACCTGAAGCAGGACACCAGAGACGAGAGGCTGGGCCAGCTGGGAGGTGGGACGGGCCCCCTCTGGACTGTCCTGCCAAAGCTCAGCTTGGCTCCCCCTCTCCAACTCTGGGGTCTGTGAGTCCCCTTGGGTCTCTCCCTGTCACGTGGCTGCTCTGTGGCATTCTAGCACGTAGGCTGATCGCAGCTGACAGAGGCACCTGTTCAAAGGAAACGTCAGGGACTAGGGAGCTGGGGTGGGGCACAGCGCACAGTGACTTACTCCCCTCTGTGCCCTCCTTCCTGTCCTGTTTCCTTCCTACCCTCCCCCCACCTCCCGCCACTGGTCTGGGGGACCAGCGAAGGAAGACTTGCCAAGTTCTCTCTCCTCTTCTCTCTTTGCCTTGGAAACCAGGGGTGCCCTTCTCCCTCACAGAGGCCACATTCAGGGTTTTGCAGCTGCTCCTGGGTATCACCATGACGCTTTGGAGGGGGGCAGAGAGAGCCGATGGGCCCCAAGCCAGCCTGAACCGGCAGAGCACCTCGCACTCTCGTGGAGGATTTTGATAAAAGGGTTCCTGAATTCAAAAGATGGGGGTCTTTTCCTTTGCAGCTCGGAATCTACAACCTGGAAAGGAAACTGTGGCCGGCTCAAGGTCACATGGCTAAACCAGGGACATGGCCTGGGATGGGGTTGCGTGCTCTCACTAAAGGTTTCAGAAGGAACAACCACAAACCCATGAAGCCAGCCCCCAGCTGGGATGGGGCACTTTCCCAGCTGCCTGGTGACAAGCAAGCCACTCTTCATTCGTAGCCTTCTCCCAGGACCTCCCCGGCCCTCCTGCCAAGCCCTAGAGAACTGCGCTTTGGAATAAGCGGAGCAGGGTTCAGATTCTAGCTATAACACTTTGTAGCCTGCAATCTAGGGCAGACCTCCGTTTCCTCATCTGCAGAGTGGGTACAATACCAAGAGCTACCTCGGGGGCTGCCCAGGGGTCCAAGGAGATAATGCCCGTGCACGGCCTGTTGGAGAGCCTGTGCAGGGAGAAGTTGCCACCTCAGGGATGCTGCCCCTTAACCCTGCCCTTTTCCCAGACTCCACCTGAGTGACAGTCAGCCACTTCACTCCCCATCTCAATTCAGGGCTTTGATCACTCTCTTTGAAAATGGGTGAGCAAAGTCAGGGCCACCTCCCAGAAGCGCCTGCAAGAAGGTTGGAAGCTGGGCAGGTAGAGGTTCCCAGTGCATGCACCGGGCCATGAAGACATCACTCCCCAACAACCTAGGACGGTAGCTCCCGCCCGCCACAGGAGAGCCCACGGTTCTGTTCCTTTCCCCTAGGAGTTCAAGCCACACATGCTTCTCCCCTCTCCGAGCCTCAGTGTCTGTAGAAGGGGAGGTGGCAGTGCCTGCCTTCCTGGGCTGTCATAAGGATCCACAAAGTACTGGGTAGTGGACAGAGAGGCCGAGGGACTGACCACCCAGGGGTGTCCCTGGGGGCAGCCGTTGACCATGACTGACGGGCAGCTGGGAGTGAATGAGTTGGGCCAGCTCCCAGCCTGGGCTCTGAACTGCAGTCCGACCACCACAAGAGGAAGATTTTTTTTTTCCCCAATCCTCCTGCTGACCTTGGTGAGGGACCCAGTGGCAGCTTCCCTTATGACCACTGTCCCAGCCTGGCCCAGCACTAGAAGGTGTGGGATGTGCTGTAGTCTCTGGCCAGGCCAGCCCCAAGAAGGCTACCGGCAGGCTTAACGCACAGTGAGACCCACTGAGGCCCAGAAGCCGGCTGTAGGGGCCACAGAGGGCACGTGTGGGGTCACAGTGGCCAAGGAAAGGGCCAGATACCCCTGCAGGACTCGAGCCACACTCCGCTCACCAGGCAGGGGTAGGGCGTGACCTCCTGGCAGTCAGGGTCTCCTGGCTGGTGGATAGAGCGGGCTGTGTGCGCCCATGTGCAGCCCGGGTTTAGAAATCCTTGCCTCTGTGCGCGTGCAGTCAGCTGTGGGCACAGTCACGGGGCATGCGGGTGAAATGCATACCCACAAGGACGTCTGTGGGCACACAGGACCTGTGTTGGTCGTGGCGGGCATGCGCAGTGAGTGCATGGCGCGCCTGCCTCTAACCAGGCACACCTGCTTCTGCCCTGGACGTTGCTGGGGAGACTGGCAGTGACAGGAGAGAGAAAGCACCTTTCAACGTGCCCTGTCACCAGACTCAAGGGGTTTCATGTTGTCACCTCTGCAGATCCTCCTGGCACCCCTGGGAGATGGACCAGACAGGGCAGGGGTGGCCCAGGCTCTGGGGTAGTGTGGCCTAGAACCACCCACAAACTGACTCTGGGCTGCTTATCCTTGAGGGTGAGAAAGAGGCAGGAATCCACCTTGGGGGTGCAAGATGCCAGCCCAATAGCTATTCTTCCTTACTCAC
Organism: Ursus arctos; assembly: GCF_023065955.2. NCBI lineage: Eukaryota > Metazoa > Chordata > Mammalia > Carnivora > Ursidae > Ursus > Ursus arctos. The sequence continues at coordinate 51,625,187 of NW_026623100.1, read as the reverse complement.
AAAACCCCGATTTTATTTGAGGGTTTTTTGGGTTTTTTTGCCCGTCCTTCTTTCTACTTCCTGCTGCCCACACGTGCTGGCTGGAGCTCCAGCAGCCATGTTGGACTTTAAGGTAACCTCAAGAATGGGAGCCAGTGAGACAGATGGAGCCTGAGTCCCTGCTGACCATGGGGCCCCCGTGCCAGCCCTCTATGGCCTCCCTCCGGACTTCTGCATGAGAGAGAAATGCAACCAGCCTCGTTCAAACCACTGTTAGGCGGGGCGTTCTGTTATAAGCAGCCAGACCCAAGCCTGGTGCGGCTTCTTCCTTCCCAAGCAAGACCATCCCAAACATGTGAGAAGCTCGCTAGGCATCAGGACAGGTTTTCTGAGTGTGAACCGTAGTCTGCAAACTGGCTTATTTTCCTCTCCCTCATTTTTCTTCATTTACTTATTCTTCAGCCTTCCCAACACCCCACTACTATTTCCTGAACTCTGTCCCAGGCATCTTCCTTTGCCTCCTCTCTCTCCAACCTCCCAGCCACCCCGCAGAGTGGGAACCAGGAGCATGCGTCCTTATTCGAGGGCTCAGAGACCTTTAGGAAGCAGCGTTCACTAATCCCCTGAATGACGAAAAGACGCACTCATTGCCCAGCCTTCAAGCCTAAGACACCCCCTCCCAGCACTCAGCCTTCCCCCACCTCTAAGGGCTGTGGGCCCAGGCTCAGGCTCAGGGTCAGGGTCAGCCACCCTGGCACTTGCCCCAGGGACCTGACAAGAGCAGCACGGGCCACATGCCTGACCCCAAGCTCCAGCTGCTACCCCACAAACTCCTAAAGCCTCTCTGGTCCAGAGGGGACCCCAGACAGCCAGCCTCCCAGACAGGAAACCCCAACACTTACTTTTTCCAAAGTGACCCTACAGGGAACACGGGAGCTTGAGGTCAAAAGAGGAAGCACAACAAGGCTCTGTGGTCCAGGGCCACCCTCGGAAGCCCTGGCTCCCCACCCCGGGGTGAGCCCCCAGCCCCGCTGGCACCTACCTTCGCCCGATGCATCCTGGGCGCTGAAGGAAACTGTTGCCGGCCTCCCCTCTTCGCAGCTGAGAACAGGACTGCCGGGCCGGCGGGCAGCTGCCTCATGTTTGCTTGGACCTGCACGTAATTGCCACGGGCGGCTCCTCGCCCGCCCCCTGCCCACCCCTCCTGCCCCGCCCGCTTCTACCCGCTCCACCCCTTCTGCTCTGCCTCTTCCTCTCTCAAGCCCTCTCCCTCCCTCCCTCTCTTTCCCTCTCTCCCTCTCTCTCCCTCCCTCTCCTCTCCTCCTCTCTCTCCCCACCCCTCTCTGACGGATTCTCAGGCCCCCTTCCCAGGCTCTCTGTCCCACTCTGGGTGTAAATGGCTCCTAATCCTTCCCTCCGAGCCCGGTGCAGCCCATCTGCCTGGCTCTTGGCTCTGCCCCTGCTCCTGTTGCAGAGCGGACGGCTCCCTCTGCCTCCCCCGCTGTCTGTCTCTTTCCCTAACACACACACTCTTAGCTCCTCTACCTCGGTCACAGGAGGGTGGAGTGGTGGGTGCAGAGCTTCCATTGGGGGGAGGAGAGCTCCAGCACCAAAGGGGTATTTGGAGGGGTGGGGGGGAGCCTGGGGAGCCTCCCTGAGGCAGTTCCAGAACAGGCCAGCCCCTTCCCTGCTGTCCCCACAGACCACCTCTGGCTGGCTTAGTCTAGATGGGCTGTGAAGAAGGATCTGGCTCCACCTAGGCCTGGGGTCTTCCTGGTGTCCCTCCAGCTGCCCTGCAGACATCTGTGGCCACCCTTGGTGCTGGGCATCCTTTCTGGGGACATGATTCTGGGTCTCTGGGTGGGAAATGGCCTCACTGATGGGAGCTCCCCACGGGAAAGGGTGAAGCCGCCATGGCCGCATGACTTGGATCACACACAGAGGTCCTTCCTCCTTCATCTGTCCCCCCACCCTCAACTGCCACCCTTTTGTCCCACATGGGGTCTTGCAATGAGCAGCCCTCCACGCTCCTTATATCCCAAGGCAGCCTGTCCCTCCAGGGCCTGTCATCTGTCCCCACCTGGATCTGAGGTTGGGACCACATTAGGGAGGCTGAGGGACCTTGTCAGATCTCCTGGGGGATGGTGGTGCTGGAGGAAAGGGGTGAGGGCCCCTGAGTTTGGGAGGGGGATCCTTCCTGCCCCTTGGGAGGGCAGACTCCTAGCCATTTGCTCAGCCCCGGGAAACCACCCAGGAGCCAGGTGCCCAAAACCTCCGCCAAGTTTCCCTTTTCTGCACCCGGAGGAGCCAGCCTGTGCAAGTGGTTTCCATGGAAACGGAGCCTGAGACACCCCCCTCCTTTGCAGCATGCACGAGAGAATTTGCACTCCCTTCTTCTTCTTCTTCTTTTTTTTTTTTTTTTGAGCCAGCCAATTAGCTCCAACTTTCAGATCCTCAGGGGAAGAAAATAGTCAGGAGTTGTTGACCCACTGAAGCAAAGAGGACCGTTTCCAGGCCAGAAGACAGCCCAGGTGTCCTGTCCTGCTAGACAGGCTGGACCTCATGCTGGGAGCCCCGGAAAGAGGGTGAGAAGCCGCTGGTCAAAGGCCAAGCTCTCTGGGGCCGAGTCCTTGCACACGGGCCACCTTTGCTCTGAACAAGCTCCCACAAGCAGGGACTCACTGAGCATTCTGTCTTCACAGTGGCCTTGGGAGGAAAGTGTCATGATCTCACTTTGCAAATGATGAAAGTGAGACCCCCCAAAATTAAAGGATTTGCCCAGGGTCATAGGCCAGAAAGTGACAAAGCCGGTAACGCAGCCTGGTCCTTTCATCCCAAAGTGACCATGTGGATAAAATCCCACCCTACCGCCTACATTCCATACATCAGCCAGGAAACCCCCACCACACCATCTAGGACAGGCCGGGCCTGACTCGGGGCATGGGGTGAGGAGGCTGAACCCCAAAGAAATGACTCCCCAGACCAGCACTGCCCTCTGCAGAATCATCCACCTGCTACCTGGGGTGCCCGCTGAACTTCCGCTGCTACTCGGGATGCTTTCTTTCAAGGGAAGGAGCTTTGAGCTGTGACAAAACGGGACAGCTGCCCCACCCTGCCAGGCCCCATGCCTATGGGCCTTGGGGACCTGCCACTGTAGCTGCCATCAATGAGATGCCCCTCATACAACATTCACTTGGGGTTCGTGGGCCCTGCCATGATCCTTGCCCCACTACAGGCCCCCTCCTTCCCCCCTCTGGCCCCCACACCCTCAGGGCTTTTCCAGAGCCCCAGGCACTCCCAGCTGGGTCCCCTCGCTGGGTCCCCTCGCTGGGCCCCTGGAGGACACAGGAATGAGAAAGGGCAGGAGGGAATGGAAGGGGAGGAGTCCAGGAGCAAGGCTCTTCACACGGGCCCCAGTGGGGCTGAGAGGCCCTGACAGTGGTGTGGGCTTGTGGGCATCAGCAAACCTGCCCCAAGAGGGAGCCTGGGAGTTTCTAAAGATTCTTCAGCGGCATATCAGACCCAAAAAAGGTTAGGAAAGGCTGCAAGAGAGCCTCACCTTGTGGCCTCACACACCGCAGCCTGACGGGTTTCAGCTGTGGTTTGGCTCACACTGGCGGGCAGGAGGGGGAGCCCGAGGATGGGGGAGTTTGGAAGGGGGAAAGGAAGGGATCCTTTCAAGCCTGGAGGAAGGCTTTTTCTTTGTGTTACAACATTTGAGAGGAGGCAGTGGCGAGCGCTTTCAGCCGGCTGGGGGCTATCCTCTCTTCCCCCCTTGGTGAGGGGCCCACATCACCTCCACCCACAAGTCCCGGGTCTTCTGGACCTTCCTCAATTGTTGTGCACTACCCTCTCCACTCCAGGCCCAAGTTCAAATTCCTCCTTCTCAGGTACTCCAAACCTGGCTCCATGGAGCCCCCAGTCTGTATCTTTTCCCTGGGTCGTTTGGGGGGGCTCTAGCCCTGCCTGCCCCTGGCCAAGCAGGGGTGGTGCAGGGGGAGAGAGAGAGAGAGGGTTTGGGCCCTCCCCCACCGCAAGCCTGTCTGTGAGGGAGGCCCCTCTGGGTGGAGATGGACATGTGGAGCCCCCTCCTCACAGGAGCTTAGGAAACGTAGGCGGCCCCCAAACAGCCCTCCTCCACTGGCCACAGCACTCGGGGACGTCACTGTGACGCTGCGCCAGCACGGCTGTGGAACTGGAAAGTCCCTGTCACTTTGTGTCTCCTACTGATCCTTGAAATCGCTTCTTCTGCCTGCCGTGGGGCGCCAGGACAGACACCTGGCAGGCCCGGGCACCTGCTTGGTGGGGGGATGCGACGGTTCTCCATCCCTGCACCGCCACACGGTGACTCTGCTCGGGTGGGGTCTGCGGCCCACGGGACGGCTTGGTCCTGCAGGGCGCTCTGGCGCGGGAGGGTTAAAGCTACGCTTCTCCCTCCCGCAGGCACCCCGTGGGTCCTCAGGGCCTGCCCCCACCCCCACACTGGGCTACTTCACGTGGGCCTCAGGGCGCCACGGAGCCTGGACTCCCTGTCGTCTCCAGCTTCTGTCGCGTGGTCTGTGCACTCTTCAGGCAGCCTCCTGGAAGCCGGCCTCAGAGCCCACCTGGCCCCCTGACACGATCGATCCCTCGCCGGTCGATCCCTCGCCTGGACCGGTGGCCCCTTCCTTGGCTCTGCCACAAGCAGCCAGCCTGTCTCTGGCTCTCTAGAGAGTGCAGGTGGAGGTCAGACATCAGTCCAGCCAATTTCTCAAACTGCAGGGGACACCGTGAACTCTCTCGGAAGCCGACTTCCTTCTGGCTGCAAGGGTGGGCGGCCCAGCCCTCCCCCTGGACTCTGCTCACCTCAAAGTCTCCCTCCTCTAACCTCAACACCTGACTGTTGGGTATCCTCAGTGTGACGAGGGTTCAGGCCACCTCAATTCTGCATCCCTCGTGGGCAGAGGTCGGGGCTGCAGTGGGGTCAGCTCTCAGCACACGCCCCACCTTCCTCCCCCAGGGTGCTGCGGGGTTCGGGCAGCATTTGTAAGATGGGGTAATGCTCACGGCTCCAGGAGTGGCGCCTCCAGGAAGGGCGAGGAGGGATGGGGCGCCATGGGGAAGAGCCTTCAATGAGCAGTACATGGTATGCTGGCCACACCTCCCAGTTCAATCCCTGATGTTTAGGCCTAGGGAGACAGGGCACTAGGAGAGAAAAGTAGAGGTCCTGACTCTAGGAGGGTAGAAAAGCGGGACACTGTCCACGACCCCCCCGAACCGGAACACAGGCTGACCCCAGAGAATTCAGATACCCCTGGAAATGCCACCATTATCGGTTGATGCCTCTGGGTACGTTTCACCCCTTCTACTCAGCTCATATCCAGTCTCTGGGCCTTGGTTTTCTCAACCATGAATAGGTGAACAACAGTGCTTGCATCTGAGCTAATTCACATGAAGTGCTTAGCACACTTCCTGGTTCATTCTCAGAACTCAACATTGACTGTGTTTGACCCCTCAGGGGGCCTCTTCCCACTCGGCCCTTCCTCTGCACACTGGAGCCAGCTGGAACTGCCCTGGCCACCCACCGGGGACCTCAGGCGGCCCAGCCCATGTGGCATTTCCTTGGCAGAATCTGGCACTCATGGCCCACGGGGCCTTTGCTCTGGGATGGCCAGGCTGTAGCATCTGGTGTGTCCCAGGGCCTTCGATCTGTCATCCCTGCTGCCACAGGGACAGCAAGGACACTTGGATCAAATCTCCTCGGAGACAGGGCCTCCCTCCCACACAGCCCTGGGGAATGGGAACTGGCAAGTGTGCCCAGAAGGACACCTCCAGGGCCACCAGGACCGGGGGACCCGAATCCAAAGCCTGGCTGGGCTTCAACTTGTGAGACCTTGAATCTGCCCCGTGGCTTCCCAGGGTTTCGTTTGCTCAACAGTGAAACAAGCATGAAAATCCCCACCACCTTCAGAGGAATGTGGTGAAAACAGATGAGAATGTGACCACAAAGGGGCTTTGTTTCGCACATAAAGTAGGATTCGCATTTTAGGATTCCAGCATTTTAAAACTGGGAAAATGTGTAATATATTTTTCTCTGTGGCTATTTTTGTCTGTCACCTGCTGAGTGCCACCCCCATCCCCAGTTACCAGGGCCTACAGTGATAATCTCCAAACCAAGCTCCTTTGAACAGCCAGTGTTCAATTGGCTGGGTGAAGGTCTCTGGATCCCAGATTCAATGAGTGGCAGCCTTTCCCAAGTCACGGGGCGGGGGCGGGGGGGGGCTGGATCAGTTATTTTTATAGAACTACTACTTCTGATCACGGTAAACTAGGTAATTTGGCCTAAATTCCCAAAGGACAACTTAAAAGCTACTCAAAATATATACTTTTAAGTTTGATTGAAGGTATCAGAGAGTAAACAAGGGAGTAAAGAATCACAGGGCCAAGATCTGGGAAAAGAAGGAAACCCAGAGACATGTGCCTGACGTTTGGGGCTGCTTTCTCCCTGGGAGGTCTGCTGATCCCAGAAGACATCACGAAAGTGCTGAGCAGAGAGCCATTAGAGGGAAAAACAAGGCCCACCAAAAGGAGGGGGTGCCTGGCCAATCTTCCATGCTTTGGGTTGGGACCCCAGAGGGATTCACCCCCAGAATACAAATGAACTGGAAATAGACCAGCACTCCGAGGGACTGCAAATCATCTCAGTCCCGAAACTAGAGTAAAACAATCTTGGTTTGCTGGGTCCCAAGCCGTCCGCCAGATGGAGACATAATCCTCGAGATGGTAGATAACTTCATCCTAGGCCTCAGGTTATTTCTACAGGTTTTCAGATGCAATGGGTGGCATTCAATCAAAAGTCGCCAAGTACTTGAGGAGACGAGGCAAAACCAACAAAAACCAAGATAAACAACAGACACTAGAAATAGACTCAAAGAGGTTCCATATTAGGAAGTTATTAAATTTTAAAATAACCATGTGCAGTGCTCACAGAGAGAAAGAATAAGGTGGAGAACTGGAAATTATTTAACTGTTTTCTCTATTTTTATCCCATCAATTTCATTCTTAACATGCAGGGCGCCACAGTTCCCCTGCATAGGGCAACAGATGAGAAACAAGCCCAGAAAGCTTTGGGAAAAGCCAAAAAAAAAAAAAAAAAAAAAAAAAAAAGGCAGCTGTGCTACATTCAAGGATGCTGGGTCGGAGTGTGCTCGCAACAGCGACAGCATGTTGTGTGCACACCACCCTAATTTCTAGTAGCAAATCTGTTGCTGGCTTGTAAAATGCAATTCAACATAAACACCCCCTGAAACTCAGCGGACTGTAATCTTAAAGGGCTTTGCACCTTTGAACAGGGACCCGTCTCCCTCCTCCCTTGTACCTGCCAAGACCCAGCCCGGCCCCTGGCCAAGAGCAGTTATGGCAAAAAAAAACCACAAAAAACAAAAAACAAAGCAGCATCTGAGCATTTGTTTTGTGCCAGGCTCTTGCCAAGGGCTTTCCGTGCAATGTCACATTTTTCTAGCCTTAGGAGGTGGTCATGACTATTCTCTCCAATTTAGAAATGGAGACACTGAGGTCTAGGGAACACACGGAACATGTTCGAGGTGTCCTAGCTACCAAGCATTAAAGCCAGGAAGTGCAGCCAGGTCTTCCTGCTCCCACAGTGGGTCCCACTCCCCATCTGCGGATTGCTGGGGTAATCCTGGATGTCTACGCTCAGAGGAAGCCTTGGATTCTCCCCTCCAAAAAACCAACTACCTATAGGGCCCTAGCCTGAGCTGGTGTCAGAGATCCAAGGCCAAGGCTTAGGAAGTGAGAATACTCTGGATCTGAGGTTTTGTCCATCTCTTCTCTTTCCTCCTCCTTTTCCCTGTTTCTGGAACTCAGCATCCACCATGCAGAGGGCACAGGATGGACTAGGCCTCATGCATAGGATAGGTGCAGTAGGGGCCACAGTACAAAATCCAGTTGTGGCCACCAGATCTCTCCTGGGAAAGCTGGGTGGGGGTTGTCAAAGAGGTTACCTTCTGGGGAACCAGGGGTGACACCCCCCCACCCTGGCCCATATCCCATGTCCCATGTCCCTTCCTAGGAGCCAGTGCTCAGAGAGGAGCTGCAGGACAAAGCACTATTTCCAACCCCGAGTGCAGGCAAGGGACTCAGCCCTCAGACAGGCCTCCCTCACTCCACAGGGTGGCCAGAAATCCAGGCCAGAGCCTGTGGAGGTCCAGGTGCCTGGGCAGTGGAGGGCTCGAGGGCCATGAGGCAGAGCCCTAGTGGCCCCTGGCCTGCTTGGTGGCTTTACCTGATTAGCTTAGTTGGGCAGGAGGGGTCCCTGGGTGCCAGCAAGGTAGTGGGTTAAGGTAGAAAGGGGACAAAGCAGGGAAAAGCGTATCCCTAGGGGGAGGACGTAAGGGCTGGGGCAGAGTGAAGCTAGGACAGGTGGGCAGGTCAGATGATGAAAAGGGGCAGGAGCTCGGAGAGGAGTGGGGGGAGGCGTGGGCAAGGGATGGGGCAGATAGTGACAGAATGGGGTTGAGCAGGGCCTCTGTCTCATCCATGGGGCGGAGGAAGGGTTCCAATAGGTGGAGAACAGGCAAGGAGGAGAAGAGACGTTGCAGCAAGGAGGAGAAGAGACCGACACCCGGGAGAACCTATCGGTTCCTGCAGCTCAACAAAAGTTAAATGTGCTTTTGAGAATGATAAAAGGGGTTCATGAGCAGCAAGGGGGTGGGGAAGAAATAGGTAAAATGGGCTCAGGTAACTGGAGCTGAAGGACAATCCAGGCCTGATGACAGTCTGGGCTCTGAGCAAGAGCAACGGAAGTCCTCTGGTCCAGTTCAAGTCCAAGCAGGAGGAGGGCGGGCAGCCCCTGGCATCACCTTGCAGCCAGCAAATACCCCTGTTATGGATCAAGAACTGAACAGGGAAGCGGGAAGGTGGGGAAGGCAGGGCTCAGGCTGGGTGGGCCAGATCCAACACTCAGAACCCACCAAGCCCCAGAACCTTCCTGCCCTCCTGGGCCCTAGAGACTCCAGATCCCAAACCCTTCCTTTCCCTTCCTACTCCCCATTCCCAGCACCAAGGAACCAAGGGGGTGGGGAAACTCACGCACTGGGGTCCTACAGCTTCAGGGAGGTGACCCGGGGGATGTGGAAGAGCTGAGTCTCCTCCGAGCTGGTGGAGCTGTGACGTCAGAAAAAGGAAGTGAGTGAACCCCCAGACAGAGACCCTCAGCCCCAACACAGGGACAAGCCCAGAGCACTGATGTTCTCCTGAGAAGCTCTCCAGGGACAGGAAGAGTTCCCAAAAGCTGCGCATGGGCGGGTGTGTTGCAACAGGAAGGCTGTGGGGCAGACACAGGAAAGAACTTTCTAGCCCCGGAGTGCTCAGAGCATGTGACTCTTCAGAGCTCGGCATGAGCCTTGTCTGCTGGGAAGATCTCAGGAGGGGGTGTGGCAGGGGGTCAGTACCCAGCGACTAGGACTCCTTCCTGGACCCCTGCTGCCCCCCTCAGTCCTGGCAGCCTCCTCACCTGAGGCGTTTCCAAATGGGATGAAAGTATTTGGAGGTCTTGACAGCAAAGATGATGCTGGGGATCAGGAAGAAGGTGCACCATGCCAGGCAGAACCAGAAGGCGTTCTAGAACAGAGGATGTGAGGTCAGCTCGCTGTGGCTAGGCAGCGACTTCGTCCCACCCGCAGGCCTCCCACTGACTCAGTGAGGGGCCTGGGGAGGCGTGCTCAGGGCTGAGAGGAAGTTCTGACGGGCAGGCCCGGAGGCAGTGCTCCTGCTTCACCTCAGGCCCCGCTCATGCTGCCCCTTCCTGGGGGCCTCCACGTCCATGAGCCCTGAGGAGCTGGAGGCACTCACCCAGGGGTCGGCCATCATGTCACACAGGACCACACGGCCATTGTCCAGGGCTGCGGAGAGAGGCTGGCAGGTGGCAATGCGCTGAGTCACCTGCGGTGTCAACATGAGGCGGGTGCGTGCAGAGACACTCAGACGCGCGGGTGTAGACCCCATACTCAGAGAAAGAGGGGGTCAGGGACAGAGACCGGTCCAGGGACACCGCTGGGAGCCATGGCACAGTTGCACACAGGCACGTGGATGCAGGAACGTAGCGATGAGGACACACTGACATGGGCTCATTGCTCTGCTCCTGCCTTTTCCATCCTATTCGCCAGCCTGTATTAGGTGCCTACTGTGTGCCCAGGACAGTTCTTTAAGTTCACATTCTCCCTGGAGGGGCCCCACTTGTGCTGTGCACGCACACACACGCACACTCGGGGTTCGGCAAGACTGCACCCGCCCAGTGTGGGTGCCCGACAGCTTGCACAGGCCTGCAGGAGGCGGTGCGCCTGGAGAGCTGGGCAAAGGGTCCGGCATGAGGAAGGGCACGGGGGCAAGGCCCTGGACAGCCACGGCTGGCCCAGCTCACAGGCCTCAGAGACGGGCTGCGGCAGAGGCCAAGTGAGCAGAGCCCCGCCAGGCAGCAGGGGTGCAGATGCCAGGGGCAGAGTTTGGGTTCAATGCTGAAGGCCCAGGGCAGCCCCAGGGGCTCCAGGGGACAGAGGAGGGGTGCAACAGTGTGAAGAGCTGGTACCAGTGGGAGCCTGCCTGGGGCCAGGAGGGCCTGGACCCCCACTCACCTCCTCTCTTACCCAGGCCACATACTGGGAGAAGTAACCCACCTCCCGGGTCAGGAAACACTCACTTTCCTGCAGGAGAGAGAGGAGCCCACGGCTGGTAGATGTCCCAGCCCCCCCTTCCCCCCCCCCCCATGGCCAGCACCAGCAGGACAGGCTGAGCTGGTTTCCTGGGAGCCACGGTGAGGGGACAGGGAGGAGGAGAAGCCTGGGCAGAAGCTCCATGTGCCTTAGCACCTCAGTCCTTCTCTGACCATGAGGCAGCCCCCCTGCCCCGCTCCATGGCCCACTCACATTCCTCAAGATGCTGGTGGCCCAGGTTGGCAGCTCTCCTTTTAGGTAAGTGACCTTGTCCAAGACACCAGAGGTCTCCACCTGGGCGAAAGGAGAGAGGCTTGATTCAGACCCTTGCTCAGTCAGGGAGCAGCCACGCGTTCACTCACCCATTCATTAATTCAATGTGTCACACACATACTCACCTTGGGTCGGGGGTGTTAGGCCCTAAGACACAGAGGCCAAAGATGGTGGTCTTTAAGGGTCTGCGGATCCACCCCCATTTCTTCCCACCCCCCAGCCTCAACCTCCAGGGGGACTTGGCAGAGTAGATGAGCTCCCAAGCCAGCAGGGCCCTTCCTTCCTTTTCCCCTCTGTTGCCCACCCGCTCCACCCCACCCTCTCCATCCCCAGCAGCCACCTGGAGATTCGGGGCTGAGGATGCCAGGGCCCTGACAGTGAAGTTGAGCTCGGCCTGTGGAGGAGACAGCAAGGCTGGTTAAGGGAAGGGATGCATAGAGAAAGAAGGTTCCCTGCCCCTCCCTCCTCTTTCACCCCTCCCTGCCTCTCCTCTTCCCCAGGTTCCAGGCTTCCTGAGCCTCCAAACTTACCACAAGGCTCTGCTGGGGGAGGACCCTCTCCTGATAGAGGTTTCTGAGCCCTTGGGCCTCCTCCTGCAGCTGCTGCCCCAGCACTGAACTGCCCTGAGGGGAGACAGAGATGAGAATGGCATTCTGCCAGGACAGGCCAGACTTTGCCAACATTTTCTTTACCCAACTGTTCAGTCCGACATACTGAGAAGACGTGGAAAGTGCTGGGCTCAGAGGCAGAAAACCAAGGCCTCCTTAAGCTCCTGGGCCTGATCCAGGTTTGGGGGCACAAAGCCCAAGTTCTAGGTCCACCGCTAGCTTCCTAGGGGCCTCTAAGCCAGCCACACCAAGGTCGTCTGAACTGCAGTGGCCTCTCCTAAGACAGGACGACTCCTCACTCCACCCATCACACGCACTTGGTGTGGAGTCAATGTCTCCAGAAGCACTTTTTAAGCTCTAAATATTTATAAATACAAAATGCTTTTTTTTTTCCAGTAGAGTTTAAGCTTCTCGAGGATAATTACCATGACATGTAATCCACAGCACTGTCCTCACACCTGCCCTGGCCGACCCCACGAGCAGTGTGCACTTAGCAACGCTTGCCCCACTGTGTGACGTCAGACCAGTTACTTCATCTGATCTGAGGAGGAGGATAAGCCACTTTACAGATCAAGAAACCGAGGCCTGAAGATGCTCAATGACCTGCCCATGGCCACACAGCCCACTGCAGGTAGAGCTTGAGTCAGAACTGATATTGCAAAACTCTTAAGCCCACTCAGGGCTCAGTGCTCACTGGTGGGAACCCTGCAATCCCCGGCCTTTGCCTTCGTGCTCCTTCCCAGTCCAAGCACCCCACCCTCTCCCACCTCCCGGGCCTCTGACTCCTGCCTGCCCAGTGGGGTCTCTGGCCCCTTCTCACTTGGGTCCGGGCCAGTTCTTCCAGCTCCTGGGCCAGCTTCTCCATGTTGGTGTTCACCACGGGCTTCTGGATCTGGAGACAGACAGGAAAGGCCGAGAGGGAATGCACTCTGGCTCCCCCAGCCCTCAAATTCCCAGTCTATTCAGAAGTACCCCACACTAGCTAAGTCTATTGTGGCAAATGGGTCACAGTGGGTTTGACCTGAAACTGTGAAATATATCAGGAATTTTCTATTAGGATAGAAAAAACCCCCCAAAAAAACAAAAAACAATGAGGCGCCCTCTGGTGTAACCCAATGAAGAGGCCACCTCCCTCCAGCATTCGCCACAGCAGTGGGTTCAGGACCATGAACAGCGACACGTGCTGTTGAGGGGAGCACGTTCGTTCCTGCCCAGCCCAGACCGGGGCACATGGTGTGTGGACACCCCCAACAGGAAGAGACCCCCCCCCCCCAGGGACATGTAGAAAAATGGAGGGAAAGTGGAGGGCTGTGATGACACAAAGCACCACCCCTCGGCCCAGCTCCTCTGGAAGCCCCTCTGTCTGCCATGGTCTGGCCTGAGACGTTCCCTGCGGACCTGAACAAGGAAGCTGGAATAGTGGATTTTCTCGATCCCACTGCTCTGCAGGGCTTCCAGGTCCCGGTGGGCGGCTGGGCTCAGCAGGTCCAGATTCTTCATGTCTACTTTGAGGTTCTGCAACTCCTGCTGCAGCTTGGCAGTGTACTGAGGGAGGGCGGGGGACAGGGTGAGGGCATGCCCAGCTGCCGAGCCAGGACCCCAGAGCTGCTATCCTTGGTGAGGAGTCACCAGGCCCTCAGGACCCTCCTTCTGGATATCCAGGGCCCCCACCTTGGATACTTCCAGCCCCAGACAGTTTCCCAGGAGGCCTCTGCTTCTCACCACTCCAAACCACCCCCACCAAGACCTACCTCTCCAACAGTGCTATCTGGCTAGTAGACAGCCACGCAGACCTTCCCTAGCCACCCACTATAAAATAGCTTCCCTGGCCCACCTTTATGCCTATGGGAGCTCAGGGGAGGGCCTCAGGGGAGCCCTCCCCCAGGGACTCCCAATATCATCACCTTCGTTTTCACTGTCACACCCCATCCCCAACCACCCTACTACTGACTACAGCATCCCAACCAATGCCTGACCTCAGGACACGTACACGCTAGCCCTGTCACTCACTGTCCCAGCCCTTCCTGCTACAACTGCAGCTGTGTTCAGTTCTTCCTGGAGCACAGTGCTTGGAGCTGTGCCCCCAGGCACTCACCCATCCTCCCACACACCCTAGAAACCATCCTGGCCTCTTGCCCCAGGCCAGGCCCTGAGCTTGCACCTGGGGCCTCTGCCCCCAAGGTACCTCCATCACTCTTGCAGACTTCTCGGGTTCAATAAGATGGTCCCACCACAGAGGCAAGGCGGGGGGGGGGGGGGTTCTGCAGGAGGGATCCCCATAGCCTTCCAGAAGGTTCCCTCACCTGGCTGATATTCAGGTGCTCCTCCAGGTCGTAGGAGTCATTGAGCTGCAGGACACTCCAGAGCGCGGCCCCTTCCCTGCACTGCCTGGGGAGGAAGAATTGACATTGAAGGTGGGAGGAAAGGACAGCAGGTGGGGGCTGACATCCCCTCCCTCAGCTCCTCCCTGCACCCCATCTCCTGCCAAGGCTTCCCACTCACTGATAGGCCAGGAGGATGCTGATGTTCTTCTTCAGGCCAAGAAGCTGAGACAAGTTCATGGACGGGGGCAAGTTCCCTGGGGTGTCTGCAAACTGGAAATGGGGCAAAGGGAAAAGGGCCCTGAGCAGGCTGAGGGCAAGGCCACCCCAGCTCCCCTAGAGCCTGGTGCCCTCCACCTCTCTCTGGGACCCAGAGCAGGGCAGGCAGGATCACCTTGTAGAGCTCCTTGCTCTCCCAGCTCTGGCACACCAGTGTCTGCACGTTGCCGCCCACCAGGAAGGTGGCAAAGACAAGGAGGATGAGGGGCGCAGCGAAGAGGAAGCTGAAGCCCGCACCTCTGGGGAAGGCAGAGGGATGGGGCTGAGGTGGGAGAGAGGAGGCTGGCTCCCTCTGTCCCACCACATGGGGGGCAGCTGGCATGGTCAGCGAGTCAGCCCCAGGGCAGAGCCCTTTGAGGACTCAGCCTCCTAGGGCCAGGAGGGAGAAGTCACAACTACTGGCTGGCCCCCTCCCCAGCCCCCCACTCCCACCTATCACTGATGCCCTGGCTGGCCCTGGCAGCCTAGAGGAGAGAGTAGCTGCTTTGCTCGAAGACACAGGATGGCCCGCCTCTGAGCCTAGGGCTCGTGGAGGAGACCGGCTCCAGAGCTCAGCCCTCAACAGAGGCACTCGGTGCAGTAGGGGCCGAAGCTCAGAGGGGCTGAATGGGACCAGTGCTGCTGACCTGTAGCGCTTCTCTGTGGGATAGGCACAGCCCCATGCCAGGGTTTGAGGCTTGGAGAACAGAACACGGGCTAGATTTCAGCCTCCACTCGCCCCTTTGGTCAGGCACCATGATGCAGTGACCAGACTGCACAACTGAACGTGGCAGCCTTGGAAACCATCTAGTCCAGAGATGGCAAACAGATTCAACCTCTGGGGCTGCCTCCCATTGGGTGCTATCTAAATGCTGGATTAAGAAGGATTCTGAGGCTACGTCTGGCTCAGTGGAAAAGAGTGCCCATCGGTTACTATAATTACCACTGGTATGGAAGGGGGAAGTGCTTCTTATTTGCCAATCCTGCTCTAGTCCAACCCTTTTACACAGATGAGGATGTGGAGGCCCAGATGGGTTAGTAATTGGCCCACAATCACCCAGTGAGTCGGTGCCAGGGCCAGACGTAGAGCTCAGCCTATTTCTGGCTCAGCCTCAGTTCCCAGGACTTGCTCCTGTAGGCACACTAGGAGCTGTCTACGGGCATGAGAGGAATCCAGCCAGCCCGGTGGGAGAGACCCTTCCCCTGCCCCAGCCCATCTTACATCAGGAGGAAGCGGGCTCCAGCCTCGCCCTTGGCTTCCGAGTGGCTGGGGTCCTCCCTGGCAGACAGCCCCCAGATGCCCAGGTTGAGGCCCAACAGGTTACAGACGACCACAAGCAGGACTGCGGAGCACAACACGCAGCCCAAAATCCACCTGCCACAGACAGGGTGCGGTGTCACTGAGAAGGGAGGCACCGGGATGGGCTGGCATAGCACCTAGTGGCTAGGTGGGGGCCCACCTCCTACGGGGTCCCCAGGCTCAGGTCCCAAGGACACATCGCCAAGGCGGAGACAGAGGCCCAAGGCGTAAGGGGTCTTGGCTGAAACGGAGGCAGACGCTCCAGATAGCCGGGGGTTGATGAGGGCTCCAAATTGGGCCCAGCGCGGCTGAGAGGCTGGGCTGCCTATCCCCCCCTCAAGCCCACGGGCTCCGTCGCACCTGTATTTCTCGTATCTCTGCACCTCCTTCAGGTAGGGGCGGCTCCTCTCTTCCACCTCCTCCAGCGCCCGGCTCCAGCGAGAGGCTGCCTCCCAGCCTGGGAACTCTTCGGCCAGTGTTGTCAGCCCTTCAGGCCTCTGGGCCACCACCTTCTTCAGCTCTGCCCCAAAGCAGCAGGGATTTATGGGAGGGGGAAGGCACCCAGGGGCCCAGGGAGGAGATGGATGGGCCGGGAGAACGTCTGGGACCCCCAGAGAGGGCCCACTCTCTGACCAGACCCCGATGGAGGACAGCCTTCACCCTCCACCCCCACCCCCACAGCCCCCTCCCAGAGCCTCTCTGGTGGGAGTGGCATGCTCGGCAGTCAACCCAGCCGGACAGGGCCTCACCTTTGACCACGCTGGCCGTCTGCAAGGCCGCCAGGATCGGGAGGGCATTGAAGGTGCTGTTCTCCTGCCAGAACAAAAGGCAACTATGCCTCCTGCTTTGCATCCACGGTCCCAGCTGGAGGGACTCTGGACAGCAGCAGACCCGGGGGAGGGCATGCCGCTCAGCGCTCCCAGCTCAGGAAATCAGGAAACAAGCCTCTCTTTGTTCTCTTGGTGGATGGCCTCTTCTCTGCTCCCTCAGCCCAGCCTGGCTCAGCTCCCCAAAACACTGCTCCTGGGAGACCCCTCCTTTCTCTCCCCATCCCTCTTGCCGAGACTGTTCTTGCCATGCTCTCCTCTTCCATCCATCCTGTGCGTGATGCCAGCCCTCGTTCCCTGAAGTCCAGCTCCAACCTACTCCTCCAGCCTCAGCTCCCATCGCCTTCCTCCTGGGACCTTCGGCTCCAGCCACCCAGCACAGGTGACTCACCATTTCCCCAACTCTGGCATTTTCCAGGCCCTGGGTCACAGGAGCTGACTCATGCTGCACCCTCCCCCACAGCCCATCTGCACCGAGGACTGTACCTCCAGGGCTTGGCTCGTGTTCTCGCTCCCTGGCCACCCCAGCCCCCACCACCTCGTGGGGCCCAGCTCCTCTTTCTGAGTTCCAGGCCTGCCTCCCCCACCAGACTGCATGCACTCGAGGACCAGCATCATGAGCCTCTAGCCAAGGGAGCCATGTGGTAAGGCCCTGCTTTGATCTGAGTCTTAGGTTCAACTGGGTTCCCACCCCCAAAGGGGGAAAATGAGGCCCCCTCACTGGTAAGCTACCAGGTGGTGGGGAAGTCGCATACACCGGGCAGGCACTCACCTCCTGGACCATGCTGGAGAAGTTGGCCTCTGGGACGCCCCTCAGCCGATGCAGGACATCGTCCACGGGGGATACCTGAAATGGGGGCGGTGGTACCACAAAGTCCATGGAGAGGCCACGGGGGAACCCTGAGGGAGGATGGGAGGAGCCCTCACTGTCCCCACGTGCAGAACACGGACCACCTCCTAGATGGCAAGGAGAACTCAAGGAGCTAAGACACAGGAAGCTCACAGCACAGCATGTGGCCCAGGAAAGCTCTCGCCCGCTGGCAGGCTGTGTGCAGAGGGGAGGAGCTGCCCCCTTCCCTTCAGGAGGCCCTCACCTTCTGGAAGTCAGCTCCCAGCTCCAGGGCACCAGCCCGGCTCTGGGCCTCAGTGCAGCCCTGGCAGCCGGGCTCCTGCAGCAGGGCAAGGAGGCGCTCACGGTGCTCGCGGACGGCCGGCTCCAGGTCCTGCTGTCCCTTCCGTAGCTCCACCAACGTGCTGTTCAGGGCTTGGAGGTGATCCACAGAGACCTGCAGGGCTGAGAGACCCCTTCTGGACCCGGCAACCTCAGAGGCCTTGTGGGAACTAGAACACCCCCCCTCCCCCACCCCAAGGGATGTGAGTTGTTAACCTCTGTAGTCCTAACAGAGATGCCCTAGGGCATGCTAAGCCAGGTTGGGAATCCTAGGATAGAGCCGTGAGGAAGTCACTGGGGGGGGGGGGGGAGCAAGCGCCGCCCACCCAGGCCGCTGACCCCGCTCACCCTGGCCCAGGCTGCTCACGGAGGCCAGCACCTCGTACACGGTGCTCCTGAGCCGGGTGTGGATGGTGCTCCCAATGCTCATGCCGACACCTGGAGAGCACAAGGCGGTCTGCCGGGCTGGCCCCCAGGAGCCTGGGCACCTTCTTCACCCACCCACGCAGCCTTCCCAGGCCCTGCACTGGGCTCTGCAGGGTAGGTGCTGGCTTCTCGGTCCTGCAGCACAGTGACTACCGTGCTCCCCAGCTGGGCCCCATCCCTGCCTCTTCAAGGGCATGCCCCGGTGGAGCCCAGGATAAGGGGATGAGAGGGTCCCCCAAGGCAGGCCGGACCAGGGGGATCCAGGGGCCCGCCAGTCTGTCAGCCAGCTGTAACCCTCACCGTCCAGGTCCTCCAAGACTCGCTTCTGGGGAAGGGAGAACTGCTGTGCCACGGCCTGCAGCTCCTAGGTGAACACAGGGTCATGAGGCTGCTCTCCCCCTGTCACCTGACAGCCCTTCTCTCGTCCCTTCCCCAGCTCTCTCCCAGGATGCCACACGCAGCTGAGTGGTCATCGGGAAGATGCCCTGGGTGCGTTTATGTATTATAGCAACTCTCCAGCAGGGGGCAGTCAGGTACGCGCTGAAAGGGGGAGGACTTGCGCTATTCTGTCCTGCCTGGGGCTGGTGCTCCCGCAGGGTCCCGGAGCGAGGGGTTACTCGGTACTTACCTGAGGGACATCGGAGACCAGGCCCCGGAGGCTGAGCAGAATCTCAGGCACGGCCTCAACACTGGGGTCCACCTGCTCGTGCATGTGCTGGTTGGTGACAAAGGCACAGACCACACCAGTCCTGCAGGGATGGGGGAGGAGGCAGGGGCTTGCTGGATGCCCATGGGCACCTCGGGCCTCAGCCCACGCCTCCCACCTGGCCTGAGTGCCCCTCACAGTAGCACGAGGGTGGTCAGCAGCAGGAAGGCCATGAGGGTGCCCCGCTCACAGGCCAGGGCCTTGTGCTCCGTCTTCACTCGGCCCCCACAGCGCCGGCGGCAGCGGCAACAACAGAAACACAGCCCGGCGATGGGCACCACCAGCAGGTAGAGGCCGGCGATCACAGCACACACCACGTAGCCCGCCTCGTACCGCACCACCTGGGCAAGGCAGCAGGCATGAGGGGCTGTCCTGACCCTCACACCGCGGCCGCTCCTGCCTGACGCCACAGGGAAACCAGAAGGGGAGGGAAAGCACACACAGCGGGCACTTTGCACACATCTCCTTGAACCCATGCAAGGTGCACGGTGTCCTTGTTATTTACCAGCTTGTAAACAAGGAAACTGGAGTCCATGTTTGCTCCCTGCAAAACCCCAGGGCCAGTTAATGGCAGATTTGTGGTTTGAAATTAGGTCTGCCAAGTGCAGCGCTAATGGAAGGGGGGAAGGGATGCTTGGGACCCCACCCTGGGGACACCCAGCAAAGTAGGCTGAGCTGAGGAGGCTTTCTACTTCTGCCCCTCATTCTCACCCTGGACTCCCTTCCCCCCTCCCCCGCACTGCCCCGAGGGCTCACCTCATCCACCTTCACCGAGGATGGCTCATTCAGCAAGGTCTTTACCAGCTCTGTGGAAAGAGTCAAGCCAGGGGAAGGGGGTATCTCTGGAAGGGCTGCTCCCACCACCATGACACCCTAGAAGAAGCCCTGGGCCATCATCCCCAGGCCTCAGTGCTGCCACAGGAGGAAGTGGCTGAGAGGAGGCCTGGCCGACCCCTCCTCCTGAACCCTACAGCTAGGCCCTGCAGTGGAGAAGCCGCCAGCCTGGTTAAAAGCAGAGAAGGGGCCGGGCCTAGCAGCCCTTTCCCTCAAGAGGCAGGGGACAGGCTGGCAGGGACAGGGCTGTGGCCCCTCCTGGTCCTCCCAACCCCTAGCACGACTGGACCCAAGGAAAATCTCAGCCAGGTCTTTGAGAACTTCTAATGTAAGTTCTTCCACTTGAAGGGATTAAACTGGGGCTCAGAAAGGAAAAAGGGCTTGCCCAAGGTCACGCAGGAAGGTCTCCAGGTTATGCCCCTCGGCCCCGGGGGCTTCTGGGAAGAAAGCCGGGGGTGGGGAAGGCCGGGGTCCCTGCCCTCCGGGTGCCAGCTGACAGGGTAGGGGAGCCCCCCGTGGAGTAGGGACCCACTAGCTCCGAGGCCCACCCGAGGGAGGGGCGCACTCACCGGCGGGGAAGGGGTTGAGCTGCACCACGGAAAGGAAGCGGCGCACGGTGCCGTACAGGGGGTTCAGGGCCCCGGGAGGGCGGACGCGAGGGGCCAGCCAATGGACCCTGGCCGCCGGCGCGAACGCCAGGCGCTCTGCGCGGCCGAGGGACCCGCAGTCCGCGGCCCCCGCCCCCGGCGGGCTCAGGCCCAGCCCCAGCCCAAGCCCCAGCCCCAGCAGGGGCGCCAGGAGGCCGGGCGCGCGCGTCATGGGGTGGGCCGGGGGGCTGCGGGGCAGGCAGGACGGGGCTCAGGCGGCCGGGGGTGCGGACAGAGCGCAGGGCAGGCCGTGCATCCTTCACCAGCCGGCGTCCCCGTGGCTCTCAAAACCGGCCCGACAGGTCTGGGCTCCTGAGCTACCTGTGCGCCCGCCCGCAGCGCTGGAAGGGCAGGGGCGGAGGCCTGGGGTAGAGGGGCAGGGCCTGGCCCGGACCCGCCCTCGGCGGCCTGGGGTGGGAGCCCGGGCCCCTCCCCCCTCCTCAGACCCTCCCGGGAGGGCCGCCTCCGAGCTAGGTAGGGGAGACACCTCGGGAGCTCTGCACCGTTTGGTGGCCCCATTTCAAATACTATATTCCATACCCAGACCCAACAGCCCAGTCTGGGACTGGGAAAACAGCCACCCAGTGAAGGCCTGGCCAAGGGCTGGCAGAAGGCACAAAGCCAGGATCAGGCTCCTCCCCCAGCTTCTTCTGGGCCGGGCTCTGTCCCTTGGGTTATGCCCGCACCTGCCGCGGATCCAATCTGGAGCAGAGAGGCCACCAGGCTTTGCCCAGAGTGTCTCTCAGAGGAGCCACTGGGACAGGCACACTCCTTTGGGAGGGTGAATCCCGGCAAAGGTGTGCCCTTTGGCCCAGCAATGCCCCATCCAGTCATCAGCTGAAGGAACTAATCAAGGATAGGGCCAGAGATGTGCCTACACAGGTCTCTGCTTTGTCAGTGGCTGTCTGCCCAACACCCAGAGGGTGCCTGTAGCTGAGCAGGTTGTGAGGAAATATTGCTAAACGGTTGGGGGATGTTTCTGGCAGCATTATTCGTGATACGGAAACTATCCTCATGGCCACCACCACCGAGGAAATGGTGAAATGAGCATCTCACGGGACACACAGGGCAGTCAGTAAAGAAAATGATGTGGAAATGGCTATTTTGACCTGAAAGATACAATGCTTTAAGAAGTGCAAACAGCTGCTTCCAGCACATGGACTGAAGGAATAAAATACTGACTGTCTCTGGGTAGAATCATGGTCATTTTAAATTATTTTCCTGCTTATCTGTACTTGCTAATTTCTGTGCAATAAACATGTGTTTACAGAAGTAGCAGAAGTTTGTAAGTTTCCATGTTAGCCCCATTCTCCAATGGGAGCCCTGGAGGGAGGCTCTGCCCTGGTTCGCAGGGGTGAGGGAGGGGCACAGGGATTCCGGGCTGCTCGTGGGGGTTGGGGTGAGCCCTAAAGAAGTAACTTAAATTTGAGTCAGGGCTGAGCCTGCAGCAGAATCCCTCCTATGGCTGAACCCACAGTTTCCTCCGAGCCGGGACAAGAGTACTGTCAGAGAAAGAATAGTCCAGTTAATAACGGGGTGCAGACAGGAAACAGAACCTCATCAAAGGGTGACTCAGAGATGAGGATCAGGGCTGCAATGAGGAATGGGCTGGGGGTGCTGGGCCCTCGGGTCCAGGAAGGGTCCAGAACCATCACTGCCCCCTGGAAGCCTAACTCCAGCCCTTGGAGGGGGACTCCTGACCACTCTGCCCTGAGACTATGCAGGACAGCTAGCAGCCTGTGCCCACCCCTCTCCGCATCCCATTCCCCTAAGCCCATCAGGTGCGCCAGGGGCACCAGGAGGAAGGGCTGGTCTCCTCTCTCTGCTCTCTCCCCTCTCTCCTCCAATGGGAGATGTTAGTAAGAACTAGCCCCATCCCCCACCCCCACCGTGAGCACTGCCTAACGTTAGTCCTGCCCCAGAAATAGCCCTTTCCTAGCTTGCTATAACCCACCTGTGGTGCAGTGAAGTCCATTTAGGGTTTTTTGGTATTCCCTGACTCAGAGAGGTGGCAGGGGAGTTTAGGCCCAGGAGGTGGGAAAAGCTTGGGGCTGTGGGAAAGGAGCAGCCCCGCCCCCACCCTGCAGCCTCCCACTCTTTCTCTTCCCAACTATTGTAATTAAGCCCTGAGTTGCTGCTGCTGTCGTTGTCATAAGTGTCTATAATAAAAGCACTGTACTTTGAAGGTAAGATTTCCCCAGAAGAAACAAAACATACCAAGCTCTTCTTTGGCCTAAGGGGCAGGAGGGTTGGTAAAGATACTGAATTTGCCCGTTTGACAGGTGGACAAAGTGAGGCTCCAAAGAAGAGACTTTCCTGAGTCAGTGATGAGGCCAGGAATCTCCTTCCTGAGCAGGATCCTGATGGAACAATCTATCGTCAGCCCAACTGCTCAGCCCCAGACTCATCCCCTCCCCCAGCTTCACCTGGCCACCCCTGGGCTCCAGGCAGGCGCCATGAACCTGCTGTTATCACTGAGTTCCTTGGTGGCAGGGGCAGACCAAGGGTCTGTGTTAGGGCTGGGTGGGCTGGGCCAGTTAGGCAGCAGGGCTGCCCCTGCCTCAGCCTCTGAGGGCATGGGGCTGGTAGGCGGCAGGGCTGCTGGGCTTCTAGAAGGGTGGAAAGGGGTTCAAGGGTGGTCCTGTCCTATCCCTTCCTTTTAGTCACACCTTTCTGGCACACCTGCCTGCCTCCTTCTTCCTGAGACCCACTGGGACCCTCTGCCCACCAGGGAAATTCTTTGGTTGATCTGGGACAAGCTGTCCCTGGTTACCTTGGGCGTACTTCCTGGAGCTGCTTTCCCACCCCCGACTCACCATTCTCAGAAGTTTGGTGGTCCCCAAACCCCGCAGTCCCGAGGCCAGTGTGGGGAGTGTGGAGGGGGAGGCCCGGGCAAGGAGAGGGGCTCTGCCCTTCAGAAAACGGGTCCAGAGGACACCAGGTGTGGCCGGCCAGCCGCCTCAGGCGCCACCTGCTGGAAACAGAGGGGAGGGCATGCCTCACGGTTCTCAAGGAAACAGCAGGCGAGCGGGCTGATTCCCCTTCTTTCTGGACTCAGGTGTTCATGCTGTGTCCGGGAATGGGTTATAAACCAAACCAAGGGGGACAGACAGTCAAGGCTGGAGCACAACATTTTCTTCATCAACATTCTTTTAATGGCAAGAATCAGAGATCCTGTGAGGCTGCTAAAGGATCTGAAAAGTGAGAATTTATTATGAAGAAACGGGGCATTTGAGGAGTCCACCCCTGGGAAGTGGTGCTGGTCCTCAGGAGAGCTCAGAGCCTGGAATTGGAAACCCATCGAGTGCCCACTGCTCCGTCTCAGATGGTCTGTGAGGCTAAGGCCTCTCCCTACCGTGCGTCGGGCAGGACCCTCTGCAGACCAGCTCTCTGCGTTTAACGGGATAGAGAGGGCTGTCCTGCCAATCTGAGTCTACCTGTTCTCCCAGTTCTACTGTCACCAGAGCCCACAGCCCTGCAGGCCACATTCTGAATCCTAGCACAAAGAAACACACGGTGCCAGCGTGGGACAGTACTTCCCAGGCCACCACGGTCCAGCCCACAGTGAGACACTTACGTGGTACGGTGACAGGGTGATGGCTTTGTGAGAACAGTCCTCTGAGCAGGAGGCAACATCCGGAAGATGGTGGCCAGCAGTCATGGGAGCAGAACCCTGTTCCAAGAAGCCACCAACACGTATGCCACTTAATGGGTATCATTCTGAAAAGCTTTTCGGTAAGAATTTCACGAGAATGGAAGAAGGTGCAACTTTGTAGGAATATTTTGGAGAATTTCCACCACCACGTACCCCAAGCCACAAAATCATCCCTGACTCTTCGTCCCTCATTCTTGCATCCAGCCACTCAACTGCATCCTTCCAATGCCACCTCCTGAGCATTTCTCCAGAATGGACCATGGAAAATGCAGATCGGACCATGTGACTCTTTGGCTTCAAACCCTCCAGTGGCTCCTTCTCCAGCTTCAGGATGAAAGTGAATTCCTTAATTTGTCTCCCCAAGTGCCACCAGAGCCCTCAGCCCGCCTGGTGGTTCCCACAGAGCTCTCATCTCATACCCGCTGTGTCCTGTCCCTGCCCACATGGTCCGCTGCTGTATCCCATCCTCTGCTTTCACCCCATTTCTGTTTATCCTTCAAGACTTGGCTCAGTGGTCATCCTCTCTGGGAGGCTCCCAGATCCCTCCCCCAGGCTCAGGTGGGGGTCCCTTCAGGCTGGTCCCTATTTCCTGGTCATGAGTCTGTCCCCCCCAACAGAGAAGTTGTATCTTATTCACCCTCACATCCCCCTGCCCCCAGCCCCAAGCACAGAATCCGACAAAGTATTCTCCATAAATATTTCCCTAGACTAGAAAGCAGATTTCAAAGCATTTAAAGATAAAACATTCTCTCTCAGCCAGAGAGTCAGCAAGTGAATGTGATTCAAGAATAGATGGGAGGTGGGGCACCTGGCTGGCTCAGTTGGTAGAGCGTGTGACTCTTGATCTCAGGGTTGTGAGTTCAAGCCCCATTTTGGGCATGGAGCCTACCCAAAATAAAAATTTTAAAAAAAGAAAGAAAGAAAGATGGGAGAGTCCCCACGCTGAAATTGCAGTGGTGAGTGAAGCAGGCAAGGAAGGGGTGGGGTGGGACGGAAAAGGGAGGAGGCTCTTTGGTGAGTGGCATGTCCCTGGGAACTTCTTCATGAGCCTTGCCAAGCATTAAGGATGGGGCGCTGCCCCGAAGAGAGGCCACAGGAAGCATGTGGGGGCTTCAGCAAAGTGCCCTAGTGTCCCTGTGTAACCACTGCAGGCCAGGTGCCGCTTTCAACATGGCCGCCTGGGCACGGCCCCAGAGGAAGCAGGTGCGTTGGGATAGGCAGTCTTGTCAGAAGTGGTCATAGTCAGGATGGCAGGGGCCCAGGCACATGGAGATGGCTGCACTCTGCTCTGCTAAAGAAAGCAGCCCAGTACTGAATAGATCGTCCAGAAAGACTTACCGTAGGAAGGATGCAGGTCAGCTGACAACTTCAGTGCTTCCAGCCCAGGCCCCCTGGGGAGGCTGTATGCTCTCTGCATGGCAGGTGAGTCCCCTTGAGACCAGAGGGTTGTCCTGTTCTCAAGACTTCCTGGTCTCTGTGTCAATTAGGAGGGCAGCATCTTCTGGTCTGAGCCAGACCTCCTCAAGGCTACCCAGCATCCTCTTCCTCATTACCCACAGCTTCCTGGGGCTACCCCTTCTCTCCAAGGTCAGGGCCTAGGCCACATCTGACATGGGCATCTGTTCCCTCCTCCACCCATGGCACTTAGAAGAGCCATGGCCCTTGGGGAAGGAGACAGAGTCTGGTTTGCAGAACCTTGGGGCAATCTGGGGCCTCATGTGGTCCAGGAGCGTCACTCAGAGGGGCAGGCCATGCCCCCCTAGGGCCTGACTTAGAAAGCAACCAGACACATGCTGGGGATAAGCTGCTGCCATATGTCCATTTCTTCCTCCTGGGTGCTCACGACAGCTCCAGCCGCCAGACTCTCCAGAGCTCTGTCTGACCCTGAGTCTCCTCGTGGGCATGTCCCGCCCAGATTCCCAGGAGCTCCATGGCAAAAGCCAGAAGTCGAGAGAGCTTATATTGCAGCTCGGAAAGAGTGGCTCCACCCTTTGCCCCCTTGAGATAGCTCTGGGAGGACACAGGATGTGTGGCAGCCGAGGCACCTCACAACTGCAGGCCCGGAAGAGGGGAGCTAGGCCGGAAAGACAAGCCCACCCAACCGCAACCAGGAGACCGAAGCGCTCGGTGTCAAGGAGGGTCGATAAACAAAGTCAAGTCCATGGGAGGGTTTCAGGCGGTGTGTTGGCTGCTCTGGGTTGAAACCAGTCCCTCTTGCTCAATGCCCACTGCCTGAAAGGTGGCTGATCCCGATGATGGAATGAGGTTTCGAAAGAATCTTGATCCACTGGAATGGTGGGTTCAAACTTGCAGCATGAAATGGAAGCAGGAGAAATGTTATGGCCAATTCACAAACAGATTCCTAGATTCCTCACTGTTTGTGGAGACAAAAAAGACCATAATGGATCAGCTGACCACAAGTTAGCCAGAGTCAATAACGAGGCCAGATACCTAAGTTGCCTTTGTAATGTTAGACAGCCTGAGAGGTCAAAGGTCTCCCTGCAGAGGCCCAGGGCCGTTGTCCTGTGCTGCTCAGCCCTGCTCTGGGGCGTCAGTGCCCCCCCCCCCCCCCCAGACGGCCATGACAAGACCAGGCAGGGCCAGAGCACCACGCCATGAGAAGCCACCGGCGTCCAGGACACGGAGCACCCAAGGGTCAAGAGGAGGGACAGAAAGGGCCAGGAAAAGCCCCCCCTTGGCTTCTGGTCTTTCACACTAAAAGCAGTCAAGGGACCTGGGCTGCCTGTCTCCTCCCACCGCTCCTCACCTGCATTCTCTGAACCTCGGCAGACCTGGCCACCGAGACTGGGTCACGGCCACTGAAGGACGAGATGAGCCCAGACCAGCCTTCTCAGGGCTCTGCTCCCAACAGAGGGGCTCTGTTTCCCTTTCTCACATAGCTGGTGCATTCCCCAGAATGAGGAGGGGGCTGAATGTGTCCAGGGTCTCCCTAGGCCATGGGAGACATAGGGACACCTTGACACTCAGGAGGTCACAGGCACTCCTGCACCCCACAACAGACCCCTCAGAAGTACTCCCCACATGGCATTCTCCCAGGAGGCAGGACACTATACACAGGAAAGAGCTGGACAGTGGCTTTTCTAGGTCTCTTTGAAAGGGAGGGTCTCTGCTCTCTGGGTGACCTACAATAAGAAGGCTACCCTTACCCCATGTCATTAGAGAAGCCGAATCTCATGACAAGTGTCATGTACAGCATTTACCCAATGCACAAATGCTGCTATTTGAAACACGGGTATCACAAAACATTAAATGTAGATATACTCCCCTAGGAGGGACTCCCCTAGGGGCGTGAATGACACACCAGTCTCTGTCCTAAGACACGAGGAGGCGTCATAAAACTGTGGGAGGGGCTTCTGAATGACCTACCCTTACCCAAAGAAAAGCCAGCTTTTGAGGAACGGGGACCACGGCAACACTATTCATTCTCACAGGAGACCCTCTCTTCCTGTTAATCCTTCAGTTTGGAGAACAGGTTTTTGAGGGACTGTAAGGGAACTGTCCTTTGAGACAAAATTTGCTGCTCATCCCATAAGAACAACAGGGCAAGGGCAGAGATGAAGGCCTTCCACACCGCTGGCAGCTGGGGGAGTCTTCATTCAGCTGCCCACAAAATCACCTGCAGATGCCCGGGCTGCCCCCCTAAATGGGACTCTCCAGGGGCAGGTTTCTGGTATTGGCGGGTTTTGTGAGCTCCCCACGGTTTCTGATGGGCCAGGTGGACGGAGAGCCACCGTCACGGGCAGACCCAGCTCCCCTCCAGGAAAGCAGCCCTTATCCTGAAGGGCAGGGGCACCCGCACCTCACACACTGCTAAAGTTTCCTGCAGGGGCATGGAGTAGGGTGTCAGGATTCTGTTCCTGCCTGTAGCCATGTCCACCCCCACCTTTCCCACCCACCACAGGCAGGTGCCTCTGTTCCAGGCTTTGGGGCACCAGATCAATACAGATCTGGGGGGGGGCATGCACGAGAAGGAGGTGTAGGGAGAGAGCTGGGTCCCAGAAAGGCCCCAGAGGCACCTCTTGGGAAGCCTTCAGTTAGTTGTGAGTAGTGGGGATTTGGGGACTCATACTTGTGCCCAGAATGTTTAATGTTGAGAACTCCCTGACAGGGTCTGGACAGCCTCTGGGGTTCCCTGGGTCCCTAAGGAGGCCACCACAGAGCTCTTAGGGATGGGCTAACGAACAGGCAGGAAAACAGACGAGGTCAGCGACCAGAGCAGTGAGGTCTTGCTTCAGCTGGTTCTTCTAAGGTAGAGGACAGTGAGGGAAGGACTTCAAAATCAAGATGACAATGGGGGCAGAGCTGTGCCACTGACATGCAGAGGGAGTTGAGCAGTGCCTCCGAACGGAGAGGACATTGCAGCCGTGCCTTCGAAATGCACTGGCAAGGGGGGGAGGAAATCCCAATGAAGCAATGAGAGAGCCGCAGTGATGTGCAAATCCCTGGGGTAGCGGAGCGCTGCCTCCAGCGGCGTCCCAGTGTGGCTCAGTGCCCTCCACGTGCAGAGGGGACAGGAAGACCGCCTCCGAGCACACAGCACGTCGGAGCAGTGATGTTGAAAACGGCTGACAATGCAACAGAGCCTTCAAAAGCCTGTGAACAGCAGCAGCTGTGCCTTTTCAGTGCAAATGACAGGGGGCACATGGACTCCCATCCTGAGCAGATAGCAGAGCAGTGTCGCAAACAAGGGTCTCTTTTCCTTGCTGGCTGTCAGCTGGGGGCTGCCCTCGGCTCCTAGAAGCTGCTCTTGGCTCCCTGCAGTGGGCGCCTCCACCCTTCAGCCAGCAACCGTGCATCTGGTCCTTCTCACACTTGGAATCCCTCTGCCAACCCCCTGCGTTGCTTTCCTCTGGTTTCTTTCACCTTCTCTCTGCTCTCTGGCTGCCTCTTCGGCTTCCTAATCTTTGATTACCGATTCACCGTGGGCCCACCCAGATGTTCCCAGATCGGCTATCTATCTGAAAGCCAGCTGATGAATGACCTTAATTACACCTGCAAAGTCTCATCACAGCAACTGAACAACCAAGGGACAAGAATCTTCAGGGGACATCTTGGGAATTCTGCCTATGAGAGCTTTCTTCACTGTAGAGCTTCCCACTGTCTTTAATTTGCTAAGTAATTTTTTTCTATGTCAGGTGTATCTGTTAGGATTAGATTCAGTTGAATAGGTCAGAAAATCCACCCTAACAGTGGACATTCTCGCAGGAAATGAAACTGGAGGCCAGTCATTCGGGGCTAAGCTGGCAGTTCCACGAAGCAACAATAACACAGGCTCCTGCTCTGTTTTGTTTACCCCGTTACCCTAAAGCGGTTTCTAATCTTGTGATTGCTTCTCATCTTATGCAGCTGGAGGTCCCGCCATCACATTCACATTCCAGGCCGGGGGTGGCCAGGAGGGGTTGGTACTCCGGGCTGAGGCACCTTCCTCTAAGCAGCCTTCCCAGAAGTCACTCCCAGACCTTGAAGGTACACTTCATTGGCCAGAACTTGATCATAAGGCCCCACAGAGCTCCAGGGAGGCTGGGAAGCATGGTCTTTGGGCTGGGCGATCTGCTGCCTGGAACGAAGCCAGGGTTCCGTGGCTCAGGGAGAAGGCAAGCGGGACCGTGGGTAGACCCAGCCATCACTGCCACCCTGGCTATCCCAAGCGCATTTGACTACAGATGCCTTTTATCTCAGAGCGCAGTTCAGGAAGGGTGGCTCTTTTCCTTTAACCTCCTGGAGAATGTGTTACATCTAGCTGCCTGATACAAGTATGTGCTACTCTCCCAGCCCCAAGGTAGTGAAAGTATTCTAAGATCAAATTATAGAGGACTGAGGAAAATATAAACAGAGGGTCAGAGGACGAAACCCAAGAGACTGAGAACATCAAGGCTTTGATGGAGGGGCAATGGGGGTGAGTGCCATTGCCCAGTGGGGTGACCCACTGGAGAAATTACCGCCGTCTGAGGAAGCAGACTCCCCTCAATGGTCAGGCCAGGAGTCCACTGGGGCGAAGAAGGCACTGGGCCCAAATGTAGGTTGTTCCCTTCAGAAGTAAGGATTCTGGGTTTCAGCCGGATGGAACCGGGAGGGGGAGCGCTAAGGGAAGAAACTGGGACCAAGGACCTAGACCAAATCAGGGACCAGGCAGGGAGCATGGAGTCCAGGTACAGACTTACTTCAAAGTCAGTGGGAAAGAGGGAGGTGGCAAACCGGCGGGTGCCTGCAGTTTGGCAAGGACGGCGCAGGCTGGGCGCAGCGGGAATTAGAGTCACAGGTGAGATGCAGGTGAGTGCAAACACCAAGGCCCGGGCAGCTGAACGCAAGTCTCAGCAGGCGGCAGGCAGCCAGGGGCAGGAAGGCCTAGCGAGGCAGCGGGAAGGAGGAGGTCTCAGCTCTGTCGCTTGTTGGAGGCCGGAGAAGCTGCAGGATCCGGGCATGCGCGCTGGAGGCGGGCGCCCCAGGCTCCAGGCCTGCACATTTCTCCAAACTGCAGTTCCCACGAGAGGCTCAAGCAGCTCTTCTTGGGTAGACGTCGGGCAGCCCGGAGCGCCCTGGAAACTGGCAGACGGAAGCGGGTTTGGCTTCTGGGCGGGTGGGCACAGCCGGAATCCCCTCTCTGACTCGCTGTGGCAGAAACTCCTCGACGTCCCGCAGCCGCGGCCCGGCTGGGAGCAGCCCCGGCCTCCGCCCGTCCGCCCCGGCCCCGTGCCTGGCCCGAGCAGCAGCGCCGCGCCTCGAACCTGGGCCCCCACCTGAACATAACACGCCCCTACTTAGAGTACCTCGGGGCTCTTCCGGGCCCCTAACGAAGGCCTGGCCCCAGCGTTGGCTGAATGTTCTGGCAAAGGCGGTGTTTCGTGTTCACCCAGCCGGCTTCAGCCTCCTCTGCCCAGGCTGAGGAAGACGGCCTTTGCCAGCCTCCCTGGCAGCTGGGTGGAGGCCATGTGACTAATCCTGGTGAACAGGCTGTAAGCAGAAGGAACGGGAGTTACACCCCCCACCCCCCACTAAAGCACAGCAAAAGCAGGGGTGAGGTCCCAGGCGGTTGCTGAAGCGGCACAGCGGGATGGGATGGCGACCTTCCCGGATGGTGGCGCTCCCTCAGCCTGGACCGCTGGGCGTTGGCAGAGCGACCAAACGCAACACGCCTCCCCTCCCCACCCCCACATCCACACGAACCCCGGCCGGCACCACACACCGACCCCGGGTGAAAAATAACTCCTTGTTGGATCAGGCACGGAGATCTGTAGTTACTCAGTTCCTGAAACATAACCTAGACTATCCTAAGTACAGCCACCACAGGGACCAGGCACTGCCCAGCGTCTTCACGCGCTGGCCAACCATCCCACAACCAACCCTTCTCTCCAGTGACACCTGCCACAGCCCTCTGTCCCCAGACACAGCCACCCTGAAGTCGTCTCTGCCCCAACAGCCCAGTCTGTCATGCTTCCATCTCTTGGCCACTGAATGTGCTGTGTCCAGACCCCAGTGACCTCCTGTGGCTCTCTGTGGGGGAAGATGCCACCTGTGCCCCGCAGTGGGGCCTTCCAGAGAGCCCTCAGCCTGGGCATGGGGGTCGGAGGCTCAAGTACCTGTCTCCACCGCCACACCTCTCCTCTGGTAGAGTAATTATGTTTCTGTGCACTTCTCCACTAGACTTGAGTTTCTGCGAAGTGAGACTACCTCACTGGAAGAGCTCAGGGCAGGCTCAATAGGACACTCCACAGATTTCGTGTGTGAAGGCCTTGCTTGGGACGGAATTGCCCGCAAGGCACATCTCCAGGCAAGGGGTCTCAGGTCTCACCTCCATGTGCAGCCAGAGGGAACCTCAACTCAGAGGCTCTATTTTCGGGGTCCCAAAGACTCCCTCCAACCCTTCCCCAGGGCACCTTCTTCCCATCTGACAAACCAGGGTCAGAACCATCTCCCCACCACAGATCATGATCTGCTCCCCCATCCTGAGGCCTCTGGTCATTTCTGTGGCAACAACTTTCCAGGCCTGTCCCAGGGGGAGGAGACTGGGAGACAAGCCAGTGTGTGGGCTTCCCATCCTCTCCAGGTGTCAGCTAGGGCAGCCTGTCCAGAGCTGAGGAAATGTGTGTGTTGAAAAGGAAAGGAAATATTAAAAATCTGTGTGTGTGTGTGTGTGTGTGTGTAAAGCTGAAACAACGATTTATAATTTGGAGTCCTTATAAGAGACCCTGGACAAAGGAGTACGCCCAGAAACGAAAACCAAAGGCTCTGAATGTGACGTGAAGTTGTCCCTGGGCGAAGTGCATCTTTCCAAAACAATTAGTCCAGGAGAGAACAGGACATCCCACCTAATGAGGCAAACTGAAATTAGAGCTAAAAATAATTTCAGGTGTATTTTGCCAAGAATTCAAAAGACCATTCAATCCACAAACCTTTGCCAAACGCTCATGATATATCTACCACCACGCTGGAACCACGGATGAATGGAGGACTATTTCTCCAACTTTTTGCTGAAGGAAGGAGCGAGCCTAAGTTAGTAGGAGCTACTGGAAGGACCAGGGTACAAAGATGTGCTAAGTGATGATAAGAAAACAGAATCATTTTTCTTGTTGTTTCTCTGTAGACAAGGCTTCTAAAGAGACCAGCCACCTTCTTCTCTTTTGAAGCAGACATGCTGGAAGGTTCTGGATCAAATGTCAGCAAATCCATGGGATGTACAGAGACCCACAAACACCGAACTGGTGAAGTCACTCCGGAGTTTTGAAGAGATGAAAAGCAAAATGCCATCCTGGAAATCTCAGCCAAAACATGTCTCCTATGGTTTTGCTCAGTTGCTAGAGCAGGAGAGTCTGGATCCACTCAGCCTTACCTGTACTCCTGGCGTCCCACCGCCAGGGTCACGCCCAGCACCATTTTCACTAGCACTGGGACATCACAGAACACCTTTTTTATCTGTTTCTTCACTTGAAAATTGGTGTGTTAATAGTCCCTACTTCCCACAGCGGAAATGGTATGATGAACATTCAGCACTTGAAATAGTTCCTGCCATATGGCAAGGGCTCAACAAATGGTAGTAATTATCAGGGGGACCTGGGGCTCATTCATACATTGAGAATCATGGTGGCATGGCCCCGCGAAGGAGGAAGCTTTGGAGGGCAATCATGTCGACTTTCCAGGCTCTTCCAGGGGGACTACGTCACAAGTCAACCAGTCTGGGAGATGACATCTCCGAATTTGGGGAGCTCTTCTTCAGCCCAGCTTTCAACAGGGCCTTAAGGACATTCTCTTGAACACCTGCGGTGGTGGCACCTTTGCGCCCTAGCTACTAATTTTTGGAAAAAGATAAAAGTCGTTTTCAGCTGAGGCTGGCGAATTAAATAGGCAGTCGAGATGAGTAATATCATCTGTTTAAAAGTGGATTATGTTGATGACATAAGAAAAACGGTTCTCTTTAGTGACTCCAGAGAGCAGGGGTATCTCTAGCGATCTGACCCCCTCCCTAGGCACCTGGCGGCTGGTGCAACACTGCCACCTGGTGAAGCCTAAGAGAACTACAGGGCAGTTCTTAAAAGACCAGTAAATCTCTCAATGGACGGCAGCGTTCTGGAGCCCAGCAACTCTGCTGAGATCTCCTGTTTCCCCCTTGCACCGACTGTTCCCCTGAAGTTTAATTAATGCGATCTGCTCAGCTAACTCTAAGTCTTTGCCAGGCAATTAGTATTTCCTTCCGTTCCCTTTTCTTTTGAAACCCAGAGACATGAATCATACACACACACACACACACACACACACACACACACATATACATACACACACATTTAGTCAATTTTATATGCATTGCACACATACATCTTAACTATACTGTTTTGACAGACAGATACACACTTGTGTAATCCATACCCCAGTTGAGATAAAGAACATTTTCATCACCCTAGAAAATATCCCTGTGCCCCTCCCCAGGCAGTCCTCCTGTAAGAGGCAGTGACTCTTCTAATTTCTGTCACTAGAGATCAGTTTTATCATCTGTACGGTAGTGTTCTGACTTCTTTCGCTCCACATGATGTTTCTGAAATTCATCCATGTATCAGGAGCTCATTCTGTTTATTGTGGAGTGATGGTCCATTGTGTGACTATGCCATAATTTGTCTTTCTATTAAGCTGCTGAGGGACATCTGGGCTGTTTCCAAGAATAGTACTACGTACTAGGAACATTCTGTGTAAGTTTTGTCATGAACAAATATTTTCACATCTTGGGCAAATATTCAGGAGTCAGCTTTCTGGGTCAATGGGTAGGTGTATGTTTATCTTTATAAGAAATTGCCAAATCATTTTCCAACATGGTGGTAGAATTTTTACTTTCCCACCTGCAGTATTCCTTTTATTTCTGAAGTTTGGAGGAGTCCAATTCTCCATGAGCAGCAAAACAAGGGAAAAAAGCCTTCCTATGAACTATTATGTCAGCATAAGGTGAGGCAGACGTTCAATAAAACTCACCACACTTTAGGGGTGCTTGGGTGGCTCAGTCCATTAAACGCCCAACTCTTGATTTCGGCTCATGTCATGGCCTCAGGGTCGTGTGATTGAGCGCCTCGTCTGGCTCAGCACGGAGCCTGCTTAGGATTCTCTCTCTCCCTGTTCCTCTGCCCGCCCCTCCCTCCCTTCACATGTGCACTAGGGCTCTCTCTTTCTCTAAAAAAAAGGGGGAGCATACTCAAAGGAAAGGATAGAGGGGCCAGCATGAAGGGCTCCAACTTTCTCCATCGTCATAACAAAATAATGGGAGAGCAAAATCTCAGTATAGATATCTAACAAAGGACTTGTATCAAGAACATATCAAGGACTCCCACAAATGAATCAAAAAATGCTTTTAAATGGACAAAAGACTTGACTAGTCACTTTTTAAAAAGTAGATATCCAAATGTCCAATTAGCATTTGAAAGAGTGATCAGTATCATTAGTTATCAGAAAAATGAAAATTAAAACCACCACGAGAAATTACTAATTGGGTGGTGAAAATGTAAAAGACTAAAGTTACAAAGCGTTGAAAAACTGGAACTCTCATAGTTTGTTGATAGAAGTGTTGTAAATTGCTAAGTCATTTGGAAACCATTTGACATTATCTTCTAAAGTTAAACATATGCATGTTCCATGACCCAGGAATTCTACTCCTAAATATGTATTTCCAGGAGAAAAACATATGCCTGCCAGGAATGTGCATAACAGTTATACTCATGATAGTCCCAAACTGGAAACAACTCAAATACCAATCAACAGTAGGATAGATAAACACACTGCCACATATTCATACAGTGGAATACCATGCCATCAGTGCAAAAGAACACATTACTGACACATGCAAGATGGTTGAATTACACAAAATGTGGTGTGAGGAAGTCAGATACAAAAAAGTACATACTGTATGATTTTTTAAAAGGATTATTTCAGAGAGAGAGAGCTAGAGCAAGCTCACGCAAAGGGGGGGAGGGGCAGAGGAAGAGGGAGAAAGACACTCAAGCAGACTCCACGCGGAGCAGGAAGCCCAATATGGGGCTTGAGCTCATGACCCTGAGATCAGACCTGAGCCAAAACCAAGAGTCAGACACCTAACCAACTAAACCACCCAGGCAGCCCAAAACTAAATGATTTTTTTAAAGTGATCAAGAATAGGTAAAACTAGTCCAGGATAATAGAAACCAAAATAGTAATTACCTTGGGGGACAGGGAGGTGAGAGGCTGGGAGGATGGGGTGGGGTGGATTGACTAGAAAGAGGCAAGGAGGAGCCTTCGGGAATAATGGAAATGTTCTGTATCCTGACCTAAAATTTGTTGGTGGTTATGTGGGTCTATCCATATGTCAAAGTTCATCAAGCTGCATACTGAAGATTTATACACGTTAGGAATGTTTAACCTCAATTAATATAAAATTTGAAAAAGAAATCTACGAACCCACAGTGATACCACAAAAACAGGGTGGGAGGTGGTGATGGAGAGCTGTTCTTTTTGTAAGGATGCCAGCTACTTGATGTAGAAGGAATGACAGAATTAGAAAAATACAATTCTGTAAGCACTAATAATTGATTCACGCAGGGATTATCAATGAGTCCAAAAACACTGGGGGAAGGTTGTTTCTGGGAAACAAATAATTCATAGATTACTTATTAAGTCCAAAAGGAGAGGTTATTAATTACAATGAGGGAATTTGGATGCACCACATGTAAACAAGGTAATCAGATATAGCATTAGGAATAACAGGACAAACTGGCATCTCGAGTCTCTTGGTGTGATTTGAGGATTACACAACATCTGTGTAGATTTCCTGCCAAAAATGCTTACTCTGAATCTAATCATGAGAAAGTAATCCAGAAATACGGATTGTGGGACATTTGACAAAACAACTGGCCTGAACTTCCCGAAATGTTAATGACATGAAAGGCTAGAGAGATTGAAAGACCGTTCTAGACTGAAGAAGACTCAAGAGGCAGGACAAACATTGCAACGTGTCATCACTGATTGGAAATTGGGCAGTGGGGCTGTAAATGACATTTTGGGATAAGCGTGGATAAGTTAAAACTGGCTCTGTGTTAGATAACATTATTGAATAAATGTTACATTTCTTGAGTTGAACAATGGCAGTGTGCTTATGGCGGAGAATGTCCTTGCTTATACAAGATGGAGCCAATACATATTCTTACAAAACATATGACATCAGGCTGAAATGCCACGATGTAGGCAACTTAGTTTCCAATAGTTCAGCAAAGGAAAACATATATAGACAAAGCAAAGACAAAAGAAGACAAAAGACAAAAGAAGAAGGAGGAGAAGGAAGGGAGGAAGGGAGGGAAGATCCTCAGCTTCCGTCCTGCTGTATCAGTTATTGTGACAACAATTGTTTCATTGTAAAATTAATTAGGGTAATAAAATACTGCTATTTCTTTTTTTTAAACCTTGTATGTATGTATGTATTTGAGAGAGAGAAGTGCAGAAGGAGAGGGCAAGAATCCTCAAGCAGACTCTGTGCTGAGTGCAGGGCTTGATTTCACCACCACGATCTCAGATCACGAGCTGAGCTAAAACCAAGAGTCAGACGCTTAACTGACTGAGCCACCCAGGTGCCCCTAAAATACTGTCATTTCTAAGGACAAAAGAAACCAGAGATTTCCTGCCTTGCACGCCAATCTTAACCACCTGGAACTTGAGGATTCAAGAGCCTCTGGAGGCCAGGAGACAAGGACTTGGCCCAGAGCAGGGTGGTGAGTTAGATCTAGGAACCTCGTATGAGTGAGACCCTTCGTGAAAAGGAGGCAGAAAATAAATCTAACCACCAGAAAGGGGAGTCCACTGGGACACTTCCCTGAGCACCCCCAAACTTGGTGATGGGAGTTGGGGATGGGATGATTTTCCTCTAGTAAATCATGATCACAGACCTATCCCAGGAGGCTTTGGCATTTGAGGTGATATTTCCTGCATCGTCCAGGAAATCTCAGTTGACAAAAGGGGTTCATTCAATTCTTCTCTGGAGAAACACCCCACAACACATTTTTCAGTATTTCCACATAGTAAGGTCAATAAAATTTAAGCTCACAACTCATGATTATAAAACCATGAGATAACCAAGCCAGACTGAAGTAGAAGAGTATCTTTAAAGTTCTAAGAGAAAAATCACCACCAGTCTAGAACTCTTTACCTGGTGAAAATATACATGAAGGACTGGGGCAAAAATAAAAACATCAGCCCACAAAAACTGGCATTTTACCATCAGTAGCTCCTTACCAGAGTAACCTCTGAAAGACGTCATTCAGGAAGAAAGGAAATGCCTCCAGAAGGAAGTTCTCCTGGAATGCAAGAAGGAATAGAGATGAACACGTGGGCGAATCTAACAATGACAATGTTAGCACTTACAATACTTAAGATGGCAGGGGGGCAGGGAGCATGGTACATCGATTGCAAACACTGACCCAGGTCTTCACCCCTCCGTGTGTCCACACCCTCTGTGATGTGATAGCACAGCTCCTTCAATGCAGAGATGGAGTCTCTTTCCTCACCTCTTGAGTCAAGGCTGGCCTTGTGACTTGCTTTGGCCAATGGAATGCGATGAAATTTCGGGTGCGCTAGTTTTGAGCTGAGGCTTCAAATGGCCTTGCATGCTTCCATTCTCTTGGACCTCTGCCACCAGGAGAGCACATCTGAGCTAGCCCACTGGAAAATTAGGGAGGAGAGCAGAGTCATCCCATCCAAAGCCATCCTCTGCCAGCCAACCACAGCCAACCCACCCCCTGGCTATAGACACATGACCGACCCCAGCTGAGATCAGGTCAGCAGCACCATCCAGGTGACCTGCAGATTCGAGAGGAATCGTACACAGCTGTTGTTTTAAACCACTACATTTTAGGGGCGCCTCAGTCGGTTAAGTGTCTGACTTCGGCTCAGGTCATGATCTCAGGGTCCTGAGGTCCTGAGCTCCGCATGGAGCCCTGCGCTCAGGGGGAAGTCTGCTTCTCCCTCTCCCTCTGCCCCTCCCCCCTATGTGTGCTCGCTCTCTCTCTCAAATAAATAAATAAGATCTTTAAAAAAACACTAAATTTTAGACTGGTTTGCTATGCAGCAATAACTAACTGATATGGTAGTGATTAAAGTTAAAACATTCTAAGGTCCTTGATGTCTTTGTAGGAACAATAATGAAATCGATTAATTTCAGAGTTTCAGTTAAACATGCTTTAATAAAATTGAGCTTGTTAAAAATGTTAACAATAGCCATTAAAAAGAACAGAAACAGAGTATATACATTTCAAACCTGTAAAGAAAAAATAAAACTTATTATTCAATCCAAAAGAAAACAAGAAAGGAGAGGGGAAAGACAAATAGAACAACAAGACTAACTGGTAAAAATATATTAGTGTAATGGTTAATTTTATGTATCAGTTTG
Organism: Ursus arctos; assembly: GCF_023065955.2. Classification (NCBI taxonomy): domain Eukaryota; kingdom Metazoa; phylum Chordata; class Mammalia; order Carnivora; family Ursidae; genus Ursus; species Ursus arctos. The sequence goes on along the minus strand of NW_026623100.1, from coordinate 51,586,571 downwards.
ACAGGGCCAGGGATGCCCAAATATCTGGTTAAACATTTTTTCTGGTTGTGTCTGTGAAGGTGTTCCCAGAAAAGATTAGCATGTGAATTGGGGGACTGAGAAAATCAGAGTGCTTCCCCAGTGTGGGTGGACATCGTCCAATACGTTACGGGCCTAAATAGAACAAAAAGCAGAGGGTTGAATTGGCTCTCCCTGCCTGACTGATGAGCTGAGAGAGACGTTGGTCTTCTGCCCTCGGTGCTCTTGGTTCTCAGGCTTTGGACTTGGGCTGGAATGACACTCCCAGCTTTCCTGGGTCCCCAGCTGGTAGACAACAGGTCATGGCACTCAGTCTCCATAAGTGCATGAGTTAATTCCTTATAATAAATATCACTATTTATCCAATAGAATATATGGATCCTATTGGTTGTGTGTTTCTGGGGAACCCTAACAAACTCTTCCAGAAGTGGGAAAAATCATTAAATCGGATAATCCCAAGAATGCAAGTATTCTTTGACATTAGAAAATCTATCATTAAAAAAAATCTATCACTGTAATTTACCACATTAACAGATTAAGGAAAACCATATGATCATCTCAAAAGATGCACGTTTTACTTCTGTCCAAGAAAACTTATTTTTTAAAAAATATAAAAAGACACATTCCATTATATTCATTTTTATTGGACTACACCATCATAAAGCACATACGATGAACAGGTCATAAATGACTATTATCAACATACCTAATAGTTATATAGCACTTGATAGCTTGCAAATCACTTTGCATCCAGTATCTGTATAATCTAGCCACTCTGAAGGAGGTATTACCTTTTTTAAAAATTTTTTAAAAATGAGGAAACAGTTTTAAAAGGATGAAGTGATTTGTCCCAAATCCCAATTATTTTCTTTGTTGGTTCTCTATGATATCCTGTGTTATATATCAAGTTAAAATGAACAGATATCTACACATAGGTAATACATAATGGGGGAAAAAAAACCCACCAAAATTCTGAATTCAATTCAGTGGTTTTTACATGCTCTTGGAACAATGTATAAATAGAACAAATTAACACTAGTTTATGTTTATATTCTTAATCATTTCTATCTTTCCTTCTGAAATTTGTAATCTATAAGTAAATACTGGCGTTTCCTCAACTTAAACACTACAGTTCCTTGAAAGCTAGATGAAGCTTGCAGCCTGGTAGTTTCTACCTACCAACTTGGCAACTTACATCGGAGGAACAAGTGAGAGCTCCTCTCAGTACTTAATCCTAAGTGGTTGTAAATGACCTACGTATGCCACGGGACTCTGACAACAACTTGACCTATTCTGGTGTCAAATGAAAGGATATCATGGAACTATGTAGTAGTGCTTTTCCCTATTTCTCAAAGTACAGCTAAAAACCACGGACATCTGCATAAAATAACCGAAGATTCTGAAACGTGGAAAGAATACAGACTGGCTGGGGACCTCAGCACGGAGGTCCTTGGGTTTTCCCTTTGCTTCATCTATCCCAGACTGGATTCTGAAGAAGCTGGCAACTGAGAAATGCCAACGGGCACAGACCCCCCCCCCCCAAAAAAAACCCCAAAACCCCACAAAAACAACAACAAAACGCAAGAAAAGGCTATTCTTTCTAGACAAAGGATGAGACAAAGAAGTGGTCTAGCAAGACAGAACACTTTTAGACGATATCCAATCCTACTCCAGCCAAAGACCCAAGACCAAGCGGGGGTCATGTCTACCCTCGCCAGTCTGTAACCAGGCTCCTCAATGCTCCACCCCCACACCACAGTGGTATCAGAGAGGGTCAAGTCAGGGACAGAATTTTCCAAACCAATTCTTTCCCCATCTCACCCTGGCAGTGTCATTGGGGACCACGTGGGGCATAGGCTTCCAGTCCTACCCAGAGACAAGACGTCTCTCCCCTTCCTTGCTGGTGTGGTGTCATTAGAGGCCTAGTGGGATGCTGTAACTCCCACCCCTATCCAGCAGTAGTGAGGCCCCCCATTCAGGTGTCAGTAGAGGCCAATGATGAACCTTCACCTACAACACCAACCGAGAGTAATAAGCAGTATCCCCTCAGCCCTTTCTCCAAAGGGTTGGTTTTCCTGCCCAAACAGAAGCTTTAAATAGGACACAGAGTCTCATAACATAATACTCAAAATGCCCAGATTTCAACTGAAAATTGCCAGCACACACAGAAGGAAAATCTCAACTTGAATGAGAGACAACCCACAGATGCCAACACTGAAATGATAAAAGATTTAAAAACAGCCATCATAAAATGCCTCAATGAGCAATAACAAACATGCTGGACACGATTTTAGAAAATAGTTTCGGGAAAGAAATAGAACACAGAGAATCCAATGGAACTGAAAAATATAACTGAAATAAAATCCAATGATGGAATCAACATCAGGTTGGAAGGGGCAGAAGAAAGAATCAGTGAAGTTGAAGATAGAACAATATAAAATACCCAACCTGAACAACAGAAAATTACCATGGATGGAATTGTGTCAACCACCCCCAACCACCAGTTCATGTTGAAGCTCTAACCAATGTGACTGTACTTAGAGATAGAGTTTGTAGAAGGTAATTAAGGTTAAATGAGGTCCGTAAGTATGGGGTCTTAAGTTGATAGGATTGGTAGCCTTGTAAGAAGAGAGAATGCGCTGAGGAAGGACTGTGAGGACACTGCAAGAAGATGGCCATCTACAAGTTAGAAAGAGAACCCTCTTACCAGAACCAAATCAGCAGGCACCTTGATCTTGGCCTTCCCAGCCTCTACAATGGTGAGAAATTAACTTCTGTTAATGTGAACTCCCCGGTATCTTGTTATGGCACCCCCAAGCAGATTAACAGATTTTGGCACCTAGAGGAGGGGTGCTGCTCTAACAAATACCTAAAAATGTGGAAGCACCTTTGGAACTGGGTAATGGGCAGAGGCTGGCAGAGTTTTGAGGTGCACGCTGTAAATATGGATGTCCAAGACCATTCTGATGAAATCTCAGACAGAAATGAGGAACACCCGTTATTGGAAACTGGAAGGAAGGCAATCCTTGTTGTATAGTAAAGAACTTGGCTGACCGGTGTTCCAGTGTTTTGTGGAAGGTAGAACTTGTGAGCAAAGAAACCGTGGACATTCAACACAGATTTCCAAGCAAAGTGTTGAAGGTGCAGCTTGGGCCCTCCTTACTGCTTGTAACAAAATGCGAGAGGTGAGAGATAAACCAAAGAAGGATTTGTTAAACAAAAACAAAAACAAAAAACACAAAAGCCAAACCAAACCAAACCCTAGAACTTGGAGATTTGGAAAATTCTGTACACCCATATTGCAAAATATGAGAAAGTTTGTTCTGCAGAGAAGAACACCAAGGGTGTGGCTGAACCACCATTTGAAAAAGAGATCTTGGGTGTGACTCATGGGTGTGATTAAGTTCAACCATCCCCACAGAAGCCAGGGATTATACCAACAGAAACATGCCAGCTGGGACTCAAGGGACAGAAAACTAGATACATGGAGGAAGACTGTCAGACTTCTTAGATCCTACAGGACTGGACAATAAAGCTACTCAGCCACAAACATGCCCTATGTTTCAAAACAAGAGGGACTCAAGTCAATTTCGGGATCATCGCGCTGCCTCCTGTTTCAAAGGGTGCGGACATTGCCTCAGTTTCAACAGGCCAGTTGACCTCCAACCAAAGTTTTGGAGGCAGGGCTGCCCAGCAGAGCCTTGGTGGTGAGACTGTTGTACCAGTGGGTCCAGAAGGTGGGATCGCTGCCTCAGTAGGTCTTTAAGGCAGGGCATCAAGCCACACGGCATTGTTCTCAAGACTTAAGATTTTATGGAACTTGTCTTGCTGGGTTTTGGACTTGCTGGGGACTTCTCACTCCTTCCTTCTTTCCTATTTTTCCTTTTTGGAAGGAGAGTATCTATCATATGCCTGTCCCAAAATCATATTTTGTAAGCATATAACTTATCTGGTTTCACAGGTTCACAGCTGAACAAGAATTTTGCCTCAGGATAAATTATACCTCAAGCCTTACCCATATCTGATTTATGTGATATTAGGTAAGACTTCAGACTTGATGCTGGAATGAGTTAAGATTTGAGGGGCTATTGGGATGGAGCAAATGTATTTTGCATGAACATGAATTTGGGGGAGCCAGGGAAAGATGCTATGGACTGAATTGTGTGCCCCCCAAATTCATATGTTGAAGTGCTTTCAATGTGATTGTATTTGGACACAGGGCTTCTCAGAGGTAATTAAGGTTAAATGAGGTCATAAGTCTGGGGTCCTAAGCAGATAGGATTGGCACCTTTACAGGAAATAGGAGAGAGCTCTCTTTCCCCATGCAAGCACCAAAAAAAGGCCTCATGAGGACACAGTAAGAAGGATTGCCTCCTGCAATCCAGGAAGAGAGCCTTCACCAGAGGGCAAAGCTGACACCTTGATTTGGACTTCCCAGCCTCCAAAATTGTGAGAAATTCATTTCTGTTGTTTGAGTCCCCCATTCTACATTATTTTGTTACAGTAGCCTGAGCAGATGGAGATAAAAATATACTGGAAAAAACCCAGAAGAACAGAGCCTCAGGAACCCGTGGGACTACAAAGATCTAACATGTGTGTCATCAGGGTCCTGGAAGGAGAGAAGGAGTGAGGGCTGGAAAATGTGTTCAAAGAAATGGTGGCTAAAAATACCCCAAATGTGGTGAAACACGTAAACCTACAGATTGAAGAAGTTCAGAAAACAGGATAAACTCAACTCTACATCAAGATACATCGTCAAACTTGTGAAAACTAAAAACACAATACTCAAAATACGTGCAATAACTTTCAAAGTTGCAATGAAAAAATGTATATACAAGGCTGTCGTGTGCCTCTACTGAAGAACGAAATGGTGAGAGGAAGGATTTCAAAGTCTTTCCGAATCTTTCACAATCTGATATGCAGTGTCAGCTCAGGTCTATAACTTAATTTGACTATGGTATGAATAAATCTAAAGTACAAACTACATACGATTGAGGTAAAATCTTCATAAATAAGCACATTCTCAGGTAACTTAGCTTAAAATAGGTAGCTTAAAATAGACCGAAAACATCAAAGGTCCCTTCTATATGTTCTCTTTCTAGGCTGTCAGTCTTGACCCCTGGAGTTAATATGATTCTTAGCAGGCTGTGAATCAATAAGCAAGGTCTCCAAGACACAAAGAGCAGAAGCAGACAGCCAGGCCAACGTTCCCTGGCTTCAGCATGGAAACTTTGCACCTGGCCAACTAACGAGTCTGACTAGTATTTTCCCTGGTTGGGAGCACTCATTTGAGTAGTTATCTCAATCAACATTTCTTGAGTTCCCTCCCCAGTTCTTTTTCTTGATTCTTCTCATCTATCTCCTAAGTGACCTTGTATTTAACCCTAAGGACAACTTCCCTTCCACCTCCACTCCCAACGCTAAACAAACTCATTGTGAATTATCAATCTCTTATTTCTGCCTCTGCAATTTCCCTAAAGAACCCCTCATCCCTTTATAGCTTCATCTCCTTAGCATTGAGACTATCCAGCGCAGACAAGATGTCTTCTTTCCATCATCGCACACCCTATTTCTCCCACAAGGATTTGGAAGCTTACACACACCTTAAGGTGTTGGAAATAATCTTCCCCTTTCCCCAAAGAAATTCAAAGTCCTCTGCTGCACTGAAAAAGATGTAAAACCCCTCCTTCACATTCTAAGTAAGCTATGTCCCATATCAGCAGACTTCTCAATTAATATCTTTTTTGTAACACGCTCTGCAATTCCTCTGTAGCCCTCACACCACGTTTAGTAATTGTTCAATAAAAATGTTCGGAATGTACCACATTTACATAGTTTTTATGAAGTATGAATTCTCTTTTGCTGGCCAAAGGCTGAATGCTCACTAAAGGCTTTTCCGTATTCTTTGGTTTTCCCTCCAGCATGAGTTTTCTGATGTTGAGAAAGGGATGAACTCTGGCTGAAAGCTTTTCCACATTCCTTACACTTATAGGGCTTTTCTCCAGTGTGAGTTTTCTGATGCTTTGTAAGAGATGAGCTCTGGCTGAAAGCTTTTCCACAGTCCTTACACTTGTAAGGTTTCTCTCCAGTGTGTGTTCTCTGATGACGAATAAGGGCTGAGCGGTCACTGAAGGCTTTGGCACAATCATTGCATTTATAGGGTTTCTCCCCCGTGTGAGTTCTCTGGTGTTGAGTCAGGGCTGAACAGTAGCCAAAGGCTTTCCCACACTCACTACACTCATAAGGCCTCTCCCCAGTATGAGTTCTCTGGTGCTGAATAAGGCCTGATCGATCACTAAAGGCTTTCCCACATTCATTACACTTATAGGGTTTCTCTCCAGTGTGAATGACCTGATGCTGGGTAAGGAATGTGCTTTGGCTAAAGGCCTTCCCACATTCATTACACTCATAAGGTTTCTCTCCAGTATGAATTCGCTGATGTTGAGTGAGGTATGAGCTCTGATTAAAGGCCTTCCCACATTCATTGCATTCATAGGGCTTCTCTCCAGTATGGATTATATGATGCCGAATAAGGGCAGAGCGGTGACTGAAGGCTTTCCCACATTCATGACATTCATAGGGTTTCTCTCCGGTATGAATTCTCTGGTGTAGAGTAAGGTGTATGCTCTGGCTAAAAGCTTTACCACATTCGTTACATTCGTAGGGCTTTTCTCCAGTGTGAATTCTCTGATGCAAGACAAAAGCTGAGTAGTAACTAAAGGCTTTCTCACACTCATTACACTTCCAAGGTTTCTTCTCTGCACAAATTTTCTCGTGCCTCATTAGATCTGAATTTTGTTTTAAGTTCTTTTTAAATGAATCACAGTTATGTATTCTCTCTCCTTGCTGTTGAGTAAGTAATGACCTCTGATGAAAACTTCTCCCAAATTCATCACACTGGTAATTTCTCTCCCCAGAAGATTTCTTCTGAGTGACAACCTCCTGCATTAAATGTTTCTCATGGTTTTCCTGCTGACTCTCTAAAGAATCCTCACATTCACTGGACCTTTCCTTTGGAAATCTTTTTATTAACACGTCAGGGGCTGATTCTTCCTCAGAAATATCCAGTTCTGGAGTAAGCGCCTTGCTTTTTGGTCTTGTCTCCCAGTCTGAAAGAAACAAAAATATGTGTGTATCATTTTTTTTTTTTTAAAGATTTTATTTATTTATTTGACAGAGATAGAGACAGCCAGCGAGAGAGGGAACACAAGCAGGGGGAGCGGGAGAGGAAGAAGCAGGCTCATAGCTGAAGAGCCTGATGTGGGGCTCGATCCCATAACGCCGGGATCACGCCCTGAGCCGAAGGCAGGCGCTTAACCGCTGTGCCAACCAGGCACCCCTGCGTGTATCATTTCTTACACAGGAAAGAAAAATAACTGCTGTGGTAGGAAAATAATGAAAAACAAACAAATGAAAAACACTTGAAAGCTCTCAAAAATAGCTTTGCAATTTTGAAAGAACTTGAGAAAAGAAAGGTGAGTGGGCAAAGAAGTGCAACTGCACAAAAGGGAAAGAGTGAGCAGGCACTCAATACTCTTCTCTCTAGGAAGGTAGAGGAGATGAGAAAGAATAACAGAGAATAAGACTTGCAGAGGTCATGTGGGGAAATGGCAGATGAGATTTAAAAAAAGGATGTGGCGGAGACAGAGAAAGAAAGTCTTGCAGGGATTGCCCACTCTTACCCCCTCACTGGAGCCTCTGCACCTCATGCCTTGAGAATGACCATCATTGGTTGATCTCCTTGCTACCAATCTTTCCCCGTCCCAGGATTTCCCAATCACTTCAAAACCTTAAAAAAAAAAATTCTCTGTTGGTTCCATTGTCTCAAGATGAGACACTGATTCTCTAAGCTAGCGTTCAAAGTGGTCCAGGTCAGGGCGCCTGGGTGGCTTAGTCTGTTAAGCATCTGCCTTCAGCTCAGGTCATGATCCCAGGGTCCTGGGATCGAGCCCTGCACTGAGCTCCCTGGTTCTCCCTCTCCCTCTGCTCTTCCCCCTGCTCATGAATGCTCTCTCTCTCTCTCTCAAATAAATAAAATCTTAAAAATCAAAAATTAAAAAAAAAACCAAAAAAACAAAGTGGTGCAGATCAGCAAATTCACATCTTCACAAAGCTTAGTGATTAAGAAGCAATGGAACGCCTGGGTGGCTCAGTCAGTTAAGTGTTCTTCTCTTGATTTCAGCTCAGGTCATGGTCTCTGGGTCGTGAGACTGAGCCCTATGTCAGGCTCTGTGCTTAGCATGGATTTTGCTTGGGATTCTCTCCCCCTCTCCCCCTGCCTGTCCCACTCGTGTTCTCTCTTAAGTAAATAAATAAATCTTTAAAAAATAAAATAAAATGATAAATCATTAAAAAAAAGCAGCAACTGATCACCTCTGACTGTCCCACTACCTATCAAACTTGAAAGAATTAAATAGAATGAAGTTTTAAAAAAAAAAAGTGCAGCATGTCAGGAGAAGAAGGTCAAATCCCCATATGCTCAGATTGGTTCCCAACCTGTCAGGATACCTGCCCCAAATCCTGGGTTTCCTAATAAGAGTTTTGAGAGAAAAGCTAAAAATATTTCCAGGCTTAAATGGTATTTAATATCCATTCCAACCATTACTCTACATGAAATAAATCAATACAACACAATGTTCTCAACTATATATCATAATCAGGGAAGTACCTGGGATTTTAAAGGGCAAATGGGTAGAAACAGGTTAAAGGCAAACGGACTTTCAGTTAAGGGGAATGGAGGCATTAAATCCCCAAATATTTGTGGAGAACACACAGTTAATGGAAAAAGGTAAGAGATTGCCTGTCTGGTGTTAAGGGTTCAAGTTGGAGGATAAAGAAGGTGAAATGGTTAGGCAGGTAGTAACAAAAGCCTTGAAAGCAGGTAGAGGAATACAGAACTGGCAGAGTGGGGAATCTAGCAGTGGTATGATGCCTCAGTTAGACAAGGAGAACACTAAGGAAAGTATAAATAGCAGGTAGTCCATTGCAGTATCCCATTTGATAGAAATGATCACGTCAAATTCATGATATCTTTCAAAAAGAGTTACCGGAACTTAATCAATACTTATCACTTGCTTAGCATTTGGCCAGGTACCATTCTAAGCATCTCTCTTGGATTATTTCATTTGATCTTCACAGCAACCCTATGAGGTGAGTGCTATCATTATCCCCATTTTACAGTTGGGGAAATTGAGTCACAGAGAGGATAATTCACTTGTTAAAGGTCACAGAGCTAGTAAGTAATTAAGATTGGCTTTGAACACAGTTAGACTGGTTCCAGAGTCTGCACTCAACCACTATTCTATGCCACCTCTACTTAGATAAAGAGGAAGGCAAGGGGAAACTCAGAGAATGATTTTTAGTCATTGGTCTGAGACAAAAAGTCACACTATCCTGCAGAGATAAAATAACATATATGAGCCTGACACCCAAGCATATTATTAATAAATATTAAAATGTTGACCTCATTTTACCTTATTTGGGAAAAAGATCTGGTTTGAAAGGGCAGAAAGTATTTATTTTCTAAAAAAAAATTTTTTTAAAGTATGCGTTTATAAAAGACAATCACCCACAGAGCTGGAGTGTGGCATGGGAGAAAGGGACGTTACTTCAATTTTTCCATGGGTCTAGTGAAATCTGGAAAGGCTCCTCCACAAGCACTTCAAAGATGCTTTGACCCATTTGATCCCTCTGACCATCTGGGTTTTATGTCATCACTCACCTAATGCTTTTGAGACTTCTCTCTCTAGCTCCTCCCCACACTGCAACTGAGAGATTACACCAGGCTTGGAAATTGGAAGCCCTGTTCACAGGAAAAGAGTTTGGTAAAGAGTTTATTCAGTGTTACTTCCTTGGTCGTTAGGGAAGATAGTGTAAAAGAAAGAAAGAGGGGGGCCTGGGTGGCTCAGTTGGTCAAGTGTCTGCCTTCGGCTTGGGTCATGATCCTGGGGTCCTGGGATCAAGCCCCGCATGGCGCTCCCTGCTCAGTGGGGAGCCTGCTTCTCCCTCTCCCTCTGCCATTCCCCCCGCTTGTGCTCTCTGGCTCTATCTCTCTGTCAAATACATAAAATCTTCAAAAGAAAAAAAAAAAGGGAGAGAAAGAAAGAGGTCAGTTCCACATTTCTCCCTCAATAGTGCTCAGAAGAAGTTAGGAAGATGGATATGGGGTCTATTTGAGCAGAACAACCAAGTCACCTGTTTTTACCTCTCTCTATTAAAACAATAAGCACCCATTTCTTAAGAGGTATCTCCAGTAGAACTTTGTCTCAACATCCTTGGTCAGGGAGTAGAGAAGAAGGATGCTACCACCTAGGAAAATACACTCAAAAAGGGTCCATCGCTAACTCTGGGGGAGTTACACATATATCCAGAAACAGAAGTAGACACTGCCTGTCTCAGAACTTACACAGCAATTAAGAATCTTTGATTCTCAGAGCTCTTAGGAACTGAGAAAGCAAAGGTACCACACTGGGTAAGTTCCAAGTGGGGGAGGAAGCCATCCTTACCCAGCAAGACCAGATTCCTATGCTTCTCAGCACATCTCCCTAAGGAGGGTTCAGCCACCCCCACTGGGTAAGAGCCTCAGCCATATGCCTGATCACCAATGACTCCTGAAAACCCAAACACGCCAGTGCTCACCAAGGGATCTTCCAGAAGCCTCTGAGAACGACTCAAACTGATAGCACAAGAGAAGGAAGACAGGAAGGACAGGAGGGTTAGACAAAATGACCTCTAACATCCCTTCCAACAGTAAGATTCTCTGGCACATCTGTGGCCAGACTCATTCCTTGACTCCATGCTTGAGAACTGCATGTAACCTGCAAGTAGGAAGGAACCTTCACTGTAAAATCTGAAGGGACCAAGCTATTACTTCATATATCGATACATTAAATTACACAACTACAGAAATCCTTACCATTTAGACACGGGGAAGGGACAAAATATAATTATGAGTTAACTCATTTCTCTGTGGTATGGTTTTAAACTACAAGGAGTTCAAGAAATAGGAAATATTTTTCTCTCTAGTTTTCCTTTGAGAATAAAATCTGTCCAATACATATTAAAAGTTAAGATGTTTTCTATACATGTCACACAATGTAGATTTATTTGTAAAACAGTATCTCAAGCCCAAATTACGAAAGTCCCCAAAGTGTTCCTGCCATGTCTCATGATGGCCCTGATCAGTCTGACACGCCCCACCCCCTGCTCCATCTACTCTCTCCCCTATCACACACTACTCCTCCCACATTCCCTGTGCTCCAGCTGGTGGCTGCCTTTCAGCTGCTTGAGATGTGTGCCACGTTCCCTTTTACCCCCTTATATAAGCTGCTTCCTGTTCCTGAATGCTCTCCCCCTGCTATATCCTTTCAGCTATTCTAATCCTGCTCACCCTTCAGATCTCAGCCCAGGTGTTACCTCCTCAGGAGAGGCCTTCCTGGGTCTCTGGGCTGGAGCGCCATGCTCTTCCATTGCTCTTGGGAGATGCACACACTGAGGAGACTTTGTGAGTAAGGTCTGGGTCTCCTATTAGACGGTAAGCTCCACGAGAGCAGAGGCCAGGTCTAATTTTGCTCACTGAAGCAGCCCAGGCTATCTGGCACAGAGCAGGAACACTGTAAGTATTTGTCAAAGGCTGAATGAAGGAACACCTGAAGAAGAATGAGTAGAACCTAGTTTAAACAGGGTGTTCTGTAAAATGTGCGTGGGAACAGAGGTGGTGGTGGGGGCGGCGGGGGAGAGAAGGATATCAGGCTTTGCAGGAGTGGAAGCCTAACCTTGGTCTATGCGACAGTCACAAAGTTCAGATTGTCTCCTAAAATGTAGGGCAAGGGAGCAGAGTGGGTAATGCTCCTCTGAGTCTGTAGCTGAATCTGTTTACTGCTGATAAGACAGATGTCTACTGATTTTTCTAATTCCGTACAAAAAAATTCCTGTACAACTTTAATTTGTGATACATTAAAACAGACCAGTCCCTGGGATGCTAGCAAATGAAACAGTCTTGTCTCTCTTTGAACCACCACTTTTGCCATAGCTCCCTGAACATACATATGAATATACTGGGTCATTCTGTTTGTAGTCAACATTCTAGTGTTTATGACACAGCCCTCCAAAAACAAATGGTAAAACAATTCACATAATAAAGTTAAGAGAACTACCTGCTTGGAAAATCCGCTGCTCAAAATAATTCCATTCTTTATTTTATTTTGTTTTTTTATGTTGACTCTTTTATTTTTTAATTTTTTAAAATTTAAATTCAATTAATTAACATACAGTGTATTATTAGTTTCAGAGGTAGAGGTCAGTGATTCATCAGTCTTATATAATACCCAGTGCTCATTATGTCACGTGCCCTCCTTAATGCCCAGCACCGAATTATCCCATCCCCCCATCCCCCTCCCCTCTAGCAACCTTCAGTTTGTTTCCTGTGATTAAGAGTCTCTTACGGTTTGTCTCCCTCTCTGATTTCATCTTGTTTTATTTTTCCCTCCCTTCTCCTATGCTCCTCTGTTTTGTTCTTTAAATTCCACATATGTTAACTCTTTAATACTTTAAGTATGAAATCACTACCCTTTTTATTGAAGTTCATGGTCCCTTAAGACCATATGCCTCAGGAGTGAGCAACACAGCAATGTAATTTATATGGTCTCCTCTCTTTAAAAACAGTAACAGTAACAGACTAACTAGCAGTTCCTTTCAGACTTTAGTTTCCTGAGACAACCTCAGCAATCGAACTTGTTTAAAGAGCGGCTGCTCAGTGTGCATGTGCTGGGGCTGGAAGACACAGGGAGACCAAACAGAAACTGCCCGGCACTGGCTACTGACTGTGTCTCCCCTCTCCTCTGAAAGAGATCTACAAATTCAGATCAGAACCCCCAAGAGTTTCAGACCTACACATTGTGAGGCAGGTCTGAAGTTGTCATGTAGTCCCACTGCCTTTACCACAGAGTCTGCCATTCTCCCAGGGTCTGAGAGCAGATCCTACAGGAACATCTTGACTAATTTCCCTTCAGTTAGAGAGAGGCATGTTTCATCTTGCTGGGCCTCTACAAACTTTTATGGGGCTTTATTTACCTTTGGAATAAGACCCTGTGTACGTTTTCCTGCAGTCTGGCTACAACGTATCTAAGCTTCCCTTACCACACTCCAGCTCACCCTACAGTGACACACATACCCCTTGAAGACCTCCAACTCACTTACAGACTTTCTGCCAAAGCTGTTTCTCTCTCTTGAAATAATCCTGTCTTCTATTCTCCAACTACCTACTCTCTCTTATTTTCCAAAGTATAGCTTTAATCTCAGTATTTTTTTCCCAAATACTCTAGCAGATAGAAAACCTCTTCCAAGCCTTTTATGACTTGTCTGTACCAGTCATTTCTGTGTGTGTATATATATATATATATATATTTTCTTGCTGATTAACTATTTTCCTTATCTCTATCTTATTTTCTCAGTAAATTTTGTAAGTTAGGGAAACTGGCTTTTTTTTTTTATTACTTTCCATCTGACCATGAGGCTAATGACAGCACCGAAGAGCTGGTAAGAGCAAACTGAGCACTAAGTGGATTGAGAAGTAATGCTGGAGGGAAAGTTCTGCAGAAGTGAGGAGCATTTACTGTCAGGTTCATCACTCATCATTTTATCAGGATGAACCCAGAGGTCTAGGGATCACGGCTGAGCAACTCCATAACAACGGAGGAAACCGTATTTCTGTTCTGAAAACAAAGAGAAAAAAGAAGAAATTAAACCCACCTGGGATGCAGGGGTCAGCAGCACAGTGGTCACGCCCTTTTCTTTTGGGTCTCCAGCATAGGGAAGGTCTGAGTCCTCAGAAAGTGGCCCTACAAGTGGAGAGAGGAGCCATGATGATTACTCTTGCCTTGCAGTAAACTTGCAGATACTGCTATACACAGCTACTTGTCACCTTAAAAAATTCAACACAGGAAATCAAGGGACAATCCCACAACATCCCTGAATCAACACAAACATGACCACTGTTGCCTCCCACTCCTATCCTCCTCTGCCCTTAAACTCTAAGACTGTCCAGCTGCTATGAAAATCTGAACACATAAATTAAATACATATTTCTTTCTCTCATCTGAGTGAGAGTCAAAGTAATACTCAAAGTCTCTGTGTGTCCATCCGTGCCTCACTTAATGATTCATTCTTGTTCTATTCTAAGCTCACAGGATGAAGGAAGACTAGTTAAATTCTTCTTTAACAGTGGCTTTTCAGATACAATACTGGCATTTTTAGAAAAGCAATGGGTATTATGGGGGGGGGGGGGGAATCCAGGATTCTAAACAAATCCTGTGATGTCTGGAATCCTCACTTTCCCTATCTGCCAAATGGGTATAACAATCTCCTTCCTACCGCTTTATGGGGTTCCCGTGAGGACAAAACAAAGTCATTATCAAAAGCCACATTGTCGGATCTGGTGATTTTGGGTGCAAAGGAGGCATACATCATCCTAAAGACCAGCAGAGTGGTAAAGTAGCGGGCTCCCCCTCAAAACCCCAACGTGAGACCAACCAGTTGGAAAGGGCTGTCGTCTCACAGAGAAGATGCTTCTCCTTCCAGAGCCTGCCCCAGCCAGAGGGCAGCCTTTCCCCTTTTTTTCTCTCCAGCAGGCTCTGCGGCCGCATCCTTCCGAAATTCTCACCTCTGCCCCCAGGCTCCATGGCGATTCCCTCCCCCGGCCCGCGCAGGTGACGACTGCCCCGGGAGAAGGGAGCAGCGAACGTACGAGGGACCCCGGGAGTCCACCGCTCTGGTGCACTCGGAGGCCCGGGAACGCGCGTGCGACCCTCACAGGGCAGCCGGGGGCCTTCCCGCCGCCCTCCTTCCGGCGACTCAGACTTGGAAGGCCCCGCGCTCAGCCCTCCTCGACAACAAGCTCGACCGACCTCCCGCTCGGCGCAGAGGAAGCCCCGGCCCGGCGACAAAGGTATCTAGGAGTCGGCCGGGCCAAGTTGCGCGGGCCCGAACTAGAGGCTGAACTACAACTCCCAGAATCCTCAGCAGCGCGCGGCTCACGTCACGGAACGCCGCTTCCCAGAGGACTCCGCGGGACGCTGGCCAGGCGCTCTGCCTGCTGACAATCCCGCGATGCCAGCAGTTAGTGCGTCTCCAAGAGCGCCACCAACCCCCTTAGTTAAGCCCCAAACCCTTTGCTGGTTACTCGAAAGGCCGCGCCTCGTCGATGCCGACTCTGGGCCCAGGCCCAAAAGATGTATTCGGCCGCGCTAAACCCCGCCTCGCATGGCACATTTGCTGCCCCGCAACTGTGACCCGCTGAGGGCCTGGCGGCAGCCCCTACCACCCACCCAGGCTTCCCTCATTTCTTGCAGTGTTCTCTCGGAGCGGAGGCGCCCGCATCCCCATGGCTTCCTTTCTGCGCCTCCATGGTATTAGCCCATTGTGACGGGGACAGAGATTATATAAGGTAACCAGGGATGCGTATTCCAGGCAGCATCTCAGAGTAAGGAAACGTGGAATCTCGGTCCTGGAAATCACTTCTACCCAGACACAGTCAGGTCCCCAGTAAGTTATTAGTTAATAATTGGTACCGCTAACCTCAAGGCGACTGGAACATGAAAGTCTCTCAAGGCTCCAGAGAAGTTCGAGGAGCAGTCAGCTGGGATTGGGTGTATCTTCAGGAGGCTGTATGTTCTCACGTATCTTCCCACAATAAAGTAGCCAGTTTTCTCTCTAGTTCGAATTCCCAAGAAAGAAAATCAAATTAGCCTAACTGTCCCTGTTTGGATAGAATCCACAATGTCCATTTGTCCTTTTGCTAACAGCGTTCCCAACTTTTAGGTAGGCCTAAAGCTTCCTATTGTAAAGATTACATTTCTTCTCCTACCTCTTGCCAGGGAAATGAGCGCAAATTCTTAAAGGGAAGAGGAAAGCTCCTCCATACTGGCCGGAACACAAGTCAGCGTGGACCACGTGGACAAGGTTAACACCCGAGGAATGGCAAACCAACACCATAGGAGGAACTGAACCCCTGACAGTTTGGTGGGACAGAGCTTGAGTTTTAATGTGAGAGAGATGTAAACTTCTGTTTTATATAAGCCGCTATTACACTGGGTTTGTTATATAGACAGCTACACTTACCTCCTAACTGGTTTGTAAGGTTGGCTGCTTTTGGTCCAATCAGCTAGGGCTGAGGTGAGAGAGGGCATGTGGTAGAGAACACAGCCCTACCAGCTCAAAGAACGGTGGAAAGGAGCCTCCCCCCATCAAACTCCTCCCCTCCATTAGCAGGAGCTATGGAGTGGACAGTTTATTTGAAAAACTGTTGTACATGAAAGGCACCACTAGTTGACTTGTCTGGAACACCTGGGAATAGCTTCCTTCCTTTTGTTAACCAACCGCGTCACAGAAATCCCCCTTCTTTTGTTGCGAAATCGGTCAGTCTTCCTCTCACTTTATCTATCACCAGCAGTTGATAAAACTGACTACTCCCTCCTCCTGGAAAAACTCTGATTTTCCTCCTTGACTGGTCACTCCTTCTCAGTCTGAGTAGACTCCTCTTCTCCCCAACCAGTGATTCCCAAACCGTACCTTGATCGGAATCACCTGGAAGACTTGTCAAAACACAGTGATGAACTCTATCTACACTTATTCAGGATTCTGGGGTGGGGCAGATTTTGCATTTCTAGTAAGTTCCCAAGGACTGCTAAAGCTGCTCATTTGGGAACCAACTAAATGTTGGAATGTCCCAGGGATCAATCCTTGGGTTGTTCTTCTTTTTCTGTGAACACTTACTTCTTAGTAATCTTGTTCAATCTAGATGTTCTAAATACCATTCAAATGTGATCAATTCCCAGTTTGTATCTCTAACATGGGCTTTTCCTCTGACCTTGAGCTATCTCCTCAATCTCTTTACTTGGATGTTTAATGAATATCTCTAAGATAGAATGTTCAAAACTGAACTTTTGATGCCCTTCCTCCCCCAATGCCATATCTCTTCCTCCTGCAGTTTTCCCTGCTTCAGTAAATGGCAACTCATCCTTCTACTTGCTCAGTTCAAACACCTTGGAGTCATCATTCTTCTCTTTATCTCACAACCCACGTCCAATTCCTCTGCAAATCCTGTTGGCTGTACTTTCAAAATACATGCAGAATCGGACCACGTCTCGCCACCTCCACTGCTGCCACCCTGGTCTAAGCACCTATCATTTGTTGCCTGGATCACTGCAAATGCCTGCTAACTGGCCTCACTCCTACTCTTGCCCTATACATCCTATTCTCAACACAATTGCTCTCCTAACACAGAACAAAGCCAAAGTCCTTACAGTGGCCCACAAAGCCCTGCAAAATCCACACACACTAACTCTTTGCTCTCACCTTCTACCACTTTCCCATCATTTGTTCTGCTGCAGCCACCCTGGCCTGTCATTCTTCAATTGAGTGAGGCATGCTTCCCTATGGAGCTTCTGCACTGTTCCCCTGCCTAGATAGACATCCTGGGTAGATACCCCCCAGGTAAACACATGGCTTGCTCTCTCACCTCCTCCAAGCCTTTGTTTCCCTCCTTTGTGAAGCCTTCACTGACCATTTCTTTATTTTTTTCCATAGCACTTATCTCTTTCTAACATATAATTAATTTTGCTTATTGGGTGTCTCCCAACACACATACACCACAGATTAAGCTCCATGCGAGAAGTATCCCAGAGTATTTACTGCTACTTAGATGATCCGTAACTGAGTATATTCTTCTCTGTGCTTGTACAGAAGGTGTAACTGCCTGAAACTAATATTGTCCTCATTGCTTTTCTTGGCTTTCATTTGTGTGCTTTTGGAAAACTTGGACTTTCTTCGTAACTCTACTTTTATTGACAGAGGCCCTACTTTAGAAATCACGTAGCCCTGGACACTACCAGCTGGCCCAAAAACATATATTGGTGTTCCACAGTAGAGTGGAGTTGGAATACTTTAAGATAAAAATCCATTGGTCCCCAGTGAGTCCCCATATTCTCTTAAGGGTTTTCCTAAAGTTAGTGAGGGCTTCTGTTTCCTTCTAGTCTGTCTTCGTGTTTGCCACAGTATCCCAACAGGAAAGCATCTTCTCATTCCTTAAAAAGCTACAATGCCTTAAAAGGCCATTTACTTTGAGGTGAAAGTTGATACGCAGAGAGATAAACAAGGAATCCTTTCGTCACCATGGAAGAGGGCAAAACTGAAAATGTAAAGGTGGGATTTGGGTGGCAAACAGGTGGGGGTCTCAGAGACATGAGACTCAACAGAAGAGAGAGGTGCTACAAGTCTCAGGGAGAGAAGAAGGCATACTTGAAATAGGCAATCAGTGAAATAAATAGCAAAGGCAATAAATTAGGCATCAGTATGTGCCTAGTCAAGTTACATGTTACTTTTGGGCCTGTGCACATACCCTCAGCGCTTTGCTCCACCTCAGCTGCCTGAGACATTGGATTGCACCAGCTTCAGCTGGACAGTTATCTGTCTGGGAGTGCCAGTCTCTCCCCATTGCTTGCCACAGGCCAAACGACTGCACAGCTCAAGTTTCTGGTTCCTTGCACCACTTCCAGGCTTGCTGAAGTGCCACACACTGGGCTGTGGGATCTGGCCTCCCTAGGGGTGGCTGGATGAAGCAACCTGAAAGTATGAGGGAAACAGGAGGAATCTGATCAGATAAATTCCTTCTGCTTCTCTTTGCCCATCAACTTCAACAGGAATTTCCTTTGGCTGTGAATATAGTAGTTAAACACATAGGGTTTATTCTCTCTCATGCAAGATCAGAAGTAGGCAGTCCAGAGCTGGTATGAAATCTCCTCAGATTATCAAGGAATCAGAGGTCTTCTGTTTTTCTTCTTTCCCATCCTTCAGGCATGGCTTAGATCCTCAAAGTCACAAGATGGCTGCTGGAATTCCAGCCACTAAATCCACATTCCAGGTAGAAAAGAAGGGAAAGGCAAAGGCAAAAGGAGGTTTCTTAGCTGTCCCTCCCTTTTAAGGTGCCTTTCCAGAAGTCCTAGCCAACAAAATCCAATTATATCAATATATCATTTGCCTGGTATTTGATATATTAATATACTATTGTCTTGACATTTGATATATCAATATTTCATTGGCCTGACTGGCCATACCTCACTACAAGAGAGGCTGAGCAATATAGCTGAGCAGTCTATTGCTCAGAAGAGACTTGGATTTCCCATTGTAAAGAAAGAAAAGAAGTATGACTACAAGTTAGGCAACTAACAGCTTCTGCCACTGTAAGCATTAGTCAATGCTTATTATCAATACTTTGGCTTTTGCAAGTTACTTAATAATGAGGTTCTGTAAAATGGCTCAATAAGTTGAACTACTGATCCTGGGATATTTGGTCAATTGCCTCTTCTGCAGACTTTGCACAAGTTTTAGACACACGTGTGATGGCAAGGAATCCACATCTTTACATGATACCTACGGCATGTGCAATAGGTTGGGCATCATACAAGGGGTCAGATCTTTGATCATCATGGGGACTGATTTTTTGTGGCCTCCATCTGTCCTGCCTGAGGTTCCAGATTCCTGTCCATTAACAAGGTGAAAGAAGAGAGTGCCATGCTAATTCTCTATTCTTCATCTATTGTAATACCACTATGGTGCAAGAAATTAAAACTGTGCTTTTAAAAAAAAAACACCAAGATGTGAGGAACCTGTCCTCCTCATCCAGGTGCTCACGTTTTCAGCTGCTCTCTGGAATTATTGCTTTATTACTAAGGAGCAATTCTCAAGATGTAGGTGTGAGGAAGCCAATCTATGTCTCCACTGTGTGGGTGTGGATAGGACAGTCTGCATTTTGGTTTCACAGATACTGATGTTCTGGCAAGAAGGACATCATGTCTAATAGGATGTGGTGGCCTGGCTCTCAGTTACATCCTCACGTCAGCTGCTTTAGTACTGAAGGATGACTACTCATGGATGAGCTATGCCTGGAGTTATAACTTGGCTTTGTGATATTCTTTGAGATTAGACATGGCCCCATCTCCTGGTTCACTGTGGCTGACTTCTTCAGCCTGGAACCCCACCCAGCTGCCATGGCTACAGCTTGATCACAATTGGACTTCGAACCTTTGGTGTGACTATTTTTCCCTTCAGTTATAGGTGAATAAATCATGAGAAAGGGAAGCTGTTGTGTCCAGGGTATGGATGGAATGTCATAGCCAGGCTAAGGAATTTTAGTTATCAATGAGATTAAACAAATATAAAACAAAAACACAACCACTAACCAAGAAACAAGGGTGATAGGTTAGTCTACTAGAGCCTAAAGTTCAGGTTAGAGGGCAGAAGAGACAAAATTCAGGGGAACTAAGGATCCTGAGTGAAGAACAAGGGCATACCCAAACCAGGACTCCAGAAACCTCCAAGAAAAGTGGATTATTTACGGTCCTACATACATATTGGCTTCATGTTAATTTTCTTACTGAAGTTTCTAGTTCTAGAAAGTAGTTCTGACTGGGGACTCAAGTTCTCATGATTAGATAGGTATTCATTCACTGAGAAAATATGGAGTAAGTGGCAGGCACTGCACTGGGGACACAGCAGTGCACAGATAGGAAATAGTTCCCATTCTTACGGAGCAGTCTAGAAATAAAATAACTATAAATAAATAAATTAAATAAGTAAATAAAAACATGTGATGCTTATCTTAGGGTCCCCTTCAAACACTTACAAAACATATTGATCGGAGAGCTTCTGACCAATCTGGGGATCCTCAGAGTATTATACTAAGTATGAGGCATCCCAGGGGAAGTCTATGGCATGGTCCCTTGAGACTATTTATTGAGACTCTAGTACCAAATGGAGGCATGAGAATAAGCAGCAGTCAGAAGGTGCTCAAACACAAATCTTCATTATCTTGAACAAAAGTGTCTAAGTCTCTCTGGGGGTCCCCTGCCGGGCTGAAGCACCTCTGTGATATTCTGAAGCCCGCCTGGCATAACGTCGCTGATGTTGGATGATAGAGGACTTGCAACTGAACACCTTCCCGCACACGCTGCATTCGTAGGGCTTCTCTCCGGTATGCACTCTCTGATGCTGAGTAAGCGGTCTCTTCTGGAGGAAGGCTTTCCCACATTCGGTGCATTTATAGGGCTTGTCTCCACTATGAATTTTCTGATGCTGATTAAGGGATGAGCGGTCAAAGAAAACTTTCCCACACTCGTTACATTCAAAAGGAGTCTCTCCTGTGTGTGCTCTGTGGTGGCGAATGAGGGAGGAGCGGTCAAACAGGGCTTTGCCACACCCCTTACATTCGTAAGGCCGCTCTCCAGTGTGAGTGAGCTTGTGGCGAGCGAGGATGCTTTTCTGGCTAAAGGATTTCCCACATTCTGTACACATGTAAGGATTTTCTCCAGTATGAATTCTCTGATGGCGAGTAAAAGACGAGCGGACAAAGAAAGCCTTGCCGCATTCGTGACATTTAAAGGGCTTCTCTCCGGTATGAGTTCGCTGATGTTCAGTAAGGGTTAATCGGTCATAGAACGTTTTCCCACATTCACTGCATTCAAAGGGGCTCTTCCCAGTGTGAGACATCAGGTGTTTCTTAAGACTACTTCTATAGCTGAAGGCTTTCCCACACTCTTGACAGTTATAGGGCTTCTCTCCGGTGTGAGTCCTTTGATGACGAGTGAGGGATAAGTGGTTATATAAGGTCTTCCCACATATGCCGCATTCAAGGTTTCTCCCCTTATTGTTGGTTTTCTTGGCAGGAGTGGATCTTTGCAAGTCCTCCTTGAGGGAGGATTTCTTCAAAGTCTCCCCTGAAAGATGTTCTTTCTTGGTGCCCTCAAGGTTTTCTGGGCCAAGTACAGGACCCAGAGGACCATATTTTCTGAGTGTTTCCATTAATGTCTTTTGTGACTTTGCTTTTTTAGAAACATCCTGCCTTTGAGTTGAGTCCTGGCTCTCAAGTCTAGCATTTTGGTCTAAAACAAATAGAAATTACAGATATAACTGGGTCTTAATGCTAGTGAAAAAAAGAATATTATCTATGTTAAGAAAAGAATGAATACAAAATACTGCCTGGTTTATTGGTAACTCCTCAAAAGAAAAACATCACAGAGAGGCTGAAAAATGGCAGAGGAGAGGAGAAGAACAGAGAAGAGAAGTAGAAGGTGCACATTTAGCCCACCAAACAAGTTTCCGTTGTTCATTCATTAGATATTTCCTAGGTGCCTATAAAATGCTAGGCACAGAAGTCACTGGGACTCTACTGAACAAGAGAGACATGGTCCCTGCCCTCATGATGCTTATATTCTACATGACAGAAGACAAAGAGTAAACAAATAAAATGTAACAGATATGGTAAGTGCAGTGAAGGAAATAATGAATGGAAGTTGGAGTGGGGTCTTCTTTAGAGGGAAAACTTAATGGTCATCTAGAAGTGACTTTTTTTTTTTAAAGATTTTATTTATTTGACAGAGAGAGAGACAGCCAGCAAGAGAGGGAACACAAGCAGGGGGAGTGGGAGAGGAAGAAGCAAGCTTCCCAGTGGAGCAGGGAGCCTAATGCAGGGCTCGATCCCAGGACCCTGGGATCACACCCTGAGCCAAAGGCAGATGCTTAATGACTGAGCCACCCAGGCGCCCCAAGAAGTGACATTTAAGCTGAGCTCTGGAAGATACATTAACCATGCGAATAACCAAAAGAAGAGCATTTCAGGGAGAGGTACACGCAGAAAAATAGGGGATACACAAAGAAGCATGGAAATGACTGGGCAGTTAATTGCATGTCAGTGAGTTTAATTGTTTTTTTAAGATTTTATTTATTTATTTGATAGAGAACAGAGAGGGAGAGTGAGAGGGAGCAGACCCCCTACTGAGCAGAGAGCCCAATGTGGGCCTCGATCCAAGGACCCTGAGATCATGACCTGCGCTAGAGGCAGACACTTAACTGGCTTAGCCACCCAGGCACCTCACATGTCAACGAGTTTAAACAGCAGAGAATAGGTGGGAAAACTGGCTAGGACCTGAGAAAGTGAACCATCAATGACAATGGCTTTTAAAGGAAGAGGAAAGAGAAACGGTAAAAGTAAGTAGGAAAGATAAAAAAGTGTTACCAGAGTTAAATACAAATAGGTTTCAACCCTCCCTCAGCTCCCTGCCCCAAAACCTCCAACAGGTAAGGACTTTGCTACCTGTTCGTGTATTTGACAAATACCTGAGTGTGTGCTATGTACCGGGTACTGTTCTAAACATTGGGGATCCAGGGGCGCCTGAGTGGCACAGCGGTTAAGCGTCTGCCTTCGGCTCAGGGCGTGATCTCGGCGTTATGGGATCGAGCCCCACATCAGGCTCCTCCGCTAGGAGCCTGCTTCTTCCTCTCCCACTCCCCCTGCTTGTGTTCCCTCTCTCGCTGCCTGTCTCTCTGTCTGTCAAATAAATAAATAAAATCTTTAAAAAAAAAAAAAATAAACATTGGGGATCCAGTAGTGAACAACATAAAACTTCTCATGATTTTACTTTTTCATCAGGGTAGGTATGGACAAACACGAAACAAAATAAAGAAGTAAAAACATAGTATGTTAAGAAGACAGACCTGAGAAGAGAGCTAGGTAGTGCAAAGGGTGGGGAGAAGAAAAGAGACGGAGGGAGTTCAATTACAGATATGGTCATCAGGGCAGGCCTGACTGAGGAGGCAGCGCATCTGAGCAAAAACCTGATAAAGGTGACCAGAAAGCCACGTGGCTATCTGGGCATGAGTTTTCCAGACAAAGGCCCAGTATAACAGTGACCATCTCCACAGGCCTAAGACTATCCCAAGGAGTGGTCTCAAAGTGAACTGTCCAGCAAAATCCCATCCTCCCAGTTCACACATACCTGGAAAAGTGCTTCCTGGGACTTCACTTTTTTCATCTTCCTGAAAATCAAGTTTCCATGGCTCTTCACCTCTCTTCAACTGGAAAATCACATCAGGTTTAGGAACTAGAAGTCCTGCTCACAAAGGATAAAATGAGAAATGGCTGTTTGGGATGGAAATTCACAACCATCCCAGGGTTTAATAAGATCCCCTTACTCTCTAGAGAGGAAAATGGAAGTATCCAAAAAGCATATTCTAATTTCTAAAATAAGCTGCTAATTCTCCTTTTCTGAAGGTGAAATCAGTACTGACTTTTAGAAAATCTGAATCAGATCTATTGAATTAGGTCACCAATTTTTCTCTGATCTAGGAACCTCCCCCAGATGAAACTAATATTCTTGTGAGTTGAGGGAAAATTCTTAGCTTAGAGAAGTGAAATAAGGAGAAGGTTCTGCACCTCAAGCAACTAAGGTGAAGAAGCTACCTGACTTTCTTTTGTAGTTTTTTAAATAATAGATTTGTATCCCTTAATTATACTTCTGTGCAATTATACTGAATTTGATGCAACTACCAATCAAACTGAAACAGTTTAAGAAATATTATTCAACTTATGGGCAGTTAATATTAAACGCTTAAAACAGAAAACATTAATAAACAATTTTTTAGAAATCCTTAAAAAGATAAATGATAATGTCTTTGGCTTTTAATGATTTAAAGTAGTGACATTTATAGGGGTGCCTGGGTGGCACAGCGGTTAAGCATCTGCCTTCGGCTCAGGGCGTGATCCCGGCGTTATGGGATCGAGTCCCACATCAGGCTCTTCCGCTATGAGCCTGCTTCTTCCTCTCCCACTCCCCCTGCTTGTGTTCCCTCTCTCACTGGCTGTCTCTATCTCTGTCGAATAAATAAATAAAATCTTTAAAAAAAAATAAAGTAGTGACATTTATAAATGTCATATATATATACTTTATATAGTGACATACATAAATTTTCTGTATTTAGTTTTTAAATGCTTTATTAAATGTTTAAGACATACAAAAGGCATAAAGACTAAAATGAACACCTATGAACCCACCATCTAACTTAAGAAATAAACATTAACACTAAGATTGAAGCCCCTCCCTCATCTCCTCTCCCTCCCCACCATGAAGCCACTACTATACTAAATTTGGTGTTAATCACCATGCATTTAAAGATGTTTCCCCATCTTCTTCGTAGTTTTAAAAATATTTCATGTTCAGGGCCCTGGGGGGCTCAGTCAGTTGGGTGTCCAACTCTTGATTTCAACTCAGATTGTAATCTCAGGGTCCTAAGATAGAGCCCTGTGTCAGGCTCTGCACTGAGCATGGAGCCTGCTTGGATTCTTTCCCTCTCCCTCTCCCTCTGCACCGCACCCCCCCCCCCAGCCCTCCTCACACACGCGCACTCTCTCTCTAAAAAAATTTTTTTTAATTAAAAAAAATATTTCATGTTCATTGTAGACAATAAGAAATATAAAAAAGAGAAAAAGTTACCTGTAAGCCTACTAGTCAAAGATAATTAGGGGTAAAATTTTGGTGTAGATTCTTCCAGACTTTTTTCTTTTTTTTTTTTTTTAAGATTTTATTTACTTTTTAGAGAGGGAGAGAGCACGAGTCAGGGGGAGGAGCAGAGGGAGAGAGATAAACAGACCCTGAGCTGAGCCTGACACGGGGCTCGATCCCACGACCCTGAAATCCTGACCTGAGCCAGCTCAACCTACTGAGCCACCCAGGTGCCCCTTCCAGACTTTTTCTATGCATATAGATATATGTTATAAATGTACTCAGGTTCCAATCATTTCGTATACTGCTTTTATCATCTAACAATATATCATAAATTATTTCTTTTTTTTTTTTAAGATTTTATTTATTTATTTGACAGAGAGAGAGACAGCCAGTGAGAGAGGGAACACAAGCAGGGGGAGTGGGAGAGGAAGAAGCAGGCTCACAGCGGAGGAGCCCGATGTGGGGCTCAATCCCACGCCGGGATCACGCCCTGAGCCAAAGGCAGACGCTTAACCGCTGTGCCACTCAGGCGCCCCAATTTCTAACTCTATAAATATCATTCATGGTCAAGGCCCATACTATACTGCAGTCCATTATGGACGTACAATGATTCATTTACCCAAATCCCTATTCTCAAGTGCCTGCGTTGTTTCCATTGTTCCACAATTTTAGGCAAAACAGAGATAAACATTTATCTGATGTTCCCCGCTTATGAAAATTCCCAGGAAAGGGGGTACCCATTTTCCATTTTATATAATACAATTTTTTACTTAAAGCTAGGGTCTCAGACCAAACTTCACTTATCCTACAGATTCTACCCAGATCAAAAAGGCCATTTACTGACAGTACTGACAGCCATTAGTTAAACACAAACAACAAAAGGTAAACTCACAATCCATTTACACCCTTGCTGGGGATCTATCCAAAGATGTACAATTCTGCCCCAGTAAGAAAAGAAGGGCCACCTTCTTTACACACACACCCAAAGGCAGATTCTGAGTCACCGAGGAAAGTCATGCTTACCCAAAGAAATAAAACCCTGATAGTTCTCCAGCATCACCTCCCTGTAAAGAGCCCTCTGAGTAGGGACCAGTCGCTTCCATTCATCCTTTGAGAACTTCACAGCCACATCCTTAAACTTGAGTGACTTCTGAAAAGACAAACACGTTCTTACCTATGTGTCTTCTTTTATGTCTCAATGAGGAAGAGAAAAGAATACAGCACCAGAAGACATATGGAATAGAAAAGACATGGTTTTAATGACGTAAGGGCACTGAATATTTGACGTAAGAGGTACAGGTCTGAAGGGCACCTGGGTGGCTCAGTCAGTTAAGTGACTCTTGATCTCACGGTTGTGAGTTCAAGCCCTGCGTTGGGCTCCACACTGGAGACTACTTAGGAAAAAAAAAAAGTAGAAGATGGGGCACCTGGGTGGCTCAGTCAGGTAAGCGTCTGCCTTTTGCTCAGGTCATGATCTCCAGGTCCTAGGATCGAGCCCCACGTTGGGCTCCCTGCTCAGCGGGGAGCCTGCTTCTCCCTCTCCCTCTGCCCTCCCTCCTTCTCATGCTGGATTTCTCTCTCTCAAATATATAAATAAAATCTTAAAAAAAAAAAAAAAGAGGTACACGTTGTGACCTGAGGGATGAAACTCTTGGTGATGGCCTCATGTCCTCACATCCATGGCAGAGCCTCCAAACTTCAGGGACACTGTTATTAGCCTCAATTTTTTTAAAGTATAAAAGAATTAGATGAGATGATCTTTAAATTCCCTTTCAGCTCTAACATTCATGGATCCATGAGGTCTCAGCCTGAACAACTGATTCTCAAATCAAGGGAAGATCCGCGATAAGTATACGAGGAACAGAAGATACTTTTTAGAACTAAAACTGGGGAAAAAAAGATAAAAAATACGGTGACCCTCTGAAAGGAATATAACATTCCAGACTAGAAGATTCAGAATTTTTACATTCTCATGAAAGTTCTCTAAGCACTCCCCGAGCTCACTGCTAAGGGCAGAGCTGCCTCAATCCTCTGCCCCCCAACCATTACAAAACACATGATGGGGCCAGTCGCCAAGACATTACGAAGGGCCATTCAGAAGGAAGATCCCTACAGCTGTGTTGTATGGTGAGAAAGAAGAGAATCTGAAGCCAGCAAACGTAATAGTCTTCTCTACAGAGCCCAACTTCTACCATAATGGGATGAATCTCCAAGGCTTGCAAAGAAGCTCCTGACTGAAGAAAGTCCAACTCACCTGCCGTCTGGCTGTTAGAGGCACAGCTGCCATTCTCTCCTCTTCTATGTTCTCTTGGAAAAGGCCCAGGCCAGAGTTGGCAGAGCTAGAGAAGGAAACATGGAAGAGACCAATCCCATTTTGTAGTTCTCTGACCCAGGCTAAAAATCTCTATGTATCAATTAGATATGAAACAGCCCTTACTCTCATACTCTACAAAGAGCAAAGCAAGCCTAGGAGTAAATTCACCCTTTCCCAGGAGATGGAAATTATGGATATTGCCACAATGCTGTTCCTGAGTCAGCAGCTTCCTGGGAACAGAACCCAAATCAGAAAACTATTAAAAAATCAAAAAGTTTACAATGAACTTAATTTTTACCCCATTTTATAAATCTATAATAAGCATTGTAGTCTGTAGTATTTGACATTAATAAGCAATTTAATAATCAATTTGATTTTCAAATTCAAGATGACTAGGAGAAATGTTTATACTAACATTTTTTAAAAAGCAAATGTGAAGCCTATATGATCAAGAATAAAAAAAAAAAGTAAAAGTGAATTAGTGTATTAGTCAAGTTTTATTTAGTTCTAAAGGACCAGAAATACGTTCAAGCCAGCTCAGGTGTTATTTTTAGGGTACAGTGGGCATTATAAGGATATTGTAATTAAATAGCATCTAGGCCTCATGACATCTGTGGCCCCTACTGGGATCTCAAGAGCACTGGCCTCCTGTCCTAATTCCTTCCTGGTTGCCAAAGGTCCCTAAGTACGGGTTCAAGAAAGTGACTGGGTCTCACCCAACCAAGAAATGGAGTCAGACACCAGATTCTAGAAATTCCAGCCAGTTTCTTTAGGGTCATTTTGTTGTTGTTGTTCGAGTCATTTTTTAAAAGTTTGTTTATTTTTTAGTTTATTATTTCTACACATAACATTGGGCTTGAACTCACAACCCTGAGATGGAGAGTTGCACACTCCTCCAACTGAGCCAGCCAGGCACCTCTGTTAGTCATTTTTAAAGTTTCCACAGAACTAGGAGGCTATATGCAAAATGACACCCAGCTATTCAATGGTGAGTCCAGGACTAAATACAATTGCTTCTCCAGCAGGAGAAGCAGGGCAGTAGGACCAGCCAGGATGGACTGACTGACCACTGCCACTACAGCATTGGCTGGCGTCACAGAAGACCATGGGAAATAAAGGATTAGCGAGAGAGCTAGGGTATCCAGAGTGTAATGGTTACCTGCAGAGGCAGATAGGCCCCACCCAGTTTGGTTCCAATATTGAGAATGATGATACCACACACACAAACACAGACTGAGGGTATGAAAAGGTTTATTACTTACGTAACTGAGGTCTCTGGGAGAGACCAGGGCAGCGCTCTCAAGCAGGTCCAAAATGGCTTGAGAGAGTGAGGGAAGGAGACTGGCCTGGGTTTTTACTGTGGTTAGGGCCAGGGTGAGTGTTCCCACGTGCCCACAGGAAGGGGCTTCTGCGATCTGGATTTCTTGCCAATGCCCAGGGAGAGAGCATTCAGGCGTCCTTATCAGCTTGTCCAGGTGTGGAACACAAGGGGAAGAAAGGGTGAGTCTTAAAAGCTCTCAGCAGTCAAATATCAAAAAGCGAAGGCAGACTACACAGAGTAACTATACATCTGGAACAGGATGAAGAAAATCTGTCTTCTTCTCTCTAATCCTACTCATCTCTGGGCCTGATATGGAGACAACCTGTGACATAACAGTACCTGGAAGACATGAGAGATAATAATATTCTCAAGAGAAAGATTCATTCACCTGACAGAAGTTTTATTCAGGGAATCTGAAAAACCCTTCCAGGAGTGGAGTCAGGAACAATGGTCTCTCCAAGTTGCCCACAGAGAATGCTAGAACAATATTCTGTCAGGGTTTTATTACAAAGGCTGTTGCAAGATGGAGTCAGCACCAGTAGGGAGGACAGAAGAGTAGAAAAAGAAAGAGGGTAAAGAGATCCATTAGTGCTCATCTGAGGCTGATCCTATGTAATACAATCCAGACGATCCAGTGGGATAAATCCTTTTTGGCACCATCTTCTGGATTCCAATTATGGTTGTGAACTACTACCAATCAGATTTTATTTTTTTCATGAACAGACTTGTGTACCCCGCTGGACACTGAAGGATAATGGTGCTGCACATCTTTATCTCTTGCTCTTAAGATCTCTACATAGAGAACCTGGGTATGCCATCTTGGACATTGAGGATGGCCAATAGCAAGATTATATTTATAATTTCTGTGTATGCAGGCCATCTGACATGTGCTTGGAGGTGACAAATGAGAATGGTGCTGAAACAAAGGGTGCAAGCCATCAAGGGCTAAATGGGTCTTGCATCTCTTCAGTCCCCAGGAGAATGTTCTCAGAGTTCTCAGAGGAATGTTCTCAGAAAATTGTCCTCTATACAGATAAGTTTCAATGAGGTCTTTAACTCCCAGCCCTCCTGGGCTTACTGATCTAACACCCACAATTAACTGGCCATGGTCTCTTTGTCTCCTACTTAGAATTTTCAAGGCCCTATTGGTTGTTAGCCATTGAGAGACTACTGACCTTAGATCATGTTTCTACCTCTTGTCCACTCCACCATTCCCAAGGAGCACAAAGAGCAGTTCTCAGAGAAAGGGACTATAGCCAGGACAGGCCTACTACTCTACATAAAGTAATTTTCTTAGTAGTCCTATTTCAAGGTGAGTGACAGGCACCAAGCAGCGGCTATTATTCTGTCTCTTCAGCTCTGCCAACACTTTACGCTTTTCAAGGAAATAGCTTTACCCACATCCATACAATAATAAAAACTGACTCTATTTCCTGGCTAAAGCTGATTGACATCTGAACCAATTAGTCTTTCCCATGGAATTTTGCAAGTGGAACCAAGCAAAAGAGGTCAGTCTCTTCTCATGAGGCTCCACTTGAGAGCATGAAAACTTGGGAGCCCTCGACAGTCACATGTTGTCAAGCCATCTGAGAGCAGAAAAAGCCAGCCAGCAGTGACTGGGAAATATGAAACATAAGTACATACAGAAGCAGAGGCAAGGGGTTAAGACAGAGTCCTGAATTTATTTTGTCCCCAGTTCCAGTTTACACACCTGTAGTCTTTTCTTTGGGGCTCCATGAGCTAACCAAGTATCCTCAAAATGAATCCCCCTCATACTAGTTTGAGCTAGGTTTCTGTAATTTGCTACCTAAGACAGGTAGCAAAGGCAAGCTTCTACCTTCCTCACCTGAGGTTTCATTTTTCATTTTCTGCCACCAGACCTCTCCTCTGAAGAGCTCTTTGGAGTCCTGCAGGCACACAGAGGACACAGCATCCATCGTGCCTCACAGAACCAAAAGGTGATATTAATCTTAAGATGCCCACCAGTGTCATTAAAATAAGCTATGGGCATTTCCAGTCAAGCCTATAAACTCTTTTCCAATCTACAACCAAATGGATCAACATCACCAAACAAAGAGTCAGGGTCTTTATCTTTGGAACTCTCAGATTTCTGATTCAATCACCCAGTATATACGTATCTTTGTATCTTTATCTTTCCAAGTAGGTGGTAAATCTTGGGAGCCACATCTTGCTTTCCTCCCACTAAGAAAGCTACTTCAACACAGTTAGTACTCAAAAACTATTTGCAGACTAACTGAAATACCAAGTTTTGCACGAAAGTCTGGATGGCGTTGTAAGGCAGCACTCAGAAGAGAGAGCGCCACTGGGCAGCTCCAACAAGCCGGGTGTAAGAGGTTGAAACGCCTGGCCCTGGCCCAGGGAACAGAGAGAAATGAGCAACTGAGGTGCTTTCCGGGAAAGATGGGCCAGCAGGTTTCCGCGGAGTCAGTTCAATCCTGGTGCACTGAACCCTTACCACGGGTAAGCACGGGAAGGACCGCAAGGCGAGCTTCGGAAAGGAAGGCCAGGGGAGGAAATGCGCCATTCAACCCGGGAGATACGCACCGCGGAGCGCAGCCCTGCGCGCCCCAGAGTACGTCATCGCACACTCCGGGCCCAGGCTAGCGACATCTCACTTCACCTCAAACACTTCTTCATCCTGAGTTGCGCGGGGCCTGCCCCTGGCGCCTCCTCCCCTGCCCCGCAGCAGGTCCGATCAAGGTCAGCCTGGGGGTAGGGGCCAGGGATAGTTCGAAACACCCCATTTCGGTTCCACGCTCACGTCACCGCGCCTCGCATCCCTCCTTCCTTCCCGGTCCTTCCCTCCCCCGGCCGCCGCTCCCACCACACCCGACCCCTGTTCCTCACCTTGGGTGCCAACCGGCTCGCGGCGGCCCCGCAAGGACCAAGTACCACGGAGCGCCTGCGCACAGTGCCCTCAGAAAACTACGATTCCCAGAAGGCCGCGGGCGTAGCGGAAAACCCGAGGCCCAGCCCGTTTTCGGAGGCCCCGCCCCCTTAGATACCAAAGGGGTACTCGAATGCGTCCTTCAAAAGGTGGAAGGAGACATTTGGAGTAAAAATGAAGGGAGGCAGAGGAATGAAGAACCAAAGCTGTCCCCTGGCCCTGTTCTCCTGCCCCGGGCGAACCCCTACCGCGGATGCCTCTGTTTATAGGCAGCTTTCTATCCAGTTCTCCAGGAGGATATTTGTAACCTCTGAGCTCCTCAGGCACCTGCTACTTCATCTTCTCCCCCACTTTCGGAATGGGGTGGAGTGGAGGAAGCATCAGACAGAATTCCCATATTTGCTGTAATCAGATATGCAAATTTGCCTTGCCTTACGTCCATTCCACTGCCCTCTCCAATTATAAAAATAAACAAGAGCTACACCTGGGCTTTGCAATTAATTATATCAGTTAATAAAGTCCCTTTAGGCTTAAGCAAATTGAAGAAGAATTTTCTGTCCCCTGTACCTGAAGGCATCCTGATACGTGTTCGCATCTCTCACATTTTAAAAGAAGTATTCACTTAGTCTTACATCCCCTTCCAACTACCAACCTTGACCTCTCCTTCTCAAAGCAAACTACTCAGCACTGAGGATATTTGCTATTTTTATCTTCCACTCCCCACTCATTCCTTAACCAAATTCATTCCAATATGGCTTTGGCGCCACCATCCAGGTTACTGACAAACACCGGGGGAGGAAGTGTTAAAGCTTTCTCTCGCCCTCCACCCATGATGAAAAAAATTTGTATTTAGATTTAGCCAGCTAGACTCAGTTTAGAAGGTCCCAATTTTGTTGGCAACATCCAAAGCATCATAGTCAGGAGCCAGTTGAACGTATGCCTTCTTCTCTCCATCAGGCCTGATCAGGGTGTTGACCTTGTCCCCGTCAATGTTACAGAGCTTCTCCCCGGCCTATTTGATCTGGTGCTTGTTGGCCTTGACATCCACAATGAACACAAGTGTGTTGTCTTCTATTTTCATGACTGACTCCATAGTCAGGGGGAACTTGATGATGGCATTGTGGTTAACCTTGTTTCTCCTGGGGGCACTCTTTGGAGGATATTTGGGTTGCCTTCGGAGACACAGTGTCTTGGGCTGTGGGAATGTAGGTGACATGCGGATCTTTTTTCTTTGTGACTGTGGACGCCTATTCAGCACCGCTTTCTTGGCCTTCAAAGCCTTTGCTTTGGCTTCTGCTTTGGGTGGGTCAGGGTTTTCCTTCTTTGCCTTTGGTGCCATCTTTGTGAAAAGGCTAACGCTTTGTCTTTCTTGATCACTTGGCAACACTGAATACTTTTTCACGATTCTCTTTCTTGAAACTATTTCCTGTGACCCTGCTCTCACCACTGTTTCTCTTACCTCTCTATTCCCTTCTATTCCCTCTCCTTTTATGGGCTCTTCCTCTCTTCATGCCTGTTAAATCTCAGTGTTCTTCAAGGACCTATCCTAGATCCTAGTCTCTTCCTACAGCACACTTTCATAAGCTATTTCCCACCACTCATATGGTTTCAGATATCCATATATCTGAGATCACTCTTTTCAGCTTCAGTCTTGCCTACAGAACATTCCCACATATATCTGGATATTTCACGAGCATCTCAAGCTCAGTATATTCAAATGAGCTCACTCTCTACCCTCATTCCAAACCTTGGGTGCACTACCTCATATTCCCTTGGCCCAAATTTTACCCCAACCATGTTGCAGCAATCACTTTTGCACAAACATCATCAGATAAACCTTTGCTTCAGTTGTACCCCACTCTTGTCACTTTCCTCCCTGGAATTAGTCTCTGACTATGCCATGGGGGATGACTACAGAAACCCCGGGTGTTCATGCAGCAACACTTAACCAATGGGGGATGGGAGCCAGTAGATAAATGCTCCCCACTTCAAGGGCAGACAATTCTGAGGTTCATTCAACATGACTCCCCAGGTCCCGGTGGGACTGAGCCTCAGTTGCCCATAGCAGTGACCAACTTAATTACAAACTGTTTATTGGCTTCTTGTCCTTCTCTTTTTAACAGATACTGTCATTAGTGTAATTAATAACTTCATTATTTTATTTAAATTTTGCTTTATCAAATTATGGTATGCAAAAAAATATCTCAGGGGCAGGCCAATAAAAGTAAATTGCTAGCATGGTAGGTGAAGTTAAATTTATACTGCTGTTGGGGGATGGGTATAGAAAAGAATGTGTTAACTAGATCAGTGGCTACATTAACAGTCAAAGGGCAACTTACAGCTACCTTCCAATACAGAAACAAGGTGAAGTATGGAACTAGCTACAGCTGACTCCACTTCATTAGCTTTTCTGTAGTATCAGAGATAGTTAACTTCCAGGATCTAGCTTTTTGACCAGACAAATCAAGGAATCAGAAAGGAAATGGTGGAACAAATCACTTCCACGTCCTCCAACTTCATCATCACGGCTGTAATTTTCCTCACTGTTTTATGTTGACAATTGTGGAGTGGTGGGGGAGCTTTAGTGGCTTCTACTGGGCACATCCATTGCCAGCACCCACTCATGCTTTGCCCATTCTAATAGAATATCCTCCTCCCTCCAGAATCATAATAAATGGATTCTAATATCCTGCTCAGAAAAAGGTGAAATGATCACACAAAGTATCTTTTATCTTTCACTAACTGGCAACCTTAGATACTTCCTCCTCCTATCCTGGTTGGGTTGTTAAAGGTTCATAAATGACATCTCTTCCCCACCTGAGATAACAAAAGATCCAAAGAGCACAAAGGAGTCAGGCACACAGAGATCAAAGCAGCTGTTTTGAGATCTGTTAAAAATGTGTCTGAGGGATGCTAACAACAGGCTTCCCAGGCTTGGGCCCCACTTGACCTACTGGAAGCAGAAGACTGCCTTCCACAGGTGCAGAGTGCTTGCCACATGGCCAGAAGCAAGCGTCCCTCCAACATCTCCAATGATCGAAATAATCCCTTTATCTCTTCCCTCTGAAAGCTCCTGATGGCTATCCAAAACTGTGCTGTTCAATACCCTAGCTGCTAGCCACAGGTGGCTACTGAGCACTTGAAATGTGGTTAGTTTGAATTTGAAATGTGCCCTAAATACAAAGTAAAGATTTAGTTTTTTAAAAAAGGATGTAGGGTATCTCAATAATTTTTATATTGATCATATGTTGAAATAACCCTGCATGAACATTTTAAATATTTGAATTAAATTCAAATATTGAATGAAATATTAAAATTAATTCCACCAGTTTCATTTTCAATTTAAAAAATATGGCATACTACCAATTTGACCAATTTTTTATTCCAAGATTTGATACTACTAATGATCATTTACTAAGCTAAAACCTCAAAATTTAAGGCCTCCAGTACTGCATGCCCTCTTGGAAGGTATCAGTTAAAAGGGAAAATGAGCCTTCCCTCAGAATTTTTAGTAGGAGGCAGATTAGTACTTCACGTTTCTAAAATTGCTCGCCAAATTTAAAAAGGGAATAAAGGGAAACTATCCAATTTATGTCCCCATTCTGTTTCACTTTCACTTGTCACCGTCCTCAAAACTCCATTAGTATTCTGAAATTGCCGCACTCTCATCTGGCTGGCAATGGCAGAATATCTTGGGGGAGTACTTGATTCTCAATTTACTTTTAACAAGGGAATAAATTAAAGATTCAGAACCCTCAGATACAGTCATCGGTCAAAAGTTTGTCAACAGTCCCTTTTATTTTCTACTTGACATTATTAAATAACACCAGATATTATCCACTCTGATATATCAGATTCTGCACTCTCTGAAGTGTTTTTCAAGTTGCTTCAAGAGTCCACACGTGAAAAGTCTTTCCTGTCACTTATCTGCTTTAAGAAAGGTGGACAAATAGGGTTGTTAGTAGTTTGGGGGGGGGGTCTGTTTGGCAATCCATTTTCTTAAATCTGACTTTACCTCTCAGAAGAAATGCATCTTGGTCCGCTGGGATTCACGCAGGTAAGCTAAATTCCAGACAGCCTTTAGAATCAAGTCGTCTTCCGGGCTTCACCTCAAGCAACTAGGGAGGGAATGCAGATGCCTAGAGTCAAAGCTGCCTCGTGCCTGACCTTTAATAAAATAAAAATATAGGGCTTGGCCCAGGGCATAGAAGAGTTTTAGGAGTCAGAACTTCAAGTTCAGTGATGTGGAATCACATCAAGGCAGTCCTTAAATATTCAGAGAAGCTTTCATTAAACAGGGAGCTATTTTAGGTCTTGAGTAAGGCAATGATGAGCAGGAAGGGGTCATTTAGAAAGACTGGTCTAGGGGCGCCTGGGTAGCGCAGTCGTTAAAAGCGTCTGCCTTCGGCTCAGGGCGTGATCCCGGCGTTCCGGGATCGAGTCCCACATCGGGCTCCTCCGCTGGGAGCCTGCTTCTTCCTCTCTCTCACTCCCCTGCTGTGTTCCCTCTCTCGCTGGCTGTCTCTCTGTCACATAAATAAATAAAAAATCTTTAAAAAAAAAAAAAAAAAAAGACTGGTCTAAGAGTAATGTGCAAAATGTCAGTAATGTGCAAAATGTAATTTATGACAGAAGCTTGTGATGTTACCCAAATATTGAGGTGCTTGTTTACTTTCCTAGCCTCTGGTGCTGGGTTCTGGTTTATGAGATGTGGACACGAGTGATGGCCCTTAAAAATATCCTAAAATACCTATCACTTTCGTGATAACCTTAGAGGTAACATGTTCTAAATGACGAAGATCGAGGAAGACGGACTGCCTCACATCAGATTTTATGTGAGACAGGAATCTTCAGCTGGGGACTTACTTATTATGGCACTTAGCACACCCCAGTTCAACAATGAAGAGGGAAGAATTCAAATTAGGAAATGACTACCACAGTAATGGGAGCCTGAGAGGATAAAGGTGTAGGCTAGACAGAAAATTCAGAGAAAGGATGTACATCCAAGAGGTGTTTTAAATAGAGAGAACTTGGTAAGTAGAGAAGTCATTAATTCAGATAAATATTTATTGAGCACCTATTATGTGCAAGGCACTGTGTGAGATGCAAAGACACATAAGTCATGCCTCCAAGTGCTTACAATCTAGTTGAGGAGATAATAGATGTACAGAAATTATTAAACAAACCATATAGCATAATGCTTAAGAGAAGAGACTTTGAAGGTAGACTTGTACTCAAGGATTAGCTTCACCTTTCACTAGCTGTGTCACTTTGGGCAAATTATTTAAAACCTCTCAACTTTAGCTTTCTCATCTGTAAAATGAAGATAGTAACAGTACCTACTTCTACTTCATAGGGCTGGTGAGAGGACCAATAATCTACTCTTTGTCAAACTCTCCGCTGAGTGCTTACCCCATAATAAGCGCTCAATAAGTGCTAGCTAGTAGTAGTAGTAGTACTCGTAGTAGTAGCAGTAGTAGTAGGAAGGAACCTAAAAGCTGGGACACAAAGAACAAGGTCGGTGCCCAAAATAGCTCCCAGAGAAAGGGACGCAGCTACAGAAAGAACTGTTCAGGAAACAACAGTGCTGCTCCAATTTTGCCTTCCCTCCTGTTCGAGCCTCCAGTTATTAAAGTGCAGTGATACCTGGGGCCTCAGACAAGAGGTGTGTCTGAGGATCACCTCCTAACATTTATCCTGTTGTCTGACAAACTTCCGCACAATGTTGACCCTCTAGAGTCACATCTTAACTTCCGGCATCCCTCATCAGTTCTATGACCCGGTAGGTAGAGAATGTTTATTCACACTGTAGTAGCCAGAATAGGTAGAATGCTCAAAGAATGGATTTGCTTATGATGGGGAAGACCTGTCTTGAGTTTCCGTGGAGGTCCTTTGACTAAAGCTTTTACCCAACTCAGTCTATTCCTTGTTTGGCATAACGCCGTTGATGTTGAATAACGGACGATTTAGAACTGAACACTTTCCCACACACGCTGCATTCAAAGGGTTTCTCTCCTGTATGCACCCTCTGATGTCTGGTAAGCCGGCATCTCTGGCTAAAGGCTTTCCCACATTCGGTGCACTCGTATGGCTTGTCTCCAGTGTGAATCTTCTGATGCTGTGTAAGAGATGAGCGGTCAAAGAAAGCTTTCCCACACTCGCTGCACTGATAGTGAGGCTCTCCAGTGTGAGCCTTCTGATGTCTGTTCAGTGATGAGACACCGTAGAAGGCTTTCCCACACTCATTACATTCATAAGGCTTCCTGCCAGTGTGGATGAGCTGATGTCGAGTAAGAATACTTTTCTGGCTAAAGGCTTTCCCACACTGAGTACATTCATACGGGCTTTCTCCGGTATGGATTCTCTGGTGTCGCGTAAGGGATGAACGGTCAAAGAAGGCTTTTCCACACTCACTGCATTTAAAGGGCTTCTCTCCAGTATGAATTCGCTGATGCACAGTTAGGGACGACCGGTCGAAAAAGGCCTTCCCACACGCGTTGCATTCGTAGGGGCTCTCCCCAGTGTGAGACATCAGGTGTCTACTGAGACTGCTCCTGTGACTGAAGGCCTTCCCACATTCGTGACAGTCATAGGGCTTCTCTCCAGTGTGAGTCCTCTGGTGCCGGATAAGGGATGAGTGGTCAAAAAAGGTCTTCCCACAGTGGCTGCATTCCTGGTCTCTCTCTTTAGTGAGAATTTTCTTGAGAGGAGTAGACCCTTGCTGCAAGCTTTCCTTCCGGCAAAGGGACTTCTTACAGGCCTGGACGGCAGGGCTCTCCTTCCCTGCTTCCGGCTCACCCTCCAGTGCATGGGCTTCAAATTTAGGACACACAGGAACTTCTCCTCCAAGCTTTCCCCTCGCTGTTCCTTCTGATTCTTCTTCTGAAGCACCATGAATCTCAGGCTTAGTCCCCCAGTCTGGAACGGACAGAAAATACAGCTGCAGTTTCTTTCCTGGGCTAGGAAATACTACAGCACAAAGAAGAGATGGTACAGTAAATCTGAACAGTAGTGCACGGTGACCGGCCTGCTGGCTCCCACACACAGTTGTTCGCGCTGGGAAAAGCCTGAGACTTGGAAAGGGAACAGAACTGACAGTGGACAGCTCAGAAGAGAGAAGACTTTCCACTGGGAGTGTGGCCAGGATAATTAGGAGAGTATGTGAAGTGAGAGGTTGGGGGGATGGTGAACAACAGGAATAGCAAAGTGTGAATGGGCAACATGACAGATCTGACAGAATAATAACGTTTGGTGGATAGAGATGAGTAACACTTTCAGGTGTGGAGAAAAAGATGAAAGCTGGTGGGTGACAGAGAATAAACACTAAAGCAGAAGATGTGAATGTGAGAAAAACGTGGTACCCAAGCCTCCTTCCCACACACCCAAATAACAACCACAAAACAGAACTCTGCCCTGCCCTCTTCATACACAGTTACCTAGAGAGACATTCTCTGGACATTCTCTCTCCTCAGATCTGTGAAGATCAACTATCCAAGGCTCATCCCCTCTCTTCAACTGAAAAATGACATCAGGTCGAGGAACTGGAAGTCCTGCTCAGGGAGAAGGAGACAAGCCACGTATGTGATGAAAATACGCAACTATTCCAAAGCTTAAACCCAAACTCTAAGTCTTTCTGAGAGAAAATGGAAAGGCAGAAGGTGCACGCCAGGAACGCAGAATACAAAGTAAAGCACAAGGATGTGGGAAGCTCAGAATGGAGGTGAAGACTGAGGTTCTAAAAAGGAACAAGTAGCACTTGGTCAAAAAGTTGATCAAATCCATTTGAATTAATGTGTTTATTCTCCCCGCTGAAGTGAATGGGATGTCATAGCTTTAGCACTGGTAGGATGCTGGGAAAGAGTCCCGGGCTCAGGGAAGATAAGAATGAAAACAGATCGGGGCGCCTGGGTGGCGCAGTCGTTAAAGCGTCTGCCTTCGGCTCAGGGCGTGATCCTGGCGTGCTGGGATCGAGTCCCACATCGGGCTCCTCTGCTGGGGGCCTGCTTCTTCCTCTCCCACTCCCCTGCTGTGTTCCCTCTCTCGCTGGCTGTCTCTCTGTCACATAAATAATAAAATCTTTAAAAAAAAAAAAAAAAAAAAAAAAAAAAAGAATGAAAACAGATCATCTTGAGTAAAAACGTGTAATTTTGTTTGTTGGTTTACCCTTTAGTGTTAAGCTTTTATTTACACAGTGGGTCATGTTCGTTGTAGGAAAACTAGAGGTAAGGAGAAACAAAAAGAAAAATCACCTTTTGTACTTTGTATTCATTTTTTCCTTCTATTCATTTTGAAACTGAAAGATACCTATACATACATTCTGTTAAAAACTGGGTTATAAAATAATGCTGATTTATACACTTGATTTTTGTCACATAATAAACCTAAAATATCATTTTATTTCAATTAGCACAGATCTACGTCACAACTTTAATGGCTACATAATGTTAATTGTATGGAATAATCTAATTTACTTTATCTCCTGCTGACAGACATTCAGGCTGTTTTTACTGTTTTGCTATTAACAGACAATGATGTGATGAACATTTTTGTGTCCCTGGGGCTGCTGATCCTATTATTTGCTTGGGATGAATTTCCACAAGTCAATCTATCCATTTTTGGTTATTTAAGGAAATAGAATCCATCCTAGAAGTGGTCTTGAAGTCTAAACTTCCCTTGTATGGGGGCCCCCAACTTGGGAAAGAGAAACACTTTCTTATTGGGTCCAAGGATCACCTATGTGGTTGTATGCTGATCATCTGCTGACCCATTGGCCACATCCATTGCCTCCCTGTGGCTTCCTGTTTCCGATCTTAGGAATTTTATTTTCCCCAATATTTTATCCCACCAAAGTCTGTGACAAAGACTCAGCAGTCTCCCTTAGTGCTCCCTGAACATTCTATCCTGTTTTTCCTCTTTGGCCTATTTAAATTCTTGACCTGCCTCATATAAAATCTGCAGTGTGACTCCTTTGACTCCCACCTGCTGCTTGTTTTACACCTGTTTCTGAATCTGCATGCTCTCTCAGTCTCTTATTCTGGAAGCTCCTGAGAGTTTGTCATGACGTAGAGAAGCCCAACCTTTACTTCTCACGAATATCTCACACCAGCATTCTTTTTTTTTTTTTTTTTTTTTTTTTAAGTAAGCTCTACACCCAATGTGGGGCTTAAACTCACAACCCAGAGACCAAGATCGCATGCTCTACCGACTGAGCCAGCCGGGCGCCTCTATCAGCAGTCATTCTTGATTTTCCCTTTGTCACACAAGTCTCTATAACTGCAAAGTGCCTTCTGTGGGCCTCTCTCTAAGACTGCACTTAAGATAAATATTCAAAATCAAACACCTTTCTAGTGACCTACTCTGAGGCACAGCCTTGTATTTCTACACCCACACTGGAAACACTTCTCTCTCCCCTCCTCTGCTTGTCTGAGGAGAAATTTTCTCTCAACAAGATGGCGCCCTCAGTCCTCTGGATGGAGCTGACTGATGAGCTGGGGGAGGAATTGGACATACGTAACTCAGCTTCTTCTGTTTGCCCTCCCCCCTCTGGAGAGGGGCTCCTCTGTATTGTAGGGACAGGCTGCTGAGCAAGGGAGGCTGGGGCTGTACAACCTGCCAATGGCTCAGAAAGCAATTCTGACCCATGCTGAGGTTCCAGATTAAGAAGCCCACTGTTGCTATACACCTACGCCATACCTTCTACTCCTCTACCTAGTCTCTCAGTGCTTCAGAACTCAGGAGGGAGAAGTATCATTTATTGGCCCCTCAAACCCCCATTAACACAGTACAGAGTCTAACTTCTTATGGGAAGCTCTCCTTACCCAATGAGACAATGATCTTATAGTTTTCCAGCATCACCTCCTTGTAGAGGTCCCTCTGAATAGGGACTAGATGCCTCCACTCTTCATCTGTGAAAATCACGGCCACATCTTCGAATGTTACTGATTCCTGGAAACACAATCACATTGTCCCTTACTCATAACCCTTCTCTTTATATGGACCAGACAAAACAGTTATAAAGATGACAGCCCTGAGGTTGTGGAAGGAGGATAAGTGAAATGGTTCTGAGAAAGTAGGGCTTTGAAGCACTTGGGGGAAATTGGCATAATTCCCTGAGGCATGAAGTTCTTGGTCATACTTCTTATATTCACAGCTAAGCCTGTGAATTTTAGGGGCTCTTTTTTCATACTTACAGATAATTTCCAAGAACAGAACAAAGAATGCCTATGTACCCTTCACCCAGCTTCCCCAAATGTTAACATTTTCCGTATTTGCTTTATCCTTCTGTCTCTCTCAGTATATACACATTCTCCTATCTTTTTCCTGAACTCCTTGAGAGTAACTTACAAACACGATGCCTCTTTACTCATATTTTGTTCATATTTTGTAAAAACAAGGATATTCTCTTATATAATCACAGTATAATTATGAAAGTCAAATAAATATCATTGATATCATACTATAATCTACAACCTTATTCAAATTCCGCCAATTACCTGTGTGTGTTTTTATTTAACAAATCATTTAAATGATGGTGTTGATTAGGTTGTCCTTCGGATCCCCTCATTTCATGCTAATGCTCTGTGACTATATAAGACTGCATCTTTTTTTTTTTAAGATTTTTTTTATTCATTTATTTGACAGAGAGACAGCAAGAGAGGGAACACAAGCAGGGGGAGTGGGAGAGGAAGAAGCAGGCTCCCAGAGGAGGAACCTGATGTGGGGCTCGATCCCAGAACACCGGATCATGCCCTGAGCTGAACGCAGATGCTTAACGACTGAGCCACCCAGACGCCCCAAGACTGCATCTTTAACCCCAATCCTAAAACCCCAGATGAGTCTCCAGTGTGCCTGCTGTAGCTCTAAGCCAGAGCATAGAATTCAAAACTCTGGGTCCATGGGCAGATGGGGCAAGCCCCGTATCTCTACCCACTCTCTCTCTTCGGGACTCTTCACCTCACTGAGGGCCTCTTCAGCAAGTGTCATATTC
The DNA here is from genome assembly GCF_023065955.2 of Ursus arctos. NCBI lineage: Eukaryota > Metazoa > Chordata > Mammalia > Carnivora > Ursidae > Ursus > Ursus arctos. Next base: position 51,543,692 of record NW_026623100.1, on the reverse strand, counting down.
CCCAGCCTAACCCAACACTTCCTGGAATACTTGGGGTCTGCTCTCAGATGGATGAACTGAAGGGAAGTCAGGACTAGAACTGTTCCCCAAACCATCCAAGCCGACATGTACCATCATTTTTTAGGCAAAAGCTCTCAGAGCCAAGGCCATGGTGGCCTTGTGCCTGGTGACAAGCTAATGGGCATATGTTCAAAGCAAGAAAAGGTCACTGAAGGATACCACAAGTCAAATGGGAAAGATGCATTCCCTCCAGAGCCATTCATTCACCTGGCGAGGTTTGACTGATGAAGCTCAGGGACAGAGAGAGAAAAGTGGTTACACTCTGGGGACTCACAGAGTATTTCAGACATACAAAGTCCACCTCACCTGGCATCTGGCAATTGGAGACACAGCAGCCATTCCCTCCTGTGTGCTCTCCTTGTAGAAAAGGGTAGAGTCCTAATAAGGAAGAGGTAGGGGATGAGAAAGACAGTATGAGAAAGACCAGTCTTGGTTTGTAGTTTTCTGACCCATAAAGCAAGAAATCTCCAAACACCAGTGAGTTATATACCCATTCTCTTCCTTAATGCCCTACAAAAAGTGAAGGCAAAACAAAGCAAGGGCAGGAACAACCCCACCCCAACCCAGAATTGGAGTGAAAGGCCACTGATATTGCTATTCAGGACACAAGGGGGTGGTTTGACCGTGATCCCAGAGAAAGAGTTTTGTTCCTGGGAATCAAGAACATATGAAGCTTCTGCTGTATTTATAAGTTCACATTCAATATTGCCCTGATGGTGACCAGATAAAAAGTCTGAGACGTTTTATATATGCTTTAAGGGGAAAATACCCCATTTGCAACCCTGTGCTAAAGGAGCAGCCCTTGGGCAGCCACGTTTTGTTCCACATGACGCTGTGTCTCATTCCTGGAGCCAGGATGACGTAGGCCTCAAGGAGGCAATGCACGGGCTGGCCAGCAGACTGAGATGTGATCAAGCTCGAAAAGGTGAAAGTGAACTAAGAAATGTCAGGACAACAGGTGGGCGATGAGCTAAAAGGCTATCATGAGAGATGGAAGTAGCCACAAGGATCAGGGGAGCCAAAGTTCGCAGGAAGCAGAACTCATGAGTCTGTGGGAGGCGTGACCTGGTAAGACCAGACATGGGCTGGGGGAAGAACAGCCTGGTCGCTTTAGTGGTGAAGCATTGGAGCAAAGACCTAAGAGTTTTTTACTGGCTTTGAAGTCCCTCAATTCATGCAGTACCACCCCTGGGCTCCCATTCGCATTTAGACCAGCCTTATTTATTCTTGGATTGACATAACACTCTAGCCTTCTTAGATTTGGTGTGAATCCTATCACTAAATCCTATCACCCCTTTACTTGAGTTAGCTGATTAGGTCTCAGTTTCCCACAGTCAAGAGTCTAATTAAACACAGTTAAGTCAAGCATTTCCAGGATTCATGAGTGGGATGGGAAGTGTGGTCCTGGGAAAAATGAGGCAAAGAGGTGGCCGATTACTCTCCTGCAGTCAAGAGCGTAAGTGTATTGATCCTTACTATTCACTCATCCATCCATCCCCCCAACATTTATTCAGCACCAACTATTTACACCAAACACAAAAGCTTTAGGACACTGTCCTTGTCCTCCAAAAGCTTATAGCTTAGAACATAGGAAAAACAGAGGCGCCTGGGTGGCTCAGTTGTTAAGCGTCTGCCTTCAGCTCAGGGCGTGATCCCGGAGTTCTGGGATCGAGCCCCACATCAGGCTCCTCCGCTGGGAGCCTGCTTCTTCCTCTCCCACTCCCCCTGCTTGTGTTCCCTCTCTCGCTGGCTGTCTCTCTTTGTCAAATAAATAAATAAAGTCTTAAAAAAAAAAAAAAGAACATAGGAAAAACAAGTAACCCAAATAACATGTCATTACAGGATGGATATGTACCATAAAGAGATACCCACAACAAACTATGAGAGTCCATCAGAGGCTTGCCTCACTCAGGAGGCTGTAGGCTCCTTGGCAGAAACGGGATATAAGGTAAGTTTTGATTTGGGGGAAGTGGAACATTCTAGGCAGGAAAAATACCAAGTTTTTAAAAAACGAGGAGGTGGGTCTTTCATGGAAAAGACTAACAACTGTAACTACTTTAGAATGGCAGAGGTCTAGGCTGTGAGCAGTGCTGTGGGGAAGTAGACAGAGACCAGCTAGATCAAGGACAGCTTTGTATGGTCCCATACATGGAAGAGGGACCACAGGCGTGGAGATCACTGAAGAATTTAAACATGGAAGTGTTATCATCAGATTTGTGTTTTAGAAAGATCACGGCAATCTCTATATAGGGCCTTGGAATATACATACTCTTTGGTTCACCAAATCTCTCTTAGGAGGTTGTCCTAAGTAATAAGTGAGAATATCCTTAGTTATCATTAACACTAAGCTTTATTGAGTGCTACATGGGCTAACTTTTTTTTTTATTAAAGATTTTATTTATTTATTTGGCAGAGAGTGAGACAGCACAAGCAGGCAGAGCAGCAGAAGGAGAGGGAGAAACAGGCTCCCTGCCAAGCAGGGAGCCTGACTCGGGGCTCGATCCCAGGACTCTGGGATCATGACTTGAGCCGAAGGCAGACACTTAACCATCTGAGCCACTCAGGCGCTACATGGGCTAACTTTATTATAAGCACTTTCCCTGTATTATCTCATTTAATCCTTATAGTACAGGAAAAATTTGAAATACCCTAAGTTTCTAAAACAGGAGATATGATTAAATGATTTGTGATCTAGCCCCTTCATACACCATAATACCATTTAATATCATATTAATAATAACCAGCATTTATTATTTGCTATTTACCAGGCACTGTACTAAGGACTCTTTTTTTATTTTTTTAAGAATTTATTTATTTGAGACAGAGAGCACACAAGCAGGGGGAAGAGCAGAGGGAGAAGGACAAGCAGATTCTCTGCTGAGCAGGGAGCCTAATGTGGGGCTCAATCCCACAACCCTGAGATCATGACCTGAGCTGAAATCAAGAGTCAGACGCTTAACTGACTGAGTCAACTAGGCGCCCCAACTAAGCACTCTTTCTCAGGATAACTTAATTCCATATTCATAAATCAATAAGGTAGGTACAATTTTACGCATTAGGAAAGTTAAGGTTTATAAGAAGCTGAGGTAGAACTTGAACCCAGGTCTGCCAGTTTTAAACCTCTATGCTATAATGTGATTTTTATTTTCATGAAAAAATAGCCACACGGATAACAGACCAATGGACTAGAATAAAAAATCCCCCAACATATCCAAACATGTAGGGAAACTTGATATACAACTGAGCTGGTATTACAAATCACTGAGGAAAAGATCATTAGTGATAAACTGCAAACGGCTTACATGTTCATCAGAAGGATAAATTGTTATTTTATGTGTGTGAACTTACATGTATTGGAATATTACACATTATGATGAATGAAGTAGAGTCTTGTGCTAATAATAAATCACAAAAATATAATTACTGAGCAAAAAATAAGGAAGTTTTAGAATTACTGTGTAATGTCTATATAAAATTTAAAAACAGGTCAGGGCACCTGGATGGCTCAGTCGGGTAAGCCTCCGACTCTTGATTTTGGCTCAGGTCATGATCTTATGGCCATGATCTCAGGGTCATGAGGTTGAGCCCTGTGTCAGGCTCCAAGCTCAGTGGGGAGTCTGCTTGAGATTCTCTCCCTCCCTCTCCCTCTGCTCCTCCCCACCAAGCTCACACTTTCTCTCCCTCAAATAAATTTATCTTAAAAAAAAAACCACTTAAAAACAGGTAAATAAAATCTACAAAAATCTATATGGGACAATAAGTACCAAATCATGAGTTATCTCTGGGAAGGGAGGGATATGGAATTGGGACAGATAATCAGGAGAGTTCAACTTTGTAATGTTGTGTTAAAATTTGTTGTTAAACAAATTCACAAATATTAAGTGAAGAATGCACATTTAAAATTACTTATTTGTGTATGCACATATGTATAGAAAAAAGACTGAGAGAATATATACTAAAATGTAAGTGGAATTTGAGTGGTGGCATTACAAGTGGTTTTATTCTATTTCTAATAATTCTTTATATTCTGATTTTTGTTTTTATGAGTATGTATTTACTTTGGTGCACAAGAAAAATAAGAGGAAAGAATGGGGGTATACAGAAAAGTTACAGCAGACCCGTGAGAGCTATTCTTAGAAAGGTCTACTTGCAAGGTTAGCCCTTGGCTGGGGTCTGGGAACTTCAATTTTGGGAGGGTTCCCTAAGAGAGAAGGGTGGTCCATTAGGCCTAAACTATTTGAGCAAGCATAGTGGTTTATGCTGAACACTTGCTTTCCTGCTAGAGGGTCTGGAATTTTGGTACGTGTTAGGCAGAGGGTGCCTACCTGACTAGGCCTCAATAAAAAAAACTTGGGCTCTGAGTCTCTAACGAGCTTTTGTGAATTGGAACATCACATGCATGTTGTTGCATTTTCATTGCTGGAGAGGATGTGTTTAGTGTGACCCTTCATGGCAGGGAGAGAGCACAAGAAAGCCTGCATATGGATTCCTCCAGACTCTACCTATGTCTTCCCTGTATGACCTAGCTGTACATCCTTGTAAGATCATGGTCATAATCTTAGCCATGAATGCAACTACAGGTTGAGCCCCATGTCCTTCCAGCAAATCCCTGAATGTGGGGTGATCTTGGGGACCTCTGACACAGGTAGCCATGCCATTCTGGGTAGCTAGAGCAGAATGGGACTAGAGAAGGGCAAGAATGGAGGTGAGGAGACCAGTGAAGAATCTCACAATTAAATAAGGAAAAATGATGAAAAAGTGAACAGAAGTAGTGGCAGCAGAAATGGACAGAAGGGGAACTACTGTAAAGAAATGAAGAACAGGGATGCCTGGGTGGCTCAGCGGGTTAAGCATCTGTTTTTGGCTCAGGTCATGACCTGGGGTCCTGGCATCCAGTCCCACATCAGGCTCCTTGCTCCTCAGGGAGCCTTCTTCTTCCTCTGCCTGCAGCTCCCCCTGCTTGTGCTCTTTCTCTGTGGCAAATAAATAAAATCTTAAAAAAAAAAAAAAAGATATGAAGAACAGACAACAGACTGACTGCAAGTGGAGGCTGAGGGTGATGGAAGAAGCAAGGATGACTTCCAGGTCACTCATCTGAACAATGGTGTGCACAATGGTACCATTCCTGGACATGAGCAACAGAGAAGGAGGTCTGGAGGGAAAGCTAATGAGTACAGTTTGGAATATTTAGAGTTTGAGCTGTTCCCACATCTTTGGATTAGGAAAGATCAGATGATTCTGGCTTCCACTGGCTAAGTTACAAAAATTATTATTGCTAAATGAAATAGTTTGAATTTTGAAAGACCATGAGTTCCATACTCAAAATAGAAAAATTTATATATTTTAAAAATGGTTGTAATACAAAGAGGGAAATGTTTATGCCTTTAGTAATATAAACAAATGCTTTGTTTTTTTCTATTAATTGTATGACGATTCACAAAGTATAGTTGTATCCTTAGGATATATACTTGTGTCCATTCACGTAAGCATGAAAAAAGAAACCTAGAGAATGGGGATAAACCAAGGAATCCCAGAATCAGGAACTACAAACCCCAAACAGACTAATCAGTACCGGGCAGAGGAAGAAAGAGCATGAGCTCCTAATAATTAATCAACTTCGGATTCTTTCTTTTTTCTTTTTAAGATTTTATTTATTTATTTGAGAGAGAGTGCGAGCGAGAGCGCACAAGTAGGGGGAAGAAGGGCAGAGGGACAAGCAGACTCCCTGCTGAATGTGGAGCCCGACATGGGACTGGATCCCAGGACCCCGAGATCATGACCTGAGCTGAAGTCAGATGCTTAACCAACTGAGCCACCCAGGTGCCCCTCAACTTCAGCTTCTAAAGAGGGAAAGTAACCATGCAGACTTAATCCTTCCTCCCTTAGGAGATGAACCAACTATTTTGTCTTATTAATTATGAGATACTAATAAGGTTAAGTTTTCAAAAACACCAAAAGACCAGCTCAATATATATTTAGTAGACAATGGGTTACTGAACACTGGCCAAGCAAAGCTTTAAAAGAATACTACCTTGAGGGTGAACACCAGTTTGCAAAAATGTTTAAAACCTATGCAAAAGGTAAAAACTTAAAAAACAAACTTCCTGGAAAAACATGTTTAGTGGAGAGATTGGGATCTGAATCTTGTTGGAAGGAGGGAGAGTGATATATACACAAATGGAAACAAAAAAGACATCATCAGTAGCCTGCAAGCTGTGTTGTTTAAGACAGTATTCTTTCCCTTGCTTGTCAAGATTCCTCCATTCCCAGGAGGGTCTTCAAACATTACTCTTGGGCCCTAGTAAGTAGTCCAAATTAGTATTTAGAGATACAGGAGAGTATCGTTATTAGACGTACAGACTCTGGCAGACTGCCTGAAATAAAATTCCAGCTCTGCCTCTTACTACCTGTATGATCTCAGGCAAGGTTCTCAACCTCTGTCTCGGTTTACCCATCTGTAAAATTAGAATAACGGAAGCACCTATCTCATAGTTATTGTGATACTTAAGTAGAATACACATAAAGCATACAGAATAACATGCTACATGTTAGCATTAGCTGAAAGTCCTGTTATAATCTTAGGAAAGTAGAAATAATGAAAATATTAATTACAATGAAAATATTAATTACAAAATATTAATTACGATTAACACAATGTGTTGTTGCTGTTTTAGAGTACGTTTGAGTGTTAGTAATAACTTTGGAATCAAAGTATTTGAATATGTTGTCTAAAGCATTTGAGCTTTTCGCACAAATCAGTGGAACTACCTCTAAAATTATAGTTGAAACTGCTCAATGTTTATCCCTAACGACAATTTTCAAAGTTTTGTTTATTGGATTATGACTTCATAAAGTGACCACTGAACACATTACAAATGATGCTGAGCATAAAAGCTCCCCAGCCATTAAGTAACCAGTGCTCAAGGTGCTCATTATCCGTGGGATCCCTGCCAGGCTGACTTCCCTCCCCTGGCAGTGCTTCGGTAGGCTCTGTGATACTCAAGGCTCCCCAGATCCACCAAATCCACATGGAGTCACTTCTGTTTTCTCTTGTCCTATTCCTGATTCTGAGTATTTCTGGAGAAAAAAACCTCTTCAAATTCTTATTCTAGATCTTCAAATGAACCCTTGCTTAGAAACCTTTTACTGTTAACAACCTTGCTCCACAGCTGTTCCAAAACTCCATGGCTACCATTCAATTTCAGAACACACTCACAAGAGTGAGTTCCAAAGGAGACAGTTTGTGTGGTAAAAAGCATTCCACCGGCATTTAATTATTAACTGTGAAGGCTTGGGCAGATTACTTAAGCTAAACGTTGACCTCCAGTTGTTTAATACCTACTTCACAGAGTTATAAATAGTAAATGAACAGTTAATGTAAAGCATTTATCTTACAGTCTGTTCAATAAATGAAAATTGCTTTCCTTTCTACTGCGCAACACCAACCCATTCACCCACTCATTCATCCTGCTATTCAACAAATACGTCCAAGTACCTGCTCTGTGGTTGGTAGCATAGGGTGTGAGGACGTCAAAACAGAAATGTCTCCGTCTTGGGGTCTTTACTTGACCGTCCTCTGTCTGTGTCCTACTTCCTTTTCCACTACTGTTGCCTCTCAGAATCTGCTCTAAGTGACTGCAAATTTTGATTTAGGCATTCTGCCAGCACCTCAAAACATCTTCCTCTATGCAACTCCCCAATTAACCCCTCTCCCTAGCTTGACATTTCTATTATTTTCCCAGATGCCCCCAATTCAAACTTTTACCTTGCTCTCTTTCTCCCCAAATCTAGTTAGCCACCAGGTCCTTCTGACCCTTCTTCTGCACTGTCATTTTTATCCTTTCCCATCACTGACACCGTTAGTTCAGGTCTGTAACAACTTGTATCAGGATTACTATGCATTCTTAACTGGCTCCCTGCCACTAGTCCCTTTCTCTCTCTAGTCCTGCACGTTACCTCTAGAATTACTGTTCCCAAATAGTTTTATTCCCGTCAGTCTTCAGATCAGAACTAAGCAATCCACTCTGCCTCCTGTGTTTTGTTCTGATCCTCTGGGTCCTTATGCCAGCGTACTTTTCTCCACCCTTGTCTCCCACTACTCCTTGACAATTCACTCCAGTTAAAATCAGCTCCCTCTCAAATTTGCCTAATGCTTTGCTACCTCCTTCCTGTCTTTTCTTCCACCTCAAATCCTACCTCCTCCATGAAAGGCCCCGCCTCATCAAGGCCCCGCCTCATCAAGGCTCCTAGCAACTAAAGAATGATATTAAAACATTCGTTTTACCATTCATTCCTCTGAACTAAGAAAAGATTGTGCATGACGTTGACAGCTGAAACAGACACATTAGGCATATAGGTAGCTTTAATTACTGGTTTAATGGATAACCATATATGTCAAGCCAAGTGCTTTAAGGACTGCATCTCAGACTCAATTCGCGAATATCCTTTTTAAAAACATAAAATCATAGATATCTTAGAGATGTAGTTACTCTTAGAATTAAACTTGTCAATAAGCTAAATCGTAACCATCGGTTTCAACAATGGATTCCAACCAGCTTAAAAGTTAAACTGCCATGGTTAAAATTTTTAAAAGGTTCAATGATGTAGTCTAAAAAATGATGTATCTATCCTTAAATGAGGGCCTCGTACGGAGGCCCAAGACTGGGAACTAACCGATACAATCTGAGACTTTTTCTGAGAAAGAGGGAGGGGGCGGAGTCGGCGTCCCCACAGATTTAGTGTCAATTCCACCCCTATTTATTAAACACCCATTGCGGGAAGGAGGACGAGAGGAGCGGAGAAAGGTTCCAAACTTCCAACCTGAAAGTTGGGATCTGGTATATAGTGGGTGTATGCTGAAAGATCACTCTTGACAGTGCCCATACTCCACGGAACACACACACACACCGGGGACGAGGAGCAACCTTCCGTCCGCACCTCTCCGAGCTGGGACGTACACACACGTACACACACACTCATACACTCTCTCTGCAGTCTCTCTCTGCAGGCTGGCTCCGCCCGCATCACCCCTTTCGACTCCCACAGCACCTCCCCTAAGTTCTCAGTGTCCCCTTCTCTCGGCCGCTGCGCTCACTCCGCATCTCGAAATCAAACACCCGCAGCCCTCACCTCCCGCACAGAGTGCTCGGAACCCAGGAAGACGGCGCCTCTTCAAGTCGGGAAAGCAATGCGCCTGCGCAAAGGCTCTGACGTCTGCGCTTCCAACGCTCGGGCTTCTCACAGACTCCAACCCCCAGAAGTCTCAGTGGTCGGCGCGCTCCAATATGAAATTCTGCGCAAGCGCATGCTTCTGGGAAAGGGGCTGACGGCTCTAAAGTGAGTCGGTCACAGCGTTCCGGTTGCTGTGGCCTGGTGAGGGAACGTTTGTGGATGTAGGGGAGACTTATAGGAGGGCCCTGGAAGTACTGCCTACGTGTGATGTCGCGTCCCTCCAGTCCTCCGATGGAAGGGCCCTCGGAAGGAAATGTGTCTGATCTTTGGGGCCGGTCCCTACCCTTGGTTTTCACCGCCGGAAGACCGAGAGCGACGAGTCTCCCGGCGCTTGGAAGAGGCTTTTTTCTGCTTCAGCTTGTCCACTTTCAGGGATTTGGTTCCGAAATTTGGGTCGGAGAAACGCAGAATTTTGTTCTAGGACGAGGCTGGGCCTGAGGCAGTGTATGTGCACATTTTGCGCCGGAAGAGGAGAGCCCAGGATACACGTCTGTTTAACTGGGCAGCCGGCAGACTTCGACGGTTTGAGCGCACACCAGCCTGCCTGCCTTGGTACTGCTGGAAGGGCGCTAGTTGGAGACATCGTAGGGATTCGCATCCTTGGCTGCATGTCGGAATCACCTGAAGAGCTTTGGACACATTGATACGTGGGGTCCACTCTGAGGAGAGAGAGTTTACAAAGATCTTCAGGTGATTCTAATGTGCTGCTAAAGCTAAGAACCCCCGAGCTAGAGCTTCAGAGAACGCTGTAGATTACAAGAATATGATAAAATACTACTTCGGGAACAAGTCTACACTTCCACTCAAAAAACCTAGAATGCCTACCATAGGCAAGGCATTGCTACAAATATAAATAAGACACAGTTACTTCCCCAGACGATCTCACGGTCCAAAAGAAAAACCAGAATGTAAAAGCATTACAACACAGTGCAGTATGTTCTATATGTCACATTGGAGACACTGGGGGGGGGGGGGGGCGCGGGTACAACCAGGAAGCAATTAACTATGGCTGAGAAAGTTAGGAAAGGCCTATAAAAGTTACAGTCCTATAACTGGTCCATTTGAAAAAGAATACTTACTTTATTAAGAAGAAAGAAGGGGCGCCTGGGTGGCTCAGTTGGTTAAGCTTTGGACTCTTGATCTGGGCTCAGGTCATGATCTCAGGGTCCTGAGATCAAACCCCAAGTTGGGCTCTGTGATCAGAGAATCTGCTTGGGATTCTCTCCCTCTGCTGCCCCCAAATAAATAAAGAAAATCTTTTCAAAAAGTGCAATCTATGCAGAGTGAATAGCACCTGCAAAGATATAGACTAGGAGGTAAAAGTGCAAAAAATTAGTAGCAAGATGAGTGGCCAGTAGGTATTCAGGGGCTGACAACCATAATGTGGGGCTGGACTGGGGACAGTTTTGTACTGTAGTAATGGTTTGGACCTTCCAGGATTAGGACTTGATTGAAGTCATGATGTATAAGACAAATATTTTCTTGCTGTTCCCTCCTGTGTGATGTTGTTGTTAATTTATTTAGCCTTATACTGAGGGTGGAAACTGCATATGATCAGAAGCTGGTGATGGGGTGGGAGGGAAATTATTCAGGCACAACTTCACACTACCTGAAAAAACTGCTGCTTTTAATACCCAGGTCTGATTCCAGATTAGAATGGCTTTCTACTTCTACATTTTTTTGTAATACCTTCTTTCAAAACGACCACCGTCGGGGCATCTTTAGTCCACCCTCAATGACTGCATATTCCTGAGCCCTAATTGTGAACAGGTTTCCGTTTGTGCTGTACTGTGGGGCTCTCAACCCAGGAAAGTTGGAGGTTGTGTGATGATGGATGCCTGAGCACATAGGGGACCTGTAGAAAAATCTGTGCTTCAGTTCTGCCTTTCAAAAGCACCTTCACATTTTTGTTTTTTATAATTAGCTTAAAATAGGGTAAGCCATCTCCTTCAGGCTAATTTGATTTAAAGATGCTCTTGTTACCTGCTCTTCCTCTGGGTAAACTAAGTTTTTAAATATTGTTCCTAAAATCTGATGTTTCCCGTTTTTTTCTCTCCATCTTCCATGGTAATAGAATTTTAGCTGGGCATATGTTTAAAGAGTACATTTCTCTGCAGCTAGATATGGTCAAGTGTTCCGGTAAATAGGATGTAAATGGATGTGCTGTATAGCTCCTTAGAACAGCCTTCCTTACAGGACAGCTGGAGTCAGGAGTACAAAGGAATGAACTATTGATCCCCATGACGACACAGATGAACCTCAAGGGTTTTATGCTGAGTGATAGGAGCCACTCTCAAAAGGCTACATACTATATAATCCTGTTTATATGACATTCTGGAAAAGGCAAAACTATGGGGACAGAACAGTGGCCACACTGGGTTGGAATGGGAGAAATGTTTGACTACAAAGGAGCAGCAAGAGGGAATGTTGGGGGTAATGCACAAACTTATCAGGTTGCTGGGAACCAGAGCTACCCTAACAGTAGTTGACATCAAGTAGCACATGAGAGCACTCTGGAAAAGGGGACATCCATGTTAAGCTATTGATTAACTCTCGTGGGTAACAAATGTGCATTGTGACATGGGCCTCTGGATCACGCTCTGTCCTGAATTTAAGAGGACCGAAATTTCAGACACTGTAGCAGGGCAATGCCAAAAGGCACATCAGGGACAGATGGCGCCCCTCAAGATAATCTGAAGCAGTTCCATTTCTATCTTGTTGTGCCAAGTCACAAATGAGATGACATTTTTTTTTCTCATTTGTCCATCCCTTCACCCTCTTGGTTCCAGAGCACAGAAGAGAACAGAAATTCCTGGGCCAACCACGGTTCCCTGGCAGCACCCCGGACCCCTGCCGGCCCCATCCCCACCCTAGAGGAAGAGGGCTTGCTTGCTGGACACTTGCTGTGCCATCCTGGCCATGTGTGCCACCGTGAGTGCTGGCAAAAAGTGACACAGAGACTGAAAAAGCAAGAGAGGAAAATGGCGGGTTTTTTTGCCCGACTTAATGGGTTGTCCCTGAACCCCTAGATAGGGTCTATACCCCCCTCCCCCAGTCCTCACAAGTCCCCTCTCTGGCTGAGGACTGCTTCCTGAGAGCCATCGATTTAATATTCAGACCATTTGTATATTTCTTTTAGGTCCTTAATGATATTCGTTTCTGGAGAAGGAATCCATAGTCGTTTCTTCGTTGACCCTTTGCAGAACTCAGAACTTGGAGCAGTGGGAGGAAGGCGGAGAGGCACAGGCACGGGACGGCCTGTAGAATAGCAGTTAGTAGCTAGCAATGAGCCATCTGTATCTCCTGGGCACTCTGTAAGAGATATGCCCAGAGAGTCCCCTGGAAAACCTTATTCAGCAGATTCAGGGTAGGGCCCAGGCTTTTCTTTTTAACAAATTTCCAGTGGCTTCTGGTTGGACATCCCCAAACCGGGCTATCGAGCCTAAGATGGAAGTTGCTCCCAGTTCCCAGACGGTGGTGAGAGCATGGGAAACCCTCAACCCTGGTCAGTGGGGTACAGTGCCATTACCAGGGCACTACCGGCCCGCACGCCCAAGATCGCTCGCTCCAGCCCCCAAGGCGCAGGCGCCACTCGCCCCGCCCCGCGGATCCGCCCCGCCCCGCGGACCCGCCCCGGACGCTCGCTTGTTTGACCCCCGCGCAGCGGCCCGTCTGCGCAGGCTCGGGACGGGTCTTGGCTCAGGGGTTGGGGCAGGGGTGGGCTTTACTCTTTGTGGGTTCGGAGACTTCGGGTGCGCAGGCATTTCCCGAGCATCGCGCCCCAGCCTGTGACAGAATTGGAAGTGTTCCTCTGCCTGCTCGCCTGCGAGGGGTTAGTGGGGTCTGGAGCTAGGGGACAGAGTTGCAGGGCCGGCCCGTGTCCCTGTGAGGCTTTCTCCCGAATCCTTGCTGTCTTAGGGCCGCGGAGGCGCACTGGCCACCGAGGTCGCAGGCGTGGCTACGACCGTACCTTCTGGTGGTGTAGTCGTCACTGTGGGTGTGGGTCTGCGTGGGAACTGGGTTCCAGAGCCTGGTCCCGAGAAGGGCGGCGGAGCGGAGCCAGTGCGCCCAGGCCGGGCTCGTGTGGGGTCTGAAAGCGCGCCTGAAAGCGGGGGAACCGCCCCGCCCGGGGCGGCAGCGCGGGGCCGGAGGCCGGGAGGCCGGGTTCGATAGCCCTGCTCTGAGCCCTGCGGGTTGGCTGGGCGTCACCGCGAGGAGTGGGATGACCGATGTCACCCAGCTTACTCCCTGCTCCCTGAACCGTAGGGAGGATCGCAGGGCTGCGGCCGCAGGACAGAGATTTGGACCTAGTGAAAGGACGTCGCCCCTTAGTCCCAGCTATGGACTCCACAGCATCAGGTTTGGCTCTCGAGGGTGCAGAGGGCCAGAAGCCCTTCTGGGGAGTTAGTAGTGGGCCGAGGAGGAGGACGACCCTAGGAAGAAGCTGGGGAATCCACTGATGGGGGAGAGCTTACAACCGTCTTCCCTGTGGCATTTCCTAATTTGCCAGGCCCAGGAGCATGAAGTATCAGTGTCCAGACACCGTGGTAGAAGTGGACGGGATGGCCACGGAAGACTTCCCAAAGGCCAGAGGAGAGCGGGGTGGGCCAGAAATGATCTCTTCCTGTGTGGGAGGGAGAGGGTAAACAATAAACAAGTCTGTGGGGGGAGTGGCCCCTGGCCAGAGATCAGAGGGCGCCGGGGCCATTTAGAGCCTTGCCACCAATTCTTTTATTGCTTCAGTAACTAATAAAATTTCCTCTAGCTCGTCTAGCTCAACTGGACATGGGGGCATCTCCTGTAGCCACCCTTTCACTAGCGTTTGGAAGGAGGCAATCCAGGTGACCCAGGAGGTTTTAAGCCATTCCTTTGTAAATTTAGAATCTCCTGCCCTTCCCCAGTAGGCATTTTAATTTGACTTTTCACTCTTCAGTACAAATGCTCAAGGTCACAAGACTGGCCAATGGCAGAACTGGGCCAAATCTCTGGGACTACCACCCCCTCTGTATTCCTTTATGCCTTGTGTTCTATAGACCATCGGCACAGGTATCACCTCGAAACTCTTTAGAAATGCAGGCTCTCACGCCCTACCCTACATCCACTGAATCAGAGTCTGTTTAACTAGATCCTCAGGAATCCATACACATATTAAAGTTTGAGAAGTTCTGACATACACTAAACCACGCTGCTTGCCACTTCCATGCTTTTGTTGTTGTTGTTAGCTATAACCACTCCTCTGGTATGGTTAGGGTTAGTTTTTTGTTTTTAAAACAAACTTTAAAAACAGTAAGGTACAAAACCCTATCATAGAGGGACTTGCAAAGTATGCTTGCAGAGACCTAACGATGCTTGGGAACTTCTCAGGAAGAACTGACCTTTGAGCTGGCTTCCCAAGGATGAGAGGAAAGGTGTGACTTCTTTCCCTTAAAGTCTATATCCCTCTGTGGCCTTGCCCTGGGCTTTGTTTTATATTCTTCACATGTCTTATACTTCAGGCTAGATTTAAAGTTCCTTGAAAGTCTTTTCCATGTTTATATTTTTAAAAGGCCTCGAAAGACCTATATATTGGATGCCCAGTAAATAACTGTTCAGTGGAGTGACCAGGCTATGGTGGTACTTAAGTTACCTGCAAACTGCTGTGGCCTTTGGACAGGAAGGGAGGGGGTTGTGCACTTCTCTCTTCTGTGGGATAGCTAGAGGCTGCCGCTCAGCTCCCTTTGATCCAGCTCTGTCCCCAGAACCATGGAAGTGACACACTGACTCTTCAGGGATCTCCAGCGTGGGGAGTCTGGGAGTGGCAAAGGCATGGGGTTAGCCTTCCTTATGGCTCCTTTTACCTTCCTAGTTCTCCCTTCTCAGGACCCTGCTCTTCCTCCAGAGAGATACCCAGGAGAAAAGGGAACAGCCAGTTTATTCCTGAAAGCCAGGCCCCAGGTGAGTTGAGGTTCTCTTCGTTTTTCCTCAAATGACTGAACTACGGATGTCTTTGCCCCCTCTTCTCTGGAGCCTCTGTTCAACGCCAAAGGGAACTGACCCCAGTTCCTGCTCTGCAGGAGGCTGAGCCCATCAAGTGGATGCTGGCCTCCTTGCCCCTTTCCAGGGCCCTCTCCTCTCTGCTCCGTATGTACTCACTCAGATCCTCTGGTTTATTTTTGTCATGAGCCCTGCAGTGAGTACCAAGTAATGTGAGAGAGCCCTGGCCTTGAAAGAGTGTCACTACCACAGAAGGGAGAGGATTGTGGTACCCAGGATGCAGCCCAGTCACAGTGAGGATGTGCATAATTTAATGACGATGGGAGTGGCACAGATAGGCCTTTCCTTCAAGGTTTCGTAAAAGGAAAATCAGCCTGTGCTGGAGAGGTTGGGTAAGGCTCATGGAGAAGAGGGGGCAAGGAGGTTCTGAGGGTATGGACAGGTGGGGAGGCCATTTGAGGCTATGTCCCTATTCAAACGTTATCTTCCTGGAGTAGTGAGGAGACAGACTTAACTCATTACTTCCTGGCTGGAAGACTCACCTAACTTCTCTGTGCATTGGTTTTGCCAACTGTAAAATGAGGATGGTAATCATGTTAATGATAATGATGAAAGTAGTAATAGCCATTATGTACTGAGAACCAAATATGTATCAGGAACTATTGCACACCATTTACCTAAACTAACTCTTTCATCTTTCAAACATTCTCATTTTGAAGGATGGCAGCTGAGGCACAGAGAGGCAACTGAGAAAGCCAAGGCACAGAGAGATAAAGTAACTTGTTCATGGTTATCTAGCTCATAAGGAGGGCATCCTAGTTTCAGATCCGGGTTGTCTGGCTCTAAGATCTTAACCACTCAATAATGCAACTACCTCATATCGTTGCTGGAGTCTTCTGGCAAATGGTAACTGCTTAGTCCTTGTCAGCTTCAGTTGTAATGGGGGTAGAGGGGGTAATGGTGACTGACTCCAGAAGTGGATTCAAGTTTGGCTGTAGTAGGCTGGAGAACCAAGTGGAGGGCTGTGGGTGCCAGCCTGCATTGTTTCCTAGCATGGATGCCAAGATGGTAGCATCTTGATACTACCTAGACGATAGTTTCATTTATTCTAGCTTAATGATAGACATTGTGTTTAATTTTCTAGCCACTAAGGAAAACCCCCACCAGTAGGAAAGTCTCACAAATAACTAGTAGAGTAATAAATAGAGTTTAAACCTCTTTGGCCTTTATGTACACATTCAGAGGTGCATCAGAGAGCTTAATGTAGTTATGCTGTGGTAACAATGGCCTGTAGATCTCAGTGGCTCATAGTAACAAAGGTGTATTTCTTCTCTGTTACACAGCAGTGGTGGACTGGCTGTGACTGGTCCACACCCTCTTTGCTCTGGGATTCAGGCTGAAAGATAGTCCTGCTCTGGGATGTGTTATGTGGCAAGGAAAAGTGCAGTGTCAGAACCAGGAGATAGTTATTCTGGCTTCTGCTCAGAAAGGACATGTGTTGCTTCTGCCCACAATCCATTGGCCAAAGGAAGTCATGTGGCCAAGCCTAATGTCAGTGAGGTGGGAAACAGAAGCCTCCCATAGTGAGGGGTGCTAGGGGAGGGGCAGTGAATATTTAAGTCTACCGTTTTCTTAGAAATATTCGCTTCCCTCCCTCCACACAAATTTCCCAAGAGATAAACCAAAAACTCTGTTTAGTTACCTAGTAGGAACAACAAGGTCAAAGTCCTGGATGGGGTGATGACCTCAGCATCAGGTCTGGATGTTTCTCCTCTGGATCTAGAGACCTATGAACTAAAAGGACAAATTGCCTGAATCCATATATCCTATGTACAGTGGAACAGTGGAGACAGGATGACCACAATAAGCACCCCTATTCAGAACAGGGAAGCATGAGAGGAGCCCAGCAGTCTCAGGTCCCTAACAGCTATGAAATTCCACTTGGCAGACTTGGTGAGAACCACTGATTTTGGGACTGGGAAGTCTTTTGGTTATGTCCTGGTTCTGCTCCCTGGGTGGAGCTCTTCAGTCCCTCATTTTCCTTAGCTCTTGGCTCTTCCCCCCAAGTTCCTTTTGCAGTATCCTCCTTGGTCACATAGGAAATGACACTGGAGAATAAACTCACTTGAGGGCTAAGCAGCTTTTTCATCCTGAGTAGGTTGATGGCTCGAGGATTTTTTTCAAGCGTTGGACGTTCAATGTAACTCTCAAAATGTAAAATATTTGTTTTCTGTCACTTCATGTGTCAACAGTTCTGCCCACAGTTCTCTTTTAAATATGCCCCTCTCTTTAGGCTTAATTGTGGAGCTTTGGGGGTTTTCTCAGGACAGCCATTCTTTTAGTCACTAAGCAATTCAGTTGCCCTGAAAGATTTACGGGGAGCCATCTGAAATTATTCAGAGGTTTAAACAAAAGGTTTGATGATCACACATGATTTGGTCCTTCCCTTAGGTTGAGTTTTAATCATCCTTTATCATGCAGAAGACTTATCTATATTGTCTTTGACCAACTAGAAACGAGAATTGGTTAAATCACTAACTCAGCAAGTCCTGGAATTTCTGGACACTTTCTTTTGCCTTCCATTTTTATTTTGCAAACTGGTAAACTCTTAGGTTCATTTTTTTTCTTGTAATATGTTGTCAAATTCTGCCAATAACAACCAACTCACACTACTGATGTTCTAGCCTCTTCTCATAACATCACAAGTTCATGCTTACATTGTTCATCTTTCCAGTTATTGCAGACAACAGTTTTAGCACACAGTTCACCACCAAATTATGTGGGTTGCCATCTCACCAATAAGTTTCTTTACTACCCAGCCCTGAGGCCAAAGTCACATACTTTAGGCTTTTTGTTATGGCAGAACCCTACATTAAGTACCAGTTTTTTAATGAGTTAGTTTAGGCTAGTTATGCTGTAATGACAACAGCAAACCCTCAAAGACTTATATTAACAAAGGTTTACATCTTGCCTGCATTACAGGTTTTACATTCTATTTGCAAAAGCAGATTATTTGACTACACCTGGGTCAGTGGGGCAGGGAACTCAATCCTGTAGGGGGAGCCAGTGAATATTCTGAACAAATAATGTAATCTATTATGAGAGGTTACTATAGTAGTGAGTTTTCCATATTTGATTATTTTGGACTGACGTTCATGTTAGTGTAAAATTTTATTTTGACTTATTTTATGGAATCAGTGCCTAAATGGATTTGATTTCTAAACATATTTTGGGAAAAGTAACAGTTTATACTGTCTTCATTTATCTGCATTTTAGTTCATGGTACGTGGATTATTGTACAGTGTAAGTCAAATGGGTGGTGTTCTAATTGCTGTTATAGAGGATGACAGCATAGTCCTGGCTGGGACCCACAGAATTGTTGTACCTTGTGGGGACCTGGGATTCAGGGTCTCACTGTCAGTTTTGCACATTCGGGAACTGAGTGAGTAGGAACTGAAAACTGATTAGGGTATGGGGGAGAGGATTCTTGGTAATCAAACTCACAAAAGACTTACTGATTTATTATAAGGCCACTTGATATACTTTCACTGAACTGTGTGGTTGTGGTGATAAATTATTATAAATCCCAAATTATTTGATTTGGACTTAGTTAAAACTTTCTTTAAAATCATAGGCCACAAGTTTCAAAAACAGTTGGAGACTGTTGATACTAGTGAATTTGAGAATGCAAAACAGGGGCCTCTGGGTGGCATAGCTGGTTAAGCGTCTGACTCTTGGTTTGGGCTCAGGTCATGATCTCGGTCTGGGGATTGAGCCCTATGTCAGGCTCCATGCTCAGTGAGGAGTCTGCTGGAGTTTCTGTCTCCCTCCTTGCCCCCCCCCAATTCACTCACACTCCTCGCTCTCTAATAAGTAAGTAAATCTTAAAAAAAAAAAAGACTGTAAAACATATTAGTCTGTTACTTCTGGTTGATTCTAATTAAATGCAACTAAACTGAGAGTAAAACCTGTTGAAAATGGAGGAAATGGATTGCACTTATCACCCTTACCTAACCAGAATGTCTCTGTCGGCCTGATTCTCTTGAGATCCTTATATTAACAAGCAGTGTGATACTGACAGAAGTGGGCTTTGGGTAGGATACCAAGTAGTAAGGATAATACAATCCCTGGAGCAGCTTAAGATATTTTGGGGATGACACAACCCCAAACTGGGCATTGGGATAGCTAGGAACTCTTGGAATCCCTTCTGTATCCTAAGGTTCTACTAAGAGATCCACCGACTCTTCTCCTCAGGGCTGTTAGTGTGCTCCCTAAGGGTACAAGAGTGTGCTCCCTAACGGTACAAGAGTGTCTTCTGTGTTTCAGGATCTGATGACATTCGAGGATGTAGCTGTGGAACTCACCCAGTGGGAGTGGGGGCAGCTGGACCCTGCTCAGCAGGACCTATACAGGGAAGTGATGCTGGAGAACTTCAAGAACCTGGCCTCTCTGGGTGAGCTCAGCTCCTCCAAATCCCAAAGCCTGCCTGTCAGGCCTGCCATCTTTATTTCATTGGTGTTTAAAAGCTTGGGGTTTCTAGGCCTGTTCACTGAGTTTTGCCCTGGGATTATGGAATCAGACAGTTACATTGTCTTTGAGGTTCTCATTCCTAGGAAAAGTCCTGCTCCATATGAAATTGTAATAAGAAGTTTCATGATTCTGCTTCTGATATTTTACAATGCCTGTTCTTTGGAGACTCTCCACACCTACAGTCTGGTCTCCCCCAGAAAGACCTAGGGCCAAAGCCTTGGCCTCTAACATACACAGACATGATCCTTTTCTTTCTCTGCCATCAGGGCTTCCAGTATCTAAACCATATGTGATCACCCAGCTGGAGGAAGGGAAAGAGCCCTGTGTGTTAGATGGAGAAATCTCAACAGGTGAGTGAGTGAGACCTAAGCAGGATCACATGTAATAAGGACCAGCCATGGGTGAGAAATTGCCCTGAACCCTTGGTCACAGGGCTCTCCTTTGAGAACGTGAGGCCACTTGTCAGGAGTCCTCCACTGTAGTATTTGAATACTTTTAGGCTTTTGTAATTATATCTGGTGTCAGAAGAAGAGATGCTCATTTCTTCTCTAGCATTTATGCTTTCTTTGGTACCCATCTCTGCCCACCCCTTCTGGGTTCTTGGTGCCACTCAGCATCACTAGATGTCATATGGTTAATGTTGGATGGAATCTAAGGATTGACAGTTGTAAATGGCCAGGCTATCCTACATCAGCACCGTTAAGAGAGTTAGTGAGAGATCAAACAGTAGACTAGCCTCGAAATTAAAGGGTTACAGGCAAGGACAGACAGATGGATGTCAAGAAGGTCAAGGTGAAGACACTTCAAGCTTGATTAAGCTGAGCTTCAGCAGAGGTGGTTCCAGGGACAAAGATTAGTCCTTGCTGTCTGTTGATGTCATCTCTTTGAGACCACGTATTCCTAGGTAACTGGAGAGTACCTAACAGGCCTCAACTCTTGGAGCAGAGTTCTGGACTCAAAGCTCTCCTGCCTACCACGTGTAGCCCAGGCACAGTGGAGGAAGGTGACAGTCTGTGCCAATGTCCATCTCTGAGGAAGAATCATAGCCCTGGGTCATAGGTGAATCTCAGGAAATCAGTGCTCCAATCCTGACAGCACAGGCTGGGCCTCATTAAAGGAGACTAGAATAGAGGACAAAGAGGGAAGTTGCTGATCTCAGCTATATTTTCTTGATCTTTTTCCTTCTAGAATGGAGGAAGGGTGTGACCTCTGGATCTAGTATTAAGATAAATGTCTGTTGACAGTGCTCTACAAACATGGCTGTGTTTCAGGATCTCTCAGGGAGCTTGTTAAACATCCAGATCTCCAGGGGTCACATAAGACCTACTGACTCAGAATCTGGCTTTTGGGAATACTGGCATCACTAATCGTTTACCTCTTCAGAACTGTTATTATTATTGTGTTAGTTATCTATTGTTGCTGAAGCAAACTAATACAAGCTTAATGACTTTAAACAACACAAGTCTATTAATAGTTCATAGGTCAGAAGTCTGGCATGGGTCTCACAAAAGATGTCAGGAGAGGTGTGTTCCTTTCTGGAGTGGCTAGGGGAGAATCTTTGAATTGTTGGCAGAACCAATTCTTGCAGTTGTGAAACCGAGATCCTTGTTTTCTTGCTGGCTATCAACTGAGGAATGTTTCCAGCTTCTAGAGACTGCTACATTCCTTGGCTCATTGTGCCCTTCCTCCACCTTCAGAGCCAGAAATGGTGGGTTGAGTCCTTCTCACACCACATCTCTCTGACCCAGCCAGGAAATGTTCTCTGATTTTAAGGACTTACATGATTAGATTGGGCCCATTTGAATAATCCAAGATAATCTCCCCATCTAAAGGTCTGGGCCCTTAATCATATCCGCAAAGTCCCTTTTGCCATATAAGGTAACATATTTACAAGTTCTTGGGATTAGGGCATGGATGTCTTTGGGGGAGAATTATTCTGCCTATCATAATTATATACAGTAATATATTACTGAGGTGCTGAGGGGACTTTGTGGAGGACATCTTCCTACCCTCTTCTCATCTTTGTGATCTTTGGACTCACCTTGTGTACTGGAATCCAAATACTATTTTTTCAGGTTTTCCTAATCTCCATTCACTTGCTTATCACTTCTTGATAACTCCAAAACCTTCTTCGGATATACACTATACTTGAAAGAAACTGTACACATCTCAGATATTATTTTAAAGCTTCATTATCTTACATCCATTATAAGACTTTACTTCTTCTGGGCACATGGAACAGTTAATACTAGAATAACTTTTTTTTTCCCCCTCAGACTGGGAGAAAAGGCCTAAAGCCAAGGAATCAATACTAAATCAGGGAATTTCCAAAGAAGAATTACTCCAGATAGTATCAGTGGAAAAACACATCAGAGATGAACTCTGCTTCTGCAAATTGAAAGCAACCTGTGGTTGTGATGACGAATTAGAGATACATCCAAAAAACCAGGAGAGATACCTGAACGAAATGTCAATCACTCATAAATGCACCACCCTTAAGACAGATCATAAACAGAGTGACTTTGGGAGAAGTTTAGGCTTAACATCAGTTCTTGTTAACCAACACAGTGTTCCTACAGGAGAAGGATCCCATAAATGTGATACAGAATTCAGACAGACTTCAGGGAGAAATAACTCCCAGAGAACCCATCCAGGGAAGAAAACTTGTAAATGTAATGAATGTGGGAAGTCTTTCCATTTCCAGTCAGAACTTAGGCGCCATCAGAGATGTCACACTGGAGAAAAGCCCTATGAATGCACTGAATGTGGAAGAGCCTTTGGTCATATTTCATCCCTTATTAAACATCAGAGAACTCATACTGGAGAAAAGCCCTATGAATGCAGCGAATGTGGGAGAGCCTTCAGCCAGAGTTCATCTCTTGTTTTACATTATAGATTTCATACTGGAGAGAAACCCTACAAATGTAATGAATGTGGAAGAGCCTTTGGTCATACTTCGTCTCTTATTAAACATCAGAGAACTCATACTGGAGAAAAGCCCTATGAATGCAGGGAATGTGGGAGAACCTTCAGCCAGAGTTCGTCTCTCATCGTACATTATAGATTTCATACTGGAGAGAAACCTTACAAATGTAATAAATGTGGGAGAGCCTTCAGCCAGAGTTCATCTCTCACTCAACATTATAGATTTCATACTGGAGAGAAGCCCTACAAGTGTAATGAATGTGGGAGAGCCTTTGCTCATACTGCATCCCTTATTAAACATCAGAAAAGTCATGCTGGGAAGAAAGCTGTATGAATTCAGTGACTGGTGGAAGGCTTTCAGTTGGAGTACACACAGTATTCACATGACACACACTGGAGAGAGATCCTGTGTGTCATGTGTAATGTGTGTGGGAAGACTTTTGGTTGGAAGACCTCTATCTTAATTCAACACCAGACAGTACATACTAAAGGGAAGCTCTATCGATGTCAAGAAAGAAGGTAGGCTTTCAGTCACACCTCGCCCCTTATCAAACACCAGAAAATCCATATTAGTGAGAAACCAAGTAAATGTGATTGATTTGGAAAGGCTTTTGTCAGAGGACACACAGTATTCAACATCAGACAGTTCCTACTGGCAAAAAGCCTAATCAATGCAATGAGTATGACACAGCCTTCAGTCACATACTGTTCAGTAAGTAATAAATAATAAATAAATAAATAAATAAATAAATAAATAAGTAAATCGCAGATAACTCAAGTGTGGTAAAAGCCATCTGTAATACTTCTTCCCTTACTAAGCACCAAGAACACATATAAAAGAGAAGCCCTTTGAAAGCAGTAAATGTGGGAAGGCCTTCTATTAGAGCTCATCTCTTAATAAACATCAGAGAATTTATTCTTGAGAAAAACACTATGGAAATAGTGAATGTGGGAGAGCCTTCAGCCAAACCTCTTTCCTTTATAAACATCAGTGAACTCACCCTGCCAGTTAGAAACCCTGGGAATGTAATGCATATGGAAAAGCCTCTGGCCGATGTTCCACCCATTCTGCACATCAGAGAATATGTAGTATAGTGACTTTTTGAATTTGGTGAAACTGGGAAAACCCATAGTATAGTTCAGGCCTCAGCAGACATTAAGGCTTCACTCCAAAGAGAAACCATGGGAACTTAACGAACATGGGGAAAGTTCCTTTCAGATTTGAGATTCATAAAACAAGAGCTGAAAGGAATCTGAGAAATCAACAAGTCTGGTGATTTTCTACCTAGTGGGGGCTCTCTATAACTGCACTGTGCTTTGCCTCCCTCTCCTGTTACTGATGGAAGCAGAAGTGTTACTGCGTGGGTGAAGAGAATGGAAGCTGAGTGAGGTGGAGAGCCACTACTGATTTAGCCGGACCCTACCTTAGGGCTAAGGAAGCTAATCTGAAAATGCCATGCGCTGGGCTGGGCCTCTTTTCCTTCTGGTTCACAGCTGTGGTTTTGAGATTGAGAGACTGAAGGTCTTCCTGTACAAAATCCCCATGCACTGCATGTTACCTCTCTCTAAGAGGCAATGGAGTGGTATTTTTAAAGTTTGAGCAAAAAGCAAATTTTATTAGATCTTTATGCTACAAGATTTGGGATTTTTGAAATAAAATCTTTTTAAACATTAAAATCATTAAAGTGTGGGTACTGTGTAAAAAAAATCAAAACTTCAAAAACATTATTCTAAGTGAAAGCCAGATGTCAGGCACTATTCCATTTATAGGGAATGTCCAGAAATGGCAAATCCTCAGAGGCAAAGTAGATCAGTTGTTGCCTGGTACCAGGAGAGGCAATGGGAGTAAATGCAAATGTTACAAGGAAGCTTATTGGGGTGACATAAATGTCCTAAAACTGGGTTATGGTGATGGTTGAACAATTTGGTAAATTTACTAAAAATTATTGAATTGTGCACACAAAGTGGGTGAAATTTATAGTACATAAATCATACCTCAGTAAAGTTGTTTTTAAAAAATATCAAATATACAGATATACCAACTATTGCTAAACTACTCTTCCTATCTTGTCTGTTACTTCAAGCCATCTGTGTGTCTTTATTTTCTGTAATAGTTTTTTTTTTAAGATTTTATTTTTTATTTATTTGACAGAGAGAGAGACAGCCAGTGAGAGAGGGAACACAGCAGGGAGTGGGAGAGGAAGAAGCAGGCTACCAACGAGCAGGGAGCCTGATGTGGGGCTCGATCTCATAACGCTGGGATCACGCCCTGAGCTAAAGGCAGACGCTTAACCGCTGTGCCACCCAGGCGTCCCTATTTTCTGTAATAGCTAACCCTAAGCTTACTGGATCTCAAGTTCATGTCATGATGCATCTGAAATTTACGTGAAGAAGCCAGGAGTAGGAGATGGCAGAGAGAAGAGTCTTGACTAAAAATATTGTCTTATATTAAAGACAGTCCTTCAAGCATTTTAAGTCCAGATGAGAAGCTGAGCCTAGATTTTAGGGAATCAGTTCAAAGTGGGTCCATGCAGACAGGCAGAATCTAGGGGTCCAACAGATTGGCTAAGGCAGAGGGGTGCAGGCAGACAGGATGAACAGGAGGCATCTGGACAATTGAGATCAGAATGCCAGTTTACGAACCTAGAAATCATGGGAATTTCTTTCCAGAAAGCCAAAGTGCACAGGAGAGAAACAGCAAATTTATTACATTAGTAATAGCATAGTTTGTTCTGTCTTACCTTTCCCCCCAGTGTCCTTTTCTAACCCCCAGCCTAAGTCACTTTATATACCTGGATACCTGCAACTTTGTAGCTGGTCTTTGCTTAACATCTGTCTCTCTGGTGTATCTTTGCCATGGTAACCATTCTTATCAGTCTGTACCCACTGCCCTGTCTGAAAGCCTTTGTACTGCCTACAAAATAAATCCTCACTCCTCAGTTTGGCATTTAATGCCCTCTCCACTCTGCCTTAACCTCCTGCTGCTCCTGACAAGAATTTCTATTATAGACATACTAATTTGCAGGCAACCTTCACACTCCCCTGCCTGTTCCACCAGCCTGGAGTGCCCTCTCCACTTCTCTAAAGCCTAATAATTAGAACCCTGTTCAAATACCCTGTCATCAGGGAAGAATTCTCTTGAACACTGATGTGAAGTCATATCTTACTGATTTGCAATTGTAAAAGCATTTGTGTTTGCTTAAGGTGTTTTTTTTTTTTAAGATTTTATTTATTTATTTGACACAGACAGAGACAGCCAGCGAGAGAGGGAACACAAGCAGGGTAAGTGGGAGAGGAAGAAGCAGGCTCATAGCGGAGGAGCCTGATGTGGGGCTCGATCCCTTAACACCGGGATCACGCCCTGAGCCGAAGGCAGACGCCCAACTGCTGTGCCACCCAGGCGCCCCTGCTTAAGGTTTTTAATAATGAAAGCTGTCTTGGGATGGTTCTTATTACTGTCTTGATCTCTATAAATCATTTGTTTATCAGCTTGCCACTTTGTTGTCTCCTGAACCAGATTATCAGCTGCTTCAGATAATTTCTCATACTTCCTCTCAGAAATGAGCAGACTGTAGGTGCTTACTAACCATGTCTTAATTTGAAAAACTTGTATTGCCCTCATTTTCTCACTGCTTCTGACTTCACACTTTTTTAAAAAATATTTTACTGTACAGATATACCACATTTTTAAAAAATAATATTTATTTAAGTAATCTCTGTAACCCAGCATGGAGCCTGAACTCACGACCCCAAGATCAAGAGTTGCATGCTCTTTCTTCCGACTGAGCCAGCCAGGCGCCCCCAACTTCACACTTCTGTACTAGATGAAAAACTTTCCTTCTAGAAAACTACCAATTAAATATTTTCTTAGAAAAATATAATGTTGCTTCATGTAATTATTTTTCAAATTCAAATATAGATTGGCACTGTTCCATCTTTTGAGGGTGGGTTGGTATGTGTGTACAGAAAACCTCATTGCTATTTTACTTTGTAGCACTACAATGACTTCTTATATCAACGACACAGAATTGGGCCGAACTCCACAGGTTAAAGATACAGTACCTTACGAGACTGCTCTCATTTCAGACACCAGCCACAAATTTGGCGGTCCCTAGACTACTCTTCTGACCAGCTGGCTAAAAATTTGAGAGTTCCCTCTACTCCTTCAGGTTTGATAATTCTCTAGAGCAAATCTCAGAACTCAGGAAAGGGCTATATTTATTATGATAACTTTATTATAGCAAAAAGATACAAATCAAAATCAGCCTAAGAAGAGGCACATAGGTTGAGGTCCGAGAGCATCTCAAATGTGAGGCTTTCATCTTCCCCAGGAACACATCACCTGCTGGCATATCAATGTGTAACTATGCAGAGTACTGTCAACTAGGGAAGCTCACCTGAGCTTCACAGTCCAAAGTTTTCACTGGGGTCTCATTATGTTGTCATGGTTGGTTGACCACAGAATTGAACTCAAATCTCCAGATGGCTCGAAGTCCCAACCCTCTGATCACAAGATTGGTCTTTCTGACTTGGCCAGCCCCTATCCTGAATCATCTACTTAGCATAAACCAGGGGCAACCAAGAGTCTTCTTCTTCTTCTTCTTTTTTTTTTTAAAGATTTTATTCATTTATTTGTCAGAGAGAGAGCACAGCAAGGGGAGGGGCAGGCAGAGGAGGAGCAGGCTCCCTGCTAAGCAAGGAACCTGATGCGGGACTCGATCCCAGGACCCTGGGATCATGGCCTGAGCTGAAGGCAGATGCCTAACTGACTGAGCCACCCAGGTACCCCAAAAGTCATCTCATTAGCATGAACTATCAGGTGTGGTCCCAGAGACCCACTATGTATAACAAAGACACTCATCACTCAGGAAGTTCCACTGATTTAGGGGTTACCTCTCAGGAATCAAGGACAAAGACCAGCCAAGTTCTTTATGACAGAAGCACACACTCAAGTCAATGTGAAAATGCTTCTTCAATTATTATTATTTTTTTCATCCAAGTATTTGTCAATGGGCTGTAAGTTGTAAGGAGACTGAATTTTATTTACATTCTTTTGCCTTTGTTCTCCACATCAGCTGCACCAGTTTGCATTCCCACCAATAGTATGAGGGTTCCTTTTCCCCACATCCTCAATTCTTCAATTATTATTCAAATAGACAAAGCATAAACATGAAGACTGTACTTTAGATATTCCTCAACAAATAACTGCTATATACCACTTCTGCTTACAGATCACTGGCAAGAACTTAGACAAAGGACCACAGCTGATAGCAAGGGAAGCCAGAAATTGGTCTTTGTCCTGGGCAGCAAAGAGCCCAGTTAAACTTTGGGGGATTCTGTTATTAAGGACAAAGAGGACGATGGATATTGACAGACGACCAGGAATCTGTTTCTCAAGACCCAATACTGCAAAGCCATTTGGGTGTGAGGTCACATCCATAACTCTCTGGGTCTCAGCCTTCTCTATAAGATGAAGGGCTCTGTACTTGTGAAAGTAAGTGAAGCCCACTCAAATGAGAACACAAAGGCTATTTATTCAGAGCTCGCTATAGCAAAGGATCAGCTACTATGACCTGCATTTGGCAGAGATCCAGAGGCATGCAGAAAGTTAAGAATGCTTTATAATGAGAAGAAAAAGAATGAAGCTTCAGGTATGCCCCGATTGGAGGTTGTTGGCATGGGAAAGCTGGAGATGGGTTAACTAGGGGTAGGACACCTTACATGATTGGTTTGGGGAGCTTATCTGGCTCCCTATGGTTAATCCTAAGTTGAAAGTGAGGGCAAACAAAATAGGGGAACTGGCAGTCCTTGACCAAGTTCTGACTGTTCTGAGCTGATTGCTGTAGAGGCTGTGGTTTGGCTTCCAGGCTGGTTGCTGCAGAGGTGTGTGTCAGAGTTCTATTGTCATATATGGTATGTCCATTGTCCATTGGTATATTTAGTTCCTCAGTTCCCCCTCTTTGGTCATTCTCTTGCTTGAGAGAGGTTGGCCAATTCAGACATACTAGACCTCCAGATCTTTACAACTTAGGGACTGTTCAGTTTTCCCCATACAAACTGTATCAGAAGATATTTTTGTTGCTGTATCATCACAGCGATCATCTAGTAAGAGAACAGTTGTCAGAAGCCTTGCGCCAAGTAGTATTTTCTTTAAGGCAATATATAGCCAGTGCTACCATGTCTGTCTCATGTATCTAAGAACAAGAAATTATAGCCATGGCACAGATACCACCATCGTTCGTCAACTAGACGTTTAGAGTAGTGCAATTGCCCATAACTACTTGTGCCAATGAAATGAGGCAGATTTACAGATCTTCCATGTAGGGAAGAGGTGATACCATTAATAACTTCTGCCAGAGTCAGTGATAGGTCTTTTAAAGTCTTTTTATTTCCCTCCATTGGAAATACTGCTCTGATTGTTCACATAAACAATGAGTTAGCAATTTGCCAGAGTGCCTGAATATCAGGCTCCTCATTTTGGAGCTCCTATCTGTGTTAGAATTTCCAGCATTGGCGACTAACAGGATTTCTGTACAAGGGATTTCTGTACACACTCAGATCTTAGGATACTATTCCCAAACTGCATTAGGTTTTAGTGTGAGAAAAACAAGATCGTTGTCCTAGCTGCAAAGGAAGCAGAATCCAATAGGGGCACATAGAAATCAAGGGGAAAAAAGTTGTTCATGACATGAGATTGAGACCAAAGCCTTACATTAGTTTTGTTACCTATTTTGATTCCTATATCTAAGTGATAAGTAACTGACCCATTACACTAGAAAGGTTGTCAAATTCAAATTTACAGTTACCAGTCTGATCATTAGATGGTAATAACTAGCCTTTTATGGGAGACAGGGACACTAGCAGTCACAGGCTGATTTGTTTAATGTCATTGGTCCCTGTAGGTACAAGTGGAAAAACCACTGGCTACAATTCCCTATAGTCTCATTTGATGAGACCAGAATTGTTCATATACGTGATATATCATGGTGGTCTGGCAATGGATGTCAAATTTAGCAACTGGTAAGACTGAGAGTAGTGCTTACTGTTTGGGGTAATTTAAAAATGGCATTAGAATGAATATGTTCTGACCTAACAATTATATTGAAGAAGAGAGAAAAGAGAAAAAAGGACCATTATGGGTGGAAAACAACCAGGGACCTATAGGAATGAGAACAATAATATAAGCAAGCAGAAGAAAAACAAAACAGGACTTTGACAGAAGTCTTGGTCTGACATCTTGGGCAGAAGCTATTCATTATCTGAGGTCATCTATTTATTCCAGAAGTATTTCATCAGCTATATACTTCTGAAGATCAGCTGCTTCTAGAGTATCTTGGAGAATCCTGTCTGAAGTCCTCTATCGCAGTAGGCTTCTAGTTGTATCGCATCTACTTTCTGAAGAATTTCTTCCTTAGTTGTGAAATATATACTGGAGAATTGACTCTCTGGAGTTTCACTGCTGTATTTTTTGTTAATAGTATCTGATAAAGTCCCATACAATGAGGTTCAAGAGCAGTTTTCCCTGATGTCTCTTCCTATAAATAAAATCTCATGGTTGAAGATCATAAAGAAGCTATTTAGGAAGATGGTGTGGGAAGGTGGCCTTAACCTGTTGATGCTAGGACTGGGTGTATACAAGAATCTCCTGCTCTATTTTGTCATGTCTGCATGCAGCAGGATAGAGTCTAGTATTGAAAGGGAATCTCTAAATAAATGGGCCTACCAGTTATCAGTTTTTAGGGGGATAATTGTTGTATCCCCAAAGGAGTGACCCATATAGCCAAAGGGGCTTCTGGCCATAAGGGCTACCTTTGGCCAGGTTGCTAAAGGGTTTCTAAAAGTTTTACTAATTTTAAGTTAAAGATGCCATAGGTTCTTACAACCTTTCCAGAACATTATGCATGGTAAGGACAACATAGTTTTTGAGTAAGGGGTAATGCCTTATGGAGTTCTTTTATAATAGTTCCTGTAAAGTGTGTGGGTGTCAAGTTGACACGGGATGGACTGTGATGGCTTTAAAATGTCAACTTGGCTAGGCTGAACGACATTTCTTTACATGGTAGCTGGATATGTAGGGGATGAAAGTGGAAACTGCCAGTCCTCTCTGAGCCTTGCTGGAAGTCCCAGACCACTAACTTTCCAATGCAGTCTTCAAATATTTTTCTCCTGCATTCTGAGACTCCCATTACACGTGTACTGGAATGTTTATGAAGCTCTGTTACCTTTCCTTCAAATTCTTTTTTCTCTCTGTTCTTTGAACTGTATAATTTTCACTGATCTATGTTCTAGTTCACTGATGCTCTCTTCTGCCTTCTCAAATCTGATGAGGCCTTCCACCACTTTCTGTTGATCAAAGCAAGTGATAAGGCCAGTCCAGATTCAAGGAAGGGGAAACAAACGTCACTTTTCTTTTTTTAAAGATTTATTTACTTATTTTTAAAGGGGGCAAGGGCAGAGGGAGAGAGAGTCTTAAGCAGAGTCCACACTGAGTGTGGAGTAGGACAAGGGACTTGATCTCAAAATCCTGAAATCGTGATCTGAGCTGAAATCAAGAGTCAGATGCTTAACTATGTCACCCAGGAGCCCCATAAACTTCACTTCTTGATGGGAGGAATAATATGTAAGTTAGAGGCAGAGAAGGAATTGTTGGGACCACCTTTGCAGAAATCCTACCATCTATGAATTTTTTGACTGAGTAGTAACTTTCCCTCTTCAATCCACTGTTTGAGTGCCTCTTATCCAAATCCCTGCCAGCGCTAAGTGTGATTAATCTCTTTTAATTTAGCCAAGTTGATATGTTAAAAGTCTACTAAAAATGGGATGTATGGGGGCCCCTGGGTGGCTCAGTCAGTTAAGCCTCTGCCTTCGTCTCATGTCATGATCCCAGGGTCCTGGGATTGAGCCCCAAATGGGGCTCCCTGCTTAGTAGGGGAACCTGTTTATTCTTCTCCCTCTGCCTGCCGCTCCCCTTTGTTGTGCGCTCTAATAAATGAATAAAATCTTAAAAAACCCCAAATAAATAAAAATGGGATGCATCATAAAATAGGGGTGAAATAGGTTGTCTAATTCAGCAAAGAAAAAGGAAAAAGAGTAGATGAAGCGACCGTGTCAATTTTAATTTTTGGAATCTAACCTGTCACTATTTTTGTTTTTCTGTATGTTTGAAAATTTTTAAACTAGAGTTGAAAATCGGAGGTTTGGCTGAGCAGGAATACAAGCTTCTGACAAGCCGTCCATACCTTCTCTCCGTCCACATACTTGGGCAATCCGGGCAGGCCCAGATGCTATGAAGCCATGAACGGGGTTGGTGAAAACACCGTAGCGTAGGTGGGATATGAGTGTGTGACCAAACGTTAAACTCAGAAGAATACATAAATGCGTGTGAAATCCAAGGTACCTGACGTGCTTAATGAATCTAAAAACTTCAGAGCTTTATTGGAGTTG
The DNA here is from genome assembly GCF_023065955.2 of Ursus arctos. Lineage (NCBI taxonomy): Eukaryota > Metazoa > Chordata > Mammalia > Carnivora > Ursidae > Ursus > Ursus arctos. Next base: position 51,511,529 of record NW_026623100.1, on the reverse strand, counting down.
GGCATGAACAATTTCATACTCCCTGTCTTACCTATTCTAAACCTCCTCGAGACATCACCCCTTGCACCTTCACTTAGACCCTTTTCGTGCTCGTCTGTACCTCGCACTTCTTGTTGAGAACGATCCGCAGCCCCAGCTCCTGTCAGCCCTAAGAGGTCTTCACGGTACCGAGGCGTCCGCCGCTTTTTCCGTCTGGTCACGGTTGTCTCCTCCCGGGAGAGTACACTAGGAGTCAGCTCCGCCCACACCGGCAGCTAGCCCAAGCCTCGCCCCCGGGTCCTAACGCGAGGACCCCAGAGGGGGCTGTCCGCAGCTGCGCCGGACTCTCTCTAAACTGCTGCCGGTACAGACAATCCCCCACCCCGGTCTGCGCTGCGGCGCGGTCCTCTGGCCTCGGGAATTCAGCCGCAGGCTGTGGCCAGCCTTTCGGGAGTTGCAGTCGCGGCAGGCGGTGGAGAAGGCGGTCCTGACCGAGGCGCTCTCAGGGCTCCACCATGGCGGTGGCGGTGCGCGCCGCGGGCTACCTCCCTGCGCTGTGTGGCGTGCCGGCGGGTGAGAGCGCGGATGCTGGGAGAGGGGCTTTGAGCGGGGACGGGGGCGGCGGCTCGCCCGCGGACTGCAGGTGCACGGGCGGAAAGAAGCGACCCGATGGGCCCATCATGCTCGGCTCCGGTCCCTTCCAGAGCCGCTGTGTGACCTTGAGCGCTTCCGCGCCTTCTCTGAATCGCAGGGCTCCTGTCTGTAAAGTGAGGGTGGACTGGACGCTGTCCAAGGCTCCTTCCAGTTCACCAAACTGCTCGTGCGTGCTTGGCTAAGAGGCGCGGGGAACTGGGAGGCAAGCATCGCCTTCCCGGGGGGCGTGATGGTGATTCATTTGGTGATGGGTTCATTTGGAGATGTCGATGTGGGGTTCGAGGCAGGTGGAGGCAGTCCTCCAGCTTGAGTAGGATAAGCTTAGTATCAGTCATTTTAGATTCCGGCTGGATCAGTGTCATTAGTGAAAAGAAGGATGTTTTGAATGTCTGTGGTTTTGCTGTTAAATTGTCCTCTCCCACGTTTGTTGGTTTGCAGCCTGAGGAGAGGCAATCTGCTGTATCCTTTAGCATAAGGTCTGTCTCTGTGATTCATGATCGTCTTGGCCTTTTTTCTTCCGTCTGTTTTATTGTAAATCCACAACCCAGCATGATTCCGAAGCCCAAAGACCTCTAAAAACCGAAGATTTTTTTGTAACCCATTTGGGAAACTTAACCTGAAATCATTTGGCAGAAAATCTGTGCATGTTGTGGACATTCTTTACTTCTGTCCATGTTGTGACCACCTCCTCCTTTTTCAAGGCTCCATTCAAATAGCACCTATGGCATTCGTAGCTTTCCTTCATGAGCTCTTACTGTGTTCCAGGGACTGTGTTAAGCTCTTTATGCTCTTCCTCACTTTATCTTCACAGTGTCTTTGTGAGATAGATGCCTTTATTATTCCCATTATACAGATGAGGGAATCAAGACACGGAGGTTGAGAAATTGTTCAAGGTTACATTGGGAGGGGGTCAGGTTTTTGTATCCATACCACTTGGCTCCAGAGCCTGTTTTTGTTTTGTTTTGTTTTGTTTTTTTAATACACCCCGTTTTCTGGTATAAACTTTTCTTTTGGTAGCAGCTTTATTGAGATGTAATTTACACACCATACAATTATCCTCTTAAAGTGTACAATTCAGTGGTTTTTAGTATATTCATGAAACTATACAACTATCACCATATAATCAACTTTTAGAACATTTTCATCACCCCAAAAGTATACCCTTTGGCTGTCATCCCCTTAGTTCCTCATTGCCCCCAACTCTGGGCAACCACTTATCTTTCTCTCCATATAGTTTACATGTGCTGGGTATTTCGTATACTTATGTGGTCTTTTGTGATTGGCTTCTTTCACTTAGCGTAAGGTTGTCAAGATTCATTCATGTTGTAGCATGTATCAGTACTGCATTCCTTTTTATGGCTGAATTTCTGTTGCATGTACATACCACATTTTGTGTATCCGTTTATCAGTTGGCAAATATTTGACATGTTTCCACCTTTTGGCCCTTATGTCTGATGTTGCTATAAATATTTGTGTGAAATATTTTAGTTTCTCTTGTATGCAGACCTGGGAGTAGAATTGCTGGATCAAATGGTAATTCCATGTTTAACTTTTTGAGGAATGACTAAACTGTTTTTAACATAGCTGCGCCATTTTACATTCCCACCAGCAGTACACGAGGATTATTTCTCTACATTCTTGTCAACATTTGTTATTATCTTTTTTATTATAGCTGTCCTAGTGGGTATGAAGTGGTATCAGTTTGTGGTTTTGATTTGCATTTCCCTGATGGCTTATGAACATCTTTTTTTGTGTGTTTATTTGGCCATTTATAAATATTCTTTGGAGAAATGTCTATTCAAATCTTTACCCATTTCTACAGTTGTCTTTTTATTAGTGAATTGTTAGAGTTCTTTATATATTCTAGGTACAACTTCTTTGTCAGATATATGATTTGCAAAAATTTCCTCCCAGTCTGTGTGTTGTCTTTTCACTCTCTGAATATAGTGTCCGTTGAATCCCAAAAATTTTGATGAAGTCTGATTTACCTATTTAATTTTGGTTGCTTATGCTTTTAATATATCTAAGAAACCAAAGCCAAATTCAAGGTCTTGATAATTTACCCTTAGGGTTTTTCCTAAGAGTTTTTTAGTTTTTCCTCCTACCTTTGGGTCTTTGATCCATTTTGAGTTGATTTTTATATATGGTATGAAGTAGGGCTCTAACTTCATTCTTTTGCATGTGGATATTCAGTTGTCCCAGTACCATTTCTTGAAAAGACTGTTCTTTCCCCACTGATTTGTCTTGGTACCCTTTTCAAAAATTAGGTACCAGTAAGTGCTGTCAGAGCCTGTTTGGAAGCACTGTTCCGTGTGAAGTGGCTCCCAATACAGTTACAGCCTGGTGCCACCGGGGCTTCAGAGGAGCGAGGAGAGCAGAGTGCTTGGGGGGCACTGTGGGAATCAGGAGCCTTCACCCAGAGGTGATGTTTAGGAGAATGTGTCAGAGACACAAAGGGATTGAAGAGCAGAGTGTGTTCAAGAATGACTACAAGTCTGGTGTAGTCGAAGAGGGTGAAGGGGACAGTGGTGACAGATGAGACCGATGTGGAAGGTTGGGGCCACGTTGCAGTCCTATAGACCATGTTGAGGAGTTTTGACTTTGTTCTGCAGGCAGTAGGGAGCCAAAGAATGATAAATCGGGCCTGGGAAGTGACCAGGCGTGTTATTTTAGAAAGGCCTGACTGACAACAGATGGGGAATTGGAGGGGGAGCAGCAAGACCTGCTAAGGGACTCTTGTTACCTTGTGACTGAGGGATGGTGCCTGAGCAAAGAAGGGGCAGTGAGACTGTAGGAGAAGGTGCAGCTGATAGATTTTTGAGGAGAATTTGTAGGGCTTGGTAACTGGTTAGATGGGAGCATGAAGGAGAAGATGTGATGTGATGTTACCTACTTCAAGTGGTCGTGGGACCCGGAAATTACTCATTTGTTTCTCTTGGTTCTTTTATTCTGTAGATAGTAATATTCTTTGGGTGTTAAAAATGTTCCTTTTAATGTAGAAATGTATCTTAAAAGAATTTTTTTAAATTTACAGGCCACATATGGTCCAGACAGCTTTACCGAAACACCTTTCCGACAGCTTCCATTTTGGCATTGAAGACTGTTCGTAGCAACGGTGAGATTCGTTTATCCAGCTGCCTTTTTCACAAGCTCTAATGCCAGAGTACTTTAAGTAGGCATAAATGTAAATGAACAAAGCACATTCTTTATAATGGAAGTGCATAAGGTCTAGAGTAGTTTTCAAGTTTTTTATGACTACAGTTGTTATAGTTCAAGGCTTTAAAAAATAATAGCTATGATTTTTGGAGTAATTACTGTGTGTCAGGCTTGTAACATGTTATATTGGCTAATTCTCACCGGTTTTTATGAGGGGGTTTCATTTCCATTTGGCGGATGATGGAGTGAGTCTCTGAGAGACGAAGTGACTCGCTCAGGATCGCACAGCCAGTAAATGGCAGGGCTGGGTCCAGAGCTGTCTGGATATTGTGATGCCTCCTAGTAAAGCCGTGTCTTTGCAGAGGCCTTTGCTCCCACACTGACAGAGTGCAGGGCCCTCTCTTCAGTCACTCTCCAGAAAGAAAGGAAGCCAGGCTTTGCTGAGCCCATGTTGTGCTTGTGGTCATTGAAATGCCTTTTCCTATGGTTAGGGCGGAATATGAAATCTCACTGTGTCCTGGACCTTCTGGAACTCTCTGCGCTGAGCTTTACTTTTAGTCTTAACTCCCTTTTATCTTGTTAACCCTGCTTGTTGAGATGCCTTCATGCCTTGCTTGAGGGTCCAGAAGAGTGTGCTTACCTCAGCTCTTCCCTTTATTTGTTCACTTACTAGTTGGGTGACTCATTCATTCATAAACTACTAACTCTGCCCTCTGCTGTAAGTCAGGTGGTGTCCCCAACCTGAGCTGATGGAGGGCCTGCAGAAGGCTTGTGTGAGGAGGGCCACTGACTGGCCTCACTTCTCAAAGACGTGAAAATAGCTGCTATTACTCTTTGGCTTTCTGTTCAAGCCCAGTGCCCTTAAATAAACTTTATTCTTTCAAGAGCTGTTTTAATCTCCCTCCTCACTTTTCTCATGGTGACTACGTTCTCCATTAAAATACAGAGCTGGAGTGTGTGTACTGTTTTTGTGATCAATAGTCCCATTTCTTTGAGTCCCTGATTCCTGTCACCCCTGCCTCCCTCACAGGACACTACTATCCATGGGATTGGTTAAACAGCTGCCCCGAGACATAGCTGTTTGAAAATGTTTTCTTGTGCGACGCATGCATATGGTTCCAAAAATTCCAAAAAACGCAAAAAAGCACAAATCTCTCCTACTAACCACAAACGCATCAGTTTTCTTCCTCAGAGGCAACCGCTGTGACCAGTTTCTTACATATGCTTCTGAAATTAGTCTATAAAGTATATTCATGTCCCCTCCTTGTTTCTTCAACATGGAGGGTAGGGTGCTTTACTGTTCAGCACCTCGCTCTTCTAACCAGGCCTTTTACAGGTCTTTCCACACGGGTACATTGCCTGCTGAAGACAGCAGAGGTCATCACGTGCCCAGAGTAGATAATGCTGATCATGGGGTTGTCAGGGCAACATAGCACCACGGGGACCCCAGTAAGGACAGATGCACTTCTTTCTTTAGACAGCTGTGTCCATTGTGTGGATGAACTCTCACTTCTCTAACTAGGATGGGCAGTTAGCTCAGCAGTCTAAGTTTTGATTTATTTTTTAAAGAAAGGCTGTCCTCAAAATATGACTACAAAGTTCAGGATTTTAGTTACTTAATTGCATCAGTAATGATTAATTATTTGGTGCTGGCAGTATTTTTCCACAGACATGGAGCATCTAACTCGGAGTTTTTTTCCATTTACCTACAGGTCCTTCGTCGTCGCTAGGAACCAGAGACAACCATCATTTCACCAGCTTGACCCATGCGCTACAGACACAATGCTGTATTTCGTCTCCCAGTAATTCAATGGGTCAACAGTATAGATCCTATAGTTTCTTCACTAAATGTACGTAGACTGGCCACAAACTTCCCATTTTATGAAACAGGGAACTAAAAGGTGCTTTTGTATCTTAATTTTTCTTCTTTTCCTTAATTTTTCCTGAATTAACACTTTAGAAGTTAGTATATGGTGTGCTACTAAAATAAAAATATTCTTTAGTATACCTCCTAGAATTATCTCACATACTACCAACTATTTGTACTGTACTTTGGGGGAGCACTAGTTTACTTTAATCCCCTTGTTTGGGGCACCGGAGACCTACAGAGTATTGAATTGTGGCCCAAATCCCTGCTGATTTAGATTCACAACAAGAATATATTCAAAGGCTGTTTTTAGTTGCATTTTAGTTGAGGAGATAGTAAAATCAGGAAAAGTTAATTTTTTTTTTAAAGATTTTATTTATTTATTTATTTGACAGAGAGAGAGAGGGAGAGAGCGCAGGCAGAGGGAGAAGGAGAAGCAGGCTCCCAGCTGAGCAGGGAGCCTGATGCGGGGCTCGATCCCAGGACCACGACTTGAGCCAAAGGCAGATACTTAACTGACTGAGCCACCCAGGTGCGCCAGGAAAAATTAATTTTAAGTAGGCATTGTTTTGCTAACACTACTCCTACTTGCAGTGGTATTTGAAATAGTCCAATCTGAACTGAAATTAGCTTGTAATAAATGGAGACTGATTTCAGAACTCAGCATTAGGCAAATTAAAAGAAATTAGAATTGGGGTATCTGGTTGGCTCATTTGGTGGAGCATGCAAGTCTTGATTTTGGGGTTGTGAGTTTGAGCCCCACATTGGGTATAGAGATTACTTAAAAGAGAATAGAGTTTCTGTTTACAAGAAAATTAGGATTATAAAGCCAGTTCATTTTAGATTATTTGGTAAATACAGAAAATCAAAAAGAAGAAAATCACCTATAATTCTATAGTGATACAAGTGAAGCTGGCCTCTTCTGGCCTTTTTTATTCAATGGGGGACCATAGATCATTGCTTGGTAATTAAAAAAACCAAAAAACCTGTTTTCATTACAGTGACAGCAGATGAGCTTTGGAAAGGTGCTTTAGCAGAGACTGGAGCAGGAGCAAGAAAAGGAAGAGGCAAAAGAACTAAGAAAAAGAGAAAAAAAGATTTGAACAGGGGTCAGATCATTGGTGAAGGTAAGCTTATTTATAAAAAAGCTAATGTGCTTTTAAGGTTTCCCTCCTAGTTTTATAGAGAGTTTTATAGTCTAGAAGCCTCATCTATTTCTCATGAAGGGCATTAGGGTCTGTAGTTTTAGAGTTCACCCAGATGGCTCACTTAATGCCCCATGATTCTGGGGGAAGAAAATCCCATAGAATGCAATTCATTCAGTTTTTCATTCAACAAGCTTTAAGTGCCCTTGTGTTGCATCTTCTGCGATAGTCACTCCCCTCATTGTGCTTACGATTCATTGTGAGAGCTGGCAAACTTGCTCTGTAAAGGGCCAATTAGAAAATTTTTTTTTTTTTAAAGATTTTATTTATTTATGTGACAGAGAGACAGCCAGCAAGAGAGGGAACACAGCAGGGGGAGAGGGAGAGGAAGAAGCAGGCTCCCAGCCAAGGAGCCCGATGTGGGACTCGATCCCGGAACGCCGGGATCACACCCTGAGCCGAAGGCAGACGCCTAACGACTGCGCTACCCAGGCGCCCCCAATTAGAAAATATTTTTAACTTTAGTGAGCCACACGGACGTTGTTCCAACTATTCAGCTCTGCCATGGGAGCACAAACAGTCCTAGATAATACATGATCAAACCAGGATAGCTGTGTTCCTGTCAAACTTTACAAAAACAAGTGGTGGGCAGGGTTTGGCCCCTGGGCCTTAATTTGCCAACCCCTGAAACACATGATCGTTTTTACTTTAGGTTTTTCGAAGAGTAAAAATAGTACAGTGTACTCGAATCGGCATTTTGTGCTGTGGTGGCTGACAAGTTATCCTTTATTGTGATAGGCTTCCAGGCATAAAAACACTGTTCACTGCACTTGCTTGTCTATTTGAATGTTTTTCTCTAATGACTCACCTTGTATCTTATTTTTTAACGTTTTTAAAAGGTACGACAATCATATTAAGTATACCTTCTCAGTAAAAAATTCAAAGATTACAGAGAAATCTAAATTCCCCTTGATGCCCTTTCTATCTCTTCCAATCCCGGTTGCTGCCCCCAAGCAAGGTATTGATTGCATTTTGATGTTTCCTTCTGGTGTATTTTAATGTTTTCATATACATAAATACCTTAAACATGTTTTCTTAAAAAAATTAAATTATATGATGGTATGTACTGTCTTATAGTTTACTTTTTTCACTCAATAATAGGTCTTGGAAATTGTTCCTTATCAGAATCTGTAGAGCTACCTTATTCTTTCGGTTCAGTGCAGAGTATTTCATGGGTTGAAGTTGCCACAGGTCATTTAATCAGTCCAATATTGCTATACACGTAGATTGTTTCCCCTCTTCGCTTTTACGAATAACACTTCAGTGGACCTCCTTGTCCAAGCACACTTATGCCTCGTACTTGTATGGGAATGTTCTCTAGGTAATGTCATGAAGTGGAATTACTAGTTATGGGGTAGGTACACTTAAAATTTTAATAGACAGTGCCGGGTGGCCTGCCAGGTGATCATTAGTTTAAGCTCCGTCCAGCAGTGTCATGGTCTGTACACCCGTTGCCTGCTGTTTTAACATTGAAGAAATGAATGATTTTTAAAAATTCTTATTAACATACGTTTTTAAACCTTCAGGGCGTCGTGGCTTCCTCTGGCCTGGTCTGAATGTCCCTCTTATGAGAGAGGGAGCTGTGCAGCCCATTGCGCAAAGAAGCAAGGAAGATCAGGAGAAGGTAGAGGCTGATATGGTCCAGCAGAGGGAAGAGTGGGACCGGAAGCGGAAGACGAAGGTTAAACGGGAGCGAGGATGGAGTGGAAACACGTGGGGAGGCGTCAGTCTTGGCCCTCCTGACCCTGATCCCAGTGGAGGTAGCAGAGTCCCAGTGTTGCTTCCCTTTGTGACAGAGAGAGTACCTATAGTTCTAGAATTCCTTAATTTTATTTATTGTCTGTTTAGACTGCCTTTTCGAAAAAAGGATTTGAGCATTATTGAGATAACTTCACATTATTATTCAGTTGTATTTTATGGAACATTAGAGGCCCATAACCAAGAAGTATTCCACACACAGGAAGCAAAGTACTGGCTTTTGGCATCCTTACGTGTGGCTTCTCAAAGCCTTGAATGTGGTAGCATGCATTTGGGATCTATACAAGCCCAAGTAGGATGCAGTTCCCCAAACACAATTGCCCATGGGGTACCTGTGGAGCAGCGTGGCTTGGGAGTGCTCTTTTGATAACAGAAGATAAACCAGATAGTTGTCGTTCAACTTTATAAAAGCATACATGAAATAAAAATTGATAATACTTATCAGGCCAAATTAGAAAACAGAGTCCTCCCTCCCCAACCCCATCCCGAATATGTAAAGAAGTAAAAATCATCTGAAAAATTCCCTCTTGTCAATGAGCAGGAGATGAAGAAATAGAAAAGAGTGTGGCTACTTTCTCAAGTTTGGCTTAAAGAGGTGAGGGGAAGTAGAGACGGAGAGATTCAGGTGAACGTGCTTAGAACGGCGGATGGGAGGATGAAGGTATGGGTTGGAGAGAAAAAACCCATAAACTAAATCCCTAATGAGGGCTTAGATCCAGAGTGGATGAGTGGATTAACTTGAGACTGCGGATTCAGGGGAGCCTGTGCTGTTGCTAGTGGGAATGTGTGTGTGCTGGGGGCATGGTGTGTGAGTGCTGTCTGTCTGGTGGCTTCAGTTAGTCGGTGAGGAGGGGGTGGGGTCATCTGCTGAAAGTAGGGTGGGGGCATTGACGAGCATGGCCACCGGAATCTTTTGATGAAGAGGCAGGGTATCGAGGACTGGCTTCAAAATTATCCCGTGGAGTAGGAATTAGAGTTTAGAGGAAAGAAGATGGGCTCTGTTGATAAGTGTTGAAGCTAGCTAATGGGCATGTAAGATTTCATTTTGCTGTTCTCTGTTATTTTCTATATGATTGAAATTTTCTATAGGAAAAAGTAAATAAAAATAAAAGAACACAGAGAGTGTTTGAAATGGCTGCTGTGTTGAGTGGAGAGAGACCTAAACGGACGTAAAAGGCCAACGGGCAGCAGGGAGGACTTGACTGAGTTGGAGACCATGTCTTTAGTGGCCCACATGTGTACTACACTTTGACTTCTCCTTCCGCACCCAGCAGGCCAGGTGTGCAGACAGTTGCATTTTATTCTGGCCTGGATAGTGTGGTGGAGAGAGAAGAGGGTGAGGGAGTTGAGGACATTTGCAAGATCTGGTCGAAGCAGTGGCTTGTGGTGTCTTGGCTGAGTGGCAGAGGCTTAGAGGGGCTTAGAGGAAGGGAAGACAGTGGTCAGGAGCCTGGAGGTGCTAGGGAACTCCAAGAACCATCACCATGGGAGTTGTTGGTGAGAGAACTGGAGGGGTGGGATGATGCAGTCAGGGAAAGGGCAGCCGAGTTTTATGAATTTAGTGCTGGAGCAGTCTCTGGTGATGATGGAGAATGAGGGTGTGGCCTTGGGAGTGGCACCAAAAGATCTGAGATTCCTTCTCACTTCAAAATCGGCGGTGGTGCCTGTGTTGAAAAACGCTTTCATGCACTAACTGTGTAGACACATTTATCTGTATGCCTGCTTCTTTTCTCTCTACAGAAACATATGATGATTTTGATACCAGGGTACTTGAGGTAGGCATGCTGAATTAAATACTCCGTTGAGCCTTTGGAGAAGTTGGGGTGCGTGGAGTGGGAATAGCACAAGAGGAACCATGAGGAAAAGGTCGTTTTGTTTTTTTTTTTTTTGACAGAGAGTGCATGGGGGGAGGGGTCAGGGATGGGGGTGGGCAGAGGGAGAGGTAGAGAGAGAATCTCAAGGAGGCTCCATGCCCAGCATTAGAGCCCAATACAGGGCTTGATCTCACGACCCTGAGATCATGACCTAAGCCAAAATCAGGAGTTGGACATTTAACTGACTGCTCCACCCAGGCACCTTTGAGGAAAAGCCTTTGATGCATGTCTTTTTGGAGACACAGTTGATTTGGATATGAAAATAATGACATTTTAATTTCAGTTACTTGATCCTGGCTCACATGACTGCCGCCCTTTTTGGGGGCTACCAGTTGCAGTCTCATGAGAGGGCAGCCTCAGTGGTATTGTTGAGAACAGAATTTGGAGATTACTATTAAAATCCTCCCTCCTAAAGCTAAAGTAGGTTAGCAATCTGTCTTTGAATTCTAAACAAGCTGTATTGGGCACTCGGTTCAGGGAGCAGAGGGAAGGAACCATGGAGCAGGGGAAGAAAGCTTGGAGTTGCTGTCGGTGCCCAGCTCTTGATGAGGAAATAATCTGCTGGGCTGTTTGTGGGTCCTTGAAACTGAAGCCTGTGTCAGGTAAATTTCAGTCACTTTCCAGGGCACTTCCTAAAAGAGTGAGCTTCCCTTTGAGCTAGTACCACATACGTGGTCAGGGTTAAATACCATATGGGAAAACCACTTAACTGATTTTGTGATCAGATATGTATATTCTTTCATCATTATCAGTAATTTAAAATACGTTTACAAGCATTTTATGTCTTTGGGTCCCAGTTTATACCTTTTGGAAGTTAATCCCTTTGAAGAATTCTTGTATATGTGGATGATTTCCTGTAAGATTATCCATGGATGTGGACGGGACGGCCCTTTTCCTTTAAGCTTATTTTATGGGAAAGGACTTGCCATGTAAGCAGTTAAAAGTAACAGTTTCATAATTCCTGGCCTTTTAAATACACCGAAAAAAACAAAATAAGCAAGCTAAATAAAACATAGATTTTCCTGTAGTTCATAATAAGCAGGTATTTCCAAATTTTGTATTATCAGGTAAGCCTCAACCTTAGTATAGAGATCCAGACCTAGCCTAATTCTGTACTGCATTTTCATTCATTTCTAAGATGCACATTTTTTTATATTCTAACATCCCTGATAATTGGAATATGTTATAATCAGTAATAATCAGTTATAAATTCTTTCACAGTTTAATCAGCAACTCTCTTCCTTTGTGAAGTTCATTAAGATAGTGTGTATTGAGTTGTACAGTTTCGAATCCCTTCAGAAGATCTCAGTCCAACCTTGTAACGACCTTATGAAATAGGAAGGAAAAGTCTTATTTCCATTTTACCACTGAAGAAATAGTGCAGAGAGAGGTTTCCTTTCGAGAAAGTTTGCTATTGGTGCTTATAACTTGGAGGATGATATAGCTACTTACCATGGGGGGGTGTGTGTAAGGCGGTCACTCCAGTTCCTTGAGAATTTTCTTTACCTTTTTAAAAAATTAAATTAAATTGATTTTTATTTTAATTTATTTTAATTTTTAAATTGATGGGGCTTGAACTCAACAACCCCGAGATCAAGAGTTGCATGCTCTACTAACTGAGGCAGCCAGGCTCCCTCAGAATTTTCTAAAGGTGTAATACATATGAAACCTTTTGTCTTTTAGGTAAGAAATGTTTTCAATATGACAGCAAAAGAGGGAAGAAAGAAATCAGTCCGTGTCCTGGTCGTGGTGGGGAACGGCAGAGGAGCTGCAGGTAAATGGGGTGTGATATGCATGGTGCTGATGGTGGAGGCAGAGGACAGGTGTGGCCTGGGCTCCCCTCTGGAGTCTGTGGGTTCTTGCTGCTGCCCAGACTCTTTGTGCAGATTAAACCTTTTAAGTGGTTTGGGTCCACAAACCTTGTGGCAAACCCATAAAATCCCTTAGAGGAAAAAGAAAGAACAGATCTTCCTCTACCTGCCTTTTCCGTGGAGAACAATGGATGTTTGAAAAGGTTTAAGACACTGTTGTATTATGTATAATAGTGAAAAATTAGGGAGGGAAAGCCACTTAATGTCCAACAACAGGGACATAGTTACAAAAAGAATATAGTCACACATTGTGATATTCTGTAGCCATTAAAGAATAATGGAAAATTACTTACAAAATGATGCTAAGTAAAAATAAGCAACCAAAAACACTTCACAGACGACTGCATAATATAATCCCAGTTTTGCTTTTTATATAAGTATGTCTCTATGCAAAGAAAAGACTAGAAGGTTATATGTTGGAAAAGTTAATAATGTTTAATCTATAGGTTTTTGAGTCATTTAAAATTCCTTCTTTATACTTTTCTGTAAAATTTCCCCAGTGAATGTCTGGTTTTGAAGTGTATACATGGATGTATTAGGGAAAGAAAATTGGAAAACTGCCCATCCTGACACTGTCAAAATAAGTTATCTATATGACAGTACGTTGCCAAAAGAAACCTCTCTTAACACTCTTATATCTTTCAGAAATTCTGTATTCATAGATCTCCATTTACCTTTTAAAAAATCTTAACACAGAGGGATCAAGAGTATATCCAGGGGCGCCTGGGTGGCACAGCGGTTAAGCGTCTGCCTTCGGCTCAGGGCGTGATCCCGGCGTTATGGGATCGAGCCCCACATCAGGCTCTTCTGCTATGAGCCTGCTTCTTCCTCTCCCACTTCCCCTGCTTGTGTTCCCTCTCTCGCTGGCTGTCTCTATCTCTGTCAAATAAATAAATAAAATCTTTAAAAAAAAAAAAAAGAGTATATCCATAATTTTGCACCTTGCTTTCCTTTCTTAGTATTAAACCCAGAGATCTCCCTAGAGTAGCACAAACAGATTCCCCCTCCTTCTTTGTACTGACTGCATAGTGTTCCATTGTGTGGAGAAACGTAATTACTGTAACCTTTTCCCTTTTGGTGAATGCTTGTGTTGTTTCCATTTTTTACCACTTATAAAAACCAGCAAGCTTCTTGTGTATGTGATTTGTCATACTTTTCCACGTATATCAATAGGGGAAGCTTCTTGCAGTGAAACTGCTGCCTCAAAGTTATATGCGTTTTAAGTGTTGGTGAGCATTGCCAGATTGCCCTCCCAAAAGGTTGCGTCAGTTTACGTTGTTCTGTACCAACACACCCTGGCCAGCCTGGGTATTATCAGACTTTACTGATTATCTAGCATATCTCTTAGTTTTGATCTGCATTCTTTAATTACGAGAGTTTGGACACCATTTTACATGTTTATTGGCCATTATTTCCTTTTTGAGGTCTGTTAGTTTACATGTTTTACCCATTTCGCTATGGGGTGATGGTTCTTTGCTTTCCTGATTGGTATAAGCTGTTTGTAAGTTAAGGACATTAGCCCTTTGTCTATCATACATTTGACTTAGCTTTTAATTTTTTTCTGCACAAAAGTTTTAAATCCACAGAAGTTTTAAACCTTTCTATAGCAGCTTTTGGGGGGGGAGGGTGAGCGGGGGAGGGGCAGAGGGAGATGGGGAGAGAGAATCAGAAGCAGGCTTCATGCCCAGTGTGGAGCCTGATGCAGGGCTGGATCTCACTACCCTGAGATCATGACCTGAGTTAAAATCAAGAGTCGGACGCTTAACCAGCGATGCCCCCAGGTGTCCCTATATAGCAACTTTATCAGTCTTTTATCACTTCTAGTTTTGTGTCGTTTAGAAAGCCTTCAATACAAGTTCACTTGTATTTTCCTCTAAGACTTATATGGCTTCATTTGTTTTGTTTAAACTAGGGATTAAAATCTACAGTCCCTTTTGTCCCAGGTTCTCAGATGTCTTGCATTTCTATCTCGCGGAGCAGTCTCACTTTATATTACTTTCCTATGTATAATTTAAAAATAAAATACATTCTTCAAAGTAAATAATGTGATAGCAAATAATGGCAGCATTTCTGTTAAATTGTGATAAATCTCATTTCATAGGGTTAAGCATTCACAAACCTAGAATTGTTGATTTTATTTCCTGGTTAATTGAAATCTGAATTGCATTTGAAAGTTCCAGTGAAGTCGTGGTTTTACTCTATGGCAGTGTTATGTTTTCCCCCAACCTTTCTGGTTATTTTAATCTATTTTTTAAAATGTTCAAAACCATTTATCTTTTTAATTTAGAGCATGGTTAGTTGTTTTTTTTTTTAAAGTATATTTAGTTTTATCTAGAGATTTATAAAAGGTAGTGTTATATACCTAACCTTGGATTTCATAGATAATTTCAAATGTAATCTTTCCAAAACACCCCAAAATAGATAAGCGAGTCTCTGTAGCCTCATGTGTCTGTTTTTGTTTTGTTTTAACTTTTGTTTTAACTTTTGTTTATTTAAGCAATCTCTACCACCCAGTGTGGGGCTCGAACTCACAACCCCGAGATCAAGCGTCACATGGTCTTCCAACTGAGCCAGCCAGGCACCCCCTGTAGCCTCATGCTTTATCATTTGTTTTGGATAACAGGTTTTCTGTGGGTAGAAGACGAATAAAATGCTGTGCAGTATTGTAGGAACTGACACTTGAAATGTGGTGAAAGACCTCATGTGCCAGATTTATGCCCCTTTTTATGGTTTTACTTTTTTTTTTTTTTTTTTTTTTAAGGTTTTGCCGTTGGGAAAGCCGATGATCGGATGGATGCTTTCAGGAAAGTACGTACATTTTTCTTTTGTTGAGAGTAAAAGATCAGCGTGCTAGGCACCATTAGAACTACAAAAAAATAATAATGGAAATAAGAACTCTCCCCTGAGGCTTCCTGTCAGAAGTTACTTCTCTCTCTAAAAGCAGCCTTAGCAGCACCTGTTTTCTTTTGCATCGGTTTTAGCAGACTTGTGATTGCTTTTACCAAACGTGTGAGACAGCTGCGAAGGTTGGAACTCCGACAGGATGTTCAAAGATACAAGGAATTACTGTTAACATTTCTTATGTTGTGATAGTGATACTGTTACAAATTTTTAAAATCAAATCCTCACCTTTTAGGAGTATATAATGAAATTTTTGTGTAAGCGTGAAATTTTCTGTAATTAAATATTTTATGGAAGGTATTTTTTTTAAATCTCCTAGAAAATGTAAATTGCATCAATAGGTTTAAGAAAACTATTTTCCTTCTTTCTTTCAGGCGAAGAACAGAGCAGTTCACTATTTGTATTATATAGAACGATACGAAGACCATACGAGTGAGTGTGAATCTTCTCTTGTAAAATTTGCAGGATGACTCTTGTTTCATTAAGTGTGGCCGTATGGCTCTATGGCTATCTTTGTGTTTCTCTGCCGGTTATCGTGTTCTGGACCAAATAATTATATAAAATACAGAAAGGGGCGAATTTTCTCCCCTGAGAAGGTTAGTAACGAGTGAAATCAGAGTTTTGTCACTCATCCTTGGCCAGTGCGTGCTGGCTGCTCACTAGCGAGTAGCTGCACTGTGGTATTTGCAAGGGCATTAAAGCTACACACCTAATCCTTCTTATGTTTATGTTTTTACCCTCCAGTATTCCACGATATTTCTTTAAGATTTAAAAAGACGCATATCAAGATGAAGAAACAACCCAGAGGTAACCAAAAATACTCTTATAATTTGTTAAAGATAAAGCAGAGAAATTATCCCAGATCCATCCTGTCCTCTATTTTCGATCACATGTATTGCACTCCCTTTTGAAAACACCAAAAAGGAAAGGCCTACATTAGATTTAAGCAGCCCGAGGCTCTCAGGGAAATAAAAAGTAGTCAACCTGCTCGGCTCCCATGAACACAGGCATGTTCCAGGGGAATTCTAGGTGGGACGAGCACACTGAATGGGAAGGAGTAACTGAGTGAGTCATTGGGTTTGGATGAGTGAGAACATCAGCTCCTCTTCGAGAATTGTTGATGCTATTAGATGGCAGATTCTTACAGCTTCTTCGGGTCCAGTCATTTGCTCACATCGTCAAGTATCAGTTGAACACCGTGAGCTGGGTGCTGTGCTAAGCTCTGGGGATGCTGAGGTGGACCTTCCTGTCCCGTGGAAGAGCAGGCAGGCAGAGTTCAGGGTCACGGAGCTGGGGCGGTCATGCCCAGTGGACTCTGGGTATAGAATTCTTGAGCACTTTGATTTGTGTTTAGCCTGTGGTTCTACAGTAAAAATGATACTCGAGGTATATCTTTAAAAGTTTGGATCAGAAAAAGATAAAACATCTAAATTTTTCATGTCAAAGCTTCTAGTACGTGGAAGTAAATCAGGAAGAAAAATCATCAAATTCAGTACTAATCGGGCACCGAGAGAACTTGCCTTCTGCTTTAAAAGCACAATCATTTATAGGCCTAATAAAAACTTATTTTATTATTAGAAGAAGTATTGAGTCGAGCACTTTGACATCAAGGTTTCGACTTACGCTGTTCCCATGGTGGCTGGGACCCCGAGTGGCTATCGAGCACCTGAAATGTGGCTGCTGAGATCTGCCGAGTGTCGAGCACACACCACATTTCAAAGGCTCAGTATGAAAACAAAGAATTTGAAATATCTCAAAGTTACTGATTACATGTTGAAATGATCGTGTTGTGGGGATGTTAGGTTAATAAAAGATATTACTGAAATTAATTTTACCTCTTTTTTTTAAAATGCATCGAAGAGAAAATTTAAAATTCCATAAATGGCTTGCGTTTATGGCTTCTGTCCTATTGCTGTTGAACAGTGTAGCTCCATTTATATCTGCAGGATTTTTGAAAGACGGCCGAATTAATTGCTGAAGTTGCTTTTTTTATCTTCCCTGTCTCCTGAAGCTGTGTTTTTCAGGTTTCTATATAGTTGAACCCATTCCCTGTGCATTGGGATTAAATATTCTGATCTTGAAGCTAGAACAGTAGGATACGTTATAGACAGCAGTTCCTAAGCTATGTTCCTGTGTATTGCTATGTCTGGGCGGAGATATTAATAGGTGTGAACTCCAGAAAGAGTGCCATGTGGGGAAATGATTATGGAAAGTAAAAAAAGATGCTTGTACATCTTTGGGGTTGTCCCAGTCTTTAATGCACTGCTCTGCGATGTGAATCTCCCAGCCGGGGGTAGAGAAGGCGGGGTTCGCAAACTTACTTGACCAGAGGGCGCTTCTTCCTTGGCTGTGGCACCGTGTTTAATGCCTTACGTGCAGAGCACATCCCCGGTCACACCACACGCACACAGATTTAACTTTCATTAAACAAGGGTTTTGACATCTGCCTGGAAGTGTTCACAGTCAAAGTACATCCAAATAATTACCACAGGACCGTGACCCTATTACACGGAGGTTTGTGTTTGTACAAAACTGGCTACCATTTGGGGAGTGTTGTGTACGGTCCAGGGGCTGTGCGGTATACACGCCTTCCCTCGGGAGCTCAGCGTCAGCTCTGCTAAGTAGGTGTGGAGGAGAAGAGAGTCTCTTGTCTAGGGTCATTCAGTGAGCAGTAGCAGATTAGAGTATGCCTTCCAGACCCTTCCACGATCTGCCTTGCACCGTCTTGCATGGGCACCGGCCTCTAGATGTGTGTGCATTTATACACATTTATACATGTCTGTGCACGCATGCCTTTGTTCACACATGGACACTCGTTCTGCGTATATCACTCCGCGGAGAAGGACAAACCACCCCGTTGTTGCCTGTCCTAGCTACCCTCTGAGGTCCTAGTTTTCACATGATCCGCCATAGCTCTGGGCTGCACATTTAATTGACAAGTGGAAGGGATGATTCTATGTTAGGTGCCTGTATCCAAATAGAGTTTTTATATACATATATTGAATTACCGTTACAAATTGGAAATCAGAAAGCCAGTAACACAGAGTAGGTCCTCTGCCTTAAAGCAGGGAGATGTGTGCTGAGTTCCATGTCTGGCTAATCAAAATGTTAGAGTCTAAACTTGGGGTGTCTTTCTCTCACTGCTACCTGCATTTGCTGGGTACTGATCTAGGCTCTCGGGATACAGTAGAAATAAATAATATTTTAGCCCTCACAGAGCCCACATTCTACAGAGGGGAAACATCAGATAAGCAACTTCCACCAAGTGCCTGAAAGCAGCAATTAAGATGCTGTGTTTGGAGGGAATGTGGGAGAGGCTGTGTTACCAAAGCCAAGAGAGGAGTTTTTCCAGGAAGAGGAAGTAGGTCTCAGTGCAACTGAGCAATTGAGGAGGGTGAAAACAGGTGTGTCCCTCGAGTCAGCCAGCTCAGGCATGGGGGGGCAAGAACTTTCACCCATTTCTCTTAATCTTTATAACATCCCTGTTTTTTTGCCCATGTGCTTAAGAAACTTATATATATTATTCTTTAGTCTTTATAACATCTCACTTACATCAGTGTTATTATGGAAGTAAGTTTTCCAGGGAAATGATGAAGCCAGAATGTGAACCAGGGCCTCCCAAACTCAGAGCCCAAAGCTGTGTGAAAGGCGGCAGAGTGACTGATGGCATTTTTCCTTTTCTAGGCTATGGCCTCCGCTGCCACCGGGCCATCATCACCATCTGCCGGCTCATTGGCATCAAAGACATGTATGCCAAGGTCTCTGGGTCCCTCAACATGCTCAACCTCACACGGGGCCTCTTCCATGGGCTCTCCCGCCAGGTAACCCTTCCCTGGGCTCTGAAACAGAACTTACTGTTCGTATTTCACTTGTGGGCCTTTTAGACCGTGATGTCCTGGGAGCCTCGTGGAGTTGCTGTCCCGGCGCTGCCTGAGGACTGGGGCTTTCTTTGCTGCCTGTGGCTGCATCAGTTTAGTTAATCCAACTGCAGTTAGTTCGTGAAAATTCCCCTTTGAAGAATACTTCATGGGTGTTTTAAAGTTTTGAAATGAAATATTTATAAAAGCCAGTAATTATAATCTGTTTTATTATGAAAAGAATTTATGCTTGTTCTACAAGTCTAACAGTATAGAAATGTACAGTAGAAAGAGAAAGGCTGTTTCCTGATTTAGTCCTTTCAGTTGGGACTAGAGTGAAGCCTCTCTGCTCGAGCGCTGTCTTCGGGAGAAGCACAGGCAATTTTCACGTTACCCACATAGGTCATTCAGATGGACGCCTGAGCTTGAAGGAGCTATGAACCTTAATAAGCCAAGTTGTTTCTCAACCTGGGCGAGGTGCGCAGGCGCTCTACTCTACAGCGAAGCCCCTCCCCCTGGGCTGCCCTCTCCCCTGCTCCAGGGGATGGCCTGTCCTTCAAAGAGATGGGTAGACCTTAGCAGCTGGATGAGCAGAAAAGACAGCCAGGTTCAAGAGATTCCACTCTGACAGTCTTCCTGATGCTTAGAAAGTGTGATAGCTGGTTTTGAATCAAGGTCCATCGAATAATTATATATATCTCTGTGTAAAATAGGAAAATTAATTGGAAGAAAAGCTTTGGCTAAAAGATCCTTTTTGAACAGCCGTGTGTGTGTGTGTGTGTGTGTGTGTGTGTGTGTGTGTGTGTGTTGGTACTATATAAAATATGCTTCAAAAGCATTTCTAAATTCAGACTTCTCATGAGAGGTTTGTTTGATGGAGGTATTAGTTTTAGATAGGTTATATTTATGATCAGGTAGACTTGTTCTTTTTTTATGTAATATTTTTTGTTCGCTTTATTTATTTGGGGGGGGAGCATGAGTGGGGGGAGGAGCAGAGACAGAGGGAGAAGAAGGCTCCCTGCTGAGCAGGGAGCCCGGATTGGGGACTTGATCCCAGGACCCTGGGATCACAACCTGAGCCCGAGGCAGCCGCTTAACAAACTGAGCCACCCAGGTGCCCCTGTAATATTTTTGTTTTATGTCAGTACTTGAAATTTTCCGATATCACCATGTATCATCTCTTCTAAAATGCCATCAACTATAAAATGTTGCATTGTTGGGGGCTCCTGGGTGGCTCAGTTAAGCGACTGACTCTTGATTTTGGCTCAGGTCATGATCTCAGGGTCATGAGATGGAGCCCCACGTTGCTCTGCGCTGAGCATGGAGCCTGCTTGGGATCTGCCCCCTTCCTCCCCCCTTCCCTACCCCCTCACACACATGCATGCTCTCTCAAAAATAATAAAAATAATAAATAAAATGTTGCTTTATTTCATATGCCACTCGAAAAGAAAAAAAAGTCACCAACTTAAGCAACATGCCATTGATTGTAAGACCCACCAGTTTAAATTATTTAATTTTGTTTTTATGAAATAGCTCATTTCTTTCTAATTTCAAGCTTACATAGAATAGTACAAGGTGGCCATAGAGTCTGGAAACATGAGGTTGGACGTATCAGGTATTTTAATCTACTATCAATAAGCCATCTCCTAAGTTTGTTTGCTTTTTTCCAGACTTCTGGGGCTGCTGTCGGTAAGGACTGCCCATGGCCCTCTCACCCAGTGTCAGCAGTTAGCAGCTTGTGGCCGACCTTTGTCTCTCAGTACCTCCTGCATGCAGCCCAGTTGTTTTGAACCAGGTCTCAGACATCACCTTGTAGCATTCATAAATATTTCAGTATCTATTTCTAAAAGATTAGGATTAAAAAATACCCCCCAGTACTGTTATACCTAAAACTTGACAGTACCGCAGTATCATCGGTTACCTACGTAGTGGTCATAGAAAGGTATCCATTCGTTTGAATTTTTAAAAAAGTTTTTTACATAATTCATTTGAGTTTGATTGCAGAAAAGGTCAATACATTATAAGTTCTTGCCATGTCTTCTAGGTCACTTCTAATCTGTAGGTTTCCTTCTTTTTTTTCCCTTGCTTTTTTGTTTTGTTTTGTTTTGACTGAGTTGTTTGTCCTGTAGCTTCCTAGTCTGCTGCTAAACACCCATGGGTTCTTTTTTTTTTTTTTTTTAAGATTTTATTTATTTATTTGACAGAGACAGAGACAGCCAGGGAGAGAGGGAACACAAGCAGGGGGGGTGCGAGAGGAAGAAGCAGGCTCTCAGCGGAGGAGCCTGATGTTGGGCTCGATCCCAGAATGCCGGGATCACACCCTGAGCCGAAGACAGACGCTTAACGACTGTGCCACCCAGGCGCCCCACCCATGGGTTCCTAATGTCTTCTCTCCCTGCTTGTCCTGTAAAACAGTAGCTGGAACAGGGGCTTGATGAGATTCAAGTTCAGTTTTGGGCACAGCATGGCACGTAATTGGGGAGGTTTGGGAAGCAAGAGACCAGAGGCCAAGGCCCTTCCTCCATTTCATTGGGGAACGGGGAGATGATGCCGTCCACCCCAGGTCACCATGGTTTAGCTGCAAGATAACATTATCCAGAATCCTCTGAAATGTGAAGTCCCCCAAGCGGTATGTGGACGTTCCTGGTCTTTAAGTTACAGGTGTATCTCATAGACCTAACCTGGCGTTCTCAATTTGGTCTTGCCCAGGAAACCCATCAACAACTGGCTGATAAGAAGGGTCTCCACGTTGTAGAATTCCGGGAGGAATGTGGCCCTCTGCCCATCGTGGTGGCCTCCCCGCAGGGAGCCCTGAGAAAGGATCCTGAGCCAGAAGTTGAAGTTCCAGACATCAAACTGGACTGGGAAGATGTGAGGGCCGCACAGGGAATGAAGCGCTCAGTGTGGTTGAATTTAAAGAGAGCCGCTACCTGAGCTTGGCTCTGGCCTCGCACAGCTGCCGCAGCTGGTCCTGTCCAGCGCCTGGCGGAGGCTCAGCCCCTCACATTTTGGAATGTCACTTTCTTTCTAAAGAACAGGCCAACCTTCTTTACTGACAAATAATAAATAACTATAGCTTTAACTTTCTGAGCATGTGGTCTATACCAGGAATTGTGATAGGAACAGTAAATACATGGTTTCAAGACTACTTTTTTGTATTTATTTTTTAAGATTTTATTTATTTATTTGACAGAGAGGGAGAGAGCACAAGCAGGGGGAGTGGCAGGCAGAGGGAGAAGCAGGCTCCCCTCTGAGCAAGGAGCCTGACATGGGACTCAATCCCAGGACCCCGGGATCATGACCTGAGTCAAAGGCAGATGCTTAACTGACTGAGCCACCACCCGGGTGCCCCTTCGAGGCTACTTTAATTTAAACCAGTAAAAGTAAATGAATTAGGAAGACAGGGCTTATAGCCTGACCCAATAAAAAATAATATGCAAAATAATAATTGCTATAATTATAGCTAATACATATTAACTTCGATTTGTCCAAAGTGAATGTTATTAACTTCATTTTACAGAGCAGTTAAGTACTTGACTACAGTCACTCAGCTAGAAAGTAGAGGAAAATGGGCAAACCCTGTTCTTTCGACTCTAGAAATTCTCTTTTGAAACCCCTTTGTATGCTGCTTTCGTGGTTGCTCTAGGTATTACATTATGCATACGTCACTCATCCCCTGCCCACTGGTGTTGGTATTGTACCCATTTGAAGTGTAGAAACCTTACCTCCCTTTAAATCCCTTACCTTCCCCAGTTTCTATAACTGTTTCAAAATGTGCTCTACCTACAAGTAGAACCATGTTAGATATTATACTTTTTGCTTCAACCATCAAACATAATATGGAAAACTCAAGAAGGAAAAAAAAGTCTATTGTATTTACCCATATTTTTAAATTGTATTTATTTTTTCACTTTCCTTTTCTTTTTTCTAAGTAGTCTCCACACCCAGCATGGAGCCCCACACAGGCCCTGAACTCAAGACCCTGAGATCAAGAGTCAGACTCTTAACTGACAGAGACACCCAGACGCCCCATTTATTTATTTAAGTAAACTCTACCCCCGATGTGGGGCTCAAACTCACGACCCTGAGATCAAGAGTCCCACACTCCACTCACTGAGCCAGTGAGACGTGGCCTACCCATATTTTTATTCTTTCAGTTCTTTCCTGACCTTCCAGGAGTCTTTCTGTTAGCATTCGGAGTAGGGAAACACCCAGTTCTCCAGCATATCCCCTTTATTACCAAACTCACAACACTTCTGACACCAGACTTCTGGGGGTTTTCTTCCCCAGGCAGTTCTCGTGTCTTGCAATTTAACACAGTTCTGACACTGTTTACCCGAAAGTGGGGTCCGATCCCGCCACTTGAGGGCTCAGTCCCACAAGACCGCCCTCACCCTACTTGAGATGCCAATCGCGAGTGGGTTGTCCCCTGCGGTTCTGAGTGATCAGCTGTCAATCAGGGGTTCCCACAGCACCCTCACTGGGTGAATTTGCTAGAACAGCTCACACTTTACTTCCTGTGTACCGGTTTGTCATAAAAGGATATGATAAAAGATCCCGAGGAACATCCAGATGGAGGAGAGGCCTAGGGCAAGGTACGTGGGAAAGGATGTGCCAGTCTCAGCGCCTCCGTGTGCTCACCAACCCAGAAGCTTCCAGAACCCTGTACTATCGGGGGTTTTATGGCGGCTTTACCACATAGGCATGATGGTAAACTCCATTGCCAGCCCCTCTCCCCTCTCTGGAGAATGGGAGGTGGGGCCGAAAATTCCAAGCTTCTAATCTTAGTTTGGTCTTTCTGGTGACCAGACCCCATCCAGGAGCCCACCGAGAGTCACCTCATTAGAACAAAAGACCCTGCCGTCACCTAGGGGATTCTAAGGGATTGAGGAACTGCCAGGAACTGGGGTCAAAGACCAACCATAGCACAAAAGATGCTGCCGGTACTCTTATCACTTCAGAAATGACAGTGGTTTTAGGAGCTCTGTGCCAGGAACTGGGGGCAGAGAGCAATAGGTATTTTATTTCCTATTTTCTACCATATGTATGTTTTCTATAATAAATAAGTAAATAAATAATAATAATCTCACACATTTCCTTCCTGCTTCCAGAACTTCCTTTAGCTAACAAATTCTCTTTGTGTTCCTTCCATGAGAATGTCTTTATTTTTCATTCCTAAAGAATAATTTCGCCAGATAGAGAATTCCAGGTTTGTTACCATACTCAAACTTGTCCGTGTCCCCAGTGCACAGTAAGCCAATGTCTGAGACACTGGTTTTGAAGCAAAGAAAGTTGTATTATCTGAAGGGCAGCCCAATGAAAAGGCAGGGGATCATTCCCGAAGCTGCCTTGCCCTGTTGAGCCTAGGGACAGCTTACATGCGTGAGAGGAGGGTAAAGTGTTTCTTGAAACCTTGAGTGGGGGTGTGGGGGCTTGAAATAACCTAGAGGTGAGCATTCTTATGGACAATGAGACACTATTTGGGACCTGGCATGATCAGATATGTCAAGACCAACGTTACCATCCCGTCCTCATCGGTGGGTAAACAGGGAGTAAGGGTGAAAAAGGTAAAGTTAATTAGGGAGCAGAACAGAATGTGGAGCTAAGTTGATAATGCAACTAATAGAACTGTAGTTCTGCTTATGCTTCCAAAGTAGGTCCCGGAGCCAGGTGTCAGGCTTAGGCTGACAGTTACTTTCTCACCACTCGACAAATATGACACTTCTGGCCTCCTTGGTTTCTTTAACAACAACAACAAAAATATATATATATATTTGACAGAAAGCGAGCATACTAGTGGGGGGGGCAGCAGAGGGAGAGGGAGAAGCAGACTCCCCGCTGAGCAGGGAGCCTGACTCGGAGCTCTATCCCAGGACCCTGGGATCACAACTTGAGCCAAAGGCAGACACTTAACCGACTGAGCCACCCAGGTGCCCCTGGCCTCCTTGGTTTCTGATGAGAATTTGCTTTCCTTTGAATGGTTTCCCCTTAGAAGGTATTGTTTTTCTCTCTCTGCTTTCAAGAACTTTTCTTTGTCTTTAGGTTTCTGAAGTTAGATTATGATATGTCATGGTGTAGATTTCTTTCAGTTTATTTTGGGGGGGTTTGCTCACCTTGAATCTATAGGTTTATCTGTCTTTTGCCAAACTTGGAAAGTTTTCTCCTAAAGTTTCTTCTTTTTAAGTTTTCTCTTCACAGGTTAGTAGTTTTTAGTTTATTCACAGAGCTGTGCAACCATTACCACAATCAATTTAAGAACTTTTTATCGCCCCAGACAGATACTTTATACCCATTAGCAGTACCTTCCCAGGACCCCCTCTCTCCAGCTCGCGGTAACCACTGAACTACTCTCTATGGATTTGCCTCTCCTGGACATTTCTCATAGGTGCAATCGCACAATCTGTGGTCGTTGGTAACCGGCGTTTTTGAATGAGCGTAATGTTTTCAAGCTTCATTCGTGTACACGCGTCAGTACTTCATTTTGTTTTATTGCCAAAATACTTCATTGTGTAGATATACTACATTGTTATTTATCCATTCATCAGCTGATAGACATCTGAGTTGTTTCTACCTTTTAACTATCATGAGTAATGCTGCTATGAACATTTTCTTTAAGATTTTATTTTTAAGTAATCTCTACACCCAGCATGGGGCTTGAACCTACAACCCCGAGATCAACAGTCACACTTTCTTCTGACTGAGGCCAGCCAGATGTCCCTGCTATGAACATTTTTGTATAAGTTTTTGTGTAGACCAGTTTTCTCTTCGGGGTATATACCTAGGAGTGGAATTGCTGAGTCATATCCTGACGGCTAAGGATGTTGGGCGTCTTTTCATGGCTTGTTGGCCATTTGTTTATATTCTTTGGACCGATGTCTATTTAGATCCTTTTGCATTTAAAAAATTGGGTTATTTATGTTTTTATTGAGGGGAATAGTTCTAGACTGTCTAGAGTCTAGATACAAGTCCCCTATCAGATATATGACTTGCAAAAGTTTTCTCCCATTCTGTATTACTATTTTCTTACTTCTTTGGCTATTTTTTCAGCTTCACCCACATCCCACTGGGACGTTGATGACATAAGCGTTAGATCTTTTGTTGTACTCCCACATGTCTCTGAGGCTCTGTTTATTTTTTTGTAGTCTGCTTACTCTCTGCTGTTCACATTGGGTAATTTCTATTGTTTAAGTGTAAACCAACACTACTAAGAGCGGGTGGGGAGCGGTGGGAGGGAGGGATGACAAAGGGGCATAAGGAAAGTTTTGGGGGTAATAGATATGTTCATTATTTTGGTTGTGGTGAGGATTTCATAGTGGTTTCCGGTGCATATGTCAAAACTTACTAAAGTTTTGGTAAGTTTAAACGTGCAGTTCGCGTTATTTAAACCTCACTGAAACTCTTTAGAGTTATGCTTACAACCACCAGGGGGCAGGGAGAGCGTCTCCAAATGGTCCCTGTTCTGTTTATCCAACGAGGCCGTACCTACTAGAATGTAGAAAATTGATGATTCCAGTAGAAACGCATCTCTGCTCTCTCAAAGAAATATTTTGTAGTTAGGAGTGCTTGCTTACTCCCTGATAAATCATTCCAATTTGCAATGCTAGAGGTGGGATCCCTGGGGGAGAGGGACTATAAACCCCTACTAGCAACAAGATTCAGGTTAAGCTTTCAGATTTGTGTTACAAATACTGTCTTGAAAGAATCGCACTTGCTCCTCTTCCTCTCGTGAGGATATTCAAATTTCTTTCAGATGCAGATCCCTGCCTTCAAACTCAGGTTCACAAACCCAAAGCCTAAGTCAGGGTTGGGGGGCAGCTGCAGGAAGCACGTGGGATCTGGGGACCATATCTCAGAGGCTACCAACTTACCGCGTGTTGTGAGTCACGCTGCTTCATCACTTTATGCACCTCCAGCCCCCAGTCTCAGCTTTCTAAAAATGAGGAATGACATGAATCGTGCTTATAAAGTCGACACTGGCTGCCAGTGGTTCAGCCCAGGGTCCGAATCACGGGGGCGGGGAGGGGGGGGAGCAAGTGAGCCAGGTCCATGGAGGAGAGTGGTGGCTGGTGGGCTACAACAGACAAGTGGCCGTCCTGGGAGGGGAGCGCTCTATTTTGGGCCCTCCCGGACCTGGATAAGGTGGGGCCGGCTCCTCTCACAGTTCAGCGCCGCCGCTTCTAAGGGCTCAGCTTTTCAGAAAAAAGCAACGCTTGTTGGCAAATGAGACCCAGACACAAGGCAGAAGGTGCCTCACTCGGGCATACTCGGGAGCAGGGGCTGTCCTTCCGCCGTAACCTGAAACATTGTCATGTTTCAGGGGCGTGGGGTGGGTCGGCGGCGGGGCCCCGGCTCCCGGCCAGCCTCGCTCTCCCTCCCCCGCGCCCCTCGCCCGACCTGGGCGCAGCCGGGCCGCTGCAGCCCGGGAGCAGCGTGGAGACCCCAGCTCCCAGCCGCGAGGCCGCTGCAGGCGGGCGGCGCCCAGAGGACGTCCGTTCTCGGCTCCCGGGGCCGTGGGAAAACCCGGCCGTCCCCTCGTGGGAGTTGCCGAGGGCGCGGGCGCGCTTGTGTTTGGGTCACCGTTGGCACCGGCTCCGGCCTCGGGAGTGTCCCCGCCCCCTCCCGGGCAGCGGGCCCGCTACTTCCCCTCGGGCTGGGCTCCGGGACGCCACAGAGCGCAGGAAGGAGACTTTGTTCTTTTTCAGCAGGAAGGCCCCTGTCCCGTCCCCCCCGACCCTGCAAGGCTGAGCTGCTGGTGGTTCGGGGAGTGCTCTGTGCGGATCTAGACGCCCCCGCCCGCCGGACACCAGGCTTTCTGAAGGGAGGAGTGTCAGGAAGCGCTGGCGGTTTCCTTTGGGAACACCACCCGCTTTCCTGAACCGGTTAGATACCAGGATTTCAAGAGAGATTGAAGCGGAGGCACCCACAGGTAGGGGGCACCAATTTCTAATAATAAAAGGACAGCAACCTGGGGCTGCTCTAGCTTCCTCCCGCCTCAGTTTCCACATCTATAAAACAAGGGATGGACCAAGTGATCATTAACTGGGGCTGACACCACGACCTCTCACTGGAGACAGATCTGGATGCTGGGGCACAATGTGAGGTCACAGCCCCCCAGCCCGCACAGGAGATGGACCTATCCATAGGACAGTCATTGGTGGTACATGCCTGAGCGAATAGCTATAAGCCCTGAGCTTAAGGTTCATGGTTGGCAGTGGTGACTCCTTGGGAAGAGAGCTGCCCCCTGCATCCTGGGTGTCCGTGAGGGCCCACACAGCGCAGCAGGGCTGTGTTATTTTTGTCTCATCATGTCCCTGGAGAACAGCTCAGTTCATGTCTAATAAACATCAACCAGGAGATTCTCTCTTTAAGGACATTGCAGATACAACAAAAATATCAGAGTAAGATTTTCATCTTACAAACGCAGCTGCTGTTGTGGAAGTGTGGACCCGAGTTCCATGGGGATTCAACTCACCAAAACTGATGTTAAACTCTCTTCAAAGTATGTCATTCCTGGGGCCCAGGACAGAGGTCCCGCATATGTTTTCTCTGCCTCCTGAGGCCAGGCCTGGAAGTCTCTGGGGGCAGATGCCAGGGGATGCATCGAGGGTCGGTGGCATTGCCATCAGCATGGCCAAGGGCATTCTTCCAAGGCAAGCACAAGCCCATGAATCATGGTCTCTGTGGACCTCAGGAAACCTCTTGATGACTCTTTTTTTTTTTTTTTTTGTAAGTAGGCTCCACACCCAGCATGGAGCCCAATGAGGGGGTTGAACTCATGATCCTGAGATCATGACTTGAGTTGAGATCCAGTCCGAAGCTTAACCAACTGAGCCACCCATGCGCCCCACACCTTGATCTTTTAAAAGGAGAGTTTGACCTCTCTCAGTCCCTTTGCTAATGCTGCCATCACAGCTGTCTTCAGAGGAGACCCCACAGTTGTACCCCTTAGGGATGTCCCGTTGGTGAGCAGCGATCCTGCCACCTGCAGTCTCTTTCTGTCTGGATGCTGACCTGCCCTTTCTAGAGGCCCCCACAGAGATGGTGGTGGCAATATCCTTTTGGGTTCCAGCCTTCTCCTGGGGAGCAAGTCTTCCCCTCCAACTGCCAGCTGTCCTTACCTGCTGCCTGGGGGACTTTATCCCTGTTTACCCCACGCCTGTAAGCTGTGACCAGGCCTCCAGTAGCCCTTGCCCTCTGCTCCCAGGGTTGGGTAGGACTTCTCTCCTACCCAGAGCCATCCTGGAAGCCCTCAGACTGGCAGCCCCCACCCCATAACCGGTAGCCTTCAACAGCAAGAAACCGCTCCCACCGCCAGGCCCATCCGGCCCCTCTTACCCTGTGTTGAAATAAAAACTGGAGGAGTTCCTTGGGTTTTTTTTTTTGTTTGTTTGTTTGTTTTTTTAAGATTTTATTTGTTTATTTGAGAGCATGAGTGCGCACAAGTGGGGGAGGGGCAGAGGGAGAGGGAGAAACAGACTCCCCACTGAGCAGGGAGCCTAACGACGGGCTCCATCCCAGGACCCCCGAGATCATGACCTGAGCCGAAGGCAGATGCCTAACCGACTGAGCCATCCAGGCGCCCCAGGAGTTCCTTATTATGTTGTGCCAGAGGAAGACCGCTGCTTCAAAGCGCTAGGGCAGGAAAGGATTTTGCTGGGGTCGGGCAGAGAGTAAAGGCACTGAGAACAAATGGCAACACTTCTAACAGTGGAAACAAGAGCAAAGTTCTAAGCATTCTGTCATGAAAGTTTTAGCAAAATAAGATGACATGTTTCTCCGCGATCAGAAAGTAGAGCATTTCTATGAAACCGTTCGTAAGCCAAAACGGCATAAATTGAAGTGATTACCATTAATTTACACGGGGAAAACTTTGAGCATTCCCAGACCCCCAAAATAACCACTCTTAGGCTTTTCTGCTACCTTAGGACATATCTTGCTAATGTATGCACAAAAGAAATCGAGATAAAGTACAGATTCAAAGCTCTGGCGGCTGGAGGCTGAGGCTGAGTGTAGTTCCCGGGGAAGGAGCTGAGTGGCGCCACTCTCGCTCTGGGCACATGCCGCCTCTGTGACAGCTCGCTGAGCAGTAAACGCTGAACGGCTATTTTGGCCTTTTGACTTTTTTCAGAAGAACAAAATCCTCTTTGGATTTCTTACAGTTCGCGAAAATAGGTCCTGAGGTAGGTTTTTCGTAAAAGCGAAGTGGCCTAATGCGAACTTTCAAAAAGAGGGTGTACCTGTCTTGGTTGGCCAGAGTAAGAACAAAAGGACCCCTTAAGTTTCCTTGAGAAGGTAGGAGTACTTATTTCTCAACTCAGGGCCAAACAGAATTCCCCAGCTGGGGTAAACCGGGTTTGGGAAATTCTGTGAGGACAGGGTTTTCAAGATAGCTCAGGAAAATGAAGTCTTTTATGACACACACACACACACACACACACACACACACACACACCCCTCAGATGTCCTGTGTGTCCTCAAGATGGTGGCATTGGAAGGGCTTTTGTGTCCTTGAGGTTTGCAGGAACAAAGTCTGATGTCCTCTCAAGTAGGGAGCCATGGGGGAGTTTCAGTGACCATCTGATGTGAGGCTGTGAGTCAGATACTCACCAGGTCACCAGATTTATAGATTTTCACACCCAGGGAGGGGCCATGAGGTTGGTTAGGTAATGAGAGCTTTTACATGGTTTCTTCGTGGCCCTTACAGAAGCTTTTGAGGCCATGAACACATAGACTATTCCACTCAAAGTTGGGAGGACTGAGAAATCCCCTAAGGATCTAGGAGTCAGCCTGAAGTGGGGGAGGGAGAGGGAAGGCATCCATTTGGATGGCAGCCATAGTGCCCTTCCCCTCACCCTCTACTACAGTTCTATAGTCAAATGACCCACTCCAGCCCTGGGTCCTGAGTGTCCTTTCTAACGGAGCCCTCACTGTCATAGACTGGGATGACTCAAGTCCTGGAGAGCACCCGGGCCAGCTGGTCACCCGAGTGGGCGGTGGGGGGCGGGGGGAGTGGTGACTGCCCGCCCAGTGGACAGGGCAGCAGCCTCCCAGCTGCTGTTAACTCAGAGGACACTGCTGGCTCCCAGGGGGCCTCTCCCTAGGACTTCCCAGCCTTTCTATGGATGAAGATCCCTACTTAAAATTTAAAAAGCAAAAAATAAAAATCACAGATTGACTCTCTATCTGAGACACTTATAATAGTAGGTGCACTTCTAGTAACTGTTGATAGAGAAAAATAAAACCTATAAAAGGCTGCTCTGAGTTCAGCAGTGTTTTTAAATGATTGTATTGTAGGTATCACAGACACACCTACACGTATTTGAAAAATAGCACTAAAGAGTATATAGGTGTTTGTACCACAGATGGACACTCAGATACAATCCCCAGGATTTTCAGGGCAGAGACCACAGGTTTATGAAATCAGAGTTCCCCCATTTCCCAGAGAGAGCCGGACCCAGCAGTGTGCACACAGACACACACTCTCCTGCTTCGCTTTGGCTGGATCAGGCTATAATGTCTGAGGTATCCATGTGATCTCTAAGACCCTCCAGGAATCCCTAGATCTCAGTGGTGATAAGGCTGAAGCCAGGAGCTTCCAGTATCTTCCTGGTCAGTGGTTCCCAAACCCGGCTTTCCTTAAGAACCCTCTAAACAACTTCTTAAAAATACAGGTTTCTGGGGTGCCTGGGTGGCATAGCCCGTTACCATGTGGCTCTTGGTTTCGGCTGAGGTTGTGATCTTGGGGTTGTGAGATAGAGGCCCACGTCGGCCTCTACGATCAGCGTGAGTCTGCTTGGGATTTTCTCTCCCTCTCCCTCTGCCACTTCCCCCTGTTCTCTCTTCCTCTCTCTCAAATAAATAAATAAATCATTAAAAAATACAGATGCCTGTTTCCATCCTCGGGCAACTGGATCACAATCTCCAGGGCTTGGACCCTGTCCTGTATTTTTTTTTAGAGCTCCCCAAGTCCATGCAGTGAATGAAAAGAAAACTCTGTCAATCCCACACATTCATCCTCAAACCAAAATCCCCAATAAATTATGGTGCATATAAAGAACATTACACCATCACTGTGGTGGGCCCTGCTGAAATTGGCAATTAATCCCCCTTCTGCACGAATCTTTACTTTGATTCCTTTGATCTCAGAGAGATGAGCTTTCAAGACACCAAGAGATGGAGACTAGTGAAATTGTTGCTCACCCCCAGCCATCTTTCTATCAAGGGTACAATTTCTCCTGAGCCTAAATGTCCTGGACTCTGGAGCTGGTGGCTCACTTGTCCTCCAGGTGGACACAGAAGGGTTTGGCTTCCATCCATAACCAGGCACTGAGGGCATGAGCAGGTGGGTGTGGTGGTGTTCTAATGGTTGCTTATATCCCTTAAAGCAGAAATCACAGGTCTGGATCATAGCCTGGCTTGGCTCCATCCTCCTTCAGGACCCAAAGTATGCAACTCTTCACTAAACAATAAGCAAGCCCAAGCACCAAAGACTGGTCAGACAAGGCAAGTGTGCAGACCTCCACGATGTTGCCACCCGAGGCTATCTTCCAGTAAGGGGACTAACGGATACTGATGAAACTTGCCTGAGCATACGGGCCCTGGTTTATTCTCTCTGTCTACTCCCCTAAGAAAGAGAAATTGTCACACGATGGGGTTAAGGTGTTGAGAAGGCTGCCAGAACAATGGCTCCAGGGTTAATTCAACAATAGTCCACCAGTGTAATTTAGTAGAATAACAGCTTAAAAGGGAAAAGCTTTGTGATGTCTCTAAGAGAGACCAAAGAGAACTGATCAAAGTCATACCCACTCTTGATAAAATCTCTTGGCAAACTGCAAGTACAAGGAAACGCCCTGAATGTGATAAGGGGTCCTAACCAGAGGAAACCTGGAACTTAGTGGTGAAAACTTAGAAACACTCCTTCCATTCAAAGATGGGACAGGATATGCATGCCTACTCCTCTACCATTCGGTTTTGTCCTGGAAGTTTACCCAGCATAGTAAGACAAGAAAAGGGACAAGAAGGAACAAAGCAGTCTTCATTTACAGGGGACATGATTGTCCACCTATATTATCCAAGATGATCAATGGATAGACTCTTAGAGCGAATACAAGTGAGGCCCAAGGTGGCCAGATACAGGTGACCCCACAGGAAATCATCAGGAGGCCAGTGCCCCAGAATGGCCAGTTAGGAAAAGTAACATCAAAGAGGTTCCAGCCATGATAGCAACACAACTACAAAGAACGCAGGAACACAGGTAACAGAAAATATGCAAGATTTTTAAGAAGACAGCACATCTCTACTGAAGGACACAAACATCTTGATCAAATGGAAACATGTGATGTTCATGGATGAGAAGACTTGGTAAGCAGTTGTGTACATGGATCTGGAACTTGGGTGAGAGGCAGGTGATAAATGGACTTGGGAGTCATTGGCATGGATCTGAGTGATTTCTCCAAGGAAGAATATGGACATGGGGGAGCGGGGAAGAGAAGATGACTCCAGTTGGAGTGTTGAAGGTCACCAAGCCAGAGAAATAGGTGGGAGACCAGGACAGTGAGGTCACTGAAGCCTAGGAAGGAAGCAGTGTCAAGCAGGGGGGCCCAGTGATATCAAATGCTGGGGAGAGGTTGGGGAAGATAAGGGTTGATTGGGGCCCATTGTACTTGGTAAGGAGAAGTTAATTAGTAAGCTAGGAAGGAGCAGCTTTCTGTGGAGCAGTGGGAACAGAAGCCGGATTGCAATGGATTGAAAATAAAAATGGGCGCCTGGGTGGCTCAGTTGGTTAAGCACCCGACTCTTGGTTTTGGCTCAGGTGGTGATCTCAGGATTGTGAGACCAAGCCTTGCGTGGGGCTTCCCACTCAGGAGGGAGTCTGCTTCCTCTCTCTCTCTCCCTCTGTCTTTCCCCCTGCATGCACTCTCTCTCTCAAATAAATAAATAAATCTTAAAAAAAAAAAGGAAATAAGAAGTTCTTTGGGGGGTAAATATGGCAGATGAAACATGCATGTCTACTTTAGTGCCTTCTTGAAACTATACTCAAATGATAGTAAAGGTTGTTTTTGAAAGGCATAAAACTACAAGGACAGGACTAATGGGAGAAAAAAAGTTTAGAAGCTGGAAAACAGATAGACTGTAACTAGCTTTTCAGACTAAAAACCCCCCTGAATCCTGGGGAGGCAGTAGGGAAAGCCTAGAACCAACCCATCTGTAACACGGAATCCTCAAAAGGTTTGGGGACTGTTGATGCCATGGAACTCTAGAGTTGGACTGGAGAAGGAGTCTAAAATAAAAATGTCCCCCTCTGGCCTCCCACAGGGAAGGCTGCCAGCCTATCCCCTTCAGGCTGCTCTGGGGGGATCCGACCTGGCAAGAGGAAAGACTAACAGCTAGTGGTATTAGAGATTCCTTTACTAAACGGTTCATCCAGATCCCCCTGCAGCGATACTCCAGGAAAGCCCACCCTTGTACTCAGAACTCCAAGCAGCTTTTAGACCCCATTTTTATTTATTTATTTATTTATTTATTTATTTATTTAAATTTTTAAAAAGATTTTATTTATTTATTTGACAGAGGGAGACAGCCAGCGAGAGAGGGAACACAAGCAGGGGGAATGGGAGAGGGAGAAACAGGCTTCCAGCTGAGGAGCCTGATGTGGGGCTCGATCCCACAACGCTGGGATCACGCCCTGAGCCAAAGGCAGACACCCAATGACTGCGCCACCCAGGCGCCCCTAGACCCCATTTTTAATATGAGCTGTCACTCAAAGAAAACTGCAGATTAATTCAATCAAACTATTTAAAGGATAAAACAATGCCAATCCTACACAAACTCAGAAAATGGAAAAGGAGGGACAACTTCCCAACTCATTCTATGGGGCCAGAATTGCCCTAATACGAAAACCAGACAAATACATTACAAAGCAAGAAAACTAAAGACCAGTAGCCCTTATGAATAAAGACATGAAAATGTTTGGTAAAATATTACAAAGTTGAATCCACTAACATGTATTGTTATATAAAAACATTAAAAATACACCATGACCAAGTAGAGTTCATCCTAGGAATGCAAGGTTGGTTTAACATTTGAAAATCAAGTGATATAAACCACCACATTAGCAGAATGAAGAAAATCTATATGATTATCTCAGCAGATACAGAAAAAGCATTTGATGAAATTTGGCAAAATTCAACAACTTTCATGATAAAATCTCTCAGAGAATTAGGAGTAGAAAGAAATGTCTTCAATCTGATAAAGACCATCTGTGAAAAACCTGCCACAAATATCATGTTTAATGGTGAAACACAGAATGTTCTCTCTCTGATTGGAAACAAAACAAAAATGTCCAGTCTTATCACATCTATTCAACATCGTACTAGAGTTCATAGCTAGTATAATAAGATGAGAAAAAGAAATAAAAGACATCCAGATTGAAAAGGAAAAAGTAAAACTGTCTTTATTTGCAGATGATATGATTGTATGGGTATAGAATCCTAAGGAATCTGTGAAAAAGTTCTAGAACTAATAAGTTTTTCTCAGGATCATACAAGATCAATATATAAAAATCAAATGTATTTTTACATATGGCACCAAATATTTTAAAATTAGAACTGCCATTATTTTCAACAGCATTAAAAAGGAAGAAAATGAATAATAGTATGTGCAAGATATGTATCTAGAAAACAAAACATCGCCGAGAGAAATGAAAGAGATTAAATAAATGGAAAGATAGACTGCGTTTAAAGATTAGAAGACTCGACAATGTGAAGGTATCAGTCCTTCCCAAGTGGAGCCGTAGAGTCAATGAAATCCCATCATAGACCCTTCAGGCTTTTTTTGATGAAATTGTCAAAGAATGTATATGAAAATGCGAAGGATACAGAAGAGTCAAACAATTTTGAAAAAGAAGGAAAAAGGGGGCTTACAAAACCTGATTTTTTTTTTAAAGATTTTATTTATTTATTCGACAGAGATAGAGACAGCCAGCGAGAGAGGGAACACAAGCAGGGGGAGTGGGAGAGGAAGAAGCAGGCTCATAGCGGAGGAGCCTGATGTGGGGCTCGATCCCAGAACACCGGGATCACGCCCTGAGCCGAAGGCAGATGCTTAACCGCTGTGCCACCCAGGCGCCCCACAAAACCTGATTTCAAGACTTATTACAGAGGTACAAAGACAAAAACTGTGGTATTGGCGAAAGGATAGACACATGGATCAATGGCACACCAAAGAGAATCCAGAAATAGACCTACGTATAGAGGGGCAACTTGACAAAGCCTCCAAGGTAATCCAATGCGGAAGAGGATGGTCTTTTCAACATGCAGTGATGGGCCCCGTGGATATTCATTTGGGAAAAAAATCCATCTTGACCTTACTTTAGGCTAAACACAGACATTAACTCAAAATGGATCATAAACCTAAATATAAAAGTTAGCTCAATGAAATTTCTAGAAGGTAATGTAGGAAAAAATCTTCAAGACCTTGGGTTAGGCAAAGACTGAGGTGTCTGAGAAACACAAAAAGCACAAATCATAAAAAGAAACGTTGAGAAACTAGTCTTCATAAAACTAAAATCTGCTTTTCAAAAGACATGCTATCGGCTGGGAGCAAATACTCACGCTACGTACATCTGACAAAGTTCTTACATCCAACTTGGGTCTTTGTATTCCTCTGAATATTTACGGTTCTGTCTCATTAAGTGTGGATTTATCTACTCGCTAACACTTATTTGTGACCCCAAATTCAATACTTGTGGCACTTCTGCAGTCACTTGTGGCAAAAAAAAAAAAAAAAAAAAAAAGTGAGTTTCTGGATGTGCACATTCTGGCTGGGATTGACAGGCTGGCACTCTGCTTTGGGTTTCAGCCCTCGTGCTGTAACCAAACGTCCTTCTATGGTCTCTGTCATGCCACGTGTCTTGCAGTTTTGTGTGTTTTGTTAGTGATTTTGCTTTTTAAAATGGTGCCTAACAGCAGTGCTGGCTGGTAGAAAAAAGCTGTTATGTGCCTTATGGGGAAAATACATGTGTTAGTTAGCTTTCTGTCTTTCTTTCCTTTTTTTTTTTTTTTAAGATTTTATTTATTTATTTGACAGAGAGAGACAGCGAGAGAGGGAACACAAGCAGGGGGAGTGGGAGAGGGAGGAGCAGGCTTCCCGCTGAGTAGGGAGCCCGATGCGGGGCTCAATCCCAGGGCCCTGGGATCACACCCTGAGCCGAAGGCAGATGCTTAACAACTGAGCCACCCAGGCACCCCTTTCCTTTTTTTTTTTTTTTTAAGATCTATTTATTTATTTTAGAGAGAGAGTGCGTGCGTGTGAGAGAGTGCACGGCGGGGGGGGGGGGTTGGGAGAGACAAGGGGACAGGGTAAGAGAATCTCAAGCGGACTCCACTCGGGGTGCAGCCGGCCTGGAGCTTGATCCCGAGATCACTACCTGAGCCAAAACCAAGAGTCGGATGCTTAACTGACTGTGTCACCCAGGGGCCCCTGTGTTACATAACTTTCAGGAAGAAATTAAAATGCTGTTGGCTATGAGTTCCATGTTAATGAATTGACAAAATAGATAAAAGAAGGTATCTTTAAACAGAAACACACATAAAACAAGTTTCCGTATTTGTCAGATGACGAAAATGTTGTGACCAGAGGCTCATAGATCCTAGTCCTGTATTTACCCTAGGAGCGTATTTGCTCAGTGTTTGTGGTGACTTTACAGAACATAACTACGTCAAGTGAAAATCAAATATATGTCTGCCACACACACACACACACAGCCCAATAGAAAATGTGAAAAAGATTTCCACACACACTTCATGAAAGAAGATATACAAATGGCCAGTAAGCACATGAAATGTTGTCTGACATCAGTAGTTATTAGGAAAATGCATATTAGAATCTCACCCACCAGAATGACTAAAATGTAAAAAGACTGATAATATCAAATATTGGTAGGGGGAGGAACTGGGACTCATGCATTTCTGTGGGGTGCAAAGTAGTACAACCATTTTGAAAAGCAAAATGATTTTCCTATAAATCTAAATATTCACTGACCACATGACCCAGCTAGCCAACAACTAGGTTTTTACCAAGAATAAAGAAAACGTGTTCCCGCAAAGACAAAGCTTTATTCATAATATCTCAAGCTGCACCAACCCGAATGTCCGTTGACGAATGGATAAACAAATTATGACATATTCATACAATAGAATTCCAGAAGAAACAACCGTAAAAAAGAATGAATTGCTTAAAACTCAATAACATGGATGAATTTCATAGACATCACAATGAGCAAAAGAAGCTAGGTATAAAAGAGTATATTCTGTAAGTTTCTATTTATATGAAACTCTAGAAATAACAAATCCATCCATAAAGACAGAAAGCAGATGAGTGGTTGTCTGGGCCCAAGGGGTGGGAGCTGTAGGGATATTGATTGAAAGGGACAAAAGGGAACTTTTCTATGTGATGAAAATGTTCTATATTTTGATCAAGGTAACTGTTACATGGGCGTGTGTGTTGGTCAAACTTATTAAAATGTATGTGTAAAATGGATACGTTTCATTATATCCAAACTATCCCTCAATAAAGTTGGGGAAATAATTTCGCCTGTCCTCTCTGAAAGCACAAGGGGGCACCTCTTTCACAAGTCTGGCTGCGAAGTGAAGAAAGGGTTGATGGACAGGTTTTATTTGGTTTGGTTTCACTTGGGTTGTTTTTACTTTCTTGTATTTTAGTTTTGCTTGTTTATTGATCTGTTTTTGCTTCCTGGTGGTGTTGGCGGTGTCTGGGAAGAGGCAGGTATGTGCGTGTGTGCAGTGTGGACCCCCAGCAGGGAGGCTGAGCGGCCAGTGAAGGTTAGGAGGGGGAGAGCTGGCAGGAGGCGTGGGGTCTGGGAGTGCGGGACAGACTGGCTTTGGGCAGGTGAAGGGGCTGGATGTGGCCGGAAGGATGGGGTTCGGTGTGTAGACAGGGCGGGAAGAAGGAGCTCAGAAAGGACAAGGCACTGGAGAAATTCCTCTGATGGGCTTTTTCTTTTCCCTCCTTTTAAATTTTTGGAAGTAGGAGATGAGGTCTCTTGCGGTGCTGGAAAGGAGTGACCAATCAGGGCTTGAGGACAGATGTGACTTTCACATTGTTTCGGGCTGTGGATGGGCCTCCGTTGCTGGTGGAGGTCCTGCTGAGGCTGGGGGCAGGGAGAGTAGTGGCCAGATGCACTGGCTCTGAGAGCCACAGAGTGTTCTCAGCACCCTGGGAGGAGGGGAGGACAGAAGACACAGAGCCATTTCTCCTTGACCAGGGAGGAGGAAGAGTCCCTGACACCCACCTTCTGGGCAGG
Organism: Ursus arctos; assembly: GCF_023065955.2. NCBI lineage: Eukaryota > Metazoa > Chordata > Mammalia > Carnivora > Ursidae > Ursus > Ursus arctos. The sequence goes on along the minus strand of NW_026623100.1, from coordinate 51,472,084 downwards.
TGGCAGGAGAGTGATCTGGCGGGTGGCTTTGGTCTTAGTGCTGAAGCAGAGACCTGGAGGGAATGAAGTCCACGTAGGAATCAACACGCCAAACCCACATCCGCCATGTGGTCACGTCCAAGAAAGAAAGGGGTCCTCTTACCCAGCCTTGTCCCGGGCGCCTCTCCCGGCCACCGGATGGCTCGCCGGCCTTGCCGGCTTCTGCGGCGCCATCTGCTCCTTCTCCGGCTGTCCGGGAGATGGCTTATCTGGGCCTGAAGCCGACGGAGCCTGCTTAGGCAAGCGGGGCCTGCTTACTGCTCCTCGAGGCCGGGGGGCGGGGGTGTCGTCCCACTCCAGCAGGAAGAACATTCTCGTTGTTAGAAAAGGCTCGGGACGTGCAAGAGTGGGATTGTGTGTCTGAAACAACACCAGGAAAGCCTTCCTCTCAGATTTGCAAGGGTCTCTTGCTAAAATGCAAGCAGCTTTGGAAGCAAGAGCCCCTTTGAGCTCCGAAGATGAACAGGGGCAGCCGAGAACCTGTGTCCCGCCAGACCCAGGGGCTGGGGTGCGGGGCAGGGGGTGAGACAAGCACCAGACGGAGGCAGGGCGACGTTGGGGACGCACCAGTCCATGTGACACCCTCTGCAGCGCTGGCTCCGTCTCTGCCCGGGCTCAGCGGTGGGCCCCAGTTCAAGGCTGGGCTCCCCTGGGTGTTACTCAGATGGTCACTATTCAGTGTCAGAAAGCCTGCTTCCTCACCTGCACGGTGGAAATGACCATAGCATCTCCTAGTCGTGAGGGGACCGCAAAGAACTTTGGGGAACTGTTGACTTCAGTCCCACTGAGAATGCCCTCCCGCCATTGGGGACCCACATAGGCAGCACAGGAGGGAACAGAGCTGAGCAGGGTGAGGGGCAGGGAGCCCATGGGGACCACATGGCAGCTTTCTCGGTCCCTCCATCACTCCTCTCCCCCCACCGTCCTGCTGAGTGAGGCCAGACACCCCCGCCCCTTCCATTATAGCGGGGGCTGTGCCAGAGCAGGGAGGACAGCCTGTGGAGCCCCTGAGAGGGTCACCATCGCTTGCCTGGTAGCAGCAGGGGCCGGACACTGCCTGCCTCGGGTAAGTGGGGTGGAGGGCAGGGGAGCCCTGTCGGAGCAGCTGGCTGCAGCGGCCTGCTCACTGGGCACGCGGTCTCGGCCTGCCTTCTGGGTATTGTTCAGGCCAAGCAGGGCCCGGGCCAAGGCTGGGGGCCCGAGCCCCGCTTTGAGATGTGAGAGGTCCATGGAAATATGCTGTCTGTCCTCCTGCACGTCCCCTGCCAGCCCTCACTTCCTGGCCTGGATGGGAGGAATGGAGGGGCCCTCAGAGCCAGTTCACTTCCTCTTTCCTCTCCACTTTCCATCCTGGGAGCTGCGTAGAGGCCATCGGTCCCTCTGGCCTCACTCTATCCCTTTGGGGGGTTGGCCACGGGTTTCTGCAGAGAAACCTGCCAGGCCATCCGCTGGGAAGTGGTGGGGAAGTGGGGTGCTTGCAGGCTTAAGGAGCAGAGGCAGGGGTGTGGAGAGCCAAGATACCCAGGAGCAGGAGCCTGCTGGGTATGGGGACAGTGCCCTGGAGGATGTGGCATGCCAGCCAGGCAGGGGTCAGGCTGGAGATGACATGGTTGCCACCATCATCGCCATCATCACCCTCACTGACATGCACGGTACAATGTGCACAGAGCGTGCTGGGTGCTTTGTGGGCCATGTTTGGGGACAGCCACGCCCCTCACTCAAGCCATTGCTGGACGCGTGTCCTGTGGGATGTTCAAGATGGTCATCGGTTCCGACCCCAAAGCTGAAGGCCACAGGGTCTCCCAGTGGACCACCGAGCCTGGGTCTTTATCCCGCTCCCCCGCGCACAGAGATGGCTCTTCTCCCCACGCCCTTTCTGGGTGACCGAGCACAGTTGGCTAATTCGGCTCCGCTCTGTTCACCTCAGGGCACGTGGCAGAAAGCAGTGGGATATCTTAAAAGAGCAGGGCATAATGCCCTCGAGGTCCATCCATGTTGTCGCAAATGGTGGGATTTCCTTCTTTTTTTTTTATGGCTGAATAATTTTCCTTTATATATCACATTTTTAACCCATTCGTCTGCAGACGGGCACCTAGGTTGTTTCCATGTCTTGACTGTTGTAAGTAAGGCATGTACCTGTTTGGGATAGTGACTTCCTTTTGCTAAGTGAATAAGTCAGAGAAAGACAAAGACTGTGTGATCACGTATGTGTGGCATCTGAAAAAACCCACAGCAGGTGTATAGAGACAGATGAGATTAGTGGTTGCGAGAGGTGGGGGGTGGGGGCGGGAGAATTGGTTGATGGGGGTCCAAAAACACACGCTTGCAGTTACAGGCTGAGTAGGTTCAGGGATGTGGTGTATAACGGGATGACTACAGCTAACGACACTTCTGTATATTTGAAAGTGGCTTAGAGAGCAAGTCTTAAAAGATCTCAGCACAAGGAAAAAATTTGGTAACGACACGAGATAATGGATATTAATTAAACTCATTGTGGTTAGCATTTCACAATAGACACACATTAAATCATTATGTTGGACACCTGGAACTTGTACAATGTTACATGACAATTACATCTTAATAAAACTGGGGGAAAGAGGAGGGCAGCAGGGGCAGGAAGACGAGGGGGAAGCTGGCAGAGGAGGGCACCCGGGGGCCCGAACGCCAGTTCCAGCGCTACCTTGCTGGGTGCTGGTGGGTCTCTTGGCCTTTTGGGTCTCCTGTTCTTCCTCTGCAACTTCGGTGATCCCTCCCAGCTGTCCCGCCTGTCCCCAGGGGCTGGGGCTTCAGGCTGCTCAGGCCTGGCTATTCATGCCCAGGAAACCGAGAGGAGCCAAGGGTCTGGTTGGATGACCCTGACCCTCTCGGGCCCTCACAGTGCACTTCACGTAGTGGTCAGGAGGGCTCTGGAGGAAGGGGCCTCCTTCCAAGGGACTGAAGTTTGGTTTGCTAAATGAGACTTTTTTTTTTTTTTTTTTTTTTTTTAGAGAGAGAGATAGAGTGTGCGTGAGCATGGGGGAGGGCAGAGGGGGGGAGAGAGAATCCCAAGCAGGCCCTACCCCCAGTGTGGAGTCTGGTGTGGGGCTTGATCTCACAACCTCGAGATCATGTCCTGAGCAGAAATCCAGATTTGGACGCTTAACCAACTGAGCCACTCAGGCTATTTTAAATGGGGCTATTTTAAACTATGTCATGGCCAATTAAACGTTCAGTTCTGTGGGGAAAAGCAAAATATCCAAGTTTCTTTTTTTTTTTTTAAAGATTTTATTTATTTATTCGACAGGGATAGAGACAGCCAGCGAGAGAGGGAACACAAGCAGGGGGAGTGGGAGAGGAAGAAGCAGGCTCCCAGTGGAGGAGCCTGATGTGGGGCTCGATCCCACAACGCCGGGATCATGCCCTGAGCCGAAGGCAGACGCTTAACCGCTGTGCCTCCCAGGCGCCCCTCTGATGTTAGGAACATGGTTAATGAATAAAGACAAAGCCAGTAACCATCATGTGCCCAGGTGAGAAACTTCAGGATCATTCTAGACCTTTCCTTCCATTCCCATAATGGTGACCGCAGCTGGCACTTCCTCAGGCAAGGGAGCTGAGGTTGAGAGAGAGGCCACACACTTGGGCAAGCTCAGGGATCCACGCCCTCGGCCACTCCCTTCTACTGGCTCTCAGTCCACTGCAGTCTGGTCAAGTCTATCCCACCTCCCCAGCCCAGCCTGCCCCCTCCCCCACTGCTGCTGTCTAGACCCACAGCCACCTCTCGCTTGGACAGCTGCCACCGTCCAACAGGTATTCCGCCCCCGGTGCTCCTTGGGTAAAAGCCAGTCTGCAGCCTCACCTTCGGGGGCATCCCAGGCCCCCATAACCTCCTGAGACCTCTCCTTCCCCACCATACCTGGGTTGGATCCCCACCTTGGCTCTGCCCAGGAAAGCCCTCCTTGCCCTCTTTGCTCATCTCAGACACACCTCCCAGGAGGGCCGGGCTTCTGGCTGGGTTTCGCCCACACTACTTGTGTGTAGGTTGGAACCTTCTTATGTTGTCTGTCAGCGTTGTGGGTGTGAAGAACATGCTTGGCGTGTGCGTGCTCCCCGCTCCCAGAGGGACAGAGACCCTGTCATGGTGAGATGTGCTACCTGACAGGTATCTTTGGGGCTTTGAAGCTAGACCCCCTGGAACTGGAATCACATTGACTTGCTGTGTGACCTTGGGTAAGTCACTTCACCTCTCTGTGCCCCAGATTCCTCATCTAAATGGCATCCATCACACAGAGTTGTCATGCGGATTATGTGAAGAAGTCAGCACGTCATGCAGCACTGGGCACATGGTGTCGTTGGCAAGTCTTCTCCCCCTTCGTGTCCCTGGATGTCTGTCCTAGTGAGCTTTCACTGACCGTGCATTGGCCGAGAGAAGCCCTGGGAACTGAACACGCTGTGTGTATCAAATCCCTGAGGCTGGCACAGTGACTGTCCCTGTGGTACCTGAGAGGGAGCCCTGGCATCCGCCTCCAGCACGCACCATGGCTGCCATGGCCACACCTGACGGAGACAGAACAAAGGCCTTGAATCACGCAAAGAGTGGTCAACATCACTTTAAATCTGTTTTTCCAAATCATGTTATTTTAAATGCCCTGGGCAGATGCCCATGTGTGCAGGGACACTCCGCTGGCCCAGAGGCTCTTTGTCCCTTGAAAGGCCCCATTGTGACCCCCGAACCAGCCCCGAGTGATTCCCGGAACAACAGGCCCTTGTGTGGGCCCCGAAGGCCTGCTCGCTCGCGCCCTGGGCGGGCAGTGCGAGCCCTTTGCTGTGTCTTTCAGGTCAGCATCGGAGGCCTCAAGACCCCGCGTGGGCTGCTGCCAGGGCTCTGATACGCAGCGCTTGCTCGAGTTTGCTTCTAAACGCTGCTGAGGCTCAGCTCCTACCCACTGTCCTCTCTAGGAGAAGGGCAGAGCCAGTGGGGACCACTGGGAGCAGAATGGGGGGGTCAGGGGGTGGTTCACAGAGCAGGACCGTCCGCGGATGAGGCCCCTATCAGGCCACCGTGCCCTGCGCGGGGAAGGCCACCAGGAGAATGCCCCCAGAGCCAAAACAAAGCAAGGGGGGGCACGGCCACTGAAGTCACAGGCGAGAGTCTCCACAATATCCTGGTCGGATTTGCTCCACAGCTGTCTGTCGCCGTTTGCCCTCCCGGGACGCAGGCCCTCACCCCGTATTTGTGGTGACCGTGGTCTGTTCTGCACGCGGCTCTTGGTCACGTCACAGGTATCAGCTTCTTAATCCTCTCTCGGATCCATGGCGGGATTCTGCTCTTTGTTCCGTGATCCTAAAAACATCCAGTTACTCGCCTTCTCAGCAAAGGATCCGCTGGAGTGGGTGGGCCTTCGGCTCCCTGGAGGCTGCAGAGCGGGACTGGGTACCTGCCTGGGCGGGAGCTGTCGTGACTTTGCGGCTCGGCGCCACCAGCCCCTTTCAATACGGCCCCACGTGGCCTCCTGCAGACACTGCGGGCAGTCTGGGCTGTCCCAGCTGCTGGCCTCCCGCTGGGGAGACCCCTGCCCGCTGGCAGCAGGGGTGCTCCAAGGGCTTGTCTCGCTGTCCCTTTCTGAGAGGCGGGGGGGGGGGGGCTACAGACTCGCGTGAGGACAGGTGTGGGCAGCCTAGGGCAGGAAGCAGGAGGAGCCGGCCAGAAACCCAGCTCCGGTTCTCACCAGCTGAGTGAGCCTGTTCCCTCCTCCCTGAATTGACAGGACAGGATTCGCTCTTTCCTGTGGCCACTTCGGGGAGGACAGGAGGCTCCGTACATACAATGGAAGGTGCTTCCACAGTGCCGGGCCCAAGGCAAGAGCTCCAAAAATGAAAGGCAAATGGCCACACAGGTGCACGTGTGTGTCCTCTGGGAGGTCACGTTTGGAACTTTGGTCCATCAGGGACACCAAGCAGGCAGTATCTAAGGAATGTGGGCTGGAACCAAGATACGCCCCAGAGAAGGACCCCTCCTGTTCAAGACTCAGACGCAAACAAGTGAGGCATGCCAGCCCCAAGAAGCTTCGGGGGGCAGACAGCATCCCACACCTCAAGGGACCGACGGTCCCAGCAGAGCAGGTGCTCAGTCCATGCCCATTCCGTGGGGTCCGAGGACCATTTGGCTGTTGCCCTGCAGATTTCTTAAATGCCCCCTCCCCAGGCATCTCGGGGTTCCAGAGGGTCAGTGCCTTTAGCAGGAAGTCCTGCCCCACAGTCAGCCCTTGCCCTGCAAACACCTCCTTAACAGTGGGGTGCAGAAGAGCTGAGCGAGGAGATGCCTGAGCAAGGAAATTAGACTCTGTTCGGGGCGGGGGCGGGGAGGACGGTTGGGGGAATGGAAAGAGCAAGACCAGGAGAGGGCATTTTTGGAGGCTGGCCATCCATTAACATCCAATGGGAACAGGATGCAAGTCAAATGCCAGATGAAACTGCAAATTAAATTAAAAAAAAAAAAAGGACTCCGGGTGGGAAGAATGAGGAAGTCCTGTCAGAGAATCACCTGCAAAGCCTTGGACGAATATGGATTTTACCCATTTTACCATTAGACCAATTTGCAAATGAAAATGAGAAAAGAGAAAGAGCAAATCAAGATTCCTTTAAAGAGAATGATTAAAATTCCCAAACACTGAGGAACCTTCAGGAAATTCAAGCAAGCCTTTGGTTTCTCTTTTTTGATGGGGGCCAAAAATGCTCCTCCGTGGGCATCATGTTTCTGGCTCAGCAGCAAGCAATCAGGCAGTTTTGTTGGGAAAAAAAAAGCCACTTTCCTCAATCAGCACTTGATTGCAGATTTTGTTACATGACAAACTTCCTATCATTTCTTCATGATTTTTAATGTGTACCTTTTCAGGATAAAGCCTCAATCTAAACTTTTGCTCCTAATGGACTATCAAATTTTTACTTAAATTTTCCTTTAAGTGGGTTCACTAAAAGTGGCCTTTTTCCAGTACGATTTCCCTGGGATCACAAAGGATCTCCTGAAAATACCACTGAGACCCCATTTAGTCAAGACATCCCCAAGCTGGAAGGGGAGTAAAATGTCAGCTTGTTAACCCTCTGCCTGAGCCTTGAATCTTCGTTCTACGAGGCCGCTAGCCTCCGCCTGGATATCTCCACAGCTGGGAGGTGACCAGTTTTTGAGGCATCTATTTGGTGCCCTGCTGTGGGATATCATTAAGTTCTCTGAGCAAAGGGACAAAGCAGGATTTTAACATGGCGACTGGGCTTTCAGGATTGATTCCTAACTGAGCGCCCTCCTTCCTAACTGCCCCCTCTCCTTTCAATCCAGACAGCCCACACCTAAAACATGGTACTCACCACTTGTCCTCTTACTTCCTTTCCCTCAGTAATCTGGTCCTCTTGCTCTCCTTGGGAGTGGCCCAAGGAAATTCTAAGGAACAGTTTATTACCCACATCCCTAATTGGAACAGAACACAAAGCACACTGCCCAGAGAATTTCTGATCAGCTTCACGGGATGTGAGAAGATACTTTTGCACCTTGCTTTCTTTTGGCTTAAGGACTTGTTCTTTTTTTTTTTTTTTTAAGTAGGTGCCACACCCAGTGTGGAGCCCAATGGGGGGCTTGAACTCATGACCCTGAGACCAAGACCTGAGCAGTGATCAAGGGTCGGTTGCTCAACCGACTGAGCCACCCAGGTACCCCCTGGCTTAAGGACTTTCTAATGGAGTACAGGCCCCTTTGTCTTGGGGGGGAGGGTCTATGTTCCATTAGAAAGAAGGGGTCCCCCGGGCGGGTACTTGGTGAGTTTCCAGAGAGGGCGAAGCCATCGGACACGCCTGGTAGCTAGGGAGGGTGGGATACCCAGGGACGGGCTCTCAGGCGGCGCGGTGGCCGAGCACATGCAGCTGTCATCTGAACTGCCATTTGATGCTGCCTCGAGAGGTTCCATCTAAGCCAAAAGATTCCTCAGAAAGAAAGCTGCAATGATGGAGTCCCTGATACCGGGAAATTAAAAACAAAACCCCCCAAACACCCCACAAAAGTACTGAGCATAAAGGCACTTTATAAAGTATTTCAAAGTTTTATCATCTTCCACTGGGACATCTGCAGATACTTGCTGGGTGAGCCTTACTCCCCAGGACAGGTGGACGATCCATGAAGACTGGGAAACGGGCCCCAGGATGGGTACTCAAAAGAGCTTGTGGGAAATTCCAACAGATAGTTCTCAAGATCCGGTCCAGAGGTCAGCAGGGGGTCTTGGTTTCGTGGTCACGGTTTCCATTTCCCACCCCCACAGCCCTCTTTCACAAACAGAAAATGACTCTAGAAAGACAGCTCAGCCGTTGGAGGTTAAAAGCAGCAAGCCCCCAACCCTGACATGAAGGTATAGGGGAGAGTAAACATAACACCCACAAGAAACAGAGCGTTGCTTTTTGTTTGTTTTCTTTTTTCCACCATCGGGAGTATTTTTGCATTCTAAAATGTTATGTTGGAAGGCGGGCTGATCCGTGAACACCGTCTGAGTTTTCAGCAAACGTTCTGCTGCTTTATGCAGACTTCCATCTGATTAAAGAAAACACTGCGTGAACCACGTACAGGAGAGTGGCCACGTATGAAAACACCTGAAACCAAGATAAACAACGATTAATGGGGGTGCGTGGGGGGAGGGCAACGCGTGGCCTGTCCATACTGATCCGGCCACTCACATGGTGCTCGGGGACGATGGCCCCAAAGGGTGTGGGCCACCGCAGATTCCCATCATTCCCGCAGACGTCTTTTCCTGCTGAGCCCAGATGTGGCCCCAGAATGCTCTCAGCACAGAGCTCCAGGTGACCCACCAATCACAGGACTTGGTGTGCAAGGTCAACTATTTGCCATCACACATCACCGTGCTGGTGCGACCCAGCTGGAAATGGAGGCCCTCAGAGACCCCTCCAATGATACTGCTCTCCGTGGAAAACATCCTTCCCCCACACCAGTAAGGCCAGGGTCCACCAGCAGAGATTCCACTGGCCTTGGCTAAGAGCATACGAACACGTAGGTATGCTGGCTCTGGTTAAGGTCTTGATGCTGTCTGGTCATCCTCAGACCCCTACCAGAATTTTATTCTAGGAATCTTAATTTCACAAGCATGGGCAAGGGTGCCAGGGTCATGGGAAGTGAGGGACTGGGACGAGGAGGAGGGATTGGGGCTTTGGCAAAAAGGAGGGGGGCTTACTGAGAAAGCTGTCGGAAAGATCCAGTCAGCGTTTCGACACTGGGAACAAAGGCCCTGGAAATGCGGCAAATGGTCCCTTTGTCCCTGTCAAGGCCCTGACTTGTGTTCACGCGGGCATCATCTATTCCTGTCACCTGCTCTGCGTGGCTGGCCTCTCTGAAGGCTTGCCTGCCCCCAAGTCAAATATCTGCACCTGGATTTGTGACCTTGGGTGTGGGGGTCAAGAGTTTCCAACCCAGGCACGACGTTAGGGCAGCTACGGTTCCATGACTCTTGAAAATGCCCATAAACACCAGCGGTCATCATGCCTGCTCTCTCCCTGCCTCCACACATGGGCGAACCCTTCACCTCATTGGCCAGAGGCGATGAGTAAGCCGAGTTATTTAATAACAAATTTAAGAGAACTCATCCGGGAATACCGTTGAAAAGGAGAAGTTGTACGTGAGTGAGCAGAACCCTCGCCCCCCCAAAAACACCTCTCCCTGTCAGATGGGAGCAGTTTATTGTCTGGGGAATTCCAGACCCAATGAGAACCCTTGGCAGGAGCACCTCCGATGTCCCCAGCAGTAACAGGAAACAGACACTTTTTTCCAAGTGAGGTCAAGCCATGGCACACTGGGGACCCTAGGAGCCAGGGACATGAATGCATATACTTGGGCCTTCAGAAACCCCTCTCCCTAAATGGCTGCTGTTACTGTTATTCCAGATTTCTGCAGCAATTTCCAGCTGCTCTCAGTCTATTCCCACCAATTCCAGGGATCCTTCTGGCACAGACTCTCTGCGGCCAACAAAGGAGAGGGGAGAAAGGGAGAAGCTTAGCTTTTGAGGCCGCTCCAACGAAGCAACACAGAGAGAGGAGAGGCAGGCCAGATGCTTCCAAAGGCCAGGAATGCGTGGGAGAAGGTGTTGACGTGCCTCCCCATTCCCCGGCTGGCTACCCCCAGGACGTGGGAAAGGCACGCTGTGGTTGGGCAGGGGCTCCCCTGCTCACGGATACAGCTGCTATTTTGACTAGAAAAGCGTGACTTTACGTTGAACCATGCTCATGTATCACCGTTAGCCCAGTGCATTGGCCTACTGGCCACATTTTGACTCTGGATTCTGGCGCTCCTGACTTGGCCTGGGCATTAGACCATTAGGTCTAATTCAACTAACAAAAATGGGGGGACACGAGCAATTGGGGAGTGGATAAATAGACGCTGGTGTAGTCATCGGTGGAATGCTAGACAGCAATGAGAATAAACACTACATCCACCCGGAAATGTGGATGAGCCCCAAACCTAAGGTTGAGAGAAAGGAGCCAGACTTAGACGAATGCACACTGCATGACTCCATTTACACAAGCTCAAAAGCAGGCACCGCTGAACTAGGCGGCTAGAAATCAGGAGGCCGGTATCCTTCCTTTGGGTGCACGGTGATAGCGGAAGGACAAAGGTCCCTGGGAGCCATTTCTTTTGTTCTATTTCTCAATCTGGATGCTTCTTACACAGAGGAGTTCACTTCATAGGAATTTGCCCATCTGTACCCTTGCAACCTACTCACTTCTCTGGGTGTATGTTGCATTTTGGTAAGAAGAAAAAGAAGACAGTTGGAACACAGTAGATGACAGTGGTTCTCAACTAGAGATCTGTCCCGTGGGCCGAGGCAGTCATTCACCCTAACGGGCTTGCTCCCCGCTAGCCTCATTCCACGTGCATTTCACGACTGTCATCTGCAATAATTTCATGGAAGCTGTTGTCAAATGCCTTGCTGCTGATGTCTGTTCAGAGAGAAGACTTCTGGGGTTGGGAGAGGGTGAGGTGTGAGGCCCTCAAAGGGAGTCATCTGAAGGGTGACAGACGAGGCGGGTTACCTGGCTCCCAAGGGAAGGAAGAAGAACGAAGGTGCCTCCTGGCTGTGTTCCTATTTAGAAACCAGCCATCTTGGGAGATGAGCCAATACAGGAGACATTCCCACGTTGTGGGACATTTGAGGGGGTGCCAGGGACTAGAAGTGGCCATATTTATGGAACTGGAGAGTAGGCTGGGAACTTAAGGGGAACATGTGGCTTCTTTGGGGCAGGGGATGGGCCCATAGGGGCCAGCAGGCAAGGCTTTCAGGAACTTTCCTCCAGACCCTTCTCTCTGGAAGCAGGAAGAACACCCCTGCCAAATCCTTTCCAAGAGCCCAACAGTGCCCCTCCCTGTGGGTTTTCTCTCAGCCTCTGCTCTACTCTTCCCAAAAAGTGGGGACGGCACAGTTTTGGCACCTGGGACGGGGATCTTGTGATCGATCGATCATCCCAGTTGACCTCAGGATTTGTATAATTCACAGGCCGACCTTTAGAATCCTGAGGAGTGCTACTTCCTGAACCTTTTCCATATTTTTATGCCCATGGTTAGAAACACATCTGATATTGCGAGTTTGCCTACGGGCGGGAGCCCACACGTGCAGAGTTCTGGAAAAAGGTTTTATGAGTTAAAACATTCTCCTACTCTCTGTCATTCTGATTCATTCCATTAAAAAGAAAATCCAGTTTATGACCTCAAAGTCCACAACGGGTCTGGCTCACAGTTGGAGAACCCTTCTTGCAGGGTCCAGGGGCTCGCACCCACCAGGCACGCTGGCCACATGCAGTGGGCACCCCCATTTGTTCCGCTGACGGAGTGAATGAGGCTCAAGCCCCTGGGGCCCCCGCATTGCTCACCGTGAGGGCTCGGAGAAAGATATTTAACATCTCTGTAGTTCTGAGGGAGTCGGACGGGAACTATGGGCTCATTTGTGAGCTCTGGCCCCTCCTGCTCCAGCAGGTTCCCAGAACAGCTGAAGACCTAACCGCAGCAGCAAACACCCCCAGCTGAGGGGTCTGGCCACGCTGGGCCCAGAAAAGCTTCTCCACAGCCCCACTCCGCAGCCGGGGCTTGGTGAGACACTGGCCACTCGGTTTTACATCGGCGGCCTCAGTGCTTCCCCGAGCCTGGCTGTGTGCTTGGAGGGGAGGCCACTCCAGGAGAGCCAGGACTCACTCACTGCTCTAAACAGGGGCTGAGAGAGTATGGGTGACAGAGCACCTGCTCTGGACACCAACAACTCCTGGCCCTCTTGGAGCAAGTTACCCACGTTCTCAGCGTCCTGGTTCTGCATCTGTGAAATGGGTACGATAAGAGTGCCTACATCCTGGTGCTACTGGGAGAGTTAAATAAGATCATTCGTGGAGAGCTCAGACACTGCCTGACACTCGCGGTCATTTCCCTTTTGCAAAGCCCACCCAGGCGCCGACCCCTGGGCCAGCCCAGGCCTGCGCAGCGCGGCACCGACCAGAGGGCTAAGGGAGGCTGGGGCACATCCGCTCCCTTCTCCAGGCTTTGTTTCTTCAGAAGTCAGTGACGTAAAAAGAGAGGGGAGGCCCAAGCAGCCTTCTGCTGACCCTCCGTCAATCAGGGGCGCGGGGAGCCGGGCCCAGGGGCAAGTGGACGAACACTCACCACGGCAGAGATGTTCTCGTGGTACTGCTTGTAGGTGTAACCCTCCTGCGTCCCGATGGTGGCCAGAGCTTCCAGGACAGAGGCGCTGAGGTAAAACAGGGCAGCGACACAGTGGTAGGCTGCATCCTGCAGGGTCAAAGAGGGCCGTCAGAGAGGTGGGCGGCTGTGGTCTTGGCCTGTCTCCCCCTGGTCCCCTCCTGACAAGGCTCAGGTCCTGCCCTCATCTTCTGCTGCTTCCTTTGGGAAAGAAGGGCCTTCCTGCCCTGACCCCTGCCCTGTCCGCCCAACGTCACCCCCCAGCCCCCTCCTCACAGAAGGTGTGTAACCAGCACTGCCCAGCGGGTTCTGTCTCACTGGTGTGGGGGCCGCAGTCAGGACTTCAGGGAGGAGGCACGCTGCTTTCCCTTGAGGCGGGATCAAGGAAGAGGTGGGGGTCAGGAAGAGCAGCCTGGGATCAAACAGGCGGAGATCAGCTCTGGCCCTGAGAAGCACCCTAGGTGGTCACAGTCCCAGTTCAGATGTGGCCTCAGTGGCCAGTGCAGGGTGAGAAGGCCCAGGCCACTTCCACTGTGGTTTTGTCTTGTTAGTATTAAATTTTTCGTGGGTGGGGGAACTCCAGCTGTGTTTAAAAGCAAAAAGGTCCTAGAATGGGGTTTTAAGTAGCTGCAATTTGGAGGTGATTTTGAAAGTCTAAGTAGGAGGCGCTTGGGTGGCTCAGTCGGTTAAGCGTCTGCCTTTGGCTCAGGTCATGATCCCGGGGTTCCGGGATGGAGCCCCGAGTTGGGCTCCCTGCTCAGTGGGGAGTTTGCTTCTCTCTTCCCCTCTGCTACTTTCTCTGCTGCTCGCCCTGCTTGAGTTCTCTTACTCTCTTTCAAATAAATAAATAAAATCTTAAAAAAAAAAAAAGTCTAAGTAGGAGGCCTTTTGAGAGTAGAGGCCTGGGCAAATGGCCCTGCCCCCTTCCACTGTTGATAAAAGGTAGGTTTCCCATGCGTAAGTTTTACCCCCTCAAGGGCCTCAAGGCAGAACTTATGTAGAATCAAGACCACAGGCCATCTGTCTGCCACCTCCAAGTCCTTCTCTGGGGACCCTGCTTTAGAAGGCCATCCCTGGGCACTGGCCAGGAAGCCCGGCCTCACACTGGGCAGCCAAGGCAGCCAGGTCCCTGCCCCCTCCTAAGATGGAAACCAGCTCTCCTGGACGTTGGGAGACGCGAGCAGGCACAGGTGCAGGCGGGCTGGGGAGGGGTGGTTGGGCTGCTGGTTATCCATGAAAAAGGCAGTCATGCAGGAGAAAGCAGAGCAGGCCCAATGGGAATCAGGCAGCGACAGTCAACCTCTGCCTTCACCTTCTCCTGACCTCACTGTGGGGAGCCCTGGGCTGCTGTGGGGAGAGCTCAGAGCCCAAGGCCTGGCCCACTCAGCCTGGGAACGGGCCTAGGAGGCAGCGACGGACAGCCTCAGCCAGCACTCAAAAAACCAGCCTGCCAGGGGAGAGGGTCCAATACCCACCTGCCCGCCTCAGACATTCCAGGCTGTGACTCACCAGGGTGACCCAGGAAGTCTCCCCGCCGTGGGCACCAGTTATGTACAGGACAAGCAGAGTTGTGGTGGCCAGGAAGCAGAACACGGACACAAACATCACCCAGCCCTGGATCAGGGGGATGGGCACCAGGGACGAGGCAATCAGGATCCACACCAGGCCCCCGAACACCTGCGGAGGGGGGGGCGGGGTGAGCATCAGAGCAGGAGAGCCCACACCCAGGAAGAGCCAGACCTAGAGTCACGCTGGGGCCTTAGGGGCAGAAAAACAGGAAGGAGGCAGAGAACGGCGGTGGGCATTTTCCTCACCGAAAACGACTCTTTCTGCCCCCTCCAGGCTCTAGCCTGCAGTGCCAGTCTCAGTCCAATCGCGGGCTTGCTTGCCTTTGTTCACGTTTTAAATACAATTTTAATTTTTTATTTAACAAAAACGTTATCACACTTACATGCCAGGCACCGTCCTAAGCACTTTGTAAATATTAACTCAGTTAATTCTCACAACAAATATTAACTCAGTTAATTCTCACAACAACCCCAACAATGGTACCGACCCATTTGTCAGATGGGGAAACTGAGGCACATGGGTGCTAAGTAATTTGTCATCCCAAGAAAGGCCTTATCTCCTCTAGTATTATCATTATTCTGAGGTTTTAGTCTAGATCAAATCCAAATACTTTGACATTAAAATATTTCCTTTTATGAAAGGTTAGTGACTAGCAGTTTCTTTTGTTCTTTACTTGGCAAAATAATTGACCACACTATGTCATAAGCATAATTTTTAAAAACATTTCGCCCCTTAAATCCCCAAGTCCAGGAAGTGCTCTGACTACTGAGGTCCGGGCTGGAGTGGAGAGGTCAGCCCACCTCCTCGGATGGCCTAGGACTGGCATGAGAGCAGCATTTCCCCGTTGTTATCCAGAAGACACCCCTGTTGGTGTCCAAAGTCTCAGGGAGCCCCATGTTTTCAGAGGAGCACAGGACAGCATAGGAGTCATAACAGCGCCCCCCCCCCCCCCCGAGGCCACAGTCCTGGCTCCCCGAGGACGAAGGCACACATGCCGAAGCTGGGATTGTCTTCTCTTCCCCTCTCCCTCTTCAACCCTGGGAAGGCAGCTCAGCCTCCTGCACCGTCCCCCGCCTCGGTAAGGACTGTGGCTTGGAGAGGCTGGGACACAGGTGGAGAGGGCTCTGTGGTCAAAGGTCTCCAAGGTCCTTCGGAGCATCTAGGGGCTGAGGACGGGCTGCCCTCCCAGCCCTACGTCCCCTGTGAGCTCACGCGGTGCCTGGGCTCCATCTCCTGCACCTGCTGGGTAAGAGCCCGCCCTCCTCACAGGTGCTCTCTGAGCTGCTCAGCTGAGAAGCATCAGGATAGAATCCCGTTTGAGTAGAAAAATCAGAGCAATGAAGAAACTGGGGTGATCAAATCCAAGTTGGGCCTAATGTCTCCGATCTGGGCATCTCTGACCAGAACACTTCCTCTACTGTTGACTCTGAGGGCCCGTGAAGGCACTGGCAGAGGTGGGGGACACATTTTACAACTTGCAGTCATTGCAGCAAACAGTTAAATAAACCAGTTAAAGAAAAATCCTTAGGCCACCGTAGCATAGGATCTGTGTGTGTGCATTTCATCCATAGCTGTCCCTAAGATCACACAGAATATTCGACATTTTCCATAACGGGCCCTGGCAAAGGGACACGAACGTGCTGGCGGCTGAGACCTTGGCCGAGCATGGCCTTGAGAAGCGGGAGAAGCGGGCATGCCTGTCTGGAGGGCAGAGGCAAGGGTCTGGGACGCTCCTCTCCAGAGCGCCGGTACCTGGGCGCCAGGTGACCATGCAAGGAGGACCGATCTCAGGTCCCCTGCTCATATGCTCTCAGGGAGCCCTGCCCTTCCTTCTCCTTGGCAGCACCCAGCACAAAATCAGTGTACTTGGTTGGGTACAAAATGGTACTATCCCTGCCCATGTGAGGGAGGGGGTGAGGTCCTGCTTGCCCACGGCTCACTCCTGGGTGTGGGACAGCTGTCCCAGCTGTGCGCCAGTGTCTGAGTTAACCAGCCTTCAGGGCCTCCTGTCAGGTGGGTATGGGTAAACTGGAACGATTTATGCGTTGTGTGTGGAGGGGAGAGCACTGTGTTAGGGAATCCTGCGAGGGACCCAGGGGGCCGGAGGTGCTCATAGGCGTCCAGTGGACATGGCATTGATGAACACTGAATGCCACACCAGGGAAAACAATTCTCTTTTTTAATTCTTTGGGTTTTCTAAGGCAAGAAGGGCTCAGGGTGGAGCCAGGGGTCTGGAGCTCCCTTAGAGCACGGGCTCCCAGGCCCAACTTGGTTTTGATTTTATTTTTAAGATAGTGATACGGTTATTTTGGGCAAAATTAACTAAAAACCATATGAGGTAAGTTAATGCACAGATGGCACCAGGAAATGGCAAAATCTGAGAGGACGGCTCTCAGGCTGTTCTGTCAGCTAGGTTTCTCCCTGTGTGGCTTGGTCGGGAATCAGAGGCAGGAAAAATAAGGTGAGGTCAGAGTGGAGCCCCCGACCGGAGCGCCTGCCATAGAGTCCGGAGCGTGTGCTAGCTAGATGTGGCCCCGGGTCTGATGCTGAGCTTCTGGCGTCCAGTGCAGAGGGACTCTTGGAGATTCATCCCGACACTTGACCTGCTTCGGGTGTGTGCTTTTACGTCTGATGAAGCTGTGTTCCAGCTCCCTGGAAAATGCATCCTCTGTCTCTCTCTCTCTCTCTCTCTCAGATGCCTGGAGCCCGTGGTAAGAATACCTGTCCATAGGAGCAAAGCCCACCCTGGGCTCAATCCAGCCCCCTGCCCCCTGGCAGACCTCAGGACCCTATCCTGCCTTTGGGTATATGACCTTGCGAAGGTCCTTTTAACAGTTGTGCTTTTTATTTCTTTGCACGGTTGGTCTATAGGGGCAAGTTTCATAGTAAGATGGTGGGAAGCAATTCTCTCACACACAGCTTTAATGAGATACAATTCATGTACTAGACAACTCGCCTGTTTAAATTGTAAAATTCAGTGGTTTGAGGATATTTACAGGTATGTGCAATCATCCTCTCCAGACCAACTTTAGGACCTTTTCATCACTCAAAAGAAGCCCCGTACCCTTTAGCTACCGCCCGCTTCCCTCCCTCCCATCCCTAAGTGACCACTAATCAACCTACTTCCTGTCTCTATAGATTTCCCTATTCGGAACTTTCACAGGAGTTGAGTCATATAATAAAAGATGGGCTTTTATGACTGGCTTCTTTCCTTTAGCATAATGTCTTTCAAGGTGAGAAATTCTCTCTCAAGGGGACTTTTACAAAGTATCTCTACCATCCCAGCACACCCCACCGAACCATTCTGACCCCTGTCATTTGGGGGACCCCGAGTGAATGTGTCTCTGGACACATTTCTCCGGAGCCTCCAAGCTGTAAATCGAGGAGGAGCCGCTGGTTCCCAGGAACGTTCCCGAAGGAAGCACACGACCAGCCCAGTCTGTCCCTGGAATGTATTTAAAGTTACACATCGTGTGAAGGTCATGTCCTCAGCACAGATGAACTGATTAAATCCCCGGGGGTTTTGCCCCTGGCAGGGGCCTGTCCTCTAGCCCTCCCAGCCCTGCCCGACAGGTCCTCCGGGGAGCATGGCCTGGGAGGGGTGCTGGGGTGGGGGCGGAGCAACCCTGAGGACAGGAGGGGTGAGTGAAAAAAGCCGGGGCTGACCAGCCGAGGAGTCGATTCCCAGCAGAGGTCTGTGAGCCACGCCCTGGAAACAGGCACTGCTGCTGTTCGAAGCCCAGGGCACGATGCGCATTGTACCAGCTGTGCACGCGGGAAGGCTCCGCTCCTCCAGGCCCGTGCCAGCTCCCCCGCGCCCCACCGCGGCTCTGGAGCCCCGCGAAGGGCCCTCCACCCAAGCGGCTGGAGGAGGCTGGAGCGTGGGTCAGGCTCTTGGGCCTCGGCTCCCTGGTCTACCAACGGCAGTGTGCAGCTGTGTCTCCACGTTGCAGGCTGGCGCACGCTGGGTGACACTATGGATGTGAGTGGAGCTGTGCCCAGTGCCACCCCACCGTGGGGGTGAGATGCTGTTCACGCACGAGGCCAACAGCCCTCCGAGACAGAAGCAGTGGCTGCCAGTTTACAAGGCAGGGTGATAAGCCGCCCTGAGTGGGCAAAGCAGCCTGGGCTGGGGCAGGGCCCCGATCAAGACTTGAAGGCAGAGTTGGACTAACTGGTTTACCGGGCCCAAAGGTCAAGGAGTGCTTTCCAGGGGGAGGAAGGAGTGCATAATATAATAATATAATATCACAGAGTATAGTATAGTCGAGTCCAGAGGATGCAGAAGCAGCAGTGAGGGCTTCAGAAAACCAGGGAGCTGGGCATAAGTTAGTCACTGGGGGGGAGGGGTGGCTGAAGATGGGGCTCAACGGGGCAACACTCGAGACAGAACTGATCTCTGGGCCGGCATGAAGGCCTTTAAGGCCCCGCTGCATGGAAAGCTGGGGTTCAGTGTGAATCATGGGACAAAGCCTGTGCCCGCCCCACTCCACCTACTACGTGTGCA
This sequence comes from Ursus arctos, assembly GCF_023065955.2. NCBI lineage: Eukaryota > Metazoa > Chordata > Mammalia > Carnivora > Ursidae > Ursus > Ursus arctos. The sequence goes on along the minus strand of NW_026623100.1, from coordinate 51,453,269 downwards.
GAGAGCAAACAGAGAGAGCAGCATAGCACCCACACCTGGGGAGATAAGGCATCCCGGGCAGGGAGCAGTCCACCCCATCCTGACCTCAGGACCCCACTGGCCAAATATTTGTCAAGAGAAGGGGGTAGGTGAGGGTTCAAGCATTTCCCTTTGTAAAGAAAACTCCAAGTGGCTCCCAGCTCCCCGGCAGCAAGCACTCAGAGGCGATCATTTGGAAACAGTCATCCAAGTGGAGGCATGCCCCCATTTCTGTTCATCTCTGTCAGCAGGCGGGACTTCCCACCACCCCCTGCCTACACCAGGTCACCGTCCTCCATAACAGAGACACTGTAGCTGGCTAGGGTGATTGCCGAAAACAGTCTCTAAGTCGGGTGGCCTGAGAATCTATCTGCATCGAACTCTCTCGGTGGGGCCCAGAATCCCAAGCTGGAAAATGGTGGTGGGTCTGGACTAACACCATTTGCAGCCCTCATTCTATGCTAGAATTGCCTGGGACACCAACGCCCGGGGTCTGGCTCAAGTGGAGAGAAGTAGAGTTAGAGCTCATGGAACAGACATCCCAGGCTGTTTGCCAAAAGCCTTAGAAGGTGTTTCCATAACACAAGCCCTTGGATTATGTCCTGGTCATTCCTGTCAAATAGAATAAGAAGTGGATCTTGTCTCTGATGCCCCGCTCAGCGGTCCAGCGATGCCAGCTGAGGCAACCTCTCTGGGTCCCGACTGGGCTCTCAGTGCAAAGCTCCTTTCCTCTCCTCTCCTTAAGCTTCAATCCCCGTCTTGCCTTGAATGTGAGGTTAGCTTGTCCTGCAGTGTCCTCCAGATGCAGGGGTGTAGCCTCGGTGTCTGTGAATGGGAATGAGCTGGTGATCTGAGGCCCCTATCCCTGGTGTTTCAGGACAGGAAACCAGCCATCTTTAATTCAGGCCAGTTCGGGATGCTGAGCAGAGTTGAGGTTCCCTAAGAACTAGGGGTAATACACAAAACCAGACCAAAAAATTCCAAAGACTTTGAAGAGTTTATATGTGTGCCTGCCCAATCAAATGATTTTTGTAAAAAAATAAAATAAAATAAATAAAATTCCTCAGGGGATAGTCTTTGAGGGAGCTCTTGTGTAAACTTAGAGAAGGTTCCCAATTTTTCTTTCTGAATTAATCCACAGGAGGCAGGCTAGCATGGGGAAGGGTGTAGACTTTGGAGCCTGAGCTCCCAAGTTTCAATCTCAGCTCTGCCACTTACCAGGTGGGTGGCCGGTTAACCTCTCTGTTTCCTATCGGCAAAACAGTGATAACAACAGTGCACACCCCATGGGGTTGGGGTGAAATGCGGTTATGTCTGTGGAGTGCCTGACACGTGGTGAGCGCCAGAGTGCTTGCTGTCTCAACTGCCCTATGATGAGGCAAAGCCTCATCCGTAACCGTGTGAAAATTCCAGCAGGTCTAAGGATCTCCACAGGCACAGTTATCCACTCCAAACCATATTGGGACCTAGAATTTAAAAATAACTTCCAAAACATCAAAAAGGAGAAAAACAGATGATCTCGCAGAAATCAAAAGTGGAGGAAAATGTGGCTACCACTGTGGAAGGAAACACAAAGGACATAAAGGAGCGAGCCTCCCCTTCAAACAATGAGCCTTGGTTACAAAAGGGGGAAAAGGAATCCTCCAGCACATTCTTGAGATTCGTACGGTGGTTCCACTGCTTGTGCTGGACTGAAAGAGCTCTACATCCACAATCGCCCAGTGTTTTCCTGCGCGGCTGGGATAACTGAGGTCAATGCAGGAGAATCGCTCGAATTCTCTGCATATTTTTCTGGGGCTCCATTTTACTCTGTCAGGGTCTTCACAAGCAGATATTTTCCCAGTCACAAGTCAAGGTGTCAACTAAAGAGGATTTCCAATGCAGGCCTTTCCACATACACACTCGGTAGTGTGGCGCCTTGGGAGTCCAGCGTCAGAATTCCCAACGGCTCTCGGGCACGGCGTGGGTTTCCTGAGGGCACGTGTGAACAGGAGTCTGCAATCTGAACTCTCGAGAAGCAAAGGAAACTGGTTACAGAACGTAGACAGTGCACCCAACGCTACGCTGTCCTGCCGCTTTGGTGACAGGCCGCAGATCATCTCCCTAGGAAGGAAAAGGAAAGATGGCCGCCCCCGATGAGACGGGTCCCAGCTGCTGTGAGCTCCAAGCCCTTTGGTGCTCTCTTGAGGCCACCAGGAATGGCAACCTCAATTTGTGTTGAGGGAAATGTCTATACTCGCTGGACTATTTTAGCAGTCAGGGGTTATTGCAATGCCAGAAAGACAAGTTGTGTAGGGATCTGACCAGCATAGTAACTGTGTGCTCTACGAGAAGCTTGACCAGCTCTAGGTGCTGGGTGGCTAAACAGATTCATCATTCTGTGAGTTAGAGAGCGTGTGTGTGTGTGTGTGTGTGTGTGTGTGTAGAGGCTGGTTCTGGATGTGCTATTGCAGACGAGGGAAATGCACCAAAGTCAAGTCAAGAGGACATAAGCACCAGGCGGTAGGAGAAGGTGCAGAGGGAGCTCGGAGGGAAAGACCAAGACAAGACCCCCAACGTGGGAGCCTTCTCCAAACATCCCTTGGCTCTTCTCTTCAGAAAACAGGTCTGAGAGGGAGGCTGAGGACTCTTTCTGTTCTGAGGGATGGTGATGTGGGATTTACACCAACGTCTCTGGTTCTTGTGTGAGCCCCACCTCCCTGGCGTGGAGGAGATCAGCCCCCCGTGAGTCAAAGGAGAGGCTTCCTCCACTTGCTCCCTTGCTCACCCCCTCCCTCATTTATTTGGTCATCCGCGCATTTAGCAGACGCTGAGAGAGCTCCTGACCATGGCCGGCACTGAGGCAGGTGCACCCACAGGGGCAGACCTCATCCAAAGACATCCACTAACGTAGGGAGTCCATCTCTCTCTTTCAGGCCTGCTGCCAGGCCCCACTGGAGCAGCATGGCTCCACTAAGGGCAGAACCAGGTCCTGGTAAAAGTGTCGGGACCCCAGTGAGGGTGACCAGCTAAATACCTCTGCCCAGGACAGGGACAGAGCCCAGCACTTTGCACAGACGCCCTAAGGAGGTGTCTGGGGCGGGGAGGGGTCTGAAGATTCTCCGTGTGTAGACCCCCGCCCCTTCTGTTAACTGACAAGGCAGCCGATTGGGAGCCTGACCTCTGAGGTTACTCTTAAGGCAAACACCAGGAGTGGTGTTGAGGTTACCTGACTCAGTTTACCTATGCAAGTTGCTCTGCCTTCCCTGCCCCTTCATCAACAGATTCATCCTTCCAGGGGGACCCATCATGCCATTATTCCTCCCAAAGCAGGCTTAGATAGTGTCCCTTTATCTACTCTGGAGCTAAGGCCAGGACTCGGGGGTCCTTGAGTCTGTTTGTGAAGAGGAGTATAGAGACTTGAGATTCAAAGGGATAGGGGGTGAGTTCAGGTCTGCAGTAGACATTAACAGGGTTGGGGTGGACTGAGAAGAGGTCCCTGTCCAAGCCTGTGGTCTCACTTCCCCCAAGTCCCGGGGAAACCTCTCCCACAGTACGCACTAGACCTTGGCTTTAAGCTCCGGCCACCGATCACTCCCTCCCTGTGCAGAGGACGGTCACCCACCCTGAATGTATGAAGAGTTCTCTCGGGTCCACAGAGCGAGGGGCATTCAGACAAGCGTGTCCTCGTCTGGCTGGAAAAGTTTCCTAACCACGCCTATACCCACGGGCTTTACCCAGCAGGATAAACAGAAACCGGGAGGTTCCATGAAGAATACCAGTAAGCCACCTGTGAAAGAGGGCAAATCCGGGGAAATGTTAGACCCGATGGGCGTGGCTGCAGTGCCAGAAAAACAAGAGGTACTAACGGGAGTCACCACGATGGTGACAACGTGGTGAGCGAACAGACAAACAGGTGTGTGCCCTCTGCAGTGAGAAGGCCATACAGGTCCGGGGCTTCTTTCCAGGGTCCTAGGGGTTCTTTCTTGGGAGCCGCTGGTGCCTCTCAGCTTCATCCTCCATCTGCCCCTGGAGTCAGGGACTCCTCTTGAGATTCATGTCAGCCAGGTGGGAGGAGAGCAGTTAGCCCCTGTCCCACCGAGGCATGCTAAGAAAATGCTTCAGAGGGCACGGTCTGTGCCAGGAACACAGACAGACTTAGGGTCCAGGCAAGAGGCAAAGCCGAGCAAGGGCCTGCCGTACAGGTGCCAAGTGCCAGGAAAGGGGTGCTCTCAGGGTGGGCTTCCTGGTGGAGGCACTGGGGAAGTCTAGGCCTCAAGGAGAGAGGACTTAGTCCCACCATGCCACCTGCACTGAAGGAACACCTCACATAGAGACCAGCGGAGGACTATGGGCTGGTTCTGGAAAGAGTCCTAAGACACAAAAGCGAGGTGGAACCCTTCCTGTCAGGCCCCTCAATACAGCCCTGTTTGGCTTATCACCGGCCACAGGGCAGGATGGAGGCTGGGAGGGGTGGGGGCACTCTTTTGTGCCAGAGGCCACTCTCTTCCTGAACCAATGCTCTTCCCAGATGGCAATACACTGACACCGAAGACAAACCAGTTTTGGAAAGCTTACTCCCAGGTCCACGGGTAACTGGTTCCTTCCCCTTGGGGCAGACACAACCGTTTGCAGGGCACTGAGAATTCACAAAGCTCTCCCCACCCACCCCGGCACCAAGCTGGCGGGGTGGTGCATGAGAGAGGCTGAAGACATCCCCTGCCCCTGGCCAGCAGCTCTGGGGAGGCCCTGCAGACGCTGGTGTCTGTGCCGCACTTGGCAACCTCAGAGACAAGTCAAGTGTGCCCTCAACAGCCCCACCCACTCCCAAATCTCCCTCACCCCCTGCCTGAGAAGGGCATCTAAGGCAAAAGGTGGTACAGGAGGGGTCTTACGGCCCCCATCCTGCAGTTGCCCCCTTTCAGCAGGGCTTGGCCGGTTGATCTCAGAGCAGGGGTTTGAGTCATTAGTAAATTAATAACAGTTGTACTTAATAGCTGTGAGAAGTGACTATATGCATCATGTCGTTTGAAGAGCTTTGTGCATACGACACTCATTCACTTCTTCCTCACAGCAATCCTTGAGGTAGGTGCTATTATAGCCCCATTTTACTGATGCAGAAACTGAGGCGCAGTCGCCCGCTCCCATGCCCACAGCCGCTGAGCAGCAGCCCCGTAGGCTTGTTGCGGAGCCTCGGCCAGATCCTCGTGCGTCAGGCAGTTACCCGAGGCAACCCCCAAGCAGCTCACCATGAAATCTGCCCCCTGTCTAGGGTCGCCTTGGAAACGGCCAGGACAACAGCAACGTGGAATGACAGGAGACTAGTCCATTAGCTGCACCCCCCTTCCCCCAACTCCCAGCCGCCCAGGGTCTAAAGAGAACTGCAAGGGAGGTGGCTTCCGGAGCAGGCTTCCCCTCCCCCACTCCTCCGCTTGTTCAATAGGCTCTGTTCTTTCAGAGGAAAAGAATACCAAGGTTTGTGCTTAAGACCAAAAACCAAGCAAAAGATCAGAACACTGAAGGACATCCCTCCCTCTTCTGTAGGCACAGGCCTGCGGTTTTCATCCCTGGGTCCATCAACAGGACATCTGTCATGAGCTGCACCCCACCCCTGACCCCTACTAACAGGTGTGAGGATGCCAGCTTCACTTTCTGTCCTTCCCTGTCTGCTTGGTTTCTGGACTCCCCCACCCCCTTAAAGCCTGCACCCTTGGTTTTCTGAGGGCCTTCTTCAAACTTGGATCTAGGAGTTTCGGGGGTACTCCTCCTGCCCTCTCCCCCCTCCTCCTCTTCCTGCCCCCTCCCTCCTAGCCCAACTGGATTCTCACAAGAATCCGGGGCTTTGGTGTGGAATTTCAGGTCAGCTGAGACTGGCTGTGCCTCTTCCCCAGCCCGGGCCCGTGCATATCAATGTGTGATGGCTGGTGACAAGGCTTTTCTTTTAGTGCCTACATATTTTTCTCGAGCCTTAGGGAGTTGTTTTGCCCCAGTGTGGGCAGAACATTAGCTATTAATGAGGTGGGAGTGGTAGAGAGCCTGGAGCTCGGCGTGGCACAAAGTCAGCGCCAGGACATTACCCTGGGAAATAATCATGCTGCTGGTGCCCAGCAGGAGCTAGCCAGGGGCTAGACCTTTCCACTAGGATGTAGAAGGCAGGTGGGGGGGGGGCGCATGCAGAGAGTACGAGGCACCCACTCTAGGCCCCCAGAAACCGTCTGAAGCCTGTGAGGAGTCAGCCTACACTTGCCCATGGCATTAGTGCTTCTGGAGGAAGGGGTGCCACTCACTCACTGTCCTCGTGTCCATCAGCCCCTGACGAGAACACCTGCTGGAGGATCTTATGTCTGCCCCTGGTGGCCTTTGGTCCAAAACACTACGTCTGTCCGGGGACTGATACTTGAGAGTTCAAAAAGGAAGCTCTCGACAGGCTTGCGTGGGGGGTGGAGGTCAGGGCTTAACCATGAATTCGGCCCCTAGCCCAGTGTGAGCGCTCCCCTCCCCTGTAGCGGCACCAGGGAATCCTCCTCCTGTCTCCCGAAGGCTCAGGCTCAGGCAGAGAGGACGCCTCCTACTGCCCTAGGTATGAGCCCATCTGCATCAAGCCAGGGAGTGACCTATGGGAAGCTTAAAAGCAACCTTTTTCGATGTAGCGTGGTGGTGATGACATACGGGTGACCGGGTGACCGCGTGGGAGTTGAGCCCCATCGTCGCACTCAGCAGTTTCCAGAGAACAGCTCCAAGTCACTGACTCCTGATCAAAGCAGCCCTCTGGTTCTTGAAAAACCGGAAAAGTCATTTCTCAACTCCAAGAACAAACCCCTGAGAGACCTCTCTGTATAATTCTTCCCACCCCCCCCCCTTTAGAGAGGAGGAAAGAAGAAAAGCCAGGCAGGGTCTTTACCCCCTTCTAAACAGCTACAGAGGGGGGCCCCCAACACAAGACAAGGACACAGGGCCAGGAGTCAGCGGGCACAGCCGTCAGCGGGCACAGCCAGTGAAGGCCAAGCTCAGCCACCGTCCTGCACTGGCCAGCCAGCCGGGCCAGCCCGCACTCCCTGGGGACTACAGAAGAGGTCCCTGACTGGGGCAGCAGGGAAATTTTGTCAGGAGCACAGAGGGTGCCTGCCTTGAACCCAGGAGAACCTTTAGGGCATCTGGCTCTCTCCCCCAGCCTCTCACTGAAAACCATCTCCACTACCCTGTCCCCAGTGGAAACGTCAAGGAGGTGGGCTGGTCTACTGATGGCCACGCCAAACCTTGCTGAATCAATGGCTTAGCAAATGCAGATTCTTGGGCCCAGCCTCAACCTAGGGACTCAGATCCCTCAGGGTGTGTTTTTGACAAGCAGACCCAGGGGCTGGGAGTTCCCCAGTGGCTCTGAGCTGCCCCTTGACTTCCTGGGGGAGAGAAGGGAAGAAGGGAACCAGGCCTTGCCCAGGGCTGCTCAGTGGACAGGGCCGTTCACGATCCTTACTGCTGTGGGCAAAACTTCATCGTGGGTGTTTAGGTAAAGGCAAAAAACCTGGACAGGACTTGCTGTCACTGCAGGAAGTGCCACTCTTCAGACCAAATTATCTGGGCAAGCTGCGCTCCACCTCCCTTCCCTCCCCCTCCCAGTCCCCACCACCTGCCCCCTCCCAGCTCTGAAAAATTACTTTCCTCTGAGTCCTCATGCTGTCTTCTCAGTGTAACCAGAAGGCGGACCACCCACCAGAAAACTGCTGCATCATCCTGCCCCCACCCCACCCTCTCCGCCTGGTGCCGGCTCTGTAGGGCGGCTGTTCCCCAGGCTGGTGAGAATCTAGGGCAGGTCTCAGGACTCGTCTGGTCACTCTCAAATAATAAAAGTCCCCAGTCACTTTGGGTCAGAGAAACAGTCTCATGGGAGTAACTACTGTGTCCAGTTCACTGTGAGAATGCAAACCCACCCAGGTGGCTCCCCCACCCCACTTGCACCCCGAAAAGTGCACCCTAGGAGCCTTGGCTCTTCCTCTCCTTGTCTGCATTCCCCGGGTCTCTCTTCACTCCCAGCCATTCTGTCAGCGGCTTTTCCTCTCTGACAGGCTGGGGAGGAGGGGGCTGAGTTAATGGTTTCATAACCTGTTTTCAGGCATTTCCTTCACAAGTTCTGAAAGTCCTCGGTCATCTCTCACTTTGTGAGAGATGTTTCCTCTGGCCCTGGGCAGAGCTGAGACAAAAAGCATCCTATGTTCACATCTTGTTCTGTGAATGGTGGACCAAGGGTCACAGAGCCCCTGGCTTAGAAGGGAAGAGGAGGAAGAGGAAGCAGAGACTGTGATCCCCAAAGGAGAAGTCCTCCTTGGGTGGGGACAAGGGAACAGGCCAGAAGCAAAGGCCCTGGTGGAGTTGTTGGGAGAGGACATTCCACCGCGAGCCTGCCCACATGGGGTGCCCCTGTGACCGCACTGCCTGCAACAGCTATACGCCTGTGCGGCTCACAGCACCTGGCTGGGCCAGCCTTCCGCTTCCTGCCACAGCCCTATAGGTTTCAGAGGTCTGCGATAGGGGTGCTGGGCCAGGGTGAGGTTGCCATACAGCCCCCCCCACCCCTGCCCTGAGCCACCACCCTTCCCTGCCCCTGTGAGCAGTTTCCTTGCCTTGAGAGCGGAGGGGAGCTCCACCCTGTTGGCCTTGGACGCTGGCATCTGTGACTCCCAGGCCATTGGGAGGTCAGGAATGGGAGTATGAATTGTGAGTAATCGACTCAATGGACTACAGATTTAAAACATACCAAGCATTTCACACCCATTGGGTTAGCAGAAAATTGCAAATTCTGATGCCACCCCGTGTGGCAAGGATGAGGAACAATGGGGACTTTCACACCCTGCTAGTGGGAGCTGGCAAGGTCCAGGTTTAGCTTGAAACGTGTGCCATTTGGGGACCTTTTTTATTAAAGAATACAAAGTAAGGCAGGGTCTTGGAAGGGGCCTGAGCTTAAGTATCCTTCATCAGCTTCTGGGTAACTGCTTCCGGAGTACATACACTGGAATCATCCTTTTGCACAGTGATGTGGGATCAGCTGGGAAAAGGAAGATGTGCCTTCCCTATGAACCAGAAGTTTCCCTGTGTGTTCTGGGAAGGACTTCCCCACATCTAACTAACAGGGCACATACAAGAATGTTCTTGGCCATGCTATCCCCACTAGCAGAAAGCAACCACTTGAGAACAACCAAAATGTCCATCCAGAGAAGAACAGAGAAACAGCGTCAACCTGTGGGACGTTAGTATTTTCATAAAGTGAAAACATATAAAACAATGCCACGTACAGCCCACGCGTGGGGAGGTGTGCAGTCTCGGCTTGGGAGTAAGGAACACCACGGCCAGCCTAGGGATTGTCTTGGGGACGGGCGGAAGACAAGATCATCGTGGACTGGCCAGAGGGTTTAGAGGCCATCTGAAAAGCTTTATTTCCCAAATGCTAAAAGTAAATCAGGACAAATATTAAGATTTGACAAAGTGAAGTGACAATTATGTGGGTGACGTTTCTGTACTATGAAGTATCTCTTAATTTCTGTTCTTTAAAAACCTTAAGGGAAGTCTACATAAAACGAACCATCCTAAATGGACATTTCAATGGCATCTAACACATTCACGATGTTGTGCACCACCCCCTCTAACTTCAAAACATTTTCACCACCCCAAAAGGAGACCCCGTTCCCACGAAGCACTTGCTCCCCGTTCCCCCTCTCATCTCGGTCCCTGGAAGAGCACCGGGTTGTGTCCTGTCTCTATGGATTTGCCTGTTCTGGGTATTTTACATGAATGGGATCGTACCATACGTGACCTTTGGTGTCTGGCTTCTTTTACTCAGCACCGTGTTTTCAGCGTTTATCAGCTCTGCAGCGCGTACCGGTACTGTATTCCTTTCCGTGGCTGCAGAATATTCCACAGTACGGAGAGATCACGGTTCGTCTGTCCACCCACGGCACTGGGGCTGTTGCACCTGTTATTGTGCACAGCGCCGCTGCAAACATGCACGTGCACGCACCTATTCAGGCCCCTGCTTTTAATTCTCTTGGTTAAAAATCTAGCCAGGCAATTGCTGGGTCGTATGGTAATTCCTTTTTTCAGGGACCATCAAACTGTTTTCCAGAAGCAGAGGAACCGTGTTACGTTTCCACCAGCAGTGTATGAGGCTTCTAATTTCATCCTGGCCAACACTTGCTATTTTCTGTTGTGTTTTTTTTTTTTTCAATAGTAATCACTGTAATTTCACGTGAAATCGTACGTCATTGCGGTTTTTATTCCATTTTCCCAATGACAAGTGACGCTGGGTCTCTTTCATGGCTTACGGGCCATTTGTACAGCTCCTTTGGAGAAATGTCTACTCAAGTTTGCTGCACATTTTCTAACAGGGTTGCGTCTTTTTGTTGTTGAGTTGTAATAGTGCGTAATTTTAAAAAACCCTCCCAGAGTCCGTTAACTCACTATTCTTTCCACACATCAAGACACATGCCCCTAACTCTCTACAATGTTACAACCCATGTGGAGTGTCTGCTTTCTTTTCTGCTCTCCCAGGCACCCTGCCGGCGCACCCCTACTCTGGAGAGGAAGAAAGAGATTCAGAGACCTGGGGTCTCTTGGAAAGTTGGGAGGAAGGAAGGGGGGTCGGGGAGTAGGGCCGAGGTTAAGGAGAAAAAAAAACCACTTTTTTTTTTAAAGATTTATTTATTTATTTTTAAGAGAGGGAGCGGAAGTCCGGGCAGAGGCAAAGGGAGAGGGAGAGAGAATCTCCAGCAGACTCCCTGCTGAGCACAGAGCCTGACACGGCCTTGATCTCATGACCCTGAGATCATGACCTGAGCCGAAATCAAGAGTCAGATGCTTAACAGACTGAGTCACCCAGGTGCCCCGCCCTTTTTAAAAAGATTTATTTATTCATCTCGGGGAGGGAGAGAGAGAGAGAGAGAGAAAGAGAGAGAGAGAGAGAGAGAGAGAGAGAATGCATATGCAAGGGCATGAGCAGGGGAGCAGTAGAGGGAGAGGGAGAGAAAGAGAGAGAATCTCAAGCAGACTCCCTGCTGAGCTCAGAGCCCAACGCAGGCGGGGCTCGATCCCAGGACACAGAGATCATGACCTAAGCCAAAACCAAGAGTCAGATGCTTAACCAATTGAGCCACCCAGGCGCCATTAAGGAGAAAAAAAAATCACTTCTAACACAGCTGAGAAGGTGTTTCAAGCAAGAAAGAATGATTTCTTCTAGAAGCCCCTACCATCTCAGGTCACAAAAGTGCCCCCAGAGGAGTAAATTTCCACTAATCCACGGTTCTGAGATTTCCCACACCCAGCTTTCCACTTTCATTTATTGGGTTTTGGGGGTGGTATCCTATGTATCCTATCGTCCCCACCCAGCAGATGGCCCTGCTTGGTTGGGCTATTCCTCCCCCCGGGGCACTCCCCCTAAGCTGTGATACCAGAGGGTGCTAGGAGCTTATCCCTTCTGTGAAGCCACCCCTCCCCCCCACCTCTACCACCTGCCACCACCTGCTGCCACCTGAGCCCATTCTTATCAGAGCAAGAGGAAGATGGTGTGCCAGAATCTTCTGCCTGGAGCTCAAGTAACACACTCTCCTGATTCTTGTTTTAGTGCTCCTCAAACAGCCACAAAGGCAGAGTAAGCCACTCACAAGGGCAATTTAAGAGACACGAGGAAGACTTTTGTTGCTTAAAAATCTCTCTTGCCCCATCACACCTCACCATCAGCCATCATTTCTTTTGGTTATGAAACTCTGCTTTTGTAAATGCTCCAGCCTCTGGAGGAACCACCGAGTACTCATTCCCAAGTCATAGGGTCTCTATGCTCTTTTCAGAAATCCAGCCTTGGGCAAGCACACGCTAACTGCTGAATGGAACCTCAGATGAGCCATTTGGGAAAAGAACGTTCCAGTGAATGCACGCCCCTCCCCTCTGTACCTGGGTGTCCCTATCCACAAATGATGGGGCTGGGCTTAGTGGTGTCCAGGGTTTCTTCTAGATGTCACTTCCTTGATTCTGGCTAGCTCCAGGATTTGAAGTCACTCTGGATACATCCAGGTTTGGGCTCAATTCAACTCACACAACTTCAGTGACAGGGTGCCCCCACGCAGCCTCAGCCCTCTTAGCCTTTTCCCCCAAGCCCTCCAGGGAGAACAGAACCTGCTTGCTTTGCGGTTCACACCCTCCTGCCTCCAGTCAGACAATAAGAAGCAGGGTCCCGTTTTTAAACAGTCAGGTTTGGACAGTTTCTTTTCCAACCAACCCTCCAGGCAGCCACTTCTGCAGCGGGGGTGACAGGAAGGAGTCCCTGTGGCCAGCACGCACCACACCCACAGAGTAAATACACCACGCCCTCTCCCAGGTAAGGGTCTGTGGCCCCTGCGGAGTTTAGGCTGGGGGCGGTCTGAACCCGTCCCTACACGGTGGTCCCCTTACTAGGAGCCTGGCGTGGGAAGCCCTTTCTGTAGCCACCCGCGGCGGAGACAGCGCGGCTCCAGCTGGAGAAGGGACCAGTGGAGTTCCTGCCGCTCAAGGTCAGCCAGGGCGCAGGACCGCTCAGGCCAGCCCCTCTCCCTTACCCCCACCCGCAGCACAGGGCAAAACGACCGTGGCCAGCAAACGATGGCCTAATTTACTATTTCCAGATCAAAGTTGTGGCAAGTACGTTCACTCGCCAGAAACTTCCAAAGGCCAGAGAGAATAATCCAGATTCAGCTCCTCCTACGACATCAACCCAATCTCCAGACGTCGGTTGGCAATACGTACTCAGGTTTCTTCTGATTTTTTTTTTTTTTTAAACGAAATCCTAACCCTGGGAAAAGCTGGCCACTTCTACAAGGACGTCGCTCTCCTGCAAGGGCATACTCTGCGCGGCTCCTGGGAAGCGAGTTGGGAGCGCGGCTTTGAAACCAGCTCACAGCAAGTGGACTCAGGCCTGCTTCCAACGTTTGACCCACGCTGCGAATTTGGTTTTTCCACCTCGGTCCTGGAGACTGTTTACCCCGTTGCCCTTGTCTAAAGCGGGCCAAACGACCGGGGGGTGGGTAGGAGGAGAGAGACTTTCCTCAGTCTGGCCCTGCTACCGCGATGCTCCGGGGACCTGTGCAGCAGGCGGATCCGGCCGCCACCATCCATCCCGCCCCTTCCCCAGCACCGACGCGCCGGCCACTCACAAACTCGAAGATGAAGAGCAGGTCTGGGAAAGTGGTGAAGACCGCGAAGCCGCTGGGCAGGGTGCTGCCCCCCGACGCCGCTGCGGGGGCCATGCCGGCGTGCAGGCGTCGGCCTCGGGACTGGATGCGCGCGGCTCCGGCTTGGCGCTGACCGCTCGCTTGCTCTGCGGAGCCCAGTGGCCCGGGCGCCCCCGCGCGCGGGTTAAGAGTAGGGGAGCCCCGGGCCGAAGAGGGAGGAGCCGCGGTCACCGCCCGCCCTGTCCCCGCCCAAGTCCAAGAGGAGCGCCACCGGGGATCCGGCCCGAGCGCCGCGGGTGCCGCCCGGACTCACCCGGAGGGCGCGCTGCGGGCTTGGGGCGCTGCGGGCGGGAGATGGGCTCCTGGGTCCCGCCTCCGACGCCACCTCCCACCTGGAACGGCACCAAGCCCCTTCGGCGAGGCGCTTCGCACGCTTTGCACGTGATCACCAACCCTTAAGAATAATCATCAATAACTAGATCCCCCCAAACTACCCACCGTGACACCCCTAGGGTCACCATTGCTTTAACTGTTCTTAAGTTGGTTCTCCTTCATCTTTCCGCTGGGTGCGCTGATACATGCGACCTCCGCGTTCAGGCTGCAGGTGGGACGAGTTCTGCGCTCGGCTGGGCGTCTGCGGGGGCAGCGCTGAGACCAGCTCTGGCGCCCCCACCCCTTCTCCCAGCGCCTTCGGAGCCCAGCGCGTGGTCCACTCCGCTGTGCGTTGGAGCTGCCAATCTGTCTGAGGGTAGGAGCTTGCTCTCAGCCCTGTGACCCCCGGAGGAGAGCTGCTGGTGGCGGTGCTGGGGCAAGTCTGCGTTGAATTCAAGGGTCAGGGAGGGGCACTTTTAGAGCAGAATTATCTCCTCTCAGAGGGGGTACCCTGGGGCCTCCGCAGGTAGGATGACTCCTCCCCATGTGCTCTGACTGCCTGGATCCTGTTTTGGTTTTGTTTGTTTTTTTCTGGACCACGATTTATTTATTCTTTTTTGCCTTTATTTTAAGATAAGTATCAGACTCCAGTAGTTGCCCATTTATTTTTAGATACTATTACAGTACTGAGTTTTCTTCTACAAATCCTAAAGCCTAAAATCTGCTGGCAGTTCAGGACATGCCCCCAACTCAGACTCCTCAGTGCTGCTTTTCTCCCCCCTCCCCAAAGATTTTATTTATTTATTTATTTATTTATTTATTTATTTATTTGACAGAGAGGGAGAGAGCACAAGCAGGGGGAGCAGCAGAGGGAGAGGGAGAAGCAGGCTCCCTGCTGAGCAGGGAGGCCCGATGTGGGATTCCCTCCTAGGACACTGGGATCATGACCTGAGCAGAAGGCAGACGCTTAACCCACTGAATCACCAGGCCCCTCCCCAGTGCTTCTGCTGGCTTCACCCACAGCAAGCAGCAGGACATAGGGTTCCCCTCCCTCCAGTGGGACCTTCAGTCTTTCCCCTCTACACAGCTCTTTTTCTCCTAGTCCCTATGAAGAGAAGTAAATTCCTGGACACATTTCCCAAAGCAAAAATCCATGCCCATTAATGTGGGAAACAAAGGCAAAAGAAAGCTTAAATTTCCTTACTACCTATAACCCCCTGACATGTCCTTGAACCAGGCAGAGTGACCTTCCTCTAAAGAACCCAGCTGCCTCGATGTTAATGCTTTGCCGGGGGGGCAAAAGGCAATTTTAGCCTGACCCCCCAGATTCCTGTAAGTCTACTTTAACATACAAAAATTGCTTTGGCAACTTCCTTTATCTCTACCCTTCAAGATACATGTTGGCAATCATCCTCCAAGCACATGGCCCACTGACATACATCTGAAGAGCCTCATGACTGAGTTTTTACCAAATAGTAATAAATGACCTTTTCCTAACAATAGCTAGCCCCCATTCAGATCCTGGAACCTGGTTTCCAAAATACCCGGGAAGCTTGTGCTCTCCTTAACCCCCTCCTTGAAACTATATAAATCAGTTTCAGAAACTTGACACTGTATGATCGGTCGCTCCTCACGACCCCAGTGCAGATCTTTCTACTCACAGGTCCTGTCCCCGTGCTTTAATAAAACCACTTTTTTGAGCCAAAGATGTCTCAAGAATTCCTTCTTGGCTGTAGAGTTCGAACCGTAACATCTTTCGTACATCACCCGTTAGCTGTCCGTTCTGACCACTTACGGAGAGGGACCAGGCAACTGAAATGAGAAAATCCCACTATGCCTCTGTGAGCCTTCTTGGCGCTGCTGGCTGTGGTGGCCTGAGACCTAGGGTGCCATTGTGCCGAGGCCTATTGGCCCCTACCAGGTCCCCAGGGCCTGGACCTCTCCTGGCCAAGGTCAAGGGATGGCTTGTCCCTTGCTCTGTGAACACCTGTCTCACCTGCAGGCCTTTGCTTCTTGTTCATTTTCCTCACCATACTCTCCCTCCTGCAAGGGCATCTTCCATGTCCGTCCTCTGTCTGCCTGTCATCGTCTCTGTATATCACGTCTTGGGTGTCTAGCTAAGAACCCAGCTCATGGTAAATGCCCAAAGAATGTGTATCCAATGCCAGGATGGACCCAACCTTGTCTGAGCTGGCTGCCCAAGGAGAAAATTAAATGACTGTGAACGTAAAAAGTATTAGTCAGTAGAGACAGGTCTGTCTTGATTTCACAGCAGAGCTTCTGGAGGGTGCTCTGAGCTACTTGCTGATGATTATTTGGTTCATATTTATAAGAAGCCCAGGACCATACTTTGGTTTCCAGCAGGATATGAAAAAATAACCTTAGCCAATAATCACTCATCACAATGTCCTTGGTCTTCCTAGCACCACAGTGCGTATGAATGTGAGGGTCGGTCTGGGTAGATCTGGGGCTTTTGTCAAAATAATAAAATGGCCTAGGGCAGTTTCTAGAAAGTGGAAAATGACTATTGCTATGCCATCCTGAGGGTACAGGAGGTCACTTCCAGCTTTTACGCTAGGGGAAGGAATCAGGAAGGTGGAGAGGGACGTTTGCAGGGAAGGATTCACAGAACAGGAATGGCCAGTAAATAATGTGATTTGCTTTTGAGGTCTGTAGAATGATTCCCATTTTACTCATGAGGTATGGAGGCTCCGAGAGGTTAAGTAACTTCTCAAGGCCACACAGCTGGTGAGTGGTGGAACTCAGCCTTGAACCTGAATAACGCCGTGTCTCCAAAGCTGCAAGCACTTGGTTGAGACAATGCTGAAGACGGGCAGTTGCCAACCAAACACCATGCTCCATGCAGCCGCCCCGATCCGGTCTTAGCGGTCCTCTTGAACGTGGCGGTGGGCACCCGTCCTCTGAGGGATCTCTGCCTGTCTGATAGGGCTCTGGACTTTTCCTCCCCTGACTGAGTGCACAAGGTTGGAAGTCATCATTCCTGTTTATGGACAGGGAAGCTGGATGGAGGCCCGAGTTCAGAGAGCTACCCTGGGTCAGCACTTATCTCAAGAGATTTTACTTTCATAGTCACCCCACAGCCCCAGATTTTCGTGCATGGCATGAAGCCATGAGGGCACCTGCTGGGTGGATGGATTAATGACAGTCTCAGCTGCCTTGGCCCCAGGACGGCAGAGGGGAGTTAGCATTGCTGATGGCCTACTAAGTGCCCAGCACCACCATAAGCACCTGGCCCACAGGACCTCAGTTGAACCGCACAGAGCCCTTCCTGGAGGTATCACCCTGCTGCACAGGCTCAGAGTGGAGAGGAACTGTGCCCAGACCCCATGAAAGGCAGCTGGGCCTCCTGACTCTAGAAGGCAGACTACCCCCATTGCCTCCATGCCTGCTGCGTCAAATCCACACATTTAGAAACTAGAGGTGGAGACATGGACAGATGGGCACCTGCTCCCTGTTGCCTCCAGTGGCCACAAACCACTGCCTGTGATCTCTTTCCCTTGTTCTCAACTTCTAGATTCATGTTTCCTGGTGCCAGGGAGACATGGCCATCCCCCACTCCCAGACAGAGTCATCGCCAGGTTTTGAGATTCTCGGCACAGAACAGGGGTGTCACGAGCATGGGGACGGAGGGTGGAGGGTCTTTAAAGAGGAAGACAGAGTTCCTGCTCTCTAGGTGAGTTCCATCCAAAAGGGGCTTTATTCAAAGTCAATAGACACGGGGACCGGGCCTGCCCTGGGCACTTTCCCTGTCTCTGCAGACTGGCCTCGGAGAGATGGTACCTGGCCAGCTGCTCTGCGACTGGGGGGAGGGGGTGGGCACAGTCTCCTATTTCTGAGCGCCTCTTGGGTGCACTGAAGATGTGGCGGTCAAGTGAATAAAGGCCCCTGCCCTCAATCGTCCCATCACTTCAGTAAGCGCTGGGCGACAGGGACAGCCTGGGAGCAGGCCAGCCACGCTCCTGCCTTTTTGAAGCTTATGTGGCCCAGGAGACAGGTCCATCAGACACTGCCTAATAAATGTGTAATGAAGTTTGGTGCTGGAAGGAGAGTGCAGGGAGCCCCAGGAGCAGGTACCAATGCAGCCTGGCATGGCCTAGGGGTCAGGGGAGCTCGTGAAGGAGGCAGTGAGCAGTGGTTGCCCAGGGGGAGGGAAGAGAGCTGCTCTCCAGAGGAAGGGCATGTGCCAGGCCCCTGGCCCTCTCTGGGAGGAGGCAGGCACTGTTCCGCACAAGGAGAGGGCTGCAGGTATAAAGAAGGACATCCACATCACAGGTCCGAGGCACTCAGATAGGGGCAGAAGTTAGAGGGTGAACAGCCATAGGAGTCCAGGAGAGAAGGAAGTCAGCACGGGCAGCAAGTTCTGGAAGAAGAAGGCAGGACTTTTGCGGACAGGGAGTGAGAGGAGGGCCCGTGCAGACAAGAGGGAGAAGGGGAAGCAGGCGAAGGGAACAGCATGGATGAGTCTTGTGAGGCCCGGTGAGTCCTTTGATCTCTGTGGGGGCTCAAGGTGGCTCTTGGGGCCATCTGGAAAGCCAAGGGCAGGCTGGGCTTAGGAGAAAAGAGGCAAAATTCAAAGGCAGAAAGCATACATCAAGCTTAGTCCTTTCCCCCTGTTCAGCCTAGAGAGTCATCGGGCTCATTGTCTCTGCCCCTTAGTGGGGCTGGACTCTGTCCGTCTGCAGAGAGCTCAGCCCCTGACCTGGAGCTGCACCAGGAATTCGGCCCAAGTTGCCTGAAACATCGCAAATGTCAGATGCACAGAGCAGGGCTGGGCCAGTGGCTCCTCGGAATGTAGTCTCAGCAGGTTTGGGGCTGGCCTGCTCCCAGCTTAGCTCTTTCCTTCAAGGTTCTGCTTACAACACCCATCAGATAGCCTTTGCCACACAACGTGTTTCTTAGACTCGGAAGCCGTTGTGGAGTAAATACTGGATTTAGCAGATGCGTCCCAGAGCCACCTTGTTCCTTGGGCCTTTCGCTCTCAAACTCACTGTAACCTGGGGCTTCCTCCACAGGCCTCCCCATGGGAACTGACCCCTCACGGATGACCAGGAGCCCACCTTCTAGAGAAGCCCTTACCCTCCGGCCATTGAGAGAATGAAGGAAACCTTTAAGCTCCCACTGGCCATGTTGGGGTGCCCGGGCTTACTATCTCTCCTCAGGATTTCTGTTTTTTGTCACACACACAAAAAAGCCACTTACCCATAAGGAAACATAGAAAAAGAGCATTGTATGAGTGCCCCTTGATTCTCCCCAATCAAGGCAACTCTTTTCATCTCTGCATATCATCTCTTAGAACTCATGAAGGAGCCAACTTGTTACCTCCTGGAGCTTCTATGTTCATTTAGTCACTTACTCATTCATTCAGCTTTAAATGCACCTTCCTGGTGAAACGTTCTAGAGTCTGGGCGCAGGTAACTAGGCTGGAAAGGGAGGTAGGTGTGGGAGCCTCGGTAGTGGAGGTGAGGCCAGCGTACCTGCAAGCCATCAGGGCCTTTGCCAAGGTCAGTGGGAGTTTACCTCTGGAGGAAGAGAGGGGAATCCAGCAGGTGCCCATGTTTCTTTGGTCTTGGGAATGTTTGGTTAGTACCCACTGCTCAGAACAGAGCCAAAAGAAACGGGTCCAGGGACCAGCCCAGAGATCTCAGAACTGGCCTAGGGACCCTGGAGATCTGGAATAGCATGAGGTCAGAAAACACAATAAAACCATAAAACCTCAACCAAGTAGAATATGAAACTTGGTGCAGAAGAAGAATGGAATATTCTTATGGAGAAGAGTAGGAACTTGCTAATTCATCTCTGGGTACCCAGTGCTTAGCACAGGGCCTGGTGCATAGGAGGGGCAATGAGTGTTTGTTAGACAGGGAGAGGGGTTGGGGGAAGGGGAGAGAAGGAAAGGGAGAGGGAAAATTAAGTATGTAGGAAAGCTTCTGGAAAGCTGATGGACCCTCAGACTCCACTGATCTTTTTTTTGTTTGTTCCCAACCTCTTCTAATTTCCTATGTTGTTCCATTGGTTTCCTAAACTTGCCAGCCGTGACATAATGTATGTCCTTTGGGTAAACTGATTCCTATCATGACAAACAGACCCGTTTTTCCAGCTCTTAACTGCCTTGGGTATTGGTCTATGACTCAGAGCAGCCAAGACCTTGGAAGAAAGAGTGGGGATCCCCTGCTTCCTCACCTGGATGACAGAGGAGGAGCCTCCAGAAAGGTGCATGACAGAGGTGTGCATGAAAGGGCCTGGCTGGAGAGGTGGACAGCAACCATAGCCTATGGGGAGGAGGGCTGGACTCCTCTCTCACGAACCCGGCTGGTTTGGGGAGCAGTTCTGGCTGTGCAGAGCTGGCCATTGCATCATGGGAGATGGTTCAGACCCCATCACTTCTGCATCAACTCCCTGACTCATCTCCTCACAAACCCATCACCCCTGCAGACCCCACCATTTCCCCAAACCATCACTTCCCAGACCCCATCATCTCTCAGATCCATCATCTCTCCTAAACCCCATAAACATCCAAGAGACCGGGGCACCTGGGTGGCTTGATCAGTCGAGTGGCCAGCTCTTGATTTTGGCTCAGGTCATGGTCTTGGGGTTGTGACACTGAGCCCTGCACGGGGCTCCCTGCTTGGCTCAGTGTCTGCTTGTCCCTCTCTCTCTGTTCCTCGCCCCCTCCACTCTCTCTCTCTCTCTCTCAAATAAATAAATAGATACAAAATCTTAAAAACAAAACAGAAAAAAAACCCCAAACATCAAAGATACCAGGATCCAGGCATTACCAGTTTCTCTGAGACAAGTTTTCTTCTTCACGGCCACCCCCCCGCACCCCCACCCCGGATCAGTTGCTCAGAGCGGGCAACTCTGTGGGAAAGGATGATCCATTCTCCAGGAGGCCTTGTGACCACATCCACTCCGCGTAGGAGAAGTCACCCAGACACACAAGGTCTGTGTTCCTACCGTAGGAGGCCACGCCAGTGCCAGAAAACAGTGGGCATTCGTGTGCTAACTGAGGATGATGGCCAGGCGAGTATTTTTTGGAGGTGAGAAGAGGACACTGTAGAACAATTCATGAAGCATAATTCATGTCTTTTAAGAAAATTTAAGTTTGAAAATGCATAGATAAGTAAGTACCTGGAAGGACAGAAGCCACACTTTTCACAGTGGTACCCTCTGGGGGCCGAATTGGTGGGTAAGGGCGAGGTGGGGCTGAGGGTAGAAAAGAGATGTCACTTTTTTCTTAAGTAGTGGACATAGCAAATGAACTTGTCATTGGAAAGCGCATCCCAGGAAAGCCCATCCGGGCTCCGGCCTGCTGGCCTATGGAGGTCTCTGTTCTGCCGCGTGGGGAACTCCTGTCTGCTACAGAGCCAGCTGGCGGGGGGGGGCAGGATCTCAAAGCTCCCCACTTCTAGAAACTTTATTTTTCTTCTGTTATACCCAAATGGCCCCGACCTCTAACAGGCTAGAGGTGTGGCTGGACAGAGATGGTTGCACATCCGAGGTCAGGGATAGGGCGGCATGCCTCCTGGCCCCTGGAGGCCCCTGGTTGACAAACACCCCATGTTCTTTGCTTGCTTGGGCTGCCTCAAGTCATCCGGTGGTTACAGCCCTCTCACCTTGGGGTTTCCTTCCCACAAGAAGAAACTGAGCGTTCAGCCATCTGACCTTCTGAACTTTGACCTCTGGCTTTCTCTTCTGCATATTGCCTCCCACAAAGATGGCCACAGCCAGGGTCAGGGCTGTGCCCCTAATTTTATCACAAACATCACCCTCCCAATGGTCCCATGTTGAATATACAACATAAAATGAGAGACCTTGGAGCATCCTTCGATCACAGACCGCGAACTCGAGACTTGGGTTAAAACTCTCCCTTTTGCTATGGACCCGCTGTATAACGTCAGACAGATTACTTGATTTCTGTACCTGGGTTTCCTTGTCTGTAAAATGGCAATAGCAGCCCCTCTCTCACAGCGCTGTTTGTGGATCACACGAGATAGTGTAGATAAAGTGTGTCGAGGGCCCTTTCGGTGCCTGCCGTGAGGTAAACTTCGAGATGGGAGAGCTGGTATTCAGTGGTGCTCAAAAATCCCGCTGGGATTCATCACCGACATGCATGTGCCTTTCACGTAGCTTCACTATTACACGTTTCTCCCTGACCTAGATGCGGATTCCATTAGAGAACATTCTGGCTCTCGCTCACACACCTGCCTCACTGCCTCATTCGGTAGTCACCGCCAGAGCCTGAGGCTGTTTCTGTTCCGTATTCTTTCAGTAAGTGGAAGTTTCTGTTCTAGTCACTGCAGGGCCACCAGCTGCGAATTCCTGTAACTCAGAACTGAGAGCCAACCCCACCGTCAGCAGGTGAGAACGAAACCAGCGGATGACCCCGTGTGAGTGTCACTGCTGCCCGACTTTGAGCTCTTCAAGGGGTCCTCGTGGCCTCGCAATGCTCAGGAAGGACCACAAATTAGAAAAGGTCCCAGAACTTTCATCAGCAAATGCAATCTCTCAGCCCCGTAGAAACCCAGCCCGTGGTGAATCTGCTTTCTAGCTGTGGCTCGCCCCCATGGCTCCCACTGCGCCATCACCTGCTGCCGGACCAGATGACACTGGGAGCCAGTGGGACGCATCCTGTCCCGCCTCACCTGGTCTGAGTCACCCGGCTGGTCTGCTCTGGACGGTTCACCCTCTTGGGTCTGTGGGGGTGGTTGGGGTCCTTTCCAGCAGCCCCTCGGGGTCCCGAGCAGCCGCCCAGCCCAGAGGGCTCCATTGTGCTTTCATGAGCAGCTCTCACCTGCCGCTCTAGTACCACCTGCTCAGGGGGCTGGGTCCTCTCACGCCCCGTGCAATTGCACCTGGCTGGCTTCTGAGTCCCGCCCGGGAGGTGGAGGACTAGCGTGATCGCCTTTGCCAGCTCCTGCCCCTGCTCCTCCCCCACCGCTCCCCCATCCTGCTCATAACTTCCCTGCCCTTTGCACTCCTTCCATGACCATCTACGGGGGCCCCTCCCAGCCCCCAGGTGCCTCGACTGCCAGTCTAGGACCCGCTCAGTCAGAAAGCCTCTCTCCTTCTCTGGAGATCTCTCTCTTTTCTTGGGGGGGGGGGGGCGGCACAGAGGGAGAGGGAGAGAGACTCTTCAGCAGACTCCCCACTGAGCACAGAGCCGATGCAAGGCTCCATCTCACCACCCTGAGATCCTGACCTGAGCGGAAATCAGGAGTCAGTTGCTTAACTGGCTGAGCCACCCAGGCGCCCCTGGAGATCTCTTGTAGTTACAAAATAGGTTTACGTCTTTCTACCGGTGATACAGCGTGGAAGTGTGTGTTGCTACTGCTGTGACCAGTAACGGGCTCCCTTTTGTCAAGTGTTTTCCTGTGCTCACTCTTTTACATATGTTATAATTGCCCAACAATTCTACTTAAAAATTTTTTCAATTGTGGTAAAATATACTTAATATAAAAGTTACTATCTGAACTGTTTTTAAGCATACAGCTCCATGGTAATAAATACAATCACATCACCGTGCAGGTGCCACCATCACCCATCCCCAGAACTCTCATCTTGTGAAACCAAAACTTAATGGGTAATTAAGCACCAACTGTCCGTCCCTCCTTCCCCAGCCCCTGGTGCCTGTCTGTATGCTGACTACTCATATAGTGGAATCATGCGGTATTTGTCTTTTTGTGACCGGCTTATTTCATGGAGCATAATGCCCTTAAGGTCCACCCGTGTCATCGCATGTGTCAGACTTTCCTTCCCATTTAAGGCTGAATACTATTCCAACGTGTGCATCTACCTTATTTTGTTTCTATATTTGTCCTTTGATGGACCCTTGGGTTGCTTCCACGTTTTAGCTGTTGTGAATGACGCTGCTGTGAACATGGGTGTGCAAATATATTTTTGAGACCCTGCCTCTAATTCCTGCAGGTATACACCCAGAAGTGGAATTGCTGTAGTTTACATTTTAATTTTTTGAGGAACCCACCATACTATTTTCCATAGTGGCTGAACTATTTTGCATTCCCACCTACAGTGTAAGAGGGTGCCAATTTCTCCACATCCTTGCCAACACTTGTTATGTTTTGGTCTTTTTTTATAGTAGTCATCCTGATAGGTGTGAGACGGCATTGTATCTCATGGTGTTTTGATTTGCATTTTCCTACTGATTAGTGATGTCGAGCATCTTTTCATTTGCTTATTGACCATTTGTACGTCTTTGGAGAAACGTCTGTTCAGGTCCTTTGCACATGTTTGAATCGAGTTGTTTGCTGAGTTTGTTGAGCGTTGTTGGGGTGTTAGGAATTCTCTATACATTCTGGATGCCAACCCCTTATCAAAAATGTAACGTGCAAAAATTCTGTCTCATTTTGTGGGTTGCCTTTTTACTCTGTGGATAGTGCCTCTCGCACACAATTTTAAAATTTTCATGAAGTTCAACTTCTCAATTTTTTTCTCTTATTGCCTGTGCCTTTAGTGTTCTAGCCAAGAAATCACTGCCAAATCCAAGGTCGTGAAGCTTTGTCCTATGTTTTCTTTCAAGAGTTTCAGGCCTTATGTTTAGACCCTTGATCAATTGTGAGTTAATTTTTATATATGGTATTAGGGAAGCATCCACTTTAATTCTTTTGCATGTGGATATCCAGTTCTCCCAGCACCTTTTATTGAAAAGACTGTCCTTTCCCCATTGAATGGTCTTGGCACCCTTGTCAAAAATCATTGGACCATAAAGCAGGGGTTTAATTCTATTCTTATCCCACTGGTCTATCTGTCTGTATTTTTGCCAATATCACATGACTTTGATTACTGTAGCTTTGTAATAAGGTTTGAAATCAGGGAGTATGAGTCCTCCAGTTTTGTTCTTCTTTCTCAAGAGTGTGTTGGTTATTTCGGGATCCTTGAGATTCTATATGAATTTTAAGATAGGTATTTCTAAATCTGCAAAAAACCTCATTGGGATTTTGATAGGAATTGCATGGAATCCATAGATCACTTTGGGTAGTACTGACATTTTAGCATCAAGTTTTCCAATTTATAAACATAGGATGTGTTTCCATTTATTTATGTCTTCTTTCATTTCTCCCAGCAATGTTTTATAGTTTTCATTGTACAAGTCTTTCACCTCCTTGGTCAAGTTAATCTAAATATTTTATTCTTCTTGATGCTATTGTAAACGGAATTATCTTTGTAATTTCCTTTGCAGATTGTTCATTATTTGTGTGTAGAAATGCAACTGATTTTTGTGTGTTGACTTTGTGTTCCTCTGCTTTTCTGAATTCATTTATTAGTTCTAACAGCTTTTTGGGGGGGGATCTTCAGGGTTTTCTACATATAAGATCATGTGGTCTACAAACAGAGATAGTTTTACTTCTTTTTTTCCAATTTGAATACCATGTGAGTGGTTACTATTTTTACAATTTTGGGAAAGGTCACAATGTTGCAAGTATTGTCCTGAGTTTCTCATGCATTTTAACTGCTCTTACATTCATATTAATTGCTATAGCCTTGGAGCAATTTCACTGCTTTCTTTTGTTGATTGCTTTGTTTCTGGGTCAGGGTATATTTCCACTTTGTTATGGTCTTTGTGGTCACCGAGTTCTTCTTGCACTGGAAAGCAGGAACAAACCAGGTGACTGGTCACCAAAAACCTTGCAACCCTTAGCTCAAAAGCCCACAAGTTGGGACCAGAAGGGAAGCTGTATTCTTAGCTCCTGGTCCTGAGTTCTGCCTGCCAGGGCACCCGGTAGAGGAAAAGAATGACTTGGGTTTGTTTTCATCAGCCATGGCCTGATGGACAGAGTTGACAGAGTGGAGAAGACAGTCCAGTTTTCGAATAGCGGGGGTGGAAACTTGTGCTCTGTGCAGGGGTAGGGTGGGTGGGACTGAAAGGAAAAGAATGGTGGGAAAGGAGGGCAGATGGAGTCCTAGGAATCAGAAGCAACAGTGAAGGCTGAGGTCCTCTCCTGCCTGAGCCCCGGGCCCGTAGACACCCAAAGGGCAGCTTGATTTTCCTCTCATCAACCTCACACCGAAGCCCGTGGACTCTCCAGAAGATTTCACCCATCTGCCCATCCTCTCCCCCTCCCCCCACCACCCTGGTCCAAGCGGGAGGCCTCTTTCTCCACGGCCACTCTGTAGCCTCCTTGCTGGTCTGGGGGAACCTCCTCGAGCTATGCTGAGACCACATCCAGCCTGTGCTAACAGCCATCTGATGGCCTCTCCCCCGAAGCACCGCCCGGCTGGCCCTTGCCCACCCCAACCTCATCCACTTGTTTATTCGGGCAGTTTAGGGTCTCACTGCCCCTCCTGTCCACTCCTCAAACAGAGGAAGCACCAATCCCATGTCAGGGCCATCGTACTCTCTCCACCTGGAGGGCTCAGTCACGTGATCTCTTTTTAGCAAGACCTTTCCTGACAGGTTCCCCCCAACCCAGAAGCCTCTTCCTCCCCACATCATTTATTGTATCTCCCCAATCATTTCTCATGGCACTTTCTTTAATAGAAAATTGTCAAACACGTACTAGTTTAATGAATGCTTGCCCTCTGGAATGCCTGCCTTGTTCTCGGAGCCCGGAATAACGCTGGCACAGAGAAAGTCCTCGAAAATCGTTGTTGAACAAGTGAACGGATCCCATGAGGTAATATAGTGAGATCCTTGGAGAAACAAGAAGCCGGTCTAAGTCATCAAGCATCGCTGGTCCTTGCGGGTTTCCACGGATGAGAGTGAATCTGCAGTCGGCTCCTGACGCTGAGCGGCTGGAGCCAGCACTGCGGCTGCGTCCTGGGACGGACACTGGCAGGGCGGTGGGGGGGTCAGGAAGCACGCCTTTCCGACTGTCGAAGCTCTGGTTGGTGATCTGTGCTGCTTACGTGATGCTGCCCTACTTTCTTCATTCCCCCATCCACACCCTCATTTTCTGTATCGATGCACAATACACAGTTCCTCTCCCTCGAGGACCAGTCAGAATGCCCTCGGTCTGCACCCATTTTGCCCTAGATGTCTAATGTGACATCCATAGGTCCTTTGCACAGTGACCAGCACCTTCCTTGCCCTACTCTGTTGGCGCGTTTGCCTTCTGCTCTCACTTCTGCTTAATGCACCTCGATTCCAGGTACACCTGTGTGGCCCCCACCATCTCTCCTTCCTGTACTCCCTGGGGCAGCTCCTTCCCACACCTCTCGTGGCACTTTATTCACCCAGTATCTCTCCTACCATAAGTATTTATTATCCCATGGAAAGGGCGTGGGAACTTTTCAAGGAAAGAACAGTCTTAGTCGTTTTTCTATCCTTAAGGTGTAGAGCATGCATGTTTGATAAACAAGCGAGTGCCTGACTCTGAATGAGTGAGGGACTGATCTGCCTTTAGGTGACTGTCTCGGCAAGTACCCGGTGCTTCTGACACGGGGCTTGCAGGGGATGGATACGGATGGGCAGCTACGTTTGACCTTTGTGGCTGACCTTGGCAGCAGCCTACTCCCACCCGTCCCCACCTTGTCTTCTTCCTTGTTCAAGACACTGAGTTTGGTCGGGTCCTGGGCCCCCATAAGCTCCATGGCACCTTCCCAGGGCCAGTGCTTCCCAACCTTTCCTGAGTCAGAGAGCGTTTGGTGTATTGGTCTCTTAAAAAAATTTAAAGATTATTTTGATGGTGAAACAGAACACTCACACTTGGAGAGATGAAAAGCGGAATGTTTTGTTACTTGCACCTCCAACCTGGAGAAGGCCTACTAATAGCAATTAATGGCAGAGAGCATGGAGCTAAGAAGGGCAGGTGTTTTTTGCATCAGAAGCCCATGGACAACTTCTGACAGCATGAGCCGTCCAGAGAGCCCAGGAGACAGATGGGGAGGTTGCTAAACATCTAGAATGAAGGGATTTCTGAGGGCACTAACAGGAGTGCCTGCTGATTTTCAGCTTTTAGAGTCTTTGGTTGGTGAAAGCCCCATTTAAGGGGGGCTGATGTGTAAGTAGCAGCATCAGTGAGATTCAGTAGAACTGGTAAATGAGGGATATGTTACCTGCAGACCCAAAAAGGACTAAGCGCCGTTGGACTCATATGTCCTCCAAGAAAACAGAATTCCTTGGAGGAGGATGTTGTCCGCATGATGTCACAGCTGACCAAGGTGGACGCAGTTCAGATCTTGTTTCTGAACCGTGCTCGATGGCAGAGCCGCTGCGGCTCCCCGTGGGCTGTCCAGCAAAGGGGCGCCGTGTCCCTTCGCCGTGTTTTACAGTGTAGATTCTGTTACCATTCAGCTACGGCGAGGCCCACGGGTAGGTTTTCAGACTAGTCATTGAAAAGACAGTTTGGTACTCCGTTCCCAAGAGGAGTTACATAATTTTTAAAGTAAACTTTGGATTTTCAATGGAGTCAGATTATAGATCTTAGTTTCGACTTAATTATACATATGTGTGTATATAAATGTATAATGAAATTATATAAATATTAAAAATTATATATATATATATATATATATATATCCTCTCCCTGGATCCAGATTTCTTTCTTTCTTTCTTTCTTTCTTTCTTTCTTTCTTTCTTTCTCTCTCTGTCTGTCTGTCTGTCTGTCTTTTTTTTGGCAGGGGAGTTGGGCAGAGATTTCTAGCAGCCTAAAGTGTGGTTTTTAGTTTCAGTCCCTGATAACTGCTAGTTCGGACCTTCTAGGAGGTTACAGGAAAAGGAGGGGAGACCAGAGATCAGGGTTTGCACTTCGGAGAGCTGATAGCAGCCTGTCCTGGGGACAACACTGTTAGCCCCCCTGTGCGAGGTTCAGTCCCTCTGCATGTTAGTAGGCCGGGGCACTTACTGGGGTTCCAGCACACTGGCCAGTGGTCTTGCATTATTTAAACAATCAGGTAACTTCAGCAGGAGTTGGGGGTTGGGAGAGGGTGTGAGCCACAATGCCCCTGAGGGTCTGGGGGCAGGAAGTGTGCAGGTGACAGCGAGGTGACAGGTAGACTGCACAACCCCCACCCCCACCCCTGAAACACATGGACAGTGAGACCTGGCACCGATTCTCATTTCTCTTTCATTTTGTTGGGTGTCCAACCAACACCTTCTTCCACGAGGGTCCCCGAAACACACAAACCAGGGTTCTATGCTAAATATTAATACAGAAAAATGACACTGAGTAAGTGACGAGCTCCTGGAAGGGGCCTCCACTCCACTCGGGCTTTCTGGAAACACACTGAACACCCAGCCCGGAACAGCAAGCGTGGCTCAGGTGACCTATTGCCTGATCGGGGAGGCAGGGCCCGAGTCCGGTCGCTCAGTGCCGCTCATTAGCAGCGTTCTCATGCTGAGGAAGTCTGGGGAAGGACGGAGGGACAGCCACAGGCAGACGCAGCAGCTCGCAGCCAGGCTCACCCCCGAGCTCGAGTTCCGTCCCAAGCCCCTCCTCTGGCCGTGGTCTGGAACCAAAGAATCCACCGAGAGCAGTGTCCCGACAAAACTCTCCACGGACCAGCCGTCCCGGCCACGCCATCCTGCTCACAGCACCAATTGTTCCCTAAGATGTAAAGGTTCCTTTGATGGTGGACACAGCACAAAGACACTCAGATGAAAGGCGGACTCTGTTACTTACAGCTTCAAACAGGAGCAGGCTGCCGGGCAGGCCCGCACGGGCGCTTGTAGCCGGGGCCAAGGTAACCGGTGGCTGGAGTGGAAGGGGCCGTTGGTGGGTGGCCGGTGGGGTGGGGTAGCTAGCTTTTTCGGGCTCCCATGGACTGGCTAATTTGAATTATCCCTCAGGGATCTGAGAAAGTCAGCCTAAAAGACCGCTGAGAGGCTGTGTGCAGTTGTCCAGTATGCGGACCCTGGGTTTGGGGCTGGTACATAGGGTCCGGAGTGGGAAAGCCCCAGAGGGGAAGTGGGGGCAAGGAGGGCAGCTGACCGGCCTCGAGCCAGGGCCTCAAAACTGGCTCCAGACAGCATTAAAAAATAAAAAACCCAAAACACTGTGTTACAACTGGCGCGGGTGGCCCGGGCCTCTTCCAGGGCTAGGGGACGACTGTCTCAGCACCCCTGTGTCTTGCTCACTGAAGCGCACTGGATGGGAAGCTCTGGTCTGGGTCCATCATGGTAAAGCGATTCCCAGTTATTAGTTCAGGCCTGGGCAGGTGCCACAACCCAAGTCAATTATAAAATTCATTTGTTCAGTTCATTCGTGCATTTATGCCACTAACAACTATTGAGCCCCTACTCTTTCCCGGGCCTGATTGTGGGCACTGGGAAGTTTGCACTGGACAGATCAAAGTCCCTTCCTCACGGAGCTCACTCTCTAGTGGGAGAGGTCTCCCGTGGTGGGGGAGAGTGTTTGAGGCCCTCCATTCATTCTGTTGGAACTGACACCCGGTCCCTGGGGGTGAGCAGGAGCTGGGTCTTCCTCGGGAGGGATTTTTGGTTAGCAGGGACCTAGAGGGGGGAGTGAGCAGTTAGGCCATTGACGTTCCTCCCAGTTTCACCAGATGCCGAGGTGGCACATGATATTAGGCCTTAGTTTCAGGCCTTACACCACACGGGATGCTCCTATGGTGTGACTTTTTTATGTCTTCAGACCTTATTATTGAAGATACGATGCTTGGAGCTATGGCAGCCTCCCTGAGATAATAAGGGAAAAACCATGGAAACAACAGCGAGGCTGACCTAGGACCCAGCTGTGGTTGAGCTACAGAATTAATCAACCCTGAGGTGCTCCAGTTTTTTTATTATGTGAGCTATGGCACTAAATTTCTTATAATATAAACCATTTTGGGGTGGGGATTCTATTCCTTGCACTCAGAAGCAGCCTGATTCAGTGTTCATGCTGCTTGATTCTATGCATTTCAGGGGCCCTGACTCTACAACACCAAGGAACTTAGAGCAGTTGTGGGTCGCTCTGTCTCTGTGTATGTCTGTGGTGTCATTTATACAAAAAAAAAAAAAAAATCCAACAAACCCCAATGTCTTACTGGAGGGTACTGGGGGGAAGAAATCCATTGGGGGGCTACCCAGCCCTGGAGAACCCGGGCATGGTCCTCTAGGAAGGATGTCCCCTGTCTGACAGGACTTGGAGGTCAGCAGCACTAAGGTGGGTCACAGGCCATCCTAGCAGTGGGGGAGCTCAGCCTCGGTCCCCACACTTAACCAGACAAGAGGAAACTATAGAAGAGGGGAATGTCCTCTCTGTTGTCAGTAGAGACCTGAAGACCCAAGAAGGTCTAAGCCCTGAGCACCAATGACTTGACCCCTGGGCCACAAGGGGGCACTGCACCCAGGAAGTAGGGGAGTTTTATAAGAGGTGAGGCCCTGGCAACCTCTCCTAGGGCCAGAGAAAACTCACCTGTGTACTGGTTGGTGGTGGGGCACTCCCTCGAGGCCCATGACTTCGAGGCAAGGTTGTTGGTACAAGAAGTTGGTGTCGAGAGCCATCTCCCACCTCCCCTTCTGAGAATTACAAGGTGGAAGTGGATCTTTATTGAGCACATATTAGGGACACAAGGGCTTTCTACCCATGATCACTGATCTTCACAACCATCCTATAAACAAAGAAAGTGATGTTCAGAGAGGCCAGTGACTCCCTAAGTCCACACACCAGGGAAGTGGTGGAGCCTGGTTGAAGTCTATGTTTGACCCAGAATGCAGAGCCCCCTCTCCACCTCCCTTTGCCCCATGGCCACCATCCTGGTGCCCAAAGCCTTGGGCAGTGGTCGCAGTGGCCAGCATGGGACAAGGGCAGGCTGGATCATTACCTGGCTCCTGAGCCTCAGTCTCCCTATCTGTAGAGTGGGGGTGGTGCAGCTCATAGGAATTGAGACGGACGTGTCTGGTGTCTGACACAGGGCAGCCCTTGACCACTGCATGACCTGCCTCCTGGTAGACTTCCTCTTTGAACATTCCATTTATCAGAAGAAGAAGAGGAGGCCGAGCTGGTGATGGCATCATGGAGTCAGGCCCAAGGCCTTCCGGCCGATCACAGATGACTCCAACATCTAGTTTCCCCCACCGCGAGGCCCAAGCAGAAGGCCTCTGGCCTCGCCGCCGCCGATATGCTGACAGCTGGAGCAACTGTGTACACACAGGGGTGGGGCTGCCCACAGCCTCCAGCATTTGTAGCCTGGCGACAGACCCTGGAATGTGATCTGGGTTTCCATCACTCCTCAGCTGGAGCAGAACTGGCCATCACCGGTCCATGCCGCGCCGGGCCGCTGGTCACCGGGTGCATTTAATACTCGGTCTGCACCAGACTGGTTGGCCCGGGGCCCAGGGAACCCACGGCAGGACTGACTGACTCAGGGGAGGGCGGGCTCCCCACCCTGGCAGCTCCCCAGACTCTAGCAGCACCAGAGGCAGTGCTCATGAGGCCTGATCTAGCTGCCAGCCTCCGGACTGGATAGTGTGTGCGGTGGTTGTGGGGCAGGGACTTGGGGGGCTAAGAATTGGCCCTCAGTGGGCACTGTGAGGTCACATAGCATGAGTTCAAGTCCACGCTGTGGCCTGGAAGCTGTGGCAAGTCATGGCACTCTGCTAAGCCTCAGACCCCTCACCTGTGAAGTAGGCTCGCGGTACCTCCCCTCGGAGTTGCTGAGGGATTGGACAAGTCTTTCCTGGCTTGTGCCCATCTCAGATGAATGGCTACTAAAGGAGAGCCTCGGGCCCTAGCTATGATCCGGAGAGACTTCCCGTCTCCCCCCGCTTTCTATAATCTGCACAGCCTGCCTTCCCCAGGCCCAGGACAGCTTCCTCTCCACTCCCCAAACCCTGCTGCTCCTGCCGGCTCCTGCAAGAAGCTTCTAGCCCGCAGGAGCCACAGGGCACAGCCTGGACACACTTATTTGCGACATTATTTTGCCCACAGTGGGAGCCAAACGCAGCAGGGTGGGGTCACAGAGGACTATTTTCTGATTGAAGGAGGCCTCGTGTGGCGTCTCTCTCATGGCTTGGGTGTCTTCCGGGCCTGCTTCCGCCTTCTCTTCTTCCTGCCTTTGCTCAGCAAAGATCTCGCCCCTTACCACGTCCCTTCACCCCATGCTCACCCTCCATGAGGCCTTCAGCTGCCGAGGGGCCATTGACGGATTGTGTTTTCCCAAAATTTGTATGTTGAAGACCTAACCCTCACTGCGATGGCATTTGGAGTGGGCGCTTTGGGAGTAACGAGGTTTAGCTGAGGTCATGAGGGCGTGGCCCCAAGATGGGCTTCGTATCCTTAGAAGAAAAGAAGAGAGCCCGGAGCTCCCTCTCTCTCTGCCATGTGGGGACAGAGAAGGCAGCTGTCTACAGCCAGGAAGAGAGCCCTCTCCAAGGACCAAAACTGCCAACACCTTGATCTTAGCCTTCCCAGCCTCCAGAGCTGTGAGACATAAATGCTGGTTACGCCACACTGTCTCTCGTGTTTGGTTAGCGGCCCAAGCTGATTCATAGGCAAGGGCAGGACCTCCACCCTTTAACTTGGCTGTACAACAGCCAGGAGC
Organism: Ursus arctos; assembly: GCF_023065955.2. Taxonomy (NCBI): domain Eukaryota; kingdom Metazoa; phylum Chordata; class Mammalia; order Carnivora; family Ursidae; genus Ursus; species Ursus arctos. The sequence continues at coordinate 51,420,249 of NW_026623100.1, read as the reverse complement.
CCCTGGGTTGAAACTTGTAGGTTAGCCCACAGCGGCTCTGTCACAGAAGAGTTGCTGGAATGCCCACTGTCAGCATAAGAATCAGAGGCACAGGAGATGACATTAAACTCAGAAAGTGGCAGAACTGGAATTTGCACCCGGTTCTTTGGAGCTCCCGGGCCCCTGTCTTAACCACAAAGCTAGATTCTGCCACAAACTGGCAAAGTGGTCTCTGAGTCTCAGTAGTGCAAATTTAAAATGATTATTTGTACACTCGCAGTTTGAAAAACGTACACAACACATAGCTATGCTTATGGCCAGGGCTCCCTCCCAGGGCCACGGAAGGGCCTGGAAGCTGAGGCCTCCCTGCTTCGTGGCAAATCCTCCCCCACTCTTGCTAGAGGCCTTATCCAACCATACAAATAACCGAAGAGTAGATTTATTAAATAACAAGATCCATGATGGATTTTGAAATGAGAGCCTTCATAATGACAACTGAAGAGCAATAGATAAAAATTGTGACTCTGGGGGAGAAATCAGGTCTTTTCTTGACTAGACTTCCCCTGTTTTAATCATGGCTTTGGGATCACTCTGGCTGCCTCTGGCCAGCCCCCTGCAGGAAGCCTCCTCTGACATCTTTTACCATCTGTGACGATGGTTTATGGTGCAAGATTACTCTGCTTTACAGGTTTAATATCCAATTTATGACACTCACAAAAACCTAGTTTTTACTTAAGTATTTAATGTTACCCAACGAATTTTTAGATTTTACTTATTTCATCTTATATATTTAGCGATCATTCTAAGGGTGCCTTTATTTCTTGATAATTAAATATCCTTAAGCCCTTAAAATGATATCTATAAATAGAATAGTTTTGATTTTCCTTTTACATATTTCAATTATTTGATTTATATACAATCTTCCTGAATATTTAAATAGCTCTCATCAACCTGAAAAATTAAACTTAGAAATACTGTGTGTTTTAAGTTCTCTCAAATATTATTTTTTAAAGATTTTATTTTTAAGTGATCTCTACGCCCAATATGGGCCTCGAATGCACGACCCCAGGACCCAGAGTCGCACGCCCCACCGACTGAGCCAGCCAGGCGCCCCAACTTCTCTCAACTATTTTAACATTGTTGGGAAATTTTGGACGTTTTGACTTAAAATCACAGACCTCAACTGATGACACATTTTAATCTTTACTAGGCCAAATTCTTTCACACTTGACAAGACACCTAGAACATGAGACACGCCCACATTTACACGAACAGTTATTACAGGCTTGATTCATTCTCAGTTGTCCTGTACTTCCTTCTAAACCTGTGGTCGCACAGACAGGGAGGAGCCAGGCTGGTGGAGCAGAGCGGGGGCGGGAGTGAGGCGCTGGCGGAGGGGCCCAGCAGGCCTGAGTGGCCGGCAGCCCGTGGTCAGGCCCCGGGGCTTATGTCTGCCTGGGGCGGCTGCTCCCTGCCAAGGTGTCACCGGGACAGAGGGCCTCGAGCCAGGCTGGAGGGGGTTTCGTCACACCTGCCTTGCGGGCATTCTGGGATCTGCCATGTGGGAACGACAGTGTGAACCTACAGTAATGTAGAGAGAAATTCAAGGCGTGGATACAGTATGGAGCCTTTGGGCTTCCCATGCATGCGGCCCCTATGAACCTGGAAGTGTCGTTGGAGGCCCCGTAGGCAGTAGATGCCGCATTTCACCCGAGGGGCTGGAGGGCACAGAACGAGGGGCCAAGTGCAGTCTGTTAGAAGTTGAGCAGTCTGGCTCTCCGCTTGACCATCAGAGGATGTGGGGATGGTAGGGCACGGGTGGGGGGGCAGGGGGAGCTGGTATCAAGTCAAGGGCTTTAAGGAGCCTGTTTGGAGTTTAACCGGTGACCGCGAAGTGTGAGGGACATTCAGACTGGTCTCAGATTCAAGCTTGAAGAATCCAGAGAGTGAGTGACAGGCTGGCAGTCTGCTTTCATGTTGGAACCCAAGTGGGTCATGGCAAAGGATTCCAGTAAAGTTCACCGTGCACTGGATGGGGGCTAGGCAGCCAGGGAAGGGGCTGGAGTGGTTTTAGCTCCTGCGGGAAGAGGACCACATGGAGGGGCTGGGGAGGGGTGGGGAAGCTGGCAGCCCAAGTGTCTTCAGAAAGCAGCCCAAGCGGACAGAGCCACATCCTCCTCATTCAGGGTCTGCAAACCAACGGTGCACAGCTGAGCCCCTGAAGGGAGGGGAGCGGGGGTGGGGGATCCCCGTAGAAATCATGAAAACACCTGTCTGAGGAAACCAGGGCCAGGTCACACCACAGGACCTGTCTCCTGTAGCCCTTCCCACCGCCATTCTGTCCTCTTCCCTGATTCACCGCAGGAGGGTCAGAAACTACTAGCAAGCAGGGGCATGAGGAAGAGGGGAGAAGCCACCATGCCACCCCTCCCGGGCTGCAGCGGGCTGGAGCAGGTGAGGGTGGACATGGGTGGGGTTGGAGCCAGACTTTATCACCTAAGAAATGACCTGACAACCTCCTGGGTTTTCAACCAGGCAAGAACTAGCCCCCAAGAGTGAATTAAAGGGACAGAGGGAAATTAAAATGTGGCTGCTGGTCGATTGCTTTGCTCATCTGTAGGAAGAGCCGGGCATGGTAGGAAAAGCAGAGATGTTCTCTCCTCCTCACTGTATCCTTTCTTCCATCCGAGAGCTGTTCTCCCCCCCCCCCCCATCCCTACCCCCTTTCCCTCTGCCCAGGACCGGTGTGCAGAGGCACTAGAAGACAGACAGAATCCTAGGCCACCAGAGTCCGGTCAGGGTACTGCCCTGGGCTGCCACTCTCTCACTGCGGGCTTTGTGCTGGGGAACTCCGCCTGTGGCTCCCCAGTGGGCTTTCCTGTGTTGCTGGGCCTTTGTAACTCAGCTCTGGGCTGCCGGCTGTCCCCCTACCCTGAATTCCCCTGGAGTAGGTCTCGGACCTCTCTGGTCCTCCCTGCCCCCTTGGAGATCCCGCTCCGACAGCCGCCCCTGGTGACCCCCGGTGGCCATGGAAGGCTCTGGGCCCTCCATTGCTCTCCCTCCTCCCTCTGCTGGAGAGGCAGCTCTGCCACAGCTCTTGGTCTTCGATTTTCCAGGTCCAGACCTGGTGCTGCCCGCCTGGCGCCCACTCCCCGCACTCCAGGGGACCCAGCCGAGCTCTGTGGCAGCTCTCTCGATGCCCCCTTGGTTTGCTTTGAGACCACCCTCCTCCCTTCCCCTCTATCATCAAAGTGGGCAAGGGACGAAGAATAGCAGCAGAGCGCCCCTTCGATGAGTCCAGCCGGCTGGACTTCCTGTTGTGGGGATTCTTGGCAGCCGCTGCTCTCCATGGACATGCCAAGACCCCATTGTCACCCTGTCACATTTACAAATACAGCCAGGAAGGGCACACCCGCACCAAAATATTAACATTGGCCGCCCCTGGCTAGGAGCATTCCAGGTGATATTTCATTTCACTTTTTGCATCTTGGAATGTTCTGTTTTTTAACAGACTCTTTCTTTTTTTAAGATTTTATTTATTTATTTATTTGTCAGAGAGAGAGCGAGCACAAGTAGGGGGAGTGGCAGGCAGAGGGAGAAGCAGGCTCCCCGCCAAGCAAGGAGCCCCTTGCGGGACTCGATCCCAGGACCCCAGGATCATGACCTGAGCCAAAGGCAGACACTTAACCAACTGAGCCATCCAGACGTCCCTAAAATCTTTTTTAAATGGCTACGATTTATTATTTCTAAACGAGAATTTTTTTTTCTTTGAGGAAAGCAATGACTTCTAGGAGTGGAGTAAGGTAAGAATATGAAGAAGGTAGAGAACATCTTCATCTAGAGTGAAATAAACAGCAGGGTTATATGTGTGTGTGGTGTCTTTGCACACACACAGGTGGAAACAAGACGCTGTGTGTTTGGAGACCACGGGGCCATGGCAGCCTTCTTGCCCCTCTCCACTCCGCCGCCGCCGCTGCCCCTGCCACGGCCGGGTTCTCTGCTGCCACGGGGAGCAGCCGAGCCATCCTAACACGGAACAGCGGGCCCTGGCTAGCTTGGCCCTGGGCCTGCAGCAGCGGTGAGTGACTCCCAGGCCGGAACTCCTCGTCCCCAGCACCTCACATCCTGTGCCTTGCCCGGTTCTGAGACCCCCTCCCCAAGCCCCTGTGGGGACAGGGTATGTTCCCTGGAGGCCTGTCGGTTCTGTGCAGGCTCCCATCTGTGGCCTCAAGCCTCACCAACTCCACAGCTGTGACTCGACTGTCCATGCTGCAGGATGCCCTTGGGACGTAGAAACCTTTACCTTCTGGATAAGGAGACAAAGGGAAATGGAAGTAAAGAGAAGTGTCCCGCCCAGGGTCACCTAGGTGACTCACAGAACAGCCACGACCAGATCCCAGGTCTCCTGCCCCCGATCCAAAACACTTCAAAACAAAAAACTTCTAATTTTAGACCATCGTAGATGCCCATGCAGTTGTAAGAAAACATACAGAGAGATCACGTGTGTCCTTTGTGCACTTTCCTTCATAATAACATCTTCCAACGCTGTCGTACAATATGGCGCCCAGGGTGTTCATGTTGGTCCCTTGTACATATTAGTGTGTGAGTATGAGCGTGTGGCTGTGTATTTCATTCTATACAGTTTTATTACAAGGAGCTCTGTCTATCCATCCCCACATCAAGATACAGGGGGGTCCCCGATGTGTCCTTTTAAAACCAAATCTGCTTCCCTCCTGCCCCACCCCCTCTTTAACCCCCCTCCCCCGAGTCCGCTAATCTGTTCTAATTTTTTCATGTCAACAGTATTATCTCAATGGAATCATACAGTATATAATATTTGGGGATTTTTAAAAATCCAGCATAATTCTCCAGAGACTCTTCCAAAGTTTTGTATCAATAATTCATTCCTTTTAGTTATTGAGTGCTACCCCGTGCGATGGATGTGGGGCAGTTTGTTAACAGTCTTCTGCTGAAGGACATCAGGATTGTTTCCAGTTTGGGGCCGTTACAAATAAAGCTGCGGAGAACATTCGTGTACGTGTAAGCTTTCATTGCTCTGGGATGAGTCCCCGGAGGGCAGTGCCCGGGTCATACAGTAGCTGCGTGTTGAGTTTCACAGAGCGCTGTGCCATCTGACTCACATTGCATCAGGGACGTACAAGTGATTCGGTTTTTTGGTATCGCTGCCAGCTTTGGGTGTTGTCATGATTTTGAAGTTTAGCCATTGTGATAAGCATGTGAGTTTAATTTGCATTTCCTGACTGATGAATAAAGTTAAACCATTTGAAACATGCTTATTGACCACTTGTGTATCTTTTTCATTCAGATCCCTTGTCCCGTTTTTAACGGGAATTTTAAAAATTGTTGAGTTGCAAGAGTTCTTTGTATATTCCAGATACAAGTCCCTTATCAGATATGTTTTGGACGTATCCTCTCCCATTCTGTGAGTTGTCATTTTACTCTTTTAGTAGTGTCCTTTGAAGCATAAACTTCAAATTTTTCATCAAATCTAATTTTTTTCTTTTTCTTTTTTGGTTTGTCCTTTTGGTGCCACATTGAAGAAACCATTGCCTAATCCGAGGTCACGATCATTAACTCCTATGTTTTCTCATACGACCTCAGTAGTTTTAGCTCTCATATTTAGGTTTTTGACCCATTTGGAGTTAACTTCTGTATCTGGTATGAAGTAGGGCTCCAACTTCATTCTTTGCTTGTGGATATCTAGTTGTCCCAGCGTCATCTGTCAAAAAGACGATTTCTTCCCATTCAGTCGTCTTGGCACTCTTGTCAAAAATCAATTGACCATAAACATAAGGGTTTAATTCTGCATTTTCAATTCTATTCCTTTCATCTACACGTCTAACCTTTGCCAGTACCCTAGTATATTGATTAGCACAGTTTGTACTAAGTTCTGATATTGGGAAATGTGGGTCCTCCAGCTTTTTCTTTTTCAGAATTGTTTTGTTTATTTTGGGTCCTTTGCATTTCCACATGAATTTGGGGGTCAGCTTGTCAATTTTTGCAAAATTGCCATTGGTATTTTGATTGGGATTGTGTGGAATTTGTTGGTTAATTGGGGGGGGGATATTGTCATCTTAAGAATATTAAATCTTGGGGCACCTGGGGTGGGTTCAGTTGGTTAAGCATCTGCCTTCGGCTCAGGTGATGATCCCAGGGTCCTGGGATCAAGTCCTGCATTGGGCTCCCTGCTCAGTGGGGAGCCTGCTTCTCCCTCTGCCTGTTTCTCTCCCTGCTTGTGCGCGCTCTGTCAAATAAATACATAAAATCTTTTTAAAAAAATAAACCAAAGTGTTTTTAAAAAAGAATATTAAATCTTTTGGGGCACCTGGGTGGCTCAGTCAGTTAAGACTCTGCCTTCGGCTGGGATCATGATGCTGGGGTCCTGGGATCGAGCCCCATCAGGCTCCCTGCTCAGTAGAGAGCCTGCTTTTCCCTCTCCCTCTGCCCCACTCCCCTCGTGCTCTCTCTCTCAAGCACCTCTCTCAGTCTCAAGTCAATAAATAAAATCTTAGATAAAAAAGGAATATTAAGTCTTCTGACCCAATAAACATGGTATGTCTTTTATTAGATTTTTAAAATTTTATCTCAAGGATGTTTTGTGGTTTTCAGTGTACAGATCTGGTACTTTCTATATTCCTAAGTATTTTATTCTTTTTGATACTATTGTACATGGAATAGTTTTCTTAATTTTATTTTTGGATTATTTAGTGCTAGTGTACAGCCAGCAATCACTTTTCGTGGGCTTTTTTTTTTAAAGACTTTATTTATTTATTTGACAGAGAGAGAGAGACAGCCAGCGAGAGAGGGAACACAAGCAGGGGGAGTGGGAGAGGAAGAAGCAGGCTCCCAGCGGAGGAGCCTGATGTGGGGCTCGATCCCAAAACGCCGGGATCATGCCCTGTGCCGAAGGCAGACGCTTAACGACTGCGCTACCCAGGCGCCCCTTTTCGTGGGCTTTTGATCAACATTCAGCTTCAGTTGAAAACTTAGTTAAGGAAACTTAGTTAATAGCTTCCAGTAATTTAAACTGTCTTGATAAGTTTAGTATACATGTCTTCCTTAAGTACTTCCATGGTCTCATAAAGTCATTTTGAGCCTTTTAATTTCAAGTATTGATTTCGAAATATGATGCATTTTACATTCTCTTAAATGTTCCAACGCTGTTTACAAACTTAGATTTCTACCTAAAGCCACAAGTCTAAAGCAGGCGTGCAGTTACACACAAGCGTCGGAGGGTCCCAAATCTCTAATACGTCACTTGCATAAAATTCCAGAGATGAGTGTCCTTCTTGACACCCAGACTGTAATAACTAAATTTTTTTAAAAAGATTTTATTTATTTACTTGACAGAGATAGAGACAGCCAGCGAGAGAGGGAACACAAGCCGGGGGAGTGGGAGAGGAAGAAGCAGGCTCCCAGCAGAAGAGCCTGACGTGGGGCTCGATCCCAGAACGCCGGGATTACGCCTTGAGCCAAAGTCAGACGCTTAACGACTGAGCCACCCAGGTGCCCCTAACTAAATATTTCTGAACTCATGTGCAATACTTCCGAGATGGGCATTTGGGTGCCTGCTGGGAAGGACAGTCACCTGCAGACCTTGGGTACAATTCCATTCACTTCACTGAGGAATCACCTAAACGTCTGGATCAGGAATTGATTATAGCCTGTTCAAGCAAACAAACTTACACCAAGAAGCATGAACCTAAATGCAAGCACGAGTTCTTTTGAAAAGACTCAATTTTGGTGTTTCATACTAATTTCACATTTAATATCTCCCCTAATACTTTTGAATGATTTTTGTTATAATTAAATATATATATATATAAAGATAACATAATGAATGTTTTCACTAACCCCCATGTAGTTTTCCCAGTTTGTCCCAATGTGCAATAAATTGAATTATTTTCTGTGTGTTCCACGATGGCAAAAGACTGGGAAGTACAATGTAAGGATGGTGTGCTATGTGTCAGGCTGCTGACCCACACCACCTTGCTTCATACTCACAACAGAGGGGACGGAGCCTGTGACTGCTGGCCGGCTGCTTCTCAATTTACATTCGCAAAGGAAGGAAGTAGTAACCATTTACACTTTAGTGTGAATTCATTTCTAGAGCATCATTTCACCTCTACTTGTGAAATAAAAGGCAAATGTTGCATTTAAACTGCACCAGTCAGAGATCCCAGGAGTCTGGCTGGTTTCAGCCACACAAGTGTTTTGACCCGGAGCTGTAGAATACTCTGGTCTGATTCAGCCCTGAGAACACAGGTCTGTTAGGAATTGGGACTGGAGGCCTGAGGGGAGCCAGCTGCTTCCTGGGGGAAGCCCACTACTTTACAGACAAAGCTCCCCCCACAGCTGGGGCCCTTCACACCCTGCTTTATCTGTCCCTCTTCTGGAACACATGGGTGGTATGACTAGCCCGTTTCTCACACAAGCCAACCTGGCTGCTGTTGGCTCCTGAAGCAGGGCTGCTCTGAGCTTCGGGACCCTTCCTTACACTGTTCCCTATCCCAATTGCCCTTCCCACCCAGCTGCATCTTATCCTTTCAAATTCCAGCCAGGTGGCTCTAGGCCGGGGAAGGATATGTGGCTGATCACTGATCATTCTGGTAACTTCCTCGAGGTCCCATTTTCTAAGAGACCCCTCATAAATTCCTCCCCTCTACTTCCAGTTGGAGTCACTGCCTTGTCACTGTAGGACATGAGCCCTCGGCCCCTGCCACACCCCACCAAGACTTCTTAAGAGCAGGAGGGCTCAGCCCAGGGCCAGGCATGCAGGAGACGTACAGCAAAAATGCATGCAACAGAACTAAACCTGAATTTTTGCTGAAAGCAGATATCATGGCTGCTCCCAGAAGGCATGTGCCCTGGCAGGGCTCTGCCTTTGCCCAAAGATCACAGCTGTCCCACTGCTGTGTCTCCTGAATCCATACCAAAGGAGCCTGGCTTGGCGGGACTGCCGGGATTTGACTTGGGCCGCATGGCCTGCCCTCTCACTACGTGAAAGTGGCTTGGGGTCTCCCACCTAGATTTCCCCTTCCCCTTCCCTGTTCCTCTGCCTAGGACGAGGTAGTGGCTCCAGAGGGCCTTTGAGGGCATCTTTGCATGCCCCTCCGTACACAGAGAGGTAGACTGAGGGAGGGAGAAGGCACGTGCCCAAGATCGTGGGTGTTAGTACCCGCGGGGCGGCCCCTCCTTGGATTCAGCTGCAGAATTTCAGCTATGGGTAGGGCCAAATAGCAAGACCCAGGCCCTGAACCGCTTCCGCAAGCGTCTGTCCGGGAGCACTGCAGGGGGAGGGAGGCTGGGAAGCTGGGTCAGGCCGGGGGTGCCACTGGCAGCTCTGGAAACCTAGGCATGTACCAGATAGACAGAAGCTAATTAAAGGAACGTGATGGTTTTTAACCATGTGATGACATTGCAATTCTCCTGTAACCCTGTGACCTGACATTCCTCCTCCCCTCAGTTCCCCTGGGACCTGCCATGGTAGCTCAGCTCCTGCCCAGCATGTGTCCCTCTCTGGCGCAGGCTCACCACCAAGGGACCCAGGAGGATCTGGGCATTTGGTGAATACAGCAGAGCACAAAGGGGTGGAGGGGGTGCTAATGGCTAGGAAGGGCATCAGACAGAAACCCCTCCTTCCTCCTTCCAGGCAGAGGAGATCTTTTCTCACGGCTTGGGCCCAGCCATCACCCGGCCACAGTGACAGTGAGGGACAGAGGGGGTCTCTGCAATACTCATCCCCTTTCCTTCAGCTCTGATTCAACAAACTACAAAGGCACAGCATGTCCCTAGGCCTCAGTTTCCCCATGTGTGAGGCAGTGGGCAGAACTCTGAAGACAGGAGGTCCCTCTGTGTAACTCCCTGCACAGAAGAAACCTTCCCTGGTGAGATCCCCAGGGATCCCCCCCCCCCGTTGTGCCACCTGCCGCTTCTGACTGACCTCCTGCTGCTTCTGACTGACCACCTGCTGCTTCTGACTGACCACCTGCTGTCACGGGCCCTCTCCTGGTATTCGAGTGGAGCCCACACGCCACCCAGTGGGACATCTGGGTAACTGCATTGAGCTCTTTCAACCTGTTTCCCACCTCCATCGGGCTCCTGAAAGATAATCCATTAAAAGGAGTCTTAACTCTGGAAGGAGAAAGAGTTCCATCATCTTAATGACAGTTTTCTATCATTGCGGAAGGAAGGGACGTGACCTCAGGGGTGTCTCATGGGTTCCTGCCAGTTTCGATTAAACAAGTCCGTAATGTTTACGCTTCACGGGCTCCAAACCTACTGCTGACTCCACTTTTCCACGGCCTCACAGCCACACCTTCCCCTACGTGCGCCTTGAGATGACTTGACAGAAACACACCTTGACATTCCTACACCTTGGTATGGTTACACCTCCACCTAGCTGGACCTGGAACTGACTTCCCCTTGGCATGACCTCACGCCGATCTCGCTCCATCTCGATGTACTGCACCTAGATATTATAGTGTGGGGAGACCCACGCATCCCAGCTAATGGAGAGAACGTGCTCGGAAGCAGTGGCATGCCTGAGTTCACCGAGGCAGAAGCAGCGTCCTCTGGACTCTCCTCCCCGCCCTCCATGACCTCTCAGTTCGGGTCCGGGCCAGGGAGCTTGGTGGAGCTGACCGTGAGAAAACTGTCCGCTGCATTTCCTTCTTCCTAGAGGCAAGAGTGGGCACCCATGTAAGGAAACAAGGGCATGAGGAAGGAGGCAGCCCACAGAGCTGCTGCCCCCGGCTGCCCGCATTCTCCACACCGAGAATACAGAGGACTCTACCCCGTCACACTCAAGGCCACAGCTGCCCCTACTGGCCCCCAGTCCTCGTGCCTCCCAAGTTTGGCTCAGACAGTTTTGGAGGCCAGGTTTGAGCAACTGCCTCAGAAAGGCTCCCCGACACAGGGTCCTTAATACATTTTCATTAGCCCTACTGTGTGCTGGACGCAGAACCCCCAGGGCAGCCAAGCCAGGCATCTCCAGACACGGCGCCGCCTGGCACAGGCCCCCACAGGCTGCCAGAGCTGGCCTGGCCCTGGTGGCGGTGACTGGGCTCTTCCTCACTATGGATGAGGTTCTAGGACAGAAGGAGCTGAACTGCCCCATGGGAGTAGGGAAGTGCAGGACCAACCAGAGAACAGCCTTTCCTGCTCAGGATGTCAGACTGTGGGTTGGAGGTGAAGACGGGGAGGGCTCAGGAGCCAGCTCTGCCTTCAGTCCCTGCAGACTGGCTATGGCCTTGGCGAGTCCTCATCCTGGTCAATCACGGGGGCAGAACTGAGCCTGGTGGGGGCGGGCCAGGGAGGGCAGGGAAGGGCGATGATGGTAAAATATCCAAGTGCCAAACCCCTGCCCTTGAAGATCTCGTCGTCTAGTCAGGGAGACCCCGTAGGCCATGGGGCAACTCGGTGGGACAGCAGCACACATCCCTGGTGCAGAGGCAACCCAAGGAGGCAGTGATTAACCGCAGGGGACAAGAAAGATCTCCTGCGAGATCAACAAGGGTTTTTCATGTAGACAAGAGGGACAGGGCCTTCGTGTTCCCAGGAGGAGGGAACAGAATGTCCAGCACACGCACGGAGGCAACAGCAGGACTGAGTTGGCCACAGCCATTGTCCCGACATGGGGTCACCAGGCGGGGCCAGGGCAGGGGAGCAGCTGGACATGGGGTAAGGGTCACACCTGCATTTAGGGCCTGGGCAGCCACTTCCCAAGGGACTTGGACTTTATTTTGACAACAGTGAAAGATTTGGGGGCAGGTAGGGACAGAATTTGATCCATGGCTGGAGGACTGGCCAAATGTTCCTGAGGACGGTGCCTGGCTCTGGGGACTCAGGTCCTGCAATACCCAGTGATGAGGGACTGCAAGGTCCCTGAGCCTGGGGAGAGCCCTACACAGACAGGAGAGCTGGCCCCCAGGGTTGGAAGGTGCTGGCAGGCTGGGCAGTATGGCCACTGTGGGTGAACTTGGGGGAGTCAGGGCTCAGGGCCTGGTCCACTGTGGGTCATGGCTGGGGCGCCTTGCAGTGCGGCAAGAGAGAAGGACAGCGTTCTGTCAAGAAGAGTGGGAACGGCGCAGAGGGCCGGGCAAGGGGTCCACTGTGTCTATGGGGGCCTCCTCACTTCCCAGGCCCAGCTAGTGCACCCCTAGCTTTGCCTGAGCTGGGAGTTCGTTTCTGGAACTTGTACTCAAACCGTCCTTACTAAAGTGGAAATGACACGAGCCCAAGTCCTGGAGACAAACTCGGCCTCCCTCGAAGCTGCCCCAGGAGCAAGGCTGATGGGCTGGGCCCTCAAACCCTCCCCCAGGTGTTTTTGGTAAAACTGCTCTCAGGATGTGTGGGAAGGTGGCCATTCCAGCTGCTAATGTCACGAAAGTGACCAAGTTAACACTTCTTACTGTACAAACAACTTTTATTTGGATATGGCTACTTGGTAAATATTGAACAGTAATCATCCCAGGCAATAAAATGAGGGATAAATGTTGGCTTTTCAAGGTATCATGGTGATTGGAAAGTGAGTGGTCAACCAGATTTTTCTCTTTGGTGGCTCCCTGTACCCACCCCCTGCCCACCAGGAGCAGCAAAAAAATAGGTACAAAACTGTAAGCCCTAGAATCGGTTAAGACTAGACCCTTCCATGTAATAATTTATTTCATTTCAAAACCAGAGCAGACAAGTGCAGCTGTGGGGCTGTACCCTACTTGCCTGGGTCAGACGGAAGACGGGGGCTGGAAGCCCTGCACAGATGAAGACAGGCCGGAGAGCTCAGCTTCCTTTGAGAAACATTTACTTTGAAATCAAGCACCTCGATTGTATGTTTCTGTGTGCATAACGCCAGCCTTTCTTTGAGAATGGCCCCAGATCGCGGATGCCTTTGCATGTCAGGGTGTGTGAGCCCTTCCCTGCATGGGGCTCCACCCAGCTGGCACCACGCAGGGGGATGCAGGGGGCGTGGGTGCATGTGGCAGGGTACAGACCTTGGGGCGGGGGGTCCTTCCAGCCCTGCCTGAGATGTCCCACGTGTGGGACAGAAGCCCATGGAAGAATCCTTGTCTGGAACAGCCTGCCTCTTTCCTTGACAGTCTTCTCTGAGGTAAAAGGTGGCTTCGGAGGCCGGTTTCTGACAGGCCTGACTTGTGGAGAAGCAGGCCGCACCTTCCCCCCCACCCCCCACCCCCACCCCCACCCAGGTCTGACTGCATAACAATTTTGTAGAGTCAGTCACTTATTTTCCCCACAAATCTACCCTCAAAGTTGCTTTTATGAAGATTTTCCTTGGATCCTAAAGCTGGGGAGGAAAGGGGTGTGGAGTGGGGGGGGGCAGTGTGGCTCGTCCCTGTCAGCTCCCCGGGGGGGCAGGGAGAGCAGATTTGGACCACGGCTCCGAAGCAAAGGCAGAACGTGCATCCGGAACAAGGTCTGTGGGTCTTCTTCAGATCTGAAGGCATGGACAGCACCATTTTGATTTTGACAAAACAAGACTGAGTGTTCCCTTAAACCTGCTTAGGAAACCTCACTGCTGAGGCAGAACCCCCCAGACGGGTGTGACAATGGCAGAGCCGGGATTCTCACTGGTGAGGGCTTCAGACGTCAGTTTTCCAAAAGAGTGAGGTTCCCTGTCAGAAGGACAGTTACTTTCCCCGGCAAAAACCAAACCAAACCAACCAACAAGGAAACAATCCCCCCTCCACTTTTTCATATTCGCCATAATGAATTAAAACGTCCAAACAGAGGTGCCAGAAGCAACGTGCTCACTCAGTCTGAGCAGCCGGTCTGTCCAGCCCCTCGGTGTGCCCGCTGATCCTGCGTGTCGTCCACACAGCGAGTGCTGAGAGCCACTTGCGGGAGCCGCCCCCAGCTGCTGCGGGGCGCTGCTCCCCGCCGGCGCCCCTCAGTGGTAGTAGATGCTAAAAGCGTGCAGGATGTAGAGCAGGGCGGTGATGAAGGCGAAGACCTGGAGGGAGACAGGAGGCTCCCGCGTTAGCGGTGGCCAGGTGGTCCCAACCCCGCTCCCCCTGCCTGCCCCCTGCCCTGCAGGCGGCCACCATGGGTCCGCAGCGCCACCTGCCTTGATACTCGCCGTGCAGGCACCCTCCTGGGTCCCCGCTCCGACTCTCCTGGGCACACGCGTCCTCCTGAACCCGGCAGAGAGCAGGCTCGCTCCATCCCTGTCCTGGGTCCTGTCTCCCTTGCTGTCCCCTTGTCCCAGCCAGTCTGGACTCCGACGATGCCCACACGTCCCCCTGGTAGCCCAGGCCTCTGCTCCGAGCGCCTGCTCGTCGGCTCCTCGTGAACGCTCTAGAGGCCCCTCCGCTCTCAGTGGTCCAGACTGGACTACTGAGCTTTCCTCTCCGGCCTCACCAGCTCGGGGGGCTCGGGACCCTCATCTCACCTCGCTGCCCGACAGAAACCAGCCTGACGCCTCCCTTCCCCCACGGCCACGTCCAAAGCCATCCCCAAACTCATCTGCGTGTACTGCTTCATCCTCTCCGTACGCTCACTTCTCCCTGGTCTCGGCCGCCGTCGTCCTTCATCAAGACTTCTCGTGGCCTCGACCTGCCTGCTTAGACTCACTCTCTCCCTCTAATCTGTCCCAAGAGGAAGCTGTGATCGCGCTGCTCCTGTCACGTTTGAAACTGTGTGAGGAGTCTCTGCTCCCCAGGATAGAGGCCATTGCCTTTAACAGGCCTTCAAGGCCTGGATGACGCTTCCAGCCTCACTTTGCCCCACTATCCACCCACACTGTGTTCTCATTCATTCATTCATTCATTCAACAAATATCTTTCAAGCACCTGCTATACTTCAAAAATGACAGTAGCCATAACAGCGAACAGATCATTCAAAAATTCCTATCCTCACGGAGCTTATGTTCAAGCGGCAGAAGCAGAAAGCAAGCAAGATAAACCAGTAGTGTCACTGGTTCAATGGGGAGAAGTGCCCAGGCGAAAATGAGCCAGAGGGAACACAAGGCCTACTGGGAGGGGGCAGGGCAAGGCCTCCCCAGAAGGTGGTCTGTGAGAAGGCAGCAGAAGGCGGTGAGGGGTTTGCCTCCTGGAGCAAGGGGGTCCCCGCCAGGGAGAAGCGGGAGCAGGTGTCGTGTGTGCAGGTGTGGCTGGAGGAGGCCCGTGCGGCTGGAGCCCCTGATCGAGGGTGAGCAGCAGGAGAGAGGCCAGAGGGTGCCGGGCCAGACCACGGAAGGGCGGCATGTGGGTCTTGCTGGAGTCGGGAGTTTAGGGGAGTTAGGATAGTTTGAGGAGGAGGGAAAAGAGGCACACAGGCTGGAAAGGCAGCTGGAATCCCTGTGGCCGCTCTAGTGCCTGCCTGGCACCTCATTCTTACAGGGGAGAACGGCACCCCACGCCGCACTGCTTCCTCCTGCCACCTGATCCTTGCAGGAGCCCCCACTCTGACACAGGCCATGACCTCTCCGGTCCCCACGACTGGTCGCTGTTGGGCTTACACCCAGTGTGTGCATTAGATCCTTTCTGAAAAGTTTGCAAGGGAAGAATGGGAAGGTTAGGCCACTACAGAGAAGGAAGCTGCTGGCTGTGAGCGAGTTGCCACGTGAGGGCGCCATTCCACCATGGGACAAGAGAGGCTGCCGGAGACTAGGAAGTCTCTGGTCCTAGTGGACCTAAGGTCTCCGGGGTCCTGCTCTCCCTATGACTGGCTGGACCATCTGGCTCTGGATTCCAACAGCTAACAGTTAGCCCTGTGCACTTCTGTCACTTAAATGAAAGGACACTGGCACAGTTCGGCCATGCTGAGGAATTTGGGTGGCAGGGTACAGACCTTGGGGTATGGCCCCAAGCAGTGGGGGCCATAGAAGAATTTTCAATAGGAAAGAGAGAGACGCACTCCAATTTGTGTTTTAGAGAAAGAGGTTCTGAGGGCGGTATAGTGGGTGCAAAAGTGAGCAAGGCTGAAGTGGGAAAAGCAGAAAATGAGAGATGACACCTGAACCTGGGATTGGCACCCTTCGAGCTTGCATACGGATGTTTACACATGCATGTGCGCACCCACAGACACACGTAGACAGACAGACACAGACAGACACGCAGACACACACAGATACACACACAGACACACACATAGACACATAGACACACAGACAGACACAGACACATGCACACACAAGGCCCCATCAGCCTGAGGCTCAGGGTCGTCTGTCGGCAGGAGTCCCCGCGAGGCGCCCCCCCCAGCGGCCCCGCGGGCTGCCCAGACTCACCGAGGCAGCGGTGTTGATGAAGTAGTTCTTCAGGTCCTCGGTCTCAGAAACGATGGTGGCGTGAGCCTGCAGGACCGCGGCGCTCATGTACAGGATGCCGGTGGTGCCGTGGTACAGGCTGTCCTGGGAAGGCAGAGGGAGGCCACGGCCGGTGTCACGGGGCACTTAGCAGGTGAGCACCTTCCTCTCGGACTGTACAGCTGGGAGGAGTGGGCCAAAGAGACCGGCCAGCTCCCCCGGCTCCTGCGTTTTTCCTCCACAGTGTTTCTGATGAGCCGTCGATGCCGTGAACACCAGTGGGTTAACATGCGCCAACGGCGATATCGGTACGAGCCAGCATTTGGCCGAGTGCTCGTTCGTGCGAAGCCTTTCCTCATGCACCTCATGTAACCTTGTCAACTATGAGCTCGGCACTACTTACCATTAGTGCCATTTTGAGGAAATAGAAGCTCAAGGTTAAGGTCAATGAATCAATAGCCGAGTCAGGATCTGAACCCGAGCCTGTGCTCTTAACCATGAGCGTCATGAAGACCTGCTGTGTGCTGGCCACTGTCCTAACAGTACGTGTATGCTGCCTCATTTCCCTTCCACAGCTAGTGTCATCAGGCTGCCGCCAGAGGCACCCCCGAGGTGCAGGTGATGGGACTGGGGCTGAGCTAACATGGGGCAAGGTTGGCTAATCCTACTCCAGATTCCAATGCTGAGCCTCTGTGCTACACGCTCAGCAGTGTGCTCTCTTCAATTTGAGGATGTCAGGCAGCCTTATCCATTCTGGAAGGAATGTCAGCACAGGCAAACTGGCGCTTTGCAACCCCTAAGGAGATATTCAGTTCAGGGAAAACTCATTAAGAGATGAAAAAAAAGCATTAGGGAAAAAGTTAATGGGCGTAAGCCTGTCACACTGGAAGAGGGGTCACCAGTCACCATGTGTGATGTGACCAGAAACCACTTAATGAAATGTTATTGCCAGAAAGGTCCACCCATCTTCAATTCAGGGACTTGGAGGAGCAAGTCATATCACACTGGGAAGAAACAAACAAACCCAAAACATCAGATGTGCTACGGGAGAGCTGACCCGCCTCCTTCAACCAGTCACTGGCAGGTAGAGCCATTCCAGGTCAAAGGTACCCAAGAACCATAACTACCAAGGGCAACAGAAGGCCCCTGTGAGATCTGATCAAACAGGCCAACAGTAAAAAGACATTTTAGGTGTAACCGGGTAAATGTGAATATGGCCTGGGTCTTAGATGATAACCGTGGAATTATTGTTAATAACTTTATGGAAGCGTGATGATGTAAGCGTGCATATTTTTTTGGCGGCGTACTGAAGATGTAGAATGGAATGACATGATGTTTTGGGTTTGCTTTAAAATTTTTGGGGAAGAAAAGGCTAGGTGCAGCAAGTGTGGTTAATAGTGCAGGAATGGGGGCGCCTGGGTGGCTCAGGGGCGCCTGGGTGGCACAGCGGTTAAGCGTCTGCCTTCGGCTCAGGGCGTGATCCTGGCGTTGTGGGATCGAGCTTCACATCAGGCTCCTCCGCTGGGAGCCTGCTTCTTCCTCTCCCACTCCCCCTGCTTGTGTTCCCTCTCTCGCTGGCTGTCTCTATCTCTGTCAAATAAATAAATAAAATCTTAAAAAAAAAATAGTGCAGGAATGTTAATAGTGCAGGAACCCGGGTTGTGGTTACTTGAGGGTCCATAACATGATGTTCCCTACTTTTGTATATGTTCTAAATTGTTCAATACAGAAATATTTAAAGTGGTTATCAAGATGGTGTGACATGAAAACAATTTAATGACATAATGTTAATGAAAGAATTGACATCCAAAATTATTGGTTCAGCATGTTTATATATACACTTTACATAAAAATTTGCAAGGAATAGAGGAATCACCATGGGACTGGGGTGATTTTTCCCCCCTACTATCATGTCCTTCAATGCTACGCCAACGATTTAACCACAAATGAAATTTAAAGGGAAACGAGTCAGAATGTGCTTGATAGAGAATATGTATGTTCCTAACAAGGAAGACAATGGAGGGGAATACGATGAAACATTTACCACGGCAGAGGAGTGCTCTCATTCCGGCTTACTAGTAAACACATTAAGATGAAAAGTCTTGGTTCCATTGTGGCCCAGACCTGACAAGGCCTCTGGTCCCTGGTCTCTGGTCCCCCCGCCCCCACGGCCCCACCCAGAAGGCCCTTTGTCCTCACAATACCCAGGACGGACATCAGGAGGAACCCAAGGGCCTGGGTCACTCCCTCTGGTTCTTACCAGGACTCGCCAGGACTCGTATCTTTTGTAAAATCCAAACAGGTAAGACAACAGGAACATCAGGGAGATGAGAAAGGAGGTGAGGGAGACATACATCACCCATCCTTGCAGCAACGGATTTGCTACGTGGGTGGCAGCGACCAGGATCCAGACCCAGCACCCAAATATCTGTAAGAAGAAACCATAAAAGAAGAGCCTTCATCTGCTCGTGTAGGGCATACTTCCCTTTGCAGGGCATCTCTCTTCTCTTCTGTCTGGTTGAAAGCTCTTGGGGTGAAGTTAGGTGGGAATCAAGAGGGAAATGGGGAAGGAAGGCTGGCCCCGGGGGAAGAGGAGATTTTTTTTTTTTTAGAAAATTCAAGTGGTTAACATAGAGGTCGACAATGGAAGGATTTGGGTAATTTGGCCCGTGGATTGTGTCTTCTTGGCCCAAATGATGTCGGCATAATCAGTTTTTAAAAGCATTTCTGAATAAGTTGTCAACATTTAAAACAGGATATTTCACATGAAAAATTCAGATTTCAGACATTTCTTGAGAAATCCATAGTTCTAGCCACAGTGAACACATTCCCAAGCCAGAGTAGGCTGAAATGAGTTGTGACTTTCTTTAAAAAGGACCTGGCGTCCTCAGTGGACCACCTCCCTTATACCCCCAACCCCACGCCATGGTGTGGCATGTTTTCTGTTGCTCACTTTCACTGCAGAATACTATTTCCTTTTCCTGGCTCCCTTTACCTACTCACAGTGCCTGCCTGGCCCTGAGGTCATTTGGTTTGGGCCCCTGGGTTATAGGATCTGACACCCTGTGATCAGATACCGGTTGGGTGATACCATTCCAGTTTAATCACCTCTCAGCACTATCCAGCCTTTTATTATCCCCTTGGTGGAGAAACCAAACCTTCTCCCTGTTCTCTCTGGGCTCTGTGTTTGTTTGCTTTTGTGCTGGGTTTAGACCCATGTTGGTCAGCCAAGGGAAAGAACTAAATGTCCACCATATAGCATATTCAGTTAGAGGCCTGAGGGAGAGGGTCAACATGAGCACCAAGTGGTTTTGTGTTTTGTTGGTTTGTCTCAGACTTTCTAGGCTCCTCTCCTTCCTGGGTTCTCCTTAGGATGTCCTTGTGAGCCTCCTTGGTTCTCCCTCTCCTCACTCCTGTTAAAATCTGTGCTTCTAAGCACCATATAGGCTGGCAATCCTGGGCCTTCAGTCCCACACATCCACTGGCCCACTTGGATGGCTCTATTCGGATGTTCCACTGCAGGGGCCAACCTTGTGCTGGCAGGACCCTGAGAGTGAATGCCTTATTGAATTTTGCACCCTGAGCACCCCACCCCAGTCCTGGCTTTGCCCCTCAAATCCAACAGATACAAAATCTGATCTCATTGCCACTCCCCAGTTCCCTCAGAACCTATTCTCCTCAGCACCTTCTCAGAATTCTGAGGGAGAGAGTGATGGGATTGGGAATGGGTGTAGTGAGACCTCCAAAAATAGTGGTAATGTTCTATTTCTTACACTGCATGTGGGTAATTCTTTCTTTTATAAAGCAATAAAATAATTTTGAAAAAAAAATGTGTTGGACTATGAGACCACTGGAGATTTGGAGTGATGGGGACAGGGAGCCATTCTTGGTGTGGAGGAATCACACTACCAGATTTTAAAACTTTCAGTAAAGCTACAGTAATCAAAAGAGTTGTCAGTGCAGGTGGCTCACATTTCTGCCCATCTCAGGAGATGGCTCATCCCCTTCCCTAGTTCTGTTGCTTCCACACAAATTTTAGAAGGAGATTGTCAATACCTGCAGCATCTATCTGTTGGGATTTTGTGTTTAATCTATAGATCAATTTGGGGGAGAATTGACATCTTTACTATGATGAGTTTTCCACTCCATGAACATGGTATGCTTCTCCAATAATTGAGATGTTCTTTGACTTCTTTTATCAATATTTTGTTCTTTTTTAGCATACAGATACTATACACACTTCCTATATTTATGCCTAAGTATTTTATTTTGGAGAGCTATTGTAAATAGTATTGTTTGTTTATAAATTTCATTTCCTAATTGTTCAAAACCAGTAGATAGAAACATGATCAATTGTTTTGTGTGTTAACATTGTATCTTGCAACTTGCTAAACTCACATTAGTTCAAGAAGGAGTTTTTTGGTTGTTCTTTGGTATATTCCTTGGGATTTTCTCTGTATCTCATTAGGTTTTAATTCTGTATGATTACAGATAAGATTGAGTTTACTTTCATGTCTTTCATCTTCTGTAAAATTTTAAATTATTTTTTATTGGTTACAAATTTTTTGTGGGTTTGCCTTTTTCTTATTGATTCAGAGTAATTCTTTCTAATAGTGTGGATCTCATTGACTGTTACAATTATTGCACATATATTCCTCCAGGATGTGCCTCACACATTTTACGATGCCTTTTGATGAAGTGAGTTCTTAATTTTAATGCAATTGAATATGTTCATCTTTTCCTTTACAGACTGTGTTTCTTTGATGGAGTTTAAGCAATCTTTCCCTACCTTGAGTCATGAAGATATGCTTGCATCTCAGATACTCCTTCTGGGATCACTTTCTTTCTTTCTGCAGTACAGTCATCAGTAGTTTCTTTAGCAAAGGTCAGTTGGTAGTATTCAGTTTGTCAGAAAACATTATGCTTCCCCCGACAAATGTTTCCTCTCGGTACTTCTAGGATATTTTCCCACAATGTTCTACAACTTTCTATGTTATTCCATTATATTCCAGCTGCCATTGTTGCTGCTCTTCTGGAGGAATCTGCCTTTGGTATCTGGCTGCTTTGGGAGTCTTCTGTCTTTGGTGTTCTGCAGTTTGTGCAAGTTATACAATGTGTTGAAGTGTGGGTGTCTTTGTATTAATTTTGCTTGGTATTAATTTCATATTCAATATCTGGTTAATTCCATTTTCTCAGTCTTGTTGCTTGCTTCTGCAGTTTTGAGTGACTGTGGAAGTAGCTCATTTCTGAATGATACCATTAGAGAACTTTCAGGCTAAACAAGTCCACGTAACTTCTGTCCTGCTCAGCTGAAAGATATGCAACTTTCAGTTCTGATTTTCATAACATTTCCCTGGCTCTATGGGACTAGCAGTTCTCATCTTACAAATAAGCAATATATAGACATCGATATGTCAACCATCCCTTGTGAGACTTCCACTGCTGTTGTTCTGGAGAGGAAAAGCACTTTTGAATTTATAGAGACTTCATAGGCTCTTAAGAAGAGAAAAGGAACAGGAGGTGAGGAGCCAAAGTAGACTAGGAGGGTGACCACAAAGCTCTTGCTGTGCTGGATCCCACCTCTGGAAACTTGGCCTTCACTTAAAGCACCAGCTCTGGGAGCACATTTCCCCAGATCTTATTTATTTTTTTTAGAGAGAAAGAGAGAACACGAGCAGCGGTCAGGGGGAGAGGGAGAGGGAGAGGGAGAGGGAGAGGGAGAGGGAGAGGGAGAGGGAGAGGGAGAGGGAGAGGGAGAGGGAGAGAGAGAATCTTAAGCAGGCTCCACACTGGGTGTGGAGCCTGACCCGGACTCAATCTCATCATGACCCTGAGATCATGAGTTGAGCTGAAATCAAGAGTAGATGCTTAACCACCCAGGCGCCCCCACATTTCCCCAGATCTTAATAAACAGCATCCACATGAATTTCGGAAATCTCAGGTTGGGCCTCGGACTGCCTGTGAAGGGAGTTTGCTAGCTTGTCCTGAAGAGCGGTTGTTGAGGGACAGAAGCCACTATTCCCCCTGACCTGGGCTCTTGAATGCTGATCTCAGTGACAGGGGCTGCTGGTGCTTTGGGGCACCTGCCAAGCATCCTCCCCACCGACGCTTGGGACAGGCATAAAAATGCTGGCACACTGTCAACCCTCAAACAATGCGAGCTCTTCGTGGGAATGGTATTTGGGATTTAGTGACTGCACCACAACTTGTAAAATTTTAGACTCACATTAGACCTCCGAGGGCAGAGAATGCTCTGTGCCGTTCACTGCTTTATGCCTGGTGCCTAGCACAGGGCCTAAAACTAAGTGGGTGGGGATGGAATCAAAGAACATTCTTTAAAATGAATCAGTGATGACCCTACCACCACCTCACATTCACCAGGTGCTTTACAGTTTATAAAATGCATTCGCTCAGACGGCCTCATTTAGTCTCTACGGCAATTCTAACTCCCTTGGGCTTTCTGAGAGCAGACAGCTGCCACTTGATTCCTGCTCCTGATTATTGCCAGTTCACCTCTGCTAGACCTGGGGAGTGTGCCAGGGTGCCTCAGGGCCACTGTGCCTGTCAGCGCCTGCAAAGGGGTCCACCCCTGCCCCGCTCCTACCATCAGAGGCTGCCCTGGGCAGACACTGCCTAATGCATACTATTGACATGTCGGCGCTAAATTCTCACCACACTGTGTAGGCGATGCCCTACCGGAGGGTCCTGAGCCTGAGGTCTTGCAGGATGTGGGGTAGGACAGCTCTGGATCTCTTCTCACAACAGAGTTCGCCCCTGAGGGCAGGGGCCTCTGAGCATTTGGGTATCTACTCAAATTGCATGAGAATCTTCTGAAATGGCTTTAGTGTTGCATAATCAACATGACACAGAGGAATGTTATTTTTTATTTCCACGCCCTCTACCTTCTGGACAGAAGGAGAGACCAGGGCCAAGGACAAACTCCAGGTAAATTTAAACCCAGTATTAGTTATCTCATTTCTGCCCCAAGCAGGCTAGGTTGGATCCTTTATAGGTGAGGCAGCTTCAAGTAGTTGGCTTTACTTTTTTTTTTTTTTTTTAACTTATATTTAGCTTTCCGAATTCTCTTGGCAGGCTAAACTGCTCTCTTATTTTAATCTTCAGTTTGTATTTCCCAAGAGCAGGAGATATTTTTAGATGGGGCTGGCCCTCAAACTGGAAGAATATTTGATTATAGTAAGATATTGGGATCGAGCGTATTCCAAGTACAGCTTTGTTCAGAATCCGTCTCTTACGAGCAGAGTAGTCGTCTATACATTCTCCAAAGGCTGCCCCGAAATTTGAAGAGATCTCTTAAGGCAGGATGGAGCTTCACATTAAGTTCTGCTGCTGATTCCTCCCGGAGCACGGGGAATAGCTCCCTCAGGTGTGGACAGCTGGTCGAAGCACTAGAACACAGGAGCGGAGCAGCTGCCCCCAGCCTGCACTCTGGGTGAAATGCTGATTCCAGGGCTGGGGCAGGGAAGTTGGGCCCGAGCATCTTCGCATGCCAGACAGTGAGAAAACGTTCAAAGGCCCCTGGGGTTAGGTCAGGAGGATTCAGGAGGCTCTTGCTGACCAAAAATGGGACAATTTGAGCTTCAAATAAGGGTAATAGCTGTGGATCAAAATATATCAACTAAGTTGAAATCCATAAGTTGAAAATGATACTTTAAGAAAAGCCCTGTTTGGGTCACTTTGGGGGGGGGAATGCTTATTATTCTGGAAGGCAGCTGTGCTCATCATTACACCACCAAGGCTTATTACTTTGAAAACTGCTTAACAAGGAAAAAAATCAACAAAAAATATGGGGTAAGGGTAAGGAGATTCTAAGATACACGGATACCTGAGGCTTCCGCTCAGAGCTATGCTCGGAGTCCTGTTACTCCTGGGCTCTTGGAGAAACCCCAAGGTCTGGATCCTGCCCCAGAGATTCTGCCTGAGCCGGTGAGAGAGGCTGCGTTGTTAAAAGTTGCCCAAAGGGTGCAGTTTGAGAACCCCTGGAGCCTGTCTCTTTGTTTCCCATCCCTCCCACCCGTTGATGAGGCCCTGGCGCGCAGCACCATTCCTCCCTCCGGGTTCCAACTCCAGCTCTGCCTGCTGGGCAGGTTACCTGACTCATCGGTACCTCCACATTCCTGTCCATCAAACAGAGGTGGGGACTGCCTCTTTCATCTGGTTCTTGTGAGAACTAGCTAAGTCTTCCCGGCACACAGCAGGTCTGCGGTAACCACGGGGGGCCGTGTTAGCCACAACCACTGGGCACGTCACAGAAGACGGGAGAGAATGTTCCCCGAGAAAGACCCACTGGAGGGAATGTCCAAGGCCAGTCTTCCTGAGGGAGGTTCACTTCTGGGAGAGCTGGGAGACCAATCAGCTGGGTGAGTGAGAGAACCTTGAGGGGGCACAGATCCTTCGGAGGAGTCGATGAACGTTTTGGTCATGTAGAAAGATGTACATCTGCATCTGTCTACAAATCTGGGGACTCACAGACCCTCGAAGCCCACCTACAGCTCCCAGGTTGAAATCCACCGCCATCTCCAGGTTAAGTAACAGCACCATCAACTGCTGTATTATTTTGACAATATCAGTCCAAACATTAAATACACGTATTGTTTGATCCAATAATTTCACTTTTTGGAATCTGTCCTATAAATAACGCACAGGAACAAAATGATGAATGTACAAGGTTGCTCACTGGCGCCTTGCTGCTTACGGAAAAGATAAGATACATCCTAAATGTTCATCCAGAGAGGACCAAAGAAATTATGTCTGCACAGTGGAACACTCAGCAGCCTTCAAAGAGAATGAACGAAATCTTTGTATACCAACGGAACACGCTCAAGAACGGTATGAGGCACAGACCAGCGTGCCCGGCGTGCTATGGTTGATGTAGAAAAAGGAGAAAATGATGTGCATGCGTGTGCGTGCATTTGTTCACAGACGCACAGAATATTTCTGGAATGAGACCCAATAAACCAATCATGCCCCAGGCTCCTGGGAGAACGGCTGGACAGGGTTTTGAATGTTTAAACTAATCCGAAAAAACCCAATATTTACATTTACAAAGAAAGAAAGAAGAGGCTGTGCTGGATGATGGAGGCTGGCTTCAAAGGTCAAGACTTTTGAATGGGAGAGACAGGAGAACCACTGGTTATTTTGGGAGGGTGAATCTGTCCACCTGGATAGAGCAGCTGGGAGCTGAGGCCTCAGGTGCACAGGGCAGGGGAACATCATGCCCTGAGAGGTTCTAGAGAAAAGCGCTGCCCTAGGGATGACCCCACGTGAAAGGCGAAGGAGCGTCAAAAGGATGTGCGGTTTCAGATGTGCACAGCCTAGGCTCCCGGCCGAGGCGGGCAGGTGTGGGCTCGGGTGGGGCAGGTCAAGGGCTGGGAGCCAGGGAAGAGCACCACAGCGATACCCCAGTGGCAGGTTTTTCTGCATAGCTGGGCAGTATCTCACCATGGCGGGGCCCCCCACCAGTGCTGCCTTCCTCTTCCTGCCACTTGTCTTCATTTTCAGGAAGTGTTGCCTCCCCTTCCCTTCCCTGGAACTTGGGGGAACGCAGGCTCTACCGCAAAGCCTCAGAAACGTCAAGCTGGGAGAGAAAGGCCCAAATCAAGATGGTGAGGCCCAGGAGGTCAGCAGTGCCAAGCAATGTTCTGGCCGTGCCCGCAGCGGGGACCAGGACTCCCTGAAGACTCCCTTGGGATAAAGTAATCCATCCGGCCTCATATTCAGGAGCCCTTGGCCCAGGAGGTGTAAGTGCAGGGTCTCTTGGCCATTGCATACCCCTCTTTTAGAAAATTGTATAAATTACACAGAACAAAATTTACCTTCTGAGCCATTTTTAAGTGTACAGTTCAGTGGCATTAAGTGCATTCACGGTGTTGTGCGGCCGGCACCGCCATTCGTGTCCGGCATGCTTTTCATCTTGCAAACTGAAAACGCTGTGCCCATTGCACACTAACTCGCCATGTCTCCCCTCCCCTCAGTTCCTGTCCTAGTTATTTATTTACTTACTTACTTCTTTACTTATATATTATTATTTAGTTTTTTTTTAAGTAGGCTTCACCGACTGAGCCCCCCAGGTACCCCCTTGTCCCAATCTCTTGTCTCTATGAATTCCATCACTCTAAGTACATCACATGAGAGGAACTGTATGGGATTTGTCTTTTTTGAGACTGGCTCATTTCATTGAACATAATGTCCTCAAGGTTCATCCATGTTGCGGTCTGGGTCAGACCTTCCTTTCTTTTTGAAGACTGAATAATGTTCTGTTACGTGCATGTGTCACATGTATGTTTTGCTTATCTGTTCATCCACTGACGGACGCTGGGGTTGCTTCCAGTTTTTGGCAATTGTGAATAGTGCTGCTCTGAACATTAAGGTACAGCTTTCTGTTTGATGCACATCCTTTAAAAGGGAAAAATAAGATGAAACCCATCCTGGGACTGTGCTTTGGACCCCATAATTCTGGTGCAAAAGACTCCTTCAAATAGATACACTCCATGTTTGTGCCACTGTGGCTGGAGAGCATGTCCCTTGGGAGTGTGACTTTGTCAACTCAAAATGCCTCAACTCCACAGCAATTTTAATGACTCAAACCAAAACCGCATGGTGGGAGGTAGAGCTGTTGCTATTTTTCAACCCAAAAATTTTGAATTGATTGTAAAAATAATTTTAACAGTAAAGGAATTTTTTGTCATGTCACCTTCCCTCCCAAGCCTAGTGCTTATGCATACATGTTTTCTATAAAGTTATAAATCATGAACATACATTTTGTATTCTACTTTTTGTATTTTGCTACATGGCTTCATAATAAAATTGATTCTTGTTACTCAAGATAGTTCTATAGCTGGCCTGAACACTGAATCCGTGAACACCAAACCATTGCTCCCAGGGTAAACAGGAGTTAGGTTCCTGCAAAACTCTGGCCACAATATTCTCATCAACTGATCAACACATACCTTTATTTTAGGTGCGTTTCTGTTTAAAGACACCTCATGCAATATATACTGTTGATTCACTAACCCTGAACTCTTGGCCCACAGCACCATACACTTATGGAAACTGTGCTGTCTCTAAAAGGCAAATCACAGCCTTCTCGTGCTGAAACACTAGACTGCACTGCAGCACTAACTTAGGGGCTATTTTAAACAGCAAATCACCAACAAAAAGCATAAAAATACGAAAGGCATGGCACCAAACTTTGAAAAGGACTCTTGTTTGCAGTGTGAGAGCTGAATCACCTGTTCAGCCTCGGTGGGAGCTTGCACATCAGATAACCCGAACTGTTTGCTGCTCTGCACGTGAAAGCACTGTGCGTGTTGATTCGCGGGTTGCAAATAAATCTTAGTGAACAGGTAAATTTGCAAAGAGAGAATCGTGAGTAATGAGGATTGACTGTACTTTTTTTTAGAGAGAGCACGAGTGGGGGCGGCGGAGCAGAGGGAGAGAGAATCTCAAGCAGACTCCCCACTGAGCATGGAACCTGACTCAGGGCTTGATCCCAGGACCCCAAGGTCATGACCTGAGCTGAAATCAATAGCCGGACGCTTAACCAACTGAGTCACCCAGGCGCCCCAAGGATTGATTGTACTTTCAAAGCCACAATTACAGTCCATCGAGTCAATAAACATCATTTACCCCATTAGGCCCCTGTGCAAGTACGCTGGCTGCCTCCAGCTTTCCCCGTCATAGATAATGCCCCCATAAATAATGTTGCAGAGATGGTTGTCTCCATTTAAATTGTTTCCTTAAATTCCCCAACTGGGCTTACTGGTAGGCGGTGTGGGCAGGAAGGGGATGTAGCTGGTGACTTTCCGACATTCACTAGGCTCGGTGTATGCCCTGGCTGAGACACTTGTGTGACCGTGTCCAGCCCTTCCAGGGGGAAGCCTTTGGGGGAGCCCTGGGAAGGGGTTCCTTCTGCCTAAGGAGACCCAGATGAGATAGTCCCCGTTCTCGCTCTGGCCATTGCTGTGTCTGGTATGAGGCCTGGAGCTATGAAATGGAAGAGGAGAGAGGCGGAGAGAAAAAGCCTGGGCCCTGGGGACACAGCTATGCTGCGGAAAAATCAATCAGAGGTAGAGCTGGAGGGCTCGACTTCCTAGCACGTGACATCATCCACTTCCCTTCCGTTCAAGCCAGCTGGAGCCCACGACAGCCCTTGTCACAGCACTGCTGAGGACCATCTGGGATACCTGAGACCCGGGACCTCACCCCCTCTGAGAACACCTTGCTGGCTCCTGGTGCCCCTCAGACCAAACTCGGGCCACAGCCCAGCAAGCCCATCCTGCCTTGCCCTCCCCACTCTGGGCCAGTGTACCTGAGCCTCCGTCAGCGCCCCCAGCCCTGGGGCTGCCCAACGTGGGCATTAGATTCGCTCGTGGGTAGTGAATTAGTTCATTACCAACAGCATTAAAAGATTAAGTGGACTTGATTAGCAAAGAGGAGTGCATTGCCCATGGGAAAGGGGAACAGTGTTCTGAATCTGTTGTTTTATTACACACGCACACACACACACACACACACACACACACACGTGTACTGGGTTACCATGCAAATCTCTCTCTTCTGTGGGCCACAGTCAGTGTGTGGAGACCTCTAGCCAAGGGCTCTGCGTGTGCTGGTGTGCGCCCCTGTCCACGTCCTTTCCTGCACGGCACTGTCCCTGGGGGCAAAGACACTCCCAGCGGGAGCCCACAGCATGGCTGCTGCAGCAGGAGCCCGTCAGGGACCTGGGGGCCACACTGGGGCCTGTGCGGGTAGCGGGAGCCTGGGAGAGGAAGGGAGCAGACACACTGCCTACACGACAGGGGAGAGGTCCTGGAGTGTCTGTTATCAGCAGCGACTGGAACTCAGGGTGGAGGAGCCAGGGCCCTCACAGCTGGGTGGTGCTGGCCTCCTCTAGGGCACCTCGGGGAGCCAGGCACTCCTGGGCACCTCTGTGTGGGCAGCTTTGAGACCCCAGCGCCCATGTGGGTGCTGTCGACAACCCACGAGGCGGCTCCCATGCCTCAGTCTGGGGCCTGACAGTCTGTGAAGCTTCTGGACAAGAATCCTTCCCTCCTTCATACAGGGGAGGAAAGCTGTTCTGAGAGGCCAAGTGAGCTACCCAAAGTTACCCTGGGCGTGTGCCAGGCCTGGACTGGACTCCCGTACCCACACACATCTAGCATTGTATGGGAGCTCAATGCTCCAGAATTTCACCTAGAACACTTCCCAACAGTGACTCACTACATCCTGATTCAGACTGAGAATTTTCTCTGTGGGTTTAAGGTTAGCAGGAAATTGCGGCCCAGGCCCCCTGGCCTCCGGTGAGGGCCCATGTCTTATCCGGTCCACTCCAGGAACAATAGTGCTGGCCAGAGCGCCATCCACCACCACTACTGGCAGAACGAGTCGCATAAGGAGCCCTTGGTGCCCACACGTGCTCTCCGGACGGGGCTGGCCGCAGGCCAGGGAAAGTCTGTGCCTACCTTGGGGTGTGTGCTCGGGAGGGGCAGGATGCCACAGCCCAGGAGGGGCTGGTGAGTCAGCTGGGCCTCCTCTGCCTTCCTCCCCTCCCTCCTGGCTTCCTCCCCCAGGACCGCGCCCACCCATTCAGCCCTCCACACCCCCACTGACCCAGCTTTGTATTGACTGAGCAGCACAGATTTATAGAAAGTACGATAATAAAAACATTCTTATCCGTCCAAAGTCTAAAGAGCTTTTCCTTCTTGTCTCTTAAAACAAAACTAAACTAAAACTTCTAAGGGCAAAAGTTTTTCTACCCTTTTTTTTAACTTGTGCACCTTAGACAAGTCAGAAAGTACAGATAAAAGATGAAAAAGCAGATAAATGCATCCCGCTCTCCAGTGCCATGGTGGCCTGGTGGACAGGCTCCGTCCCAACCTGGTCTCTTTCTCTTTGGCTTCCACTATGGTTATCAATCTCATATCCCTTCGCATGTGTCCCAGAAAGTTGCAAGATGAGACCAGGAGTCGGACTCAGGGAGGTCCCCCACCTCCTCCTTCCCTCAGGAACCAACGGCCATGACCAATGGCCATGATCCTGTTCTTCGTCAGGCGCTGAGGACCCAAGGACATCACCATTCATTCACTCTAGTCCTCGCTGACTCCTGCTCAGCTTCCCCTCCCCCACCTGTCTATGAGCAAACCTTTGAGGGCAGGACCCAGACCAGGATCACCTCCTCCAGGAAGCCATTCTTTTTTTTTTTTTTTCTTTTTTTAAAGATTTTATTTATTTATGTGACAGAGAGACAGCCAGCGAGAGAGGGAACACAGCAGGGGAGTGGGAGAGGAAGAAGCAGGCTCCCAGTGGAGGAGCCCGATGTGGGACTCGATCCCGAAACGCCGGGATCACGCCCTGAGCCGAAGGCAGACGCTTAATGACTGCGCTACCCAGGCGCCCCAGGAAGCCATTCTTGACTGCCAAGCCCCCTGTGCACCACTGGGTGACCTCCCTCATGTTGCTGTCTCTCTCCACTGCCTCCTCCCCAGGCCCCAAGCTCCTGGATGGACTCTGCCCCGTGGTTTTTGTGTCCCCATTGTAGGGCATGGAGCCTGGCACAAAGCAGGGGCTCTGTATATGCTGCTGACTTGAGGAGGAGGCAGGCGGCAGGCTGCTGGACCCTCTACTCCCTAGTCGCTCAGTCTCGTCTGTCTGGGCCTCATTCCCATGCACCCCCTGACACCTTCTGGGCCTGCCACTGTTGGCCAACCACAGACTGGCATTTCTACCAGGAGCCAGGACAGAATGCGGACAAACACCCATTTGTTTCATCCCCACCCATTTCCTGCTCCATTACCTCACAGGCTCTAGAAATTCTCCAGATCGGCAGCATCTTCCCTCAGAGAGTGGAGAGGGTGCCCTGGGAGGTTTTCCTACCCCTCTGCCTTCTCCCCTGGCGCATAGGAAGGACCAGACAAACGTGCTGTTAGAGAGGATGATGTTCACCTAGACACACCACCCCCTCCCACATCCATCCAGCATCCCCTGGGCAGAGAGAGGGTGCAGCTGGGCATGGTGGCAGGGGTGGGCTGTGAGCAGCTTGGAGGCAGAAAAGCAAAGCTCAGAGAATCCCTCCATGGGGAGGAGCTGAGGCGGGCTCCCTTGACATAGGTCAGAAGACTCTGGGGTCCCAAACCTATGATATCTGGCCCCACTCTCCGACCCACCTGGGACCTTCTAGGTATAGCTTGAGACAGGCAGGTGGGGACCTGTGCCTCGAGAAGCTGTGGAACCCAGGTATAGGGCCAGGCCCTCTGTGGGCCCTGAGCAGACACCTACTCTGGCTGAGAAGGGGAAGATCTGACCAAATGGTGACATCTAAGGGGCAGGGCTGGCTGGGAGGGACGAGAGGGGTAAAGGCCAGGGAACCTGGGTGGGGCTCCTCCACCCCTCCCTCCCTACTCTGGTCTGCTTCCTGCCACTTGCCAATCTGGACAACACTCCAGAAACTTCTCTTGCCTCCCACAGATCTGCCTTGCCCCAGGGGAAAGTTCTCTAGGCAAAAGCTCCTGGAAGGGCGCTGGCAGCAGGCAGGGCACTTACTGGTGAGACTGCTTACCTGGGGCTCCCTGCATTCCAGCAGGTCAGAATGTGCCAGGCCCCTCCCTGCTACCCAGGGAGGACCTGGGTTATTTCCTTCGGAGCACCTGTTAGTTAAGTGAAATCCTGGTGGGCCGACTTTCAGCTGGGTGCCTGCCTTCTCGGAACTGAGAGAGGCCACCGGTCCAGAGAAAGCTGCCCGTGGTTTGGCCAGATGGTCAGAAGAAGGAAAGGACCAGAAGTCCAGACTCAGGCAGAGGGGAGTGCGCAGATGGGGACTGTGCCAGCTGGCTCCCAGGGTCTCGCAGCTCCAGCCCACCCTTCTGTGGTCTGCTCTGTGATAGGGGCGGGAACTCTAAGCCACAATGCCCAGCTCCCCTAGAAGCTGGGGTTTTGCTACCATCTGGCAGTGGGGGGCCTGGAATGGGAGGGGAGCGCGGGGCATCCTGTTGGCTAGTCCCGGTCCTGCTGTCACTCCAGCAGCAGCAGCACTTGGCTCCAACCCCAAGGTCCTGTCTCTCTCCTCTGCCGTGCCCACTGCCTCACAGCACCCCCACTCTGGAGGCCCGAGCACCGGCCCCCCTCTCCGGACTCCAGCCACTCTGTGTGCTTATTCTCGGGCTTCAGCATCTCTTTTCTGCTCGTTCGGCTTCTCAACAGCGGCAGAAACAATTCCTTGTATTGAATCCCCTCTGGGCACAGCACCCACTGCGGCTTCTGTTTCCTCCCGCGCCCTGACAGCAGCCTGACAGCACAGCTCCATTCGCTGGTCTCCTGGGCTAGTCTCCCTCTGCCCCAGGAGGCGTCACTCTCCAGAAGCCAGGGGTGGTGTCCACCTTCGTCGTCTTAAATCCCCATGCTGGGCACAGTAGGTGCTCAGTAAGTTCTTGCTGAGGGAATACGTAGGATTAAAGCATGGCCGTCTGATCTTTCCTCACAGCCCAATTTCTTCTGTCATCCTCCTGGTCAGAGGAAGTGCTTGTCTGAACAAGCACGCATCTAATCCCTCAATCCAAAACCCTTCCAGAATGCCAAGACCCCGCTTTGAGTCAGCTTATCCTGACAACTCCCAAGCTCTGCAGCCTTCGGCCGTTGGGGCTGTGTGCCCTGGCTTTTCACTCTTTCCTGTCTTGGAGTGTTCTCCACACGTTCACACGCCACTCCTTTAAGACAGGGTTCCTGACTTACCTTATCACCCTTCTGAAGACCTTCTCGCCCTTGTGGCCCCTGAGAGCGGAGCACAGGGGTAGAGCCGTGGCAGCATCTCAGGGGATACCTGTTGGTTCACACTTGGAAGTTGCTCACAGGAGACCCACACTGCCTAATAAGAGGTCCAGACGACCACCACCAACAAAATACACAGGCTCACATTTCTAGAGTGGTTGCGACATGCTGTTGTCTCCTGGGAACGTCCTTATTGAACCCCCAGGGCTGTCTTATGAGATCTTTACTGCTACTCTCTCCATTGCTGAGGCTCAGAGTGGTTAAGGAATCTGCCCAAGTTCTCACAGCGACGAAGCCACGCAGCCAGGCTCTTGACGCTGTACCGCCTGATTCTGTTATGGAGCCTGAGCACACTGGGGGCCTTGAGAGCAAGGCTGCGACCGGGGCAGGGAGGCCAAAGTGGGTCCAGGCAACGTGGGCAGGTTGACATGGACTGCTTCTCACATTGCCCCTCCTGTCCTTCCCTCCCAGGGCCTTGCTCCTCCCCGGCCGCATGCTCTGTAATCTTCCTTCTCTTTCCCCTGTTGTCCCTTCCAGGGGGCATCCTGGGGCATGATGGCGGGAATCAGTGGCACCCTGGGCACGGAGCTCGCCAGTTCCCTTGTCCTGCAGGGACAGGGTAGGGGGAAACCACATGGTGGTGAGATGGGGAGTGAAAGGAGGGACAGAAGCAACAAAGATGAAATAAAACGGGGGAACTGGATTTACTTTTGGGTAAATACTCCCCATGGTATGGAGAACTGAATGGAAAGCACAGAAAAACAAAAACTTCACGGGCATGTTATGACAGAGGGGAGGGCACCTGCCCTGAGCAAGGCCTGACATAGGCCCGGACTCCTTGTCTCAGCCTCCACAGGAACTTCAGACTTCAGTCTGCATGAATGACCAGAGACAGCTCTGGGGGGTCCAGAAGTTTTCAGACAGGCTTCTGCCCCCAGCTCCGAGGGGCAGATGGAGAGGAAGAAAAAGAATCCCATGGGGGGTTTGATCCCATGACCCCAAGATCATGACCTGAGCTGAAATCAAGAGTTGGACACTTAACCGACTGAGCCACCCAGGCGCCCCTCAGACAGGCTTTTACATATAAACAGAGTAGAAGAAGCAGGCTGAAAATAAGGTGAAGCTGGGGATTTCAGTAAAATATAAAGGTGAGCTTCCTCAAATGAAAGATTCTGGAATGAGCTTCTAGGGGAATCAGAGTATTTCCCTCTGGCCACCGTGCAAGCAAGTTAAGAAGCTGAGAACATCAAACACCAGAGTGTCTGAATCGTTTCACCTTTTAACTTGCTGACTCTAGAAATCTTCTTAGCTGTTTCTTTTTCATGAAACATCGAATGAATTAAGTTAACTAATGAAGAGAGTAAAGTCAAAAGACGTCTTGGACTCTGTTTCATAGAGCACTCCCCAGGTCACAGTCTCCTGGGTCAGCTCTCGGCATCCCCTTGTCCTCTTGTAAAAAAGCTGATGAGTCAGCTCACACCATACAGGCAATCACCATCCCCTAGCACACACTGTGTGCTCAGAAGAGCTGGGCTGGGGGCGGGGGGCAGGGGGTGTGGTGCCGTGAGTCACCAGTCCCCAGCCCCTCCCTGCACTAGCACCAGCAGGCTCTCGAACTCTTCGAATGAAAGAGAGACGGAAAACAGCATGTCTGTTCTCACCTTAAAATGCACTGTTCCACACCTGGAGATTACATTTTGAAATTAATATCACTTTCAAGGGAGAAATCTGAACTCCAAACTAAACCAAACAAAATATGAATTTTAGTGTTAAAATCTCAGAAACTTTCCTCCATTGCTGGTGGGAATGTAAAATGGTGCAGGCCCTCTGGAAAACAGTTTGTCAGTTTCTTAATAAAATGTGAGCATACACTTATTACACAAGGTAACACAACGTAACCATCACCTTCTCCCAGAGCGGTGAAAACAATACCCACACTAAAGCCTGTATGTGAACATTCACTTTATTTAGAAAAGCTAAAATCTGTAAGCAACTACAATGTGTCTCAGAGGGTCAGTGGTGAAACAAACGACCGTATGTCCATGCCACAGAATACTACGCAGCCGTCAAAGGAACTACTGACGTACACACAACTTGGGTGGACCTCAAGGGCGTTATGCTGTGTGCAAGAGGCCAATCTCAAAAGGCCGCATACTCTAGGCGTCCATTTATTTATATTACTTTCTTTTAAAAAGATTTGTTTATTTATTTTAGAGAGAAAGAAAGAGAGCGAGCATGAGCAGAGGGAGGGGCAGAGGGAGAGGGAGAGAGAACCTCAAGGAGACTCTAAATTGAGTGTGGAGCTCAACATGTGCCTCGATCTCACCATCCTGAGATCATGACCTGAGCTGAAACCAAGAGCTGGATGCTTAACTGACTGAGCCACCCAGGTGCCTCTATTTATATAACTTTCTTGAAATAACAAAATTGTAGAGATGAAATTAGTGGCTTCCAGGGGTTCTGGAGGGGATGAGGGAAGACTGGGTGGGGGTTGGGTGACTGTAAAAAGCAAGCAAGTGGAAGATCTCTGTGGTGATGGAACAGTTTTCTTGATTGTAGTGGTGAACGAATCTACACATGTGAGAAGATGGCATAGAAGCGTGGACATCCTTGACCACATGGTTACTCGGTTTTGATGGGACTAGCATTACGAAATCACTGGGGGGAGGGTGGGGGAAAGCTATGGGAGACCTCTCTGAACTATATTTGCAACTGCCTATGAATCTTTAATTACTGCAAAATCAATGTTTAAACTGTGCATTTTAATGTTAGAGAGTCTAAAATAAAGCAACTTAGGTAAAGATCTGAACGAGCAGATCTGGGGGCAGACTCTGGTAGGGAACATGCAGATCCTCTTGCCACCCTAGCTTGTCACTGTGGTTACTGTAAAAGAGACCGAGACGGCCGCTTGCTGCTCTCCAGACCTCACTGTGGGTGCTCCGTAAACAGTGGCTGGAGGGTGGTGTGTCTGCAGACACCACCAATGTCCACCCTGGACCACCCCCGTCACAGACTACATCTGAATCCAGGTACGATTTCACTTGCTAACTGCCCCCTTTTGCTGGCCTGAGCTCCTGGTTTTAGAATCCACTCTCTGGACTCATGTCCTCAGAAAAGCATATGGCTGTCTATGATGCCTTAGGCCCCCAGACTGAGAATCTGCTGAGACCCCAAGGCCGGGTGCTTGTGGTCAGCCCCAATGTGCGGCAGCAGGCTGCATGCCCAGGTGACTAGGGACAGAGGGGTTTCTGGTAGGCTGATTCTCACCCACCCCTCCAGCCCAGCATATCTTCTGCTCAATGGGATCAGAATCAACCAACCAACTTGATATTCTTCCTCCTCTCCTGTTTACCTCCCATCCCTGGCCCCAGATATGAGGCAGGCACATTTGATTCTATAGTCTGTGCTAGAAACACTCACTTAAGGAAAAGATACTGCAAAACAGCATGTAAAGGGCGCCTGGGTGGCTCAGTCAGTTACATGTCTGCCTTTGGCTCAGGTCATGATCTCAGGGCCCTGGGATCAAGCCCCACATCAGGCTTCCTCCTTAGCAGGAAGTCTGCTTCTCCCTCTCCCTCTGGCCCTCCCCTTGCTTGTGCTCTCTCGAATGAATAAATAAAATCTTTAAAAAAACAAAACAGCATGTACAGAATAACCCCATTAAATACATATGTGTGTATATATATGCAGATGAATACGGATTATATTTATTATTATCCATATATATGGATTTTATTTATTTCTATATTTTCTAAGTATTCCACAATGAATAAGAATCACTTGTGAATTAAAACTAAAGTTGTAGGGGCACCTGGGTGGTGCAGTTGGTTAAGTGTCCCACTGTTGATTTTGGCTCAGGTCACGATCTCAGGGTCCTGGGATCGAGCCCCATGTCAGCCTCCCACTCAGTACAAGGTCTGCTTGAGATTCTCTCTCCCTCTCTCTCTGCTCCTCCCACTCATGCTCTCTCTCTCAAATAAAATAAATAAATCCTAAAAAAAAAAAAAAAACCCTAAAACTGTAAATAAGGAAACATCAGACAAGGCTGAATGAAAGGAAATTTACAAAATAACCGATTGCTATTCTTCAAAAGTGTGAAGACACAGACTGAAGGAGACAGAGGAGATAAGACACCCAAATGCAATGCCAAATGCCCTGGACTGGAACCTGGACCAGAAAAATGACATGAGTGGGGAAATCAGCACGATTTGAATGAAGTTTATTAGAATAGTTGATCAATGAAAGTATCCGTGCTAATTTCCTGATTTTGATAGTTGCATTGTGTAAGATATGGACTTTAAGGGAAGCCATACGGGAACGCTCTGTCCTATTCACACAGCTT
Organism: Ursus arctos; assembly: GCF_023065955.2. Classification (NCBI taxonomy): domain Eukaryota; kingdom Metazoa; phylum Chordata; class Mammalia; order Carnivora; family Ursidae; genus Ursus; species Ursus arctos. Next base: position 51,382,867 of record NW_026623100.1, on the reverse strand, counting down.
TGCTATAAATCTAAATTACTTCAAAAGAAAATAAATGAGTACAATTGAGCCAATCACAATATCCTACCCCCTAAGATACTTAAAGCTCCAGACTACCCACTGAAGCACACAGGAGCCCAGCCTCGAGGGGCTGGGTGCTGCGATGGCCCCTATCACAAGATCCCCCAAGGTGCTTTCCCGGTTCTGTAAGCCCCTTCCCTCCAGCCTCCTGCCTGCTGGGCTTTCCTGGACTCCAGGCCCTCCCTTTTCTTGGCTTCCAGCTTGGAAATCCAGCCTGTCCTTTGAGGTCCAGCACCCAAATCGGTGCCTCTGATGTAGGACTGGACCCCTCCCTGACTTGACAAGGTCAGACGGTCTCTCCTTGCTGATGGCACAGCCCAGGATGGTCGCTGCCTCAAGCAGAGTCTGACTGTGGAAGAGTGCTCAGGAATCTGTCTCCAGCAGACAGGGAACTGGGGAAGGCAGGGCCCTGTACCAGGGGCTTGTAAGACTGATACAAAGCGTGTGCTCAGTACGAAGTGGTGGCGTGAACCTCAATCCTGGCAATTCATGTGGTTGTTCTGAGGTGAGGGACACACCCAGGGCTGGGCACAGAGAACTTGTAAGAGCACTAAGATGTCATCAGCCTGGCAGGATGCCCATGCTTATACCCCCCTGCTGGCCCCGGGGGACGGGCCTGGCAGAAACCTGCCTCTCGGGTGGGGTTTCAGCTGGAGCCGCCCAAATGCTGGGCCCACCCTGCCTGGCTTCCCTTTCTTGGTGCCATCAATGGGTACGCTTTAACCAGTTTGCCACAGGGTCACTCGCTCGGGCCCAGCCTTCAGGCAGACGCAGATGACGAGACAGGGCCAGCAGTCAGGTCTGATTGAAAGCTGGAACCACCCTCCACCTTCCCCTCCCAGACCCGGGGTCAGCACTGCCAAATTCAGAGCTGGTAAGAAAGTGTCACCCACAAGCTAGGTATTTCAGGATGTGTTCAAAACACAAAATAAACTTCTTTGCCCTGAATGGTTCACCAGCCTTCAGTGTCCCTGTGAGTAGAAAGGGGATAATGGCAGCTGGCTCAGAAGAACACTGGCTCTGTAGAGCCCTGCGGACTGCAGTCTGCGAGCCACCCCCAGCCCCTGGCAATCCAGCTGCAGGGCATAGCACAGAACGGAACGCAGGGACGGGTCCCCGTGTGCAACTGGGGCAGCTCACACAAATGTTTTATGGCAGACGTTGTCATAAGCTACCTCTTGCACAGAGTCTACAAGTCAAAGTTCAAAGTCAGCTGACAAGACAGTTAATACTGGAAGACCTCCTCTCAGAAGGAAAGACAGAGTCCCCCTCCCCACCACTGTTCTGAACTTAAGAAAAGCAGAAACAAGCAAGTGGTTGTAGAAAAGAAACCATATAAAAGTCCATTTCCAGCATCTTCCTGAGGACCCACGATGTATTAGCAGCATGCCCCCCCACCCCCACCGCCCCTCCGATCACTGGGTGGCCTGCCTGTCACCCACGGTGGGTTTGTTTTGGAAGGGGAAAGCCACCCATACTGCAGAAGTTGGGAGGAGCAGCAAAGGGAGGGATTTGGGTCATCCTGGCTGAGTCTGAGTGGTGGGGGACATCGGAGACCGAGGCAGCTCCGGCCCCTGTCCTCCCTCCCCAGGGAGCGCGGGCTTCTCCTGGACCCACCCCTCCTGCAGGTGACCCATGGGGCAGCACTCACCAGCTCGGGCAAGAAGAAGGCGTAGGGGATGGTGAAGAACAGCACGACCCCCAGCGGCACTTCGGGCGGGGCGTAGCTGGTGGGGGGCGGCAGGTCCGGGGAGGCCATCTCTCGCCCACTGCCTGGTGCCCTTGGCTCCGCAGCGGCTCGCCCGCGCCGCCCCGTCAAATATCACCTCCTGCCCGACACACCCATCGGACGTCGCCTGGGAGGAAAAAAAAACGTTCCAGCCGAGCAGGTCCTTCCACTCGCTCCAGCCAAAAGACTCCTCATTGAAATGCGAACGTGGATTTGGATTTGCATCAGATGGGCCTTGGCTCCCTGGGGCAGAGCCGCTGGGCACACGGAGGCAAGGGGGGCATCTCTTCCTACACTTTTCCTCCTCAGGAATTTTGAATCTGGGAGCATATTACTCCAGCAGATGAGAGCTACAGCCACCACCCCTCGACTGTGTGGCCAGAGTCTAAGCAAAGGCCACCTGTCATGACCAGGAGTGTTTACTGAGGACCTACTATGAGCTAAGCAACCTACAGGTAACTCTGTCGCTCCCCACAGCCGTGCTCATGGCTCTATCATCTCCTTCCCAAGTGCAGAGACTGGGAATCTGTTAGGTTAAGGTCACAGAGCTGGTCACAAATGATGTTGGGTCTTATATCCGTCTGCCCCTGCTGCCTGGGTCCCTCCTTCTCCACTCTTGGGGGCCACCCTCCGTCTCAGAGAGAGAAGCCCTCCTCACTTCCAGCTCCTGTCCCCAGGAAATGGGCATTTCCTTCTCTCCTTGCATCCCCTTCACCACCCTCCTCTCCTCTCTGCTCACACAGCAGATGGAGGAGTTCTCCCTCTCTAGAAGTCCGCCCCAGCAGGCACCTGAGAAGCTCAGTTGGCTGGGTGCTGCCCCAAGTTTGAGCCTTCCTCCTTCCCTGCCACGGCCCCCAGTCAGTGTCGCCAGGAGCTGGGCTTGGGGCCAGGGAGTTCCTTCCTGCCTCCCTCCCACCCGCTGGCCGATCAGGGGGGCTGTGACCCAGTGGCCAAGTAACTCCTCTCACTCTAAAGATAGGTCCTAGAGACTTGAGTCCTTTTCTTCTCTACCTTACAGCTGACCATCTGCAGAAAGGCCTGGAATCCCAGGGTCTGCGTGGGGTGCTTGGGGTTGGGGTCCTTTCTCCCTGCCCTCCATGGTCAACCTCAGCCCTGGGCAGGCCCGTCGGGGAACTGCTCCCTGGTGAGGAGGGGATGTGGGAAGGATAGCCTTGTGTGCTGGGGTAATTAGCATCTTCCACAAGAGGCCAGTATCTGTTCATTAGGAAGAACGGTGCATTCCAGAGCCTGCCCTCCTGGGCACAGGTCAGTGGAACAGCCAGCTGGCTCTTTGCCCAGTCTGGGGATAGCCAGCAGAGAGGGGGTTTTGGACAAATGAAGCCCAAAACAAAGCATTGCAAGGAGAGGCAAGGAGCACACGGACTAAACCTGAAACCGTCCTGGTCATTCCCTTCCCTCAGGCCCACGGAGACCTAGGGAGAAATCGAGGCCCTCATTCCACCTGCCATCTGGCCCCACCTCGTTTGCAGGATGAACTCAAGCTAAGCAGACATTGCCTCAGGAATCCCACCTCTCCTGCAGGTTGTAAATAAGTCCTGTGAGACTCTTATGACCTGTTGGCTACTTGGACTTGACCACTGACAACACGGCATCATGGGAGTTTAGGGAAAGCAAGAAGGAAAACATGGTCCTTAGGTCATTTCTCATCTATGAAGCCACAGTAATAATAGAATCTGGAGCCCCTTAGAGGTTGACAGAGCCTGAGCCACCTCTTCCTCCTGAGGCCATTTGTGTGTTAAGAAATGAAGATGGGGTGCCTGTGTGGCCCAGTCGGTTGAGTGATCAACTCTTGATTTTGGCTCAGGTCATGATCTCAGGGTCGTGAGATGGAGCCTCGAATTGGGCTCTGCGCTGTGTGTGGAGCCTGCTTGGGATTCTCTCCCTATCTCTGCCCCTCCAACCCTCTGCTTGCGTGCACTTGCTCTCCCGAAAAAAAGAAAAAAAAAAAAAAAAAAGAAATGAAGATGTGACAAACCATGGTTATAAAAACTTTGGCATATTTTAAACATTTTACATTTAACCAAGTGATGTTGGATCATACGTGACAAAGTATAGCACACTCTACTTAGGCAACTGATAAGAAAGCTGCAGGATTCATAACGCACCACAGGGAGTGAGATCCCAGCAGGGACAGAAGTTTAGAGCCGTAAGAGCAGCTTCAATTGGGAAGAAATAGAGAAAAGCTCACACGTTCCTGAAATGATTCTAACTTTTGCATCGTATTCCTGGAGGAGGTGTCACAAAACACTCCACGACGAAAGCTCTACAGCCCTCCCGACGGCCGTTCTGCTGAAATGTGTTTCAGAAAGAGCCAGCATCCCAGATGCATCAGGTCTGGCTGAATAGCTTAACGGGGGGGGGGGGGGGGGGGGGGGGGCTTCACATAATCAGACCACGTGATCAGCAGGATGCCCCTGGAGCGTCTGCCTTGCCGAGACCAGGAAGCTCTTGGAGATTACTCTTGGGCAGTGTCTTCTTCCCCCTGTTGGTTGGTTGGTTGGTTCGTTGGTTTTTCCTTCTTTCTTTTTGGATCGGTTTTTACTCTTTTACCTTATGTCCCAAGACACTTCTTACTGCTGCTGAGTCCTGTGATCATTGTGTCCACACTCTCCTTGTTTCGTGGGGGCGGGTTAAATGGGATAGTCCCTACTGAATGCATTTAGCACAGTTCAGGCATATGGCAGATGCTTAAGAAGTACTTGCTTGTTTATCTAATTCTAATCCTGAAATCACTTCTCTTCTAGCCTTCTTTCCTTTCCACAACAGAACCTCCCCTGTTCACATCTCCTCTCTGATTTTTAAAAATAGTTTCAAAATTGTTTTTATTGGTGCATAATACACTTACAGAAAAAGTGCACAAAACACGCAGACCATGAAACTGCCACCCAGGCACAGAATGTTACCAGACGCCCAGTCATTCTCCCGCCCTCCTCCCTAATACCTGCTCTCATGCCGTCTTAACCCCATAGGCTGGTTTTGCCTGTTTTTGAATGGATTCCTTTGTGTCTGGCTTCTTTCACTCAACATGAGGTCTGTGACACTCATCCATGTCACTTGCTGCTGCATGTGTTCCACTCTGTGAATGTGCTACACTTCACCAGTCCATTGTTTCTGGACATTTGAGTTCTTTCCATTGGGGTTATATTAAGAACAATACTATGAACATTTTAGAACATGTCTTTTGGGGCATCTATATATACACTTTTTTTTTTAAAAAAGACTTCATTTATTTGAGAGAGAGAAAGAGAGAGAGCACATGGGGCGCGGGAGAGCAGAGGGACAAGGAGACTCCCCACTGAGCGTGGAGCCTGATGCGGGGCTCCATCCCAGGACCCTGACATCATGACCTGAGCCAAAGTCAAGATGCTTAACCAGCTGAGCCCCCCAGGTGCCCCCTATATATGCACTTCTATTGGGAATATCGTAGGAGTAGAAGTGTGGGTCATGTGGTCATTTTTGCAGACGATGTCAAGGTAGTTTACAAAGTGGTTTAAGCTATTTATATTCCCACCAACAGTGTAGGCAAGTACTGCTGCTTGTAATTGATGTTTGCATGTATATTATAACACACTTGGTGTTTACATGGTATATACTTTTTCTACCCTTTTATTTTTCTTTCTCACCCTTTTACTTTTACTTACATATTTATATGTCTTTTGCTGTGGTCCTGATGTAGATGGATCGTTTTTTCTTTTAAAATCCATTCTGAGGGGCGCCTAGGTGGCACAGCGGTTAAGCGTCTGCCTTTGGCTCAGGGCGTGATCCCGGCGTTCTGGGATCGAGCCCCACATCAGGCTCTCCGCTGGGAGCCTGCTTCTTCCTCTCCCACTCCCCTTGCTTGTGTTCCCTCTCTCGCTGGCTGTCTCTCTATGTCAAATAAATAAATAAAATCTTAAAAAAAATCCATTCTGAAGTTTGCTGCTTTTGGTGTGTTTAGACTCTTTACATCGAAGGTGATTATTGATATGCTTGGATTTAGGTCTACCAGTTTATTTTTGTTTTTTGTTTGTTTGCCCTGTGTTTCATTTCTTTGCTTCCTTGTTCTTGCATTCCTTTGGATTTGGGGAATATTTTAGTGTTCCACTTTAACTCATCTACGGAGTTTTGACTATGTCTCTTTGCACTGGTTGTTTACAAGTTTGCTCTAGGAGTTACAATATTTGCAGTTAACTTTCCAGTCTACTCAGAATTAATATTTTGCAACTTCAAATGGAATGCAGAAACCTTATGACCATGTAGGTCCCTTTACTCTCTTGTTTTCCAATCGCAGTTGTCATATGTATTGTATATGCATACACTCAAACCCCACCAATGTTATGACTTTTGCTTTCAATTATCACACATACTTTAAAGAACTTAAGAGGAAAAAAATTGAGTCCATGTAATGAATGTTTTCTGTTTGGTTATTATATTCTTTATTCCCCAAATTTCATTTCCGTTCTTTTTGTATTGTCTGTTACTCTGATGAGACTATCTTTCTATTCAAGATTTGCCTCTATTTCTTGGAACATGCTCGTAATAGCTGCTTTAATGTCTCAATTTTAATTCTTGTGTCATGTCAGAATTGTCTCTTGATTGTCCTTTTGCCTTGAGAGATGTGAAGATTTTCCCAGGTCTTCAAATATCATGTAATTTTGGATTGTATCTGGACATGGGGAATACTGTGACGAGATTCTGGGTCTTGTTTAAATCCTACACAAATGTTGATTTTTTGGTTTATCAGGCAAATGCCTGGTTAGGTTCCTGCTGCAAATTGCTCTCTGTCATCTCTGGGATGTAATCACTGACCAGTGTCAGTTCAGTTTTTAAGGTTTTGCAATGCAATTCCAATCTGTTCAGTGTGTGTGTGCTCGTCTGGGACTTGAGACCAGTCTGGGACCCTGGAGCTCAGTTCTAAACCATTTAGTATGCTGTGTAGGGTCAGTTTTGGGGTGAGCTCAGGCATTCATACGCTATTTTAAGGAATCACTTTCTCGAACTCTCTCTTCTCCATGAATTCCCCAGTGCTTTCCAATTCCCAGGAGACCTTGCTCCCTTCCCCTCTCACCTTGGTTTTCTGGCTGAAAAGCCAGGGTTTTAGTTTCCCTGCTCTGCTGTGCCAAAACACACACCCACACCCACACACACGCACCCACATCCTGAGAGACAGAGGGATGGAGACTGAGACAGATAGACAGAGACTGGGGGTGGGGGGGTGGCGGGGAAGCATCAGGGATTTCCCCCCAATGCTCTTAGGACCCCGTTTCTGTGGTGGGAGAGAAGGGCTCCCCTCCCAGAGTCCTCGTCATCTGTCTGCCTGCCACTGCCTTTCACCACTACTGTCACTAGATAGCTGAGGGCTGGGACAGGAAAGAACGGGAAAGACAAATAGAAACAGGGCTTTTCCACTCTCTGACCTGGAGGGGCTCTCTTTCCCATTCCTCAGACCAGAAATTGAGGGCTCCTTTTGCAGGTATGTTTGGTTTGTTTGCTGTGCTCAGTTCTGGCTTCATGGTGTCTCAGAGCCAGGTCTGGAGATAGCAGAGGAAAGAAAATGGATAAGTCACCACTAGTCTCTATTCGCCAGAACCAGAACTACACCATCCTGTTTGGATTCTCTGAACCGCACTTATCCCCACCTAGTATTTTTCTTGTTTATGGATTCATTTGCATGTTGTTTGCCTCCCTGCCCACCCCGCTCCTCCCTACGATGTTGGCTTCAGGACAGTGGTGTTTTGTTCATATTGAATACTGCCCAGAACACAGTCGGTGCTCAATAAATGTTTCGAATGACTGAATCTACACTTTCAGTCATAATGACTTTGGAGACATCGGCTTATCCTTCTGACTCCTCTTCCTCAACCTCTCTGCCCACCAATAAACTGTCTCATACATTTTTCAGAAAAGATTTATTGGTTGCCTGACAGATAAGGTTCAGGCCAGGAGAAAGCCAGAGATGCCTGGGGAAAGGATAGCCACTTGTAGCCACTAGGACTCTTCCCATTGCAAGGATTACGAGAACCCATTCTAACATGAACAATGGAGGGAATATATTACTTTAGGCAAGTGAGAAGTTCAGAGGGAATGCTGCATTCAGGTGAGGCTGGATCCAGTGACTCAAACAATGTTAATGAGTGTCTAGATCCGTCCTGCCTGTCAGCTCCACCTGTCACTGTCCCTGCAGTTAGCCTCATTCTTAACCTCATTCAGTGCTACCCCCACATACACACAGCTCTAGGCTCTCTCTTCCTGGTGGCAATGTCCCTGCAGCGCACAGTGGCTTCAAGTCTCATGTGTCCCACTATACCAAGCAGGGGATGAAAGTGCTCTGGTGAGTAAATCTCCTGGGATTGATTTGCTCTCTGTTGCTCCATTCCCAGTCCCCTCACTGTGACAGGGGAATGGGACATGCTGATCCACTTGGGCCAATCAAAGCCCACCCCTGGAGCTGGGATAAAAGGGTGTGTGTGCGTGTGTGCGTGTGCGTGTGTGTGTGTGTGTGTGTGTGTGTCTATGTAAAGGGGCCTCCTCTAGGGGAAGAAGAATAAAGCTACCAGGAGAGCTTCTCTCCTGGTATGCTGGGCAGCAGAAGCACCAGCTGGCTACTATAACATCTTTCCACGGCAGAAAAAGGAGCACAGCTCTCCCCATTTATGCTGCAGGGACACACATACCCTGCTAGCTCTAGTCTCTTGATTCAGACTGAGGTGGACTGCAGCTCTACTATTTCTACAAATAGAGGTCGTCTCGACTTTCAAATCAGGGAGACAGAATGTGCACACAGATAGGACCATACGTGGGAGGAGGCTGTGGTTCATGCTGTCTCTACGGCCATCAGGCAGAACAGAGTCTGGCTCCCAGGATCTGTGGGGTCTGGGCAGGCATGGAACTCGTCAGGGTCAAAGGGTGGCTTCGAGGAAAGAGGAAGGACTCAATGGGATAATGTTTGGGTCATCCAGAGATACCAACCTGGAGGAGAGATCAGAAAGCTTGGAGCCTTTTTCTGCTATCCTCCAAAATGGCCTCTTCGAAAGGACAAAGTTCTGCAAAGTTAATCTCTGCTGGCAAAGTCAGACACAAGTGAGCAGGTTAAGGTCCAGTCTGTCTCCCGAGCATGAGAAACAGACTAAGCAATAGACACACTACCAAAGTCCTGAATTTGAGCTGTATTCCATTTATGATCTTCGCTTTATATTGCTGCCTACAGACCTGTGTGCCTTTATCTGGTGTGTCACTGGGGGGGTCATAAAGCCCGAGGTCTCCATTTTCCTAAATAAGACGGCACAGCCCTTCACTTGCCACTCACTTGGGGCTCCACCCACCTTCCCTAGCCAAGTCTATTGGACGACTATGTTCCAGTATCAGGAGTTCAGACAGTGAGTCTGGATGTTGAGAGATACTAGGTTGTCAAAACCCATGTGTTCCCGAGTTTCAGAGTGAATGGTGGGAGTTCAGATAGTAAGGCATACATCCGAACGCTGATCGGAATCTAGTCGGTCCCCAAGAGTCAGATAGTGGAGGTGGGGGAGAAAGGAAGCAGATCAGGAAAAAAGCTACCCTGACTACTTACTTGGGCCTGGTCTAGTGCTATGAACATTCTGGGTCACGGGAGTGCTGGAATGTAGGTGGTACAGCAACAACAAAAAGACACAATGAGAGGGAGGCTCTTCTAAAGGTCTGCACTCTTCCTCTGTGGTTCTTGTGTGTGATTATTGCCTACCTCGTGCATTGTAAGTTAGGACAGGGATCAGGTCAGGGCTGCCCCCCCCGCCCCGCGTCCTCAAAGCTGAATGCTGTGCCTGGAGCATAGTAGGTGCTTAGTGAGTACCTGCTGAATGAATAAAGGAACAGACAATATAAACCTCAGAGGCTCAGTGCCTTAAGTAAGTAGGGTGCAGGCTCTGAGTCTCTGCTTTGAGGAAACGGAAGAGAAAGCAGCTAGGTGACAGCTAGCTCTGGTCAACTCCACGCCCCGAGAGCACCTCCCAGCTTGGAATGCTTCGCACAAGAGGAAGAGGGGCCAGCTCACGGCAAAGGATATCCTATCCTGCTGCAAACTAACAAAGCCCTTGGCTGGTAGATGACACTTCCAGTTCCCTCCCTTTACAGATGGGTTTCCCAGATGCTACTGGGTTGGCAAGTTAAATCTGCTCTGTTTGCGTGTGGTATATTTCAAATGGTTCCTCGTGAGTTGTTCGGCCTCATCCCTCACACCATAAAAACCACTCAAGACTGAGATTGTACCCACCCTTTATTCCATGCCCTGTCCCCTCACTATCCAGCCCATGCACGCAGACAAGGGAATCACAACATTTTTCACCTCCAGCAGATCTGATGGATATGACACTCAATCACTCATAAGAGGCTAGGATGTTGGGGGAGAGAGGGCCATGCAGTTTCCAGCGTCAAACCCCTTCCCTGCCCCCCACAATGGTTCTGAGGCGGGGAGTCCCCCTGGCCGCACAGGAAGGCAGCACATATGGGGTCACTCGGCAAAGGCCTGCTGATCCCCCTGTTGCTGCTCCCCCACCAAGGCTCTCACAATTAATTCAGCGTTGCCAAGTCACACTCCTTGAAACAGACCCCAGGACTCATTTCCAGGATGTTTTTGGCTGCCTGACAACCTCTTCCTGTTTTGGAAACTAGAAAGTGACATTTTAAAAGCCAGGGAGGTTTCACTATTTTTTTTTAAAAAAAAGATTCCATTGACTGAAGAGAGAATGTGGAGTCTCTCAATGGCAGAGACGCGTTCACCCCTGAGGAACGGTTTCCTCCACTTCGACTAACTGCCTTCGTGCCTCACTTTTTGGCCCAACCATTTCTGAAACCGTTTTCTCTCATGTTCCCATATTTTCCCCGTGTGTCAGAGACTGTGAAGTTGCTCCTATTTGTTAATCATGACACATTTCAAACGAACACAGAAGACAGTCTGAAAATACATTCTAAAGAAAGCTTGCTCTCTTCACGTGTACGTTTGCTGAAAGGAATTCACCAGCAATATTTTCTTTCATTCAAAATGCCCAACCTCTGGTTTAAAACTAAGCTAAGTGATTAAAAAAATAAAAAGGTAGAAAAGGGAATTAAAGATTCTACAAAAGGGGTGCCTCGATGGCCCAGTGGGTTCAGCGTCTGCCTTCGGCTCAGGTCATGATCCCAGGGTCCTGGGATTGAGCCCCACATCGGACTCCCTGCTCAGCGGGGAGTCTGCTCCTCCTTTTCCCTCTGCCCCTCTCCCCAGCTTGTGCACTCTCTCTCTCTCAAACAAACAAATAAAATCCTTAAGAAAATAAAGATTCTACAAAAACATGACCTTCACAATGGTGAGTGACATGGTTTCTTGGTACCTTCAAACAAGACTACAGGGACCTAAGATGAGGCAGCTTCGTGACACGATGCAGAAAACTCCCTGCACTCACTCTCGCCACCTCCATGTGGAAAGGTGGGAACCCCTTTCCCTTCAAGCAGGAGCTGGGGAGGCAGCGCCTGGGAAGGGGATGGGGCAGCTGCATCATGACGGCCATAGGAATGGTGTCTGGATGTCCAGCTGCCCACGTGGCACAGAGGGGAGACGGAGAGATTCTTCAGAAAACCACTCTTGGAGATACAGTGAAATCTCTTTTTCAAGGCCAAGTTCCTTTGTCAGATTTGTGGCTGGGAGCCCTGTCATACCATGTTAATTTCTGAGAGGAAGGCCCAAGTGGAGTTTTGATTAAGGGTTTAGGGCAAAGCTAAGATGAAGCTGAGGAGTTTCACGATATGATGGATCTCTAAGAGTAAATGCCTCTACTAAGGCAGCGTGTGGTCAGAAAAAGTACCTCAATTGGTACTCCGGCTATTTAGGTTAAACTCTAATTGGTCATGTTTTTTTTTTTTTTTTTCAAATGGTCCTCTCGTGTTTTATGTGCATATGCAATTCCTCAACATTTGTCCTGATGAGAGGAGTACCTTAGGCGGCAGCAAATATACATGGTAGCTTTGCTTGGTATATTAGCTGTGCTCCTTACTAGCTCTGACTTTGGACAAAGTGCTTGACCTCCCTGGCCTGTTTCTTCAGCAGTATTATAGGAACAAAACAGTACCTACTTCTGACAGTAGTTGTGGAGATTAACCTAGTTAACTGTGAATATGCACGGTAGGCACTTCAGGAATGCCAGCTGTATTATCACTACTAACAGTGAAGGCTTGGGACGATTCACCAGCAGTCACAAGTTTATCTGAAATGTTGTAACAAAGCTTGGTTTTTTGATATAGGGGTGGGCTAACTCATTCCTCAAAGCCTGAAAGTTTTTTTTTTTTTTTTGAAGAGCACTTATATGGACTTGAAATTTATTTATTTTATTTGAGAGAGAAAGAGCGCTTGTATGCAAGAGAGAAAGAGAGAGAGAGAGAGAGAGTGGGGGACGGAGAGAGGGAGAGAATCTTCAAGCAGACCCCTTGCTAAGTGCAGAGCCTGATGTGGGACTGGATTCCACAACCCATGAGATCAGGACCTGAGCTGAAACCAAGAGTCAGATGCTGAACCAACTGAGCCACCTGGCGCCCCTGAGCACTTATATGAAAAGGCAAAACTAGCTCCTGCTTTTATATCTAATTAGGATAAAGCACATTCAAATACTAGATTGAAACAAGTGATTAACAGCAGAATTTTCTCCACTTCCCCTTCATTTTACAATATAAATTTTATCACCAATAATCCTACATTTATATATGCTAAATACTAGCCTCTTATCAGACATGATTTGCAACTATTTTCTCCCATTCTATGGACTGTCTTTTCACTTCCTTTTTTTAAATCATTTTATTTTTTTCATCATGGTGAGTGAACTCTTTAATTTCCATCCCGTTTCCCCTATCCCCAATACCTTACTTCTGGTAACCGTTACTTTGTTCTCTATAGTTAAGAGTCTGTTTCTTGGTTTGTCTCTCTTTTTCCCTTTGCTCATTTGTTTTCTTAAATTCCACATATGAATGGGATCATACAGTATTTGTCTTTCTCTGACTGACTTATTTCCCTCAGCATTATACTCTCTAGCTCCATCCGTGTTGTTGCAAATGGCAAGATCTCATTCTTTTTTACGGCAGAAAAATATTCCATTGTATACATACCACATCTTCTTTATCCATTCATCTACTGATGGACACTTGGGTTCTTTCCATAGTTTAGCTATTGTGAATAATGTTGCTATAAACATAGAGGTATAAATATCCCTTTGAATTAGTTTTTGTATTTTGGGGGTAAATACTCAGTAGTGCTGGATTGTAGAGTAGCTCTATTTTTAATTTTTTGAGGAACTTCCATACTGTTTTCCATAGTGGCTGCACCAGTTTGCATTCCCACCAACAGTGCACGAGGGTTCCTCTTTCTCCACATCCTCACCAACACTTGTTTCTTGTGTTTTTTGATTTTAGCTATTCTGACAGGTAGGAGGTAATATTTCATTGTATTTTGATTAATGTTTCCCTGATGATCAGTGATGTTAAGCAACTTTTCATGTGTCTGTTGGCCATCTGTATGTCTTCTTTGGAGAAATGTCTGTTCGTGCCTTCTGCCCATTTTTGAATTGGATTGTTTTTTGGATATTGAGTTATAAAAATTCTTTATATGTTTTGGATATTAACCCTTTATCGGATAAGTCATTTGCAAATATCTTCTCCCATTCAGTAGGTTTTGTTGTTTCCCTTTTAGTTTTGTTGTTTCCTTCGCTGTGCAGAAGCTTTTTATTTTGATATAGTCCCAATAGTTTATTTGTATTTTCACTTTCTTGAATAATCATAAATGCAGCTTTTGAAAAAATCTTGCTCTTACACAAATCTATGGATACACTCAACTTAAATTTAAGTTAGTTGGTTTTGAAAAAAAATTTTCTCTAAATTTCAGTAATACTATTCCTTATAAAATGTATTGTATTGTGTTAACACATATTCAAATTATCAGGTAAGTATTTCTTACAGAATGTGGTCTGTACAAAAAAGAATAAAGCCTAAGTGATAACGTGACAGTTACTTTTGGTTCTGTCATTTTATTCAGGTCATCGAGGAGGGTCCATCAGATTCGGTGGGAAGCTGAGGGTCAAGGGCCACCACTGTCAGGCTGCATTCTTTCTTATTTCACCCAAGAAGTCATAGGTCTGCTCTGAAATGTCGAAAGGTTCATGGACTCCATCTGGCGACAGCAGAGCTTGGAGCGCACCCTCGTTTTCTTGGTTTTGCTTAAGGAAGTCAGCAATAAGCTTCCACCGGGCAGCCTCTGTCTCCTCTTCTGCCCACCTGAACGGGGGCAGGAGTGCGGAATGCAGAAGAGGGACCACACAGTCGTGGTAAACCAGGAGAAACATGGCCTTCAGGAACTCTTTGTCTCTCTGGGAAAACACCACCACCACAAATAAATGTGAAATGATCTATGTCATTACCTTTTAAGTGTTAAATACTGTGAAGTCTATAAACTAAAATCCGTCTAAGGGCCGGGGTGGAGGGTGCCGTTCGTGTCTGGGAAGTAACTGGCTCTGCACCAGCTACTCAGTCAGGAAACAGCACTCTCTGAAGTGGAAGCAAGCAAGAGTCACTACAGAGCAGAGACGAGCTGCTCTCCCTGAGAGTCTGGGAGAGACTCGAGACCAGCGTGTCTCCTAAGCTCCCCTGAGGGTGTCTCACACATTCCATCGAGGACACTGCGGTGCTGAAATCTAATTCTGGTGACAAGGGTGTGGTTCCAGGTAAACATAAGCACAACACAATGTGAAGTCAGCTGTATCCACTTAATTAATTACAGCATATCAGAGACAATGTCAAGTTGATAGAGGAGAAGGGTGGCATGAAATCCGGAGAAAGGAGAGCCTGGGAGTAAGAATGTGCAGATCCTCTCCAGATAGCAAGAGTACCGCAGTAGGGACACAACCAGTCAACCCGTGACACTGACAGGCTGGAGTGGGACTCTCAGGGAGCAGAGCGACACATATCTACACACAGATACTGCCCCTCCAAGCAACCCTGTGTGCGGGCAATTTCAACAGGCCTGAGGCCCAGTACCTTGTCTAATGCTGCCTTAGAAAAGCATTAATCCTGCCAGTTTTAGCAAAAGTCCAGTGTAGATGGTACTGGTCAAATGGAAGCTCCAATAAGGATATAACGCACTCTCACAATATATAGTGTGTATGTCTCTGGGTGTGGATATACACATATCTTAGATATAACACACGGTTCATGTTTCTTAAAAATTTTCGGAGCTTTAGTTTGCTCTCCCATGTTCCTTGTAGATAATTAACACTTTTAGATTTGAAGTCCAAAAACCATGGACCATGAGTCAAATGCAGCCCGCTACCTCTTTTTGTAAATACAGTTTCAGAGAAACACAGCCGTGCTCAGTTTACATGCAGTCTGTAGCTGCCTTGTGCGACCGTGGCAGAGTTGAGTACTGTACCAGAGAACTTACAGCCTGCAAACTCAGAAATATTTACTCTGTGGCTCCTTACAGAAAAACTTTGTGAACCCTGGATCAGAGCAGTGAAGCCATTACTCACTGTTTAATACAAGCTCTGTTTGGTAATCACCAAGCTTCTATGGTAATGTAAGCATGGGCCATACATGTTTTCAATGTATTACACTGGCTAGGCCAATTTTCCTTTTCCTTCTCTTAACATGATACGGACTTTGAGAGCTAGAGGAATTTTTTTAAGTAAGAGAAATATGATAGCCAACTGGAAACTTTGTTTAGAAACTTCTCCTCAAATAACACTCAGTGATCTGAAATGATCGTTTTGATCAAGTGTTTCTTTTTACGTTGGGAATCGCTCACTCATACCCTTCTTGGAACATGTCTCTGCAACCATGATGACATAGTTAAGAGGGATTATGACTATGGCTACTTTGGCTAAGACAGAGGCATTATTAGCATGTGTAAGCAAGCAGTGAGCACTGCAAATATTCAGTTCAGCCTGAAAAGTCACATTACCTTCTCTGATCTTTTTAATGTGCTTTCTTTCTCAGCCCATGAACTCTAGAAGACAAACAGGTACGTTATATTAATTCCAGTATTCACAAGCCTTTGTCACACTTCTGCAACTTCACACTCATTAAACAGAGGGACAGGGTTAAAAACGCTGTATGGACAGCGCGTTTCTCCGCACGCATAAGAAGTGAATCTGTAGGCACCTACTGCTAATGACCCAAAAGCAGACCCACGGGGTGGTGAAAGCTACCTGGGAAGCATCATGATTCTTCTAAGATGAAACTAATTTAAGAACAGAATCAGTGAAACACTAACATATCCACGCAAAACGCAGAAACATAGCACCGAACAGTAATAAATAAAATAAAATACTATTAAGGTTTTAAGGTCAGACGGTAATGAAAATAGAGAACTCTGCCAAATACCATACGTCTCTGCAATTCTGTCTGCCGTGATGAAGACGGGGGTTGGGGGGAGATAAATGATATTTACAGCTTTGCAAGTAAATATCCCAAACTGTCCACAAAGCTTCATACAAGCTTCTTTAAAGAAAAAAAAAAAAAAACAGAGTTCAATTAATCCCACAGAAATATGAATTGAAGACTTTCTCAGCACCATTTCTGGGCAAAATGTGAGCAAGGGCGGAATGTGCCCATTATTCCAGGCCTCTGTTTCATGCCTGTCTGCAGGGATACTCCTGTTGGCGCCTGATCTCATGGATTCCATGAAAGCATCAGCCCTCATCTCAGTAGGGAGGCCCTGAGGTGAAGATGACATTATGGCACCAAGAACAAGATTCTCCATGAAATGAAGGAGAAGTTTCCTACCAAGAGATCACAGGCTGTGCCCTAATGAGCCACGTCTTGGGATGGTCCCATTCACCATGCTCTCTTACCATGAATGGTCAGTTATTACCATGAAAGAACCACCTTATGAGACTGTGGTCCACCACCCTATTGACTGCTCCACCTGTGGGTCCTGGAGAGTTTGAAGAGGACCCTTAGAGAGCCAGGATGCTTTACTAAACAGGCCAGGTACTATTATTGTTATTAAAGCACCACCAACAAACTGAACTTAGCTAAGTTGACACCAGGAGGTTCACACACTTCATGATGTAAACTTTAAAAGATATCTGGCTTCACGTGACTATCACTTAGCAACTTTAGACTTAATGTCTGGTGAAATGTGCCTATTGTTTGTTGTGTCAAGGTCTCACTTCATTTTTCACTGAGCTACCAGCAAGCGGTAAGGTGTTTCACTTATAGTAACTCAGTGGCGAACAGCAAACGTGCATGTGTGTGTGTGGCAGGGCAGGGGGGAGAGGGTAGTTATTACTATACACCAAGATCCACTTCTTCCTTCCTTCTGGAGCAAACAGAAGACTCCATATCCCAGCTCTCTTGAAGGTGAGTGGGGCCATGTGACTGGTTCTGGCCAATGAAACGTGAGCAGAAATGGCCTATGCCCCCTCAGGGCAAAGGCAGTGGAAAGTCCAAGGACAATCCTCTATTCTCTTTCCCTGCAGGTGCAACTGGCAACACAGGAAGCCACTTGTTCTAGATGATGCTATAAGACAGTGGAGTCTCCACCAGCCTGCACCCTCAGGTGACCATGGAGCAGGGTCTCCCACTGGTCCATGCTGGAGATGTGCTACGAGCGAGATATCAACCTGCATCAGCTACCACCGCACAGGCCAGCTTATCCTAAGTAACATGGTATGCCATGAAGACAAGGCTCAAGAGTGTAGGAACAGAGCACTCTTCTTTACTTTTGTTATTTATTGTACAAATAATTAACTGTGGAAACGTTGAGAAAATATAGATAACACATGATCCAGAGGTAATCAGTATTACTTTTCTAGAGTATATTCTTCCAGATAGTTTTATAGGCAGATATATGAATGTAAATATATATATTTAAATATACTTGCTACAACTCAAATGGTTTGTGTTTGTTTTTTTTTTTTTCACTTTAATAGTGTGTATGAACAACTTTACCTACATGCCTCTTCTTCAGCCTGTGGCGGATCTGGATGCCTCCAGAGCTGACCTGCAGTGCCCTTGTCTGGGCTCTCTGCTCATCAGGAAATGCCGAATTTAGACTAGATTAGTGCTAAAGCTCCAGATTCTATGAGTGTTACACACTTGGAGAAAATGCCAGCACCTACACAGTGCTGTAACCACAATGAGCTCTTGCAAAATACTTGTCGAATGAATCAATGGACCTGTGTTCTGTGTAATGAGTAGATATTATGATACTAATGACTTTACAGGGGAAAAAGAGAAATTCTACATTATTTAATGCTAGTGCCAAATGAACTTGTCTGAAATTATGGATAGTCATATGCCAGTAAGTCTTTTTGCAGAAAACTTCATTGCTACTGTTGACACGTCAAACCTAGCCAAACCATTACACGAAATCAGCTTCAAAGTCTAGTAAAAATCTTTGTTGGTAATTGCTTCCTCCTTCCATTTCTCTGTCAGGCCACAGGACCTCTATCCTTATTGACAGGATTCAGCTCCTAGCATAGCTCACCTCCCTCCTGCACGGGTACGTCTCTGCCTGTGTGTCAGAGGCTTTCCGAAAGCAGAACCCTGTACCAATTACCTGCCGCCTACCATACACACTCTTCACTGGCAATGTGAGACTCACATCCACTTCGCCTACCTGCAGACGACATTCTACTTGCCCAGCTGGATTCTTTGCTCTTCTTAAGAGCAAACAGAATACTCTCTATTCCTTCCTGCTTCAAACCATTGGTTCATGCTGATCCTTCTACCTGTCATGTCTTCTCTCTCATCTCAGCATGTCAAAATCCAACTTGGCTCCAGCTTTTTATTAGGTCTGTCTCACTGAGGACCTCTTATGAAATAGGTTCCCGATCCTCATTTGCTGCCCTCTTTAAATCTTCAAGGACCTGGATTATACATCCCCGATGGCACTTATCATGGTATTGGAGTGCTGCCTTACAGGCATAATGGACTCCTAGTATTTGTTGACTCTGATATATTAAGTTAAAAAAATAGCTGAAACTAATGGTTTCATATGGTTGAAACAAATATCCAGTTGCTATTTCATATAGCAGACAGTATATGTTGAATTACAATAAAAATTAAATGCATACCTGATTCTCCTCTGAAAGGTCAGTTGATTTATCTAACAAACCACTTTGGATTTTTGCTCTTAGGACACAATCAGTGGCCACCTTAAGTCAAGGACTAAACAATAGGCAAGAGATTGCAATAGTGTGCATAGTGGGTACTCCATCTGCCTCTCGGGGCAGGGAAGGCAGCCCTGGGAAGTAGTATTCATACAAAGGAAGGAATGATGAGACCAAATTAACGAGACAATGGACAGGGGTTGGGAGACACTGTCCAAATAGGGAAAAACCCCAAACAAACCCTAGAGCAGGTGTCAGAATTCACTAACATGGTGTGTTTAACTGCTTTCAGAACCCATCAGGTTTCCATAATGATGTGTGGTACCCACCCTGAGCGCGTCCATCATGTCAGGCTGCTCCAAGAGCTGGGGGAAGGTGGCCAACACTAGGTTACTAACTAAATCTGAAATACAAAAGAACAAAAAGAATTTTAATTAACTTCATCCAATGTATTTGACTGCAACAGACATAAAAACATTCATTCAGATGAAAATTACTGTGCCACATGATTTACTGATAACACATTCTACACACTTTAACCTCTAGGAGGGCTCAAAGCTTTCTGCTCAACCTCCAGCCATCCCTATGTCCATACCCCAGGGAATTCTGAAATGAGTCTTGTACCAAGTAGAGAGAGCTTGTAGGGTGAAAGTAAAGTGGCTCTGAACAGAATAAAACTAGAAAATTTTGTTCTTTCTTTGCTGTTTTCCAACCTTTCTTCCTTATGACATAACAGCAGTATAGTAAAAGGAACTAGTTAGAGAACTTTTACAACTCAACACCAAAAAGCCAAATAATCCAATTAAAAAATGGGCAGAAGACATAAACAGACATTTCTCCAAGGAAGACATACAGATGGCCAACAGACACATGAAAGATGCTCAATATAACTAATCATCAAGGACATGAAAATCAAAACCACAATGTGAGGGGCGCCTGGGTGGCTCAGTCGGTTAAGTGTCCAACTCTTGATTTCAGCTCAGATCATGATCTCATGCTGTGAGATCAAGCATCGGGCTCCATGCTGGGCATGGAGTCTGCTTAAGAGTCTCTCTCTCCCTTGCCCTTTGCCCCTCCCCCACCCATTCGCCCTCTCTCTCTCTAAAAAAAAAAAAACCCACAAACCACAACAAGATATCACCTTGCACCTGTCACAATGGCTAAAATAAAAAACACAAGAAACAACAAGTATTGGCAAGGATGTGGAGAAAATGGAACCCCATGCACTACTGGTGGGAATGCAAACTGGGGCAGACACTGTGGGAAA
The DNA here is from genome assembly GCF_023065955.2 of Ursus arctos. NCBI lineage: Eukaryota > Metazoa > Chordata > Mammalia > Carnivora > Ursidae > Ursus > Ursus arctos. The sequence goes on along the minus strand of NW_026623100.1, from coordinate 51,362,706 downwards.
CAGTGTGGAAGGTCTTCAAAAAATTAAAAATGGAATTATCATATGATCCAGCAGTTCCAATAGTGGTATTTACCCAAAGAATCTGAAAACACTAATTTGAAAAGATATATGTGCCTCCATGTTTAATGCAGCATTATTCACAATAGCCAAATTATGGAAGCAACCCAGTAGCCACAGACTGATGAATGGGTACAGAAGAGATACACACACAGACTACAGACACACACACACACACAGAGAGACACTGGAATATTACTTAGCCATAAAAAAGAATGTAATCTCGCCAACTGCAATACCATGGATGGATCTAGAAGGTATAATGCTAAGCAAAATAAGTCAGTCAGAGAAAGACAAATCCCATATGATTTCACTCATATATGGAATTTAAGAAACAAAACAAATGAACAAAGAAGAAAAGACAAACTGAGAAACAGACTCTTAATTACAGAAAACAAACTAATGGTTACCAGAGGGGAGATGGATGGGTGATGGGTGAAACAGATGAAGGGGATGAAGAGTACACTTATCGCAATGAGCACTGAGTAATGTATAGAAGCACTGAATCACTATATGGTACACCTGAAACTAATATAACGCTGTGTATTACCTATACTAGAATTAAAAAAAAAAAGCAACCAGTTAGGAGGCATCCCTGCTCTCAGAAGGTTGAACAGGAACCAATTAGTGCCAGGGGACAGGAGATGTGGGGCAGGCTGCTCAGGCTTGACTCCAGTCCACCAGAGCTCGGGGAAGGACCCCAGAACTGGTATTTGGGGTCAATGGATGGTGGTGGATGAAAATGAAAGGAATCAGGAGTTGAGGATTCTAGCCATAGGCCTAAATACCGTGTAGGAGAATACTGATATTCCACAATAAATAATGGCACATGAAAGATCTGTGCAAAGAAGCACAGCAGGAAAGACGCCCCTGAAATGGCATGGGCAATATAGTCTACGGCCTTGTGTCCTCAGTAGAGAAAAATGTTTCCTCTAGGTCTTACCAGGTTTATTCTGATGGTCAGATTCAAATGATGACAACGGTTCTGAGTAATCTCCTTACCAACAGAAAAGCTAATAAGCCTTATCCTCTCTAAGAAGACATATCATTCATGAAATTTTTCTAGAGTCATTGAAATAAATTCAAAGGCAAGTGATGATGAAAAAGCTTAAAGTGTCCTTCCCTTGGAGTTATAATTATCCCTCGAGAAATGGTGGTACTTCCCTGACACAGAGTTCCATTTCTATTTCCCTACCTGGTGCTCAGTCCCTGGGAAAGGACTCCTGTCTAACCATGAACTCTACTCATTCATGAGTGCTAAGCCATTGTAGGGCTCTTGGTCTTACTCCAGGCACACTAGACCGCTTTCAACTGTGATCCCTCCAACATACTTGGGTTGTCTTGCCTTGGGTATTCAGATACACTGGCCCCTCTGCCCAGACATGCTTTTCCCACACACCTCTAACTCCTCTCTCAGGTCTTATCTTAAATATTACTTGCCTAGAGACTTCCCTAAGGTCTTCCTAGTATATGCTCATGTTGGCTTTCTTCCTTTGGAACACTTATTTTAGAAGGTTTAAAAGGATTACTCATATAATTTTGTGTTTGAAGTCTTGTCACTCCACCAGGGTAGGGATACCCATGCTTGTCTCATCCATCACCGGGCCTAGTACAATGCCTGGCATATAGGAGGCACTCAATACATATCTGCTTACTGATTTACTGAATTCAAAGACTAGTCATTAAAATTAACCTTTTTTTTTTTTTTTTAGAGGCAATTCTCTCTCTCTCCCTCTTTTTTTTTTTTTTTTTTTTTTTAAGATTTTAGTTATTTATTCCAGGGAGAGGGGGAGGGACAGAGGGAGAGGGATAAGCAGACTCTGTCCTGAATGTGGAGCCCAACACAGGGCTCAGTCCCAGGACCCTGAGATCATGACCTGAGCCAAAACCAAGAGTTGGATGCTTAATCCACTGAGCCACCCATGCACCCCTAGAGGCAATTCTTATAACACATGTATATCTGTTTGCAAGTTCAATCATGTGTTACAACTCATTGATTTTTAAAAAAATTAGTTTTTAACAGTTTACTGGGAAAAAGTTTCAAGCTCACAAAGAAGTTACAAGAATAAAAATAGAACACCTGAATACCTCTTACCTATATTCAATTTTTCCTAATCAGTTGATATTAAAACTTCATGCATTAAGAACCAGTTATTTTGGGTGACTTTTGGTCTCTTCCCAAAAAGATGATGTACATGCAAACGTGGTAAAACCAGGTTATTCAAGACATTGAGGGAAAACATCTGAGTTTCAAGATCTCAAATTTCCAGAATTTCTAATGTGAAAATATGAATATTGTAAATAACTGAATACATACTGAGCTTACACAGGGTATACACAGGTGCACAATGGAGTACAATGCTGTGCATCTGAGGTAATCTATTGACATTGATGCCATTCTAAATATTTTACTCCAAATGTCACCTTCAGAAGCAGAAGATAAAGGATGGCGTAGGTTATATGTACTCAAAGCATGATGCATTATTGTACATAAGGAAATTGCAAAGACACTTACCAGTGCTTTGCATGCTCATCCTGTCTTTCAGGAGTACATCTCCAAGAATTTGGCGATAAAATATCAACAAATGAATGGAACACATACTTCCAATTAATGTTTCTGGCAGTAAACTGTTAAAGAAGAAGCACATGTATTCATTAATCAACCCCCTACAATCCAACTTACAGTGCTTTTAAAATATATACTTACTACTTTAATGAACAGTTCCAAATTTTGCTTCATTACTGAAAATTTTTTTAACAATTTTAAAGAAAATTTCCCCTATAAGTTGCCTACAGTAAACTTCAGAAAAACTAACATTTCTTTTTTTTAAACTAATATTTCTATGTGTATACCTTCAAGTCTAAACTGTTTTGCCATTCTTCTGTTTTCATTTTAGCATATACACCCATGTTAAATGTTAAATAAAAAAGAAAAGTCATCAATTAAGTATTTAGGGAAGAAAGGGACTAGTCAGCTACAATTTTTGACAAAGCCATGTGGCCACCCCTCCCAACTGGATGAATGAAGAGGAAACAGGAGTTCAGACTATTCATGGTGCCGGGTGGAACTTGGGAGGGTGCGGCAGATCTGGACTGAATTCCTAGCTATTGTGGCTTTGAGTTAATTAATTATTGTCCTTGTGTTTTGGTTTCCTCATTTGTAGAATGCAGATAGTAATACCTCCATTTCAGAGGCTTACTAAAAGGATTAAATTGAGTTAAGTGTGAGGTGCTTAATGTAATGCCTGGTCCATAGTAAGAGCTCAAAAACCAAAGAAATTTTCAATATTGATGGTAAGTTGGTATCTGTTTAAAATAGACTGTTATAACTTAAAAATATTAATGTAATTCCCCATAATAACCACAAAGAAAAAAAATCTATTGAATATAGACAAAGAAAATGAAAAAGGAATAAAAATGTGTCACTACAAAAAAATTAATCAAACACAAAGGAAGGCATTAAGGGAGGAAATGAGCACAGTGCCCCAGAGGTCCCCCAGAAGATGTACAAAAAACAAATAACAAAATGGCAATACTAAGTTGTTCCCTATCAGTGATTACTTTAAACATAAATGGATTAAACTCCCCAATCAAAAGACACAGATTGGCAGAATGAACAGAAAAACAGGATCTAACTGTATTCTATCTACAAGAAGCTCACTTTAGATCTATGGACACTCATGGGTTGAAAATGAAAGGATAGACAAAGACACTCCATGCAAATAGTAAATAGAAGAGGGCAGGGGTGGCTATAATAATATCAGACAAAATAGACTTTAAGTAAAAAAAAAAAACTGTTAAAAGAGACAAAGAAGGATATTATATGATGGTAAAAGGGTCAATGCACCAAGAAGATACAAAAATTATAACATATGCAACAAATATTAGAGATCTTAAATATAGGAAGCAGACATCAACAAAACTGAGGAGAGAAATACACAGATCTACAATCATAGTAAGAGACTCTAATACACCACTTTCAATAGAGAACAACCAGACAAAAGATCAATAAGGAAATAGAAGACAACACTGTAGGCCAACTGTAACTAAAACATATACAGAACACTTTGCTCAGTAATAGCAGAATACACATTTTTCTCAAGTGTACATGGGACATTCTCCAGGACAGGCTACAACACCAGTCTTAATGTTAGGCTGTTAGGCTACATATGTTAGCCTACAACACCAGTCTTAATAATTTAAAAGATTGAAATCATACAAAGTATCTATTCTGATCACAATGGAATGAAATTAGAAATCAACAGCAGAAGGAAAACTAGAAAATTCCAAATATGTGGCGATTAAACATCACACTCTTACGTAATCAATGGCTCAAAGAGGAACTCACAAGGAAAACTAGAAAATATCTTGAGACAAATAAAATGAAAGCAAACATAACAAAACTTATGAGATGCAGTGAAAGCAGTGCTAAGAGGGAAAGTTTATAGCTATAAATGCTTACATTAATAAAAAAGAAAGATCTCAAATCAACCCCCTAACTTTAAACCTTAAGGAACTAGGAAAGAAAAAAAAACAAATGAAACCTAAATGTAGCAAAAGGAAAGAAATAATAAAGATTAGAGCAGAGATGAACAAAACAGAATAGAAAACAACAGAGAAAATCAATGAAAACAAGGATTGTTTCTTTGCAAAGATCAACAAAATTGACACCTTTAGCTAGAGGACTAAGAAAAAAAGAAGATTCAAGTTATAAAATCAGAAATGAAGAGATGTTACTACTGGTTTTACAAAAATAAAAAAGGATTGTAAGGCAGTACTATGAATAATTATATATCCACAAGTTGGATAATCTAGACGAAATGGACAAATTCCTAGAAACACAAAACCTACCAAGGCCGAATCAGGAATAAATAGAAAATCTGAATAGATTTATAACTAGTAAGGAGATTGAATCAGTAATCAAAGACCTCCCAATGAATAAAACCCCAGGACCAGATGGTTTCACTGGTTTATACACACTATGAACAAGTGGAATCTATTCCTGGAACGCAAGGATGGTTCAACATTAAAAAATCAATCAGTGTGATACACTACATTAACAGAATGAAGGAAAAAACCCACGTGATCTTCTCAACTGATGCTGAAAAAGAATTTGACAAAATTCAATACCTTTTCATAATAAAAGCACTCAACAATCCTAGGAATAGAAGAAAACTACCTCCACATAATGAACGCCATTTGTGAAAATCCCACAGCTAACATCATATTCAATGGTGAAAGACCATAAGATTTTTCCGTTAAGATCAGAAACAACACAAGGATGCCTGTTTTCACCACTTATATTCAACATAGTAGTAGAGTCCTAGCCAGAGCCCGAGGCAAGAAAGAGGAACAAAAGGCACCCAAATTGGAAAAGAATAAGTAAAATTATCTCTGTTCACAGACAACATGGTCTTATATGTAGAAAACCCTAAAGATCCTACAAAAAAACTGTTTAAATAAACAAATTCAGCAAAGCTGTAGGATATAAAATCAGCATACAAAACTAGTCATGTTTCCATACACTAATAATAAATAATTTGAAAACAAAATTAAAACCAATTCCATACAAAATAACATCAAAAAGAAGAAAATACTTATAAAAATAGAAACAAAATTTCAATATTATTTCAAAAATAATAACCTGGAAACACGACAAGTGAGTGTTTTAAAATCCTGACACATGACACGTAATAAGTGCCTACTGGGAATATACTGAGCACAAGAGCTAATGTTAGAAGATATTCAAGAAAATGTCTTGAATCATTCTAAATATACATTTTCTAAATACTATTTTTAGAAATACGTGAACTCTGTTATTAAGCATAAAGAATGACCACACAGGAAATCTTGAAAACCTTGCAAACCATGTCCTGTTATTAAGGAGGAAAATACTTTTGGGCTAAGAAAAACCATCAAAAGTTAAAAAAAGAGACCTCAACTTTTGCAAATTAATCCTTTATTTTAATTTCTAGAATAAGTATTTTAGAAGGGAACACTAGTCACAGAGGTAATGTTCAGGCTTCCAGCCTGTTGGAAGAGAACAGAATGAATATGATCCCTATGGCGGTGCAGGGGCAATGGGTTCCCAAGGGGTAGCTTTATGGAATTTAGTAAGTATCCTTGACCACTTCCTAACCCTGGCATTTTTAGAAACATCCAAAAAATGCAAGACAGGTTCTCTGACATGCATACAGGGCATCAGGCACACAAAGTTAGAAATTGTTGTTTTCTACCACTGCTACGATGCTGGTCTTGTGTTCGACCTGGATTTCAAAGACTGGTTGTGGCGGATCAGTTAAGCTGCCTGATGTCACCACATGCCTGCTCAGTGTTCAGCTGATATTCCTAAGGCTTGTTCCACATCCTGTCCTCTGGTCGATGGCCCATTTGGGCAGTGTTTCGGCTGCCTGCCCAAACCATGGCTCATGCTGAAGAACAGCCAGTGACTTTGCTAGAGGAAGGGGTGGAACCTTCCTTCCATTTTTCCCTCTCCTCTCACAGACCCGCCTGCTCTGTCTGGCTGGCCTCGCTGCCAGCCTGTGGTAGAGGCCTTCGTTCCTCCCACAGTGTGGGCACTCCTTTCCTTCTGGAGCTTCCCCACAACATGAGGCAGGCCTGCTGCACTTTATTAGTTTTCTTTAGGGAAATTCTCTGATTTTCCCAAACCCAAGATGACCAGAAAGCTCTGGGCTACAGAGGTTGGCTAAGCTGAAGAAGTAAAACTGTGTTTCTTTCTGATCTCACAGATTCCCCAGCAAACTCTGATGGCGGAAGTGCAATGGATGTAATCATGGGCCCTAGGCTAGTAACACAATTACCTCATTTATTTTTAGAAAAAATACAATGGAAGTGAAAGAGAAAAAAAAGATCAGAGACCTCAAAAAGGCAAAGACAAACAAGTTTATAGCACATTTATACATAAGCACACAGCCTACTTCTGTAGACCAGTATTTCTTGGGCTTCTGAACTCATGCACTGGGAGTCTGGGTCGAAATTCAGAGTTTGCCCTCATCAGAGTTTGCCCTCTCCCTCTCCTGCCTTTGGCCAAATCACATCAGGGTAAAAACCCCATTGGAAAATAACTCCAAAATTAGAATGGCAAGTCTCAGTGAAACTGAAGGATCTCTTTGCTCCCTCTTTCCTCTCACTCTGACAGGGCCACCATGATTACAACTGTCTCCATAAAAGGAGTCCCATGGGCAGGATTCTGGTACTGCTTCTTTGGAAAGGAGACAAATCTTCATTGGTTAATTTGCATTTTTGCGGGTCTCCAGACATCCAAAGGTACGCACACGTAAGATTGCTGGCTGGTGAGAGGGCTGTATGAAGCCAACTAGCAAGGGCACTGGGGAAAAATGGGCGGGAAGGCAAACTCTCACTGGGCTTCCCACCCTTGTGTCTGTGCGCACTGTTGTATCTTGTTTGGCATAATGTTAAAAGCCTCTGTCCTTTCTTCTTTAAGCAGAGGAATCTGGCCAAAAAAAGGTGGAGTTCTTAAGCAAGGGAGGGTGGGGAGAGAGGTGGGATGTACTTTTGAAGGAGAAGAGGAGGGCTGTTGGTATCATTGTTTGCCTTCCTCCCATCCACTTGAAGGTGGCAGTCGGGGCAGAGAGGGGAATGAGATGGATCAGTCCTGCCTCAGTCTCCACCTCCACGGTATGCAGGTGCAGGGCAGAGATGACCAAAAGCACCCATGCTGGTACCTAGCCTCTGCCCCTGGACCTATAGCACAGCCCTCACATCACAGCCCATGGGCTCTGCAGTGAGGCATGGGCCTCTGGATTCTCTGTGCCCATGGCCTGGTCTCTGTGAGAGCCAGCCTGAGCCTAGGCTGTACCAGAGAGTTGCCCCAACCCACACTTGACACTACCAGGCATACACATTTCTGGATCATGCAAAGTAGAGTGGCAATGCTCAGGTGCCCCTCTGGGCTCTAGGAGGAGAGAAGAATACATACCAAGATAAGGTGGGGGGACTTCAGGGACAGCAGGAGGCAGAGTAGAGGTCCTAAGAAGTAGGCTTTTACCTAGCAGGAAGAATTCTACCTTGAAATTATTTAGCAAACATCTTTCAGGTGCCTAGTATATGCTGTTATCAAACAAGCACTTTAGTTCCTGAGGTCTGGAGGGCAAGAACTCAAGACCTTTCTCTGAGAACCAGCATACAGAACACTCACTGCTTTGGAAGCATGGGCCTGCCTACCTGACCTCTGCACTGCCCAGTCAAATCTGATCTCTAGATTGTAAAAAGTATCTTGGAACCAGTATCTGGGGCCAAACCAACACTATTAAGAGCTGTACTTGAACACCTGGGAGTACTTGGGGACTCTTGGAGGCTTACCAATGAGATGAGGAGTGGGAGGCTGAAGAAGCAGGAAGAATGAAGCCAAACAGGATTTTGGCTTTTCTTTTACAAAGACTGCTACTGTCCCTTTTTTCTTTTTTAATCTTGAAAAATAACAATTTTCCAAGGAAAGACTGGCCAAAAAAGGGAATTTACAAGTGCTATAAACACCTGGGGGGGCAGTCAAGAAAATGAAAAATATTCATGAACACATTATTAATGTTATTGAAAGATTTAGTTTTTTTTTTAAAGATTTTATTTATTTATTTGACAGAGAAAGAGAGAGAGGGAACACAAGCAGGGGGAGTGGGAGAGGGACAAGCAGACTCCCCACCAAGCAGGGAGCCCGACGCAGGGCTCGATCCCGGGACTCTGGGATCATGACCTGAGCCAAAGGCAGATGCTTAACTGACTGAGTAGTCATGCTTAACTGACTGAGTTACCCAGGTGCCCTGAAAGATTTAATTGTTAATACTAGAATTATGAAACACATTTCAATATCAGATATAAGAACAAGGAATATTTAAACTAAGGGCATGATCCAGAATGAGAAAAGCAACAATTCAGGGGTGCCTGGGTGGCTCAGTCATTAAGCGTCTGCCTTCGGCTCAGGTCATGATCCCAGGGTCCTGGGATCAAGCCCCACATCGGGCTCCCTGGTCAGTGGGAAGTCTGCTTCTCCCTCTCCCTCTGCTTATGTTTTCTCTCTCCCTGTGTCTCTCTCTGTCAAATAAATAAAATCTAAAAAAAAAAAAAAAAAAAGAAAAAGAAAGGAAAGCAACAATTCAGGAGGCTATGCCAAGTTTTCATCTCTTACTCTGTTTCTTGGTAATCAGCAAGCAAGAAGCAAGTTGTGGTGGGGCAGGTCAACTTCACCAGTTTCTGTTCCCAGGCCTTGCTCTTTCCTTCCACCCCTCTTGTCCACCATATGCCCTCTGTGTTGGGTTCCTTCTCTCCACGACTTCCTATCTTCACATGTGCACATCTCTCCCATCCTTCAAAGCCTGTTTCAAATCTCTCCTCATCTTACCAGCCACACAGCACATCTTCATTTAACCAAATACTATGACATATAGCACCATGGACCTGGAATTATATTTGCATTTATCTATACATATGATATAATAATAATAATAATAATAATAATAATAATAATAATAATAATGGTAAATATTTATAGCTAACACTTATTGTGTTTTACTCTGTGCCATATACTATAAAAAAAACAATCTAGGTGTTTCATACACTTTCTTTTCATTAAACCTCATTATAGCTTCATGGGGTTGATATTATTATTATTTTTTTTTTTTTAAGATTTTATTTATTTATGTGACAGAGAGACAGCCAGCGAGAGAGGGAACACAAGCAGGGGGAGCGGGAGAGGAAGAAGCAGGCTCCCAGCGGAGGAGCCCGATGTGGGACTCGATCCCGGAACGCCGGAATCACGCCCTGAGCCGAAGGCAGACGCCCAACGACTGCGCTACCCAGGCGCCCCCATGGGGTTGATATTATTATGCCCATTTAAAAGATGTAGACATTGGGATCCTGAGAAAGATAGTTAGATGACTTGTCCAAGAGGTTACTGAGTTGGAAGGTGATAGATCTGGGAACCTATTTGTGTAAAAGGTCCTTGAACTAGGTGAAGGGGATTAAGAGTACATTTATTGTGATGTATGGAATGTATGGAATTGTTAAATCACTATATTGTACACCTGAAATGAATATAACATTATATGTTAATTATACTGGAATAAAAAATCTAAAAAGAGCTCTATAAATCAATAAAAGAAAATTAACTAAAAAGTAAAATAAATTTAAAAAAGCTCCCTGAAGAAAATGCAAAGTAAAACCACCATGAGATACCATTACTCACTTATTAAAATGGCCAAAAAAAAAAAAAAAAAGATAATACCAAGAATATGACTAATTGGAACTTTCATACAATGCTATAGTCATTTTGGAAAAGAGTTTGGCAGTTTCTTATAAAATTAGAAGGATACCAGATGACCCAGCAATCCCTCTCTGAGGTATTTATACCGCTGAGAAATAAAGTCATATGACCACACACAAAAAACTTGTATGCAGATATTTAGAGCAGCTTTATTCATAATTGCCCAAACTTAGAAACAACCTAGAGGTCTATCAGTTAGTGAATGGATAAATGCATTATGGTATATCCATCAAATGAAATACTATTTAGTACAAAAAAGAACAACTTCTACTACATGCAATGGCATGGTTGACTCTCAAATGCAGCAGTACATTGGGTGAAGGAAGCCAGACTCATTGGCTACATACTGTGTGACTCCATTGGTAGGACACTGGGGAAAAGGCAAACTGCTGGGAATACAAATGGCCAACAGACACATGAAAAAATTTTCAACATCACTCAGAATCAGAGAAATACAAATCAAAACAACAATGAGATATCACCTCACATGGGTCAGAATGGCTAAAATTAACAAGTCAGGAAATGACAGATGTCGGCGAGGGTGTGGAGAAAGGGGAAACCTTTTGCATTGTTGGTGGGAATGAAAACTGTGTGGCCATTATGAAAACAGTATGGAGGTTCCTCAAAAGTTAAAAATAGAACTATCCTATGACCCGGCAATTGCACTACTGGGTATTTATCCAAAGGTTAAAAAAATGCTGATTTGAAGGGGCGCCTGCACCCTGATGTTTATAGCAGCAATGTCCACAATAGCCAAACTATGGAGAGAGCCCAGCTGTCCATCAACAGTTGAATGGATAAAGAAGATCTGGTATATACATACAATGGAATATTACTCAGCCATCAAAAAATGAAATCTCACCATTTGCAACAACGTGAATAGAACTAGAGGGTATTATGCGAAGTGAAATCAATCAATCAGAGAAAGACAATTATCATATGATCTCACTCTTTTGTGGAAATTAGGAAACAAAACAGAGGATCATAGGGGAAGGGAGGGAAAAATAAAATAAGACAAAATCAGAGAAGGAGACAAATCATGAGAGGCTCTTAACTACAGGAAACAAACTGAGGGTTGCTGGAAGGGAGGTCGGTGGGGGGACGTGGTAACTGGGTGATAGACATTAAGGAGGGCAAGTGATGTGATGAGCACTGGGTGTTAAATGCAAGTGATGAATCACTAAACTCTACCTCTGAAACTGAAAAATGAAAAACAAAGAACACAGTGTGGGAAAGAAGACAGATGAGTGGCTTCCTGACCTGAGGCTGGGGAGCTGACCACAAAGGAGACAGCTGTTTAGAGTGATGGGAATGTTCTCCATCTTGGTTGCGGTGGTAGTTACACGACTGTATACACTGGTCAAGACTCAAAGAACTGTAAACCGAGAAAGGGAAGTTTCTTGTATGTAAATTATACCTCAACTAACCTGATAGTAAAAAAAACTTCCTGATGATAGGATCATGGATGGCAAGCCCGATTTAGCCAAGTTTCTCTACTACTTCTGACCAAATGTATCACTCGAGCTAATTAGTAAACAAAAGAGTAGGCTGACTTGAATTTTCCTACCATTCCCTTTCCCTCCTGATCCTTGGCAGACGAATTAATGAGGAAAAAACTAACTGACAAAAGATGATCAAACAGGAGGAGAAGCCAAAAGCAGAGATGGTGTACAAATGCTGAAGGGCCTCAAGTTCACTGGCCAGGTAAGGGGGTACCAACCTCAGCAAGTCTCTTGATCTTCTGTTCAAAGACCTCAGTTTTACTAGGAGTTGAGGCTGCCTTCTCATTGTCATCATCTGATGGAAAACACTCCCATGTGCTTTAAAAAAATTTTTAAAAAAGGTCAAAACTTGAAGTGCTTGAGACATTGAGTTTAATAAAGTACTTTTTGCAACAAAACAAAGATTTGGGGTAAAAATAATACTTGTATGAAAAGCAGGAGTCTCTCACATACGAGCTGATACGGAGGTACAGCACGGCATTAAAGCCTACCGGCCTGCCCAAGGGGAACCAACCGACTGTCCCCTGGAGCCGCTACCACATCAGAAGCTTCGACTGCATTGCTGCCAGATTTTATAAAGGGAGAAAGCCAGTCTAAAACATGCCTGACTCCAGGTAGACCCAACTGCTTCCCAGGTCCCAAGCCCTTTCCTGTTCCAAGAAGGCGGGGCTGGCATCGCCAAGGCAGCAGCAACGCTATGTGGACCAAGTCAGGAAACAAGGACAGTTTGAAATCTGTCAGGAGCTGAGCTCTGTGCGGCAAGGATCGTATCTGCCTTACTCTCCATTTCCCCATTATCTAGCACAGCGCCTCATCAATGAATATATTAAAAGCTGCTCAATATTTGTAGAAGGCAACTCGGCGTGTATATCACAATTTGAAATGTCTACGTCCTTTAACCCAGCAACAGGCAACCTGGGAATTAGTTTATTTCATTAATTCTGTGGTGGTCACAAGTATCAGCCTGGTGTTCAAGGAGAAGGCATTAATGAATGGCCCTCATGTTTTCTGATTTCCTACATTAGAGTCTCGTGTGTGCTACCAAGAGAAGAAGCACTTAGCTAAAATGATTAGGAATTTGCTATCAAATGACTTATTTTTAAAAATCTGAATTCAAATGAAGAATGTTATGCTTATTAGAATATAGCTCTCTTTGCTGATGCATATTCTGTGTACTTTTTCAGGAAAGGAGAGAAAGCAATGCCTAAGAGCTGTACCTCTTCTGGATACTGAAGGGTCCACTTCAACACCCTTTTCATAAGGGGTGCCACCATTCAAGAAGAGCTCATATGTTCTACAAAAGAAGAGCAAAAACCCAAGTGTTTCTATTTTGAAACACTGAAATCAGTAGTGAAATATTTTTTAGCACAGATACGTCCCCAGACATTTTATTTGTCTCATTGCTAAGCGAGAATGAAAGTTGTTGATTCCTCTGTGAGGCATTATCTCCGTAAATAAAGTTTCTTTCTTAACTTTGAACTGTAGAAAATACACTTTTCCCCATTAAAATGAGAAAAATTGATGCCTTTAAAGCGTTTTGACTTTAAGGACTTAAGTTATGAATGTATTAATGATGTATTTTTTAATGTATTTTTCAAATGTTTAAATGGCATAGAAATGATAAGTAAAAAATAAAACAGGGGCGCCTGGGTGGCTCAGTCAGTTAAGTGTGTGCCTTCGGCTCAGGTCATGATCTCAGGGTCCTGAGATCAGCCTCCTGGAGTTGGGCTCCCCACTCAGTGCGGAGTCTGCTTTTCCCTCTCCCTCTACCCCTCAACAAAATAAAACAACCCTCCTACCCCCCCAAAAAACGCCATCCCTTCCCATCCCATCCTCTCTAGTCTGGTAAGGCCCTTGCCCCACTTTTTTCATGCAAATGCAAACAAATATATATACACACTGAATCTCAAAGCTGACACATTTTCTTTTAACGTTGCATTACCTAAGTATAGTAAGTAGAAGATAAAAGTCCTCTTTAATCCCACTGCATTACCTCCCTAGCTCTGCTCCTCAGAGGCAACCTCTGGGAACACTTTACATACGTTACGCCTGCCTACATATGCACACGAATAGTTTTTCCTGAACAAAAGGGGAGCCACAGCACACACACCATTCTGCAACTTGTTTTTTCCACATAATAATATACACTGGAAATGTTTATGTATCAATGCATGGGCTTCTACCTCATTTGGAAAAATAGCTGTGACTTCAGTTTTGGAAAGATGGAGTAGACACCCTGTTTCCTCCCACTAGGTACAGCTGAAAACCCTAGACATTCTTAAAAACAAAACAAAATAAATTTAAATCATAAGCAGCTTGGACTTTTACACCCTGGGAGGGTGTGCCAGATGATGTCAGAGCAGGACAAGTGGAGTCCGGACTTTGACCTCTGCCCCGTGGTAAAGAGGCCGTGCCCGTCCTTGGGGTGTAAGCAGAAGTCACAGAAGGCAGGGAGCATTATCTGAATCGATTCTCATAATAACCCTTTGGGGTCGGAGATATTACAGTCTCCCATTTTAAAGATAGGAAATTGGGGCTTGCAGGCAAGGAACCTGGAACTTGGCTTACAGATACACAGACAGAGCCAGGGCCAGAGCCCTGAATGACCTTAATCGCCATCCTGATGACTGCCCATCGTAGCTCTTCTGTGAATTGTTTGTTTACATCCTAGACTTAGATTTTTTGTGTAAGCCCATTTAAAAACTCAGGTTGTCTTTTTCTTACTAATTTTTGAGAGTCTGTTTTATATTAGGGATAATAATCTGACCATTAAGTATATACTGCCCATATTTGGTACCAGTCTGCCTTCTGGTCTTAGGTTTTAAATTCATTTACAGTGACTGCCACTATGATTTCAGTGTATCACCTATAGGAGAAAGGTACAGTCTCAGAGGACCTGGGGACCCTGGACTTAGCTTTCCCACCCACTCTTTGGAGAGAATCAGGTTCAATTTCAGCACTGTGAAATGTGCTAATACCATAGAAAATTACTGAAAAATATGCTCAGCAGAGAGTAAACAACTTTTATTATTTGTTTGTTTTAGTTATTTATTTTTTTGAGGGAGAAAGACAGAAAGTGAGCGAGCGAGCAGGGGTGGGGGAGGAGCAGAGGGAGAAGGAGAGAGAGAATCCTAAGCAGTCTCCATGCTCAGCGCAAAGCCCGATGCAGGGCTCAATCCCACCAGCCTGAGTTCATGACCTGAGCCAAAACCAAGAGTCGGATGCTCAACCGACTGAGCCACCCAGGCGCCCCTGAGGAAACATCTTTTAAAATACCTGTTCTGTAAGTGGCATTTCTTCCTAAGATGACCCTGTGCATACTGTTTTCCTATACGTTACATTTTCATATACATTATACATTCATATACATTCCTTAAATAATATTAAAATCAACACTAAAAGCCCTCTCCCAAGTTTTTGAAGTGCTAACAGAATATACACTCTGCAAACCTGAGATGTTCAGACTCTAAATAATGAATTTCTACAAAATTTTTCATTTGGAAGGAATATATAGGCAACTTACTTTGCTGGAATAGGAATTCCACTGGCATCGAAAAGTTTAAGAAACACCCAGCCACAACTTAATTCTCCTCTTTCACCGGTTGACTAGGAAATAAACGGACATACAAAACTTAATATCTGAACCAGTCAAATTTAAAAGCACATACCAAGTCCTTTAAAGGGAACAAAATTAGCATTCACTTATAGGACTAAAAAATTCTTCGCAAGAAAATAAAGTGAAACACAGTGGGTCCCATTTTCCTTGCAGGCCAGATGGCAAAGGCAGTATATAAAGTGAAAATCCTGTCCTGTCAAAATACTTTTGAAAATCCCTTAAACCTGATGATGTGGTAACTGTTGCTACTGTTTCTTGAATGATAAAAATAATTTTTGGAATGATCTAAACCACATCAGTACTACACGGGATTACGCAGCTTTGTCTCAATGAGAGATGGAATGCACAATAAATCATTTTTAATTTTTTAATCATCTGTTAGAACTTTACGTCCACTGTCAACTGCTGAGGGCCACTGGGGACTTGCTTGGGGTCCTGCTCCCCATTCCTATCCTACCCACCCATAACACATATGGATACATCTGCCTTAAAGAAATGAAAGGACGCTGTAACACTATTAATATAATAGCAGTTGGTTCTCTGGGTCACCTCGAGGCCAAGTATATATACAACAACTATCAAGGTATTATTAGAATGTGGAGACATTTAAATTACTATCATGACAAACAGGTGAAGATGACTAAGAGCACACTTATCATGAGCACGGAGCAATGTACAGAACTGCTGAATCACTATATTGTATACCTGAAACTAATACAACACTGTTAATTATGTGGAATTGAAATAAAAGACTTAATAAAATAAAAATAAATAACTATCACAGACCTACACCTACTGGTTCAATTGTTCATATGACATGAGTTAATCTAAGTTTGTAGAGCTCCCTTAATAAAAATTACCACTCTGACAGGTCCCTTCATAGAACCATCAGCCACAAGGTTAAGTACACCCCGGCCCTCTAGCACAGAGGTAAAACACCCCTGGAATGCCCCTGAACATCTTTTATCACTTTCTGTAGTCTCATCCTTTTCAAATCTTCATTCTTCAAAAGCACTGGAGTTCACTCAAGCTATAAATATAAACAAATATACTTTTATTATAAATGCTACTGAGAAAGCAGCACTATATATAAATTAGAACCACAATTCCCATTCCTCGAGAGATTAAAATTTTATTACATATAAAAGCCTCAATTATTTTACTTGTAAATACAGACTTTTTTTTTTTAAGTTCCCTTTAACTGATACATTAGAAAGGTTTATCTTTCAACTGACATACATTGCGAATATAAGAAATTCCAAGTTCAAATAATAGTCCAAGATCTGGAGAGGAAGAATTGGATCTGATAAAACAGTCACCATCGAGCAAGCAGGGCAAGATGCCAGTAACCTGAAACAATAAAGAAAACTAAGTTACTAATAAAAATTTAAAATGGGAGGGAGGTTTCAGCTCTACTTGCCTGTACGTAGTTTATACCTGTGCATAATAACAGTCTTTTAAAGAAAGCAGATGGATTGGACCAACCTACATCAATAATTTCAAGCTAAAAAATTTAAGTTTTGTGTTGAGGGAAATACCTTTACCTTCACTCACTCTTTGGTTAGAGTAGAGGCTAATGTGAAACAAGTACTGTACCGAGGTCCTCAGAGGTGTTATAAAAATAGTTTGCATATATAATATTTAAATTAACCATTGCTTTTTGTAAACAGAACTAAAACTGAAGACATCACACACACATTTGCTCAACTTTCCTGAGGCGTGTCTTGAAAATTTTCCTTTCCTTTCTCGTTTGCTCATTCCTTTTCCTCTCTCTGGACAACCACACCCCTCTGTCTTGCCTATAAAATCCTCCCCAACCCTCAAAGTCTAGTTTCTCTTCTACGAAACCTTCTCTGAGCCTGAGGGCGGGAATTCATGTCACCCTCCTCTGTGCCTCCACAGCACTGGGAGTCCCGCAACCATGGCATTCTGCCCTTGCGGTGGTTATCAACACACCCCCGCCCCCACAGGGCTACTCTAGGGATTACATGAGATCATGCCCAGGAGGACCTACCACTGTGCCTGGCACATGGACAGAGCTCCATAAACACAGGCTATTGTTATCATACCTGTATATGTTTCTTCTCCACCAACATGGAAGTTTCCACAGTGCCTAGGAAGAATGTCTCGCACCTAACAGATGCTAAATTTCACTCAACAGAGGAACTTTCTTTTTATTTATTTTTCCAAACAGTTCGTCTTTATATCCAGAAGAAATTAGGCAATTCGACCCTAAATGCTTCACATACACAGAGATGCAGCATTAGAACTGCGAAGCATTGTGCTGAAGTACAAGCAGTAGGTCCTTAGAAGATCAAACTGGACTTTCAGGAGACGCGCGATAGGCAGGTGTGGGCACTTGCAGCACACAAACCAGGTGGCTGGGCCTCCTCCACGCCCTGTGCCCTCTCCTTGAATCCCTACTGCTTCAAGGTCTTTGGATGCAGTAAGAGAAAGGTTAAAGGAGGATTTTTAGGGCACAGTGCCCCAAGGGAATTAGTTATGGCAAGTAAACACTACAGTAATGAAACTCTAGAGGCAGAAAAAAAGTAAAATAAACTGTAGACAATATTATAACGAGAACATCAAGATATCAAATCTTCATGTTCACTCACATCTATGTCATAGGGACTCCGCGGTTTGAAGCCACCTAACCTCATTCCAGTCTTTTTTTGTTCTAGGCTTGACAGTGCCTGGGTATAATGTACCAGCCCCGGGCGTCACCCTTGATTTTATCTGAAGAAAGCACAGCTCTCATTAGCATGGTTGATTTCATTTGTGAAAAACACTTCCTAAATTTATCTTTTTGTTTTCATTTTCATCAGGGGGCATTTCCTAGAATTGAACCCCGAAATCCACTGAATGAGATGATTCATAGGAATTACAACTCTGATGAGTCAGAAACAAAAATAATTTTTATCAAAGTCTTCAAAGAACATTAAATAATCTCAAGATTCAAATCTGGCCCTATATATTCTATGCTTAACACAAATACGTTATTTCGGAGATACACACGCACAGCTTTGCATACAGAAATTAATTGCCTATCACTTAACAGGTAAAAGAGATTCACGTTTCATTCCATTCCCTTAGCAGATTCCTTACCTGGGGAGAAAAGGTCCATGTTTTGGGCTTTTTAGGTTGCCATGTAGCTCTGACTGTATGAATGTTGCTCAGAACCTGAAATGAGATTTTCTTATTTGAGATCACGCTGTAGAGAGCTCTCTAAAACATCCCCACTTCTAGGGGCGCCAGGCTGGCTCAGTCAGTTAAGTGTCTGACTTTTGATTTGGGCTCAGGTTATGATCTCAGGGTCCTGGAATCCAGCCCTGGGCTCCATGCTAGGTGGGGGGGGTTCTGCCTGAGGGTTTTTCTTTGTCTCCCTCTGCCCCTCCCCCTCCTCTCTAAAATAAGTAAAATTTAAAAAATTGAAAAAGAAAACAACCAAATAGGTCACCACTTCTACATCCCAAACAGTTAACAATGAATCAGCTATACTGCGTGGAGCAGAGGGCCTCGAGGGGTTTCTTTCACTTTTCAGTTTGTGCAACTCTGTGATTTGTTTTCTTTTTACATCAAGTACATATAAAACTTTAAAAATGAGTATCAAAAAACTGTTATGGCATTAATTTATACAATAATGAAAGAACTAATAAAATAAACTCAGACTCAGATCTTTGCACTAGTAATAAATTATAGTAAGTAAAATACTATCCGGAACAGGGTTATCAGAAAAGGAAGTGAAATTTCAGGTACAAATGACGTTTTAAGAAATGTGACCCATAGGGGCGCCTGGGTGGCACAGCGGTTAAGCGTCTGCCTTCGGCTCAGGGCGTGATCCTGGCGTTCTGGGATCGAGCCCCACATCAGGCTCCTCCGCTAGGAGCCTGCTTCTTCCTCTCCCACTCCCCCTGCTTGTGTTCCCTCTCTCGCTGGCTGTCTCTATCTCTGTCGAATAAATAAAAAAAATCTGAAAAAAAAAAAATAAATGTGACCCATAAGAGCATTTGATGGCAGCCTATCACCCTGCCACTAAGGACAGACAATGCTGATAATAGCCCAGATATACAGCCTGTTTTCTTCAAGAACTCCAGCCGCATAAGTTATATTCCTCCTGCGACTTAATCTCTTATAAAATGCTACTGCAAGAAGTCAGCCCTACAACGTACATAAAGCAGTGAAATACAAAAGAAGCAAAAACTGTGGAGTTCAAATTCTATAAAGTTATGGCTAAAATTGACATCTTCCAAAGAAATAGAAAACATAAAATTTTTATTTTATTTTTTAAAGTTTATTTATTTATTTTAAGTAATCTTAACACCTAATGAGGCTTGAACTCATGACCCCAAGATCAAGAGTTGCACACTCCTCTAAGACAGCCAGGTGCCCCTGAGTTTTTTATCTTAGATAACAATATTTTAGTACAGCACTTTTAAAACTAAGCCTTAAAAATAATGAGAAACTATCCCAAACAACTCCTATGAGGTCAGATTCCATTCACTGCCATCTGTGTCCCTGTTGGTAGGCAACTAGGATTACCTTTTGGGTAGCTGAGTTGTTTTCCAAAAGAGAAAAGTCCACATTTCTTTCAACAACTAATATATAGGAATTTACTTAAACTCTTCCTAAAATAATATATATTCTCAGCCTGGACTCTTGGAGTACAAACTCGTTTTGATTATTACCTGGTGTTCAACATAAGACTGCATCTTATCTACTCTAAGGTTCCTCTTAGTTTTTCAAGAAATCTTTCTCACTTCTAATAACCAAAAAGTCCTTTGCAATCATTGAAATTGAGATCTCGCACTATCTCTGCTTTTATCTTTCCAACCTGGAGAATCCTGATTTTGATTCAGGAGTAACTTCTTCTGCTTGATAATTTTATATCTTTCTTGATTTACGGACTGTGAGAGCTAAAGAGGACTTAGCCCAAATACCTCATCATACATTTGAGAAAACTGCAGCTAGAGAGGGTGAATGATTGGCTCAGAATCTTTCAGTTCTCTGCATAAAACCAGAACACAAAGGATGAGGTAATCAAGGATTCAAAAAGTTTAGAGACTTCCACTTAGTAAACTGCATTAAGAATACATGAGGACTTCCACTCAAGATAGCATGCCGAATTTATGCTTTAACACAGCTGCTCTGCTCCAAACATAAAGGAGTGATCGTTAAAAAGATAGAGTGGGACACAAAAGTAAGATGAATATTTCAATGGACCACACGCAGATAAAAGGGAAAAGCTGTGAAGAGGGTGAGAGTAAAATCGGGGGTCTCCAGGGCTCTGAATCTAGAAGCAGGATGTGATGGCAAGGAGCTGGCTTTGCCTGTTACAGAGGCTAACAGTTCTCAGTACATGACAGACAAGAGACAGCCCTACTGCTTGAAGCCAGTAAGTGAAAAAGAAGTGGTGGCTAACCTTCCCCCTCATAGGAGGTAATGAACCTAAGCAGGTAGGAGAAGAAAGATGAAGGCATGACATCTGGTTCAGAACCAAGGCGATAACTGGGCCTTTAATGAATCTTAGATTAAGAATGCTAAACTCCACTATAAAATCTGGTTATGATTTGGCAATGGTGGTGCTGGTGGTACCAACCACAACACTATTAGGTAGGAGGGAAAAGAGAGTAATGTAACTTTCACATAAAATGTGCCTCTAAAGATACATGAAGAGGGGCGCCTGGGTGGCACAGCAGTTAAGCGTCTGCCTTCGGCTCAGGGCGTGATCCTGGCGTTGTGGGATCGAGCCCCACATCAGGCTCCTCTGCTATGAGCCTGCTTCTTCCTCTCCCACTCCTCCTGCTTGTGTTCCCTCTCTCGCTGGCTGTCTCTATCTCTGTCGAATAAATAAGTAAAATTAAAAAAAATAAATAAATAAAGATACATGAAGAAATCAAATACTAACAACACAAGAAACAACCCTTGAGGATTGAAATGAACAAAATATGTTGGTATATGTAATTAAATATTAATTGCTTTAAAAAAAGCCAGATTTACTTCTGGACAACAATAAAAAGATGGGGGCAGGGTATTCAGTAGGTAACTAAAGCATGTTAGTATATTTGATGTAGTAAGGAGGAAGACAGAAACACAGGATAATTTTAGATTAATAAGAATAATTTATAGCTAAGTAGGTATGTTAAAAATTGAAAGGGTAACCACTTAAATAATGTTAATATAATCTATAGATTCTAAATCAAAAGTAGAAAAAAACGGAACACAGACAACAATATTTTAACAGATGACAGAAATGAAAAAAGCAAAGAAAAAAGATGATAAGCAGAAAATAGACCCACACAAGGGAAATAAGTCTAAATATATGGGTACTATAATAAATGAGGCTCGCCTAATATTATTTACTCAATCCAGATATAGACAATACAAAAAAGTTGTAAGCCTATTTTACTTAAGAATAGTAATGCAAAAATCCCAAATAAATACTAGTGAACCTAATTTGGCGATGTTTTCTTTTTAAACAAAATAAAAAGTTTATGATTAAGGAGAGCTTATCCCAGGAATAAAAGGATGTCTCAGTATCAGAAAATCTGTTATTGTGGTACAACACATCAACAAATTAAAGGAAAAAATCAAATGACCATCTCAATAGATGCAGAAAATAATTTGCTAAAATTCAACATTCACTTGTAAATATGAGAACTTGGAGCAAAAGAGAATTAACCTAAGAAAGAGTACCTATCAACAACTTGTAACAAACATTCCATCGGTGAATCTTCAGATGAATTCACATCTATATCAGGAAGAAAACAAGGCAGTCCCTTCTGGTAGTCCCTGGCCAAACAAGTAAGATAGCAAAAGGACATGAGGTATAAAAATGGGAGAGACAAAACTGTCTTTATTTGCAGGTAGTACAAATGTATACACAAAAAATCTGAGACTCACAAAAAGTAAGTAACGTTGTATTTTAAAGGTATTAGAAATAATAATTTCAGTAAATTTTTGGGATACAAGATAAATTTCCAAACGACAATAGCTTTCTCATCAATCATAACCAATTAGAAAACATAAGAGGAAAAAGATTCCAGTTCATTATAGCTACCAAAACTAGCTCATCTTCAGGAAATAAGAAGGCAGGGGGAAGGTAAATAGAGAAACATGTTAATGATAATATAAAGAAGTTAACAGAGAAATCTTCCAGAACTGTACTACCCAATATAGTAGCCACTGGACACATGTAACTATTTAAATTTAACCTTAAATCACTTAAATTAGATTAAAAATTTAGGGGACCCTGGGTGGCTCTGTCAGTTAAGCGTCTGCCTTCAGCTCAGGTCGTGAACCCAGGGTCCTGGGATCGAGCCCCATGTCAAGCCCTATGTCGGGCATTCTGCTCAGTGGGGAGTCTGCTTCTCCCTCTCCTTCTTACCCTCCCCACTGCCCATGCTCTTGATCTCTCTCTCAAATGAATAAATAAAAAAATCTTTAAAAAAAAAGAGAAAATTTTTTAAATAACAGGGAAATCTGAAGATGGATTGGGTATTAGATGGAAACATGGAATGATTCTTGTATTGCAGGGTGTGACAATGGTGGCTATGTAAGAAAATGTTTATATGTTTATACATGCATAAATGTTGATACATATATGCAGGAGTAAAATGAAATGTCAAAAGTTTTCATTACAACATTTTTATTTATTTATTATTATTATTTTATTTTATTTATTAAAAAATGAAGAAAAACATTGGGGATAGATCACCCAGTACAGCAAAATCTTGAGAATTATACTATTCTCCCTACTTCTGTGAATGTTCGAAAAGTTTCATAATAAAAATCAGATTTTTAGGGGCGCCTGGGTGGCGCAGCAGTTAAGCGTCTGCCTTCGGCTCAGGGCGTGATCCCGGCATTATGGGATCGAGCCCCACATCAGGCTCTTCCACTATGAGCCTGCTTCTTCCTCTCCCACTCCCCCTGCTTGTGTTCCCTCTCTCGCTGGCTGTCTCTATCTCTGTCGAATAAATAAATAAAATCTTTAAAAAAAAAAATCAGATTTTTAAATGAAAAGGCAAAGGCAGATTGGAAATAACTATGTCAATCAATTACCACTCTGACTTCATGTTTTACCATTTAATTTTAATTTTACTTATCTATCTATCTATCTATTTGGAAGGGAGTGGGGGGAGGAGTGAGAGGGGAAGGGACAGAGAGAATCTTAAGCAGACCCCACACCTAGCACAGAGCCCAACATGGGACTCCATCTCATAACTGTGAGATCATGACCTGAGTTGAAATCAAGAGTAAGACGCTTAACTGACTGAGCCACCCTGGTGTCCCTGTTTTATTACCTTTTAAAGTCATAATTTCAGGGGCGCCTGGGTGGCGCAGTCGTTAAACGTCTGCCTTCAGCTCAGGGCGTGATCCCGGCGTTATGGGATCGAGCCCCACATCAGGCTCCTCTGCTATGAGCCTGCTTCTTCCTCTCCCACTCCCTCTGCTTGTGTTCCCTCTCTCGCTGGCTGTCTCTATCTCTTCAAATAAATAAAAAATAAAATCTTAAAAAAAAAGAATTACAAATCAATTATATATGTAACATAATATTATGTTATATTGAGTTATACGAAGCTTGAAAATCCGAATGAAAAATTTAAATTTATAAAAATCAAAAAGAAAAATGAGCAAAAGACATGATCCACAATTCAGAATGATGGAAATCTGATTGGCTAATAAACAGACAAAAAGACATTTAAAAACACACTACATATCAGGGCAATGAAAACCAAGACTACGAAAAGATTCTGTTTCATAACCGAAACATCGGTAAGGTAATATCAGTTGTTAGATGTGGAGAAACAGGACTGTCATACAGGGCTAGTGACTGTACTACCTGGAAGAACTTTGGAGAGTAATTTGGTGTTATCTCACATGGCAATCCACCATCCAGCAATCTACTCCCAAGTTCACTTATATATATTCTAGACTTGTCTCACGTGACATAAACATGTATGAGAATGTTCACTGAAAGACTGTAATAGTAAAAATGTTCAAGAGAATAATGGATAAACTGTGGTATATCCATATAATGAAATACTTTTCAATAGTTAAAAAGAATGCCAAGAGCAGAATCCATCAACTTGGATAAATCTCAAAAGCATAATGTTGAGGGGAAAAAAGAAAGTTGCAAGGGTACAAGGATATGATATCATTTTATAAAGCATGGGAATACTAAAAATTAAGCTGTATAAATTAATAAAATAAAATTCAGGATAGGGGTTACCCATATGGAGGTTTGAGGAAAGCAATAGGATGTGGGAGGGGCATACTGGGGGGCTTCAATCATACTTGCAGCATTTATTTTTAAAATAATAGACTATTTTTAAAGAGAAGTCTTAAGCTTACAGAAAAATTGAGCAGAAAGCACTTATTTTTTGCTTTAGAAGTCAGAGTACATATTACAAACTGGGGGCTTCAACAGAACTAGGTAATAAGGCCATGGGTGTTTGTTATGCCATTCTTTGCACACTGCTATATATTTGAAATAGTTCATATTTTAAAAAATACTGCTAATTCCAATAAAAATAAGATGGAGTATAAAATAGAAATAAAAGGAAACAAGTAAACAAATTGGAAAATTATAATGTCCCAAGATAAGAAAGATTCTAAATGTGAGATTTAGGCTTGTGTTCTCATTCTCTTATTATTGGCAAAACAGATGGGTAATTAGTTGATGTATTATTTCTTAGTGAGTATTTAAGGGTTTTCAATTTATTTTTCAAAAGGGTGATTCGGAAATGTGTCAAACATATCAGACAAGTTAAAAGAAACATAGTGAACCCCCATATACTCATCACCTAGAATCTACCATTAACATTTTACTATACTTGTTTTATCACATCTATCATCTATCATCTAGCCATTTATTTATTTATTTATTTATTTATTTATTTATTTATTTAAGGAGGCTGGAGCCCAACATGGGGCCTGAACCCACAACCTCAGGACCTGAGCTGAAATCAAGAGTTGGACATTTAACTAACTGAGCCACCCAGGCTTCCCCATCTCATTTTTTGATGCACTGCAAACCTGCAGACATTAGTAAACTTCTCCCTAAATTAGCATGCATATCATTAACTCGAGTTCACTTTTTTTTTTTTTTTTAAGATTTTATTTATTTACTTGTCAGAGAGAGAGCGAGCACAAGCAGGGGGAACAGCAGGCACAGGGAGAAGGAGGTTCCCCACTGAGCAAGGAGCCCAATGTGGGACTCAATCCCAGGACCCTGGGATCATGACCTGAGCCAAAGGCAGGTGCCCAACCGACTGAGCTACCCAGGTATCCCTCACTTTTTTTGATGTAAAATTTCATATAATGAAACAAGCCTTATTTTTACTTTATATGTAATGCCCAACATGGAAACAGGAAAGTAGACTGGCTAGGGGTCATAGGTCCTGAGGAATGACACAGTGAGTGCTGTCAATGGAGGCCTTGTGAGGAGCCTGAACTTATATTAGGGCCCCCAAGTCAGGAAGCACACTGTCCCCCGAGTAGTAGTAGTGAGGTGGTGCCACCTTCCCTTGACAGCACGGTGTCAGAGGCCTGCTAAAATGGAAGTTAAAATAAGATCCAGAAACTCCTAACACCCAAAATGTCCAAGATACAATAAAAAACCACTCATCATACCACAAATCAGGAAAATCTCAAATTGAATGAGAAAAGACAATCAATAGACACCAACACTAAGATGACACAAATGTTGGAACTATCTGACAAGCATTTTAAAGCAGACGCCAAAAAATACTTCAGTAAGCAACTACCCACGTGTCTGAAACAAATTTAAAATACAGAAAGAAATATAAAGTGTCAAGAAAGAAATAAGGAAGTCTCAACAAAGAAATCGAAGATAAAATGAAGAACCTAGTGGAAATTCTAGAACTGAAAAATATGATAACCACAGTAAAAAACACACATGTGCACAACCGCACACAACTCACTGCACAGACTCAAATGATGAATAAAGAAGAGAGAAAAGAATCGGTGAACTTGAAGATAGGAAAACAGAAATTATGTCTCTGAACTAAGATAAGATCAATGGAAAAAAATAAACGGAGCCTCAGTGGGATTATAACAAAAGATCTCATATTCATGTCATCAGAGTTCTAGAAAAGAGTCTGGAGCTAGAAAAGTATTCAAGAAAACAATGGCTAACATATCCCCAAATTTGGCAAAGGGCACAAACCTAGTTCAAGAAGCTGAGTAAACCTTAAGCAGGATAAATCCAAGAAATCCATGCCCAAGGACAAGTACAAAAAGTAAACACACATCTTGAAAATAGTGAGAAATAACACCAATAAGGGAACACCAATTCTAGCGACAGTGGATTTCCCATCAGAAACCACAGAGGGAGGGGCGCCTGGGTGGCTCAGTCGTTAAGCGTCTGCCTTCGGCTCAGGGTGTGATTCCAGGGTCCTGCGATCGAGCCCCACATCAGGCTCCCTGCTCAGCCGGAAGCCTGCTTCTCCCTCTCCCACTCCCCCTGCTTGTGTTCCCTCTCTCGCTGGCTGGCTGTCTTTCTCTCTGTTAAATAAATAAATAAAATAAAATAAAAAAGAGAAAGAAACCACAGAGGGAAGTGGAATAATTTCTCAAGTGCTTAAAAAAAAAAAAAAAGCCAAACCAGAATTCTGTATCTAGTGAAAATATCCTTCAGGAATGAAGGGGAAACAGACGTTCTTGGATAAAGAAAGATGAAGAGAATTTGTAGCCAACAGAAAGAATGCTTAAAAGGAATTCTCTAAACAGAAAGGATATGATCTTTGAACATCAGGAAGGAAGGAAGAACAATGAAAAGAGTAAAAATAAGGGTAAATACAACAGATTTTCTCTTGAGTTTTCTAAATTATGCTTGATTGCTGAAGTAAATATCATACTGTGTGATATGGTTTTCGGTGTATGTACAGTTTTAATAATAATGCTTTTTATTTGTAATTAGGGAAGCACTCTTAAACAAATAGCAATGAATATTTGTGTAACTATTAAATATCTTCTAAAACTTGTCGGTTGGAAATTGGACATAAATTAGTTACATAAATTCACTTCTTTTGTTTTGAAATGAGTCACTTCTATTATTCTGATGTGTTATTTAAATAAAATTCCGATCTTCAGGATCTCATATATGAGAACAGGGAGAAGTAAAGTGAAGAAGTATTAAACCAGATCTCAGCCAAGAAGGCAATTCATCTTTTCTTGGTCACTGATGACACCTACTGGCTTCTTAGTGGCACTGGCTTTGTACAGGGTGTGTAGAAATGAGGGAGGATCACTACAATGGCACAAGTACAGAAAGAAAGAAAGGCACTGGGAGCTGGAAGTATACTCAGCATGAGCAAAGCTAAACCCACAAACTCTTCCAGGCCAGATCGGCTCTCAATGCTCCCTATTTCACTGAATGTCACCACCATCCACCGAAAATGCGGGTCATGTTTGACACCCCATTCTTCCTCACCCACCATTTCTAAGCCATCACCAAATTGTGGTTTTTATGGTCTACATATCCTTCTGGCCATAGTTCTCATCTCCATCTCCACTTCCCTAGTCTAAGTTGTTAGCCTCACATCTCATCTAGCCACACTTAACATGTTCTATGTATGTTCTAAGTGCTTTACCGGTTACATTAACTGATTTCATCCTCACATGGACCCCAAGAGATGTGTGCTAGATGACAAAGGGGAGAGAGAGCAAGGCCAAGTAATTTGGTCAGTGTCTTACACCGAGCTGGTGGAACCAGGGTTAATCTGGGGCAAATGGCTCCAGATTTTGTTTTTTTTGGAGGCGACGTTGCTGCCTTTTGACCACCACACTGTGCCATAGCCCCTAAATGGTCTACTCATGTCTCTTCTGGCCCCCCTCTAATTCATCTCCAAAGAAGAGCCAGAGATATTCCTAAAGCATAAATCTAAACTATATCACTTCCTCCAAGGACTTTCCCTGTTTTTAAGATAAAGACAAAACTCCCTTACATCATGGCTTACAGTGTCTTACACTGTGTTCCTTCTTGACGGCTCCCATTTCAATCCTATACTTCTTGTTTTCTCCACTTGGCCAACTGGTCTTCCCCAAGTCCTTTCCGACTAAGGCCTTTGCCTGTGTGGCTCCTTTGGCTAGGTTCACACTTCCCTTTTCCCTTCACCCTCTTAAGGCTTATTCATCCCTAGATCTCAACCCAAGCATCGCCTTCTCAGGAGGGAGCTTAGACTATCAATTTGAGACTATCAAATTTTATAAATTTCCCTCTGAGCAATGCTTTATCAACATCCCACAAATTATGTGGCACCTTTTCATTTTTTGTTCAGTTCCAATTATTTTCTAATTTCCCTTGACACTTCCTTTTAATCCATTAATTTCCAATTATTTAAGGATTTTTTTCAGTTATCTTTCTGTGACTGGTTTCGAATTTAATTCCATGTAATCAAAGACCATTCAATGTATGATTGCAATTCTTTTAAATTTATTCAGGGCCATCTCTCTTGGCGAATGTTCCACATGCACTTGAAAGAATGAGTATTTTACTATTTTTGGGCGAACTGTTGTACAAATGTCTATTAGATCCAGTTTGTTGATGGTGTTAATTCAGTTCTTTTATATACTTACTAATTTTCTGTCTGGTTGTCCCACAGATTACTAAGAGAGAAGTGTTAAAAGTTTTCAACTCTAACTGTGGCTTTGCCTGTTTCTCCTTTCAGTTCCATCAAGTTTTACTTCATGTATTTTGAAGCTCTAATATTAGGTATATACATATTTAGGATTATTATGTCCTCTTGGTGAATTGTCTTTTTTAATCATGTAATGTGTCTCTTTATTCCTGGTAATTTCCCTTGTTCTGAATATTACTATCTTTTTGAATGGTCTACCTTTTTCATCCCTCTCCTTTTAATCTGCCTATATTTATTATATTTAAGGTGGGTTTCTTATACATAGCATATAGTTGGATCTCTCTCACTGGGGTTTAACTTGCATTTCCCTGAGGACATTTTTTTTTTTAAAGATTTTTTATTTATTTATTTGACAGAGATAGACAGCCAGCGAGAGAGGGAACACAAGCAGGGGGAGTGGGAGAGGAAGAAGCAGGCTCCCAGCAGAGGAGCCTGATGTGGGACTCGATCCCGGAACGCTGGGATCACGCCCTGAGCCGAAGGCAGACGCCTAACGACTGCGCTACCCAGGCGCCCCTCCCTGAGGACTTCTTATATGTTATATATATCTTTTTATGTCTCTTGGTTTTTTATATATATTTATTTATATATTTATATTTTTTATATTTTTAATATATTTCATATATTTTTAAAATATATTTTTA
Organism: Ursus arctos; assembly: GCF_023065955.2. Classification (NCBI taxonomy): domain Eukaryota; kingdom Metazoa; phylum Chordata; class Mammalia; order Carnivora; family Ursidae; genus Ursus; species Ursus arctos. The sequence goes on along the minus strand of NW_026623100.1, from coordinate 51,332,929 downwards.
TATATTTGTTTAAGTGTCGTCCAAGTGTTCTGCCAATTATCTTTCTATTTCTTGGACATCCCTGATCTGTTCCTGATCTTAGGGGGAAAGTATTCAAAATTTCACCAGGAAGTATGATGATGTCAGCTTTAGTTTTCTCTTACTGCCCTTTACCAATTTGAAGAATTCCCTTCTGTTCCTAGTTGTTGAGAATTTTTTAAAAATCATGAATGGGTGTTGGAATTTGTCAAGTGTTTTTTTCTATATCTTTTGAGATGATAAAATAACTTTCCTACTTTAGTTCCGTTAACATGGCAAATTACAATGATCTATTTTCAAGTGTTAAATGTTGGTTACAGAGGTGTGTACAATTGAATTCCCGGAATAAACTCCAATTAGTTATGATATCCTTTTTATATACGGCTAGATTCAATTTGCTAATATTTTGTTTAGGATTTTAGTGTCAATATTCATGAGGAATACTTGTATTCCTTGTAATTTCTTGTAAGGTCTTGTAATTTCTCTTTCTTGTAATGTCTTGAATTCATATTTTTCCTGGCCTTATAAAATGAGTTGGGAAGCGTTTCCTCTTTATCTGTTCTTTGGAATAGTTTATGTACTATTGCTATTATTTCACCCTTAAATGTTTAGAGAAATTCACCAGTGAAACCATCTAGGCCTAGAGTTTTCTTTGTTGGAAGATTTTTTATTACATTTTCAATTTTTTTTTAACAGAGGTTAAAATTTTTCTATTTCTTCTTATGTCAGTTTTGGTAAATTATGATTTTTAAAGGAATTTATCTATCTACATTGTCAAATTCTTTGGCATAAGGATGTTTCTGATATCCTTTTATCATCCTTTTAAAGTCTGTGGCTCTGTGGTGAGATCTCCAAATTCATGTCAGATACTGATCATTTGTTTTCTTTTTCTCTCTTTTTAAAATTTCTTTATCAGTGTACTAGGCATTTTTCAATTTTACTGATCTTTTCCAAGAGTAAGCTTTTGCCTTTTTTGATTTTCTCTTTTTTTCATCTGTTTTCTTTATTAAATTCTATTATTCTATTATTAAATTCTTCATTAAATTCTACTCTTTTTTGGCATTTTTAATTTAGGTTTGTTTTACTTAAGTTTATTTTTTTTTCCATGAAATTTCACTTTTATCTCTCATATTTCCTCCATTCTACTTCCTTCTGGTTTAACTTGCTCTTCCTTTTCGAGACTCTTGAGTTGGTAATTTATTTTTTTTTTTTTATTTTTTTTATTTTTTAAGATTTTATTTATTTATTTGACAGAGATAGAGACAGTCAGCGAGAGAGGGAACACAAGCAGGGGGAGTGGGAGAGGAAGAAGCAGGCTCATAGCAGAGGAGCCTGATGTGGGGCTCGATCCCATAACACCGGGATCACGCCCTGAGCCGAAGGCAGACGCTTAACTGCTGTGCCACCCAGGCGCCCCTTGAGTTGGTAATTTAGATCACTGATTTTAAATCTTTCTTTTTGTCTAGTTTATTCAGTTAAAGCTACAAATTTCCAGCTAAGCACTGTATTTAAGCTGTGTCTCACAAACAAATTGATTAATTTTTGTTTTTTGTTTTTTAAAGATTTTTTATTTATTCATTTGACAGAGAGAGAGACAGCCAGCGAGAGAGGGAACACAAGCAGGGGAGTGGGAGAAGAAGAAGCAGGCTCCAGCAGAGGAGCCTGATGTGGGGCTCGATCCCAGAACTCAGGAATCACGCCCTGAGCTGAAGGCAGACACCTAATGACTGAGCCACCCAGGCGCCCCTCGATTAATTTTTTAAAAGTCATTTAGATTCTTTGTTTGGTACAAGGTAAAAAAATATTCTCTTAGGAATCAGGGAGGAGTAAAATGGAAAAGGACACACACAAAGAAACTTTTTAAGGTATTGGTAATGCTCCATATCTTGATGTGGGTGTTGGTTATACAGGTATGTACATTTGTCAAAAATGCAATACTCTGTACACTTAAGACTTGAACTATATATAATACTAGAAGATAGGCATCAGTACCTTTTTTGTAAGTGAGAAATCTAACGCTTCAGAGGAGTTAACCTTGATGTATATATAAACATCATGCATTTAGCAATTGAAAGAGCCAGGAATTAATCCTATGTCATCAGAACGCTTATGGTTTGCATTCTACCCCATATTATTTTATATGTATACACACACATACATAGAGAGAGAGAAATTGAGAGAGAGACAAAGATACAGACATACCCCACGCAGTACATGTTTACTATGTGGCTTTAACAAAATATCTTTCCAGACTGATGTGAACTGATTTACTCTTCAGTAAGCTCACCTTATTACCATCAAATAGACAGAGGCGTACGTGTCTACTGAGAACCTGGATGCTCATTCCTGGAAGAGGAATCATTTTACAGCTCCAGAGGGTCAGAATGAATGAAACACGACTTGGTCTTGACCTAATCTAAGAGGAAAATTAGTTATAAAAAAGGTTTACTTTATAGCTTATAAGACAAATTCATTTTCAAAGCATCTCTTATACTTAAAATGTACATAGAATAAAAAAGGATGAAAGAAAAAAATGTACACATAAATATACAGAAGAAAAATTTCAATAGTCTGCTCAACTTAAAATAAAAACCTTAGGTAAATTTTCCATAAATCTTTATATTTGAAATATTTGCATTTGGGGGGTAAATACATAAAAATCATAATGAAAAAACAGTCAGTACAATTAGGTAAAATGGATGACCTGACTATGGAATTACTGCATTCCTGGTTCATTCTTACAGTCCATTCTTACATAACGTGGGTAAGTGTAGAAGGTCACCAGAGCATAATAACCAATGACACCCAGCATTAATATTATCCAGCTGGCTCCTCCTTGTTTTAATTCCAAGCATTTACCTACATTGTTCCTTGGCTTCTTACACAGATGTTTTGATGGAGAGTGCACTGATCACTGGATAGGATTATTCCGTTCTACTTCACAAGTATAGTTCAGAATGTCAATGAATAAATTGGCACTCTGGTTTCCTATTTAAAAACATCTTCAACTCTTAACATTCTGCTTTATGGTCATTGGCCTTTTCATTTAAAGACCCCATATCATTGAAAAAATAAGACAATATCTAACAGCTTGTCAACACTTTCAATTTAAGAAATGAGAACTGAATATTTAGCTCTCTGGGTACAAGTTCATAAAACTGAATGCCATTATTCAAGTACTAGTACACCAAACAGACTAAATACAACATCTTTACTGACTTGCAATAAAAGATACTTCATACTAAGAAGGTCCCAGGCTATGCTCAGGTTCAGAGGGAAAAATTCTATACCACCTCTCCCCACAAAACCTGATCACACTGGGTCCTCTTATTCTTCCCTTGAGGCTCTGAGAGAGGAAGGGAGAAAAGGCAGAAGATAAACAGGAAGGGGAGTGATGTGCTCTAATGTGGTTCAAATCTGCTAAAAAGGAGGAGAGTAGAATTAAATATCAAGAGTTTTTCCTACTTCAAGTACTGAGGATACCAGGAATCTTTTACTCTAAGCTCTCCCCAAAAAAGTATAATCATAAAGGACTTTCAACTTCCTCATTTCCACTTAATTAAAAAAAATGCTACTACTACTACTGATATTGGCTGACATTTATTGAGTTATCATGTGCCAGACATTGTTCTAAGCCCTCCACACTTCTAATGTAATTCTCATAATAACCCTATGTTAAGAAGTATTATTATAATTCCCTTTTTTACAGATGCAAGGAATGAGTAAGAGAGATACTTAGTATTACTTCCTTTGTAACAATGGGAGAAGAGAGCAAGTTTCATTGTCTTAGCAGTGAAAAGATCACTGAGTGTTTAAAAATTAAAATACAGAAACCATTTTTTAATTTTCTAGAATGCATTAATCAATTTACATGCTATTTGTATACTTGCAACCATAACCAAATCCAGAAATATATATAATATAATTTTATAAATATATAAAATATAATTTTGCTGATAGAAACCATACTCACAGTGCCTGTTTTAGCATCCCACAGTAGATCGCTGAAGGCCAGTTGTGAAGGAGTGAGCTTTGGCTGTAAGAAGTAACTTGCTCGAAATTGATTCCCTGAAAAAACAATTTTTCCTTTATTATCTTTCAAGGAAAGGAATGAAATTCAAAGCCAAAAATGTATGATGTTATGCGGCAAATTTAGGAAACAGACATCCAAGATGTCAACCTGCTTACTAGGAACTTGCTTTCTAAGACATATGTATCAATGGAGATTTGTTTACTGGTAAGAACAACAGTAGAAAAAGTAAAGATAGAAGCACATAAGAGCTGATCTTAAAGCAGCTTTAAGAAAGATTTTAAAAACTTCTAGGCCAGTAACGTGCCCTGTGATGAGGACGATCCTTTCAAATATTTTTGTAAAATACAGAAAATGTGTAAACACTCTTTAGAAAAATATATAATTATTAATTTTACTTCTTAACACAAAACCATTATTATACTGTTTTCTCATACTTTAGTTATGAAGAATACTGATTACAAAATCATTTATTCATTTGAGAAATCATTTCCGAGTTTTCACTGTGTGCCAGGCCCTCTGGTAGGACCTGCAAATAATATGTGAATCAGAGAAATGCAGTCCCTGCCCTCATTAGTTTACAGTTGAGTGAGGGAAATAATTAAAAAAAAAATAAGCAGACGAGAGAATAAAACAATTATAAACTAACTTATATCCATAAAGGGTGCTCAAGTGGAAGGGTGTTACTCAAAGAAGGCATCTCTGGGAAGATGGACTTCCCCTGGGATGCGAAGGATGAGAAGGAGATGGGCGTTCAGGGGATGCTGAGAAGAGCCTTCTCAGCAGAGGAATCTCAAAGCAGCCCTTCCACAGATAACTCAACAACTCAGGGCATATATATAGGAGATCCTCCCCCAACATTATTTCTCTTTAACGAGCTTATGGACAAATGTTGGTAAGTACAGAGAAATCCAAGAACAAATAAGAAAACAGAAAGGCAAATGGATAATAACTCTTCAGAAAAGTCTTCCTGTGAAGAAAAGGAGAGAAAGGGAGGCTTTGGCTAACATGGGATAGGGTGAGAGGAGCTGGGTCTTAAAGGTATCAGGTATGCTGGTATACTGATGAGGGAAGGAGCCAGTGTGGGGAAGGGGGAGCGGGCTGAAGATACACAAAAGGGCTCATGATTAGAAGAGTCATATTTTTGTAACAAAACAAGGTGCTAGAAGCCAGAGCACAGTGAACAGGCCAGCGTCTAACGGGATCAGGGATCCTTCCTTCACTGTCACAGGAAAGATGAAGTAATAGACAAGCACTGAAGAGATGTGATACTCAGCATCTTTTTAAACAACTTGCTCTGGCCAGAGCAATAACATTAGACGTAAAACCTGACTGCTTAACTACAAGCTTGTGGTGGCTCACAGACACCTGTTACCTTCCTCCAGAAGCTGGAAGAGCGTGGAAGGCCTGAACCCTGCAGGAATAGCTCCCATTGTGGTCAACACATCGACGGTGTTGATCTGCTGAAGACAGTAAAGACAAAACTGAGTTGCTTGTTTTCTTTCATGTTTCTTCACCTTCATAATATTTTCTCTTATCACTCTAGCAACTATGATCCAGAAAAGGAAAACATGAACATGCAGACTTTAGTGGACAAATACAGCAATTTAACCCCAAATTCTGGAGGATGCCATCCATCACTGAATCCTAGGCTCTCCCAAGGACCTAAGCCCCCTGCAGTGCCCAGTGGGTAGAGCTCTGTGGTCCAGACCAGGTGCTTCCTCAGCATCTTTCATCAAAATGTCTCTACTCCGGTCCTGCTCTACGATGTACTGCCACGTAACAGATGAGTTAGCGTCAGAAACTGATATGCACTGAAGAATTCATAGCTTTTTTGTATATGCGTGTATACACACACATACACACACGAGCACGTCCATGTAAGCAATAAGTAGGGTAAAAGGTCAGAAAGGATATTGACTAAACTATTAATGGTGATTAGTTATGGGAGGGAAGGCGTGGATTTTCATTTTGTTACATCACTCTTTTAAATGATAGAAATATGGATAATTTCTTACTTTTTTTGAGTTTTTTGGAATTTTTCGTATTAACTGAATTTAACATCAGCCTTTACCCAAATGGTAGACAACTCAGGCAGAATCAATAAGAGAGAGTTGCAAGCCCTCAAATCTACTCTTCTTACAGAAAGGCCTAAGGAGAAATACTACTTGGAGCACAGGCTTATTAAACCAGAATCGTATGTTTTATGCTCTGTACAGTCCATGCCCTGTACCCTGTTTAAGATCCAATGCCATCTTCCAATGTCTCCATCCTGTTTTGAATCCGCACTCTATCAGAACTGTTAGGTAACAAAACATGACATTAACAGAACAGGCGATACGAACCTCTGAGATAGCTTTTCGGACAGCACTCCAGTGAGAATCAGTTCTGGGGGGGTACAAAATAGCAAGGTGAGTGCACAGACAGCTCATGCTTATTGACTCAATTAGGGAGTGTCATCAATCAAAGAACAAAGAATTTAATTGTCAATAAGTTCTAAAAGCTTAAGTCTCTAAATGAAACCGAGAAAGAATAATATCGTGCACTAAAAATAATCACGAAATTAAGGTAGCGATCTTTAAGCAAATAGTAACACGAAAAGCACTGTTCTCAAACTGCAAGTTGTCTCCGTTTAAAAAATTCTTGAATTATTTACAACAGTAAAAACAAACAAAAAGCCTCTTTTCTTTCATTTTTTTTTTTATTATGCCACTGCATAGCACATCATTAGTTTTTGGTGTAGTGTTTAACGATTCATCAGTTACACATAACACCCAGAGCATCACCATAAAAAATTTCTTGAGCTCACTCTGATACCCTCTCACACCTTTTACCTTTGTTTAACTTCTTCCCCTTCTGCTGTTTGGTCCCCCACCTCTACGTCTTCTTCTTCACTGCCTTCTTCACTTGAGTCTTGGCCTTCTTCTTTATTGTAGGCCTGAAAAATTATTGAAATATGAAGTGCTTTTTACCTAATGCAAAAATCAACCAATAAAAATACTTTCAGAAAAGCTCAACTACAGATGGGAATGTACATGATGGGTATATCAAAAATCAGTGGGAAAAAGATTTCAACATATTGTCGATGACTTCACTATTTGAAAAAACTACAAGGATAGAGGTAGAAAGCAAATTTAATCAGAATAAATTTCAGATGGAATTTATTCCAATGAATAAAAAAAGAAGGTAGAAATAAAAGAAGTTAGAAGTGTTAAAGTGTTAAGAAAAGTGTTAAAAGAAAAGTGTTAGAAGTGTTAGAAGTAAATTATGTTGAGATGGGGAAGTCTTTTCCAATTATAATACCAAAACCAAAAATCACAAATGGAAACACTGACAGATTTAGCAACATACAAAAAAACATGGTTCAAAGTCAACAAAGAAAAATATCTGTCACAGATTTCCAAGGGTTAATACTCTTATTGTGAAAATAAAACAATACTCTTATAAATCAATACAATTTAAAAAAATCTCTTACTTAGAAAAACGGTCAAAAGAACTGAAAAGGTAATTTACAAAGAAGATGTAGAAATGGTCATAAAGGGCATGAAATAATGCTCAATCCTATTAGCAGTACAATGAAATAAAAACAATAATGGGCCTCTTTTGCCTACCACACTGGCAAAAGGATGGATGGCAGCCATCCATGGCACATTATGAGGAAAAAGTACTCTCAGATGCTGGGGATGGGGGAAAAGGTGTAAACCTTTTGAACCAGCAATGGGCACCTAGGAATTTATCTGAGGGGAATAAATCGGACAAATCTACAAAGATGTCTGTGCAGACTGACCACAACACAGGTTGCTGGTTTTCTACCACCTAATCTCTACCTCTGTTTCTACAGAAGGCCTGATTTTAGCAATGATCCAGCTAAGAGTCTACATTTTCCAAACACTCCTTGCAGCTAGGTGTTAACAAGACTCAATTCTGATCGAGGAGATACCACTGGAAGTTTTTTGTGTAAATTTCAGGAAACCATCTTAAAAAGATAGCAGCTCATGCCTTTTGGCCTCTTATTGCCCTTTCCTCTTTTGCTTCTTGGAATCATTAAAAGATCTAGCAGCCAACTTATCTATCTCTTTAGATAACCCTTGGAAGACCTGCCTTCCACTTAAGTACAAAGTAAAATACCAGATGGGGCCTTCACCATCCTTTCATTGCCTACCTCCACACTTCTTCCATGCATGAGAGAAATACGCTTCTACCTTATTTAAGCCACTATTTGGGGGGACCTTTAGTATCTCATAGTGGAAGCTAACCATAGCTCTGTGCAACATAATTTGTAGTTCTTATAGGCTGGAAACAACATGTCCATCTACATGAAATTGTAATACTGTACTACCATTGAAAAGGATGATTTAAACCTGAACTGTGCAATATGGCAGCCACTTGCCAGGTGTGGCTACTGACACTTGAAGTGTGACTAGTTCAAACTGAGATGTGCTATTTAGGTATATAATACACACTGGATGGGGTGCCTGGGTGGCTTAGTCGTTAAGTGTCTGCCTTCAGCTCAGGTCATGATCCCAGCGTTCTGGGATCGAACCCTGCATCGGGCTCCCTGTTCAGCGGGAAGCCTGCTTCTCTCTTTCTCACTCCCCCTGCTTGTGTTCCCTCTCTCCCTGCCTCTCTCTGTGTCAAATAAATAAATAAAATTAAAAAAAAAAATACACACTGGAATTTGAAGACTTGGTGTGAACAAAAAAGAAAATATTTTTTCAATATTGATTATAGGTTGAAATGATATTTTGATATATTAGATAATATAAATACATTATTAAAAATAATGTCACCTGTTTTTTTCCTTTTTTCAAATGCATGTGGTATAATTAAAAAAAAAAAAAATATATATATATAGTCTTTATTCCCAGTTCTTGGCAAGAGTTCCTAGAACTCTTGGAATTTCTTGACTGATAGTAGTGTCTTATGTTATTCATAACAAGCCCCTTTCAACCAGACTTGAGTTTATGCTAATGAGGTGATGGGCTGGGGGTGGGGCACAGGCTGTCAGAGGAACCAACCATGTGATTAGGGGGTTAGAACTTTCAGGGCACCACCACTACCACACTCCTCACCTTCATCGAGGATAAAACAGCAGGAAACTGAATTCAATCGCCAATGGCCAATCACTTAATCAATCATGCCTACATAACAATACCTCCATAAAAACCTCTAAAAGACAGGGTTTCAGGAGCCTTCCAGGTTGGTGACCACTTACAAGTGCTGTGCTGGGTGGGGGGGTGGCCCCAGAGAGGGCATGGAAGATCCCGGTCCCACTCCTTCCATCTCCCAATACCTTGCCCTACCCACCCTTTCATTTGGCGATCCTGAGCTGTAGCCTTTATAACGACCTGGTGAACACAAGTAAGGTGTTTTCCTGAGTTCTGTGGGTCCCTCTAGCAAATTATCAAACCTGAGGAGGCATGTGGGAACTGAATTTATAGCTGGTCACTCAGAAGTACCGGTGGCCCAGGCCTGGGACTTGGGACCGGCATCCGAATTAGGGCAGCTCATGGGGTGAGCCCTTAACTTGACAGGTCTGCGCTAACTCCAGGAATTGGTGTCAGAATTGAACTGCATTGTTGGACATCTGATTGGTTTCAGAGAACTGGTGCGGAAAAACGACACATATTTGGTGTTAGAGAAAAATCACATAATGAAGGGTTAGAAGTGGTGTCAGAAAAGAAGACATCTCAGTGTGGTTATGAGAAAATTTAAAATTACATTTGTAGTTTGCATAATTTTTCTATTGGACAGCACTGATCCAGATAGATATCTATATATATTGGCAAAGAAAATGACCATGCTATATAATGAAATATAAAAAAAAAACGGCTGCAAACACACATGTACAGTATGTGTACACCCTAGTAAGGGATCATACATTAGTGGAAGTTGACTGTGGTTTCGTTTGACAACAAACAATAAACTCCTATTAATTTTTATGATCAGCATTAATCCACAAAGCACTTTGTGTCATAACATTCTAGGCCTCACCTGCATAACAGCACTTCACAGATCCCCAGAACTGTTAACACACAAGATTTTCCCCATGCCCTGTCCCTCTAAAATTAAATTTTATATCTCAAGTCATTCACTAGTCAATTGATCAAAGAATACAGATTAACATTTTATTAAAAATGAAGACAAGTTTTGAAAAAAATTTTTTTAAATGGAAAAAAGTTTTCAAAGAAAGAAAAAGGGAAAGAATAAGTGGCGAAGACTAACCTCCACGTAGGTTCTGGGAATGAGACCTTTGCTTCCTCTGGCGTTCTTAGCCATCCACCAGCCATCAGGTTTTTTTTCAATTATAAGGAGAATTTCCCCTTTCTTAAATCAAAACAAAGTAAAACATTTTAAATTAAAATTGACCCCTAAATTAGGAATTATCAACACTGAAACTATTTTCAAAAATAGAATACCATTTAATTTCACCATTCTCCTACCAGGTAACATTGATAACGTAATTTCACATGATTACTGCCTATAAATCATAATTTTTACTTATTGTATTAAAGCAGGTTGAGTCCTTAAAAACAATACCGGGAAGATGTCATACAGGCATATACGTAGAGTTTTCTTACTCTGCAGGTATGCAAACTTATCCTTACGTTAGATTCTAGTCTTGTTTCTACCTTAAATGTAAGATCCCCAGCTTGCTGAGCAGTAAAATCTCCAACGGCAACGTATTCTTGACTTGTTGCCTGGTGGTGGGATTCATTTTCCTGCTTCTCTTCCTCTTCCTCTTCTGTCTCTTCCTCCTCCCCACCACTTTCTTCACTCTCTTCTTCTTCATCATCATCATCTTCTTCTTCAGCTTCTTCATCTTCATCAGCAGAATCGTCATCTTCCTCTCTTTCAGTAGGTGCCCCGATTCTGGGAAAAATAGTTCAATGATAAGGATCACTTGAAATAACGTGTAAGAACAGATCAAGTATGAGGACAACTTCTACATATAGAAGATCCTGCCCATATTTGGAACTGGGCAAATAAAGGAACTACAGAAAAAGCACAACTCATGGTTTCTACCATCTAGCGAACAATGTGACTTGAGAGACTGAGTGGTGAAGGAGTTACTGTATCTGAGGCAGGTATGGGACATGACAGAGCGCGCACTGGACTTGAGGCCCTGGGACGTATATTCAAGTCTTGGATTCACCCATTCAGCAAACGCTGCTTGAGCACTGTAACGCAGTGGGTAGAGCATGGACTCTGACTTTACATTCTGGCTCCGTCCTCTCCTCGCTGAGTGACCTTGCATAGGTTTCTTTTAAGCTTTCCATTTTTCACTGGTAAAGTGAAGGTAATAATAGAACCTGCCTCACGGGACTGTCATGAAGATTACATGAGTTACAAATTCACAGAGGGTTTAGAACAGTGCCTGCCCATCGCAAGTTTTTAATAGAATGATGATAATGATGTATGTCAGGTCCATGCAAACATAGTGGATACAAAACCTGGTCAACCAGGTAAACAATTCCCTGTCCTCAAGAAGCTTACAGTGAGACAATCTAGAAAATGAGTAATTACAATATAGTTCAATAGGTACACTGGAGGTATACATAGGGTACTATGGGAAACACAAAGAGGGACACTTAACCTACCCTGCATGGGTAGAGATCTGGAAAGGCTTAGAATTAGGTCTGGAGGGATGACTTGGAATTAATGATTTAAAAAGGAAGTAGAAAGGAGGGGGAGGGGGTGGAGAAAGGAGGCTCAAGTGGAGGGAACCTCAAGTAGCTCATGAATGGTAGGACAAGGCTTGAAGAAATGAGTAAGAAGGAGATGAGGCTGAAAAGAGGTGAACAGAACACAGCCCATGTGAGCTTTCTTTCTAACGCGGTCTCTAAAATGAAGTAAGAGAAGGCCATCTGTACTTTGGAAAGATGACTAGGCTACAATGTGGGGAACAGATTGGAAAAAGGGTTAGAGGCAAACATGGCTGGTAAAAGTGAACCAAGACAACAGTATGAACTAAAAAAAACAAAAAGCAAAAAAACAAAAAAAACCCCCCACAGCATTAGGATGAAGAGAAAGACGTTTGGAAAGATATTAAGGAGGTAAAATGGGAGGTGCCGGAAGAGAGAGGAACTAAAATAATACTAGTTTGGATGAGTCACTAAATCTCTCTGAGCTTTATTTGTTCATTCAACATTCAGCAAAGTCATCAAACGTTTACTGGGCATCTACTACGTGACAGACACTATGTGCTTGGCATACCACAACGAACAAAACAGATCTTTGCTCTCCTAAAGCTTACATTAAAGAAGATTATCTTAAAAATGGGGATAACAACATACTTAGGCTGATGCAAATGAACATTGCTAAATATAAAACCAGCCAATCACGAGAAAGTCTCCGGAATAGAGTACTGGGTTCACTTAGTTTAAAATTGTTGTAGGATACACTCACACCACAGTGACCTAAACATAATCAGTAACTCGACGAAATTTTTACACCATAAAAAAAATCCATAAAATGTGTCATATTGATTTTCAACATGCCCTTTTCCTTTTTTAGGAGATCTTTTGCACATATTTTGAGTCAATTATTCTAAAATGTTGCCAAGGACAATGGGAACTTGATGTGATTATTCATGGTTCTTCTTCCTTGTGTTAAGAGAGTGAATTTCAATTATTGATTTTTGAATGTTAAACTAACCTTGTGTTCTGGAATAAATTCCACTTAGTCATGCTGCATTGCCATTTTGAAATGACACTGGGATCTGTTTGCTAATATTTTATATCGGGTTTGTTCATGTGTTCATGAGGGCCTTGCTATTTTTCTTATAATATTCTTGTCAGGTTTTGATATCTAAAGCTCATAAAATGATTTGGGAAATGTTCTTCTATTCTCTATAAAGATTTTGTAATACTGGTATTATTTCTTTTTTAAATGGTTACAGCAATTCATCAGTGAAGCCACCTGAGAGTTTATTCCGTGGGAAGGTTTTTAATCATACATTCAACTTTTTTGGAGATATTTTAGCAGGAGTATTAAGATTTTCTCTTCACCTTCTGTCAAGTATCTTTTATTTTTCAAGGAAATTATTTTATCTAGATTTTCAAATGTATTGGCATAAAGGTGTTCATAATATCTTCACAGCATCCTTTTAATTTCTATAGGATCTGTAGTGATTAGTTTTCCTCCCTGTTTTCTTATTGTTGTTTTCCCTTCTCTTTTTCTTTTCTTGATCAGTCTTGCTAGGAATTTATCCATTTAATTAATTCTTCCAAAGAACCAACTTTTGGCTTTATTGATATTATTTACCATATGTCTTTTTTATTATTTACTGTTTTCTGCTCTTATTTCTATTATTTCCTCCTTTCTACTTACCTCGGGTTTAATATCTTGTTCTTTTTCTGTTTTCTTAAGTTGGAAACTTCAAGAACTGATACTCAACTTTTCTTCTTTTCTAAGGTATGCACTTCAAGCTATAAATTTTGTTAACTGCCATTTCTCTGCTTGATTCCTCCTTATCCACCCAAGCTATCCATCTTTTCCAACAAATTCTTTAACAAGTTGAAAACAGTTGTTTTATAGTTCTTGTTTGATAATTTTCACATCTGGGTCATCTGAGCTTCTACTGATTATTTTTTCTCTTTATTACATGACATTTTACACCTCTTTGAATCTAGATATTGAATCAGACTGAGAAGCTTCTCAGTCATTATTTCATCAGATATTTTACAATTGTAGAATGTTCATTTTCTGTATTTGAATGTTCTTAAAATACTCCACTTTTTTCCATTTCATCCATTTTTTTCTTCTTTTAAAGTATTAATCATTATTTAGAAGTCCTTGTCAGCTAATTGTATTATCTAGTTCAGATCTAAGTCTGCTTTTATTGACTGTCTTATTATTTCATTGCTGATTACTTATTTACCCCTGCTCTTTTCCGCTTCCAGTAGTTCTTTTATGAGTGGATATTATGGATGAGACATTTAGAGACTTTGGATTATGTCATTTTCCTTTATAGAGTGCTGAATTTTATTCTGTTACTCAGTTAAAGTATGATGTTCCTGCTAAGGTCTGGTTTTAGGCTTGGACAAGATCTACTTCAGTCTTGTCTTTATTTCAAGATCACAGTTCTTAGTATTAGGGTATTTTCATTACTCTTAATAACAGCAATGGCAATGACAGCATGACAAAGGCCTTCTGTGATCTCCACTAAATGCCTGAAGCATTCACCAAAGTTTCTTTATTCTAGCTGGGTACAAACTCCAATATTTCTCCAGGATTGTTTGACTTCCAGAATCTTTTAAAATCTCAGTCTCCTAGCAGGTACTTTCTGCCAGTGCTTCTGGAATCACGCTCTGTGTAGCCCAGGAGTCTATTCAGATTTCTGTAGTTGTCTCTGGCAACTCCCTTCTCTCTCCCACAAGTTGCAAAGGCCCTGGGAACTCCAAAATTTGATCTCTGCCTCCTGAGCTCTGTGACACAGCTGCTCCCTGTTTACGATCCACCTTCCTGTACCACAGCCCATAAATTTTCCCCAGGGAGAGGATCTGGGTGAATGGAGAACTTAGTTTCTGTGCTTTCCTATATTAAGTACATCAGCCCTGCTTGGCTGACGTTCAATGACTTCGACCAGCTGTTTTGTATACTTTGTCCAGATTTTATAGCTGTTTATGGTAGGAAGGTTAAGTCCAAAACCAGCTACATTGTCATTCTCAGTACTGGAAATTAGTGGAAATTCTAGAATCCTTGGATCTACATCCTTTAGCATTTTTCCCAGGATATAGTAAAAGTATGGGAATAGCACTTAAAGAGTCTAGTTAATTTTTTTCCTTTTTGCTTTCCACAAATTGGGTTGTTTATACCCTCAAGTGTTCTTTCCACTTTGCAAAGGCTGTTATTAACATCCACTACAGCAGAAAAACAATGCATACTTCTGCCTCCGATTTTAAAGAAAACTTATGAAAGAAGGAAGCAATAGACAATCCAAATAATTTCTTTTTATGTATCAACACTGACACTAGAGGCATCATCCTTATTTTCTAATACTTGTTTATTCAGCTATTCAGATCGATTTTGGTTTCCCCAACTGGTTTATAAATTACCTAAGGGCACAGATTATGACTTTTACTTCTTTACATCTTTTATAGGATCTAAGACTTTCCACTATACATAATAAATAAATGTCAACTGATTATACTTTTTATCACCATTTGTTTATATCTATACTCTTAATATGTCTTTATTCTGAGTCAAACATTAAAACTGTTGGTGACATAATATCTGAGAGAAAGAAAGGAAGGAAGGACATATACTCAGTTGTATTTTCTCTACTTATGGACACGGCGAGTTCCTGCAGTTGGTGGGTAAGCTTATCCAAAAGCCTGTGCTCCTCCTCTTTTTTCTGATTGTAGTTCCCGACAGGTGCAGGTTCATCAGCCTATGAGAGAATATAAGTTTATTTCACTGAAAAGTTTATTTCAGCTTCCTATTATATTTATTTTAGAAGGAAAAAAAATACTCCAGTAAGTTCTAGAAGACAAAGTGTCAACATGAGACTAGGTCTACCTTAGAGAAATAAGATTAAAAGAAATGTAGATTATTATATTGAAATGTAACCCAAATGAAGAAATAAATAAAATTATATTACTTGTTTTTTTGTTTTATTTTCTTGCTAGCTATTCCACACCCTCTATAGTCAGTAAGAGATAGGTTCCAGACAGAAGATAGGCTTTGGAGTCACAAAGATGAATGCCAATCCCAAGTTCTGCCACTTTTTGGCAGTGAGACATTGAGAAAGCTGTTTCACCTTTGGGAGACTCAGTTTCCTCACCTATGAACAGGATAATTAGATTTCAAGTTTAGGGTCAGCCTGCCTCATAAATTCAAGAGCTTTGTACCACTGAAATTCCAAAGAGACACTCACATGCAGGTAGGGAGATGAATTCTAGATGCCTTCCACTTTAAATGCTCTGTGACTCTCTGGCCCTGGACACTTAGCTGAAGCTCAGGCTTCTACTAAAAGGGAACATCCTGAAGGAACTTTCAAGAGTAAATTCTAGCTCCTCCTACTTCTGCAGAATCACTGATATTAGAGCTGCCATGTGATACAAGAAGCTTCTTTACCACTTACCCTCAGGGCCAGGTTATGTACTCTCCCCATAGGGCAAGGAAAATCAAAACAACTCTAATCTATAAAACATAAAACACACAATGCAAAAATAAAAATAGCTTCTTGGATTTTCTAGGTCCTCAATGCTGGGTAAGTTCACCAAAGCTGAACTTTTCTCAGCATTTAGAGGCCTGCCTTTTCTGCTCCAAAGCACACGCTCAGTAAGCTAGTGGGGCAAGTCTGCACTGACCACAGTTAGACTTCACCATCACTAAAGCAAACCCAGGAACTTACCCACTCTAATGAATTCCCACTTAAGGAAAACATCTGTATAAAAACAGGTTTTAATACTTACTTTGTTTAATTTTTGAAGAGCATTTTTATTTTCATCTATTGCCTGTTTTAACTGGATACATCTAAATTTTCAAAAGAAAGAAAAAAATATTAAATTTTCTATTGTCAAATTAGAAAGTTGTTTATAAAATCACACAAAAGTCTTTAAGCTGGCAAGACAATTAGCTATTGTATGAATGATGTTGAAAAGTTCACCTGTAACTGCTTTTCCACCCACCAGCTCGGGTGATCCTTACATGCTCTGAGGTACACAGGTATGACAGCCAAGACTCAGAAAGCTTATGTGACTCTGACTTTCAGTTTCCTATCTCTAAAATAAAGAAAGCACTGGACTTCAAAATGCGTCTCCAGCTCTAAAATTCCATAAGCCTAGGACCTAGCCAGGAGACCCCCCTAAGGACGACAATGACGAAGTGTATTGTGCATCACGCAGAATGCTAGGCACTTTGCAAGCGCCACCTCATTTGCACCTCATACCAACTCTCACTCCAGTGGAAGGAAGGTGAGGTTCAAAGGAGGGGTCACAGCTGGTCAATGGTGGAGTAACATGTGAAGACAGAGTTTAGGATTCTATAGCTGGCCTCTTCCCACCACAGCACATTCCCCTTTTGAGCTTGGCCTAGCTAGATGGGTACAGTGTTTTAATTATTCCATAGACAGCTCATATAATGTAGCATTTATTTATTTATTTATTTATTTATTTATTTGACAGCGAGAGAGGGAACACAAGCAGGGGGAGTGGGAGAGGAAGAAGCAGGCTCCCAGTGGAGGAGCCTGATGTGGGGCTCGATCCCAGAACACCGGGATCACACCCTGAGCCGGAGGCAGATGCTTAACGACTGAGCCACCCAGGCTCCCCTCATATAACGTAGCTTACGTCTTAGACCCAAGTAAGATGTATAAAAATGACTGAAATGGGGCTATATCTAATAATGACAATTATCAAAATTCAAATGCTTTCTCAAAAGATTACTTGTGAGAGTCAGTATTTTTTATGCTGTTTGAGTATTGTTTTTTCTTACAGAACTATTAGTTTCTTACAGAAACTAACGAAATGAAGTAAGTAGCAAAAAAGGGGACAAAAATCCTTTGTGAAAGAGGCAGAAAGGAAGGGAAAATATCAACTGAGGCTGACCCTGCGAGTTACTTATCCGAAAGCCCTTCTGCCACCTGCTTCTATGCTGACAGGGTTGGCCCCCCTCTGACACTGACACTGACAGTGCTCAGAATCCATTGCGGGTAGGGTGGGTGTGTGGCCCCGTGCTGGCCAGCAGAACATGAAAGAAATATGTTGGGCACAGCCTCCCATTTTATCCTCCCTGGTGCAGCACATAAAGAATCCTTCACCCTTTCTGTTTTTAGATACGGATACCTGAGGACTCTGTAAAGGTGAGGGGAGCCATCACGACTAGGCGAGGATGACAGAGCACAGTGATAGCAAGGGCTGGTCTTGAGGACATCACAAGCCACTTATCCACCCTGGAAGAACCTACTTCCAGAGTTTTCGTGGAATGAGACTGACTGTAGAGCCACTAGCACTAGTTTTAACAGGTGCCCTGTTACTCAGACCAAAAGAATCCTAACTGAAACTAGACTCAAAAATTTCACTTCAGGGGCGCCTGGGTGGCACAGCAGTTAAGGGTCTGCCTTCGGCTCAGGGCGTGATCCCAGAGTTCTGAGATCGAGCCCCACGTCAGGCTCTTCCTCTATGAGCCTGCTTCTTCCTCTCCCACTCCCCCTGCTTGTGTTCCCTCTCTGGCTAGCTGTCTCTCTTAAAAAAAAAAAAAAAAAAAAAAAAAAAAAAAAAAAAATTTCACTTCAGAACCAGAGTAGAAAACTATGAAACAAATTATTTATTATAATGATCTCCTTCATATCTATAAAATTATTGAACTCCTCAAACTGTCCAGATATTTTAAGATTTCTGGATCAGGATAAAAACTCAAGTACACATTCATCCTCACCACCTCCTGAAACCCCACAAAAAATGATTAAAACATTTTAAAAGGTAATAAACCCTGAACGTAGGACAATGAAAGAGGGACCACCTGTCAACAAGATATTTCAATAAATTTCTGCTGCATGGAAGAAAGATGGAAGCATTTCTTCTATAAAGAGAGGAAGAAGTCCCTAAGAGGAACAAGATCTGCCAGGCAGAGAACACCACGATTTGGGTCAGCAGATAGGAAGGACTGGGGAGGGAGGGGTAATTAAAGTGTGTTTAAGCAAATATATTATGAAGTTCTACAGATGAAGACAACCACAATGGCTGGAATTTGCTTTATATATTATGTTATGTTATATTATGTTATATTAATTAAATGATATACATAATATCTAAGCTATAAAGGTTATTAATCTTAACATAATCTATGGGCTTTATATTATTTAGGAAGAGAGTAAAGATAGTAATTAAGTTCAGATTTATTTAAGGCCCTTTGATAAGATGTCTGGCTCTTTAAAAAGTCTGTTCACAGAAAATATGAGCCAGCTAGCTTTCCCTTTCTCTTATCTCACCCCCTTCTGCTCTCCCTCCTTACCAGAGGATTCATCTCTAAAAAATAAAGTTAATAAATGACCTGGGGAGAATTACAGTTGCCAAATAAGTTTTCTATACACCAGGGTTAAAGCCCACCCTATTCTGGCACTGGGCATGCCTCAGCCTAACGACTATTTGCAGCCCCTGAAAATCCCTGCCCACGTACAAAGAACTTCACTCTCATTCAGGGGATAATACTGTAGGAAAGAGACCTATATATACAACAATAGAAGAATCCTGGACTGCTATCTGGAATAATCAAACTACTCCCACATTCTTAAATAAAAATGATAACCCAAGGACCACCAGATATAATAAAGAAAACCGCAACATGGAAGATAAAATTCACGAGTAACCAAAATTAAATAAATAAATAAATAATCAGAGTCCGGAGGAACCAAAAAAAGAGGATCTCCCAGGTGTAAATAAAAAGACAAAGAAACAAAAACTTTTAATGGGGAGTTAAGAGACCAAGAATAGTCCAGGAGGTTCAATACCCGACTCAAAGGTGTTTCAGGAAGAAAGAGACAAACAGAAGTGTTAAAAAAAAAAAATTTTTAGGAAAAGAAAATCTCCCAGAGCTCATGAAAGACAAGAGTTTTCAATCTGAAAAGACCCATTGAGTGTTTAGCAGATAAAAATGACACCTAAATCATGATGAAATTTCAAAACACCAAGGCTAAAGAGAAAAGCCCCAACAAGTCAATTTTAAGGAACGATCATCAAACTTATTCACTTATCACTGAGTATAAAGAAACCTGACAATATCTTCAAAGGTTTAAGTACAAGCTATTTTTACTGTATAATCAGCCAGTTATTATTCAAATGTATGGGCTGAGAGTTTTCTGACCAGATCCCAGGATCTGAGCTACTACTGTAGGCCAAGATCTACCATAACTCTGCCTCAGCCACTATGTTGACACTGAGCAGTTCTTATAGTTGCTCTCACAACAGCAAGTCCATAACCTTCAGGTTTAGCTTAGTTTTTCCTAGATCCCGGTTATACCATGCTGTAATCCTTCCATTTGATTCCAATGGACCAAGGCCTCTAACTACAATGAGACTGCAGTGAAATTCTCTTTTTTGCTTGACTGAATTCTGCATTTCTCAGCGTTCTTCAAACATTTTTATTGCCTGCCCACTTTAATGTCTTATAGCAAAGTCATGGTAGACATATTAGCAAACCACTGTGGGAACCTTAATTTTCTCAAGTATATTAATAAGTATCTTATGGTGTTATTGTGAAAATTAATCAAGAAAGAGGTTTTAGAGTGTGGACCACACTGCTTGGGACATACAGAGTAGCAAAAAAATGTTAGTTGCTGCTTTTTAACATTTGTAATTCTCTATTTAATCTTACCATTTCATCACTATTTAGACCGGGAGATAAAGATAATTGCAAGAAATATTTTTAAATACATTTTGGAAAGTTTCATTCACTGTTACCTCAGTATTATTTCCCATTAATACTTTGCCTTTTTAGAAATTGTACCATAGGGGCGCCTGGGTGGCGCAGTCGTTAAGTGTCTGCCTTTGGCTCAGGGCGTGATCCCAGCGTTTTGGGATCGAGTCCCACATCAGGCTCCTCCGCTAGGAGGCTGCTTCTTCCTCTCCCACTCCCCCTGCTTGTGTTCCCTCTCTCACTGGCTGTCTCTCTCTGTCAAATAAATAAATAAAATCTTAAAAAAAAAAAAAAGAAATTGTACCATAAAAAAAAAGGAAAGAAATAACCCCTCAAACGATTTCTATGCTATAAATACTGCCCACTGAAATGTAAGTATGGTTTCTGGAAAGTGTATATAATTAGTAAGTTTTACCTTTGGTAAATATCTCTCCTTTTACTGGCATCTAGAGCTCCTTTCAATCGACTCTCAGAAAGCAAGCTATCAACCTACAATAAATAGAGACTGTTAGAATATATTGTTAAATACCATGTAACCTAGGAAATAAAAGTTTAATTCCCTTTCCCAATATTTCACAATGAACACTTTTAAACACACAATGAAGTTTAAAGAATGTCACAGTGAACCCCCATATGCCCACTACCTAGATTCTACCATTAATATTTTACTATACCTTTTTGATCTATTCATCAATCCATTTTATTTTTTATGTATTTCAAAGTAAACTGCAATCCTCATAAATAATGCACCATGGGTATTATGTCCCATCATAAGTTATTTATCCACTCCCCTATTACTGATAATTTAAGTGATATCCAGTCTTTTCTAATGTAAGTAACACTGTGATGAACACTTTTATACATTAATCTCTGTTCCAATAAATTTTTTATTATTATGTATGGCAAATCCCAGGAAATGTAATTACCCAGGCTAGGAGCGTGAATATTTGCTACATCTTGTGAAACTGCTTTCCAGAAAGGCTGTCCCTTATACTCTGGAGCAGGGTATGTAAGTGCGTGTTTCATCACACCCTCCCCAGTACTGACAAAACATTTAAAAATGTTCGTGATATTCTATTTCCTTTGCAGTTACTTGATTATTTTTTAAGTTAACTTTTCTCATGTTTATGAGTTCCTTGCACTTTTTCTTTAGTTCATGTCCTTTGCTAATCTGTCGTATCCTAATATTTTTCTTACGTATTAGGACTATTCTTTGACACCTATTTCGTTTGAATTCATGTGAAGCAAAAGCTGCCTCTAGTGGAAAACGGCTCAAAAGTAAGGGGGCAATGGAGAGTGGAGGAAAGCGATGGACGCAGAGTTGGTTGGAAAAGGTTACTGTTAAGATTAGATTTGGAGGTGAAGTGGGTTAAGGGAGTTGTCAGGTTGGAGACTGAGACGTTAGGAGGAGGGGGAGGGCGCTTAGTCGATGGGTCATGATTTTCGGGAGGTTCAGCTTCCCGGGGGTTGAGTTTAGAAGCAGGAGGGGTTAGAATCGGGGTTAGTGCCGGATGTTGGGGTGAGGGAGGGAGCGCTATCACTCTGGAGGGTAAGTGGGTTGGGGTAGGTTGCCAGAATTAGGGTGCACCCCAGATTTCGCCCGCCGCCACAGCCCAGGCCACCTCGTGGTGCCCAGGCCCCCCGGCTGGACAGCCAGACGATACCTGTAGCTTCAATTCTTGACTGCGGCGCTGCAGGGCCTGCAGAGGATTGCGCTGCCGCTTAGCCAGCATCTTCCTCCCCTCCGCGCTGAGCGCGCACCGGTCGCCAGGGAAACCACGGCGGCGGCGGGGGAAGGTGACGCAATCGCTGCGCGTCCGAAGAAGAACGTGGAGGCAGCGGTCTGTTGTGGTAGCCTCCCGCCACCCCGCAGGTCCTGGGCTCTCAGATTAGGCCCGCTGCCCAGGTAGTCCTCTTTTACTGGCCAGTTCCGCAGGGTTGGCGTGGAGGTGGGAGAGAGTGCCCAAAGGCGTGGGAAACTATATGTCCCACAGTACCTCGGTATTACCACGCCATTACTCTCGGGGTTCTCGGGGTTCTCGGTGTTACGGCATTTGTTTTCTGTTGTCAGTTTTGCTCAACTAATCTTAAGGTACAATTTAAGCATCTTAAACTCTTAAATTAACTGCATGGGATACATGATTTTGTCGCATATTCTCCCTTCAAAGGACAGTTTTTAATTCTTTGCCATTTGGGGTATTGCTGGTTCCGTCTCATTTTGGTTTTGTACGTTGCCCATCCTGAGTTCTGTGAGGACGGTGATTTTGTCTGTTCAACAAGTATGTGAGCAAATAATTATGATCTCCATTTTACATATCCTCTCAGGGAGAGTGTAATAACATTTTCCCAGGTGGTACCGAATCCTTTTAAGTCCCAATTCCCAAACTTTGCACTACACCGAATAAGAATAATGATGCTAGAGCTCACTTTTCAAATGATGAACTACACTAAATGAATGCTTTTCAGTACAAGGAGGTTGATTCCACAGGCCCAACTACTATGCTACTTATTTGTGTACTTTTTTCTTCAAATATATAGAGAGAAAAGTGACAAGTGTCCACCTCATTGAATTTTCATATTGAGCACACCCTCATGTCACATCACCCAGATTGGGATACAGAATGTTACCAGCATCCTAAGTAGTCTTCCCCTCCTAATCCCTACCCACCCTCCTTTGCCAAAAGTAAACACTGTCCTAACTTCTAACAACAAAAAATTGATTGCCTCTTTTAAAACTGTATAGCGGAATTATGCAGTGTGTCCTGGCATCTTGTTGGGCTTTTTTCAGTCAATATGTTTGTGAGATGCATCCATATCATCATATGTAGTTGTAATTTGTTCAGTTCTCATTGCTGTCTGGTATTCATGTGTGTGATACACTTATTCATTCCACTGTTGCTGGACATGTGGGTAGTTTGCAGTTTAGGGCTGTTACAAGCATGCTATTACTTACATATATACATAGTACAAACATATGTACACGATGCTGGGCCACAAGGCATGTTTTATGTTCAGCTTCAGTAGTATTGCCTATTTTCCCAAAGTTGTACCAATTTACTCTATCTATATGGGTTTTTGTTTTTCATATCCTTGACCAACTTGGTATTATCTGCTTTTTTGTAGCTCAGGTCTTTATTTTGAATTAACTTCTCCATTATGACTCATGATACTTTAAAATTCACTTAAATAGCCAGACATAGTATTTTCATTAAAAGTTTTGTAAAAGGGGCCTGGGTGGCCCAATTGGTTAAGCATCTGACTTCAGCTCAGGTCATGATCTCAGGGTCTGGGATATGCCCCATGTTGGGCTCCATGCTTAGCGGGGAATCTGCTTCTCCCTCTCCCTTTGCCCCTCCCCCTGCTCATGTGCATGCACTGTCTCTCTAATAAATAAAATTTTTTAAAAAGGGTTTGTAACAGGGCTCACTTGGGCAGCACATATACTAACATGGACCAATACAGAGAAAATTAGCGTGGCCCCTGCCCAAGGGTGACATGCAAATTTGTGAAGCATTCTATATTTAAAAAAATGTTTGTAACAAATGAGAAAGGATTGCTATAAAATATTTTTAAATGGATTAATAAATCAGTACTTTTAAGTGCTATTATAAGAAGTATGCAAAATTCATTTATGAAATCCTTATTTATTTTAAATATGTAAATATGTAAATAAGTAAATTAGAAAAAATATTCTATATCTGATTTATAAGGATTTCCATATTTTAAATGGAAGTTACAGGGTCATGAATATAATTCTATGTTGGTAAAAATAAGCAAAACCCCTATATGTGTGTGTATATATAAGCAATGGGGAAGGACACAAAAAAGCTTCTTGTTGTTCACCTCAAGTGGAAAGATGACTTTAATTTTATACATTTTCTACCATACTCAGGATTATAACCATTTATTCCTTTGAGTCTTGGATCAGCATCATAAACATCACCCAGGAGCTTGTTAGGAATGCATTTTCTCAGGCCCCACCATAGACCTACATCATCAGAACCTATATTTTAATAATACCCCTGTGTTTCATGTGCACTTTTAAGGCTGAAAAATACTATTTAAGTATTCAGTGTGCCATAGGGATGAGATTACTTAGTTGCCTTTTCCATTAATTTATATTTCTTTGGATTTGTAATGCTCAGCATAGTGACCTTAACAGTACTCATTGCTTCTTTCTTGTTATCCCTTGATGCCATGACTAAGTGATGTAGGAAACAAAGGCAAAGAAAAATTAAATTTCCTTACTACGTACAGGCCATTGACAAGTCTTTGAAACAGGCAGCGTGACTCCCTAGGAACTCAGTTTCCTTAATGTTAATAGTTTGCTAAGGGCAAAGGACAATCTTAGCCTGATCCCCAGGATCCTGTGAGTCTACTTTAACATATAAAAATTACTTTGGAAACTTCATCTCTATGACCCACTGATACACATCTGAAGGGTCTCATGATTGAGTTTTTACTAAACAGTAATAAATGACCTTTTCCTAGCAATAGGAAACCTTGTTTCCAAAATTCCTTAGAGACTTACCCTACCCCTAACCCCCTCCCAACTTGGAAGTATATAATTGCCACTCCTCATGACCCCAGTGCAGCTCTTTCTGCCCATGGGTCCTGTCCCCATGCTTTAATAAAAACCACCTTTTTGCACTGAAGACACCCTAAGAATTCTCTTTGCCATCAGCTCCAAACCCTAACGTCTTTCCTACATCAAAAGTAACCTAAAGCAAGAAAGTTTTGCAGTGAGATAGCTGAAACCAAGCAAAACATGGTGACTTTTTCTCCTGAGATTAAGCTATTTTGTAAAACTCATTATGATTTTCTTCCATCAGTGTGTTAAAATGAATATCAACTTTGTATTGCTCCCTTACAGGGGACACAAAAAGAATTTAATAGCTTTTGAGAGACTCATTATGTAGAACTAGTGGAACCAAGTAGTTACGAGCCTACTAAAAAGGGATTACAGCAGAGAATAGAGAAAGTTGGCTAGTTCAGGATCTTAAAATAATCCACCTCAAAATATAAGTGTCAAATATATGAGCACCTTGGTGGAAAGCAGCGGTTGGACCTGTGGTACAAAATGTTTAAGGCACTGGCCTCAAAGAGCTTATGAGCTAGGGTGGACTAGAATCATGAAGCTGTACCACCTACACTGTACACATTGCATTTGAGTTCTTGAGGATTATCCAATGAAAACACCCACTAGGCAGTCTAAGTTTGAAGCTGGAAATAAAAGGATCGGGTGCGACAGAAATGTCTTAGAGGGGCTTCTGCTTGGATAGGATAGTTAAGCCTAGGGGCTGGTTGGGTAATCAAAAGGAAAGGACAGAGCAGAGGACCAAGGATTAAAGTTGAAAGAACTTGGAAAAGGAAGCAGTAGTAAAAGTTTGGAAACTTGGGAAGGTTTTAAATTATTAGGGAAGCCTGGGAAGAATTTTAAAGGAGAAACTGGCATTATCAAATACTCTGGAGGTGAAAATTAAGTATTCAGAAATGGCCATTAGATAACAATAGCTCTAGGGGTGCAGAGGGCGGACTGCAGCAGGTTAATGGGTAAAATATTTAGGAAGAAAGTGATAGTGGACCACTTTTTCTAATTAGCAAATGATGGGGTCAACTAAAGATTTTTTTAAAAAGTCAAGATCTGGGGGCGCCTGGGTGGCACAGCGGTTAAGCGTCTGCCTTCGGCTCAGGGCGTGATCCCGGCGTTATGGGATCGAGCCCCGCATCAGGCTCCTCTGCTGTGAGCCTGCTTCTTCCTCTCCCACTCCCCCTGCTTGTGTTTCCTCTCTCGCTGGCTGTCTCTATCTCTGTCAAATAAATAAATAAAATCTTTAAAAAAAAAAAAAAAAAAAAGTCAAGATCTGTGCATGTTTGTAAATAGAGGGAAAGCAGGGAGAGACTGCAGATGCTAGATAGAAATGGTGTAGTAGAGAACAAGGAAGGTCCTTGGGAGGGGGAGGCGAAGGTGGGGGTGAGATGCAGAATTCATCTTCTCTTCTGAGAAAGAAAAGCTAATGAGATAAAGCCTCAAAACCAGTGGTTTTTCAACCTCTGCTGGGCACCACAGTCACCTGCAGAGCTTTAAAAATCCCAATCCTCAGGCACCCTCCAAACTACATGAACCGAAATCTGTGGGGAGTGGCATGCACAGATCAGTATTTTTAAAGCTCTCTTGATGATTATATTGTGCAGCCCTGTTGAAAATCGCTGCCCTCAACAGAGCTATTGAGGAAGAACAATGAGGGAATTCCCACCTAATGGCCTTTATCTTCTCATATGGTTCAGAAGCAAACTGTAGTCCAGATGGGATGAGCTCTAAGAACCAACATTTTAGTCCTTGCATTCACAAAATGAAAACAAGAGTTGGGAGTAATAAAGCATAATGGCCCCAGTAAAATGGAAAATTAAAAGCTTTGTGTGGAAATAACTTTTCTGAATTTTCTTATGTTAATATGGAGCTGCTATTAAATGTGCTGAGACACAAAATTAATCTTTATAAGAATGAAAAAGGACAGTGTTATAGAAAACACCTCTTGCAAATCAAAAGTAACCAAGGACTTAGTCACTTACTCTTGATTTTTAGATAATAGTTGGAATTTATCACTAAGCTTTAGTCAAGAAGGTTTTTCCTTTAATATATATTCTATAATGACATATAAATGAAATTTTTGCCAGTAATAACTGGAGTATGTTGTCACTCCGTACTTGGGGCATATACGTCACCCTTAACTCAGTTATTTTTACACAGTCCTTGCCTTCCTGAACAGGTCCAACAGTTAACAGCTGGCCAAAAGGATTCATACAGTCACTAGGCCAACTCTGGTTTGCAGTTGTACCAAGGAACTGGCATAGATTAAGAAAGAAGACACCTGCTCAAAAACAATAATAGATCTGTTCTGAGAATCCAGATCTTTTGATGAAGTAAACTGCCTGGCAGGAAAGATACTCCTTTCCTTTTGATAGAAGATTCAAAGATGTTTAAAATTTTTATTTTGAAAATAAAATTGACTCATAAAGTGCAAGGAGAAATTAGATCTGTCCAGTGCTCTATATCCATCGTCGACAAACTGCTGGAAATAGAAAAGAGAAAAACAATCAGAAATATATAAAAGTTAACTTCAAATTATTCTATTGTGGAGTAAACTATGAACTGTAAGATTCAGTATTACAGATAATTAAATTTTCACAGCTCTGATGGTAAAGCTACCACTAGATGGAAGGCTCCTAACTTCCAGGCCACTGGTCTTTCCACTTTACCAGGCTGCCAACAACCAAAGAATTCAGATTGGAGATTACAAAACATGAATGCAAAGATGTACTATGGTCTACCAGGGATATTATCGAAAAGAATGATAAAGGGGTAGGAGGTGGCAGGCCTCCACGGTCCGTTTTCTTTCTTCCTTTCCTTTCCAGTATTTTCCTTTTTGAAGTTTAATGTCAAGGTGCAACAATGTTGCACGTGGTAAGACATTCCCACTAAAGGCACGCAGTGAGCTGAACTAGGACACCACAGTGCAAGTTATTGGGGAAAACAAACCCTCACCTCCTGTGAGGCATCCACAGGCACTCCTACCCCAAGGTATTCGCTCGCTCCCAACGTCTCCCGTTACTCTCCGCCCCCTAAGTACTACTCACCGGCTCTCCAAAAAGAGCAACGCGCACCAGGAGAGTATGAGGCTACGGTGGCTCATACCGGAGCCCTGCCGGAGCCCCCGAGTGGGCGAGGCGAGGTGGGCGCGCGGGGGCCGGCGGGGGCAGACAGCGCGGGGTCTCAGGCCAGGTCCAGCTTCTTCTGAGTCGTCGCCAGCTTGTCCTGCAGCCTCCGCTTCCTCCAGTCCAGGTAGCGCCTCCGTAGCCGGTTCGCCTGCCAGCCCACGAGCACTCCGGAAGCGAAGGCCACCAGCACAGACAGCTGCAGCGTCCGCTCGGACACGTCCGCCATGGCAGCCGGCGGCGTGCAGCCCGACCTACGGCGCGGCGGCAGGGTCAAATGGCGTCCCACGTTCCCCGGCGGAGCGCGCGGCGGTGCGTGCGCAGCGCGTCCTGCGGCGCGTCCACTCAACGCTCAGCTTGTCCCTCTCGCTTTCTGCCGAAGTCTGGCTGGCCTGTGAGTGTCCCCGGCTTCCCCTCCTCCGAGCGGCTACAGTGATTATTGTTTATCATTAGACAGCTGTTGTTTTGCCTTATTAGCTAACTTCAGTGGTGTGCCTTTCCAACCTCATTGTCCGCTGAATACCTCTTTGTATTTTCTCTCAGCAGTAGACTGCAAGCCGCATTTGTAACTTGATTTACTGGTAACCCATTAAAAAAAAAAAAAGAAAAAAGAAACAGATGAAAATTATTTTAATAATGTATTTTGTTTAGCCCAATATATACAAAATGTTATTTCAACAAGCAATCAATATAAAAATGATTAATGGGATATTTTATTCCCTTTTTTATACTAAATCTTCGAAATCTAGTGATTTTATAATTAACGGCATATCTCAATGGGAACACTAAATTTTCAGTGGAAATACTTGATCAGTAAGTATCAAGGTTTCATAAAAGTTCGTTGAGAAGTTAGATTCATATATCCAGATTGTTGCAAAGACACATAAAAATTTTTCCAATAACTGAGTTGAGTATCAGTTTTTAAATTTAATTTAAATTCATTAAAATTTTAGAAGAAGTTCAAAATTCTTTTCTTCCATCACACTGGTCACATTATGGGGCTAGTGGCTACAATAGTGGGCAGCGAAGTCTAGAGGGATGTACTGTGCCAGACCTAACACTGGATCAGAATTGTTGGAATGGTAAAAAAATTCTGATGATAAAAGTCATTGTGGTGGACAGACCCTAAGGCGGCCCCCGATGATTTCCACTTCCCAATGTTCACGCTTTTGTGTAATTTCTTCTTGAGTGTAGGCTTGACCTGTGACTTGCTTCTAACTAATAGAATAAAGCAAAGGTGCTGGGATGTTACTCCTGGGATTCCTTTATGCTGTATAACATTTCTTTTTACAGGCTGATGAGTCTCCTTGTGGGCTTGAAGTGAGTGAACATGTTGAAGAAGAAAGGACTGCAGGTGGCCTCTAGAAGCAGCAAGATGCCTCCAGCCAACAGCAAAAAACTGGAGCCTTCAGTTCTATGGTCCAAGAAAATTAACTGCCCACAACCTGAATAAGCTTGGAAACAGAATCTACCCCAGTTCACCCTCCAAGTAAGAACATACACAGCCTGGCTGATATCTTGATTGTAGCCTTGTGAGAACCTAACAGAAGACCATGTGCCTGGACTCCTAACCCATGAGTGGCTGATATTATAAATGTGCATTGCTTTAAGTCACTGTTTGTGGTAATTTGTTACACAGCAGTAGAAAACTAATACAGTCAGGAAAGAGAGACCAGCATGTAGTCTGAACTCTTAGATTGGGGCCTGACTGACATATTAGCAGATGGATTTTCATACTTGAAGTAGAATGCATCTTGGCAGAGAGATGATAAAGACGGTATTGGGTCCAATATGAATTCACATCCGCCTTGGTTCATGATCATTTATTTGGCAAATATTTATTGAATGCTGCAGGAGGCATTGGGAATGTAGAAGTGAATACAGCACATCTGCCCTCAGACAGCTTGGTGCAGAGTGAAAGATGGAAAAATAATTATGACACATTCTGATGAATTGGAATATTTAGTTAAGTATGAAGCTTAGACTTAAGAAGAAGAAAACCCTCTGGGGCGCCTGGGTAGCGCAGTCGTTAAAGCGTCTGCCTTCGGCTCAGGGCGTGATCCCGGCGTTCCGGGATCGAGTCCCACATCGGGCTCCTCTGCTGGGAGCCTGCTTCTTCCTCTCTCACTCCCCTGCTGTGTTCCCTCTCTCACTGGCTGTCTCTCTGTCACATAAATAAATAAAATCTTAAAAAAAAAAAAAAGAAGAAAACCCTCAGAAACATTCTCTCCTATAATCCATCTAATCTATCAACCAAATCTGTTGGTTGTATTTTCAAAATATGGCCAGAATTAAACCACTTCTCACTACTCCTCACTTGATGGCTACCACTGGTTCCAAGCTGCCATCATCTCCTACCTAAGTCACTGCAATAGCCCCCTTCAAGTTTCTGTGCTTCTGTGTCTGTCCACCACATTCTGTTCTCCATGCAGCAGCCAGAGTGAACCTTGGAGGTCAGGAGTTGGATCCTCTCACTCTTCTGCTCAAATCAAGGCCCCAGCAGTGGTCCACAGAGCTCTGCATGCTCAGTTTCTCTCTAATCCTTACTTCTCTCACCGATGTGCTCATTGTTTCTTGTGCTCATCAGGCCTGCTGCTACCTAAGAACATTTGCATGTGCTGGAGCGCCTGGTGGTGGCTCAGTAGTTTGAG
The DNA here is from genome assembly GCF_023065955.2 of Ursus arctos. Taxonomy (NCBI): domain Eukaryota; kingdom Metazoa; phylum Chordata; class Mammalia; order Carnivora; family Ursidae; genus Ursus; species Ursus arctos. The sequence goes on along the minus strand of NW_026623100.1, from coordinate 51,302,152 downwards.
TGTCCGGCTCTTGATTTCAGCTCAAGTCATGATCTCAGGGTCCTGGGATCGAGCCCTGCATTGGGCTCCCCGCTCAGTGTAGATTCTGCTTGAGGATTCTCTCTCTCTCTCCCTCTGCTCCTCCCCCCAATTACACACACACACACACACACACACACACACACACACACAGTCTCTCTCTTTCAAATAAATAAATATCTTTAAAATAAAAGAGAACATTTGCATGTGCCGTCCCCCTGCCTGGCATACGCTTCTACCAGGTGCCTGTATAACTCACTTCCTCACCCCTTTTAGGTTCTTGTCAACTGCCACCTTCTCAACAAGACCTACATGACTGTTTAAAAATCACAAACGAACCAACCCCCACTCTCTGGCACTCCTGATCTCCTTTTCCCTGCTCTAGTCTCCTCCTCCGTAGTATTTATAGCCTTTCCCCTACTGTAGGATTTACAGTATTTATTTGTATTTATTACACTTACTGTTTATTGCATGTCCCCTGCTACAATGTAAGCTACTCAAGGGTGGGGATTTTTGTTTCAATTGTATACTGGTGGATCCCAAGTGCCTGCAATAGGGACTCGTACCTAACACACAGTCAGTAAATATTTGGGGTTGATGACAGCAAGGAGTAGTCAGGGGAGTCTTATATGTGTGTGTCTGAACTGGCTCTTGAAAGGTAAGTAGGATCACCAGAAGAAATGAAATTTCCCTGGATCTCAGTTTTTTCATTTGTAAAATGAAGAGTCTGGTATGATTCAGTAGCTCTAAGACATTTTTTATTTTATTTATATTTTTTAAGTAGTCTCCATGCCCAGCACAGAGCCCAATGTGGGGCTCAAACTCGCAACCTCGAGATCAAGGCCTGAACAGAGATCAAGGGTCGGATGCCTGACTGACTCAGCCACCCAGGTGCCCCAAAGACCATTTTTAAATCCAGTGTTGGCAGCTTGAAGTCGTGTGCTTGGGCCACTGGTATTATTGCAAATTTGAAACTCACTTGGAATTCTTACCTCATCCCTAAGTGGCCTTTGGGCTAAAAATAAACCAGATCATGTGCACATGTATACTACATCAAGCCTTGAATATGGGAAAACCTTAGGTGACTAGAGCTGGCAGACACCATAGGAATGCCCTTATTTTAGCAGGAGGAAACCCTGGCCAGCGGGGAGAGCAGAGCTGCTGGGAAGGAGGCAGGGGTGTAAGATTTTAAATCCCTTTTAAAGAGTCAGTGTGTCCCTGCCTTGAGACTGTATTTTTCCCCAGGGTGCATTCTTTCAATGGAACATTTTAGTAGATTTGATAATGGTCAACTAGCTTTGAGGTGATGATTAAATTTGGATTAACAGGCTGAATAGTTAAGTGTAATGAGTTAGTTGATTACATGAGTGTCTTCTGAATGATACATTAACTGCCATTGTTGAGTTTGCTGTTTGAAGTACTTGCCCAGGGAAAAGGTTTGCCATTTATAGTATTAGACCTTTATTGCTTATAAATTCATTTAAAGTGTATAAATGGAATTGATTTCCTCTGCAACTCCAGGACCCTATGCAACAAAGCAGTCATTTTATACCCTAAAGCCTCCAGAAAGGATGAAACTTTGCCATGATTAACATGTTAACATGGATAACATTAACATTCATCCCCTTAGGTCCTTGAGTTCTGGCCCAGAAGAGCTCTGGCTGGGTCTGTTCCCTGGAGCCACAGCACACAGCCCTGTGTGTCAGAAGTTTTAACTGCCGGGGGCGCCTGGGTGGCACAGCGGTTGAGCATCTGCCTTCGGCTCAGGGCGTGATCCCGGCGATCTGGGATCGAGCCCCACATCAGGCTCTTCTGCTATGAGCCTGCTTCTTCCTCTCCCACTCCCCCTGCTTGTGTTCCCTCTCTCACTGGCTGTCTCTATCTCTGTCGAATAAATAAATAAAATCTTTAAAAAAAAAAAAAAAAAAAAAAGAAGTTTTAACTGCCAGACCCTTTGTTTCCCATTCTCTTCCCCTTGAGTTTTTGGAAGTGGGAAGAAACATTCTTGTGTGAGTGGGTGTCGTGCTGAACTCACTGACCTGCCTCCACCAGTACACACGCCAAGAGGCTGGGACTTAGGCGAGGTGGGCAAGCGAAGTGAATGCGCCTGGTTGTGTGATTTCCAAGTGAGAATCATTTCCTCCCTGGTGCATAGGCAAGAATGAAAGCAATACCCAGGGGAAACGTGAGCCTTGATCCTTCTCTGTGCCAGGAGCTGTCGTGCATTTCTGCAAGTCGACCTCTCTGGTCTGTAATCCTGGAGACATGCACAGTTGAATGGCCTCCCATGATCCTTTCCGAAAGAAGAGGAAAATCCTTCTGAATAAGACACCAGCCTGTCTCCTCGTAACTCTGAGGTAAGTGGACATCTCTAATTCACTCGTTACTCCGGTAGGTATTTCCTGAGTGCATACCATGTGCCGGATATTTAGTGCTACATATTCCTTGCAGAGCCAGTCTCAAGGATCTCCTGTCTAGGGGAGAGAATGACGACAATCAAATCCTTGCACAAATAAATATAGCATTACAAACACTGATGAGTGCTTAGATGAAAAAGTACTGTGTACCATGCTGGAGGGAACATAGCAGAGCCTCGCTGTGGTTGGGAGGACGGGAGTTGTCAAGAAAGGCCTCAACAGACTTTGCCGACAGGACCTGACGTGAGACAACACAGAAGCAGGAAAGGGAGGGAGAGGCCTTCTCTTGGCCGAGGGGATGTATCTGTGACTGTTGTGAGGCTTCAAGAAGCTGACTCAGCGAGAACTGGAGTGGCAGGAGTGGAAGAGAGGCAGGAAAAGTCGATAGGCCTTGCAGGCCATGTCAAGGGCTCTGGATTTTATTTGGAGTGAAGTAGGCAGCCATTTCTGTGAGCAGGGGACTTGCATGGTTCTCTTAACATATTAATAAAATTAATCTGATTTCTGTTGGAGAATGGATCAGAAGGTGCCATGGATGGAAGTAGGGAAACTACTGCACTCATTTAGACAAGAGACAGTGGCGGTATAGTCTGGTAATGGATGTTTGGCAGATTTGAGGTTGGCCGTTTTTTCTTGCAGCGATATAAAGGTGTTCCATTATCAGTACTATAATAGAATTTAATGGGGACCACTGGTAGCCACACTTGTGGGGAGCACAGCATAACAAATACAGTAGTGGAATCACTATGTTGTACACCTGAAACTGATGTATCATTGTGTGTCAACTTCAATTTAAAAAAAAAGAAGAAGAAAAAAAAAGCTGTTCCAGTTGTCTTCTGGCTTAATTTTATTTAATTTTATTTAAAATTTTTAATTTTTTAAATTTAAATTCAGTTAATTTACACATAATGTATTATTTTAGAGGTGGAGGTCAGTGATTCATCAGTCTTGTAATACCCAATGCACATTACATCACATGCCCTTAAAGTCCAGCACCCAGTGACCCCATCCTCCCACCCCCCTGCCCTCCAGCAACCCTCAATTTGTTTCCTATGATTAAGAGTCTCTCATGGTTTGTCTCCCTCTCTGATTTCGCTTGCTTAATTTTAGAAAAGAAATTTTCATCTGTATGTAAGAAATCTTGTCTTCCTCTGGCTGATTTTAAGACTTTCTGAGGAGATTTTAACAATTTGGTTATGATATGTTTTGTATAGTTTTTCCAAATTCATTCTGTTTGGAATGTGTCAAGTTTCTTGAATCTGTGGGCTTAATAGTTTTCACCAAATTTAGAAGACTTTTGACTTTTTTCTTCAAATCTTTTTATGCCTCCTTTTTTGGGGGAGGAGTCCAGTTACATGTATATGACAGTTTGATATTATTCCATAGTTCATGGAGGTGTTTTTCCCTCCTTGTGCAGCAACCTCATTTCTGGTACTTTGCCCTTCAAATTCCAGCCACATCTTCTTTCCAGAACTCCAGTCTCCATTGCCTCAACTCAGCAAGACTCTGAGCCAAGCTGTGTTTGGTTTTGCCCTCCCTGCACTATGCCCTTAGAAACCCTCAAAACTCTTTCCAGGAGGTAATAGGGCAAGAATAGGGCTGATCTCATGTGTTTCCTTTCTTTCAGGAGTCTCAGTTCTGTTCTCTCTGTTGTACCCCCTCTGAAATTGATTGATGTCTTTTATCCACTTTTTAATAATTGTTTACAGTGGGAGGGCAGTTCCTATAGCTGTTAATCTTTCATGGGTAGAGTGGACGCGCTTATATGTTTCGTGTATTTTGGTATGTTTATTTGGTTAATGTTTGGCTTCTTATAGTGGACTGTTGGTGGGAACCATTTTTATTTCTGTTTATCATTGTTTCTTCATAATATGTGCTCAATCAATACTTGTTGAAAGAAATTATTATTTTTAGATAAAAATTAAACATTTATTTGTAATGAAAAATTGCAAGTCATAACTTTAAGAAATTGACAAATACCATCAACAACACAAAATCCAGGCAAATAATAAAATGTTACTATTGTACTTGAGAAAGAGGGCACTCATTACTATCTAAAACAAAGATATTTTGGATTTATTTCTTTGTAAGCCAGTCAGAACTATACTTGTAAAGCACAGTCTCTATCAGCAGTGCAGAGTGTTGGCCTTATACAGGGTCTTGGGACACACAGAGTTCAGGGAGCGGTGGGTTTTCAAAAGTGGTAATGTTTAGGGATTTTTTAAAAACTTTTAACTGTGAAAGCAAGTGATTCATTGATGACTGGCTCACTTGCAGAAGTTTGCCCATTGAAAGGAAGCTCATGCTGATTGTGTGGTTTTCAGAAGTGTAATTACTGATATGATGTTGTCATGGATCGATCAGGATGCATTTAAAACCGGTTATAGTAGTTATTCATTGTTTTGGTCAGATAATAATTTTTTGGAGGAAGATAGAAAAATTTTTCCTCCGTCTTTCTTTTTAATCTTCAATCCATTAGAATTGCAGGAAATACTCTAGGAATTGGGCAGAGTTCTACCACTGTTATTGATCGTTCTTGAAGATGAGGTTTCCTTTCCACAAGTCTTGATTATCAGTTGAGTATCAGTCAACATGTTTTCATCTTGTTTTGTCTTTGATTGATGTGCATTTGTGACTCTGGGCAGCAGACGTTAAAGAGCTTTAGGACAAACACAAATAATTAAGAATATTATAAGATGGGGCTGGAAGGCACATAGAAATCGTGACTCAGTATTTCCCAGGCTTGAAGACAAATCCCACCAACTTCCTGAGTCTACTCTGAGTAGCCAAGTTTTTCCCTTAAGTTTTCCCTTTTCCCTTAAGTTTGGTTATGGGTTGTTCCATCTCACCTGTGGAACAAAATGTAGGTAAATATGGAGTGTGAGCAATAGTGCAAGCTCCAAGGTTATTCTACTCTCCGTAACTACTGATGAGCTCTAAGGGCTGGACTCATTTATTAGGTCAAAGTGAGGTTCCAGTTGTCGAGGATCACCTCAAGTTGGGCAAATTTTATAGGCAGGATCATAATCATCAGGAGGCTATTTACAAAATGTTATTTATGCCTCCAGAAAAAATAATTAATTGCTACTTTCAGAGTGTTACAACAAAGAACAGTATATGAGAAGGCAAAAGGAACAGTATGTCATAATTAGTTAATTAAATAGCAGAAAAATGCTAGGTGATCTCAGTTAGAAGTAAGAGCTATTCTGCATGTGCTAACCATCAGATTTAAGAGTTGCAGCACAAGATCTGAAGATGTGTCTACTAGTTCAGGTAAGGCTTCACTTGCTCTAAGACAAATAGGATATGCCTTAACTACTGGAGCGAAAGACGGGTTAATCCTAGGCCATGGATTTTCGATGTGTGCTGTGTGCTAATAGCTTTAGGTCGTGATCTAACCTTTCCTTTTGTGTACACACAAAAAGGAAGTTTTATGATAATCTGGGAAATGCAGTTTAGGTAATTGTAGATGGAAGTTGTGAGACCATAGAAAGCCTTTTCCATTGCTGCTTATTCCGTTCCATGAAAGAGGTTCTAAAAAGTGTGACTTAGTCAAATGGTATGAAGTTCTTGCTATTTCAGAAAAGTTTGGTACCCACTGTGCATAATACCCAGTTAATCTCAGAAGTCCTTCTGTCTTCTAGTGGTGGGTTTTGGGAAATTTTGGCTCATTTGTAATCTCTCCTTAGATACTGTCTTTCCTTCAGCTGACGTGTCTTGGCCAGGTCAGTGAGCAGATACTCATAGCGAGTCTTAGAATCATCCACATCAGGGGAACCTCAGACAAGGTCATTTATATGTAGGATCAGAGTGATCACCTATGGAATAGCAGATCCTTAGGGTCTTGGGTTGTTTGGGTTTTTTTTTTTTTTTAAGATTTTATTTATTTATTTGAGAGGGGGAGCATGAGTGGGGGTGAAGGACAGAGGGAGAGGGAGAAGCAGACTCCCCACCAAGCAGGGAGCCCAATGCGGGACTTGATCCCAGGACCCTGGGATCATGACCTGAGCCAAAGGCATATGCTTAACTGACTGAGCCACCCAGGGCCCCCTTCCTCTCTTAAAGTCTTAGTTTAACTAAGATGAGGCTTCAGTGAATTCCTGGGTCCAAGTGAACTATTACTTTTCCCAAGTGAAAGCAAGTAACGTTGACTATTTTTGTCTACCAGGACACTGAACAAAGACAAGTATAAATCAATTATGGTGAGGAGAGGATGATGTTTCGGTTAGACATTACTAGGAAGTGAAGAATAACTACTTTTCTAATTGCACACAGATTTCAAACAAATCTATTCTCGACCATTTGGTATTTTAACAGTGAAGCAGATGCATTACCTGAACTGGTACAAGGCAGAATGAGTTGGTTACTGTAATGCTCACCAGCGGCTGGTCTTAGGTCTAACTGGGCAATCATCCTCAATGACTGTAATAGTCCACACTTGGCATAGGGCTCACCAAGAAGGATAGAGGTCAGGATACGGTGTTCTGACCTGGCAGTCTGCTGTGTTTCTTCAGCAGTAGTCTCCTAGCTGTGCACAGAGCTGTCCAAGTGGATGCTTAAATGTGAGAGAATGAGATCCTAAAGGTGGGGGTGATAGCCAAGCTCATGTCCCAACTAGGAACCAGTGTCCTGCACGTAGTTCTGCAGGCAGAGCTTCCAGGGCCACAAGTCCCAGTTACAAGTCACCATACCCGGGGAAACCCAGAGGCACGGCTTCCCGCCAGGCATTTACACACCAGTCAGAGGAATTTTACCAGTCAGGGCTCATTTTTACCATAAAGAATGTGGAAGTCCCAGCTCTGTGAGGTTTCTAGGGAAAAGGGGCTAGAAAATTAACTCAAGGTCAATTTTGCCCGTACAGAGGATTTTTGTTAACCTTTGCTTACAGGTACAGTTGGCGTAAGATCTTTCTTTGCTTCAACATTTAGAAGATACTAACATAGAACAGAATAAATTCCAGCCTAAATATGGTGAATTGATTTTTGACGAGGAGGGCAGTTTGGTAGGTGTAGGATGGTCTTCAGTAAATGGTGCTGGATAATTGGACATCCATAAGTAAAATATGAACCTTGAACCTCAACTCATACCGTGTATAAAATTAATTCAAAACATATCATAGGCCTAACTACAAAACATAAAGCTATGGACTTTTAGAAGAAAACATAACAGAGAATCTTCATGAACTTGGGTTAAGCAAAGAATTCTTATTATGATACCAAAAGCACGATCATTAATTGAACTTGATCGAAATTACACAATTTTGCTCTGCCAAAGGTACTATTAAGAAAGTAAAAAGACAAGCCAAAGACTGGGGAAAGTATTTAAAAATCACACACCCAATAAAACCTGTATGCATAATACACAAGGAGCTCTCAAAACTCAACACTAGAAAACAGCCATATAAAATTGGGAAAGATTTTAACAGGTACTTTACCAGAGAAGATAAACAGAAGATAGGCACCTGAAATAATGTGCAGCGTCCTTAGTCATTAGGGACATGCAAATTAAAACCGTGATGAGATAACACTACACACCCGTTAGAACAGCTAAAACATTTTTCAGATGACAATACCAAGCATGTTGTCTGGGGTTCTGAGAAACTGAAACTCTTATACATTGCCAGTGGGAATGCAAAATGGTATAGTGACTCCGAGAACAGTTTATCAGTCTTTTGTAAAAGTTAAACATGCACTGACCTGTTGACCATCCCCTTCTCAGAAATTTGCCCTAGAGAAATGAAAATTTATCTTTGCCCCAAATCTGTACATTAATGTTTTTAGCACCTTTATTCATAGTAGTCAAAAATTGGAAAGACCCACATGTCCTCTCATAGGTGAATGATGAATAAACTGTGGTACATCCATTGTATGTAACACACCCAGCAGTAAAAGGGAATTACTCTGGATGCACACAGCAACAGGGATGAGTCTTTAAAGCATTTTGCTGTGTGAAAGGAACCAGACTCAAAGCATTAGGATTCTGTGTATATGACACTCTGGAAAAGGCAAAACTATAGATTGGAGAACAGATCAGTGGTTGCTGAGGGTTCGGGAAGGAGAAGGACTTGACCACAAGGGGGTAGCACAAAGGAATTTTTGAGGGTCACGAAGTTTCTTTATCTGTATCTGTGGTGGTGGTTACTCAAATTTATGTGTGTTAAAGCTTAAAAAATTACCAACTTTTTAAAGTTAATTTTATATGTTAACTTGAAAATAAAAAACAAAAGACAAACTTAACTAATTTGAAATCATGTCCACATGAAACCTGCACAGGAGTATTTACAGCAGCTTTATTCATTACTGCCAAAACTTGAAAGCAACCAAGATGTCCTTTAATAAGTGAAAGGAGAAGCAAGCTGTGCTCCATCCATACAATGGAATATTATTGAGCAATAAAAAGAAATGAGCTATCAGGCCATGGGAAAACATGGATTAACCTTAAATGCATATTGCTAAGTGCAAGACGCTGGTCTGAAAGGCTGCATACTACATGATTCCAGTTACTTAGCTTCTAGGGAAGGTAAAACTATAGAGACAGTAAGAGATCAGTGGTTACCGTGGGTTTGCGGGGAGGGAGATGTGTTGAGTAGGTAAAGCATAGTGGATTTTTTCGGGTGATAAAATATTACGTATGATACAGTAATGATTGATTCGTGGCATTAGGCATTTGTCAAACCCCATAGAATTTTACAGCATAAAGACTGAATTGTAATGTAAATGCAGTATTTTTGAAATTTTTAATTGTGGTAAGATGTATGTAACATTAAATTTATCATTTTTACCAGTTTTTTAAAGATGTATTTATTTATTTGAGAGAGACTGTCAGCGGGGGTAGAGGTGGAGGGAGAGGGAGACAAGCAGACTCCCCACTGAGCAGGAAGCCCGATGTGGGGCTCGATTCCAGAACCCTGAGATCATGACCTGAGCTGGAACCAAGAATCGGTTGCTTAATGAACTCAGCCACCGAGATGCCCCCATTTTTACCATTTTTAAGTGGCATTGAGTACATTCACAATGTTGTGTAGCCATTCCAACTCCATTCCAATATCCATTTCCAGATTTTTTCATCATCCCGAACAGAAACTCTGTCTCCATTAAATAACTCTCCCTTCTCCCTTTTTTCCAGCTCCCAGTAGCCTCTATTATACTTTCTATCTCTGTGAATTTACCCATTCTAGGTACCTCATATAAATGGAATCATACAGTATTTGTCCTTTTGTGTCTGGCTTATTTCATTTAACATGTTTTTAAGGTTTATCCATATTGTAGCATGTGTCAGAATTTAATTACTTTTTGCAACTAAATAATTTCTACAGATTATGTAAATACCACATATTCTTTGTTCATTCACTGACAGATGGGTTGGGTTGTTTCCATCTTTTGGCTATTATGATACTACCATTGTGAACATTGGTATCCAAGTATATGTCTGAGTCCTGCTTTCAGATCTTTTGGGCATATATCTAGAAGTGGGATTGCTGGATCATATGGTAATTCTATGTTTAGATTTTTGAGGAAACCCCACTGTGTTTTCCATAGAGGTTGCCCCATTTTACATTCCTCCTAACAATGCACCAAGATTCCAATTTCTTCACTCTTGCCAACACGTGTTATTTTCCTTCTTTGTGTGCGTGTGTGTGCGTGTGTGTGTGTGTGTGTGTGTGTGTGTGTGTAATAGCCATCCTAATGGGTGTGAGGTGGTATCTCATTGTGGTTTTAATTTGCATTTCTCTGATTAGTGATGTTGAACATATTTGCTGTGCTTTTTGGCCTTTTGTATATTTTCTTTGGAGAGAAGTCTATTCAAGTTTTTTGCCTATTTTTGTATTGCGTTGTTTGCATTTTCTTTGTTGTTGAATTTAGTTGCTCTTTATATATTTTAGATATTGATCCCTTATCAGATATATACTTTGCAAATATCTTCTCCCATTCTGTGGGTTGTCTTTTTACTATCTTAATAGTATCCTTTGATGCACAAAAGTTTTACATTTTGATCAAGTCCAATTTACCTATTTTTGTTGTTGCCTGTGCTTTGGGTGTCATAGTCAAGAAATCATTGCTAGTCAAATGTCATAAAGGTGCCCCCCTATGTCTTTGATCCATTTTGAGTTCATTTTTGTATGTGGTATGAGGTAAGGGTCCATCTTCATTCTTCTGCATGTGGATATCCAGTTGTCCCAGCATCATTTGTGGAAAAGACTGTCCTCTGTCATTGAATGGCCTTGGTTCTTGCTGAAAATCAATTGATTATGTATGTGAGAGTCTATTTGTAGACTTTGTTCAATTCCTTTGATCTGTCTGTTCTTACGCTAGTACTACACTGATCACTCTAGGTTGGTTGTAAGTTTAAAAATCAGGAAATGTGACCACATTGGGTGTGGAGCCTACTTAAAAGAAAATCAGGAAATGTGAGTCCTCCAACTTTGTTCTATTTTTGATTTTGTTATGGATATCCTCCTGAATGCGAAATGGTATGTCATTGTGATTTTGATTTGCATTTTCCTAATGATGAATGAGGTTGAATATTTTCGTGTGTTTATCAGCCATTTCTTCTTTGGAGAAATGTCCTTACCCCACTTTAAAAACCTGGGTTCCTGTGTTTTGTTGTTGTTGTTGATGATGATGATGAGTTGTAAGAGTTCTCTGTATTTTGAATACTAGACCTTATCAGATACAGGCTTTCCCCACTATCCAAAAGCAGAATATTCCTATGAAATCTGAAATGGTGTAAAGTGAAGAAGCAGTTACTATTAATTTACAGTTGACCCTTGAGCAACATGGGGTGAGGGGTGCCAACCCCCCGTGCAGTCAAAAATCCATGTATAACTTTTGACTCCCCAAAAGGTAAGTACTAATAGCCTACTGTTGACTGGAAGCCTTACCAATAATATAAACAGTAAACACGTATTTTGTATGTTATATTATTATATACTGCATTCTTACAATAAAGTGAGCTAGAAAGAAGGAAATATTATTAAGAAAATCATAAGAGAAAATACATTTCCAATACTATACTGTATTTGTCTCAAAAAAATCTGCGTATAGGGACGCCTAGGTGTCGGTTAAGCGTCTGCCTTCGGCTCAGGTCATGATCCCAGGGTCCTGGGGATTGAGTCTCACGTTGGGCTCCTTGCTCAGTGGGGAGCCTACTTCTCCCTCTGCCTGCTTCACCCCCTGTTTGTGCTTTCTCTCTCTGACAAATAGATCAATAAAATCTTAAAAAAATCTGCGTGTAAGTTGGGCCCACACAGTTCAAACCCACGTTGTTCAAGGGTCAACTTATATGGAAACATTTTTGAGTGTTCCTAGACTCCAAAAATAACCTCTTAGTCTTTTCGGATACCTTAGGACACATTTTGCTAATGGATGCACAAAATAAGTTGAGATAAAGCATATATGCTCGAAGACATAGTTCAGAAGTATGGCGGCTGGATGCTGAGATGCTGAGTGTAGTTCCGAGGGAACGCATCTGGTGGCGCCACTCTTGCTGCTCAGGGTACACGCAGTGTCTACAACAGCTCACGGCAAAACCGATGCTGAATGCTAGTTTTGCTTTTCATCTTTTTTATAAAATTGAAAATCCTCTTGGGATTTCTTGCGGTTAGTAAAAACAGGTACTAATGTAGGTCTTTCAGAAAAGCTAAGTGGCCTGATGAGAACTTTCAAAAAGCAGAGGATACCTGTGTATGATTTCAGATACAGTATTTTCCTCCATTCTGTGGGTTGCCTTTTCACTTACTGAATAATGTTCTTTCAAGCACAAAAGTTTTCAATTTTGGTGAAGTCTAATTTATCTCTTTTTTTATTTATCTCTTTTTTCTTTGGTTGTTTGTGCTTCTGGTGTCATATTGGAGAAGCCATTGCCAAATCCAAGATCATAAAGATTTGCCCCTATGTTTTTCTTCTCAGTGTTTTTATAGTTTTAGCTTTTAAATGTAAGTCTTTTATTCATTTTGAGTTAATGTTTGTATATGGAGTGAATTAAGTATCCACTTTCATTCTTTTACATATAGATATTCAGTTGTCCCAGCATTATTTGTTAAAGTGAATTGTCTTTCCCCCACTTAATGGTCTTGATACCCTTATGAAAAATCAATCTTCTTTCATTTTTTTTCAGTAAAGTTTTATTGCTTTCTATGAAGAGGTCTTGCATATATTTTTTAGATGTATTTTATTTTAAAATTTTTAATATGGAAAATTTCAAATATATACAAAAACAGGTGTACTCATCACTCATCCCCACAACTCATGGCCAATCTTATTACATCTTATTCTTACACATTTCCCTACCTCCATATTATTTTTATAAGTCAAGTTTAGTGAAGTGTACTTGACATGCAGTAAAATATACCCTTTTTATAATTCGTTAAGATATGCCCAATGTATACAGTCACATAAGCCAGCATAATCAAGATATAGAATATTTCCAACACCCCAAAAAGTTTATGACCCCTTTACAGCCAAATCCCTTCCTTCCGATCCCAGCTCCTGGAAAACACCAGTTGGATTTATATCCCTATAGTTTTGTCTTTTCTAGTATTGGGCCTCAATTTTGTTTATAAAATTTCTCAATTTTTAATAGACCGGTGTTTTAGACAGCAGACTTTATTTTTGGACTCTCTCATGGTCCAAAGGATACATAGCTAGGTCAGACTGGAGCTCTGGCAACAGCCCTTCCGCTTGAGGGAGAATAAACAAGTGACCATCTTCCCATCAGGGCACAGGCAAGATGCAAAATGGGGCTCTGGGCCCCCTAAGGGAGGGGAGGAGCCTTGAGAAAATAGTATCCTTTGGGAACAGCCTTCCACATCCTCTTTTCTGTGGTTAATTGCAAGGTATTGATTGAAACCATGTCATACCACTTCTAAAAATTCTCTCTCAACAAATACTTGTTGAAAAGTTTCTATTTTTCAGGCACTGTTGCAGATGTTTGGGAAATATTCGTGGACAAAATAAAAATTTCCACCCTTATAGACAGTAAATTCTATCAGGCATAAACAGACACTAAACAATAAACCTAAGAGATTAAAAATTATATGGTACAGTAGAGGTGATAAGGGCAAAGCAGGAAAGTAAAAGATCAGAAAAGGAGGGCAGCAGGAGGGCAGGAGTGGATTGGAGAGTTAAGTAAGACAGGGCCTGTCTCCCTAAGAAAGTGGGATCTCAGCAAACACTAGAATAGCTGGGTGCTGGGGAATGAGTAACCCAGGCTGAGGGAATGGTTGGAGCTAAGGCCCTGCAGAATGTTTGAGAATCAGAAAGGAGGCCAATGAGGCTGGAGCAGAGTGAATAAGAGAAGGAGAAGGAGATGGGGTCAAAGACTGAGCAGGCCTTGCTGGTGTATTGTCTCGTAGATGAGTTGAGAAGATTTGCCCTCTACTGTCAATGATGTTGTCTTTACCCACATGTCCTGATTCCTGCATTGCAGTGTTTACACTGCACCAAATCTCATGCAATTCTAGGAGATAATTGGCAAATAAAATTAGGCAGAATCCTTGGGTTAAATATGGACTGACTTTTTCTCTACTGAAACTACCTAACAGCTACTTCTGTACAGAGCAGAGCGATAATTCCCAGCCTTTGTGCCAGTAGATCTGGGTTTGTGATCTTAGTGCGACTACCTTCAAGCTGTGTGGCCTGGGGCAGGTCGATTCTCCTTTCTGAGCCTGTTTTCTTGGCTCCAAAGTGGGGATATGGTAATTAGTACCTGTCATGGGCTTCACTGTGTCCCCTAACCAAATTCATATGTTGAATTCCTAGCCCCCGGTACCTCAGAATGTGACCCTATTTGGAGTTAGGGTCTTTGCAAAGATAATGAAGTTAAAGTGAGGTCATGAGTGTAGGCCCTAATCCAGGACTGCTGACTTTATATGAAGTAGAAATTGGGATGCAGACATGCACAGAGGAAAGACCACGTGGGGACACAGGGAGAAGGTGGCCGTCTGCAAACCAAGGAGAGAGGCCTTAGGTGAAACCAACCCTCCAACACCTTGATCTTGGACTTCTAGCCTCCAGAACTGTGAGAAAGCAAATTTCTATTGTTTAAGCCCCCTGGTCTGTGGTATTTTGTTATGGCGGCCCCAGCAAACTTATACAGTACCCCAAAGTTACTGTTACAGGGTGCACGTTTTGGTAACCGGCGTCTAAAGGCTGTGCTTTCTAAATCTGTTTCATTCTTTCCCTACAGAGGTGCATTCTCCCCACCAGCAGCGATGCTGGCAGGAATAAACATTCTCAGGCGCTATTACCAGAGTTTTAAATTTTTCCATTACAGAAAATATTTTTTTCATTAAATAGGCAAAATTGTTGATTTTACCGTATGCAAACATGTGAAAGTACAATAGAAATATAGTTAAAAATGAAACCTTGTAGGAAAGTATACAAGGAAAAAGTATCTCTCCCTTTAAGCTTCTACTCTCTGCTGTGTGCTCAAAGGTAGGCACCCATGGCAGTTTACTTACGTATCCGTCGGGGAACATATTTAGGTCATTTATCAGAAAGTATAGGTAAATGCATCCTTTAAAAAATTTCTACAAAAGATACCAACCTCTGTGGAGGGTACTACTCTCCCATTTAATATCTTACAGATTTTTTTCTTACCAGCCATACAGATCAGCTTCATTCTGTCTCCTGGGCTGTATAATACAGCTTACATAATTCTAAGTTCAAAGATCAGATGGTTCTGGGGAGGAAGGTGCCAAAAAGTCTTTCCACGAGGCCATCAGAGACCTGGCTGCGTGCACCTCTCTGCTCTGCCACCTGCAGCATCAGCTTCACCTGAGGCTGGCTGCAGGATGCTCGCCAGTGGCTGTTGGAAATTATGTTTTTTATATTACATTCATAGGACAAGGGCAAGGAAGAGGGAGAAAGAAGTCACTCCTTGTGGGCCATAGCTTCTTTTAGGCAGGCTGAGCTACTACTTTTAGGCAGACTGATAACTGTTGCTGGGAAAACACCCTGTAGAGATTTGCTTAAGCCAAGCAGGATCATCCTCTAGTGGGAGATGGGATGGAGGCCTAACCGAGTCTGGGTTCCTGGGTGGGTAGGGTGTGGATAGGAGGGCGGGGGTCAGCAGTGTCTGCAGGGGAGAAATAATCTCATTTGCACAGAGCTGCGTTCAAGCATGTTCATGTGTGTGCAGGTAAAGAAAGATGTAGAGAAGGATGTTCACCCAAACTGGTTAATAGTTGTCGATTAGTTGTTTCAACTCTTTACAATGAATACATTTACATTTTACCAAAAAAAAAAAAAAGCCATTTTAAAAGACCTGCCATTAAACAACCATTCCATAAGTCACCACTTGAGATAGAAATAGAATAATTATCTTTTTTTCAAGGGTGTGCAGAGTTTTATGCTGATCCTCACAATAAACATTTTTTAAAAAGATTTTTATTTATTTGTGTGAGAGAGAGCACAAGCAGGGGGAGTGGCAGGCAGAGAGCTTCTCACAGGCTCCCCACTGAGCAACGAGCCGGATGCAGGACTCGATCCCAAGACCCTGCAAGCCAAAGGCAGATGCTTAACTGACCGAGCCACCCAGGCGTCCCTCACAATAAACATTATAAGAATTATTTCAGACATCCTGTAGACATGGGTCATTGGGTACAAGCTGGTATGAATTCTGCTTTGCCCTTTCACCTGCTTACCATATGCCTGCCTGTTCAGGAAGTGGGGATTCAAAGATGAAAGTTTCCTGCCCTCTCCTCTGCCAGGTGCTTGTCCTAGTGGGGTGGGACAGCATATACAGATAGAAGAACTGAGGCACCATGTGGTCATTTTCATGAAGAGCATGGGACCACAGAGAGGAAGCGATCCGTTGGCTGGGAGAAGTGGAGGAAGGGCTTTCAGGGGATGTGACATTAGAATTGTGTGGGAATAATCAGAGGAGGTGGGCAGTGGCAGACACAGTGCCTGGCATGCCCATGAAGGGACTGGGGCTAGATGGTGCTCTCACAGCAGGCCAACCTCATGGCTAGAACTCAACTCTGGCATTGAAGGGCAGGCTGGTGTCCTGTATTCATTTTCTATTGCTGTGTAACAAATTGCCACAAATTTAGGAGTTTAAAGCAACATCCTTTTATTATCCCATAGTCTTACAGGTCAGAAGTCCAGCAAGGCATGGCTGGACTCCATGTCCTGCGTCTCACGTGGCTGAAGTAAAGGTGTAGGCAGGGCTGTGTTCCTTTCTGGAAGCTGCAGTGGGGGTGGGGGGGGATTTGCTTCCAGGTTCATTCAGATTGTTGGCCAAATTCAGTTCCTTGCATTTCCCTTCTATCTTCAAGGCAGCAGCATCCTGGCCAGGCACATGGAACCCTTCCTGGGCTTCCAATCTCTCACCTCCCCTTCTGCTTTTCTCTGATGCTGTTAAGGGCTCATGTGATTCCATTTGGGCCAACCAAATTATCCAAGATAATCTCTGTATTTTAAGATCAACTGATGAGTGACCTGAATTACATGTTCAAAATCTCTTTTGAGGAGTAAAGTAACAGATTCATAGTCCCAGGGAGTAGGATGTGCAATCTTTTGGTAGGGGGTTGGGTAGGAGTGGGGCAGGATTCTGCTTGCTATAGTTTCTGAGTTGGACCATGGTAGCCATCAATACCTAGCACAGAGTCCGGATGGACCACCTAAGAGGATACCGTGCTTCCTGCTGGGTGACCAGGGCCAGTCCCAGCCCTGCCAGGCCGCCTCTTTCTCTGGGAAGGGTCAGTGAAGTTGATTGGTACTGGGTCCGGGGCCACGGGCCCTGCTGGCCAAGACTCATCTAAGAATTGGCCTCCAGTATTTTATATGTATTGTTATAATAAATTCATGACCAACATTTTTAAAAAATCAGGAACAGTCTCATGAAAATCTGCATTTTTGCTTTTTCTGGAAAATTCATCAATTCTGGCAACGCTGAGTTCCTGGCCAAGCTGGAACTGGGGGCACCATGGGGGAAGGGAGGAGGGTCTGCGCCCCCTCCCCAAAAGTATCTGCCCTAGGAGGCCCCACTGAGTCCACACCCAGGTTTCCCCGGGGTCTCCACTAGGAGAGGAAGGGAATCAACATTTACTGGGCCCTCGCCAGTGGCAGCCACTGAATATATATATTAACTCATTTAATTCTCAAAACAACTATTTTACTGGTGCTTCCATTGCACACGGTGGGGGCCTTATGCCAGGGGGGCCTCTAACCCACGCCTCCACCAGCCAGAGCTCGTCCCTCGCGGCCCCTCGGCTGCCCGCTCCCGCCCGCTCCGCGTACCCGCCCCTGCCTCCGGAGCGCGGCCGGGAGGCCGGGCGGGGAAGGGGCCAGAGCCTGGAAGACCGCCGCGCCCGCCGCTGGTCCTCCGCCCTCGGGGCGGCCGCGGGCCGTCCCCGCCGTGGGCCGTCCCCGCCGTGGTCACGTGAAGGGCCGAGCGGAGCGCGCCCAGCCCGGGCCTCCCGGGGCCCGAGGACAGAGTCCGCCGCGGCGGCCCCGACGCTCCCGCATCCCGGCCCGCCGCGCCGTCGCCGAGATGCCTGGGGCTGGCCGAGCCGCGGGCGTGCGCCGCTTGCACCCGCAGCCCTCCGAGGAGCCGCCCGCCCAGGAGGTAAGGGGGCGACGGCCACCGCGCTCGCAGGACGCCTCGAGGGCTGGCGGCGCGCGCCGACGGCAGAGTCTCCGGTCCAGAGCTTTCCCTCCCGGCCGAGCGCGACTCCGCGCAAAACCAGCGCCGGCTGCTGGGAATAAGGGCCCCGTGTAGGGAGGCGGGCGAGGAGCTCCTCCGCCGCGGGGCTGACTCCGTCTTCTGGGCCGCAGGAGCCCTGGCACCTGGGCTGCTCCGCTGGGAAGCGCACAGGCGGCTGGAGCTCTCGGGATCCGCGCCCCTGGGCCGCAGCCCTGCACGCTGGAGTGGGGGGCTGTCAAGTCCGCGCCCGCGCCTCCTGAGCCCACCCGGAGCCGCCTCCCCCGGGCGGGGGCAGAGCTGGAACGCGCGCCCGGGCTCCGTGTTGGGGGTCCGGTGCCAAGTTAGCGCGCCCCTGCGCGTCCCGGGGTCTAGGGTGGCCCGTGCTCGCCGCACTGTGCTCCATGGCGGCAGGAAAACATCGGAGGGTCCCCCTGCAGGGAAACGCCCGGAAAGAGGCTGCAGGATGTGGCTCTGGGAGTTGCTGATGCAGCCCCGGCTCTTCTCATCCCCTCGGGACGAAGCAGATGGGCTCAGCTCTGCACGTCTTTGGAAGACGTGGAGCTTCCAAGCAGTCATTCCTGGACTGTTTCCTCTCGCTGGATAAGAGCTCAGAGTGCAGAGAGAAACAGAACTCCAGTCGTTGGAGCCCCTGCTCTGACTCAGAAAATCCTAGCGGTGAATTACAAGATGAGGGGGCCCGTTACCTGGTGGAGCCTCCGGTTTCCCCTCTGTAAGGTGGGGATGATAAGTCATACCCGCCTCGGAGGAGTCTGAAGACCTTGTCAGTGAGGCCCAGGGCACGGTGCTTGGTACACGGTAAAGACAGCCAGGCTTCAGGTGGGAACGTTCTTGTGTGCTGCCTTTCCTTCTGGTCGGGCAAGGGGGTGGGAAGTGAAGGGTGTTTTAGTCCCTCTTCCTCTCCTCCTTGAGCGAGCCACTTCTGCTCTGCACTGTTCTGGTATTGCCCCTGCCTCTTGTCTGTGGGCTCCTGTAGCCTGCTTCAGGGAGTCCACCAGGCAGGCTCGCTTGTGTGGGGTTTAAAAGCCCTGCCTGGTGCATTGGCCTCCCTCTTTGGCCTGCTGGTCTCTCAAAGAGGCCTGGCCACTTCCAACAGGTGAATTCTACCATGTCTCCTTAAAGGTAGAGGAAAGCTGGTCAGAGAAAGAGGAGGGGAAGGATTCTTGGTCCCTAGCTCTGACCCAACCCAGGCAGTGCTCCCCTCATTCTGCACAATGATGAACCTGTGATCACCAGAGTTTTCTGTGGCAAGAGAAACTTGATGTGTACTTAATGTTTCTTTGTCTAAATAGAGAAGAATGTAAAAAACTAATAATCCGAGACCTCAAGAAATGCAAGGAGGGCTGATCCTGGGTGAGGCTTTTGGCTTAATGAGCGCCTGCAGGAATCACATACTTATGCCTCAGTGTCTTTCAAAGACCTCTCCCAGGGGAGCAGGCATAAAAGGCAAGGAGCCTGGTACCAACTGATAATTCTAGCAGAACCTCTCATTTTCTGAGATAACAGCGATGATTGAGTCATTAAGCCAAGCAAGGCTCTGACCTAAGACACTTGGTAGCTATGAAGACGTGGTTAGTTTGGGGTCACTTAATAAAAAACTGCCTAGTCATCGGAAATGCATTTCCACCCTCTCCTTTCAAGTCACTTTTTTAGATCCTTTTTCTGCCTGGTGTGTCTTTTGGCAGATTCTAAGGTGGCAGTCCACTCCTTTGGTACTTTTACTAGCACTTTCAGCTTTGAAATTGAAATAACCCAATGCTAGTGATTCTCAGCCTTTCTGTTGGTTAGAATTACCTGGGGAGTTTTTAGAACTGTATCTGGGCTCAGGCCCTACCACAGAGATTCTGATTTAGTCGGTCTGAGTGAGGCCTGGGTAACAGTAACTTTAAAGTTACCAAGTATTGAAAGTACAGCCAAGGCTGAGAGCGCATGTCCTGTATGCTGTTACTTTATGATCTGCGTGATCACCTCTCATATTTTATGTGCTTCTCTTTGAATGTTCTTATTCTTAAAAGTTTTCATTCAAGTCTTAGAATACCCTGGCTCAGGCTCTCGGTCTCCTGGTGTTCCTTTATAGTGATTTGCGGAGAAGTTTTTTGCAGGAGGAAAATGGGAGTAACCAGGAGGGCCTGGGAGAGGATTAGTTATATCAGGTGGTCACAAGCTGAAGTGCCCACAGGGGCCAGGGAGGAACATTAAGCCAGTGGCCTAGGTGGGAACGACTCAGCCACTCAGGAGAGTGGGGCTTGTGGTGACGTGGAGGGCATGTCTTTTGCCCGAAGAAGACCGTGGTTATCTACTTCCAGTTGGTTGTGGCTACAGGGGTTATCATAGATTGCAAAAATGGCCACAGACTTTTCCCATCCTGGATACAATCCCATTTGCAATGCACCTTTGCAACTCCTTATATCAGGAGATGGAATCAATTTCTCCAGCCCTTGAGACCATTGACCATGAGACTTGCTTTAGCCAATGGGACATTAGCAGATGCAACACAAGCAGAGATATGAAAAATACTCGAGCATTGGTGCTTGCTCTCCTGATGCTCCTGGGGACCCTTTGACCACCAGCATGTGGAAGAGCCCTGGCCAGCCTGCTGCATGATCCACATGGCCAAGACACGTGAGTGTGGCTGTCTTAGGCCATCTCCTCCAGACTGACCATACAGATCAGCTAAGTTGGCCTAGACCAGAAGGACTGCCTGGCCGACCCACAGAATTTGAAAAAATAATGAGTGTTTGTTCAGGTGACCTGAGTATCAGGGTGGGTAGCAAAAACATATTGAAATAGAGCCCAACGTTGCCAGATGTTATGACCTTTCAAAGAGAAACCAGAAGTTCAAATTTTTGTGTAAGCTCCAGTTTTTTAAAAAAATTGAATTAGTAGCCAGCATCCATAAAGCACTCTCTGGGCCAAACAAAACACATCTTTAGGCTGCCCTTGGCCTGCAGGGTGTTGGTCTTTCTGCACAGAGGGACATGAGGTGTTTATACTAACAGCTAACTGCTACCTCTTCTCTCATGGTCTTGCCATGGCTGC
The DNA here is from genome assembly GCF_023065955.2 of Ursus arctos. Classification (NCBI taxonomy): domain Eukaryota; kingdom Metazoa; phylum Chordata; class Mammalia; order Carnivora; family Ursidae; genus Ursus; species Ursus arctos. The sequence goes on along the minus strand of NW_026623100.1, from coordinate 51,281,009 downwards.
TATGCCCCAGCTTACCCTTAGCAGCTAGCTAACTATCGTGTGAAATGCCCACGATATACTTTATAACTCCAGCTACTCTTGGCAGTCTTTCCGTTTGGGAATGGAAGCTGCTGGTATTGCCAGTCTTCATGCAGGAAGTGAGATTTGAGATGGCCCCCCATGAAGGAAAGTTCTAGAAAGGGTACTCCTGGTTTTAGGTGCGGAAGTGGGGCTGGTGGTGGGACAGTGGGCAATGTACCCTCTAGTTTCAGCCAGAGAAGAAGGCTACTGTAGGGAAATGAGGGAGACCAAGTTGGAGAGAGGGGAGATTGTGGAGCCCCTAAATGCCAAGTTTTACATTTGATCTGCGGGCACTCTAGGCAAAGAGAAGTCACTAGGAGCTTTTGAATGGGGGTTGCATGGGAAAGCAGTGATCACCTCTATTCTGGGCGTCAGTGTGCCCATAACCTATGGGGGCAAAGAAGGGAGGCAGAGAGAGACAGACAGGAAGTATAGTGCTAGTAGTGACAGATGGAAAAACTGAGATGGGAGAGAATTTTCCTTAAAATTCACAGTAACTTCTTTTTACCTTAGGTTGTGGTTAGTTTGGTTAATTTTCTTATATATCTAAATGTGACATATCAGCTTTTTTTTTTTTTTTTTTGAAGCACTTCTATCAACAACTTTGTCAAGGTTCTTGTCTGACTTAAAGGTATCTGGAACTTCTGGTTGTTTATTCCTACACTGGGGTCTTAGGGAAGGAACTTCCTTGCATTCTCCTAAGAGCTTCTGGAAATGATCATTCCCTAACCCCCTGCACTTTCTCCGCCCTCTCTCCCTAAGCGATTCTAAGTTATCCACCTTTCCGCAGAATGAAGGTTCACAGGGTCAAGAGGGCTGAAGGAGAAAACACAAAAATCTTAAATACATTTTCACATCTTGGGGGGAGGCAAGAAAATGTGACAGCTAGAAGAAGAGGAGAAAGAGAAAATTCAGAGAAGTTAGTTATTGCCCTAGTGCCGTGAGAATACGAAGCATATAAGAAGCAGTAGTAAAATGGCCATATTTAGACCAGTGATTTTCCATCTTGCTTGCATGTTGAAATCCCCTGGGAACTTTACAAATTCGTCCTGGGTCTCACCTCTTTGAGACTCTGATGCACTTGGTCTGGGCAATGGGATCTTTATGAGCAAAGCTCGGAAGGTGGTGGTGGGTGCTGTGGGAGTTCAGAACTGCCGTCCTGGCCGGTGCCGGTGCCTCCCTGAGGCCGGGGCTGCTGCTGTGCGGTGCAAAGCCATCTGTAAGCTGCGTCTGGGGGAACATTGCTATTTGGTCTTTGGTTGTTTTCATGGTGGACACAGGCAGTGGTTTGCATGTAAACTTGAAAGTATGCAGTTTGGAAACAGCATGTCTAACACAAGCCATATTCTTGGGTTGCATGAAAATGATTTGTTTTATGGAAAGATCCAGATGGCCTTAGTACTAGTGAGAATGGTCATTACAGTAAGTTTGCCTACGGAGAGTACTTCTCCGCAAGCAAAGATGGGCAGGAGCCTTAGAAGTTGCACATAAACAGGATGGAGAGAAGGAGGACAAGCAGGAGCAGAAGCCGGAGCAGGTGAGATTTGAAAAAGAGGCAGATGTCAGAAATGGAATAGGTAAGAATGGAGAAGCTTGGAAACAAGATAAAGGTAAATTTGCTGTTGTGAAAGCGTCCGCGTATTTAAACATAACAGGCATGAGTTCAGAGGGCAAGGGAGGTGTTGGAAGAGGTGCCCTGGTGCTTATATCAGTCAGTGTGGGGAGCCTGGGTCGTGTCCGATGGAGGTAACCCCCAGGGCCTGGCTGGCTGAGGAATTGCTGCTGAACAGTTTTTTCTATTCTCTACCTGGAGGGTGTGTGGATGGTACATCTCAAATCTGTGATTGTCAAACTCCTTGTTTGTGGACAAACCATTTCACTGGGACTGGAAGAATGTTAGTAGCATCGTCTTTTTAAATTGGGAACCCTAGTGGCTTTAAGAGATTTTTGCCTTAAATATATTTTTAAAGGCCTTCAATATTATAATTCGTTGCTGTTTCAGCACAATCTTTTATGGGGCTTAATGGAACTTTCTTAAGATTAGTATGCATTCACTTAAATGAACTCTTGTTGATGCCAGCCATTTTCTACCTTAAACAGATTTCTAAGCATATCCTGGGGAATGCTAGTGTTCCTCAGTGTTTGAGATGTCCAATGAAAAAATTATTGGTATTAATAGATTGCCTACTAAAATATTTTTTTAAATATGTAAAAGAAAAATGTGTGATAAGTGCTTAACACATTTATATGGTGCTTCTTAGTTATTAAAGATTTTACTTATTATTTATTTGTTAGTTGTTTAGAGCACAAGCAGGGGGAGGGGCAGAAGGAGAGAGAGAACCTCAAGCAGACTCTGTGCCGTGACCCTGAGATCATGACCTGAGCCGAAATCAAGAGTCGGACGCTGCACCGACTGAGCCACCCCGGCGCTCCTGGTGCTTCTTAGTTTTTAATAACCTGCCTTTAAGAATTGTGCCTGAGAAGGCACATGACTCAAGAGATGATGGGTTATTAGGGCAGTTAAGTCATCTTTGAGATTGTTGTTCCATATCTATTTGTAATCAAAACACGTATCTTTCTTTTTGGGCAATTTGTAACAGCTTTATTGAGCTATAATTGACATAAACTAAACTACGCTTATTTCAAGCGTGCAGTCTGATGAGTCTTGGTATATGAGTACATTTGGGACCTTAATACCACATTCAAGGTAGTGAACATATCTGTCACCCCTACAAGTTTCCTTATGCCCGTTTGCCATCCATCCCTCTCTCCGTCCCCTCCTCCCCGTCCCCAGACAACTGATCTGGTTTCTGCCACTGTAGATTGGCTTGCATATTCCAGAGTTTTATGTACTCACGTAGTAGGTACTCTTTTGAGGGGACAGGAGTTAGCTTCTTTCACTCAGCAGAATTATTTTGAGATTCATCCATTTTGTGTTTATCAGTAATTCATTCCTTTGTATGGCTGGGTAGTCTTCGACGGTACAGGTGTATCACATTTTGTTTATCCGTACCTCTGTCTGTGGACATTTTGGTTGTTTCTGATTTTCGACTATTGAGCTGCTATGGATATTTGCATACAAGTACAACCTTGGGATGGTGTTCTAACATAAGGCGTGTTCTTGGGTTGGGTGTAAAGTCTTCGTGTAGACATATGCTTTCTTTCTCTTCGGTAAATACTTGGAATGGAATGGCCGAGAAACTACTGAACTGTTTTCCATTCCTACCAACAGTGTGTGAGAGTTCCAGTTGCTTTATATCCTGGTCATCACATGGCATGGTCAGTCTTTAGTTTCAGACATTATAGTCGATATGGAGTGGTTTCTTACTGTGGGTTAAATATGTATCTCCCTGATGCCTAATGATGTTGAGCGAACTCTTATGTGTGTCTCTGCCAGGCATACATATCTCTTCTTTAGTGACATGTCTGTTAGAAGACTTGTCTTAGTAACTATGTTTGTGTTTTTTAAACGCAATATAACTTATTTTTTTAAAGTATTGCAATATGAAATAAATTGAGGAAATGCAGTTCTGCTGTGTCTCCAGATATATATTTTTGTATATTGGTATAAAGTTTCGAATCTTGACCTCTCTGAATACTAGGTGCATTTGCAAAATTGACTTGCTTGACCAGGGATAGATTTCCATTCCAATTCCAACAGGAAGATGTCCTGTGTTTCGAGGAGGTAACTCTCGTAATTGAATGGATAATTAGGTTGTTTTCCTCGTCAAGTACATAGGAAGGTACTCTAGCTAGTTTGTTTGTATGTGTGCTTTACATCTCATTTATACAGAATCAGACGTGTGAGTCACCACAAATGGGGCTCAACTGTCCTGGTCATGAGGGGATGTAAAGTCAAATCTCAAGATGCCCCTCTGTCTGATTGAGTATTATCAGTCATTTGAAATTACATGAATGTTGGTGAGAAGCAGGAAAACACGAGACTCATGTACTGTTTAGAGGCGTATCAAAGACCTAACTTTCGGGGAAACAATTTGGTAGTATCTATCAAGATAAAAAACAAATACCTTTCATTCACAAGTTCAACTCTATCCTACAAAAACGTTCATATGGCACAGTTATGCATGTGTATCTGTGTGTAATATATATTTTAAAAAATTCAATGTAATTGTGTTTAAAACAAAAATAAAAGGAAGACTCTACCTAAAGGAACAGGCATTTATTAAAAAGAGTGGGGCAGGTGTATATATATTGTCATGAAAAATATATTCTGGACAGAATATATTGAGTGAAGAGAGTAAGCTTTGTATCATACGAATACAATTTTATTGTTTTAAAATTATGTGTATGTATAGAGTGGGGTCATACCTTAAGAAGGAGTTAGCTTCAAAAGTCATCCAGAAAGGCAATAATTTATGTGTCAAAATTACCCTTGAAAAACACTCTAACCACCCATCAAGTACCCTAAATACAATTTTGTGTGTATATATTTGTGTGTATATAGCCCTATATATGTTAGTGTAAATATGCCATTTAAGGACATGCATATTACTATTCAGTGCTTTCTTGTTTTCATTTCTTCCTCTGAGAGCCTGTGTTTGAATTCAAGAAAGTCAAGCATGCCCGTGTCTCAGCCCCACTGCAGGATTCCCGTTACCCAGCAATGTATCTGGAGGTGTATAAACAGTCCTATAATGTGGATAACCTCCGGCGAGAGTGGGATGGGGGGGTGGGTTTCTTTTTGTACTTACGTCTGAAAAAGAGAAGTGTCCTTTCCTATTCTGATTGGTGTTCTCTCTCCGTACTTTCTCCCAAGGAGGACCAGGACCTCCTCCTGGCAGCTGCCTACGTTTCTGATGCCCAGTACAACAGAAATGTTCCCTTTGAAACATCTCCTCGGGCCATCAGGTAATGAAAGTGTTAAACTGTCCCATAGAGCAAACTGTCCTCTAATTCTTAATAGTCTTGAAGGTAAACCCAAGCTGAAGACATTGTCTCCCCAAACATTTTGAGAAGTCTCTAGGGTGTGGCACATAGATTTGGATAAAATCTTAAAATCCAATGCCTTTTTTTTCCTTAAGTTATAAGAACTGGTGCCTCACACATAGGAAAGCATTCAATAAATACTCAAGGACGGGTAATTGAGTAAATGAGAACATCTAGTGCGGCAGAGAGGATGTCCAGAGTAAAACATACATCGTCTTTTCCTCTTAGACATGGCTTGTCCTCTCAGAGCCATCTCAATGAAGAGCCTTGTTCTTTTTCTTTCTGTTGCCTTTTCCATACATTTGTTCTTTTCATAAGAATCGTGCCTTTTCTCTCTCACTCCCTAAATGTTGAACTAAGACCAAGGATTTGGCTCAAAATAAGGGAAAAAACCATGTCTTATCATCAGGGCTCAGTGCCAGTGCCTCCGGAAGCGAAGAATGCCTCGTTCCTGGAAGCTTCAAGCAGGTGGAGGGGACTGTCCCCCTCCCTGAGGAAGAGAAGTGTGCGACTGGGAGAGCTCTCTGAGTCTGTCATGTCGAGATGGGACGATGCACATTTTAAGTTGGTTAGGCGACCATGCCACATAGTAGTAGGTCACTTTAACTGAGGATTTCTCTGTACTGGTCCCTGTTCAAAGTCCTCTAAAAGTAGTCTTTTATTATTGTCACAATCACCATGGTGGAGGTATAATCATAGCTGGAGACTGTAAAGAGACTGCTTTGAGATATGGTAATATGTTGATTTTTTTCTGTTAGCGTCTTGTGATGTGTGCTCGATTCAGTACCATCCCTTGAAGGGAAAAGAAATGTGGCCAGAGCCGTACTTTGCATTTTATCCACCATGTCTTCTAGTGGGAAGTTTGAGTGCTGTTTAACTTCTGCTCCTTGTTTTATAAACACCTTTATTCTTTTTGTCTTCAGACTTTACTACTTTTATAACCACTGGACAATGCAAGTAGCCATCTACTTCTTCATTTGTGTAGACCTTTCCCTCGCCCTGTTTGAAGAACCCGCGTTGTTCCCACTGCCTTTCTTGGTAAGGATTAAAAACAAAATGGCTACCCAGACTTTGTCATTGATGAATTGGGCCCCATTCCTCTTCCTTTTTTTCCCCCCCAAATTTTAAGAAATATGAACATGGCTTTATTTTTATTGCTGGGGGCTGGAAGAAGCTGATGCTTCACTCATAGGCATTTTCAGTGGAGTAGAAAGTTTTTGTCTTTTATCCCCGTACACAGGGATAAACTGTATAGACAAATGATATTTTCAAAGCATATCTGTTAAATGGTAAGTAGACAATGTCATAATATGGTGGAATATGCAAATTGTACTTGTCACGTTTCCAGCTTTTTTTAGTCCTAAGTCACCAGAGTATTTATTGGTGCTTAGTAGCCGATCACATATGATTTTGAGTAATACATCAGATTAACCAGCTATTCCAGATCGGTCTAAGTAATAAGTTGATCATCTATTTATGTTAATACCCAACTTGATGCTGCTCCTGCCTCCGAGAGTAGTTGTAACGGAGACTGGATGACTTGCAAGGCCTAGAGTATGTACTGTCTGCTCCTTTAACTGATAAAGTTCATCGACCCCTGGCTTTAAAGCACAGGCTTTTATTACCTCCCATAATTCTGTGGGTAATGGGACCCAACTGGGCAGATTTTCTGTTCCTGTGTCATGAGCTGGGGTAGTAGATATCTGGAAGCTCTGTTGATCTCTGGAGGCTGGCAGGTGCTGCTGGCCATCAGCTGGGAGCTTGCCTGGCTGATTCCTTAGGGAATCCATTCCTCCAGCCCTCACCCCAGATCTTTCTGTCTTCGTAGCCTACGCCAGGTTGCCCTGTCCCCGTCTCTTCCTGCTCTGCCAACCTCCTCTCCCCATGATGGAGACAAGTGCCCTTGTTAGGGAGGACTTACTGCCTCAGGGCAGTCACAGGAAAGCATGGGCTGCGGTCACAGGCTGCCAATCTAGCTGCCTGTAGGGACTTTGGAGCTGGGTCCTGTCCCTTACAGAGGAGATGGTCAGGACGTGGCACTGGGACTCGGTGGCCTCCATTCTTTCCTCTAACCAGCTACACACAGGCAGAGGGCAGCAGTGGCAGAGATGGCTAAGGAATGACCTGCATTCAAAACATATCTTTGGGGAGTTACTCTACTATTAGGGAAACTGAACATCTAGATGCCTTTTCTAAATATGAATGTGAGAACTGGAGAGCCCAGAAGATGCCCGTGTCTGCCATCCCTGACCTCCCCCTTTCTGGGGAAATGCTTTCTGGATTCCCTGCCTGCTGATTCAGCCGCTCCCAGGAAGCCCTGCCTGTTGGGTCATGGGATTCATAGCTCGAAGACAAGTTTCCTTTTAAGAGGAAGAAACCATCCCCACCAGTAAAGAGTTTAGTTGCAACTGGCAGTGAAATTAAGGGACATCGTTGATTCTCAGAGGGTAGCATCAAGGTAGCTTGGGGGATGGGGCGGTTTCAAGAGGGCTGAAGCTGACTCTCTGAATGGCGGGGGTTTAGTCTCTGTTCTTTGCGTGCAGGCTACCTCGATAGCAGAAGTACTCTGTCTGACTGCATTCTTTGGGAGGCTTGTACATTTTGCGAAAGTCACTCCTCAGATGGTTTTCTGGAAGGATACAAAAAACATCTGCATCATGGTAACCATAGTGGTGAGTGTTCATTATAGTGCCCTGAAGAGTCTGTGGTCAAAAGCAGAAACTATGAAGTGAAAAGATGGAATAGATTTGACTTGGTTAAAGCAACAGGGACAGACTTTGGCACAGCAAACACCTCGTTAGCACGAGTGCAATGCGAACCCCGATTGGAGACTAAATAAGGCAAAATATGACAGTGTGAATGCCGTATTTTAACATAGCGAGAGCACTTCCAAATTAAAAGGAAAAAAAAAACAAGGCAGAAACTCCAATAGTGCTGAAAATAGGTGAAGGCATCTCATAGAAGAAAAAATAAATAATGGTAGATATGGAAAAAAATGTGTAATTTCACTAATTAAAAAATAGATATTAAAACAACAATAAAATACCATGTGTTTGCCTATGAAACAGTGTTAGCAAGATTGAGAGAAAAAAGAACCTCTTGTACCCTACTGAAGGGACGAATAAGCAGTCTTTCCAGAAGGCTGTGTGGCAGTTCCTTTCAAAAGCCTTAAATGTACGTACACTTGCACCCTGGAGTCCCATTCCTGGGAATTTATCTTTAGGGAAGAAGGATGTGTTCGAAGATTTAGCCACAGGATTGATCATTGCTGAGCTGTTCATAATACTGAAAAATTGGAAACAACTCGATTTCCTGACAGCAGATACTACGTTCTATAAAATGTGGCAGATCCACTCAGCCCTTTGAAATAGTGTTAAAGCAGGGATGTGTCTGTTACCAAGGGGAGGTGCTTATCATTCATCGAGTCAAAAGAACAGGTTACAATAGAGCTGGATCTCATCTTTGTTAGAAAGAAAAAGGAAAGACTGTGTATACCACTCACAGAGAAATCTGGGAGGGTATGTGCTAAGCAGTTACGCCCAGAGGGGCAGAGTGTGTCTTCTGAACACGGCTGTAATGCCCAGAGAGGCCCCTTCGGTGATTAGATGAAGGTAATTCATAGATAGCAGGACAGCGCAGCAGCAGGCAGGCCTGAACCATGGCTCTTTCCGATTAACCTGTGGCTCAGTCTGCACACGTCTAAGCCAGAGCGTCCATGAACACTGGTAGGTAGGGGTCCCCATGCTGTAGCGGATACTGGTTTCCCCTCTGAGTTTCTTCTGTCTGTGGCCAACTGCTCGCTAGTAGTTTCTATGTCTGTGTGTTGGTGCAAACACAATGGGACGAAACCCACCCTCTTTGCCCCTCCACTCCCCCAGCTGTTTGTTTGTGGGTGGTGCCTTATGTCCCAACACCCAGTTCCTAGTCCTCTTAGTCAAGATTCTCTTTTCTCTTGCATCCGGCCTCCCAGAGCCCCTCAGGTTGCCTCTTGCCCAGTTTCCATTCTCCCCACTTGGACTGTTGCAGTAGTCGCTGATGTGGCCACGCATGTCTCTGTCTCTGTGTTGCATGCCATTCTGTTCCCACAACGTGGCCCAGGGCCTGGTCACCCCTTTTGGGAACTGCCACGGTCACCTCAACCTCAGATCCCCACCCAGTCCGCGTGTTTTAGATGCCGCCGCTGAATTAATTCTCCAGAAGCACATCTCCCATCACTTCCTTCTCTTGGTCAAAATGTCTATGAGCTCCACAGACCTAACCAGTGCCCCCAGCCCTGCAAACATGTTTCACGGGGCCCTCTTCACTCTAGCTGGGCTGAGCTGCCTGCCGCCCCACGCACCTGCCACTCCTCCTCAGCCTGCGGGGCTCTTCTGCCTGGAATGCCCACAGTCTCTTCTCGCCTTGCTCAAAATATTTGTTTTGACTTCCCTTCACCCATCTGCTGAACCCTCAGAATATGGAGACGATCTCTCTGTACTTGTCTTATTTTTAGAAATATTTTAGAAATATTTATTAAAATATTTAAGGCATACTCAATCTGGGAAGTGTCCCTGGGACCCACAGGCTTGGGTTCCACACTGTCACTTCCTGTGTGTGTCCTCTAGCAGCACGACACTGACAGTTTTGTCCCGTGTCTCTCACAGCTGACCTTGTTCGATTTGATTATCTATGGTTCCCTGGAAGCTGTTAATATCCACAGCATTCGATGGTCAAGGGCCTTAAGGCCAGTCTTCCTAATTAACTTCCCTGAAAGTCGTCAGGTAAGGACATACCTTAGGATAACACAAGGGCTTGGTTTTTGTTTTTGCAGAAAGTTAGCCGATTTCTTGTAAATGAAATTAAATTTTGTCTTCACAGATCCGAAGAACTTTCAGAAGCATCCGGAATACTCTGCCTGATATCCTCTACGTCTTCCTCTTGTTCGTGTTCAGTGTGCTGATATTCTCCCTTATGGCCTTGAAGCTTTTTGGGGATAGGTGAGCACACTGGTTTGGAAGTTTCTGCCTGTGACTTCTCCCCTGTTTGGGTTCAGCCCGTTGGCAGCAGAATCTGTCACTGGATGCCATCTTCCTCGTTCAGACACTCCAGGAGTGCTTTTGAAAGTGGAAAAATTGTATCAGAAACCACAGCTTTATTTATGTGTGTGAGTTTCTCACTTTGTGTTTTTGGTTCCTCTTTAGGGGTCTTCAAACAGTGGAAGGCTTGCCCTACTTCACAAATATCCTGGACATAGCGTTTGAACTCTACGTGCTGGTCACTACTGCGAACAGCCCCGATGTCATGTACGTTCATCTCTGCTCACGTTCACGGACACCTGTTATCATGACAGAATTCACTTCGTTAAAGGCTGCTGTCTCGGGACACCAGCAGGACTGAGAGAGGAGAAGTAGTGATTTTCTGTTTATTCATATTCATCGTAAAAATTTTTGAAGAATGTAAAATGTTTACACTGATGATAGCCTACCCTCTCTCTATTTAAAACTAAATTGATTTTTTTTTTAAACTGAAAGCAACAGGAGACATCTCTTGAGATATAACTCTTAAATATTTGAGCCTACTTTTTATTCCAGGATTTTTCTGAGTCTTGAATCTAAACACTAAGCCATCTTTATAAAGGAACCATGGCTCGTTCTCCTAAGCATCGATGTGTTTTTCTGGTTAAATGAAACAGGAAAACAATGTGAAGATTAGTAGCTGTTGCCTTCCCCCCTCAAAATGCCAATTCTCCACAAATGGACTTTACGTAGGAGGAAAACATGATGGTTTGTTTGTTTTTCTCCTAATGTCCTTTGTATTGTGGATCAACCTTGTTTGTGGACATGAGATTATTAAACAGTGCTACACTGAATAGACAGGTCTTGGGGTTCAGGGCCTGGATGGGGCTCTACTTGCAAATGTCCATCCCAGCTCAGGCCATACTGCACGCGGAGGGGGCTCTCTGTCATCTAGCTCTGTGTGTGACCATCACACTGACTTGTTCTGAGTTGTTGCCCACTCTCGGGCCTGGCTTGGGCACAGTGCCGGCGAGGTACAGTTCTGGCCCTCCTCGTGTTCTCTTGGATTTTCTCTCAGACCCTGGGCTGCTGGCCATGCTCCCAAGCCGCCCTCCTGTATGAAATCCAACTTCCATTAAAGGTGGAATGAGCACACCTCTCATCCTGGTGCCACTGTTAACGGTGCCCCTTTCCTTCTCATTGTCCTAGAGTGGCTAGAAAATTACCTGCCCCACCCCCAGCAAGGCAGTCTGTTGTCCCTGAAGGACCTTGAGTATAAGCCCAAGCCACGCTTCGATTCCTTCTGTGGTTCTGGGCAAGTCGGTCTCCTTTTTAGGCTTCTTGATTTTCTCATTGCGAAGGGAGGGAATGGGATTGGGGGATCTCCAAGGTCCTAGTTGCTGCCACTATGAGGCACTATGGAAGTCAGAAGGCAAGTTGGAGTCAGCTGTTTAGCGTTAGGGGTGGTGATGGCTCTGCGGCCCCCTGGCCCGGCACCTCACCGTATGCGGGACGGTTAGAGTGAGAGAAGGTTTAGCTGTGCCTCGTGCACGTGGATTGTTCATGTGGGATGGCACGTGAGGCCAGCCTTTCATGCACTAGGGACCGAGGCTATGAAAACCCGTGCCACATAATTCTTTCCTTGCAGGATGCCTGCCTATAACTTCAATTGGTGGTATTCTCTATACTTCATAACCTACATCATCATCAATACCTACATCTTCATGTCCGTCTTTCTGGCTGTGGTCTACAACAATTACAGGAAACACTTAAAGGTACCGTGCGTGAGCGGAAGGGGGGTGGGGGCAGGGGCTGGGCATCTGGGCTGGATCCACTGGCAGAGAGGCTGGCAAATGTAGATGCTCACTATTTGAAAGTGTCCTTTTTCTTTTCGCTTTGGCCGATCTGAAGACCGCTGTGGCGTCTTGCTCTATTCTGCTGGGGGGGCGGTTCATTTCCGGTCTTTGGGATGGCTCTAACAGTGTGTCTGGACGCTGCGGGCAGCGGCAGGCCCTTGCCTTGCTCCTTGCTCTTAGGGCATGACGTTGTTCATGGCTCCTTGACACGTTTTGTGTGAGAATGGGAGTTGGGGATATTCTCCAAGCTCCCAACTCCTTTTCCCCTCTCTGGCAGAAGCAGAAGCTTCTTAAAGCCAACAGTTTCTGCCCTGGTACCTGCCTGTTTGATTTATGTCTGGAGAATTCCTGGAGGTGTTGGCTGGGCAGAGGCTTCTGGGTACTCGGGGTGGAGGATGTTTTATTTCCAGCTCAGAAGCCACTGAGATACCTAGCCACGTCACCTGCCCCCGCCCCCATCTCTGCTTGGTGGTTTTCTCATCTTGTGAAACTAGCTGCGCAGAGAGGCTTTTCATCAAAGAATGATTTTCCTTAAGGGAATACATTGCTTTTTGGTTCTTGATCCTTTTGGTTCTGTTCTGAATTTTTCATTGCATGGGGATGGTGTCACCAGGGAACAAGAAGAAAATCAGGGAGAACTTCAGTGTTTGCAGCTAAGGACAAGCAGGTAGTGGGGCTGAGTCTGAGATTTGGCCCAAATGGCCTTTGAAGGTGTCTGGCCTGTCCTGGTCCTAAGGAGTCTATGTACTGTGGGGATTTGAGCTGCCCCTGCCCCAGGGGCCAGGTCTCCGGAGACCCTCCTACTCCGACTTCCTCCGTCTGGGTGGAAAGAGGCCGTCCCAGAGAGCCTGGTGTGCCTCTCCTCTTTGTCACTGCTGGACAGAACTGTTGCTCTACCTCCCCCAACCCCAAGGAGGTGTTTCTTTGGGTAATCCTCCGCAGCGGGGATCAGTCAGCAAACATCTTAAATGTGCTTTAGGCGCCCAGCACCAGTCCAAGTGCTGAGAAGTCAAAGACGATTAAGACACAGCCCCCTAAAATCTACAGTTTAGCTATATAGTCAATGAAGTGATGATGTTATTGGGTAACAGGCTTACAGGGAGCAGTAGGAGTGGGCAGCAGGTGACTGTAACCCGAGAAGGCCTGTCCAGCCTACTGTCCTCTGGAAGATTCCCTGTGCTCAGTCCAGATGGCAGCTCCAGGCAGGCCCAGCTGTCCTTCCTGCCTTGGACCTCTTCCTTCCGGACCACTTCTAGCCTAGTTTCACTTCCCTGACTTTTTCTCCTCCTCCCCTTCTCTTTCTTGATTAACTTAATGGTAGCTCTATCTTCTCCCTTCCTGGGGTCTCCCTGTGTCTCAGCAGCACACCCGATTTCCTTCCTTTCTGGAATCTCCCTTCCTTCTGGGCAGAGTGGAGTTGGGACCAGTCTGCCTCCTGCTGTTCTGTTTCTCATCACACAGATTATCCTTCACGGGCTTCCTCCTGTAAACTTGGTAAGATGAGTTTTGTTTATGCAGATGGGTTAGCTAGTGTGCCTGAGGCCGGGGAGGGATCACATACCTTGCTTAATAGTAGACCCATCAGTGCCTTCTCTTTGGCTCATCAACTACTTTGACACGTTTAGGGGAAAGAAACAAGGCTTTCTTGAATCTTTCTCTTAAAAACCACAATTCTGTTTTTTAAAGAACGAGATTCGCAAACTGGCATACCTGAAACGTCACAAAATGATAGAGGCTTTCAACATTCTGAAAGTCAAGGTGGGCACAGAGTTTGTGGTGACGGAGGCCCGGTGGAAGCAGCTGGCCAGGATCGTGATGCCACACATCAGTGGTCCCCACCTGGAGCTCCTTTTGAGGATCTCCGACGAGGGACAGAAGGGCCATGTGGGTAAGAAGCCTTGGCCTCTGACATTCCTCTTCGCTGTGCGTTCAAAAATGGGTGGCTCCTGAGAGTGATTTGAGAAACAGCAGTACTGTGGTTTTTTTTTTTTTTAATTTTCTTACATTTGCAAATAAAAATATACGTGGGCACCCCCAGCTGGCAACAATCCAGTGGAATTTGAGTTTTCATGCTGTGTTCTGACAGGGCTGGCCCCGTGCGAATTGTCAACATGTAAGGAGCCATCCAAAAGCCCTTACCTTGTCACGGTCATTCCACCCCTGACGCTGCTTTAGGGACGCCATCTACATCACATTCAGTATTTGAAAGCAACAAGTTGAAAATAACCTAAAATTCAGGTACTGGTGGTCGGTAGCCATTACGAATAGCACTTCGTCTCTCTGGCACGCGTATCAGGCATGAGCCATGGTCACGACTTTTTTCCGCGCATGTTGTGTACGTGATCACTGAGGTGGGGATGTTTGTCATCCTCATTTGTCGATATGGAAACTGAGACTGGAAGAGGTTAAGTAGTTTGCCCACGGCCACGCAGCTGCAAAGTGGTCGAGGCCGTTCCACTCCGAGGCCTGTGCTTTTTCTCATTGTGCTAAACCGCCCCAGATTCTGATAGTCACGTAATGGGAAATTGTGGCGACCTTAAAAAATGACTGTGAAGATGGTGCGTCAATATGGAAAGATGTGAGGTGACTAAAATATATCCCAAACTGTAGAACACCCTCACTTCATCCTTTTCTGGAAGAGTCCAGAAGGGAACATACCAAAAGGGAGGGGTAGCTTTGACCGGATATAAATTTACGTGAGACAAGGACTCTTAGACTAGTCCCGGAGAGCTGTGGGCCTTATGAGGACTCCATGCAGGTGGGAGAAGGAGATGACAGTGAGTCTCTGGAACTTACATGACGAAAGAGAACAAAGGGACATATGCAGTAAGACACTACTCAGTGGGAGGTGCTCACGTCTTCCGGTGAGAGTTTGGGACCCAGGATGGAAGAAGGCCTTTCTCCTCTTGAATCAGCAGGATCTGACATGAGCCTTCCGGTGAGCCCCGAGCGTGTCTCCTCAGCCACCCCGCTTGATGTTGTGGCTCCGAGGGTCTGGTCAAGAGCCAGGCTTCTCAGAGCCTGAACGATTGCCTTGGTGCCCCCCGTTAGGGACCGGCAGGGGTTGCCTGTGCCATTCAGCATGTCAGGGTTAGGGTTCTGTGGATGGTGGAGAAGGGCGGCTGGTGCCCTAGGCGACCCGTGAGCACAGTGCTTCCTAGGCTGGGTGTAGTGAAGCTTCTCAGTGTCCGACCTGTCATGGACTGACGCTTTGGTAAAGTACAGCAAAAATCAATGCTCAGAAAAGGAAATGAAAAAGTGTAAAATCCACCCCCATTTTTTCATTACTAGAGTCATTGGACATGATCCTGGCCAATTTTCTACAAGTTTCTGTATTCGGCACTTATCCCATGGAGGGTGGGGAACACAAGAACAGGCCCAGCAGTGGCCCAAGGACCACTGTTTGAGGACCACCTCCCTAGTACTTAGAGGAGAGTGTTGGGACTTGGGTCCCCCTGGATGTCCCACCCCAAGAACTGGGGTGGCGTAGCTGGTCACTCTAGCCCAGGTGCTCCCAGCCTTCAGCCCCTCTGTTTTTGAGAATTCTCCTTTCGTGATTTAGTACCTCTGCTGCTTCTAGATGATTGGGACTCTAAAGATGTTGATGTTGATGAAACTTTAGGGCGTTATGAGCGTTCTTTGCAATTCCTTCCGTAAAGTGAATTCCTGGATTGGTAGTAAAAGGTGAGATGTTCCAAACCTAGGGACGGGGGCTTTTTAAGAATCTTTGTCTTTGTCTGTCAGGCATGGGGAGGCCCATATACTTGGGTATCTCCTGCTCATCCAGGAAAGATACACATGGTCCCCAGGACGTACTCATATGAACGTGTCTTTGTTGATGAGGTCAGTCTAACTATTGATGGTCATTTCCCAAGTGGGAGGAAAATGGCTTTTCTTTGTCTTGTCAGCTTCTTGTATGTTCTGGGCTGTCAATAGGGCAGCTCTTAAATGGTGCTGTGCAGCTGTGCAGGGTAAATATGGAGCATACCAGACACATCCAGGTTCTCCTGGCACCCCTGCTCATTTGGATGTATCACTCCATGAATTACATGAGTAAGAGGAAGGAGGGGTTCTTTGAGGCCACCACACAACTTTCTGGAGAGTGCTGATGAAGATCCGGGTACCAAACACCACCACCACCACCGCCTGCCCATTTGCAGGGGTTCTTCTCTGAATGTAGGCTGTGATCTTGCACAGGGTGAGGTCTGTAAAAGTTGCCCAAGGAGACTGGTCAGTGACAGAAGGGAGCAGAGGAACCTGAGAATGAGGCACGGCCCAAACCCGCTGAGCTATAGAATGTTTTCATGCTGGCCAAGAATAACCATGGTGAGAGGAGCGTGGGGACCAGTTGGCATGATAACTCCTCCAGAAGTGAGAGCCCTCATGTCTTTACAGTGGCCCGCAGTCCTCCAAGAGATCATGAAAGTCAGTGTAAGTGTTGCAGTCTTGTGAGAAATAAGAGAATCTCCTTGGGCAAGGCCTTGCTGCAAATCCAGCTCCCTGGGCTGAAGGCAGAGATGGCAATGACCAACCCTCTGTACCTCATGCAAAGAGCCTGATGGGCCTGTTCTGAATTTCATCTATTAATGTTAATGTGCTTTGTTATAGACATGTACACAAATAGTCATGCCAACGAATATGCTTAAATGCCAGTATGATATAAAGCTTGAAAACTCTAGTTTTTATAGCATGATGTAAGACAATTGTTATATAGTATTTTAATTTGGGTGCTCTGAAGAACAAATCTACTTATACATAGGGACATGACATTTTAATTTCTTTGGGAGTCTTTAGGTAAATCCAGATTGTTGACTATGTATCTCAATATTCTTTAGTCCAGTGCCCCCAACTGAATTAGTAATTTCAAAAGAAAACACGTTTAGAAAACCATAGGTAGCTGATCCATGGCTGACACTAAGGATTCGTCAGAGAAGTAGAAAACCCGGCGTGCGGTGTCCACATAGTTGACGCGGGCCACTCTACACGGCCTTGTGATTTATAATATTGTGTGAGATTTACACAAGCTGATTGATGAGAACCCAACTTTTTCAATCACCACAGTTTAAATCATGCCACACGGGTCTAGCCGATGTTTAGGTTTATGGATGCCTAAATGTTCGTTGAGATCATGACACCCATTGACTCGTAAGATAAGAACAAGGAGTGTGAGAAGGTCCAGCCACGTTAGCCTCTTTGGAGAAAAGAAATTGTACATGAACTAAATACCGTATTTGCATTTTGTATTAACACTAGATTAAATCAGGAAAGAGACATGAAGCCACATTTTAAACCCTAAATCACAAAACAATTTATTAGTTTTTCTTTATTGGGAGCATTAAATCAATTTGGATTAAAATTTTAAATTATTAATTACATAAATAAAATTACATGACAACGTAATTTTATAACATTTTAATCTTCAGTCAGAAGTCTTTAGATTTAAACTTTTTTTTTTTTTAAAGATTTTATTTATTTATTTGACAGAGATAGAGACAGCCAGCGAGAGAGGGAACACAAGCAGGGGGAGTGGGAGAGGAAGAAGCAGGCTCACAGCAGAAGAGCCTGATGTGGGGCTCGATCCCAGATCGCCGGGATCACGCCCTGAGCCGAAGGCAGACGCTTAACTGCTGTGCCACCCAGGCGCCCCTAGATTTAAACTTTTTAACCAGATCTTTAAAATGTATCTTTTTACCAAAAAAATTAATGAACATTATTTTTCTCCCAGTGGCCTTTCTGTAACTACTAATTGTTGGCCTATTATTAATTTGCACATCTTTGTAAAAAATTTTTTTGACTAGGTAGAGATACTAAGAACATTAAATAAAGCTAGAATTTCCTGGTTCCCATCTGATTTTCTTAAGAAATTGTAGGAATACTGTTTAAATTAGTAGATTGTTGTTCTATATAATTTATACTTGTGGGGGGTCAGACTTTAAAAACCAATTTGTTAATTCAGGGTTTTATTTGGAAGGCATGTGCATCAAGAAGAAAATCATTTTGAAAGTGATTTTTAAAAGTATCAGTGAGCTTATGGCTCAATAGACTTCCCAGTATTTTACTTTTTGCCAGATAGCACTGTTGATTTAAATATTGTTACCAGGGCAACCACATCTTTATGCAGGACAGCCAGTCGGATTTGTCAGCTTTCAGGGGCCATAGGTGATATTTTATGGGTTATAGCAGTAATTTCTAATGTCTGGGTGTCCAAAAGACTCCTTTGTTCAACTAACACTTTCAAAGACAGTTTTAATAACAGAAAGTCAAGCAGGATTATATGCTTCATGGCGGCCTCCACTCTGTACAGGCAGGGATGGCAATACTTCTGTGAATATGCTCGCTTCTCCCTTTGACCAGCAGTTATGAGCATTTGTGGTTTCCAAGGCTAAACACTGGAATTCTGTTAGTACCCAAAGTGTTAAAACTTAATCCAGTGTTAAAATGAGAAACACAAGCTTACCAATATGGGAAGAAAAGGGCTGAATAGAATTATTAACAAAGAATATGGAGCAAGTTATGTATCTACAACAAAGGTTTTCAGATTATGGTCCACAGGCTAAATATGGCCCACCACCTGTTTCTGTAAATGAAGTTTTATCGGAACAGAGCCATGCTCATTCATTTATGTATTATTTGTGACTGTTTTCATGCTATACCGGCAGAACTGAGTAGTTAAAATTGAGATCGTGTGGCCTACAAAGCCTAACATATTTACTGTGGGATCAACTTTTTTCCATTGCAGACAAAATGAACTTTATCCGCTTGGCTGACCTCCTCAACATTCAGGTGGTCACCATCAACATCAAGAGACACCCACTGGAAGACTGGATGCCTCGGGTATACCAGTCGTCTGCAAGCCTCTTGGTCCAGAGGATGGTTCGGCACAGGCATGTGAGATGGGGCCGGTTTTTTCTCAAGTTGCTTTAAAAATAGAGGAGTTTGCAAATGCTGTCTGGACTGAATATGTTTCATTATTGAATCTATAAATCAGCCCCTTGCTTGCTGCTTTTGGTCTCTTCGGGAGGCTTGTAAAATGTGCTTTGTGTGACCTTAACCAAAAGGACAGGCTTCTCGATTATGCTTCCTTCTGGCCCTATTTCCTGAGATGCTCAAAGGCCACAGACTGGATGTGCTCTCTCAGATCAGAAGGTTCCAGCCCCATCCAAGTCATTAGGAGGTTGATTTCACATATGGCACTCTGACTTTGTAAAGTCTGTGGTTAAAAACTCATGAATTTGAGTTATCAGAATGGTTGTTAAGAAGGCCAGTTAATTCTCTTATTCTCAAGTAAGTGGACTCCAGAAAGAATCATTTGTTCTGGTTGGAGATCTTTGGTTTCGTCTGTGTGGCCTGGAGTGCCCCTAACCTTAATGGCTTATCCTCTTGCTGTCCTTGAATTTAGTGCTTCTTGGAAGAGAATGGTTCAGAAGTCCCAGAAAGTGGCTCAGCCTGTGGTGTGGGCACACCGTATTCGCTGCCCATATTTGATATTTATCAAAGCCCTACATGTAAAGGCTTCTTCCCATTAATCCCAGCCTTGAATCACTGATGTGTTTCATGTGCTGCATGTCTGTATGTCCGCATGTGGCATCCAGGGTCCTAGTCTACAGCCTCCAGGAGAACAGTGAGGTAGGATCCCCTCCTGTCTTCCCGGGGCCATGCCCAGG
Organism: Ursus arctos; assembly: GCF_023065955.2. NCBI lineage: Eukaryota > Metazoa > Chordata > Mammalia > Carnivora > Ursidae > Ursus > Ursus arctos. The sequence goes on along the minus strand of NW_026623100.1, from coordinate 51,261,488 downwards.
GTCGGCCCGGGGTTCTCCGAGCACAGGAGACAGGTACCTGAGCAGAGCAGCCTGCTCTGTAATTGCAAAGTTGGGTCAGAGCCCAGCTCTGATACTTTTTCACCCATCCCACCCCAGACTTGGTGAGAAGGATGGACATGTCAGTCCCCTGGATGGCTTGTGTGCATTAGGGGTGCAGAGGTTTTCAGAAGCTTTCTTAGTTAGGATGTTAATTTTCTAGGGACAAGTAGTAGAGACATCATGATCCCATGCTAAGCCCTAAACCTTCTCATTGCCCCGTTTCTGCCCAAGCTTTCATTGGACCAAGGTCCTGTGCCCCCAGAAGGGGACCTGGGAAAACCACGCCTCTATTCCCCACCCCTGCCCCCTGGTCACCGAGTCTTCATTTTCTCCTAGGCCAGAAGGACTGCACCAGTATCGGGGGGAGGCAGGTGAATTTCAGAACTCTGGCCGTGCTGGAACCTTTACTTACTTGAGTCTTGAGTGTGCATGTGTGTGCGCGTGTTGGCGGGATGGGGCTTGGGGGTATCTCATAACCATCACATTGTCGGGAACATATAGCCCTATAAGGCTCTGAACTTGCTCCTCTCACTGAAATGTGGGATGACAGGATCTCTTCTTTTTTCCCTCATGGCAGGATTTTTGTCTGGGTTTATGATGTCATCATTCTAATAAATGCCATATTCATCGCTCTGGATGAGAAAAACCCCTTCATCTCCTACGCAGAGTGGCTTTTCCTTTCTCTATATATTATTGAAATTCTCCTGAAACTGTATACATACGAGCCCAGAGCCTATTTTGGCAGGAAACAGTTCTGGAACTGGTGAGCATGTGTGTTCTGGGGAGGGGGAGGGGCAGAGACCACGGGCAAAGAGAGGGGGTTTTCTGTCAGTTTGGGGAGTCTTGTAGTTTTCCCAAGCTCCAGCTGCCTAATTTTGGGGCATCTTATCATGAAATCTTGGGGGTGTGGGAACATCTCGGTCAGATGAAGCTGTTATTTTATGATGTCAGTTTGAACTGACTCTAGATAAAATTAGAATCACAGATCATGGCATCCTGGGTTTGGAAAGGATCTTAGAACATCATACCCGATGAGGCCCTTCCATAGCTCCCTCAGCCCACTCCCTAGTCTTTTTATCAGAGAACTTGGCATGTGTATGCCTGGACAAGGAGATTGTTAAGAAGCTCTTTCCTACACAGATGTGTCACCTGTGGCCTCTTTCTTCTCCAGGCCAGGTACCTCCTGGTCTCGAACCATCACCCCCATGGTGCAGACCATCTCAAATGCCACTGCATGTTAGGAATTGAGGGACATAAAGACACAGGGCACACACACGCCTGTCTTGTGTAATGCGCAGCTTGCCAGGGTTGAATGTCTGTGATCATTGCTCTTGGTGCCAGGAAACTCACTAGGATGCACATGTGGCCAAAGGGGAACTAGCTGGTCTTGTCCATTGCTTTGGCACTGTTGTCAGAAAGAAAAGCAATGCTATGATGGATATCCCCTTTAATTAAAAAGTTACAACGGACTTAGTAAAGTTAATACCAAGACAGATTATACTGTATATGCTGAAAATGTGCTGAAGTATTCTTTCAAGGATATAGTTATTTTGGAAGACAAAGTGATAAGAATTGGCTGATGGCTACACATTCCCTCGGGTGGTTCACTGGTGCGGCCAGTGAATGATCGCTGGATCATTCAACTGCAGTGTTTCTGCTTCGTCTCTGTTGTTCTAGAAGTTAGGGAAATCAGTTTCATGGCTGGTTCATTGCTTTGCGTAAGATACTGGATTCGAAGTCTTCTCGGGTCAGTTGTATCCTTCACCAACTTTGCTTCTGCTCTGTTAGGTTTGATACGCTGATCATCATCGCGGCTCTGGTGGCCACTGTGGCCAACACCACCATTCAGTCAGGTCAGTGCTGGGCTCTGGGCTTCGCCATCTTTGTAGAACTTCCGCTGTGTGCCAGTAAGGTGTTTGGGATGGGGCGGTGGACACACAAGAGAATGAGTAGCAGTATTTCATGCTCCGGAGAGCACTGGTAGCTTTAGCTGTATTTTAGGGATGGCGTTTGTATGCATCCTTCACACCAGATACTGACCTGGTCATCTCCTCTCCAAAACTGACCTCAGTCTCATGGTTTAACCTCCACGCCTTTGACCTCGTGCCCATCTTGCCCACCCCCAGGGCTCTAGCTGCAGCTGGAGCTCTGCCTGGACCCTGGCCCACTGCCGCCTTGTGTCGGCCTCCCCTGGCTGCACCTGCATCTCCCACCACCACGCGCACTCCCTCCTGCAGACAGCAGAGGGCGGTGTTTAGACATAGTGCCACTTCTTAACGGGACTCTACGAGAGGAATGTTGGGGAAGGAAGGGCTTGTAGAAATGTGTTCTGTAGAACCGCATCCGCAGTCATTTCTTTAAGACGGCCTGAAGTCTACACCGACTCTCAGGATTCTCTAGCTCTGGGGGTGGCAGAGACGCGTGGGGTGGCTCGGCTTTGCTGGGGGACTGAGGGAGTCGAGGCGGCACTTGCTTCCTCGCTGCTCGGAGCCACTGTCCGGCTTTGGAGGTGAAGCCGCATCTCTCCCCTGAACCCCCAGAGTCTCCGACCTCATTGACTAGGAGGGCCGGGCCAGAGGCACTCACGAAACGGAATGTTAAATGACTGTGCGTTTGTTTTGGCTTTTTTCTAGCAAGGAAATACAACAGTCAGCAGATACTGGATATCGTCTTGATACTGAGGATCCTGCGGCTCTTACGGATCATTGTCAGCATTCAGAGGTAGAGGGAGTGGCGTGCCGTCGGGTGGCTCCCACCCTGGAGCCTGCCGGAAACCGCTCCTGCCCGAGAACGACCAGCACACCCCTCTGGGAGCCCCGAAGTTCCTCGCACGGAGGACCTGGCGCGCTCTCGGGGGGGGGGGGCAGGGAGGGAAGCCTGCGAGGATGGCGAAGAGCACTCGCATGGCAGCTCCCCGAGGGCAGGGCTTCTGTCCATCTCTGTCGTCCCCGTGACCCCTTCCCTCACCGTGCGTGCTGTGTGTGGCTGCACAGTGGCGGCCGTGGTGGCCGCCAACCGTTGTGAAATTCCTCCCACCATCCTGATATAGGGGCTTTTATTATCCTTTGGTCATCAGTGATGACAGTGAAGCTCAGAGAGGTTGAATGACTCCCCAGTGGTGCACAGCTTAAAAGGCAGATTCCTGACAGTGTGTGAAGAACAGGTCCAGGCCCCGGGGGAGGGGATATTAAACCGCAGCTGCTGGTGTGGGGTCAGTTTATCTCACGGTTTCCCTTCTGCCTTGTGTGCTGGAAACCTTGTCTCATCCTAGATTCCGGCTCATCGTAACCACCTTAATTAACATTGGTCCCACGATACTGACGTTCGGTGGACTCGTCTTGGTAAGTGGCTTGTTCTCGTGGCTATTTTACGTGAAATAAGTGGTAAGATGTCCATTCTCGGCAACTCTCGATAAGCCTTGTTTGAAGTGAGGAAAAGAAAGGGAGATTAAGTGAGCCTCGCTGGTTTCTTGTCGTCCGTTTTAGAAATACGCAGTGTCTGGAAACCCTGGGCGTGTACCAGTTAAGGTACACTGGCTACTGGGGGAGACACCAGAACTTCAGTGGGTTAACTCAGTCATGGTTTCCTTGTCACCCACGGTCGAGGTGGGGGTGCCTGGCTAGCAGATGCTTCTCGGGGGTGTAGGCTCCTTCTGGCTCATGGCTGTGAGCCTTCAGATCCTTCTTTGTTCTGCTTGTGGCTAAAGCCCACCTGCTCCCCGGACCCCAGTGGTGAGAACACAGCCACCCAGGGCTGCAGGGGGGGTGGCGCCTCCAGACCACCATTATTAAAAGTTTCTTGTTACTCTTCCAAAATATCTCTATGTATACAACAGGTATATCCCAGACATGCCCGTATGTATCTGGTTTATTGTTTAGTCAGATGGAAGAATCCACACAAAATGTTGCAGAACTTTCTTCCACCTGATGTCTTTGTCATATGTCCTGGAGGACACATGCACCGTGTCGGCCCTGCTGTGATTAAAAGTGTCCCACGGGGACACCTGAGTGGCTCAGTTGGTTAAGCGTCTGCCTTCGGCTTGGGTTGTGATCCCAGGCTCCCTGCTTTGGGCTCCTTGCACAGACCACCAGGTGCTCTCATCTTTTTGCCGTCACAAGTGACGTGGGGAGGGCCGGCCTTGTACCTGCATCTTCGTGCTTCCGTTCCCACCGGGTGTATTCCTAGGCTCAGCGCTGCTAGGTCACAGGGGAAATGTGTTCACACCTTGGGTGGAAGGTGGCACGTGGCCTTCCAAATGCACGCTCCCTGCGCATCCCACACGACAGTGTGTCACAGCCAGTCTCTCTGCCCCCTAGCAGCTGAGGTTTATGAACCGTTGCCCTGTCCTCCAGTCTGACAGGGGAGAGAATGGCACTGTGTTGCTCTGACGTGTGTTTCTGTCGTGTTTCATGTGGCTAGTGTCTTCTCCATGTTCTTTTGGGCACTTTCCCTTATTTTTCGGTAAACAGAGTGTTCATATCCCTGGTCCATTCTTCTGTTCGTTTTTAAACATGATTTGCAGGAGTGTTTTGCCAGTTAAGAAAATAGGCTGTTAGTAAGTTGTTTACAGTAGAATTGCTTTTCCTTCTGTGTCACTTGTTTTTTGTTTTTTGAGGGTTTTTTTTCCTACCTAAAGGATTTTTGTTGTATATTTTGGGGGCTTTGTAAAAATTTAAATTAATTATATAGTCCTATCTCCTAACCTTTTATTTTATAGATTATTTTATAATCTTTTATAGTCATGCTTAGTGGAGCCTTTTCCTACTCAATTTTTTCCCCCCAATTCCTTCATGGTTTGTTTTTTTTACCTTTGACCCTATGGAATTTATTTTCCTATAAAAAACAGGGTAAAGATACGACTTTATTATTTTCTCCTAGAGGACCAACCGCTGCTTATTGAGTATTTAAGCCACTAACTTGCCTACTTGCCCAGCAGCTCTGTTCTTGACTTTGTAAGCCCACAGGACAGGTTGCAGTGTGGTCCCGCTGGCCGTGTCCTCTGTCCCTCTGCGCCCACCCGCCCCACCCTGACACTGCCTGGGTCTGGGTTGGGGAGGGCAGCCACCCCGGAGTCAGAGTAGCATCCCTTTCTGCCGGGCGACCCATGTCCGCGGTCCTCCGGCCTGGCCTTCCCGCTCCCGGCCCCACGATGTGCTGCTGCAGCCCTGTGCTCCCCCTGCTGACCAGGGCCGCCCATCACAGGTGGTCTACTACGTGTTTGCTATCATCGGGATGGAAGCATTCCACGGCAAAGTCCAGTTCTTCGACCCGAATTTCACCACCCCCAACGCTCTGGTGTGTGGGAACCCAGCCCTGAAAGACTCAGCATTTGCCCGAGACAGGTACTGCAAGAACAACTTCAACGACCTGGCCTCCTCGTTCATCGTGCTGATGGAGCTCACAGTGGTTAACCAGTGGCATGATATCCTTTCCGAGAAGGCGTCCGACCCCAGGGCTGCCTGCTCCCTGGGGTGGGACGAGGGGGAGGGGCGCAGAGGAACTTCCAGGAGCCTCCAGGGCACCTGCCGAGCTCCCCGAAGGTTTGGTTCCTTAGCTGCCTGCTTACTCCTCGCAGGCGGCTTTGCCCTCGTGACTCACCAGGCGGCAAAGCTGTACTTCATCGGCTTCCACGTCGTGGTCGTCATTCTCATCGTGAAGTGAGTTGCCTCCTGCCCCGCTGGCAAGTCCACGTTTCCCTTGTTCCCGCCACCTGGTGTGCACTGCGGGTAGGCACTGCAGGGAGGAGTCTGACCTGTGTTCACACTGGTGGTCATTGCCCGGGCGTGCGCATCTGTGTTAGAGTACGCGTCTCGTAGTCTCGTAAGTTGTTTGGGTCAGAAGGACCGTGGGGTCCCGGCCAGTCTCCTTCCCCTTTCCCACCCAGACCGAATCCCTTGAGAGCATCCCTGGGAATACCATTCACCCTCTGCTTAAATCCAGCCATCTGCTCGCTTCTCAGAGCCTCAGAGTCGGTTCCCTACTTGTCCCACTCCAGTCCTTTCCTGTCCTTGCACAGGTAGGATGGAACTGTGTCTATGGTCTGTCCTGGCGCCTCTTCCAGGAGAGACCTCAGTCACTGAGAGCCGCTGTGACGTCCCACCACCTGAAAGGGCTTCTGTTCCAGCATTAGAGTTTCTGGTTCTTGCTCCTCAGCTCCTCATGGGACTTGAGCCCGAGTCCCCTTGATGGCTGGAATGTTCTTCCCGAGAGGTTTTCTGGTTGTCATACCCTCTCACAGCCTGGGGCCAGCCGTTCTTCGGGTAGCAGCCCAGCACATGTGCCTTCCTTGTCACCCTGGGCCCGCGTTGGCCAGCTGACTTTGGCTCCAGAATGACTCAAGAATCCTGGCCGAGGGAGGGGAGGGGAAGAGAGCTCACGGGCAGCTCCAATCAGGCCTGCTTGTCCTTACACAGCCTGAATGGAAGACGTAGAGGCAACAAGAGAGAAACGTCACTCTGGGTGGCTCCTACAGAGGTTGCCGGAGTGCTGGGACCAGCAGGGGTGGGGGCATTTCTGCTACTCTCCTCTCAGAAGCAGGCAGGGGTGTGGGATCCCTGGGCTCCATCATCATCACTGTTACATCAGAAACGGTGAAGGGTCTGAGGTCTTCCGTACTTGCCAGCTAGTGGTTAGTCTGTGTGCATATGCCCCGTTTAGACACCGACAGAAAGCATGGCACCTTGGGTCAGAGACAAAGACAGTTTACTTGTGGTGGAAGCGGCTTCAGAGCAATACTTTGTGTCAGTTCCCCCAAACCTTCGAACCTTCGTCCCCACTGAGCAGTGTGGCGAGCACCAGCCGGAGTGGGAGTGCTGGAGGGAACCCACAAGGAGGAAACTGATCTTATAGACGGCTGCTGGGGCCTGTCCGTCCTCCCCTCTGGTGGTGGGGGGACTTTAGTTTCACCTGGAATGTAAGCAGATCTCCAGGGAGGGCAAGGTGAGCTTTTTATCTTTGTCATCCTGGACTGTGTCTGGGGGGAGACATCGCTGAGCTTTACATCTTGGGATGTCTCCAGAGACAAACATCCCTAAGCTGGCCCTCCGTGCCTTTGCTCAGACCGCCCAGGCTCAGCAGAAACTTGAGATATTCACGGAGAACTGTTTACCAACAATTATTTGGCTTAAGCTTCCTCTAGAAAGAAACTATATTTTCTTTTTAATATTTACTGTTTAAATAGGTTGTAAAAGGAGAATGATTTTTCCAAAGGAATGAAAGTTTTGTCCAGTCCTTGAGAGGCGTTGTGTCTGTCATTTCTCCGTTCCCCGTCGTGTTGTCTTTGCCACGATAGGCTGCCTTCTTATTTAGGCTCAGACACTCTTTGGAACCAGGATTTCCTGTCGCCTAGACCACGGCTCACCCCCTCTACCTCTCACTCTTTCTCAGTATTTTCATAGCGTTCATCTTGGAGGCGTTTTTTGTGGCATACTCCCTAGAAAAAAGTGAAGTCGAAACTGCCATCGAGAAGAAGATTCAAGAGCTTGGAGTGGGAATCCAAGAGTGAGTAGTGTGTTCCCCCTGGTGTCGCTCACAGACTTCAGAAGAGGACGTGCCCCGTGGCATCCAGCATGGGCCTGTGTGCCAGTTCTCAGGGACCCTCACTGACCAGAGGAGAGCCCTGGATGTGGCTGGACGGTGACATGGGGCCATGGCTGGGAGGACACGTGAGCTACTCAGCTGAGGGACCTGACCCTGTTCATGTCTCTTCTTCCTTGAAGAGAGGAAATGCAGGATGGGAAGCTTGTTGATAACATGGACGCCAAGGATGGTGGCTTTAGTGGAGACGATGGAGACAACAAAAGGAAGGCCTTGAAAGGACTGTACTTCAGAATTGCATCAAAAAGTAAGATTTAACCCAATGCAAAACTTCTTCCAAACCATGCTCCTCACTGCAGCCAGTGAGATGTTTCTAGAATGCAAATCTGACCTTCAGTGGCTTTAGAATAAAGACAGGGGCCTGCCGTGGCCTCTGCAGCCCGTCTGCCTGCTTTCTCTCTTTCTCAAGCTCTCCTCTTTCCCACTGTGACCTGCCATGCCGGCTGCATGCCATTTGTCATTGAGTGACAGTTTGGTCACCATCGATCTTCCTTATAGACTTGAAGCTCCGTGTGTGCTGGGCCCTGTCTTTTTGCCTTCGTGGTATCCCCAGGGCCTCACTCTGTGCCCAGGGCATGGGGGCCTTTCACAACTAGGTCCTTGATTACTTTGTTCTCCATGAATCAGCAGTTGGCTGAGTAACCCAGAGCTACCCGAATGTCACTTTGGGCTTTGGCCGGGGCGCCTGCACTAAACTCAGAATGAGGAGCACAGCATAAATCACAGGAGCCATGGCATGAGCAGGGAAGGGAAGACCTCCTCCATCCTCCAGGGAAGACCTGCTCCTCGGTCTCTAGAGCCCTGCATGGCGGTGGAGCTCCATGGAGCCCGCCCCAGCAGAGACGAGTGATTCTTTTCTGACTTCATCCTTTCTCTCAAAGACTGTCTGGCTAGCCACGCTTGGAGCTCTGTCTTTGACTCAGGGGCCATCCTTCCAGAAAGGCTAGCTCTGCCCGGGCTGGATGCTCCCCTCTGACCGCAACACATGCGAGTTCCGCGTGCCCTTCTCCCTCCTCCTAGAGTACCGGACCGTGGACGCCCTGCTGCAGCAGATGTTCGAGTCCGAAATTGCTCCAGAGGATGAAGGCCCTTCCTTGGACGAGATTCTGAACTTCTCAGCCGGTGACGTATATCCCAAGAATCCCAATTTTGAAAACAGTGCGTGATTCTGGACTGGAAGGGGCACACCTGGAAACCACGCTAAGCTGCCATCGCATCTTGCGTGTGCTGTCTGGAGGTGGTTTTTCCAGCCCGAGTTGTCTCTGGGCTCTGACCAGCCCGCGCAGCGGCCCTGTGGTCAGCGGAAGGGTGTGGGGAGGCAGCCTCTGTGTGCCCCGCCCGGGGTGCTTCTGGGGTCTGGTCAGAGCAGTGAGGAGGGGAAATCTGTGAGGAGATGACGAGGCGCACTTATCATACCCGTGTACCCATGTGTGTGAAGTCCTTTCAGTGGGGACGTGAAAGCTTCCACTTACTGTCATGTGGTATTTTGCTACTCTGTTAAATCCTGTGCTGCAGTGTTATGTGAATGACTTTTGAATATTTAAATATGGTAAAGGAATATATCTAGTATAGCAGCTCTTCGAGGGGTGTTTCTTCAAAATGAAGGAAAACATGAAGGTGAAAATAAAATTCTGTCACAATTGCTTCTTTTTCTGGGGAAGGCTCTCAAAGCTTCTTTAATTAAATTACAATGATAGCAGGAGTCTGAGTAAGTTGCTCTCCAAGGTCATTTTCCCCAGCTGGAAATCTCCCAATGCAGTGACACGCTCCTTCTGGGAAATTAAAATTATTTCATAAACAAAATTTTTAATTGTGGAAAATATTCATAACATTAAAGTCACCATCGTAACCAATTCTAAGCGTATAGTTCAGTCATTTTAAGGACATTCGTATTGTGCAACAGAGCTCCAGAACCTTTGATCATCCCAAATGGAACTGTAACCGGTCAACAGTCACTGCCCGTCCCCTCCTCCCCCAGGCCCTGGCAAGCACCGTTCTACCTTCCGTCTCTATGAAGCTGACTGCGGTACCTCGCGATGGCATTTTGAGCAAGTTGTCTGGGTATAACTCCTCGTCGTTCTGTACCTCCTCACGGGCCACGCTGTAAGGCAGGGGTCTGTGACCTGAGGTCTCTGAGTGCGGTGAGGCCCAAGTCACGTGACCTGTCAGGTGACAGTGGAGGCTAGCTTGGGAGGGCTGCCTTTTCTTCGGTTCTGAAGGTGACTTCTGGTGTAGGAGCAAAGCCAAGGTTTCGGCCCCGCTTCTGGGGCCAGATTGTCTGGTATCTTACGCCAGGCTCCCCACTGACCATGCCCCGTAATTTCAGTGTGCTCCCTTGTTCCCCCACAGTTGGGATAGATGGTACCTCCCTCCCAAGACTGCAGGGCTGAAGGAGGAGGAGGACAGGTGGGCGGAATGCAGACCCTGCCCCTTCGGGCTTGCTCTCACAGACTGCTGGCTCCTGGTTCAAAGCCACACCTGGTATCCAGCATTGCTGCTTTAGAATTTTGTTACCATGACAGTCCCTGGGAGGTGGGGCATGCCTGACCCGTCTGATGGGATTTATGGAGTCCTGCCACCCTCCAGACTGCTCTTACTCCTTTGTGTATCTAACATGTATTGTTATACTAAATATACACTCAATGTACCAAGTGGCAACTGAATTTTTTTAACTTGAACATGTGCTGGGCATTTTTAAATGAGAAACTCTGCAGTCGTTGTAAAACAAACAACAACTCAACACAGAAACATAGTAAAAAGTCAGAAGTTGCTCTGTATTCTTCCTTCTCCTGACGCCCACCTCCCCTCCGTTCTTCCACTCACGATCTGAGGCCCCCTTCCCAGTGGTGATGCTGAGTTTGTTGTTTGTCCTTCTGGAAACACACCTACCCATTTACAGTCATGTCTGTCATGCGTATGAATATATGATGTGCAGCAGACCCTTGACCAACACGGGGTTGGGGGAGGTAGGGTCACTGACCCCCGCACAGTCGCAAATCTGCATATCACTGTTGACTCCCCTCCAAACTTTACTAACAGCCTGCTGTTGACCAGAAGAGCCTACCAGTAACAAACAGCTGATTAACACATAATTTACATATAATGTGTATTATATGCTATATTCTTAGGATAATGTAAGCTAGAGAAAACAGTGTTAAGAAAATCATAAGGAAAATACATTTACAGTACTGTATTAAAAAAATCCATATATAAGTAGACCTACTTATGAGTTCAAACTCATGTTCAAGGGTCAACTGTAATTGCACTTTTTATTCTAGGTGGGATGTCATGACATTTTTATATATAGTTCAAGAACCTTTTTTCACGGAGCAGTAGTTTTCATCTTGATACGTGTTTGTATATACACACACACAAAATGCTGCCAAGTGTTCCATACCATCAGTGTTTCATGATTTATTGAAAACTTGACCTATTCATGGACCACTACGTTATCCCACCTGTTTGACAGTAAACAGTAACAGAGCAAACCTGGTCATGTAATTTTCTTCATGAGTGAGCCCTTTGGTCGGAGAGACTGGAGCGTTACTCCTGACTTGCAGCAGCCCCCTGTGGCCACCAGGGGGCCCCACCGCCCCCTTCACGGGAACAGTCTCAGAGGAAGGGGCACAACAGGAGTTGTGGTGGCGATTGGCTCTTTTTTTTTTTATTTATTTATTTATTTATTTATTTGACAGAGACAGAGACGGCCAGCGAGAGAGGGAACACAAGCAGGGGGAGTGGGAGAGGAAGAAGCAGGCTCATAGCAGAAGAGCCTGATGTGGGGCTTGATCCCGGAAGGCCGGGATCACGCCCTGAGCCGAAGGCAGACGCTTAACCGCTGTGCCACCCAGGCGCCCCGGCGATTGGCTCTTTTGTCCAGGTCTTTCTTCTGCCTTTCAGTGACCTTGTCACCCCCATGTTTTGGCACATGGTCTCCCCGCTGGGCACTTCATTCCTGTCTCCCGGTAGGGGGATGAGGCAACATGATTGTGTCAGCCCCTTGGGCTCTGAGCTCAAACCAGGTCTGCACCTTACAGGTCCTGCCCTTGGGAGCAGTCTGTCCGTCTTCTCCACTTCCTGCCTGAGAATGGGAACAATCGACGTCCTGGAAGCCTTCCGTGGAGGGTGGCAGTCAGTGCCAGCACGGCATCACTCACCCCCAGACTGTAACAGGAGACTGAAAACCTAGCCAGTCCAGAAATGGGTTTGTCTGAAACATTCCAGAATGGAACTGTTGGACAGATGGATTGACTCCAGGGATGAGGAAAACGGAGGACCAAGAATGAGGACTCCTAGGATCAGTGGCTGAGAAAGGTGCTGGAATGATAATAGCTTGCAGGTGTCCTTAGGGACTGTGCCAAATGCCCAGCTATTTAGGAGCTCTTACTTCTGATAGGCAGGAGTGACACCTGCAGTTCCTTAGTCTTAGGAAAAATAAAGTTTAGAATCATTGCCTTAGACCACAGATACGATCCAGCAGAAAAAGGCACTGAGAGGAGTCTCTGAATCTCCTAAGTGACCAGATAGAAGATTCTTAGCTAGAACTTAGAATGTGGAGTCTGGGGCCAAGAATGAATAGGAAATGCCTTGACCCAAGATAGATATTAAATCCGAACCCACACTGAGTCTAGCCAATGTTGGAGCACTTAGGATGACCCGCACCCTTTCTCAGCTTTGCAGGAGACATGGATGGGTAAGACCCAGCTCTGTCGTCAGGGAAACTTCAGTCTCGTGACTGGAGTGAGCTGCGTTTCCTCCCTCCCAGTGCTGACTTCTCATGCATCCGTTTCCGCTGTCCTTTAGATAGAGCTTTTTTCCTTGTGCAGATAAACATTGTGTGTGCGTGTGCGTGCGCGCAATGCAGACAATTTGTAATTGAATAAAGATGATTGCTATAATTTGTACCAGGTACGGACAAAAAAAAAAAGACTATTTGGCAGAAATGCTTAAAGTAACTTTGTTCAGATGGAGCGTTTCTCCTTGGAGACAAGGCTGTTGCTAGGAAATGAGACTGTGAAGTTTATTTAAGTAAAGCCCTTGGCACAGATCAGACACCAGATGGGCACCAGCAGTGCTGGGACGACACCGCGGTCAGGCTGAGATTGTTGGTGGGAATAACACGGAGGTTCTTGGGAGTGTGACAGAAGTTGAAGATCCAGTAATAACGAATGGGCTGGTGGGAACAAAGGACATGGCGACAGGGGCCAGACGCTAAGTGTCCTCCCCGCCCAAGATTGAAGGCACCCACAGCTGCCTTCCACAGAGGGACACACTTCGCTCTTAGTTTAGAAAACAGCACCCTTATCTTCTTTTGTCTTGCTTTCCTCTCAAAACAGTCATTTTCAAAAGGAAAAAAAAAACCTCCACAAACTTGGCTCTATCAGTACTCGGTTATTTTGACACTTTGAGTAAATATGGAAAGGTGGGTAAGAAACCTGGAAAAGTGTCAATAATTCACATTTGTAAGAAGAAATGGGTGGGTACTTCTTCAACATGATAAAACATGTCTCCTTCAGGCCAGGGTCTTGAACTTATTGGATCAACATGGGAGCCGCACTACAGCAGGAAGCGGGGAGGCCCAGTGCCACCACGCTCAGTCCTCTTCTCTTGGTCCTAGGCAACAGCCAGCAAGAGAAAAATCACCACTGAAAAATTGGGAAAGACACACACAGGATTTTCATAGTGAAGACTATTTACTGGGAAACTTCAAAAGAATCGTCTGAAAAGCTTTTTTTTTTTTTTTCCAGAAAACAACAGGCTTTATATATTCAGACTACCAGCTAGGAAAAAATGGAAAAAATTAGTTCTGATTTAAGCAAACAAAAGTTTAGTTCTAAGTATTTAAATTAGTACTAGTATCAAAAAATTAGAGGACCTTTTTTGTTTTTCCTTTTTTTTTAGATTTTATTTATTTGTCAGAGAGAGAGAGAGAAAAAGAACAAGCAGGGGGAACAGCAGGCAGAGGGAGAAGCAGGCTCCCCGCTGAGCAGGGAGCCCGATGCGGGACTCGATTCCAGGACCCTGGGATCATGACCTGAGCAGAAGGCAGACGCTGACCAACTGAGCCACCCAGGCGCCCACTAACATAAAATTTTAAATGCACTCACCTTTGACCCAGCAATTTGTTTCCAGGATTTTACAGATACATCATATAATGAAATATTACACAGTCATTAACAAAAACTGAGACCATCTTATATGTAAATATAGTCTATACATTAAATTTAAAAAATCATAATTATGCCAGTTGTATGAAAAATATACAGAAATATGCATAGAATCACTTTTGGAAAGATTAAAAAGAGTGAGTCATGCTTGCCTCTGGAATGGGGTACCTGGTGGCTGGGAGTTAAGGGTAGGAGGAGGAAGTTCACTCTGTGCTCTTGAATTGGGTGTCACCTCCGATTTGTTTTCATCATAATGCTAAAGAAAGGAGGGAGGGATAGAGAAACGAAGTTCAGGTTATAGGATCCTTCCAGCTTTAAGAGTCAATAAATGCTAAGTTGGCTGCTATAATTTTAGAGGTAGTTAATGATTTATACAGCTTATAAAACTATTTTCAAGATGGGAGATGTTCCTTTGGTACTTTAAAAAATTAAGAAGCTTAAGATTTATACCTGTAATATTTCCCAGGGACAGCACCGAAGAACGGCACAATAAAGAACAGGCAAATTTTGGGGCACCTGGGTGGTTCACTCAGTTAAGCGTCAGACTCTTGATTTTAGCTCAGGTCATGATCTCAGGGTCTCAGGATCGAGCCCGGCCTGGGGCTCCTCGCTCGGCGGGAAATCTGCTTGAATATTCTCTCTTTCCCTCTGCCCCTCCCCTCATTCTCTCTCTCAAATAAATAAATAAATCTTTAAAAACAAAAAGAACAGGAACATTTTACCCATAAAAACTTGTAAATCCTTTAAATATCTTTGGAGAATTTTTGTTTATTATATACAAATACAAACCCTCAACTTAGAAAAAAGCTGCCTTGCCCCCTTTTTGGCTTAAAGTGAACAGGACAGTGTTAAGTGATTTTAGAGAATGTTCGGATCCAAATTATTCTCACGCAAATGCCTGCATCCCAAGAGGCGCCCCCTCAGCCTGCTCTGCGGGGCGACCTTACCAGGTGTATACTTGCTGAAATATTTGTTAACAATCAAGTCACGTGGGTATATTTTGTGGACTTTATTTTTAAGAAACATTTATATAAACAATAAATGTGGAAAACATCAAGGGTCAAAGTGAGCAGGCCAGCATTTACAAAGTGATTTTTAGGGAACGTCCATATTTTATTTTCGAGAACGCTTATATTCCAAGAGCAGTACAATCAGCCTGTTACGTAGGGTCTTGATCTTGTTTGTATAGTGTTGCTGAAATATTTTATTCAGCTTCTGCCTTAACAAGTCCAAAGATGGAAGATGATGACAGTCTGGAATATTCAACATGATGTGAAAGAATTCACTCCACATATCCAGATGAGGAAGTCTGGAGAGACAACGCATAAGGACAAGATAAAGTGTAGTGTTCAACAGGCTGGGCACCCTCGCTCCTGCCTCTGGCTTCCACACGTCGGGAGAGCTGAACAGAACTTCACCTGAACACAACTTAATGCACCAGGAATCGGGATGTTGCATTTCTTGTAAGTAAGAGAAATTAAAGATCCAATGGAATGTCTTATATATACTTCACTCCGAATGAATGACTTAAGTAATCTTAGTGTAGTAATAGGTCTTCAGTAGAAGAACTTTCTCTTTTATTTATTTTTAAGGAAATCAATCTGCTGTTGGCTAGCTTTATGTCCCATACTTCCAGCGTCTGAGAAGCTGGCTGAATGGTTCTGACGAGCCCAACGGCGTATGTGCCGGGACCAGGTGGCCAGGCTGGACTACCAGGATGGAGCTCAGAGTCAGAGTTCCACCTCCTGGGTGCATTCAAATTAACTGCAAAACCCCCACGGCGTGAAGATAAGGCCCTGGGGAGAAAGGACACAACTAGATTCAGCCCATTACTGTCAGGCCTGTTGAGGGGTAAGACTTTTCTCCGCACTGGTGGTCAGAGACAGAGCCTTCTGAGTAACTCTCTGGTCCTTTGAGTATGAGTAAGAGAAGGAATAAAGTATTTGCGAAATTTGATGACTCATTATGCAGAATAAATCGGAGCTGTTCTAAGTTTTCCTTCAGGGCCTGAATCTAATCTTACTTATATACTGACGCTACATTTTGTAAAATTACTGCCAACTGCTTTTCTTTTTTTTTTTTGGTTGGGGTGAGTGGGTGTGTACGTGAGGGGTTGGGGGAGTCCCAGCTTAAATTTCTTCAAGATACAAACATGTAAAACTCCATTAGGCTTTTTGGACACTAAAGGTGAGTGTACTTTTTCTACGTATGTTTTTATACCTCAAAAAAAAGTTAAAAGTGTAAGTGACATAATGAACATGCATGTACCAAATACTCAACCACCACCAGTAGCTTACGCATGTGACATGGTGTTAAGAGAGTCATCTGTGTTGCTGGGAAGAGCTCTAGTCTAGTCGTTAATTTTCACTACCATTTTATAGATGAGGAAACAGTCTTACAAACACTAAAGTCACACAGGGATGGGACTTACAACCCTGCCCTGGGACAGCCAGCCGTCTTGTCACGTTACTTTATAACTGACAAAGCACCTTCACATCCATGATCTCCTTTGCTTCTTAGAAGAAACTTCTTAAAGCATGCTCGGCATTATAAAGGCAAGGAAACAAGTAAAAATCTAACGGTCAGTGACACCAGGTGATTTCTCTGAAGGGTAAAGAGAAACATTTGAGTGTGTACGGGGTGCCCGCCACTCCGCCCGCTTCCACCGGGTCTGGGAGGGCATCGGCTGCGCCACGACTCGGAAGCCACAGTTGCCGAGTGTGTAACTCGCTCACTGTGTCCGCGTCCACCACGGGCTGCTTCGCCTCACTGCCCAGGGCGGGTTTTTCCAGGCAGTGATTTAGATCCGTTTTCCACCAGACGGAACCCAACATTCTGCTGTTTCTGCTCTTTCGCTGCAGCACCAACGCAAATACTCACCTCCTAAAAAGACCTTCGGGCTTCCAGACCCCTCCTTCATTTTTCACTTTCATGTAAGTGCCGAAGAGCATGCAGTACACCGTTGCAGCGACTCCGAAGTAATCAATCTGCAAAGGAGATCTAGGTGATTTACACGTGAGGACAGGAAGAGGTCTCTGGAACTTCCGCAGCTAGTTAAATAACCACAGGGTTTTACTTTTAAATAATGTGGGAAGCCATTTGCTCAGCTGATACGCGCTGAATGCCTGTCGGGGCTCTGCTGGAGGCAGCCCCTTGCAAAGCTGTTCTTCCCGAGGTACCGTGTCCTCCTCAAGTCCTTCGTTTTGCTCTCTGGGGGCAAACGCGGCACTCCAGCCCCTCTGGCCCACGGTCAGCTTGGAAGTCCTCCCCCCGCCCCGGGGCTCTGGTGGTTGGCCTCCCCTGCCCGCTGAAGCCTCGAGCCGTGGGGTTTGCCCATCACTGAACACAACGCGCGAGCATGGTCTTAAATCCAAGGACAAGATGACGAGACCGGATCAAACAAACGAGATCCCCAAGTTCGTTTTTAAAATACAGCAAGTACCCTAAAGGAGACGACTTTCAAATCTCCCCCTGCGGTTCCGTACCTGGTAGGTCCACGGTTTGTTGCTGAGCATCTCAGTACACTGGAAACCAGATGTCTCACACTTGCCTGTAAATGTAGTTCCCTTTGGGAAAAGTTTCATATCTATGCTCTGACCCAGGTCAATCAGTGCCAGGCCGGCAGATACATCATCATCGTCACCGTCCTGTTCCAAAAATCTGTATTGAACACAAACAAGGGCCAGGCGGCATGAGCACAGGTAATAAAAGGCCGCTGGGGACACAGTAAGAACTGCGTTCAAAGCGCAACACTTGCCTGTTTCCAAGGATGAAATTGTCTGGCTTGATGTCGCCATGAATGATCTCACAGTCGTGCACTTGCTCCATCATGAAGAGCATCCTGACCGCGAAGGACAGCACTAGCGCCTGAGGCATCACTTTTTCCGGGGTGTTTTTATACAGGTTAATAGCATTCTAGAAACAACAGAGAGTGGAATCCTGAATTGGTTGCCCAGGATGGATGAGATCTCAAGAGCTTTGCCCCCACCTATCACTCCAACTACAAAAGGTACGTGCCAGGCAGCCCAACAACGGACTTCAGACTCATGTTCTCACCCTAATAATGAACACACTTACTAGCAGCGTGCCGTAGCTGTAGAGATCTCCTACTAACACACTGCCATTCTGGAAGAAGTGGGCAGAGTAGAATTGGATGAACATGTGTCGCATGCTTGGCTTTAGTCTCTCCATCAGCTGGGTCCCGATGTAGAACTCCCAGGGGTTGCCAGGCTTCTGGACCTGCAAATCAGGTGTGAGACATTCATATCCAGCCTCGCGTTCTGGACGATGAGAGCCAGAGGGTAACTTCCGCCTCAGTAATGATTGTGGGGTAGAAAGTGATGACAAGCTATGGACTGTTGCTGAAGGATGGGACTTGCTGTGCCATCATTTCCATGGCAAGGCCATTCTAAATCCTTGCCACATGGTTTTTGTTTCTTTATTGTGGACAACAGACCTAAATGAAATCACCATTGTCTTGAAAAAGAAAAAAGAGGCTGACAAAATCAAGTTCTAAAATTCATTTCTATACTATACAATGAACTGCTCAGATTATTTACCTTTAAAACAAATTTCTGTTTATTTTTGGTATCATTCACTTCTCCGTGGGTAACTTCATAGACCTGGGCAAAGGCCCCTTCTCCAAGAAGGTGATCGACATAGACCAGCAAGGAACCTTGAAGACAGATGTGTCAAAATGAAAATGATTTTTGGTAAATTTTGTATCTTTAGAATTTTCTTGGTGCTTGATTGCTTTAATAAATACAAATGGATATAGCTCCCTCAGGAAATGTTTTTCCTGTCTTAAACGAGTTAAAACATCTGCCACAAAATAGCTCCCCTTTTTAAATGATGGGGGGGCGGGGAACAGAAGCTGTGCTGCTGGGCGCCAGGCCTGCCACTGAATGGCAGGAACAGGGCACACATCCTCTCTTCACCAATATTCTCACATCAAAGGGGTAATGCCCATGCTGTCTACTTGGCAGGACTGTCGTGATGTTAGAAAGAGCACACAAAGGTCCTCTGTAAAGTGCTGCACGAAGCTGTGCCATACACATGCCTTTGAAAAACGCAAGTGTTTTATACCTCGATAAGAAGGGCAAAGTATAATAGTACCAATATTTCTAACAGAATAATTACAATTTTTTTATTGAAGTAAAAATTTTATTTTAGAATAGTTTTCAATTTATAGAAAAGTTGCATAGACAGTAGAGTTTCTGTTTTCTCTGCACCCAGTTTCCCCTACTGTTAGTGTTTAATGACCACAGTACCTTTGTCCCAAAGACAGAACCCACATTGGTAGATTACTAAACCCACTCCTTATTTGGATTTCACTAGTTTTTCCTTAATCCGTCAAGTCTCCTTAGCCTCCTCCACTAGGCTGTAACAGTTTCAAACTTTTTGTTTTAGGTGACCATGACAGTTGCAAGGAATATTAGTCAGATAAATTGTAGAATGTCCCTTAAACTGGATTTGTCTTGCTATTTTTAATAACAGTGGGGTTGTTGGTTTGGGGAGAAAGACAACTGACATAAAATTGTAATAGATTTTAATTGATTTTAAAAAACCCACATGTTCAAAATCAAATATAAAAAAGTAGACTTCTGGTTTCTGGCATGCTAAGGAGCTTGGAAGTCATCACTCCACCAATAATAATAATTAAAAAAACCAAAATCAACTGATAATCAACTAGTCTTCATAGATCCATTAAAGAACTCAAGTCATAGGGCAAACTGCTGCCCTTGAAACTGGGGAGACAGATCGGTGGATACAGAGAATAAAGTGCCAGAACCAAAGCCACCACTGGAGCCAGTATGAGGGGGATTACAACACAACTAATGCCTCAGATCTTATTTCAGAACAAGTCTCAAGGGAAGCTCGAAGCCAACAGGGGAGGCAGAAATAAGGCACAAACGGAAACTTTAGCCTCTACAATGGCAACAAACAGTAAACAGCCTAATCTCAAGCCAGATAAATCTTACACTAGAGGCCTATTTTATCTTCGTTCCTTTTACCCAGTAGATCTGGCTTCCAACCAAAATTACAAGGCATACTAAAAGACAAAAAACAGCTTGAAGACACAGAGCAAGTATCAGAGCTAGACACAGATATAGCAAGGATTCTGGAATTACACCACCAGGAATTTTTTTAAAATTATGATTAATACGCTAAGGGCTGTAATGAGAAAAGGATAAAATTCAAGAGCAGATGGGAAATGTAAGCAGACAAATAGAAACTCTGAGAAGGAATCAAAAGGAAGTGTGAGGAAAAAACCCACTGTAACAGAAACGAAGACTGTCTTTGATGGGCTCTTCAAAAGGCTGTAAATGGCTGGGGAAAAAATCGTCAGCTTATAAGAATGCCAATAGAGACTTCCAAAACTAATTTGCAAATAGAAAAAAAATTTTTTAAAGATAGAAAAGAATGTTCAAGAGTTGTGGGACAAGTACAATTGGTGTGACATCTGTGTAATGGCAGTATTAGAAGGCAGAAGAAAATGAGGAACAGAAAAAATAGAGTAAGAATAGTTACGAAATTTCCAAAATTAATGACAGACACTAAAACAAGGATCTAGGAATTTTAGAGAACACAAGGCAGGAAAAATAGCCAGAAGTCTACACCCAGGCAAGTTGTATTCAAACTGTAGAAAACCAGAAAAGAAAAAAATATTGTAAGCAGCCAGTGGAATGAAACCACTTTACCTACAGAGAAGCAAGTAGAAGAATTACATTGACTTCTCTGGAAACCACACAGACAAGAAGAGAGTGGAGTAAGTGTTAAAAGGAAAAACCACCAATCAAAAATTCTGTATCCAGTGAAATTATCCTTCAGGAGTGAAGAAATAAAGACTAGCTCACACAAAGATTGAGGGAACCTGTCACCAGTAAGCTTGACTTGCAAGAAATGTTAAAAGAAGTTCTTCAGAGAGAAGGATGAGGAGGTAGTCCAGAAACTCAGATCAGAAGAGTGCAGGAAAAAGCAATAAATGAAGATAAAATAAAATCTTTTATTTTTCTTATTCTTAATTGATCTGACATAAGTATTCAAAATAATAATTTCTTCAATGTATTCAGTAAGCACAGCTTAAAAAAAAATGAGTGACAGTACTGTTACACGGGATAGGAGGGAAGAATTGGTAATGCTCTCTTATAAGGTACCTGGCATTACCTGTGCAGTGTTATAGTGTTCGTTAAAGGTGGACTTGGATTAGTTCTAAATGTATACTGCAAACTCTAGGGCAACTACTAAAAACAGAAAAAATGAGGTATAATTGAAATGCTAGTAGAGAAAATGAAATCACAGAAATACCCAAGTAACACCAGAGAAGACAGAAAGAGGAGACAATAAAGGAAACAAAGAACAAGGGCAATGAATAGAAAACAGTAAAAAATATAGTAGATATTAATCCAGCTATATCAGTAATCTTTCTAAATACCAGCAGACTAAATATACCAATGAAAACAGAAACGATCACAGTAGATAAAAGACCCAGCTATATGTTGTCTACGAGAAAAACACCTTAAATATAAAGACATACATAGATTAAAAGTGAAGGGGTGGAGAAAGATACACCATGCTAACATTAATAAACAGAAAGCTGGAGTATCTATACTAATTTCAGACAGAGCAGGTGTCAGAGCAAGGAAAATTATCAGGCATAAAACGGGGCATTGGATGATGATAAAGGATCAGTTTTCCAAAAAGACATAACAATCCTTAATGTGTATGTGCCTAACAACAGAGCATCAAAATAGTGAGGCAAAAATTGATAGAACTGCAAGGAGAACAGATGAATTCACTATCCTAGTTGGAGATTTCTACACCCCTCTATCAGTAACTGACAGGATCAACAGGCAAAAAATCAGTAAGGGCATGACTGACTTGAACAGCAGCACCAATCAACTGGATCTGGTTAACATTTGTAGAATACGTCACTTAACAACAGCAGACTGTACGTACTTTCAAGCTCACATGGAACATTCACCAAGATAGACCATTCTGGGCCATAAAACACACCTTTACCAAATTAAAAAACAACAACAAAAAGAAATCATACAAAGTATGTACTCCAACCACAGTGGAATTAAACTAGTAATCAATAACAAACAGTAAGATAGCTGGAAAGCCCCCAAACACTTGGAGATTAAACAACACATATTAAAATAACACATTAACCAACGAAGAAATCTTGAGAGATTTAAAAATATCTTGAACTAAAAGAAAATGGAAACACAATTTAAAATTGTGGGGTGCAGCAAAAGCAGTGCTTAGAGGGAAATTTATAGGATTAAATGCATATGCTAGAAAAGAAGAAAGATCTAAAATCAGTAATTTTAGCTTCCACCTTAGAAAACTAGACAAAGAACAAATTAAATCCAAAGTAAGCAGAAGAAAAAATAATCAGAGCAGGCAAAACAAAACAAAACAAGAAAAAACTGCCTGCCTAATGAAGACAAAAGAAAAAAATTGCCTAACTAAGACAAAAAATATTAGAGCAGACATCAATGAAATTGAAAATAGAACATCAGCAGAGAATATCAATGAAACAAAAAGCTGATTCTTTGAAAAGATCAATAAAATCCATAAGCCCCTACCAGGCTACCTAAGAAAAAAAGGGAAAGGACATAAAATACTAATACTGGAAATGAAAGAGAGGACATTACTATAGATCCCATGAATTAAAAGGGTAATAAGGGAATACTCTGAACAACTCTGTGCCTACAAATTTGATAACCTAGATGAAACGAACCGATTCCTTGAGAGACATACTCTACCAAAACTCACATAGGAGCATGAGATAAGAAATCGAATCATTAGTAACTTTCCTAAACAGAAAGCACCAGGACCTGATGGGTCCTCTGGTGAATTCCACCAAATATTTAAGAAATTGTACCAATTCTCTACAATCTCTTTCAGAGGATAGAAGCAGAATGAATCCTTCCTAACCCCCTCTATGAGGCCAGCATTACCCTAATACCAAAACCAGACAGATACACCACAAGAAAACTACAGAGCAGTATTTCTTATTAACATAGATGTAAAAATCCTCAACAAAATATTAGCAAATCAAATCCAAAACAAGTATAAAAAGAATTATTTACCATGACCAAGTGGGATTTAATCCAGGTATGCAAGGCTGGTACAACATTCAAAAATCAATTAATGAATCTCTATCACCTGAACAGACTAAAAAGAAAAATCACATGATCTTATCATAAAAACAGAAAAAGTGTTTGATAAAATCCAACACCCATTCATGATAACTTTCTGCAAACCAGGAATAGAGGGAAAAGCCTCCCCACAAAAGATATATAAATGGCAAACAAAAAATGTACAATATCATATGTAATTAGGGAATTGCAAATGAAAAACACTAATGATAATTACGCTTCTATCAGAGCAGTCAAACCCAAACAACTGCCCACACCAAATGATGGCGAGGATATGGAACAACAGAGCTCTCGTTCATTGCTGGTGGGATTACAAAATGGTACGAACTCCACTGGAAGGCAGTGTGGCGGTTTCTTACAGAAGTAAACACACGCTCACAACATCACAACTCCTTGGTATTTATCCAAATGAATTGAAAACTTACATCCACACGAAAATTGCATGGGAATTTTATAGCAGCTTTATTCATAATTGCCAGAACTTGGAAGCAACCAAGACGTCCTTCAATAGGTGACTAGATAAACTGGTACATTGCACAATGGAATATTACTCAGCGATTGTAAAGATAGAGCTTTCAAGTCATGAAAAGACATGGAGGAATCTTAAATGCATATTGTTAAGTGAAAAAAGCCAATCTGAAAAACTTGTATACTGTATGATTACAACTATATGACATTCTGGAAAAGGCAAAACTATGGAGACAATAGTCAAAAGATTAGTGCTTGTCAGGGTTTTAGGTAGAAGGGAGAAATGATGAATAGATGGAGCACAGGGGGTTTTGGGGTCAGTGAAACTATGACACTGTAATGATGGATACTGTCATTATACATTTGTCAAACCCCACAAACCGTACAACACAGAGAATGAACCTGAATGTAAACTGTGGACTTTAGTTAATAAAAATGTATTAATATTGGCTCATCAACTTTAACAAATGTACTGCACTAATGCAAGATGTCAATCGGGGAAGCTGTGTGTGTGTGTGTGTGTGCGTGTGCGTGTGCGTGTGTGCGTGTGTAAAGTATCTTGCTAGAAGTCTTGCTCCCACTATTATTCATATCCACCCTGTTAACCATTTTCCTTAGTTTTGAGTATACTTCAAGGATTCTCTAGAAATAGCATTGCATATGAATATATGTTATCTTCCCCTTTTTAAGAAATAAAAGGCAGCATATAATACTAGTCTGCCCTTAACAGCATGTTTTTTTTTTTTTTTATTAATAATGATTTTTTATTATATTATGTTAGTCACCATACAGTACATCCCTGGTTTCCGATGTAAGGCTCGATGATTCATTAGTTGTGTATAACACCCAGTGCACCATGCAATACGTGCCCTCCTTACTACCCATCACCGGTCTATCCCATTCCCCCACCCCCCTCCCCTCTGTAGCCCTCAGTTTGTTTCTCATAGTCCATAGTCTCTCATGTTTCATTCCCCCTTCTTAACAGCATGTTTTGGACATCAATCCCTAGCAGTACAGAGCAAGCTATATTTTACTGTAGAGCTGTCCCACAGACACCTATGTTGTTTCCAATCTACTGTTTTTACACGCAC
Source organism: Ursus arctos (assembly GCF_023065955.2). Lineage (NCBI taxonomy): Eukaryota > Metazoa > Chordata > Mammalia > Carnivora > Ursidae > Ursus > Ursus arctos. The sequence continues at coordinate 51,236,936 of NW_026623100.1, read as the reverse complement.
AGATGTCATTTTGAATGTATGCAAGCAGATCTACAAGAAATTCTTAAAAGTGGATGTCTAAAAGTATATGCCTTTTTTTACTTTGATAGATACTGCCAAATTGCCATCTATAAGTGATAGTCTCAACAGCAATCAAATTCTAACGGTCATGGTTTAACAAAATGTTCTCAGCTTAGTTCTCTAGATAATCTAGAACTCTTTACTTGAGGGGGGGTGAGGCACAGGGGTGGTACCAGAAGGAGAATCACACACGCATGAGTTACCATCAACTTCCCATATAGAAGCAAGAGTTCAGAGTTTTATTACCCATATAGTCCTTACCCAGTTGGATCTCAGTCTTGGGCTTGATGGCTGGAAGTTTACACTGCCATTCGTAAGTATTTGGATAGGATCTCACTGGTTTAGAAAGCCCAGATAAAAGTTCGAGAATCAATGTATCATCCCATGGATTCTCAACAGTCAAGTCTTAAAAGGAATGGGAACAAAAAAAGAAAATGAATTCGGTACCCAAGGTACCAAGAATTTTCCCAAAGAAGCTACAGATAAAACAAGTACAGACATTCATTAAATACGAGTTCAAAAGCCTTATCTTTAAAAGAGCATGGATTCAAGTAATCACCATTTGCAAAAATCAAAATGGCTAGTTCTATACAGTTGTTATTTGTGATCAAAAAATTTAGATAAGTATTTAATTGTGACAAAGGAAGTGAACACCAAAGGCATCTGTTCCACTTGCCTGGAACTGCTAGATTCTGCCTTTAACAGAATTATGTCTGACTGGATGTCAGTTACTTCTAACATGCTCAGATATATATTTTGTAACTTGCTCTCCCACTCGTATCTACAAAATGCAAAGACTTTCAATACTTATACGATCTATGAGCAATCTGCATGCATGAGATGTACTCTGGGTTCACAAAAAAGAAATCATTTTTAAAGGGAAGAATAAAGCTGCTGTTTAATTTAGCATGCTATAAAAATTTTAGTCATAGTTATCAAAGACTAATCCTGCATGGTTAACATTTACTTAGTGCTAAGCGTACGTAGGACCCTGTTCTGAGTACTTTATGTTTAGTAATTCAGTTGGTCCTCATAAGAAGACTCTGAAGTAGGACCATCACCCCCACTTTATAGAAAAGGAAAGAGAGCCACAGAGAACTGAAGTAATCTTGGCCAAGATCACGTGACTGCCTAAGAGCGGGGAGCCAGGATTAGAACCTAGTCCGTCTTCAGAGTCTGTATTCTTAACCATGCTGCGAGAATATCCAAGGCCATTTCTGTGTGACCAGGGGAAAGGAGGTAAGCCCGGAGCCTGTTTCCTCAGCTGTAAAATGGGGATCCCAGTCTTAAATTCAAAGCCTGCCATAGTAGGCCCTCCAGTTCTAACTCCCTCCTCCAACAGTAGTAATTTTGACACCCTCTAAAATAAAACGAATTAATTTGCCCTTCAAGTGTGTTACTGTTGTACCGCCCGGTGACCCAGTTTGCAAGTTCTGTCTGAACTTGTGTTCTACTCAGTGACATTCCAGTCCCTGTCTTTGAGCTTCTTTCATGGAACAGCTTTTACCGGGCTATTGTCCTTATTCAGGGACACAATTAAGACTGAACATCTGTTCGTACTTGAAGCATCGACATTCTCAAGTGAACTAGTCTGCATCCGTTCTGCTCGGCGCCCAGCGCTGGCGTCCGGCGGCTCTTCTGCAATGACGAGGTTGGTGTCTGTGAGTTTACAAGCCTCAAGGCTCTGCACTACCTCGCTGGTCAGCACGCCACCTGCGGCAGGCTGGCTCCCACGGAGCAAGGGTGCCGAAGATACGTCTGCAGGGAACGCTGGTTCTAGGCTTTTCTCTTGAATTGGACTGGATGTATTAAAGGGATAGACAAGACGAAACAAAACACATGATTACAAGTCTATTGGGTTTGATCACAAGAAAGTCCCACAAAACAGTTTCCTTTTCATTCTGTGAATGACACTTCAAAACTGCTTTACAAAGAGTTGATTAAAGCATTTTCTTCAGACAAATATATGCAAATACACAGCCAGTAGAGTATGAGTAGAAATAAAATCAAAGAGATGGAAATATAGTCAATAAATAGGTGAGGGAACACAATGGATATTCTTTAGTGGGAAGCATGAGGGGTGGGCTTATTTCCCCAAGATGTCATCAGCTGGGGATCAAGACTGAATATTGAACTCTATTCCAAAACGGCTCCTTTTACAGCACTGAAACAAACAGAAGATGTCATCACCCAACAACCTAACAAGCTTCTTTCTGTACACACACGTATCGGGTCGATTTGCATCATTCATGGACCCCATATCTGTAAATTCTCCTACATGCTAAAACTCACTCGTAATCCCCGAATCAGTTCTCATGGTGCTTTTGCAGACATGCAGAATGGAGAAAACGTTTAGTCACCCAACATACACGTTCCCAGGGGAAGTGGAATAAGGCAATGAATGCTCTGCGTTCTCGTGTCGGCTCTCACACTGTAAACCAGTGTCCTTTCGCAGTACACTTAGTAACATGTTTTCTGTGTTTTTGTGATTTCGCTGTTTAAAATGTCCCCCCAAGTGCAGTGCTAAAGTGTGGTCTAGTGTTCCTAAGCGCGAGAAGGCCGCCATGTGTCTTACAGGGAAACGTGTTAGATAAGTCGCGTTCAGATAGGAGTTATAATGCTGTTAGCCCTGGGTTCAATGCTAATAAGCCAACCATATTTATTAAATAAGGTGTCTTTAAACAAAATGTTGTGGACAGAGGTTCACAGAAACCTAACTAGGAACTAGGAATGATGGTTCAGTGTTGGGTAATTCAGGGTTTGCAGTGAGTTTATACAAAATAACAAGTGCAAATAGTAAGAGTCGACTGTGGATCTCCGCATGCATAAACTCCGCCTTTACACCCACACACACACAAACACATGTGTGAGTACGCATCGTTATAAAAATAAATATGTACATGCAACGTCACGTTGCATTCTTACTTCTTGACAGGCATTTTTCCTAGTAGGAATTTTTTTTGAAAAGAAACTAGGTTTGGAATAATTTCAGATTTAAAGAAATGTTGCAAAGATCATAGAAAATTCCCATATACTCCTCACCCAATTTCCTCAAACATTACCATTTCACGTGACAGCAGCTCCTCTGTCAAAGCCACTAAATCCACGTTTTTTATACTACTCTTCACTAACCTCCAAACTTCATTTGGATTTCACCAGTTTTCCCACAGGACCCTTTATTTGCTCCCGGATCTAATCGTGGATACCATGTTGTATTCAATTGTCATGTCTCCTTACTCCCTTCCCATCTGTGACAGATTCTTAGTGTTTCCTACTTTCCAAGACCTTTTCAGTTTTGAGGAGTACTGGGCAGTTGGGTTCCTTTGATGTTTTCCTCATGATTAGACTGTGAGGAATGTTCCAGAGGTCAAATACCCTTCTCAATGCATGACTACCATGAGCTGTCACTTGTGAAATTAACCTTGATCATTCGGTAAAGGTGGTGTCTGCCAGGTTTCTCCATGGTCCTAGTGTGGATTTTAATCACTACCTGCCATTTAATTCAGTAGATGTATGCTGGAATACAACAATTCCCTGGTTTTTAGATATTAAAAGCATTTCCAACATTTTAACTAATTTTTAATTTTAATATTTTAATTAATTTTCTGTTCAGCCATTACATATAGGAGGAGGACACAAATAAATCCTCCCTCTTCAGATCATGGCAATTTTAATCTTTCCCACAAGCATAGCCACTAAGATCTATTATTGGGAGAAAATGTGGTAGTCAAATGGGAGTATTTCCAATATTTGTATTACAACACAACACATATTAGGGGTATCCATGAACACAGAAAAAAAGGCTTTCAAACCTATATAAATTGTTACTAGCTACCCGAGTACCCAAATTACTGTGGGTACATAAATTATTGATAAAACCCTTTTCCCTTCTCCATGAGAATTTGAGTTTTGGTTAACTTTCTAGTTCTTCTCCCTTGAAAACTGGAAAGGCAAGAGTATCACAGTCACCACTGCTTATGGTAAACCATAACCATGACTGGAACTGTATTCTAGTCGGAGAGAATAAGAAATATATGCTGGGAATCCACAGCTTCAGGCCTCCGGTACGAGGACTCTCGTAACGGGCCTATTCCTTGTGGGGACTCTGGCATCTAAATCGATAGTGTTGCAAGAGCCACTGATGCCATGGAAATAAGGCTTCTAAGCTAGGAAACTTCTGTACCTAAGGGTTTCCTTGTAACTTAATTGTCTCATGCAGGTCAAAGATGATAGCGTCTTGGATAGTTATTTCCCTGGCAACTGATTTTTGTCCTATATATTTCTGTATTAATCTTATGCCAAGTGTGGCCTATGGCAGTCTTGTGAGTCAAAAGTTTAGTCACGTGTAGAAGATTCCTGGTGGGCAGTAATAGACTGTGCCTATTGGGCAGAATTTTAAATTAAAAGGCAAGATCTGTTCATCAGCATTGATTTTATTATTAGGGAGTTAAGTATTTTCTACATGTTTATTCATTTTTTTTCTTTTCTAAGTTCTGCTCATGTCTTTCATCCAATTTATTTACTGGGGTCCTAGTTTAAGAAGAGGTTTTTAATAACAAGAGGCAGCACAACATAGTGGTGAGAGCAAGGCTTCTGAAATTAGAGATATGGGTTGAAATTACAGTGCTGCAAATTAGAAGCTGTATGACTTAAGTCATTTCTTTAACTCTCTAAACCTGGTTTCCTCATCTGTAATGATGGAAAAGAGTAGTTCCTACAACTAAATTAACTAAGGATTAATTACAGGATATAGTACATAAGAAGTATCAGCATTACAATGGAATATAACAAGTACTCAAAAGATGACAGCTACGTTCAGCGTCTGTTACATTAAGCAGACTATTCCAATAGGGTGGAATTTTACCTCTGCAGAACGCTCATGTATGCCACATCTGCGTTTTGTACCAATGCCTACGAGGCTCTTGTCCTCCTCTTGAAAGAAAGTTACTGCTTTTCTCAATTAGAATGGGTATAAAAAAACAAACATGTGTTTGCTCAGTTCTGCAATAGTCTTTCCACTAGGTCAAGGTCTTTGGCTGGTAAGAGTAAGGCGGTTCTGCTCTCAAAATGAGCAGAAGTCACTCACAGGAAGTGCTCCCACAGATCTCCGCTACCCCGGCTGCTGCTCACTGCCCTGATGGATCCAGTGTTTAGGTTTATCACCGGATGTGTATCTATAGAGAGTAGCTTCCGGCTTTTACCTGCAAGTCAAAAAAATCTCACAATACCTGAACTTTCTGTCTTTGGAGGGTCCCGCCATGTTTTCTTCACGAGAATCCAGAGTCACATGGGTGCACTCTTTTGTAACCACATTTTCTGAAAAACGTAGACAATTAGAGACAGACACTATGCATACATATGATCTGATATGGTTATAAAGTCCAGAATTCCTTTTTATACTGAATTTTGTTATAATTTCAAAATGGTATTCCATGGTAAAATGTTCCATAACATTTTTAAAATGGGGGAAAAAATCAGTAAAAATATTATTACTACTAATATTGGTGAGCATTTCAACTTCACACATCCAATCCTTCAAGAGGAAAGGGTCCAAAGGGTGGCAGGCCCACTGTGGGCAGAGTGAGCAGCCCGAGATGTTACTGGTAGGGGTGGAGGGCACACCGGGCTTTAGGAGAACCCGAGGACAAGGACATGGAGAGTAAAACACTGCAATGCATCTGAGGGGCAGAGATTTGGGCGTCTTTCCGTCTGACTGCTTTATTTAGTCAGTTAGTGTTTAGCTGATTAAACTGATTTATTAGAGTGTTTACATCAGGAAGATACCTGGCAATACTTACCATCACTCCCTTTAACCAAAAACAAACAAACAAATAAATAAAAACTATCTACGGAAAGACAAACCGGATAGGCAGAAATGTGGAGTATGTATACTACATATGTATACACAGCACTATAAATAGCCAAGTATTACACTGGACTAAATGTTATCAGATATTGTGTCACCAGACAGGTGCTAATACTTCTTAGAACTAGAACATTAGCTTCTATTTATTCAACCGAAGTGCAAATACTCCAAGAATAGCCAATATTGACTCTCTGAAAGACTCAACTGATTAAACTCGTTTTCCCCAAATGGAAAACACTTTAACATTTTTTTGTTCAAGTAGCAAGCTTGTGATGGCACCTGGCAATTGTCCAAATTTCAACTGAACTCTCCCTCAAAATCCAGAAGAGAAAGGTAATATACTGGGTTAGTACTCTAAAAACATTTTTTTTTTTACTCTTTAGTTAAAAATTTTTAGGTCTATAGGCTCAGACTTCACATTAAAATGTGCTTCCATGTAGGGGAGGGAAATTCTTTGACAGCTCTTTCATTGTACTGCTTTCGGGAACAATTATTATTTTTAATAAAGGGGTCAGAAGTGATGGAGTTTGGCTAGTAAAAAACTCATAAAAATGGTAAAGTGGTCCTTTACTGTCCTTATATTTTATAGGTTGGTACTTAATAGGGAATAATTAAGTGTTTGTGCTCAATGACAATGTCATATATTAAGGTTTAATGCAGATAAAGATCTGTGATATAGGAGTGTTAGGTTTAGGGGAAATAAGAAATATCTGTGCGTTTTATCATTAGTCTCTTCAAGTCAGTCATTAAATAAAATAAGAAAATATGACTTTCCTGAGTGTGTAGTACTTGGCTACAACTCTAAAGTAATAAAATCTCTATTTTTAGCATTCAAGCAACTTAACCTGTCCGTTGTGGCCATTTTGTTTGTAGTAAACATAACACCAACCTATATCCTGTACAAACGGGTTGGACTTGGCATATCTGCCTTTAAGTGCTTCTGGAGGTTTTTCTCCTAGTCTACCTATCAGCTAAGTTACTAAGTTTCTAAAATGCACAGACTTTCAGAAAACAGTAAGCCAAAAGGAAAAAAATCACACAGGTAATAATACAGTAAATGGATTTTAAGTTTCCTCTGGATGATCTTAAACTTCCGTTTAGAATTTCCAAGAACACTGTAACCCTGAAAGAACTGCAGCTGGCAGAAGACAAGACACTCGAGTGGTGCGACCCACACCTTTATCCTCCAGAGCAGGCCCTGCATCCGCGGGTGGTTTGATGAAAGGCGTGGACGCGAGCTGTGCGGCAGCCGTGAAGTGTCCGGGGCTCTTTGGACTGGGCGCCAGGGTTCTGTCGCAGCGGACACCCCAGACGGTGGAGTCATCCAAAAACTCTGCGGCGTGAGGTACTTCCTGCGACAAAAGCTGAACTGAAAACAACAGCAACAGTCGCCCCGTTTTGTCATTTAACTCATTGATACTGCTTAAGATTCAAAAAAAATAAGGAATTAAAGAAGAAACAGAGGTCACCCCTGGTAACACAAAGTCAAGGACGTTAGGGTTCTGTTCTTGTCCCCAGAAGAGGGACACATCATCTTTAACGCACCCCAGCACAGTCACACTGTATTCAAGGGTCGCATTTTTTCCAATTTTTACTTTTTTTTTAATTTGAAAAGTCTGGATTTATAGACGAGTTACAAAGATCGTAGAGTTTCCATGTGCACGTCATCGAACTCCCTCTGACGTTAACATCTTACAGAATCCCGGTGCATTTGTAAAAACTAAATAATCCTACTAACTCCAGATGCTATTTGAACTTCATCCTTTCCCTGCTCGTGTCCCTTCTCTGTTTCATGCTCCAGATCAGGATGCCACGTGATTTAGTTGTCACATCTCGTTGGGTCTCCTCTGACCTGTGCCAGTTGATCGGTCTGTCCCAGTCTTTCTCACATGGACAGTTTTGAATACTGGTCAGGAGCTATGTAGAAGGTCTCTCTCATTTAGGTTAAATTTGGCCTTTTCTCATGGTTAGACTGGGGTTACAGGTTTCGGGGAAGAATATCCAGGGTAAAGCACCCTTTCTTATTACATCTCATTAAGGGACACATGATTTCAACACAGCTTATTACTGATGAGGTTAACCAATCACCTGGTGAAGGTGGGGTCTGCCAGGTTTCTCCTCCGTAAGGAACTGTTTTTCCCTTTCCCGACCCTTATTTGTCAGAAGCAGGTGACAGCCTAGCCTACCCTCAAAGGGAGGATCTACCTCCTGAGAGAGGGATATCAAAGAATTTGTGGACAGATGTTAAAATAACCACATAATAATTGGGGTGAGATACTGCAAGGTCATACAAATATCCTGTTTCTTCTTAAAGTTCCACTTGCTAATTTTAGTATTCCCGGCGGAGCTTGCCTAGAACAGTGACCACTGTAGCGTGCCAGTGGCGATTTTCTATTATCACTCATTCCTTCCACATTTCGTACCAGCAATTCTTCTGTAAGGAAGGTTTATTTTGTCCTCCCTCCCATTTGTTTATATTGAAAAGGGTATTTATTTTATTTCTTGGGTTATAATCCAATACTACCTTATTCTACTTATTTTATTTGAATTATGCCAGGTTTGGCCACTCAGCCTTGGCTCCTGAGTTCTTTTGTTTTGCTATCTTTTTTTTTTTTTTTTTTTTGTAAAGCACTTCCTGACTTTCTGGCACCACAGATGTGCTAGGCTCATCTCGCATTTTCCTTCTTTAGCCCCAGAAATAGCCATTTCTCCAAAAATGCCATGGTCAAGTTTTAGAGTCTGTCCATAAAGACAGAAGCTGCTGAGTCAGAATTATGCTTGGCAAAACCATTCAGTTACCAATAAAATGCCACCCATGGTTTTTATATATAGTGCACAGTTTTTACATAGCCACCATATCTCTTCTAACACTGGAAGAAAAACTGGCTGGTTGTTTCTCTTCAGGTGGATGCAGGATAAAACAATTGGCTTGTACATACGGACAGGATGTAAAAAATTCATCATGGCTTTTTTGGTCAAAACACATCCGGTTGAGTAGTTCAGTGAAATGCATCTATTAATTGATGCACTGTATTTGAAATCCAGTCCATTATTTGGAAATTTTTAAGAAGTTTTAAGAAGGTCAAGAAGTTCATCAGAAGGATTAGTGAGCTGAGTGATAATTTATTTGGAACTAAAGCTCTGAGCCAGGGTTTAGCATAGCTCTTCAAGACTACTCTCTGACCAATCCCAGCCAGAGGGCTGGGCTGGGGCGAGTGGAGAGAAAGCACACCACACGGTAATACTCAGGGCTAGGGGGGAAGCTGCACATGGGCTGAACACAATGGCTGCCATGCCAGAAGAATGCTGTGGGCTGGCCAACTGCTGACACTTGTCTGCTGAGTTCTTCTGACGATGGACCAGTCCAATTTAATACAGACTTGGTGGGTTTTCTAATATTCCACTGTAGGTCTCACTTCTTGGGTCTAGGAGAATATATCCCCCACTTGGTTCTTCCTGCCACAAGGAAAGGCTCTTTGAGGGCCAGGATCCTATCACTGTTCAGTTCCGACATCTATCACAGTGTGTGATACATAATAGATACTTGAATAATTGGAGAATAACGTTCCCCCAAACCCACTCTCCATATAACATTATATTTTTCATCACAGTTTATTGTATACTATCTCATTTGATTGGCATATCACTTGGCAAAATAAAGAGGAAAGAGTTGTAAGACTCCTTTCATGGTTGAAGCAGTGATTCACTTACATTGGGTTTTGAAGGAAATCTGCTTACAGAGCGTTCTCCAAAGGTCCTGGCTCCTGCAGGTTTATTTTTAGGCTGTGGTAATCTAAGGAAAGATTTGTAAAATTATAAATCGTAAATATGCTAAAGGAAATACTACCATTTAAATGAGACTTTAGGAACATTCTCTACTTATCCTATTTAATTAGTTAATATTTATATGCACATCCTTTACTTTTACAGTAATTGTAGGAAAACAGTGCAAATGGAATTAAATTGACTATGTATATAAAAACAGATTCACAGTAACTTAAGAGAGGGTAGAAAAATATAAAATCTCTACTACACTGAGTTATAAATTTTAGGAATAAAGAAAGAGGTAGGACCATGGCCAATAGAAAATCATGGACGGCATACGCTTCCTTCTCTGTATCAATCCTGCAAATATAAACAGAGCACATACAGATACCTGTACTGGTAAAACTCATTCACACCTAATACAATTTCAGCCCTATGGAATCCCTCAATTCTCTCCTCATTTGTAGCCACACTGTTTTCCTGTCGACACGTGCTTTTGCTACGGGAGGTCTGCTTTCCCGTAACTCGTGTGTGCCAGTGCAGATCTAGAGAAGAACAGCAGCAACTATCTTCCTGTCACGTGGTGAAAACGCTCGCCGCTGGCAGAGCTGGCACTGGGAGCCAGACCATTTGGTCAGGAGGCCGCCTTTTCTCACCACCTTGAGTCCCAGAGGAAGCTCTGCTGCATTTCATGTCACTGTGAGAACAAATATCGCCCCGACCCACCGTATCCCTTCCAACACTGGAGGAAAAACTGGCTGGCTGTTTCTTCAGGTGGACACGGGATAAAGCAGTAACTCAATGTTTCTTTACCCATAATTTTCTTTGTTTCCATCTTCGAACACAGGAAAAGCAGATGACAAAGAAGAGATGATCTTATTGACTCCCCAAGCCCCAGAAGACCTTGCATTTTCTGCATTGGAGTAAAAAGGAGCATTTTATTATTGTATTAGGCAAAAACACTGTACGTGATGCTAAACTTCACCTACAAATAAGAAAGTGGAATGGCAGCTTACAGAAAAAGGCCTGAAACATTCTTCAAATACCAGGTAATGAGATAAGTCACTTTGTAGTGAGACGAAGTGACCTGACCATGGTCGCAGGGTTTAGCACTCAAGCCTCTAGGTCTTGAGTTCTTGTCGCATGCAAAGCGCGGTATTCCTCATTCTCCTAAGACACTGCTCTTGTCACCTGACTCACTGAAAAAAGCTCTCTGTGACCTCGTTTCCCATTTCCTATAAGAAATAATTAACCTGTTAACTTTATATTCCAAGGCCCCCCGAGTCTAATGATCCTATTTATCTTTATCATGATCTCTCCCTGGTGTCCAGCAAGAAACCTGGGACTCCAAACAAATGTGGGCTCCCACATTCCCCCCATGCCATTCCTGTACCGGGCAAAGTTCGAGCCACACCCCAGGGTTCAGGTTTTCCTAGCCATCCCTTCCTCAGCAGGAGTTTGTCCTTCTGTAGCACTTATTTTTAAGAAACAAAACAAATCTATGACATGTACTGAGTACCTTTTCAAACACTGTCATATTTTGTATTTCCCTACCCTTCTGTGACAAGCTAACCAAGGGAAGGGCAACTTCTTGTATAATCCTTGATATTTCCTGTCGCAGCCACCCGCAATGCCTGCACTTAGTAGCGTTTAAATAAATTATTACTTTGAAACTGGGCCTCAAATGCATCTTCATTTTGATCGAGAGATGGCCATTCATCTTTGTCATCAGAAATATCAGGAAGCGTAGGAGCCTGAAACATATTCATGATGAAACCTTAGAAGAATAAAAAGAGTTACTGTAAACATGATTGTGAAAGCACCTTCATTAATTTGTTACGAGATGCTACCATTCAAACCAAAGGCTTTACCTAAAGCTTCCTTTGTGTGCACGGTGGGTGACGGCTGCACCCTGGATGGGGTCGCCTGAACCGTTCCCAGCGATGTGTTTGGAGTTGTGTGAAAAGAACCTGTGTTAACAACCTTATGTGTTTCAGACCCTATAAAAGAAAAGGAGCAAAATGCATTACCAGTAGAGGAATCAGAATAATTTAAAAGGCACACAAATTAAGAAACTTAATTATAATTAAAACATTTTATTATTGCTGATAATTATCACTAAGGACTTCTGTTATTACAGGGCTTGCATCACTTTCAATTTTATTTTTATAATAGTCCCACGAGGTACGTAAGGTAGAATTATCCTCTTACGGAAAAGGAAATCAAAGTTCAAGGACATAAAGTGGCTTGGTCTAAGATCATTATCAAATTAGAGGGTTGTCATAAATAGCACCCTTCACTCCGCTGTATCCCCAGAAATACATGTTAATAGTCACACTGTGAATCTTAAGACTGGCTTTCCATCTTACTCAGCTGGAGTCCAGACAATGGCATCCAAGGCCCCACAAAACCTGGGCCCTGTTCACTCAGACCTCATCTTCTTCCTTCTCCGATTCACTCTAGCCCTTTCGGCTTCTTTGCTGCACTTAGAAGCCATCAGGGATAGTCCTGCCTCGGGGCTCTGCGCTTGGCTCTTCTCTTTGCTTGAAGCAGGTTGTCCAAGCTAGCTGCACGGGTAGCTCCTGCCTTGGAGACTTTATCCAAAATCCCACTTTCCTTGGGAGCACCTTTCCTGGTCACCTCTGAAACTTCAATGTGCCCCCCGCCCCCCAAACACTTTCTTTCCCCCTCTGCTCGGGTGCTGGTTTTGTCCTTTCTGTCCGTGACTGCATCCCTGACTTCCTAGAATCGTGCCTGCATCTAGCAAGCGCGTGGGAAGTGCTGGTTAAACGCAGGGGTTGCCAGCTGTTCCAGCAGCTCGGCTCCCCAGTAACCGGTCACTGGAGAGGCTGCCAGAGTCACGCGGGGGGAGCGAAGGCACAATCGATGTATCTTATTTTGTTCATAAAACTTGCCTTCAATGCAAATGCCTCTAACAAAGCAGTGCGTAAGAGAAGTATAATACTGATCACACTTTGAGTTGTCTTTCCCACGTCACAATACATTCAAGATGACTCTGTTTTTGATAAAGCTGCTGAGAAATTTAATAAAAAACGTTTCACAAATCAAGTTTCCAAAGGATTCTAATTACTAAGATGTGACTAGGAAGTGGATTTCTACCTTGACTTGAGGTGGTCTGGGGCTTATCTAACCCCTCAATTCTGAGAATAGGGAAGCGAACACCCAGGTTCACCCAAGTCTTCAGGAGCCACAGACACCACCCGGGGTCTCTCGGTGACTGGCAGGCGTCTGGGCAAACAGGTCAGAGACAAATTTATTACAATTAAACATTACCTTCTTTTATCTCGGCTCCACTCTGGGGCTTGAATTCATGAGTGCTTTTAGTCACACACCTGAAAGAGAAATCTCTTGAGACACACTAACTCTCAAAAAGTCAGCAAGTACAAGCCTACTCTTAAAATACAGATGGAAGGGCTTAGGTCTATAGTGTAAGTAAACAAAATGTTTTATTTTTTCTTCCGTTTCCTTTTGAGGGAAAAGCCAGCGACTTCATGCTTGCTTGACGCAGCGGGCCTGTATTTTAACATCACGATGGTCATTCCTATATGCGGTAGGGCAGGGTCACGGACTCTAATACAGATGATCGCATTTATTAGGCTCCAGGACTCACACCGGCTGCAGGCCTGGCTGCCCACTGCAGCTAGCCAGTCATGGTATGGGAAGCACTTGTGTGGTTTAGCTGCACGGGCCACCTCTGGTTTGATGAGCCAGGAGCCACAGAGCATGGTTCTTCAGACTTTAAGGGTTATCAAGAAATTTTAAAAATGGCACATTAGACATTTATATTAATTTTTTTTTAAGTACAGTCATGATAGTGGACCTCATCTGACAATTTAACAGCAGGGACCGCGCTAGGATGTAAAGTAAAAAGTACAACACACTTAATTTTACAAGTCCTCACTCAACTGTCTTAAAAACATGAGTTTTTCTTTGAGATTCCAGACAAAGGTACATTTTCTCTGCCCTGGTAAGCTGTCCCAACTGGTGAGAGTACCAAGGGGGTCCATTTGGTCCCTTGCCTGGGCCAGGGTCAGGGTCAATCTGCAGTGTTTTGGACTGAGACCTAAATGTTCCCTGGGTTAAAGAGTTTCACAGTTTTATAGGGACAGCTGTGTCTGGCTCCTTCACCCTCATGACTCTATCTCTGGGGGCAGTGGGACACTCAACACCTCTTTGGGCCTGTCACTGCTCTCCTGTTTTTATCATTTTATAATTGCATTAATAATGAAGAACTATTGAAGTCACAGCCCCCAATGACACAACAGTTCTTTTTTTATATACACACAGGACGACGTGGGACACAGCTCTGAATTATTATCCTAACAGGAGTGTAAAAGCATTTTCCATCTTGTTTCCAGGAGAAATCATTGATAAAAAGTTAATTTTGGACACTGAGAAGAGCCAGCACGTATGAAACATAATCTGTGCTAAGGACTTCAGCCCAAGGGGAGGGTGCAAAGGGCAGAGCTCTCATTTTTTCTAAAGGATCAATAAAATTGTTCTATGTAAAGAGAGCGTGCCAAAGTCACTGAAGATAAACATTTAAACAAAGCAAGTTACTGTGACATTAATTATAATTTCTGAAATCTAGGAAAATCCCTCAGAATTGGGGAAAAAGTCTCCACAGCAGGGTACTGATAAGATTTTGGCATACTGTGTAATGGATATTGAATCCCAAATTGCTCCTGGTGAAGACAGAAGGATTATGAGAACACATGTCAAGAAACGGGACGGTAACAATCACTTCATGTATTCAGTCAAAGCCAGCAAGCAAGGCAGTTTCGGTTTAATAGCTGTACACTTTCCAGTCACAAAAAAATGGTTGTGTTTCAGTGTACTGAAAACTTTTAATTCAGGGGAGAAGTATGAAATGAAATAAAACCCCTAAAAGAAAAATAGAGTAGTAAGTCTGAAAGATTTGGGGCTATTTTGGTAACTTGGTTTTTCAACAACATGCCCAACTAAAAATTATTTTAAAAAGAGGAATCATTCATCTTTTACATACTGTTCTTGACACGGCTGAACATGTAAAGAAGCTGACGGAAGCCATTCATGTCACTACTGTCTCTAGGATTCTCTTTGCCTTACCTGTCATCTTTTCTGGCCACTGTAAACATGGAGTCTGTCACTGGCTGGGCTGCCAAAGGAACAGGAGGAGATACACTCTGGCTGATGGCCGGGGACACCAAGGCAGCAGTGACGGCGTTTGCCGTAGGAAGAGGAACAATAGGAGTTGTCTCTCCGGGTTTCTCTCCCATGTTCTTTGAGGTCTGATGATTGATGGCTGGAAGAGACGGAGCTCTCATTTCCTGCTGGGAGCCTACACTTGGCCCCGTATATGCTGGATTAACCTTTCATTTTAAGCAAACAAACAAACAAACAAAACACCACAGCCCATTAAGTCCAGAGTATTACTAATTAGGTACAATAGCTTTTCAAAGAATGGCACCTGTCTTCCTAGCTTCCTTTCCCCTGGAGGCATCCCCATCCCCCTCAGGTATTCTGAAACAAACAGCCAACAACAACAACAAAGACCACTGTACATGATGGATGCTTTATACCTTCTTAACCACAGATGTAACCGGCAGTTCATACTTCTAACCACTGGAAAAACCAGCCCCTGAGGTTTTATCAGTATTTAAGAACCATCTTATTTCTCTTAATTTTGACAAAGGACCAACAAATCAATGGCATCAAATGCTCATAATGGTATTCCTTCCATTAAAATACACCTCGTAGCCATTTTCTCTCAAATGAATATGAAATGTGAATAAAAATTACAATAATAGCTGCCACAAAAGCATGGCTCACAATGGGAAGGTTAACAAGCTCTTAACCTAAAACCTTTGTTTTTCTACTCACATATACTTAGACTGTAACTGTACACTCTAACGTTAAAAAGTTAAAGGACATAAGAGTTAATTCCTCACCATAAAAAAGTATTTTCACAAATTGTTAAGAAAAGCACCAAATACCCAGGGCAAGAATAGTTATTTCACAAACAAATGGACAAAATAGAAAAAGTTCATCTTCACCAGTCAACAAAAAAAGTAATTAGAAATGACCTATACCGTTTTCTCACTACCAAACTAAAAGATTAAAAAGAATCATAATATTCAATTCTGAAGAAATATTTTGAAAAAGAACAATCAGACTTCCTATACCAGATATCAAAACTTACAACAAAGCTATGGTAAATATACAATATGGAATGATCAAGAAGAAACCTATTAACCAAAACAAAGGTACAGACATTTTAGAAACTGATCTTGCATATTAAAAATTAGTACAATAAAGATATTTTTCATCAATGGGGAAAGGTGAGTTGCTCAATAAATGATTTAGGGGCAACTGGCAGTGCATTTGGGAAATACATGGGTTGCTATCACAACCCAAAAGGAAGTCCCATACAGAAAGGCTTTTGGTTCAAGACAGTGGCTTAAACATGAGCTTTATCATCCATTCCCTTCAAAACCTCACCAAAAGGACAGGGAAGAAATTCTGACACCTGAAACAGCAGGTGGAGAAGGCTGATCTGTGGAAAAGTTCAGACATTTAGATAAATCTCAGAATGGAAGTGAAAGTGGAGCCGAAAGGAGGAACACCAAACAAATTCTGGGGGAACAGGATTTCCCTCTAGAACATTGTGCCCAGCCAAATTATCACCCAAGTGTGAGGGTAGAAGAAAGATGTTTTTAGACGTGCAAGAGATCTCAAAAAATTAATCCCTCATATGTGCTTTAAAAAAAAAAAAAAAAAGCTCTTTGGGGGGTGTCTGGGTGGGGTGCCTGGGTGGCTCAGTTGGTGAAGCAACTGCCTTTGGCTCAGGTCATGATCCTGGGGTCCTGGTATTGAGTCTTGCATCGGGCTCCTTGATCAGCAGGGAGCCTGCTTCTCCCTCTGCCCGCTGCTCCCCCCGCTCATGCTCTCTCTCTCAAATAAATAAATAAAATCTTTAAAAAAGAAACAAAACTCTTTGAGACTGTGTGCCACCAAAATGGGGATGTTTAAAGGAAAGGATGCCATGGGAACTAGAAAATCAGCAGGGACACACCATTGGAGAGGAGTAAGGGGAGGACAGTTTGCTTGGAGGCCAGCCTGGAGGCAGAAAGGCAGCTCTGGGAGTCATGTGGCCAAGAGAAGTGAAACAAGAGCACATCTGATGCACTTAAACATAATGAAAACATTATTTCTAGATTCTTCCGAGAGTTTAGAGAGAAATAACTGATAAGTAAGTACCACAAAAATATAGCAAAAGAAGATAATGAAACAATTATTTTAACAATTTCTTGGATCTAGGGAAAACATAAATTATATGAGAAAGGAAATCCAACTAAATAAGAAAAATACTGGGGGCCTCTGGGTGGCTCAGTCGGTTAAGTGTCTGCCTTCAGCTCAGGTCATGATCCCAGGGTCCTGGGATTAAGCCCCTCACTGGACTCCCTGCTCAGCGTGGAGCCTGCTTCTCCCTCTCCTTCTGATCCTCCTCCCTGCTTGTGCTCTCTCTGTCTCAAATAAATAAAATCTTTAAAAAAAAAGAAAAGAAAAATATGGAACAATCTAGTAGAAAAATGAACAAAGTCCATCAAAATCAATTAAAAAAAAAAAAAGACAAACAGCCACTAAATGTATTGTTAAAAGTCCAAATTCACCTGTGATTAGAAAAACACATCAGATGGTTGAAAATATTTAGGATAGCTAATGTTAACCAAGTGTTTACAAGAAACACATACTTTTATTCACTATTATGTGAGTGTAAAATGGTAAATTTTTGGAGGGCAGATGGGCAGTATTTAAATGCACAAACTTCAGCAGCAATTCTACTTTCTTGTATCTTTCCTAGAGAAATAATGTCATATGTACAAGAATGCTCACTGCAGCATGGTTTGTAACAGTTTCCACGTGACACACGCCCTTCCTCATAGGTATGACAGAAGACTACGTTGTTATTAAAATGAGTTAAACCTCTATGTAATAACAAGGAAAGATCTGTAAGATGAGTTAGAGCAGAAAGTAAATCTTGCTAGAGCAGAAAGTAAGTCTTATTTATACAGAAACTTCAGTCGTATACATATTTATATGTTCATGCCCAGTAACATTCTGGAAAAATGCAAACTATAATAGTTAGCAATGAAAGACAGCATTCATTTACATACATATAACTGTAAACACACATGCATACATACAAATATATATACATCTTTCTATTGCTTTTATAAAAGTCATTCATTTTCAAAATATGTAAGAAATTAAGGTGCTACTAGACAGTTACATGTACAAGAATGAAACTGGACCACTTTCCAACACCATACACAAAAATAGACTCAAAATGGATTAAAGACCTAAATGTGAGACCTAAAATCGTAAAAGTCCTAGAATGGAACACAGGCAGGAATTTCTCTGACATTGGTCATAGCAACACTTTTCTACATATGTCTCCTGAGGCAAGGGAAACAAAAGCAAAAGTAAACTGTTGGGACTACGTCATAATACAAAGTTTTACACAGCAAAGGAAACCATAACAAAACAAAAAGGCAACCTACAGGGAGAAATTTGCAAATGATATATCCAATAAGGGATTAATATCCAAAATAAATAAAGAACTTATACAACTCAACATCAGAAAAATCAAACAATTGGATTAAAAAATGAGTAAAAGACCTGAGTGGTCATTTTTCCAAAGAAAACTTACAGATGGCCAACAGACACACGAAAAGATACTCAACATCACTCATCATCAGGGAAATGCAAATCAAAACTATAATGAGATATCACTTCATAACTGTCAGATTGGCTAGTATCAAAAAAAGAGGAAATGGCAAGTGTTGGCGAGGATGTGGAGAAAAGGGAACCCCTGTGCAGTTGGTGGGAATGCAAATCATTGTAGCTACCAGGGAAAACAGTATGGAGGTTCCTCAAAAGATTAAAAATAGAAATACCATATGGCCCAGTAATCCCACTACTGGATATTTATGCAAAGAAAACAAAAACACTAATTTGAGCTGTATATACACACACACACACACACACAGACACACACAGACTCACACACACACACACACACACAGACTCACACACACACACACACACACAAATGGAACATTATGCAGGCATAAAAAAAGGATCAGATCAAGTCATTTGCAACAACATGGATGGACCTAGAGGGTTCTGCACTAAGTGAAATAAATCAGATTGAGAAAGACAAATTTCATAGAATTTCACTCATACATGGAATTTAAAAACCAAAACAAATGAATGAAACAAATAAAAAGCAGAATCAGATCTATAAATACAGAGAACAAACATGGTTGCTACGGTGACAGATGGTAGTTACACTTGTGGGGAACACAGCATAACGTGTAGAGAAATTGAATCACTATGTTGCACACCCGAAACTAATGTAACACTGTGTGTCAACTATACTCAAAGTAAAAAAAAAAAAAAAAAAAAGGAAAGAAAAAGGAAAGAAAAAGAAAAAGAAAGGATGTATGCCTGGAACACATCAGGAAGCAAGACAAATGCAGCATGTTTTTCTAAGAACTAAGCGGCAAGAAAACTTTTGGGGTGATGTATGTGTTCGCCATCTTGATTGTGAAGACAGTTTTATGAGAGTATATGCATGTCAAAACTTAGCAAATTTTATACTTTTGATATGTGTAATTTATTGCATTTCACTTATACTTCTATAAAGCTCTTAAATAAAAAGAAAAAATCTAAAAAAGAAGAAATTAAGGTGTTTATCTTTATTGTATTCTGTATCACAGACAGACATATACTGTGTGAAAGTTTAAGCAACCATTATGTAGCTAAAATTTATTCTCAATCTACCCTATTCATTAATAATTTTAAGAAATACATGAGTCTAACAATTTCATCACCTCTCCCCCTCTTCCAACATGAAACAATGGCAAACAAAATATATCTAGATGATGAATTAATGAAATAATTACTTTAAAATTCTCATTATATATTAATAACTGTGCAAAAAAAATTTCAAAGACCACGTATATGAATACATAAAAATATGTACATATACACACATACAAACATACACAATCTGTAACTGCCTTTTCTCATTTTACATTTTGAGTATCTTTCTGTGTCTCATCGCAAAAATTTGGAATGCTAGTAGCTACATTAGTATCAGAATTAAGTCTAAAGACATGGCCCAGAAAGGAGCAAGTACAAACAGAAATCAGCGTCACTGGGCACGGGAAGCGCTCAGCAAAAAGCACACACGTACCTCAGACCTTTCCTGGAAAACAGGCAAGTTCTCCTGGGACGTCTCCACCACCTGGTGCAACTTCTTATGAAGTTCATCCATTTTCTGTTTTAATAGTTGTTCTTCGAAAGCATTTGCTTCTTTTCTTTTCATATAATGTCTATCTTCATTTACTTTAGGAAAGAGAACAGGGTTTCCAGCATAAATTCAGGTCATCAGAGGAATACACAAGAAAATGAATCAAAGGTTATTTTTAGAATGGCAATTTTTTTACTAGTCTTTTCTAGGTGTTTTAGGTTATTAGAACTGAAAGGTGTATTACCTCTTAATTATAATTTTTACCTGCCTTCAGTCTGATTACTTGTGTGTTCAGGGCATGTAGGTTATAAAAACTTACACAGTGATCGATAAAAATATTTGGTGATAGCACAGTATGATATTAATCACTTCTTCTAAAACAGTTGTGATCCTGCAAATCATTTGAAAATGGAACACTTTTTAAAAGATCTAAATCTCTAGGTGCTTTCTAAGAAGAACTAGGAGTCGAATGCCCTGCAAGGTCAGTGTGTCACGTGCATGGCAGTTAGTCCTACCTTCGGTGACTGCTTAACATGACCACATCACAAGCAAATCAGATCCTCTCCCTAAGACCTTAGGTCACAGTGTGTGAAAGAAAAATGCATCCATGCATGACACAAAGTGGGTCCTCCAGGAGTGTGAATGGCCTATTCTCTCAGTGGTTGAACAAATGAGAAATGATAAACCAAAAAAAAGGCCAACAGAGCAGCTACCGTCCAAATGGCTTAGATGGTATAAACCCCGCGTGAACGAAGGTTCACTTTCCTCTCTCACGTCCACATTGTTACTGCGGAAACACGTGCAGATGTGGGTGTTAACATACATGGTTTTCCCATGCGGAACAGAACGCGACCTGCTACGCAGCCATGAAGGACAGGGCACTCTGATCAGAGGACTCCATCTGAATGTCTCCTTTGCCATACTTGTAGACTTCAGAATATCTCTTCTCAACTCCAATTCCTGACTTAACCCTTTCACAGTACAAGTAACTGACCTACCGGCTTAAAACTACTACATACAGAAGTTCAAACCCATACAGGTGCTATTTAAAAGCTTAAAATATCACTAAAAGCGAAGGCAACATTGGTCTATCTACTTTATCTATGTCAGTATTGTTTCAGCTCTGAGCTTTGCTGTCAAGACATCAGTTGAGTCCCTGGACACATGTGGCTGCCACTCTTGTATTTAACAAAGATTTCTAGGCTTTTCATAGATGAGCTAGAGACGTTTTTACAGATTCTTTCAGCCTAGTCAATCACCTGTCTAACAAGGTGGTTTACTCAAAGGTTATTATTTTAAGTGACATCAGAGTATCTCAAATCATAAGAGTACAAGTACCCCACTGTTCATGCTTTCTCCGTTGACTGTATTTCTGGGCTCTCAGCTCTTCAAAGGAAAATTCTGATTCTCCACGAAGAAGCTTCTCCTTGCAATACATAACAACCTGCTGCACGTCAGCTCTGGCTGCTGAAGATGCCCGTGCAGAGTATTCTGATTTAGAAATCATGATCACCCTCTGTTCCCTATAATGGGGAAGAATGTATTATTTACCACAGTGTACTGAAACAGCTCTCGAAGGAAACTAAGTAATAGATTATGGCACAGGTTATACTTGCTTTTTCGACTCTTTATCACAAGCTGAAGATACTACCCCAGAAACTTCTGAACCCTGAAAAGACAGAAAAGGAACATAAGCATTCACTTAACTGAAAAGAAACTGTCCCCCAAATTATTTCACAAAACAATATGAAAGCATTGGAGGGGCTTTTTAATCACCACCTAGATTTATTTATTTTTTATTTTTAAAAGATTTTATTTATCTATTCATTTGAGAGAGAGAAAGAGAGAGCGTGAGTGAGTGAGCGCAAGGAGAGGGGCAAAGGGAGAGGATCCCAAGTTGACTCTGCCCTGAGTCCGGAGCCTGACCTCTCACGACCTGCACTAGAACCAACAGTCGGGCACTCAACCGACTCAGCCACTCAGGAGCCCCGATCATCAACTACATTTATATATGTTCCTTAAAATTATGATTAATTTAGTTGTAATCAATTAATTATATTATTACTTATTGATTATTAAGCTTTTAACTTTTGTAACTAAAGAGTCCAATAAGAAACTGATTTAAGAAAATTTCTACTTGGGGGGTACCCGGGTGGATCAGTTGGTTAAGCATCCGCCTCTTGATTTTGGCTCAGGTCATGATCTTAAGGTTGTGAGATTGACACTGGGGGTGGAGCCTACTTAAGATTCTCTCTCCCTCTCTCTCTGCACCCCCCCCCCCCCCAAATTTCTACTTGGTAGTAGAGAAGGGCACTTATTACCCTCCAGTTGATAGACTAGGAGCTGGGCCAGAGTGCCTATGTGTTATGGGATTAATATTCTAAAATTCTACATTAATAAGAAAAATCATAAAAATTTCCTGATTGACTAAACAAATATTTATTGAATATCTGATACATGTCATGTCCTGGGCTAAGTCCTGGAAATGTGACCATAAGTAAGACCCATCTCTGCTGTCTAAAAATTTACATAGTTGGGGCAATAGGAAGCAATGAGACTGGCAAACGTGTAGAACGGAAAATGAGATAGTCTGAGTATCTACCAAAGTGAGCAATGCGTATTTCATGTCTAGGAATGTGTGACATCAGTAAAACTTGCACTAAGAACAGAAGCATTTCCACTGGAGATAGCTGAAAGGAGGTCCTTAGCAAACTGAAAGAGCAATTGTACCATGAAGAGGACAGATGCTGGAAAACCAGGCTGAGGGAAGCAAAGACTTGAGCAGAAATCTCAACAGGGCAAAAATCTCAAGGAGGATGAAGGACGAGCACAAGCGGAAGACCACTTTTCCCAACTGTGACAGCAGGGAGGGATGCGGTTCCATTTCCTGGTTAGTGGCGGAAAATCGACAGATATCATCTAATGGCTCTTGTTGTCTCATGAAAATACTATTTTTGCCAGCTCCTGAAGGAGACATTAAAGACCGCCAGGTCCCAAGCGTGAGGGAAGTGAAGTTTAAAATCACTATTATGTGGCATTAGAGAGCAAAAGGGGACACCTAAGAAATATGTAAAACATAAAGAGTGAACCAGGAAACTGGAAACATGATTTCTGGGGAGGAGGAAAGCCCTAGTTGAGGTGATAGGTACCATCATTCCGAGCTCCTGAGTTTTTAAGCAGGACTCAGAGGCCTCAGGTGGGTATTACCCAGTGTAGGAGGGATTCCTCGGCCTGTGTGAGGGAGGCTGGCGGACAAAGGAGAGAAGCTGCTGGGGAGGAAGTGAAGACAGAAGCTTATGTATTGCGGGGCCCTAAGTAAGATAAACACAGGAAGTGAAGGCCAGACAGTAAGTTATTTAAATTTAATATCTAAGGTGATCAGTGGTAGATGACAACAGGCCACAGGTGCAGCTGGCTGACAGAGAGGTTAGACATAGGGACAAGGTCAAACACATGAGACGTCGAAGTGGGATGTGAAAGGCAGCTGGATGACCGTTCAAAGCCATTCCCAGTTTCCACATAACCCACAAATATTATTATTACCTGATTCTTAGAAATGCAGGCTGAGTTATTTCCTGGATTTGATTTTGATGTCGTCATTTGGTTTAAAATCTGAGCATCATGGAGAGGTTCTGAGGTTCTAGCTATGTGGGGAAATAAAGGATGAAACAAAGAGAAACAAGGATAAAACCATATTAAATAAAATTATTACAAATACATTCCCCTGGTCTTTCAATAAGTAGCATAAGAAATCAAGTCATTGACCACTGTCTCAAAAATGTAACTGAAACACTTTTTAGGTAAGAAAAATATTATAGAGATAATTTAAACAACAGAATGGGATAGCTGATGCTTATTGCGGAAATGTAATCTTTATTTCCAAAAAAACAATGACAACAGTTCTTCAAAAGTTGCATTAAACACATTTGATTCAATTCAGGATAGATGGACTCTAGAGTAAATCTTGTCCTCTATTTTGGGCAATTTTTTTTTTGTAAGTCCTAAAAATATAATGAAACCAAGCTTTCTTGTGGGTTTGCTCTTTTAAATTGCTATGACAGAGCTCTGCTCCCCAGGGATTTTTGCTAGGCATTATTACCAGGGTGCCTTCCCCATTACCTAAGACAATACAGTCAATAAATAATGGATGAATTTTTTTTAAAGGGGAAAAAAAAAAGGCAGTGCAAATCAGAGACTGAATTACTAACAACATAGGCATTTTAAAAAGCATTATTTTACCTTGAGATGGCAAATGCGTTTCGGTGAGGCGTGCCTGAAATAACCTGAATGACAGGAGTGAAGGTATCAATATAGATGACAAACTTAGTTTAATACATATTTGTATTAAAGCGAAAACTGAATCTATTTAGATTGATCTAAACCTATCAAGAAAGCTTATCATAAGCTAGTGAAGACTGAGATCAAGAGAGAATGTTAAGTTGAATTTTAGAACTGCTTCAAAATTTTAAAAAAAATTCTGAGATTTTCTTCATACCCAATACACTACATTAGAAAAGCTCCCCTTTTTGCCTGGTTTATGTCAGTGTTTCTCAAACTCACATAACAAATATACCCTCTTTCTCTGTGTATCGAGTCTGCAAATGTTACAAGATGGGGTGCTTGAGCTCCCTATCTTAGGCATTCTACACATCTGGAACATAATGAACATAATATTTATAAGAAAGAAGTCCAAAACTTAGACCGTGACTCCAAAAGGCAGATATATTACTGTTCATGCTGTGAGAACTTTTTAAATATGTCATTTCATGGCACCTTTGCATACCAACTCACCTGTCGAGTAATATGCAACTTCCAAACCTGACATTTTTGGGTGATGTGAGCAAGAGTGTAGAGTATAAAGAGACTAAAACATGTACAACCAAACGCCAAATCTTGTGACTCTTAATTCAAACAAACCAACAGTTAAAAAAACCCAACAAAACACAATGCTGTACATAATGAGGAATGACTGAAAATTAAAGGATACTAAGGAATTACAGTTAAAATTTGTTAGGTGTGAAGATGACATAAGGTTCTTAAAAAGATCACTTTTTAAAGATGTTTATGTGTTTGGGGTAAAATATTTTGTTGTCTTGGATTTACCTTAAATTCTTCAGCATAGAAAAAACATGATCAAATGTTAATAATTATTAAAAGTAGGTGATAGGTAAATGGGAGGTTCATTATACTAATTTTTCTTTTTTTAATGTATGTTTGAAAATTCTCATAATAAAGTTTAAAAAAAACATGAGCACTGTAGCAAAGTTGAAAACAATGAGGATATTAAATGATGGCAAGGGGCACAGTGAGAGAAGTTATTTCATATGCTGCTGGAGGGTGGGCGAAAAAAACCTGCTATAACATTTGAGCGGGTAATGTGGTTATATGTACCACAGAACTTAAAAACTCTTCATACGCCCTTTGACTGGATAGTTTCAATTCTGAGAATCTACAAGAAGGAACAAGATAAAAATAGGAAATATATTGGGAGATAACTCTATGACAAAGGAAAAAGACTGTAACACAAAGCTCTGGTGTATTAAAGCATGCTTGTAAATCCTATAACAAGCAGAGAGAAATATGCCAAAGTGAAATGCCAGGTTTCTTCTGCTTCTTCAGTTTTCTATATTTTCAACATTTCCTAAGTGAGGTATATTTAATCACAGAAAAAAATAAAAGTTGTGAAAAATAGAGTTATTCATGAAGATATTCACTATGTTGTTCTTTATAAAAATCAAAATGTTGAAAACATCTTAGATGTTGATTTAGAGAACAGTTCCATTACGACATAACTCCAGGAAAGATTTCACACCTACTTGATAAGTAGTATAAAAGTTCCTAATTTCTTAAGGGCGGTATAAAGCTCAGTATACCTAACAGACATACAGTATGATTTTCTCTTAAAACACACAAATACAAGGACACACACACAGGCGTAGGAAAAGATACTGGAAGGCAGTGCACCAAAGTGTTGACAGTAATATTACTGGGCAATTTCCTTTTCTTTATACTATTCTGTATTATCCACATTTTCACAATGAGAAGGATTTCCCATACACACAGATTAATAATAAAAAGACTTTTAAGAGCGAACATCACATTTCCAAGTAGGGAATACCATGTAGAGTTTTTTTTGTTGTTGTTGTTGTTTTTTAAGATTTGAGAGAGAGAGAGGGTGAGCACGAGCAGGGAGGTACAGAGGGAGAAGCAGACTCCCCGCTGAGCAGGGAGCCCTATGCAGGGCTTGATCCCAGGACCCCGAGATCAAGACCTGAGGCGAAGGCAGACGCTCAACAGACCGAGCCACCCAGGCGCCCCGAGTTTTATTTTCAGACTACCTGTAGTGTTGTTGCAGCAGCTCTCTTGGTTCGGCCTGGTTTTGAAGTCCCCTCCGAAAAACAGCACTGGCATGCTGCAGCTCTCCCTGGCCTTCCAGATGCCCTGCCCAGGCTACGTACAGAGGAGATGACATGGTCCCGATCCCGTGGTTGTACAGAAACTCAAAGAACTGATGAAGATCACTGTTGTACTGAGCCTACAGAAGCCCAAAGCAGACAGAAGAACAAAGTAACTGTTGGTCTAGGTACGGCCCAGAGCCCAGCCACCTTCACGTTCAGTCCTCACCGGGGCTTAAGGCGATACTGTGTAGGGGAAGGCTCGTGCGGCGCTCTGACAGCAAACATAAACTTAAGCTTATTCCTTTCCTTGACATTCAATGTCCCCAAATTTACCCACACTATTTCCCAGGATAGTGACTTCCATAATGACTCAAGATGTTAAGTATTACAGTTGTCTTAATCTGAGCCTGCTCAAGTGCCGCAGGGTGCCTCAAATCCCAGTGTTCTGTAAGTTAGTGAACAAATCCATCTTAACGCTATCCATTCATGATTACTAGAACTCATGCCCCCAAAGCCTTCATTTCAAGACTGAGGAGACCCAATCTTTTAAAGCCTAACCTGAGACAGCTTTTTCCTTTAAGTATTAAATTTAGTTTCCAAGAGTTAATATTTTCTTAATTATTCACAATGAATTTAATTTACTCCCAGGAACCCTCTGAGAACCCAGCAGTGCCTGCTTATCCTTCCATCCCCACACTCCTCTCATCCAACAAACCTTTCAATTTAATGGTTTCTATCTCATGTGGTAACACTTACAGACTTGATAGAGGAGGAGGGTTTTAAAATTAAATTACTAACTCTGTAATACAGAAGCCCAAAGCTTCCAAAATACACATCTCTGGCCATACAACTTTAAAAAATTTATGACTGGAAACTGAGGAGTTAAAATAAGACAGTCTAAAATGAAATCAGGGGAAACAAGCAAAATCCTATTGTAGGATTACAGATTTGATTATACACCTGAAAGTATACTTACAAATTTTAAACAATAATTGATGAATCTTGGGTCATTGTGATATTTCTTCTTATCCAAAAATTCCTTCATCAAATGTTCTAATAAAGTTGTCAAGTATTCCTTATTCTCAGGAAAGTTCTCTTCTACCCACTGCATGTAACTAGAAAAATATGGATAATATTAATTTTCAGGGCAGCATATAGTCTGTTTAAAGGAAAAAAATAAACCAAATGCTAACCTTTCCCATTCACCAAGTGGATCATCACCCTTGTAGCTCTGCATATGGGCTTCAAACATTCTAGAACAGAGAAAAATATGCACATGACTTATTAGGGATGATTCCTAAAACCAAAAGATATATTTTATTTTATGTGTCTCATTTACACATTTTAAAATGGAAATCTTAAATACCAGTAAATGGTATATTAAAAATTAAAAGATTATTCTCTTAGAAGTGGTCAGAAAACTCAGACGCAGTTATTTTTCCAAAAGAAAGCAAGACCCAAGGCCCCTGAAGTTAGTCCTTATGAAAGAGGTATCTGAAAGAGGTTTGCAGGCTCTACCCCTAAGAATCTCCTTCTCCTGTCACTGATGCCCAATGTCACTACCATTTTGACGGGCAGTTTCCAGAAGTTGCTATTCCTCAAATGGTGGGACTCCTCCCCTTGCTGCTCAGAAGCTTGGCTGAGAGTGGACTAGGAGACCAGAAGGGGGCTAGTGAATGTGTATGGGAGTGTAGGGTACCACCAGTCAGGTTTCCAGATAGTTCGCTTTCTGGGCCTCAATGCAACACTGCGTCCCTGACAAAGAACACATAACGGCAACGTTCATAAATCAGCCACTATGGCTCCCTCTGCTTGCTGCTACTTCCACATACCCAACCACAGCTAAAAAAAAAAAAAAAAAAAAAAAAAATCAGCCAAGTGAAGAAAAGTTCTCCAAGGGTGCTTAGGTGCCAGGAGGGCAAATGAACAAATACAAATATGTAAAATAAAGTCAGGTGACATTAAGCACTTAGGAAAAACAAAACAAAACAAAATGGGAGATGAGGTAAGAGTGTGACAAAGGTTACAATTTTTAGATAGAGTGGTCAGGGAAGGCCATTCTCTCTGAGGGGCTGACACTTGATCAGTGCCAGAGAGCCATGCAGCTATTCAAGTGTGCTGAGCTAGAAGGGTGGGGTGACAACATGTAATGTGCATTTTAAAACATCCATTCTGCCCCTCCAAGCAAAGGGGATGGGGAATGGGAACAGGAGTGTGAAACCAGCTAGGGAGCTACACAGTTCCGGGGGGGTGCTGAGCTGGACCAGGGTGGGAACAGAGCAAGTATGGAATTTGGGGTGTTTTGGAGAAAGAAACAATGGGTCTTGCCTATGGGATTGCTTATTGTGTATGAGAGTCAAGCTAAGAAAGACTTCAGGTTTTCTATCAGAGAAATCACATGATTTTTTGAAAAAAGGACTTCAAGGCAATACTTCTGGCTATCATATCATTATACCAATGAAATCAATGTTTCCTATGACTCAAAATCTAGAAGCCACAAAAGAAAAACTCATTAAGTAAACTATATATAAATAAAAAGCTTCTACATGTCAAATAAACACAACATGAAACAGTCAAAACAGATATAATAAACTGGTATAAAAAAAGCAGAGCTTTTAGAAATTGGGGGGGGAAACAATAAAAAAAATAAATAAAAGGCATTCCACAGGAAAATACTCAGCCTCTCTCATAAGAGAAATTCACCTCAGTCAGATACAGTTTCTCACTTACCAGATTGGCAAAACTAAAAAAATGTGACAAAAGTATATAGATGAAGCAATGGGAAACAGACACTCTCCCATCTTGCCTGCAGGTAAGAGTGCTCTTGATCCCTGCCAAGAGAACCGGTAATATCTGCCAAAATTACAGATGGATTTACTTTTGATTTAGCAAATCTACTTCTGGGAATCTAGAAAACAGATATGTTTGTGTATGTGCAAATTGCCACATGTACAAGATTTTTCACTGCAGCTCTATTTAGCAAAAAGACTGTCAATAACCCAAAGATCCATCAATGGGGGACTTTTTAGATCAATTATGGTACATGAAATATGCAGTTGTAAAACAGATTGAGAAAGAGTTCTATATACGATAGAGATCTCCAAGGGTACTGTTAAACAAGAAAAGCAGTGTATATATGCTCTGCTACACATCACATGAAATAAAGGACGGGATTGTACACACATATACATACACACCCATCAATATACACACATATATGCATGCACATATAGATATACTAATGTATTATTATAATATAAATATATCTGAAAAAAGAAACATTTGAAAAATAAACTAGAAAAATGGTTACATATCAGGACGTGGGACAGTAGGCAGCCATAATAAATCTCAGTGAATACTTTTCTAAATCTTTTTTAAAAACCAAATAAATGTATTACTTATTTTTAAAAATAAAAAAGTAGTTGCTCCTAAATCTTAATATCCTTCCCATGCCTCATAGGTGAGTGTGCTCTCCCAAAATACGTGTTAATAATAGGCTGCCCCAAATAAACATTTCACACTCCAATTCCAACTACATCTCCCTAGTAAAATGGTCTGAATACACTGTAAATGAATACTAAAAACATCCAGTTCACTAGAGCAAATTCGTCTTTACAAAGTCAAAAATAAGGTTAGAAATACCTGATTTCTCTTTTAAAATGGGGGAAAACAAGCTTTTAGAAGTGAAATAGTTTGCTAGCTAAATTGAAGGCTTGAGAAATCTTAAAGCAAACAGGTTTTTGCTTTGGCTGTACTTAATGATTTCAGTCCTCTGCTCCCCAAGAAAGTAAATTACCCTGGTGCTGATAAAAAAAACTAACCAGTTTTATTTTCTGTCACATATGACTGAACTGTTTTAAAATGCTTTTGAAACAATCTAGATAAATTACCTCAAAGTCATAAAACAAAGGTGTGGGAATGTAAGAAATTGTTAGCAGGTTAACATAAATGACAGTAGCATAGCTTTTTTTAAAGTTCACGTTATTCAAAGACTTCTTTTCAAATTGATTGTGGGATTATGGGTAAGAGCTATTTTAAGTTCTCTCCTTACTGTAATATAATTTTTTTAAAAAAATTAAGTGGCTTTGGAAGTTTCTCATGAAACCTACACGCAAGGCTTAGGGGTTTTGTTGGGTTAGACTTTTTTCTCCCACGGCGACGATCTGCGCAGAGCGGGCTCCTTACAGAAGGGAACCGAGAACTCCGAGGGCCTCACGAATTGGCCAAATCCCCCTAAACTGCCACCGTGGTCGCAGCTCGGAGGACGAGGGCCGGGGTCTCAGCGGACAGCGCCAGCTACACGGTCGGGGGTCCTTTCCACGACCCAGGAGTGACCCACAGCCTAGTGGGTGGGAGTGAGGGCGGGGAGGAAGCACACCAAAGCCACGGAAAGGGGCAGGAGGGGCAAAAGGAGGCAGGACTGTGGCCGGTCCGGGCGGGGACCTGCAGACCCCGAATCCTAGGTACCCCAGCCCCCTCCTCGGTCCGCAGCCGGAGACTGCGCCCCCTACTCGTCCCCATCCCACCGGACCGACACTTACTGAAAGACATTTTCCGGGTTATCCATGGCTAGAGGACGCGGGCCAGCAACAGCCCACCCGCGCCACCGGCGAGGAGCCGCCGCAGATTTGAATCTCCCGCGCAGCCGCACTCGGCGCAACGAGCGTTCGCAAGGCGCCTGGCATTGGCCTCGGCTGCAGACAGGCTGGCCAATCGCCGGGACGGTTGCCAGGAGACATTTGTCCCGCCTCCCTCCCGCGCACCGCTAGTTCCTCCCACTTACCCCGCTGTGCTCAGTCGAACCGTAAGTTCCCGGCCGGCTAAATGCCGGCTGGGTTTTGAAGTACCGCGCAGAGAGGGAGTCTTAGGATTTTGGTTTAGTGACTGCAATGTGAGGGCGCGTCGGTAGGCACTCCAGGGCTGGTTATGTAGATGATATATGGCGTATGAAGATGATGGGTTAGTACCCTTGCCGACCTCTGGGCTTGATTTAACTCATCTGAAAGGCTGTATGGGTGCCGCAGAGCAGAGGAGGGCTCAAGGTTCTGGGGGCTGTTCCTACATCCAAATGGCAAATAAAATAAGAATGGAAGAGTTTGGATGCATAGACTGTAGAATGCCAACAAGGAAACTTTCAACATCTTCTGTGGAACTAGGAGCTCTGGAGACCCAAGTTCTCAGGAGTTACAAATGAAGAGACCTCTTTGTGAAGGAGTCCAGATGTCTAAGAAGAAATATGTAATATGCTGATGCTTCCTGCCTAAAAGTGAGTTGGAAAAGAATCAGCCTCGTCTTCTCTGCCCCTTGGACTTTAATGACTTCCCATTCTACCTCTCCAGGTTGTTTCAAAAGTCACATAACAATGCAAGTAAAATACCAAGAGTTATTAATGTGATTACCTTCCTTTTGCAGAAGCTGTGTGGGTGTTTGCTCTCTTCAGGCCCTTTGCTCCCTCAGGGCTCTTAAGTTAAATACCTTAAAAAAAAGAGCATCTTTCGGAAATCCTGATGCTCTCACAGTCCAGAATTCCTTCCAGAGTGCTGACCAGTTTGAATCTACACAAGAATCCAATCTGTAGTACTTAGAACAGAGACGGTGCTCATTCTGGGGTCTTCAGACAAATGTTAGGTTCTACTAACCATCACAGGAATTAACAGATTGTTGTACTCTTTGAGGTTTTCCACTTGGGTCTGATAGAGGCTCAGTCATCAATTAGGAAATGTTGATTGAGCATCCACCATATACCAGATGTCACTGGATCTATATCTACAGCCTTATCTAACTCAAACAGATCCTTCCTTAAGAAGCTAGTGGCTTTGTCTGGGAGATGTAGATGCAGTCATAGAAAACTATTGAAAGGTGGTGTACACGTGTATTATGTGCCATGTTAGTGTTCAGATTATCTGTTAGGGGATCCAGACGAGGGAGGGGAAATTGGGACTGTCTGTCACATAAAACCTAATGAGGAAGGTGGAGCTTGAATTGGGACTTGAAGAGGGGTGGATCTCTCCCTTGCTGTCGTAGCATTTTTTAAATAAGTGGCTTTGAAAGTTTCTCATGACACCTGCACACAAGGTTTAGGTTTTTTGTTGGGTTAGACTTTTTCTTCCATAGTGGTGATCTGCCCA
This sequence comes from Ursus arctos, assembly GCF_023065955.2. Lineage (NCBI taxonomy): Eukaryota > Metazoa > Chordata > Mammalia > Carnivora > Ursidae > Ursus > Ursus arctos. Next base: position 51,204,398 of record NW_026623100.1, on the reverse strand, counting down.
GGGCAGATCCTATTACAAAGAATAAAGAAGAGCTCTGGGGAATTGCCCACATTAGCCATAGCCCAGCAGAAGAGGGCTGGGGTGTCAGCGAAGAGTGCCAGCTACACGGTCTGGGGTCCTTTCCTCGACTCAGGAGTGGCTCACAGCCTAGTTGGGAGTGGGGTGAGGGTGAGGCGGGGACAAACACTAAAGCCAAGGAAAGGAGCAGAAGGGGTCAAAGGAAACAAGACTGGGGGAGAGCCTGGAGGAGGTCATTCTTGGTGTAAACAGGGTTACTGAAGGATCACCCTGGAGAACAGTTAATGAGTAGTGGAGATTCTTTTTGAAAGACTGGTTTGATACTTTGATGTCAAATCTTGAATTCTAAATTAAGGAATTTGTACTTGATCATGATAGTAATTGGGCCTTTTGGGAACAGCAGGTCTAGTTATGTGTAAAATACACCTTTCCTTCTTCAGGGGCAGGAATGTGCAGTTACAACTTTCTCTTTCTTTAAAACTTGAATTTATCTGCTAATTTCAATATTATATCACTAACTATGTAAATTGATAGATTCTCTAAATTTTTAGGAAGGCCAATAGATAAAGTATTTTTATTTGGGTTTTCAGTGACTTGTTATTTCAATATCATAATCTCCAAACTTACTGGAGGAGGGACGCCAGGCCACATCAGGGGAGGAGCTCCAACCTCAACTTTCCCAATGAGCAACAAATGGGCAAATGATTCAAACTCTTCTTCTCCTTCTTCTTCTTCTTCTTTTTTTTTTTTTTTTAGAGGGGGTGGGGTGAAAGACAGAGGGAGAGGCACAGAGAGAATCTTAAGCAGGTGTAGAGCCCAATGCAGGGCTCTCACAACCCTGAGATCATGATCTGAGCTGAAATCAAGAGTCAGATGCTTAACCAACTGAGCTGCCCAGGTGGCCCATGACTCAAACTCTTAATCTGGCTATCAGTTTCCTGATTTGTAAAATGAAAAAACAAATATGCTTCCTTGTCTTTGTGTTTCTCTGACTTCCACTATCCTATAATGTCATAAAGTTCTCCACTTAATTCCTGAACTCTCTTGGGTTGTCACATAATATCAAAGTTAGTGCTCTGTTTAGAAAAGAAAAATGATTATTTTTCTCTAGGTTCTGCCCATTTGACAAAAATGCAAGTAATCACAAATACACATATATCTTCCTTCCCCTGGGAATTTAGAGCAATTTAGCAGTATTAGATGTATTGCTGAAACATCATATAAGATTGCAGATTTATAATTAGAACAGTTACAGAAAGCTGAGTGTTTTAAGGGACCATGGAATATTAAGAATAAAGTTGATATGTAGGAAGGGAGATATAGAACCCTATTTTAGAATATGTTCTTCTTCTGAGAGTGGGTTGTGACTTCAGAAGATGTCTTGATGGTCAAAACCCAGGATCCACTCTCATGGATAAGAACTATATATATATATATTTGATCTTTCAGATGACCAAAGTATATTTCTCATATATATTTGGTCTTCCTCTGCAGATTCTGTCTTACAGTTCACAAAACCTTTGGAATTTCCTTGAGAAAATGAGGAGAATGGTAAAGATATCTTTTATTGTGTTTATGAAGTGACTTTTGGAAAGCACCTAAGGATGGGGCTGGTTTCCAGGAGAACCAACTATGTGATTAGAAGGTTGGAACTTTCAGTCCACCTCCCCCAACCTTCCCCCCCAACCTCAGTCGAGGAGAGGAGCTGAAGGTTGACCGACTAATGGCTAAAGACTTAGTCAATCATGACTATGTAATGAAGCCTCCGTATAAACCCAAGAGGGCAGCTTACTGGTCCTTTTCTTTCAAAGAGCTTCTACACTTGGGGAAGAAGAATGCTTCTATGTGTCACCAAACACCACCAAACTCCATGAGGACAGAAGCTCCTTTGCTTGGGCCCTTGCCCTCTGTATCTCTTCATCCGGCTGTTGATTCGTAACCTTTATCATATCCTTTAGTAAACTGGTAAACGTAAATAAGTGTTTCCATGAGTTCTGTGAGTTACTCTAGCAAATTAATCAAACCCAAGGAAGAGGTGGTTGGAACCTCCACTCTGTAGCTGGTTGGTTAGAAGCACAGGTAACAGCCTGGGGCTTGTGACTGGTATCTGAAGTAGGGGTGGGGGAAAGTCTTATAAGACTGAACCTTTAACTTATGGAATCTGATGCCATGTCTGGGTAGACAGTGTCAGAATTAAGTTGAATTTTCAGATGTCCTGCTGGACACCCTGCTGGTGTCAGGAATTGCTTGGTGTTGTGGTGGAAGTAAGGGGGAGTGGTAGTGTCTCCCCTTGCCATGTTGGAATTGGATCCAGAAACCTTAGGAGTCCCCCATAAGACTACCTTTACTTCAGATGCCAGCCACAAGTCCCAAGGGTTCTCAGCCACCCACACTTTTGACCAATTGGCTATGAATTCAGGGGTTCCCACAACCTTCTCCAGGTTTGATAATTTACAAGAATGACTCACAGAACTCAGGAAACTTACGATTACAGTTTTATTATAAAAGATACACACACAGTGAAGTCTGGGAGAGTCCTGGACTTGGCCTTTCCATGCCCTCCCTCTGTGGATTCAATGTACATTATTTTCCTGGCACACAACCAACCAGGAATCTCCACTGAGCTTCAGTGTCCTGAGTTTTTACTAGAGTTTCATTATGTAAGAAAGATTGATTAAATCATTGGCCGGTGTGTGTGTGTGTGTGTGTGTGTGTGTGTGTGTGTGAACTCAATCTCCAACCCACCCTCTTCTCTCTTGAGGTTGGGAGGACTGGTCCCTATCCTGTGATTCCAGGCCCCAAACTTCTATCAGTTTGTTCTTCTTTCTGCTGACCAGCCCCCATCCTGAAGCTCTCTGAAGACCCACCATGAGTCACCTCATTAGCATAACAAAAACTATCACTTAGCCTTCCAAGGGTTTTTGAAGATCTGCCAGGAACCCAGGTCAGAGACCAGACACATTTTTTATTATACCACGGGGTGATGTGCATCTTTGAGCATCAGCTCAGAATTTCATTAGCATTAATAGCTTCTGTACTTTATAACATCTGTACTTTCAGGACAGCAATTCTGTCCTTTTATGAAATTGGTAACCAGTTGTTATACTTGCTCGGATTGTATTTGCTTCCATTCCTTCAAAGAACTGGGCACTTCCCAAGCTAGAGAAAGAGCAAAATCAAGGCTCAGACTTGGCGACTTAGAAACATCAGTTTCAGAGACAGTCTTGACAGATGTTTACATAGCTGAGCACTGATACAATTCTTGTCTGTGTATCAAAGTCTGGATTAGGTTCTTTAGCTTGTCATTTTGGAAACAAAGAAATGGCACGAGGAAACTGAAGTGACACTGTGAGTTACCGGTAGCCTGGTTTACCAGATGCTTAATTTACACACACATACCCTGTTAAAATGATGAAGACAATTTAGGTGATCCAGACTTTGTTTAACACTTCAGAAAGCAGGTAGTCTCCATTCTCAAGGGTCCAGAGAAGTGCAAGGCATGTGAGGAAGTGGCAAATTTTTATGCAAAATGAACAAGGAAGAGAAAAATTTTTTAAAAGGGACAAGGAAAGCATTGGAATTATTGGTGATCAGGGATAGGTCTCCTGGATGGTGAGCTTCTGGGCAGATGGAATCCTTAAAAGCACATGAAATTTTGAATGTTAGATTTGGATTTGTGGATCTAATCTCCCTGAGTTGACAATGCCTCATCTATGGAGGAAAGTAATGTTATTAGACACACATTAACTTAAAGTGGCTGTTCAGCCTCTGTCAGCATTTACCTAGGTTGTATTTCTAACTTGTAAGGCTCTCTGCCTTGCCTGCTACTGTTGTGGTCCCTGTTCCTATGTCATTCTTATGGTATCATCTTGTATCCTTGTATCTTTGCAGTGTCTGCTTTTGCATACTGATGCGCTGCACTACCCTTTTGACTATGAGACACTTGTTTCGCGTAGTTGATACAACTGATTTGCCTTTCCATCTGTTGCACTTCGCAATTTCTGTACTATTTTAGACTGCCTAGGCCTTTTCCCTGGACTAAACGTTTGAATCACGGGGCAATTCTGCTTTGTTTCTGCTTCCCTCTTGGAGAGAAGTGTCTAACAGGACACTCAGATGATGACCCCACTTTTTTTTTTTTTAATATTTTTAAAATGTATTTGTCAGAGAGAGAGAGAGAGTACAAACAGGGGGAGCAGCAGGCAGAGGGAGAAGCAGACTCCTTGCTGACTAGGGAGCACGATGCGGAACTTAATCCCGGGACCCTTGGATCATAACCAGAGCTGAAGGCAGATGCTTAACCGACTGAGCCACCCAAGCATCCCTCCTACTGTTTTGTTTTTTTTTTTAACTTATTGCCTATTTTGACTTCCTGACCACCTTGAACCATTAACTTCTCAATCCATTTTCCTAATTATCTCTGACCTTTGGATCTCAGTGTCCTGCTGGGCTTTGCACCAGCATTCTGGGAGTAGTTTTTATTTGGTTTACATACTTAGGTGTTGAAAAAGGAAGATATCTGAAGTAAAATAAACCACAACAGGGAACAATGAACCCTTTTATGATAATTTCCTGTATTCATATTAAATATTTCTTATAGTAGCTACTTAAAAGTTCCCAGCCAGACTTGCATTCTCATGGTTTCAGCCTTGTCAGTATTTTCTTATTCTTTAGTTGCTTCTCCATCACTGGATGTATGCTATATACGTATCCTGCTTAGACCCAGTTGGCTTGGCAAGGATTTTAATGACATTGAAAATTTGAGATGTATTCAAACCCCACAGAAACCTATTTTTCTTCCCTTATTCCCATTTGATAGCCTCTTTAATTTTTCTGAAAGTGCATCTTCAACAGTATCCCTTCTCTTGGACATTAATTAATTTGTCATGGTATAGGAATGCATATATACTTGCTAGTGACAAAAATAAACACCAGTGACTTTACAGAGAGGCTTATAAATCTATCCAGATACCTTGAATCACAACTAATAGAAAACACAGGGGCGCCTGGGTGGGTCAATTTATTAAGTGTCCGACTCTTGGTTTCAGTTCAGGTCATGATCTCAGGGTTGTGGGATCAAGCTCTTCATCAGGCTCCATGCTCAGCGCAGAGTCTGTTTGAGATTTTCTCTCTCTCCCTTTGCCCCTCCCCCTGCTCTCTCTCCCTCAAATAAATAAATAAATAAATAAAATCTCTAAAAAAAACCAAACAAACCCAGAAAACCCAAATTAAGCTTGCTTAACAACAGCGAGAATTTATTGGCTCGTGTAAATGAAAAATCCATAGTTACGTGGGTTTCAGGTGCAATTTGATCAGGATTCTTTCCGTTTTCCTCTGCTGTTCTCTCAGCTCTGCCACCTCTTTTTTGGCTTTGCCTCAGTCTTAGTTCCTTCATGGTAGAAAACTATTGCAGCAGTTCCTGGTCTCAGTGTGCTCACTCCATAGTGCCAAATAATCTAGCAAATGTCCCGCGTCACTCTGCACTGGTTAGGTCCTGTGCCTTCCCTGAAGCCTCCTCTGAATCACATGGACATATACCCAGAGAAAGTTAGGGGTTGGGAAGTTAACTGGGCAGCATGGCTGGGAACACAATGAACAGAGGTCTGGACAGTCCGTTCCTAGCAAGCAGAGCTCTGTGTCACTTTGAAAAGGAAATTGGAAAACCACCGGAAGTGAATGCGGTCACTCGAGCTGCACACTGCAAACTGCTGACCCACAGCTGCAAACCTGCGACCAATCACGAAGTGGTGATTCTCTGTAGCACCTTCTGGAGATACCTTCCTTGTGACTCATTCTTAGGGTAATGATGACAAGAACAGGTCTGTCCATAAGCCCAACAGAAAAGAGGCTGGAATGGCTATGAGATGTTCCAGGCATGGATACCACCATGCCTCTTGTGTGGTCATTGTGCCTTCACGGCATTTGGAAACTGGACAAAAAAAAAGTTTCAGAAAACATAATGACCTATTCTCTTTGTGTTAGCTTTTCTGGTAGGTTAGCTCCTGTTGAGAGAGGAGGCTCCATCTCTACAGAAGTCAGACTGTTCTAGGCTGAATTGTGCCCTACCTCTTGCCAATTCAGATGTTGAAGTCCTAACCCCAAGCACTTTAAAGTCTGACAGTACTAGAGATAGGGTCTTTAAGGAAGTAGTTGAGTGAAAATGAGGTGATTGGAGTGGGCCCCAGGCCAATATAACTGGTGTCTTTAGAAGAAGAAATTTGGATACAGAAATGTACAGAGGGAAAACAGTGTGAGGAGGCAGCGGGAAGATGGCCATCTATAAGCCAAGGAGAGAGACCTGGGACAGGTCCTTCATGGCTTTCAGAAAGAACCAATCAGATGACACCTCTAGAACTGTGATAAAATAACATTTCTGTTGCTTCTGCCACCCAGGCTGGGATACTTTATTATGTCAGTGCTAGTAAACCTAATACAGACTCCAGAAATCTCCCCAGTTTGGCCACATTTCTCTTACCCCAAATATTAACTTCTAAATGCTCTTTGTTTTCCTGACACCAGTTTCTCAACGTAGGTAAATGAGGGTCTGACAGGTCAGGACACTTGAGGAAAGTTACTCAGCCTTTGGTAGAATGCAGGTCAGCTAGTCACATCATCTTTCCCTTGTGAACTTAGTTTCTTCAACGGGAGAAAGAAAAAAGCAGCTCATGATAGCCAAGAGGTGGCCTGGCACTAATAGCCATGCTGCGCTGTTCTAGAAACAACTTTAGAGAATGTTCATATCAAAGTCACCCATGGAATTACACCTGCTTCCTAACAGCACCCAACGCCTGCTTCCTTGACCCTCCTCCCGATCTAACATAAGCCCAAATCCTGTAATAAGTTCTTTCTAACATTTCTTGAGGAGATGCCTTCCAATTCCCCATAGCGTGCTGTTGCTCTTGCGGCAGTGAGCCAGTAAACCCGAATTTGTTCCTAGTTGTCTTTGACTAGAAGACATTAACAACAATTTCAGATCTTGGATTCCATATATAATGACAATATCGGTATCGGTAAATAATAAATAATAATAATATAATTTAATAAGGGTTGATGTCAGACTGTGGGCATTCCCAGCATGTGCCACTGTGGGGAAGGCTGCAGTAAACCCGCTGAGTCTCTTTGCAGACTTCGTCCTGGGGAAAGAGGCGGCAGGTTCATCAGAGGTGACCCTGGAATGAAGCCACAGGTGTTTGGAGGGGAGGGCACTCCTAAGGACAGTGTGGTGGCTGTTTCTAGAATCTGTCCTTTGCCTTCCCCTGGACACATGTCTAGCTCCCAAGGAAAGAGGGGCAGTAAGTACAAGCTGCCAGTTTCCCCATTGCAAGCTATGCCTGAGGGCCCGGTTCACAAAGTAACAACATAAAGGAAAGCTGTATCTCCTGACTCCCTTTTCCACAACCTACCAGCGTCAGACTGTCCAGTGCGGGAGGCAGCAGAGCTGCTCATGAAACCATGGCGGAGACTCCTCAGGGCTCCCAGACACCTTAGCAAGATCGGAAGGAGGGGCTTATCAGGGAGTCAAGGTTCTGCATCAGCAGGTGAAGCGAGGGTCAGGTAAATCTGAGCTAGTACTGTTACTGTGTCTTCTGAAGTACTCAGAGTGGGGAGTACTGGGCAGCATGTGGGACACTATAAATCAGCCTCTCAAACTGCCCCATTGCCCTCCTCCAGCCTTAGCATGGTGGCCAGACTACTCCATTAGAGGGCATGCCCTGCAGTGTCCTCATCTAAAAAGAAAGGACTGTCTGGACCAGCTCCAGGGGGCTGCTGGCACTGACATTTTATGGTTCCACGATTTCTACAAAACAAACTGAAGTCCCCTGAGAACAGTCTGTGCCCCACTCAGAACCCTGAGCCCTGGATTGTAATGTTCTTGCCCCAGGCCTCCATAAAAGAAGCATCCAGAAAGTTCACTGAGGCCCACGAGTCAGTCCTGTTTGGGTACTGGGATGCAGGGTGTGACTTAGAGTCATATGAGCCCTGGGTCCTCTGCCTTGGAGAGCAGTGTGCCCTTGGGCAAGTCAGTTAACACTGCAGTCACTCATCGTTAGAAAGAGCTAAAGGAAATGTAGCTGTGTCAAGATCCAAAGAGCCACCACATGTGGGAATGCTCTTTAAATGTTCTAGCTGAGGGCCCACCTCTCAAAGAAGAGCCAAGGGTCTAGGAGCCAGCAGCAGCCTCCTATATGGAGTGTCGAGGGCTATAGAGTAGCCCCTGGGCACAAACCCAGATGCCATCCCCAGTCCACGGTGGATCCATGCTTCTTTCTCAGAAGCCTGTGATCACTGGATTCCTTCATGTCCCTCTGAGGTCCAGCTGTGGGGACCCTGGCTGTTGTCCCAGTCTTTTACTGCCTGACAAAGGACTTGGAGCTGCCTGAGGCGTAGGCTACCAGAGGGGGAATGATCGGGTGGGGGGAGGAGGAGGAGAGAGCTGGTCCCAGTTGTTTCTGACACCAGCCACACTCCTACACTTCCCCAATAGGATGCGCAGGCCTTCCTTGGATTTTGTGAACCAATACATTTCCATTTCGCTGAAGAGAGTTCAAGTTGGTTCTTAGTACTAGTAACTGAGAAAGTACTGGCTCACCCAGACAGTCCAGGGGGGCCCGTTTTTTTTCTCATCATGATGTACTCTTTAATCCCCATCCCCTATTTCCCCCGTCCCCTCCCCCCCACCTCCTCTCTGGACCATCAGTTTGTTCTCCATAGTTAAGAGTCTGTTTCTTGGTTTGTCTCTCTCTCTCTCTCTTTTCCTATGTTCCTCTGTTTTGTTTATTAAATTCCACATATGAGTGAAGTCATATGGTATTTGTCTTTCTCTGATTTACTTCCTTTAGCATTATAACCTGGAGAGGCACATTTTATGTCTTCTCCCTCCTTTCTCCCTCTTTTTTTTTTGTGTATGTATATATATGTACACATATATGTACATGTGTGTACCTATGTGCACATACATGTGTTACCTCCATATACACATATATGTGTTTATATACATATACACACAGTTTTTTTCCTGCCTTATTTGGAGAAAGTTGCCCCATTACCCCTAAGGACTTCAATTTGCATTCTTAAAAACAAGAACATTCACTTATATATCCACAGTATAATTAGCAAAATCAGGAAATTAAGAATGATATGATAATATTATTTAATTCACCCTGTTTAAATTTTCCCAATTGTCCTAAGCATGTAACAGTGTGCTGTGCAGCAAGGCTGTGAACCACCAGTCTAAGCCAATGGCTGCACATTAGAATCACCTTTGGGGCAGGGGTTAAGAAGTACTGATGTCTGGGCTCTATCTCTAGAAATTGGATTTATTTATTTAGTGTGTGTGTCACTACTGAGCATTTTTAAAAAACCCAAGGTCACTGTAAACGTACAGCCAATGTGAAAACCAGTTATTTAAACCAATAGTGGTCATTTTCTTCCATTCTTTTCTCATGTTTTTAGTGATTGGTTTTGGGTGGGTATGCTGGGTTGAATAGTGTTCCTCAAAAGTTCATGTCCACCTGGAACCTCAGAATGTGACCTTATTTGGAAATAGGGTCTTTGCAGATGTAAGCAAGTTAAGATGAGGTCATATTGGATTAGGGTGGGCCCTTCCCCCAATAACTGGTGTCTTCTTAAGGAGAGGGAGACTGGAAAACACAGAGATACACAGGGAAGGTCATGTGACTGTGGAGGCAGAAATTGGAACAGCTATAAGTCGAGGCACACCAAGGGTTGTCAGAAGCCACCAGAACCTAGCAAGAGGCAAGGAAGGATTCTTTCTCAGAGTCTTTAGAAGGAACAGGGCACATTGCTGACACTTTGATTTCTGACCGCTTCTGGCTTCCATGACCATGAAAGAATAGATATCTGCTATTTTAAAGCACCCAGTTTGTGGTAATTTGTTGAGGCAACCCTGGAAAACTTAATACAGTGGGCATAGAGCTTAGTTAAGGCCAGGAGATCTCAGGGCAATTCTACCGGGTTATTGATTTGACAGCTTTCCCTGAACAATTCCTTCAAAGATTCACAGGTTCCTTGAAAGATTCCTTAGGGCTGATTGCAAGTACTGTTGATTCTCCCCACTCTGGGCACTTGGGAGGGTTACACTTTTCTGTCCCTTGGAGTAGGTGTGTCATGTGAACAGAGTGGTGCCTGTCACTTCTGGAGTAGCTTTTCAAGCGCGTGGGCCATTTGACCCACTCTCGTGCTCTAATGCTGTGCCTGTGAGGTTCCGATGGGGGTTGCTTGGTCTGATAGGCCCCAGAGTGAGAGCTGCCTTGCTAGGAACCCCCAAAATCCATCCAGAGGTCTTAACAGGGGTATAGGTCAAACTCTTGCCATAAGGGGCAAAAAGGTAGAGCCAGAGTTTCCTGCGTTTTAATTGGCCTTTGTTGCTCAAAACACTTGTGTTTTATCTTTTTTGATAGGACTTGGGGAGCAGTTGGTTCTTCTGACTCTGAAAGTCCCTGGATTTGTGGGCTCTCTATTCCTTTTCATCCCTACTCGCAAACTGCTCAGTTCTTTCTAAGTCCATCTCTTTCTTATTATAGTTTGTCAAACACAGCCAATAGCAGCCAGCGGCCAGAACTGACAGTGCTGAGCTTGTCTTGCCAGCATCTTCTCCCAGAGCGAAGAGTTCATTAGCTATGTTGTTTGTTGGGTGCCATTTTATCAAATGTTTGCCACTTCCTTTTTTTTTTTTTTTTTAAGATTTTATTTGAGAGAGTGAGCGAGAGCACATATGAGCGGGGAGAGGGGTAGAGGCATAAGCAGACTCCCCGCTGAGCAGGGAGCTAGACTTGGGGCTTGATCCCAGGACCCTGAGATCATGACCTGAGTCAAAGGCAGACGCTTAACTGACTGAGCCACCCAGGAGCCCCTGTTTGCCACTTCCTAACATGACCTCCCTTCTTTGGTTAACAGCATCCTCACCGACCCTCCCAATTCCTAAGCCAGTGCCTCCCCCCCTTTTTTTTTAATTTCAGTAGCGACATTCTTCCAGTAGCTTCTAGGATAGACTAGGTCATAGTTGGGTAACAAACAATGCTTCAGAAAATCTTGGTGGCTTATAACAACAAAGATTGTTTTTTCCTCGCTCAAGCTGCATGCACTTAGTCACATGTTTTTAGCTTAACGGTCTCTGAATCCAGACAAACCACACCCTGACTTGATGGAGAGACCACTGTGCATCCTCCATTGGCCTTGGACTTGGTTTTGTAACAGTATGGGAATTTGGTTGCCTCCTTTGAGGAGTGGAGTGTGTATTTTGCCTGTGGAAGAGAGAGGGGGACAAATATGTGGCTGGATATTGTAGCCACTAGTGGGCAACAAGGGCAGATTTGGTAGTCACTGGTGTTGCTCACAGATTATTTTGGGTGTTGGCTTTCTGGGCATGTCCAGAATGGTACTTTCCTTCTCCCGCAGAGTCAGGAGTGAACTGCATTGGCCAACGGATCGTGAGTGGAAGTTACGTGTGTCCTTTCCAGCTGGCAGCTTTAAGCACCTGTGCAGGCATACAATGGTGGCTGTGCTGTCTGCTGGGATCTGGAGTGAGGAAACATGGAACAGAACCCTCCTGTGGCCTGGGTGAGAAATAAACTCTTATCTTTATAAGGCCTAAGGTTTGGGGGTGGTTTGTGACCACAGCATGCCTGGAAGAGTTTTGGGGTTGTTTCTTACTACTATCCTATCCTGACTGTCCTTCTGCTTGGCACCATGTGTTGCTTAAAGTGCGGTATCCATTATGATTGAGACGAGACAAGTTTTAAAAAACAAAGATAAAGATAACACATTGAGAAAGGATAGAACAGAAGGATGGAAAGAAAACATGGTCTGTGGGTGGAGCTACTAGCCCTCAGCACTCTCCTACCTCCAGGCTTCTTGTTACAGGAGCGAACGCTGCCCCTACTCGTCACAGTTGGTGGGGTATTGTTACTTGTGGCTGCACAGACGGCATGGCAGACAGACTAAAGACCCGCCAAGATGTTCACGTCCTAATCCCCAGAACCTGTGCACTATCTCACATGGGAAAAGGGATGTCCTGGTGTGAATAAATTACTGGTTTTGAGATAAGATGATCCTGGATTATCTGGGTGGGCCCAATGTAATCACAAGAGTCCTTATAAGAGGGAGACCAGAAGGTCAAAATCAGAAGAAGGGAATGAGCAATAGAAGCAGAGATTGTCGTGATGCCCTTTGAAGATGGGAGAAGGAAGGGGCCAGGACCCAACAACTGCAGGTAGCTTCTAGAAGCTGGAAAAAATAAGAGTTCTTTTCCCCCCTGGAGCCTCCAGGAGTCCAGCTCTGCTAATACCTTGATTTTAGTCCTGTAAGATCCATGTTTGACTTCTTACCTCCAGAACTGTAAGAGGACACATTTGTGTTGTCTTCAGCCACTCAGTTTGTGGTAATTTGTCACATAGCCACAGGAAATGGATGGATGTGACCTCTACTTACCTAATGACAGCAGACAGAATCAATCCCAAGTGCTTCACCACACCTGCAGCTGTCACCTCCCTGGCAGCGTGGTCTTTGCAAGGGAAGAGCTAACATTTCCTTTGTACTTAAAAGTAGAATCAATAAAATACATGAGAGTTACCCAGAGGAAAGGAATGAACAATCGCCACTTAGGTTGTAACTCGTTTCCTACTGCCCACAACAAAAGGAGGGTCCTGGGAGATGAGTTTAGTGTTCATGTTCATTGCCTTGTTCTGTCTGCATCTCTCAGCTACTCTGCACTGCAGTGGCTGCGGGCCTGGGCCACCCCCAGACTACAGTCATATTAAAGTTCACTGTAATGCCCCGTTTGGGGGCAGCAGGGATTTGAGCTGAGCTGCAGCTGAGTTGGGGCCAGAGCTGGACCAGAACTTCTTGGATCTGGCGAGCCAGGTTAAGAGGCTGGCATGCAAGATCCGCGGAGTAAAATGTCTCCGCTCTGACTTCCCGTGCCCACAGCCACCTGACCAGCTCCCTCTCTACGGCTCTGATACTTGCTTCTTGTGCCCTCACAGACTGCAGGGACAACTGAGTAGAGGGCACGAGTGGTAGAAACTAAGGTCCCAGGGCAAGGCAGTAGACTGAGCATCCTGGGGAGGGCGAGAGGAGACCACCGTAGGAGCCCTGACTTCCTGGACAGCTTGTCCCCTGGGCCCAGGGAGCAGTGTCAGGGGATGGCCGGCTGGGGTGGGTGGGGATGGGGGAGGGGACAAGAAGATGGGGAGGGAGGAGACAGGCCCAGCGCCGGGCAGATAAGAGGGCGTGCGCTCCCGGGCCCCACGTGCGAACAGCTGGGAGGAGGGGCGGAGGGAAGCTGGGAAGCTGCTCCCTGGAGCCCGGTGGCCAAGCCAGAGGCCCTGCAGAGCGATGGAGCCACCTCCGGCTCCGGGGCTTGGGGACTCGTCCCTGCATCGCTACCTGGACGGCGAGTTCTGGAGCCTTAAGAACGAGCTCTGCTGCCTCCTGGGCGGCTGCCCGCTCTTCCGCCACAGGTATCGTGCAGCCGCCGGCCGCCTGGCCGTGTCCCCTTGGTCACCGCGCGCCCTTGGGGGCACCGCCCGGGGCGCTCCGGGCCAGGGCCAGGCAGATCCCCCTCCCCTGTGCAGATGATGGACGCTCCTCGCCAGAGGTGCGGGCACCGCACGCGCCGCGGACTTCAGGGACCGGCGGGGAGGGTGGCTTCCGCCTGCACAGCTCCCTCCTACTCGAAGAGTCGGGGTGAAGGGGTGGGCCGGCAGCGGCAGGCTTGGTGCTTTGCTGACACTCTTGGCTGGAAGGTTCGGCTCTGCTTCTAGACCTCAGTTGCTTGAGTGCCCGCCCATCGTGTCCCACCCCAGGTGGTGGGAGAAGGGGCAGAAAAATTGGGATGCGGTGGGCGTGGACGGCGCCCAGGGTCATCGGGCCGCAGTGTCCCGACCAGGTGCGCCTGACGAGGTGCACGGGAACCGGCAGGACAGTGTCGGCCCCGTGGTGCCTGCCTGGAGGAGGGGACATTTTCCTGACACAGGGGTGGACTGGCCCTGCAAAGGGCATATCTGGGCGTCTGGGGTGGGGCAGACTCCCAGGGGCCCCGAAGAGCACAGGTGTGCAGAGTGGGCAGCTGAATGGCAGCTGAGGTACTTTGGTTGTCAGGGGGGCTCAAGTCCACGAGGTCATTTGATGCCATGACGGCCCTGAGAAGCAAGCAGGGGGGCTGGTGCTTCTCAAGTTTATACATGGAGAGAAGGACTCAGTGATCAGCAGTCAGGACCAGAACTCAGCACGTGTGTCCCACTGTGGGCTCTTTCTCCTGTGCTCTGCTGGGCAGCTGACCCCTTCGCAGGCAGTCTGAAAAGCCCACTCTTAGAACCAGGCTCTGGAGGTTTAGCTTAAGGAAGCCCTTAATATAACACCAGTATGTTCCGAAGGAGGATTAGCTAGTTGGCCGTGCCCTGTCAGCCCACTTTTAGCTTATCCCTTAAGAATGAGCTGTGCTGAGGCGGAAGGAGATGCCTTGGTTTTGTTTTGTTTTGTTTTTGTTTTTTGCTGTCGTTATTTTTTTATAATAATTTTTTTATTATATTATGTTAGTCACCATACAGTACATCCCTAGTTGTTGATGTAAAGTTCCATGATTCATTACTTGCGTATAACACCCAGTGCACCATGCAATACGTGCCCTCCTTAATACCCATCACCAGCTTTGTTTTTGCAGAAGTCGAGATTTCTGCACTGGAAGGGGGTGGATTTAGGGAAGGTGAAAAATGAGATGTGTAAGTGGGTGCACGTGTCCTGGAGTGTCTTCCCCTCTTCTCTTTCCCTCTCTCTCATACATAGTTCTTTATGTCATGATTCTCAAAATATGGTCCAGGGGTACCCAAGACCGTTTAAGGAGATTCAAAGTTAAAAGCAGTTTTGTAATAATACTGAGATGTTATTGGCTTTTCATTCCCATTTACTCACAAAGTAAAGTGGTTTCCAGAGACTACATGAAGTCTAATATCCCAACAAATTAGGTGCAGAAGCAGATATAAGAATCCGGCTATCTTTTTTTTATTTTTTTGAGATTTTATTTATTTATTTGACAGAGAGAGAGAGCATGCACAAGCATGGGGAGTGGCAGGCAGAGGGAGAGGGAGAAGCAGGTTCTCTGCGGAGCAGGGAGCCAGATGCAGGGCAGGGAGCCAGATGCAGGGCTCGATCCCAGGACCCTGGGATCATGACCTGGACTGAAGGTAGAGGCTTAACCCTCTGAGCCATCCAGGTGCCCCAAGAATCCAGCTATCTTTGATTAATTCCTCCTATTAAAAGGTTTTGTAAAAATGCGAACAATGCAACTCTTATTACTAAATTTGGAGGAGGGGTTGGAAAATAGTTTTTTTCAGTAAAAACTTAATGAGTTTATTACTTTAAATAATTTAATATATATTCATATATTTTTTCTGTCATGCTTTCCTATATGGTAAATATCAATCAATATTTGGGAGCCTCAATAATTTTTTTGAGTTTATTTTTTTTCTAGAGAAGTTTTAGGTTTACAACAAAATTGAAAGAGAGGTACAGAGATTTTCCATATACTGCCTGCCACCACACAGGCATAGTCTCCCCCATTATCAACATCACCTACCAGAATGATACATTTTTTTTTTACCAAGATTGAATATCACGATCACCCCAAGTCCGTAGTTTACTTTAGGGCTCAGTCTTAGCATTGCACATTCTACGGATTTGGACAAATACAAAATGACATGCGTACCTCGTTATGGTGTATTATACAGAACATTTTCACTGCCCTAAAGACCCTCTGTGCTTTGCCTATTCATCTCTCCCACATTCCACCCCTGGCAACCACTGAACTTTTTACTCTGTAGTTTTGCCTTTTCCAGAACGTCATATGGCTGGAGTCATACATTATATAGCCTTTTCGGATTAGCTTCTTTCACTGAGTAACATGCGTTGAAGCTTCCTTCATGCCTTTTCATGGCCTGATAGCTCATTTCTTTGTAGTGCTGAATAACAGTTCATTGTCTGGATGAGCCACAGTTTATTTATACGTTCACCTACTGAAGGGCATCCTGGCTGCTTCCAAGTTTTGGAAGTTATGAATAAAGCTACTAGAAACATCTGTGTGCAGGTTTTTTGTGGAAGCCTTTGCAGTTCCTAAGAGTGCAAAGAGGTCCTTTTAATCAAACTTAGTTCTGCTACAGCCCTGTCTACACATCTTGACACATATCTGTTCCTGTATTCCTTGGTCTTCTCAGTGTAGTTCCTGGGCTGTCATCTCTTTGCCTTTAACAATCTAGGGAATTGCAATTTAAAATATGGAACAGAATATTTAAAATACGGAACAGAATTCTAATATTCTAACTGTTGACTTGGACCAAGTAGAAGGGTCTTCGTTGTGAATTGCACAACCTGCTTAGGGCTCGAGGGAAAGGCACACCAGCAGCTTGGAAAGTCAGCAGGGAGCTTATTTGCCTTATGGTCATCATCAAGTGATTCTACTTTCCTGAGCTGACACTTGCTCATCCACAGAATGGGGATAATATCTGTGCTGCGAGGTCGCTGTGCTGCTGAGATGAGGAACTGATGAATAGGAGTTCAGTGATGGATGCTGACTGCAGTGTGACACCAACCACCCTCCCCTCCAAAAAAAAAAAAATCACCAATAAATGAAAAGATAAAAATCCCCATTATCTTAACAAACACTTTTCCATTCTTTCCAGTTCCTGTTTATTGACTTCATTATTTCGGAGTTGTAATAAGAGCAGAGACTAAATTTCATATTGTTTTCCCAAGAGATTCAAGATTCTGATACCTATTTGAAAGGTCACATTGTACTATCAGATTTGATCTTATCATGTGTTAGAAGACAGTGATCCTGATTTCTTGACGTTTTAGCATTCTGCCAGAATAGAACGCTCCATAGGAGACCAGAAATAAACCCTCTCCATTCACTGATTCACTGGGGCAATGTTGTGTCTCCTGTGGCTAGTCCCTCACCCCAGGCCTTTGAAATTAAAGTGGGTTTTGGGGGGGTGAGACCACGAGGTGGGGCGAGTGCTGTGTGTGTACAGTGGGAAGTTTGTACAGGGTCAGGCACTTCCAGGACATAAGAGGCCACAAAACAGTTTTCTTCCAAAAGAACAGAGGTTGTGTAATTTCCTATGCACATACTGACTACCCTCCTCGGCACAGGGGTTCACCATGTATGCTCTGCCCCCCCCCCCCCGCCCTCCGCATTGTGTGAGCACAGCCCATGTTCCCCTCCTAAGGAATGGCTTGCCCTCTCTCCCAAAGTCTGGCTTGCCAGGCTGACTGCACTGTTCCACTCCGATAGACAGTCCCCCAGGCCCTGGGATTGCCCTGGTTGCTGAGGGCTATGGGACAGCATGCTGTTTGTTGCAACAGCAGGAGAATTTGGGGAGACTCGAGGTTCCTCACCGGGGTTTGTAGGGAATGTTTAAAAGCAACATCTGAAATGAGATAAGCTTTGAAAATGTTTTTGAGTTTGTTTCTTGGCAAACTGGAGCTCCTTCCTGAGGGCCAGGTCATTGAGGGTGTGTGCATATGTGTGGGTAGGGCACGCGTCCTCAGGAAGACAACCTACAAAGCCCCATTAGTCATGGCTGGTCTCCTAAGACCTTCCCCCCGCCCTTCTCCAAGGCTCCCCTCCCTGGTCTCTCTGTGCTGGCTCCCCTCACCCCTTCTTTCTCTCTACTCCCTTGGCTTCCCTTCCCTAGAACAATGCACATTTCTCCTCTTAACTATTGACAGTTTTTCCCCTAAGTCTTATTCATGCATGCAAGTATTCATGAAGATGTTCTCATTGTAAGAAACCAAATAATATAGAAAACTTCAAAGTTTCCTAAATCATCCCCTCCCCCAACTACTTTTTTCACTGTGGTAGAATACACATGCAATCACACTTACCACTTTAATAATTATTGAGTGTACAGCTCTGCCGCATTCAGTGCATTCACGTTGCTGTGCAACCACCACCACCATCTCCAGAACTTCTCCCAAATAGAAATTCTGTACCCATTAAACAAGAACCCCCCATTCCCCTTCTGTGCCAGCCCACAGCCACCACCGATTCTACTTTCTGTCTCTTGACTGTTCCCGGAAACTCCTCTAAGTGGAATCAGACAATACTTGTCCTTTTGCGTTTGGCCAATTTCACTTAGGGTAATGTTCTCAAGGTTCATCCATATCATAGTACATGTCAGAAGCTCCTCCCTTTTCAAGGCTGAATAATATTCCATTGCTCGGATATACTGCGTTTTTTCCATTCATCCATAGATGGACATGTGATCCCCCAACCGCTTTTCATACTTTAGTGTGTTGTAGGGTTTTTTTCCTCTTTCTTTTTCTGTTTTTCTATGAGTTTATGTGGACGTGAGCATTGCGTTTTTCTAGAAACAGGATCATGTTATTTGTTTTATTCTACAGCTTGCTCTTTTAAAATATAATTCTTATTTTCATTGGTGTGATGCATGAACATTCTTTTTTTTTTTAACTAAAACAGTTGACAATTTTATTTTCACATTTCACAATACAAATGAAAATTGCTTTTTTATTTATTTATTTTTTCCCTCCCACTACTCCCCTGCCAAAATTATTCTCTCTTTGATAGGAAGGGGGAGAAAGTCTTCCTTGTCCTCCTGTTAGAAAACACCCAGTCACAGCACCATGATCTCCTGGAGAAGTAGAACAAGTAATATAAAATGGGTATAAAGAGGTTCCTGTCTCTCCTTCTCTGTCTGGTTGAGTCATTCCTGGCCAAGCGGGCACCCTCATGGGGCAGGTGGGAGGTCTCACCACTGGGCACCCAGGCATCATTGGTACGTGGCCTCCCATAGGTGGCATCATTCCAGGAGCAGGTCCCATCACTGGCATCATCCCAGGGGATGATCATCCTTGGCATCATGGCAGGGCCCCCCCAGGAGGTGCTGGCATCGTACAGGTCAAGAAGGACCCAGAGACTGGGGGTGGGGGTGGGGGATCATTGCCTCTGCAGGAGGAGGAGCAGAGAGAGGAGTAGGAGGGGTTGTTCCTTGTCAAAATGCAATGGTTGTTTTGTCGGTCAGGCCCTGAGCCTGCTTCCATCCATTTCTGACAGTAGTCTTGCACATTCTTTGTGTTTCCTGCCACTGCAGCGTGTCTTTCTCACAGATGGAGAGCGACACCATCGTGAGCATTCTTGTTTAGAACTGGCGTTACATGACTTGCATCGTGACTTGATGTGGTCTCTTTTTCTTTCCGTGTGTGAGGCAGGTAATGAGCTCTATAATCTGGAAACTCATGTTCTTCCGTTACTTGCACTATTATCTGGAACTCCCTTTGTTCAGAGGTTGGACTTCCTGGTCTTGTCCTCGGATTTTCTTTCCTTTCTTCCATATTTTCCATCTCTATTTTTTTTTTTTTTTTTTGGTTTTGTTTTGTTTTGTTCTACTTCCTGGGCTGTTTTCTTTCCTTTGTCTTCCAACTCTTCCTGAGTTAAAAATAGCTACTGTCGTATTTTTATTTTTAAAAAAGTCCTTTAAGTTCTTTTTTCCTTTTTTTTTTTTTTTTTAATAGCACCTGTTGTTTTCGGGTTGCAAAATCTCTTAATTTTTGAGATGTTCCTTTCTGTTCTCTGCTTTGTCTCTGTTTCCTTTGGCTTCCTTTTTTTGATTTGTACTTTTGACCTCTGTCTTTTGTGTTGAAGGCTTTCCTTAAATGTCTAATCCACCTTGGGTATTTGCTTATAATAGGACAGTATAAGTAAAGTATAAGTATAAATAATAGTATAAGTAAATATTATATAGTATAATAAGTAAAATGCTGATTGTAAACAGGCAGGGTTGTTGGCTACAGGCTTTCCTGATCACTTTTGCCTTTTCAGTGGCAGATCAGTATTACTATTTTGTTTTTGGACAGAGTTAATTTCTCCAGAGATGACTCTTAGTTTCCTGAGGAATGGTGGGTGCAGAACGAAGGACAGACAAGTCATAACCCTGGCTGCCCGAAGTGACTTTAGGCTGATTAGAAAACGCTCCTCTCCTAAGACATTTGACTTCCATTAGCTGGAAAATGCTTGTTAACTCAGCTTTTGTTAACGCAAGTCATTTTATGGCCATCTGCTGGGAAGTTGTCAGAGCTCGCCATGATGTACAGGCCATCCCTGATGTTTGGTTATGCCCTGCGTGTTGGTAAGTAGGGCCTATGGCTGGGGTGTCTCCCCATGGTCCCCGTTTCTCAGTGTGGAGCCTGTCAGTTGCCCTTTCACATCCCCTCCTGACAGTGAACCCCCAGGCTTTGATGGGTTTAGGGAGGGGAACGGGAGCTGTTGGAGGTGCCTGGAGCCTCCAGTTCCCAAGCCTTCATGGAGTTCAGTTGCACCAGCTGGTTGGCTCCTTAGCCCTAGAAACTTACCATTCTCTGTTCTGCCAAGTCATCTACCGATGAACTTGCCTGTTCACTTTCCAGCTGCCAGTGTGTTACTGCTATCCCTTGTCTGCTGTCAGTTTCTCTCCAGGTCTTGATTGGCCCATATGGGTAGTCACTCAGATGAATATGCAGCTCGCACCAGCTTCAGGTATGGACATTGGAATTCAGGCTCCTGGGTGACGCTGTCAGGAATCCCAGGCTCTGCTCTCCTCATGTCCAGACAGACCCCATCCCTCTTGTGGCCTTCAGAGCTTTGGGCTCAGCAGCCAGGCTGGAAGAGAGGGACACTTTTTGGCTTCCAGCCTGGCCCAGGCCACCCTCACTGGCCAGCCAGTTGTTGCCATTGCCCTTCCTTGAAGGGGTCACTTGGGTGGGGTCATCCATGAGACCCACCTGGCTGGGGGAGGGAATGTGAGACTGCTGAAGAAAAGCTAGGGCGAGGGGGCCCAGGAAAGGGGAAATGGATGCCGGACAGATGAAAGTGCTAGGCACCCATAGCTGGCTTTTCCCTTAGTCTCTGGATGGTTGTAGGGAGTGAAGCATGTCATGGAAGAGTCCCTGGGAAGCCATGGGTCTGCCTTCAGTGGGAAGTTGGCTTTCATCTTCTTCGTTGCCATGATTTTGATCTGAAGATGGGCCGTCTCTTGGCTCTTCTGGGTAGGGACTTGCTGACTGATTGCAAAAGCAAATGTTATACACGCATGGGAGCAATGTCTGTGTAAAGAGATAAGAGATCGTGGACACTAATTTCTCACTGCTCCAGGAGGTGCTGTGGAAATTTCCCAGGAAGCCTGGGCCCATTTTCTAACTGAAGCTGTTCTTACTGTGTTGTGAGATCTCTGAACTCTGAGCTGCTCTTCAGAGTACCTTCCTGCCGTCGGGGGAGTAGCTCAACCATGGCAATGACCCTGAGACTGAGGGGTTAGCGGACTGTGGCTGCCCAGCACTTTGGTCTGTCCAGCCCCTGCCCCCTTCTCTCTCTGCAGAGCTGTTGAGATTCTCCTGCAGCTTCCTATTAGTGTGTATATATATATTATTATTTTTATTTGCCTTGTGTTGCACTGAGTTTCCATAGTATCTCTGGTCTTTTGATGTTCACCTCTCTCCATCCACTAACTTTACAACGTCAAAGTTGACAACATTTATACTCCATTCTCCCTCCATAAATAAAGCTTGGCCCATGGGTTTATTCCAGGAGCTGAGAATAGGTCTTACATGAATATGACTGTAGATAAGTGATGACATCTGAGCCAAGCAGTGGGCTCTGGTTACCTGTCTTCCTGTTCATTATGATGACTTTATGGACCATGGGCAAACCTCTGTGTTTGTTTTGATACTCCCTGTGGGCTCACTGAGGGCTGCAGACTTCCAGGCCCCCTGAGTGCTCTCCCCACCTCCCCCTGGCTGCCCTGGAGAGTATTGACTCAACCACTACTTGACCCTTCAGGAATCTCAAACCTTGATGTCCAGCTTGTAATTAGCCCCTGAGGGAATCTCATGTCCATCTTCCCAGTTCCCATTTACTTGTAAATAGGCAGGTAGATGAACAGGGGGCTTTCAAGGTCCAGCAGGGACCCTGGCTCCTGTGTATGTTGCTTGACCCATTGAGGGTGCTTCCTCCATAGTTGTTGAAAGGGTTGTTGTTGAAGATGAGGGATTTCCACTCTAGATCCCTGTAGAATGTGTGTACTAATGTTCCACCAAAAACATCCTTTGGGTGATCAACAGGAAACACATAAGCCAGACAAGCTAGCAGACTCCACCATTCCACGGGCAGAGCATGGCCTGAGGAGGGAGTCAAGGCATGGTTGTACCTGTAGACCACAGTTCTAGGCTTCACAATACACTTAGTTAAGTTGTACTGACACCCCTTTCTGTTTTCTCAGCTAACCTCTCTTGCGCTACTCCAGCCTCTTGCGCCCTAAAAAATAGCCCTCTTTGAGGTATCAAGTCTCATTGCTAAGCCAGCCGCTGTCCTGGAGCTTATCACCATGGTAGCCTGGACCTATCAGGAGCCGCCCTTTGGGCGGAGCAGAGGCAGCACCCTCAGGATCCTGGTGGGCCAGGAAGAGCCAGCATCAGTGTCTGCCACACATACCTCTACCTAGCAAAGAAGCCTGTCTGAGTTTGTAAAAGTTGGTCTTTTTGTCTTAGGAGATTGTATCTGTTCCTATCCTCTGCTCGTTTGGGCACATTTCTCCCTTTACTTCCTTCCTGCTCCCTTCCACCCTTCCTCCTTACATCCCTTCCCTGCTCCCTCCCTCCCGGGGACTTCCTCTCTCTGCCCACAGACACCCCACTTCTCAGCAGATTGTGCAGAGACACCAGGTTCTTGCCCCTCTGCCTTCTCACGGCCCCTGCAGCTCCTCCCGGACAGAACCAAGTCAAGGTAAATGCTAAACCGAAGGCTTTCCATTCCAGAAAACAACTGTGCCATCCCTTGGGAGGCAACAACAGCTCTGGCCACTGGAGGTCTAATGATAATGGGTGAAATTTTCTTGTGTCACACTGTTTGGGGACCCTCCTTCTGCCCCTATGTCTTCCAGGCTAGAATCTGAGCTCCTTGAGGGTAGGAACAGGCCTGACTTGTTTTGAATTCCTCGTGTTTAGCCTGGTGCAGGTGCTTAACGAAATCTGGGGAAGGAAGGCAGAAGGGAAGGTTGGAGAGTGAACATTTCTCAGCCCACAGTCACTGCTTGGCAAGCCCAGGACGCAGGGGTGTGGGTTGCAAGTGCCTCCTTTCAGGGATTCCCATCAGGTTTTCGTCTCTGGCTGGGAGGATTTTTTCTTCCCCTTCCTTCCTTCCTCTCTATCTTCATGCCTTCCTCAAGCTACTTTCCTAGACTTTGCCAATCAGCAAGTGTACTTCTCTGTGGTTGAGTGAACTTCACAGCTACAATTAAACCGCAGTGCTTAGAAAACCCTCCCTTCGCATTTTCTGTCACCCTTGTTGGTTCAGGGCCTGTAGCCTTTGACAGTTACCACAGGATGATTCAACGGTTTCTGTTTCCACTCAGGGTTGGGTCATTCAGGCTGTGTGGGGGCTCATGGGGGTGGGTGGAGGCTTTCGAGGTGGGAGGTCAGGTTGTGATGTAGCTGTGGTATTTACTAGAAGACTGAGGGTTTCTCTGCTCGCTGCCTCTGGGGACCTGTTCTTTACCACCGCCTTTCACTGGTGTGAATGCTTGGCAGTGGGTTGCACCTCACTTCTTAATGGAGATGGAGCATTTTGACTTTTGCCATTTTCAGCAAGAAGAGATTGATAGGGGGAGTTTATCCTGGGCCGAGCTGGAGTTGTCTCCCGAAGCACAATTATAAAAGGACCTGGACAAAGGAGCAGTTTACTGAAGCAGAGCCACGTTGGGAAACCAGAGTTGATTTTCAAGTTCTCGTCAGTCTTCATTCCAGAAACGTGGGTGCTGCCTAGAATCATGTGGTCGTCAGAGGCTGGGCACCAAGGATGTTTCTCGTCATAAGGGCATTCAGATTTGGTGTCTGAGGATGTGCTTTCCATGACACCAAAACTGGTTTTTGAAATAGATTTTGAAAAAAAAAAATACACGCAACCATTTTTTTTAAAGTGGTTTTTTATTTGTTGGGTTTTTAAAAGGTTTTCCAAAAAATGCACAAAGATCTATTTTGTTGTTGCTGTTGCCTTCTTTCTTGTCTCTTTTCAAAGTAGACTTTTAATTTTCGAGTAATTTTCAATTTCTAGAAAAATTGTGAAGCTAACACGGAGAGCTCCCATACACCCCTCAGCCAGTTTCCCCCTATTGCTCACAGCTTACATAACCAGAGCGTGTTTGTCAAAACTAGAAAGCAGCATTGGTTCATTGCTATTACCTAAACTCTAGACTTCATCTGAATTTTCTTACTTTTTCCACCAGTGTCCTGTTTCCATTTTAGGATCCCATCCAAGATGCCACACTGTGTTTTGTTATCATGTTTTTTGTTTTGTTTTGTTTTTAGTGTCCTCCGATTTGTGACCGTTCCACAGTCTTGCCATGTTTTTCCTCACCCCGCCACTTTTGAAAAGTATTGGTCATGTATTTTGTTGAATATCCTTCAGTTTGGTTTGTCTGATGTTTTTCTCGTGTCTAGCCCGAGGTTATGGGTTTTGGGAAAGACCATGAGGGCAAGTTTGCTTCTTGTCAATCGTAGCAGGGGGTGCAGACAATCAACATGGCTCCTCAGCGGCACTGTTAACCCCGATCACCTGGGCAGGGTAGCGTTGATCGCATTTCTTCCTTGTAAAATCACCTCTTCCCTCTGTAGGCAGGTCCCTAAGTGCAGCCGACACTCGGGATGGTAGTGGTGGTGTGGTAAGTGCCGCCTGCTAGAGGGGAGAGTGGCTACACAAATTATTTATTACAGGCAGTTCGTCTCTTTCCCCTCATGTATTTACTTATTTAAACCATTTATTTGTATCAGTATGCACTCATGTATATTTATTTTACGCTTTGCGTTGTAGCCCAGTTGTCCCTTCTTTATTTCGTTGTTCAGATTGTTCTAGCATTGGCGTTAGGGGGCTCTTACAGTTGGCTCCTGCATCCCTTTGACATGGCCCCACCCTTTTGGGATTTTTTTTTTTTTTGAAGGGCTTCTTTACTTTCCGATTCCACAAGATGCTCCAGGCTCCTCTTTCTTTTCCCTGCCCTGTCCTAGAATCAGCCATTTCTCCCTCAAGCCCGTGTTCCTTTTATTTGAGATTGGTTTCTAGAAACCAAGATCTGTGCTTCAGGTCTCATTTTTACATAAGGAAATGATGCCCTACCCTAATTCCCCTTCTGGTCATCTACTTTCTTCCAATATTTTAAATTAAAAAATTTTCAACATGCAGTGGAATTGACTTTAACATTGAGTTTCTTATACACACACTTAGATCCTACTATTAATGTGTTACTGTATTTTCTATATCACATATGTGCTCACTTATCCATCCCTTTATCTGCCATATTTCATTTTTTGATGCATTTCAAAGTTGCTGAAATAAATAAATAAATAAATAAATAAGTACACTTCCTCCCCCCAAAATAATTCAGTGTGTATATCATTGATAAGACTTCAATATGTGTTCAGACTTCCGGGTTTTTTTTTGTTGTTGTAATATGCAATGCAATGCAAAAATCTTGCATGCACACTCTCAGAGTTTTGACAAATGCAGACACCTGTGTAACTCAAACCCCTATCAAAATATAGGACATTGCCATCACCCCAGAAAAGTTCCCTCATGCCCTTTCCACTCAATCCCTGCTCTTCTTCTCCCAGAAGTAACCACTGTTCTGGGTTTTTTTTCCCTACTATGTTTTAATTTTGTCTGTTTCAGAATTTAATGTAAGTGGAATCATACAATATGTTCACTCAGCATATTTCTGGTGGTATGTTAATTCAATTTCATCCTCTACAGCCGTGAAAATGAATGCTCTCCAGCTACAGTAGCTACCAAAGATGAATCTTACTAGCCGTGTTGAGCAAAAGAAATGAGACACGAAAGAATACATAAGGTCTAATCCCAGTTCTTTAATATTCAAAAGCGGTCAAAAATAATTTATGGAGTTCCGAGTCAGGAGAGCAGCTAGCAGTGGGCAGGAGAGAGGGAGTAATGATGGACAGGGAGACTGAGGGGAGTGTTCTGTGTCCTGGTGACGTAATGTGATTCTCCTGGACTTGAGTGGGGATTGTACAGGTGTGTTTTCTGTGTGAGAATATGTTAAGCTACAATTTTATGACTCATGCCTTGTTCTTGGTGTCTTACATATTATTAAAGTGTTTAAAAATAAGACACTAGTTCATGCCTATCAGTTGTGTGTATGTGTGTCTGACAATACTGTGCGTATTAGTTATCTATTGATATGTAACAAATTACTTGAAAACTTAGCATCATAAACAGTAATGTGTATTATCTCACCCAGTTTGTGTGGGTCAGGAATTTCAGAGCATCTTAGCAGGATGGCTCTGGGTCCGTCATGAGGTTGCAGATAGGATATTGGCCAGGTCCGAAGTCATATAAAGGCTTGACTGGGGCTGGAAAATTCAGTCTCTCAAGATGGTCCACCCACATGGCTGTTGGCAGGAGGCCTCAGTTTCTCCCCGTGTAGACCTCTCTATAAAGCCGCTTGGGTGTCCTCATATCATGGCAGCTGGCTTCCTAGAGAGCAAATGATTCACCCGTACATTCCTTTTTATTGCTAAGCAGTCTTCCATTCTATACTAACACAGTTTATTTCTCTGTTCTCTTTGTGATGGATACTTAGGCCGTTTCTAGTTTGGGAACAAAGTTGATACAAACCTTCTTCTACAAGAATTTTGTGAGTATTTGGTTTCTCTTGGGTGAATATCTAGGAGTATAATTGTGAAGTCAGAGAGTTAGGTATATGTTTAATTTTATGAGAAATTGACTGACAGACCTTTTCCCAAAAATGACTGTATCATTATATGTTTTCACAACAAATATGGGAGTTTCAGTTGTTCCACATCCTTGTTAACATCTTATTTTGCTATTATTATTATTAGGCATTCAGGCGGGTGGATGATGGTATCTCACTATGGTTTTAATTTCCATTTCCATGGTGACCAGTGTCACTGAGCACTATCTTGTGTGCTTATTGGCCATTTGTGTATCTTCTTCGTGAAGTGTCTGTTCACATCTTTTGGAGGGTATAGATATTTGTGTGTATGTGTGTGTGTGTCATTCACACACATTGTTTTGTGTAACCACCAACACAATCAGGACATGAAACCGTTCCATCACCACGGAAACCTCCTGTGTTTCTCTTTAGAGTCAGATTCTCCCCATCCCTCTACCTACTGGCGGCCACCGATCTATTCTTCATTGCTATAATTTGTCATTTTGAGAATGTCATGCAATCAGAATCCTATGTGACTTTGTGAGATTCTCTTTTTTCTACTCAACACAAAGTCTTTGAGATCCATTCACGTTGTGGTGTGTAGCAGTAATTCCCTCCTTTTTACTGCTCAGTAGCCCATGGTGTGGATTTACCACACTTTTGTCCACAGTCAAGGGACGTCTGGGTTGTTTCTAATTTGTGGCGATTGCAAATAAAGTTGCTACAGACATTCACGTATCAGTGTTTGTGAAAACAAAGGGTTTCATTTCTCTCAGTAAAATACCTGGGAGTGGGATTGCTGAGTTATATAAGTGTACGTTTAATTTCAAAAGACACTGTCCAGCTCTTCCCTAGTGCTGTTTCATTCTCACCACCAGCGAAGGAGAAATCCAGGAGCTCGGCATCCTCCTAAACACCTGATGTTGTCAGTATTATTTCTTTTAGCCATTCTGATATCTGTTTATGATTAGATTTTTTTTTAAGTTAGTATCTTGTAGTTTGGTCTTAATTCCACATGGGAGGCTTCCCAGACAGGTGTCTTACTTATGCTGGAGGTCTACACCCCACGCTTCTCTCGGGGAAGATGAAATTAGTATCTTTTGTTTCACTTCTTGCTTGTGGCATATCCTAGCTCAGAGATTTGCAAGCTTGTTCTTAGTAATGGCACTGTTTTGTTTTTGTTCTTGTTTTTGTTTTTCCAAGTTAAATCCTATACAGAACACCAAAAGATAAGTCAGATGATGGCAGAGCTGCTAGGGGAAGAGCTGTGCCCTCTTTGTAGCCGCACAGCTGTCCTCAAGGTGTCCCCCTGCTCCTAATCTTGACACTAACACCATCCACCCAGGATCCTGCCAAAGCTCTTAATTCCTTAGGGCCTCTGTCTGCAATCTGAGGCATAGAGAATAATATTTGCCATATCTTCATATCTTATAGCTTCAAGAGGACAGAAATTATAGATGTGAAAATACCAAAAAGCACTATTGCTTATGATTTCTACCCCATTGTTCTACAAACAGCATCTGAGGTGGCCTATTAAAATTGTTAAATGTGGAGGTACATATTTAAAGACAGAAAACACAGATATTTATGTTGTGTAGGGGTTTGGAGAGCTCGGGGTGGGGGGAAGTATCCCTAAAATCCAGATTGTTGTCCATTGCAGAGACTGTTACCTTTTTTACTGAAAAGTGTTAAGAATTTACGCATTTTTTTTTAAAGACTTTATTTATTTATTTAACACAGATAGAGATAGCCATAGCCAGCGAGAGAGGGAACACAAGCAGGGGGAGTGGGAGAGGAAGAAGCAGGCTCATAGCGGAGGAGCCTGATGTGGGGCTCGATCCCATAACACTGGGATCACGCCCTGAGCCGAAGGCAGACGCTTAACCGCTGTGCCACCCAGGCGCCCCCGCATTCTTTTTTTTTATAATATTTTTTACTATATTATGTTAGTCACCATACAGTACATCCCTAGTTTTTGATGTAAAGTTCCATGATTCATTGCTTGGGTACAACACCCAGTGCACCATGCAATACGTGCCCTCCTCGACACCCATCACCAGCCCATCCCATTCCCCCGTTCTTATTAAGATAATCAGGTGCTCAAGCTTTCAGGCAGTTTCTAAGACTTCATCCAGCTTTAATGTCTTTGTTGTATGAATACTTGCTGGCGGCCGTTCAAATGAAGAACAATCGCCATCTAGTGGTCATTTTAAGTGTGCAATTTAAAATATCTACTATATATATATATATATTTTTATGTCTTTTTTTAAAAAGGTATTTTAATATGATTCAAACGTTGGAACACCTAAAAAGGTAGAGTGCTATTTCCCACTTACCAAATTTCCCCCACTTCCGCCCCACATACACAAAAGATAAACACTGTTAGTAGTTTCTGGTGTGTCCCTTAAGAGAATAAAAAAATAGCAACAACATATAGGCAAGCAAAAATGTAGTATTCTTCCCCGACCCCCCGACTTTTTAACATATAGTACAGCAGTAAAAGTAATATATTTACTTGTTTGCACCTTGCTTTTTTCATTTAAAACATTTCTTGGCAATTTCCTTACATAGGCATATAGACAGATTTTTCCTTTTTATGTAATAATCTCGCTGTTTGGCCAGACCGCACTCACGCCATCACTCATCTTTTAGATGCCTGCGTGTTGTGCTGTGGAATAGCTACTTCTGCCCATGTAACGTTGACTTCACCTCTGGTAGTGCGTTTTGGGAGTGAGGGTGGGCAGCGGAATGGAATAGACCTCTAATTAAAATGTCTTAACTTGTCTCTATTGAGAAATGTTCTTTAATGTCTCTTGATCCACATTTTTCTTTTTGGAATACAAAATTTTCTTAACTTGAGTATTAATAGTTGAGAACTATTTATTAGTAACACAGTTTGCTTGAGTTCTGTTTATGTTACAGTTTTTAATAATTTCTCAGTTCCTTTGGCCATTGTGTGTATTATCTGTGCGTATCCTCACCTGATCTTGAAGTCTGTCTTCTTTTCTCTGCACAGATTAGCATAAAATCATTACTCAAACTTGACTCCTATGAGGTGCTTGGTAGCAGTATGAGCAGGCAGCTTGATTTAATGTGAGAATAGATGTGAATTAAAATTTTAAAGTAGATGAATCACAACCATTTTATCAAAAAGTTACTGGAATGGAAATGTGAAGAAAATGGCTAATAACTTATGTTTTAGAGTCTTGTCTGTATAACACAGTTCATGGCATTCCCATAGGCTTTACTGTCTGGTCTTTGAAGTGTGAAATGGCTCTTGATCCACATTTTTCTTTTTTGATTGCAGAATTTATAATTAATAAATACTACAGTTTATTAAAAAAGAGGATCCATAGTCTATATTCCTCTACAACTTATATATACTCCTTACATGTGTGAGGATAAATTTCTAGAAGTGGAATTGCTGAGTCAAAAGGTCAGTTCATTTGTAATTTTGATAGATATTGTCTAATTGCTATATATATAAATTGTACCAATTAACACTCCACCTTCCCTCCTCCCCCAGGCTAGTGCATAAGGGCATCTGCTCTTCATAAATTTGCCAACACGGTGTGTCATCACACCATCTGGATTTGTTCATGTAATAGGTAAAAATTGATATTTCAGTGTACCTTTAATTTGTGCTTCTTTTATTGCATATCACAGCAGAGATTTAAAAATATAGTTGTGAAAAAAATGAAGAAAAATGTATTTGTGATATTTGTATTTCTTATTATGTGGGCCATCTGTTCAAATCATTTGCCTACTTGTTCGTCTGTTTTTAATGAATTATAGGAGCTCTTTAATTAGGGAGATGGGCTTTGCGATGATATCAGTAATAAATAATTTGTTCCATGTCATTTGTCTTTTGGCTATTCTTAGTGTTTTGTCATGAAAAAGTTTTTGTTATTATGTAGTCACATTTATCATGGTTTTCTTCATGGCTTCTAAATATTATACCACATTAGAAAGGGTTTTTTGCATTGTGATTAAAAAGAAGTTCATGCTTTAATACTTTGTGGTTTTGTTTTCCCCCATGCAAATCATTGATCTACTTGGAATTCTTAGTGTTCGGTCATGCAAAAATTTTTGTTATTATGTAGTCACATTTATCATGGTTTTCTTCATGGCTTCTAAATATTATACCACATTAGAAAGGGTTTTTGCATTATGATTAAAAAGAAGTTCATGCTTTTCTTTAATACTTTGTGGTTTTGTTTTTCCCCATGCAAATCATTGATCTACTTGGAATTTATTCTAGATGTGGTGTGAGATAGGAACCTATTTTTTTTTTCCTGTTGGCTACCCAACTGGAACATCTCAAAGTTTTGTTTTTTCTAATGATTCCATGTCCCAGCTTTGTCTTACATAGTATTAAATGTCCATATGTATTAACTTCTGTTTCTTGACATTCCATTTTATGAAAGGATTTATTTATTTATTTGAGAGAGAGCAGGGGCAGAGAGAATCCTGAAGCAGACTTCCCACTGAGCATGGAGCCCAATGTGGGGCTTGATCCCAGGACCCTGAGCCAAGATTGAGAGTCAGCCCCTCAACTGACTGGGCCACCCAGGTGCTCCTCTTGATTTTCTATTTTATTCCATTGGTCTATTTGCTGCTTTTGCATTAGTTTAATTACTGTGGCCTTATTGCACATCTGTTAGAGATCATAGCTCCTCATTTTTAGAGTCTTTCTGGATATTTTTGTTTTCTTTTATATATACACTTCAAATCCCTTGTTGGCATTTATTAAATTTAGATCATATTGAATGTGTAAATTAACTGAGGAAGAAGTGATTTCTTTATATTGTCTTCCTATTAAAACACGTGGTGAGGGGGGCGGTGCCTGGGAGTCTCAATCGGTTAAGCATCTGACTTCAGCTCAGGTTGTGATCCCCCAGGGTCCTGAGACTGAGCCCTGAGTCGGA
Source organism: Ursus arctos (assembly GCF_023065955.2). Lineage (NCBI taxonomy): Eukaryota > Metazoa > Chordata > Mammalia > Carnivora > Ursidae > Ursus > Ursus arctos. The sequence goes on along the minus strand of NW_026623100.1, from coordinate 51,172,705 downwards.
GTGGATGGAGCCCCGAGTTGGAGTTGGGCTCTCAGCTGGGAGTTTGCTTCTCCCTCTCCCGCTGCCCCTACCTCAGTCATGCAACCTCTCTCTCTCAAATAAGTAAATAAAATCTTTATTAAAAAAAAAACAACCCACACAGTACATATTTCTGTTTGTTCAAGTCTTTTCTTGTGTTCTTCAGGAGTGTTTTACAGTGTTATTCATATAAGTGTATCTAAAAAGTTTATTCTTAAGTATATTTTTCTTTTGTCTTATAACTTTGGCAAGTGGAATCTTTACTTCCATTTATTTTCAAACCGATTGTTGTATATCCATATGAAAGCTACTGACTTTCATTGATTGTGTTTCCTGCCAAGCTCTTCTTGTTTGCAGTAATTTTAGTTGGTTGTCTTGAGGGTTCCCGGTATACAGTCATATTATGTCACTTAGCTATGATGCAAAACATAGTGGTTCAAAACAATAAACATTTATTAATGATCATGAGTCTGTGGATGGCTGAGAGGTTCTTCTGCCCTTGGCTGGGCTCATTCATGAAGTCAGCTGTGCGTTGGATAGGCAGCTCTTTTGATCTTGACCAGGCTTTTCCAGTTTGGGCCTTGCCTGAAAGTAGGCTGATCTAGAATGGCCTTGGCTGAGATAATGGGGCTCTCCTCACATGTCTCTTACTTTATACTTTCTGTCCATATGGCAAACTAGCATCAGCATGTTCTTAGATAAGCTCAAGCATATTCCCATGGGATTGCTGAGGAGCGAGAGACGAAGGGAATTGTACAAGCACTTTTCTAAGCCTTTGCTTTCCTCAAATCTACCAATATCTTAATGATCAAAGCAAATCATGTGGCCAAGCCCAGGTTCAAGGGGTGGGTAAGTATATTCTGCCTCTTTATGAGAACTGCAGCATCAAAGGGCAGGGATCAGGGAGGTCTAGCGTAAGGGGCCATTAATATAATCAATGAAACACATGGATCATCTGTACGTAGTTCTACCTGTTTCTTTCCAATTTCAATTTCCTAATTTCTTTCCCTTGTCAAATTGCATTGGCTAATACCACCAGAGCAATGTTGAACAACCAACTCTTGTGATTTTTTCCAGAACCAGATTTTAGATTTATTACTTATACTTTTTCTGTTTTCTAACTGATTAACTTTCTACTTTTAATAATTTATTTTTTCTCCTTTCTTTTAATTTTTTTCTAACTTCTTTAGTCAGCTGCTTAGCAGTTACTGTTAATACCCTACCCTGATCCCTCTACCAAACCTGTACACTCATCTCCCAGCTGCTGTCAGTATTGACTGGTATCAGCTCACAGCTGAACTTCCTTGGAATTGTCCTTGACGTATGGGAGTTACCTTCCCAGGAAACGGCTGAGGTTATGCTTTCTGCCCATGACAGAAGGACAGGATGGGACCTCTCCGTGGTGCCATTTATACTGCAGAGTGTCCCACTGAATCAGGCTAAGGCTAGACTTCAGCTGAGCCACATTTTGCAAGCTCCCCCGCACCCTGAGTGCTCTGAAGGCCTCCCGTCCTCACTGATGCCCAGAACCCTACCGCACACCCACATTGCCAGTGGCTTGATCTTTTTCTCTGTTTTTCTTACAGGATCATTGTATCAATTCTATGCTAGTGTCTTTTTATTACTTATAATCGGATGATTTGAGTATAATTGAATGATCTCTGGCCTGGCTTTTCTAAGAGGCTTCAGGGTTGGGAAGCAGAAGAAGCTGAGATAGTGGTCCGGGATTAGTCCCTTTTCACAACATAGTCCCTTTCCCCTTCCCTGCTGCCACAGAGATAGACTGCTTCTTTCATGCAGGTTGCCCTGATGCCGAACCTAGCTCGGGGGCCAGCGAGCCTTCTCACCTGCAAGCTCGTTGCCTTTCCTGTCTTGCTGTTCTAGACCAGAGCTACAAGTTTTACCTCTCAATGGGTACAGCTTACATTTAGAAAGTGAATTTTTACCTGCATTTTTTTGAGAGTTGCCACCATTTGGCCCTGGTGCTATGCGAGATCTCTTTCTGTGGTTCTTCTTGCCACGTCCTCCTGCCCAAATCCTGCACCAACTCAGACACGTTTTACTTCTATGTTAGTATCTGGAGAGTTTTCCTGACTCCTAGTTTCACTGACAATGGAATGTTTATGTTCTGTTCTCCTTAGGGAAAATGCTGATTTTATGCAGTAATGCTTATACCGAAATACCCACTCATTGTGCTGAAATCAGGTCTACTAGGTGACTCAAAAAAGAAAAAAGCAAGAGTCTTCTGTTGGGGAGTTTCTGTGTCTTTTGGGGGGGTGGATTTTTTTTTACATTCTAGGATGTAACAGTGGGGTCCCCTTGGATTTTTTGTTACCTGCCAATTGAATGGATGAGAGAAAGCCACGAGGGTTGAATTGGTTCTTGTTTGGTCTGGGGCAATTGGCCAGCAGTTATTTAGGGAAAATGTTTAAATGTGAGACACTGTGCTGGTCCTGAGGGGCTACACCGTTCGAGACTTGGACCCTGTATCCATGCACTTTGTATTTCTTGCTGGGAATGAACTTTACATAGGGAGCGCATGTGTGGTTGGCATGCTTTTTGGGACATACCTGAGAACATGGTCTCCAGGATCTAGTCATGAACTATAGGAAACAAATTTCAGTTCAACCATCATTTAATGAGGTGTACTGTGGCCAGGCCTTGGGTTGGTGCTGAGACTGTAAATATGGATCTAACACAGTTCCTGCTGTTGAGGAGGAGGAGGAGGAGGGGGGAAGAAGCATATGAATGGAGGTTAATGTTATTGAGCACTTACTATATCTATGCAAGCACTGGGATAAGCATTTGAGGTCACAGTCGTCTGAGTTATGTGCAATTATCATTCCCATTTTACAGATGAGAGGACGGAGGTACTGGGAGACCAGGTCACTTGATGTTGGTCACACAGTTAGTGACAGAGCCAGGAATCGAACCTGAGTGAGGTTTCTTCCAGGCTCAGGCTATGCTTTGCATTTAAGATTTTTAAGTGGCAGAGTGGAACCTCCCCTCCTGTGTCAGTTTAAGTTCATTGAGAAGCAGACACCAAGATGGGACTAGATGAGCAAATGACTTATGGGGTAGGGGGCGGAGCCTGTGAATCTGTGAAGGATGATGGGAGGGAGCTGGAGGAGCGGGGAGAAGCTTTGGAATGTGTGTAGGGAGCTCTGACTCCATGAAATGAGAGAGCAGAAAGGGCACAGTGGAGTTATAAGAAAGCCTCAGTGGGCCAGTTGGGGGGGAGTGAATCTCCTGGCATAAGTTGCCTACTGGACAGTAATGGCCCTAATCTGGAAGCTTGCCCTACTCAATCACCAGCTGGGAGCAGCCCAAGAGGAAAGTCACAGTTAGTTCCAAGGTATGGTAGCTGGAGTTTGTTGGTGGGTTCTCTTGAAGGAAACTCTAGGCGACACTCCTTGTGGCCACTGCAGTCCACCCCTCGTATGACACAGATCACTCCCTTCTCTCTCATTTTCCCAAATGCTGTTCTTGAGTCATCTCAGAAACATAAAAATCTTTTGCCCCTGCCAAGGGGATGCTGGAGTTTTGTTTTAAGGTCACCCTGTCAGGAAATCCTTCCTTCTTTCCTTCCATTTTGGCCCCACTGTATTGAACACAGGGTCTGTGTTTCACACACAGTAGGCCTTCTTTGACACGCTGTATCAAACAAGAGATGTAAGAGACGTAACAAAGCTGTCTGTTCTTTCAGATATCTTGGTCCAAAGGCCCCACTCAGAGTCACCAAATCAATGTCTTAACACCATTGTATCTGTTCTTCACAGGTATGATTTAAGTCTGGATGAAATGAGAGCTTTGACATTTCAGAGAGTGAAGTTTATCATGGGTCTACCTCTGTTAAAACGTGCGATTCAGGAACAGGTAAGTTTCATTGTTACTTTGCTGTGATGTGTGTATGAGTGAGAGAGACAGAGAGAGAAAGAAAAAGATTTTATTTTTGTTTTGTTTGCTTTTGTGACTTGTGGCAGCACGTTTGTTTTGTCCCAGGGAGAACTGTCATCAGTATGGGGGAATGCCTTCTTCAGCCCCTTTTTTCTGCTCCATTCCCTGATAACCTCATTGATCTTCTTCCCTTGTGGCCCACACATTCAGATCTCCCAGGATCACAGGCTAGGGGATAGGGGAGTCAGCAGAAGTAATGATATATATGTTCACAAAACAAATATAATTTGGGGAATAAAGTTCAAATATCTGAGAAATGTAATGAACTACTTTTATAGGCTTTTAAAGCATTTAGACATGTCTAAAATGTAGGAGTCTTGTTTGTCTAAACACTGCCATTCTAAACTCAGTTAAATTATTTTAGTCAGTTTAGCCTCATTAAAAAGAAAGAAGGAAAGAATATGTGATTAGAGAACTCCTTCGTGACACGAACATTAAAAGCTATATATTTTAGCCAGGTTTAAATCGATTTCCATTTCATTCAGCTTCACGGCTTCCTTAAACCGAACACTTTACGTTAAACACAATGGAACAGCACAGAATTCCTGGTGAGACCCTAGGAGGGGGGCTTGAACCGGGGATAAGCTTCAGCTTGTAGTTGGCTGGGGAATGGAGCCCGGCCCTCTTCCTGCCCAGCACAGTCTGTGGAGGGGGAGTCCAAGGACTGAGAAGGTGGGGGTCTTCCCCATTCAGGGGGCCACTGATCAGAGCCAGTGGGGGGCCTGAGGTCCATGTTTGAGAATAGATCCCTACCCTGTCACCCCCCTTTGGGTGGCTGTCCCAAGGAGGCAAGGACAGACCTCAGCATCTTCTTGTCAAAAGGCAGAGCTCGGTCCCTCCCGTTGAAGTACTGCGGCCACCTCCAAGGTGGCAAGGACACACTTACATGGAGAGGAAGGAAGTGAAACTCCCACATCGTGTAGGGAAGGGTGCTCGCAAAGCCTGAAGACTCATTTCATACCAAGCAGTTTGGCAAAGTGAATTTTAAGCTAGTGAACTGCCTCTCAATGGAACAAGCGTTTAGAACTGTGAATACAACCAATCAATAAAAAATAAAAAATAAAACCCTCAAAAGACCCCAACCCTCTTTGGTTTTAGCCACTTTATGAGAGTCTGGCCTCCAGTACATCTGGCATGAGGCTGATTGGAAGGTGAAATCTTGACATGTGCTCAGTCTCCCGGTCTCTTAATCAGTCCAATATGTCCATGGCTTAACTTAGTGTCAATATTCAAGACCCGGATGAGGGTTGATCCTTTACTGAGGTTTACTAATTGCTGCTTATCCCACTGAGTCTGAAGGATTAGCCTGCGTAATCTTGCTCCTGATGAAGCTGTGGGTCCCTGGATCCAATTATCTTCCTATTTTTGTGGTTCCCTTTGTGGTCTTAGGCAGCCCGGACGACCCCGTCCTGGATGATTTGGTATAGTTCCCGCAGCAGCCACAGGATTGGCCCTAGACGATCCCTCCAGGTCATTTCTGTGAGTTACTTCAGCCTATCTGGCGCTTCTCTCTGTGTGAATTCACAAAAGCCAATGAACCTGAAGGAAATTAGATGAGTCGGTCATCAGTGCGGCAGGCTCATCTCTTCGGGTGGATGTCGTGAAGCTCAGCAGCACATCTGTGTTTGAAGGCTCTCAAATTCCACCCTGTAAACAGCTGGAGGAACTGTCCACATCCAGTAATTCTAGAAGAAGTGTTACATGATTCATTCTGCCTCTCAATAAAAATATTGAGTCATGGCTGTACTGCCTGCTCAGAGAGCGTTCCAGGTCTTTCCATCCTTTCCTGGCCCCCATTTCGCATTGCTGTTAGCTTTTGTGGCTGATCCGATGAACTCCAAGGCAGAACGCTGTGTGTAACGTGTAATGATGATGTTCTCGAGGACAAATGAGGAGTGAGCCTCATTTGTTCCAGGTCTCTATGGACAGTCCACGGGCCAAGAATAAGCCATTAAAATATTTCCACTCTGCGTTTTCCCCTCTGCCATCTGCAATAGATTTGAGATGTTCTAATAATTTCAAAAGGAGAAAACAATATCTGAGTCTGACTACAGAGTATACAGACATGTGCATGCACGCACACACATAGTGTGAACAACATCATTGCACCTCGTGGACTTTTCCTGCACCTGTTTCCAGTGATATCACATTCGTGCCCTTCAGCCAACTGACCTCTTCTTCCCCTGTGGAAATCCTGGGTGGGGGAAGTCACTGACTCCCTGTATTTTCAGAGATGGGGAGACAGAGGACCCAGGTGGGAGATCTACTCTATGGCAGCCCTGAGACTGGAGCCGACAGAGGCTGACCCCCCTGCACCCAAATCACCATAACCAATAATAACAGCTCATACTTGCCGAGTACATATCTTAATTCCAGTCACAGAGCTAAGAACTTTAAATGAATGATCTCATTTAATATCCACAACATCCAGAATGGTATTCCCATTTTACAGATGAGTAAATTGAAGACCAGTAATTGGTCTGAGGTTATGCAACTAGTAAATTGTATATATAACTAGTGGAATACAGATTTAAACCCAGCTGGTCCTGCTTTCTGAGCCGGCTTCACTCTGGTGGTTCTTGCCCCTGGCTGCACATTAGAATTGCCTGGGGAACTTTCCAAACTCCTGCTGTCTGGGCTTTGACTCAGGCCAATCACATCAGCATTTAAATTTCCCAGGTGATCCAGTGTGCATCCTGGATTGCGTACTGCTCTCCACTGTCCTTCTTTCCCGGTACTCTGTACTGTCTACCCCGAATTGTCCCCATTCAGCATTTGGTCTCCGGCAATCATGGTTCAGGGCTGACTTATAGGAATAAGTCCTTTCCCCAGGAGGAAGGCAGTTGGGATCAGGCTGTTCCTGGCCAACAGGAGTGAGGAGTAGGGGAAGATAGTTGAATAATGAAGCACCCATTCCATGACTGACCCCCACCCCCCTCCCCATCATCTCTCTCACTCTGAGCTCTGCTTGTCCTCATCCCCATGATCCACAGTGGTGCTAGGCATGGCAGCATCATTATTATCTAAACCAGTGGTTCTCAAAGTATGGTCTGAGGACCCCTGGGGGTACCCAAGACCCATTCAGGTACTACCTGAAAGGTAGGTGTCCAAATACGTGTGCGTGACACCAGATTTTCATCATAAACTTCAACCAGAACAACATATGGCAACAAACACAGTGTGGAAGCAGATGTGAGGGTCTAGATGTCTTTAATTAAGCTAGATGCTACAATAATTTGTAAAAATGTAAAACAATGTCATTCTTCTCACTGATTTTTTGGGGGGCTGGAAATTATGGTTATTTTTCATAAGAATTATGTAATTTACATGTAATGGGTATAATATTGTTATTCTTAACATAAAAATTTTTTAAATTCTCAGTTTTAATTACTAGTGTGCATAAACAAAAGCTCTTTGGAATCTTCGATAATTTTTAAGAATGTAAAGGGGTCCAGAGACCATAATATTTGAGAGCCACTGATCTAAGTCATCCACTGTTCTCTCAGGAAGTCCACTCCCAGAGCAGCTTGAAGGGGAATTGGCAGGAGACTTATATTTATATTTATTATACTATGGCTTTCCATGGCTTTCCATTTCTATTATATTTATTATAGTATAATTATTATTTCAATCAGAATTTTAGTCTCAGTTTGGGATGGTTTTCGTTTTTGTATTTAAAGAAATGCCAGGTGGGTGATGATGTCTAAAATGGAATAAGACTCCGAAGTCAGCTCACTGTAGAAGGCATTTGGGAATGGGAAGAATGGTTGCATTCCTAATTAGCCCCTAAAAAAGGAGCAAACTTTCCCGGGAAGTTACATGGAAGCCACGGGTGGGTTGTGGAGAAGGAGCTCAGTAGAGAATATGCTAAGAAGGCAAGGATGCCTCCTCTGCCACTAGCCTTTTTCACCAGCCCATCCCACCCAGGCCTGCTCCGCTGCCCACACAAACCAGTGCCAGCCCTGATGGGTCCTGCAGACCACGACCAAGTACGCCTCCCCCGCCCCCCTCCCAGTACTGGTTCCTGACCTACTTTGAGCTCTTGGCTCTAACACCCTAGCCTTGGCTCTGCCCCTTGGCCCTCTGGCTTCTGTTTGTACTGGAACCCAGGCTTTTCCTAGTGGGCTGTGACAGGCTGCCCCTGGCTCTGTCTTGTGTGCTGCCTTTGGCAGGAGTCCCTGTCCCAGCTCCAGCTCTACAGACTTGGACCCTGGCCACTTGGCCAGCTCTCTGGCCAGGCCAGCCCTGGCCACAAGGGATGCCATGGAGGATTTGAGCAGAGATGACAGGACAGAGTGGCCTGTTTACAGAAGTTCCTCTGTGTAGATTGGCAGCTGAACTGAGTTGTCATCTCTGATGGCCACAGGAATTACTTGAAAGAGCCTGCCAGGGAGTGAGTTGAGATCCACACAGGACAGACCCTAGGGTAGCCGGAATCCTGGTGTTCTTTATTTACTGCACTGTAAACAATTTGGCTTAATGAAAACTTCTTACTTTGGCGCTTAGTTATTATTCTTATGGTGAAATATTAGGTTAAAAATAACAATAATTATTACTTGCTATAATTTGCTAAGTCCCTTCTATGTGCCAGGTGAGGCAATTCATTCATTTTACAACCATTTATTGCACACCTACTATGAGCCAGGCATTGTTCAAGAGGCAGTGAACAAAGCACACAAAACATACCTGTTTTTATGGAGCTTATATATTAGTCTTGGAGAAGGCAGACAGTAAAATAATAAACAAGTAAATTTATGGTACATCAGATGGTTGTCGTTGCTGGTAAAAAATCAAACATGGTGAATTGGAAAATGATTGGAAACAGTTAAAAAAATCAAACATGGTGAATTGGAAAAGAAGTAAAACTGTCTCTCTTTAAAGACATGATATTATATGTAGAAAACCCTTTTACATTAAAATTAATGTAAAATAATGCACTTTCCATTAATTTAAAAGTAAGCTCATGCATTAAGCTGCTTGTCAATATGATACACTCATCATTACATGTTGTCAATATTGGTAAATTTTGTGATTACACTAGTAATCAAAAAAATTTCCAAAGCAGTTAGGAATTTGGTAGGAAGCATGAGCTGCCAAGAGAAGAGGCATTAAATTTAAGGCAAAAATTTGGAAAATCCTAAACTGTCAGAATACTACACTGATGTTGTTGTGAAGAGAGAAAAATATCCCTAGACAGAGCCATGGGAATGTCACCTTTCATTGTTCCTGATATTGGGCTTTCCTGGAATGGCCAAGGCCCCTGGGGAGACCAGAAGTACAGTGGCTACATCTAGCCTTTGTTACAGACTTCTCCCAACACTCTGCTCAGGCACCCTACTATGTGGCCCCAGCGGAGGATCAGCAGAGAATAAGGAACCGGAAGACAGTAAGAAAAGACATGTGTGGAGGCCATGATTAGAAGTTTGGATTTTCTTGCAAAAGTAACTGGAGTCATTGGAGAGTTTTCACAATGGTGGGGGTGGGGGAGGAGAGGGGGAAGCACAGCATGAAGCTTATTTTTAAAATATAGTGCTTTGATCAAAGTTCACAAGTTGATTCCAAAAAACATACATGGAAATGCAAAAAACCTGGAACTTTCACTACTTGATTTCAAGACTTACTATAAAGCTACTCAAGATTATGTGGTATTCACAAAAGGACAGACAATAGATGAATGGAACATTATGGAGAGTCCTGAAATAAACCCATACATATATGATCAATTGATTTTTTAACAATGTTGCAAGGCAATTCAGTGGGAAAAGAAAAGTATTTTCAATGAATGGTTCTGAAGCAAGTAGATAAATATATAGAAAAAAGTTAACCTTGATCCCTATCTCATACTACACTCAAAAATAATTTGAGATGTATTATGTACCTGAACATAAGATCTAAAATTACAAAGTTTGTAGAGGAGCAAAGGAGAATGTCCTTCTGACTCTAGGATGGGCAGAAGTTTCTTATAGAGGACCCCCCAAAATGCTAAACATGTCAAAGAAAAAACTGATAAATTGGTCTTTATCAAAATCAAAAACTGTTTTTCATCAAAAGACATCATTAAGAGAATAAAAGGGCAATCCACAAACTAGGAAAAAGTATCTGCAGTGCATTTATCTGAAACAAATTGTGTCAAGATATGAAGGATTTGTACCCAGAATATATAAAGAATTCCTAGAGCTCAATGATAAAAGGACAAACGACCCAATATAAAAAGTGGGCAAAGGACCTGAACAGGCACTTCATAGAAGTCTATAAATGGCCAATAAGCATAGACAGATGTGCTCAGGATCTTTAGTCATCTGAGAGATGCATATGTAAACCATAATGTGATGACATTACACTCCCTCCAGAATAGCTAAAAATGGAAAAGATGCACAGGACTGACGAGGATGCAGAGAAACCAGAAGTCTCCTGCATTGTTGATCGCAGTGTAAAATGGTATAGCCATCTAAAAAACTGTTTGGTGGTTTCTTACAATATTAAACACAAACCTACCCTTTAACCCAGCAATTGCATCCCTGGGAATTTACAAAAGAGAAATGGGGACATATGTCCACAAAAAACTTTTACATGAATGTATATATCAGCTTTACTCATAATAACCCCAACTGGAAAGAACACAAATGTTCCTCAGTAAGAGTTTGGACAAACTGTGGAATATTCATAGACGGAAAACTACTGAGTCATGAGAAAGAACTACTGACACACAAATCAGCACGGATGCCTTATTTGCATGAAAGAAGGCAGACACAAATAGGTACATTCTGTGTGATTCAATTTATGTAAATTAAAGAATAGGCAAAGTTAATGGATGATGATAATATGAGAACAGTGGTTGCCTGTAGGGGTACAGACTCTGAAAAGGGGTTTGAAGGCACTTTCTGGGAGAGATGGGAACATTCTATAATCTTAATTGGCATGGTGGTTACACAGGGAGATAACTGATCAGAACTCATGTACTTAAGCTCTGTGCATTTCACTATACGTAAGTTTTACCTTAATAATAATAAAAAAGATCATAGTATCTGATCTTTTGGGCAGAGTAGAAGCAGGGAGGCCAGCTGGGAGGCTGTTACTATAGTCCAGGCACAAGATGGTGGTGGGAGATGTATGAAGTGGCTTGACTTGGGATCTCTTTTCAAGGGAGGATTAAGGACTGGTTAGCCCAGTAGGAAAGAGTCTCATTTAGGCTGGCCCCAGATGATTGGGTCCCTGAAGCCCATTTATTTATTTTATTTATATATTTTACTCGCCCCTTCTCTTTCTAAAACAATTCAAGGTTAATTATAACAAAGGACATGTATTCGATAAGACTGAGAAAACATAACCAAAATAGAAAATTGAAACCAGAAGGTAGAAGAAGCAAATATGCCAGTTGGAAACTGGTCATAGAAAACTAAGATCAGGAAACTCTTTCTGTCCAGTACCCTTGGCTGGGACTGCAGATGGGTTATAAAGAGGGTGGTGAGGGTCTTTTAATATCAGAGAAAAGACGGCTCAAGCGGTGCTGAGTCAAGATGATTTTAGTTGAAGAGGAATATATGACTTGTGGAGACTCTCTGGGCTTATAAAACCAAAACGCATATTTCTGTAGAACTTGATTTATAACAGAATATTGCATCACAAAGGTCTGATACATGCAGTGCTCTTTAAAGAAATGGGGGGGGGGGTATTTTAGGGAAAATACCTTCTTTCTGTTTGAGACAATCTATTATGCAGAAATGTAAATAGCATGGGGTGTAATTTAGGATAAAATATAAGCTTGAGCATATTCTCCATACATTTATGGAGTCATTAACATTTAAAATTAATACAAACTAACATTCTGACATGGGAATTGAGTTTGGTTTGAATATATCAAGTCTAAATGAAGGCAGCTATTGATATGTAGAAATACTGCAAACATGTATGTCAAAAAACACATGTTGATTATTTATTGATCATATCAGTACCGACAATTCATTATGTTGTCAGTTGAATGAGAGGGGAAACTTGTCAATATTAGACATTCTTTAATTAAGAACAATTAATGAATTAGAAATGAAGGAATTGAAGAAAAGAGATAATTTGTATGGAGAAGATATTAAAAATATATGCCAGTAAGGCAGTCAATCAAATTAAGCCTAGTCTTAGTTCTGGAACTTTTGCTTGACTTCTTAAAATAGACCAGTCCAAATGAATGCTTAAATCACCACCAGAGGATCAATGGCAAACTCATACTGGCATTGCCCATCAGATCTAATAGCAAAGATCGCTGACTCGTGCAGAGACCGGGGAAGGAAAATAATCATCATAAATAATTCATAATGCACTAAGATGGCTAAGTTTGGGGTTGATTCTTTAGCAAATGTGATTGAATTTATTTCAAACTGGTGGATAAAAATGACCACAGTTGGACAGTATTAATGACAAAGGCATGCTCTTGCATCAACAATATAAATGGAGGGAATGAAATATGAAGAAAACTTTGATCAGTTGGGGATTCTGAGGGATTTACTTATTCCTGATGGTTTAGGTTTGGCCAAAACAGAGCAGGTGGTTTAAGGTAAGAAAGGATTTGTTGTAATGATGTAGGATGGGGTGACACTCAGGAAGATCACTTGGGCACTGGGATGTGTTGATGTCAGGTGTCTCCTGGGGACAAGGCTGGTGGTACAGAAAAGGGGTGCACTGGCAATAAAGTCTGGGCCACCCAGGGTCCTGAGATTTCTATAAGCTTCATAATGAGGGGTGGGGGCAAGATGTCCATATGAGGAATCTGAAGATCTTGTTTCTGGCCTTGCTTTTCCACTTACGAGGTGATTCTGGTTGGACAAGTCTTTTGACCTCCTGAGTCTAGACTGTTCTATCTGTTACATGGGGTCTGTACTTCCTTTCTTGCTTAGCCTCTCGTGGAGGGTTGTGAGGATCCACGGGACAGAGGATACATGGGCCCTCTGAAAGAGTCTGCGAATATCCGCTACAGTTTTGTGGGATTTTTTGTTTTTGTTTTTGTGTTTTTTAATTATTTGCTGGTAACTAACTCTCCAGTGCGAGCTGAAGCTGGAGCCATGCAATGGTTCATGTTCAAGCTGGAGTTATTTTAAGAAATAATCAATACAAGATGCATTGGGTTGGAGCCACCGTAAGAGTTATAAATCTTGACAGTCTTGCTGTTTGATAAAATTAATAATGCTTGAAAGAAACATTGTAAAAACCTACAGGAGGGGAAAACCTAGTGCGTTTTGGGGAAAGAGCTTAATTGTGGAAACTGAGAGTCACTCTAGGAAGGTTGGTTATCATCCTGGTGCCAGTGGGGCAGTTTTCAGGCACAGGTCCACACAGGCTCATGCACACACACACACACACACACACACACACACACGTGTGCACACACCACACGTGTATACACACACCTCACGTGTATACACGCGGTACACAAGGGCAACAAACACCAGCTTTGTTGGCTGGGTCTCAGGAGGGACTGGAGAATAAGGGAGACTAGCATTAATTCCAACAGTGGATGATTCCCATCTGGGCACTCAGGGGCCCGCCACCTTCTAAGGAAATGCCGCCTGCCTCTGAATTTTAAAAATAAAATAGCCTCAGGGTTTCTGCCCTGTCTCATTTCTCGCTGGTGAAGAGTATACTCACGTAGCTTTGGGGTTTTGGGCTGTTGTGCACAGCAACAGAGACGACGGCAGTGAAGGAGGACAGGGACCTCATGGTGTTAATACATCCAAGCGCTGAGATGGTCTATGGTTAGAAAGGAAAGTGAAGAATATTGCTTTTCCTGTGTCCACAATGTTCCCAAACCTTCCGGATCTTCTGTCTTCCCAGCAAGGTTGTCGCGGGGACTGGAGCCAGGCGTCCCCTGTTGGTGGGAGAATCGGCCACTCCACGTGGAGAGGCCGCAGGCCGGGTGGGCTAGGCAGAACCGTCGTTGCTAGGCACAACCTGCGTTGCTAGGCAGAAGCGTGGAGGGTGTCAGGCTCCGGGGAGCTGCGAGGGACAAACTTGGTTAAGGAAGCACAAGGCCCCAGGGGAGTCGGTCAGAAGCCTGCCCTCTGTGGGGATGCAGTCGGCTCTCCTCGTAGGTGGTCGGAGACCGGAAGGCCACGTTAAAAACCTGGATGAAAACATTTCAGTAGGGTCATGGGAGTATTTATGATGTAAAGATTGCTTTTATTGCGGTGAATTTTTATTATAAAAGTAACATACGTTACCCCCCCTTTCTTTATCCCTTTCTTCCCCTACCAATCTTCCTAGTTCTTATGTTCCATAGATGAGAGAAATCATATGGTAATTGTCTTTCTCTGCTTGACTTATTTCACTTAGCATTCAGAAGGGGGAATGAAGCATGAGAGACTATGGACTCTGAGAAACAAACTGAGGGCTTCAGAGGGAAGAGGGGTGGGGGAATGGGATGGACTCACGGTGATGGGTAGTGAGGAGGGCACGTGTTGCATGGTGCACTGGGTGTTATACACAACTAATGAATCATCGAACTTTACATCGGAAACCGGGGATGTACTGTATGGTGACTAACAATATAATAAAAAAACATTAAAAAAAAAGTAACATATGTTAATTATAAAGATGTTAAGTTAAAATGTTAATTAATTTTAAAACCATAAGGAGACCTTGACATTGGCTCTGTCGTGTTTTCAGGCAGAGAAAACAAAGAATTTTGTCAGTCGGAGCCTGGTCATAGGAGAAGTCCTCTCCATAGCGGACATGGCCACAGCAGTAAAGGTGAGAGGCTCTGGGCGCCCCGCCCTTCATGAGCTGATACTTAGTTTGGAAGGGCAAGGAGCACAGTGGAACCGCACAGGTATCAGTCTGTCTATTGGAATAGATGCTTGTAAAATGGCACACCTTACAACCCATCCTCCTGACTTCCTCTTTAACCATTATATTCAACCTCGTGCTTGTTTGTTCTTGGCTTTTCTTTTTGTTGTACTGCACTGTCAAGCGATTATTTTCATTTGTTTTAATTTTAGAAAAAGTCTCATAATCATTCATGATTTACTTTCTTCATGTAAATATGATCACTAAGATCAATCTGTATTGTGGCATGCCACCGCCTTCGTATTTGTTTTTTTTAAAGCTTTTTATTTTGAAATAATAATGCTCACAGGAAGTTGCAAGAATAGTACATAGAGTTATATGAACTCTTCACCCAGCTTCCCTCTGTGGTGACATCTTATAGAGCCGTAATGCAGTGTGAAAGCAGGAAATCACCACTGCTACAGTGCTGTACAGTACTAGACTACAGACCTTCAGATTTCACTAGCTTTTACATACACCCCAGGTGTGGGTGTGCAGGGAGGGGTGTGTGTAGTTCTATGCAGTTTGGTCCCGTATATGGATTCACGCGACCACCACCATAATCAAGGTCTAGAACTGTTTCATCACCACAAAGAAACTTACAGTGCTACCCATTTGCAGTTGTACCCAGTCCCCATCCCATTCCTGTTCCTTGGCTACCACTAATCTATTCTCTATCTTTGTAGTTTCACCATTTTGAGAATGATATATGGATGGGAGTTCATTCATTTTTCATATTCCTTTGGTGAATATGTGACAACACTTAGGATTTCTTAGACGTCTCCATTTTTGCTGTTTATTGGGGTATAAAATGGCACTGTACCGTGGGCTTGCTTTGCGTGTCCCAGCTCGCCAAGGATGATGAACAGAATAGTCCAGCAGGTGTGATGGCCATGGTTCCTCATGGAACCCTAAGTTCCCAGTGGAGGGCCATTTGTGCAGGCCTGCATATGCTCTCCTTTGTCTCCCTGGACACCGCCGTGCCTCAAAATAGGTCCCTGCATCCAAACATTCAGTCCTGATGTCCCCAAAGGGGAGAAATAACTAGAACATGAAGAGAGAATGAACAGACAAGAAAGCCAGGTCAGTCATTTTTAAGTCCAAAATGGCAGTTATTATTATTTTTTTTGGCCTTGCAGACATTTAGATATGAGCAGGAATTAAAAACAAAGAAAACTGTGAGTTCATTGGTGGTGAAGGCACCCACCATAGGTCCTTTGGGGGGGAGACTGGGTTCCCTGTGATTTCAGCCAGGCAGGGTCTCTTCCCTCCTAGTTGGGCTGGCTGCGGCTTCCAGGCAGAAGAAATTCAGCTGAGATGCAACAAATAGATTCCCCTCTGAGAAATACTAGAGGTCCGTGGTCTAGACTCACGATCCTCAGTTTGTGTTTTTTCCCCATATCGCTCTCTACCTCCTTCTTTTCAGCAAGCTTGTGGTGGGGTGTGGTCATGCAGAAGTCCCCATCGGGTGTTCCAGCATTCTAGGTGGGGAGCCCTCTCCTTAGCATCTTTAGGGTCTTGCACTGACCCTAACGCCTAGAGTTGTGCAGGGAATGTTTGAATGAATAAGGGAGGGGAAGCCTGCGGTTTAAAGCAGACTTAAGAAGCATTTGAACCACTTGCAATGTGTGGACATTATTTAGATTCTGGTTCAAACAAATTGTAAAGAAAAACTATGTGTCAGTGGGAGAAATGTAAATGTTGGATATTTGGTGATATTAAAGAATTATTATTATATTTTTAGGTGGGAGTAATGGTTTTAGGGTTATATTTTTAGAAAGAGTCTTTATCTTTTACAGATGTATAGGACATATATAGGGATGGAATGACAGGATGTCTAGGATAAACTTCCAGATTACCTGGGGTGTAGAATGGGAAAGTGGATTGGGGGGAAAAGCAAAATGGACCATGAGCTGGTCATTGTTGAGTTCATTATACTATTGTATTTTGGCTGAAATATTCCAAAATAAAGAGCTTTTGAAAAAGTTCTGCTCCTGAGTATCCTAGGAGAAAATATGAATAGATTTAAAGAAATAGGTCTTGGGGTGCCTGGCTGGTTCAGTTAAGCATTCTACTCTTGAGTTTGGCTTAGGTTGTGAGCTCAGGGTTGTGGGATCAAGCCCTGCCTCGGGCTCTGTGCTCAACGGGACGTCTGCTAGAGATTCTCTCTGCCTTTCCCTTGTTCTCTACCCCCGTTCCGTGCTCTCTTTCTCTCAAACAAATAAATAAATCTTAAAAAAAAAAAATAAATAAAGAACTAGGTCTTTAAAAATGCTTCTCTGATCATGTCACTCCTCTGCTTAAAACTTCTTCCCCTTATGCTTTAGAGAAGCCCTCCTATTTTTGATATGGCTCACAGATCCTTATGTGGTTTGGCCCTACTCACTTCTCCGGATACCTTCTGTCTTACTTTGTCCTCCTCTCTAGGAGACCTGACGTACTGGCCTCCTTTCATTCCTCTCATCCACCTTTGGCCACCCTTGCCGTCACCCTAGAATGGGTTTTTTTTTCCCCTCCTTCACCTGCCTGATGCTTGTTCATTCTTCAAGTCCCAGCCCAATGGTCCTCCCTTCAGGGAAGCCTCCCTCAAGCCTGCAATTTAAATCCCATCTACTTGTCTTCTGTCTTTGTACGTTACAGTTGTCTGCCACAGTATGTGCCTGCTTTGATCTTCTGAATTTATTCATGTGTCTAATTGCTGTATATCTCGTAGCACCACTAGAGGGCAAACTTCTTGAAGATGATCATCCCCTACGTTCTTGTTACATAGTATCAATACAGGAGAATTGAATACATAGAATCGAAGCAGACCTTACTAGAAAGGTTAAATGTAAAATCACTGTATGACTCAGGAAATCCATTCCTAGGTATATATCCTAAAGTACTGAAAACAGGGAATCAAACAGATACTTGTGTGCCAATGTTCATTGCAGCATTATTCACAATAGCTGAAGGATGGAAACAAAGCAAGTGTCTGTCAACAGATGACTGGATAAACAAAATGTGGTACGTGCATATGATGGAATATCATTCAACCATCAAAAGGAATGAAGTTCTGGTACATGTTACAACATGGATGAACTTTGAAAACATGACGCTAAGTGAAATAAGCCAGACACAACAAGACAAATACTGTACGATTCCACTTAACATGAAATTTCTTAAATAGGCAAATTCATAGAGACAGAAAGCAGAGTATGGGTTACAAGAGGCTGGAGGAGCAGGAGAATGGGAAGGGGTGGCACGGCACAGAGTTTCCGTTTGGGGTGATGAATAAGTTTTGGAGATAGATAGTGGTGATGGCCGCACAACAGTATGCATCTAATTCATACCGTTGAATTGTATATTTAATAATGGCTAAAACACAAACTTTATGTTAAATGCATTGTGATGCAATAAAAAAAAAAACCTTTAAAAATTTATCACAAGTTATCATGAACCCTGTTTGCTTTCCCACACATCATCCATTGCAGAGGACTTGTTTTTCTTGTGCTTGGATCTCCCAGACGGTTAGAGGAATGTGTAGATGGTGCCCCGAGTCCAGTCCAGAAGGGCCATGTCTGTCTTTCCAATGGGAGGGAGGGAGGTGTGGAGGGAGATGTGGTGTGCTCAGAAGAGTTCCTATGAGCCCTGGGTTTGTCAGGGCATCCCCAGACCTCGCTGCCAGCCCCCGAGCAGCTGGAAGCCTCTGCCTGCTTTCCTTTTACACCTGCATATGAGCTGGCTGTAAGCCTGATGAGGGAGTGTCCACAGCAGTTCATGTAAGTCATCTGTGCTCCACAGGCCTGGGACCCTTTTCTCTCTCCCTCCACGTCTGTGTTATCCAAAAGCTCTGGGTGTTCCTGAGCATTTTAGACAAACATAGTTGGACTAACACAGCCAAGTGGTGGCAGGGCCAGGGGCTGCTCTGAGAGTGACTCACAGTGAGGTTGGGGTGCGGTGTGGGGTGGGAAAGTGAGAGGTGCCAAGAAAAGACTTCCTTTGCTGAGGGCTTTGAATCCCTGCTTTAGCTTGGGAATCAGCCCAAGGTCTTCTACCAGACACACTGATGCAGTCTGGAAGGACTCTAGGGCCCAAAGAAATGTGACATGCTTCCTTTTCTTCTTCCCCATGACTGTTCCCCTTTTTCTTTATTTGAACCACCCCTACTATCTATCTTAGTTTGCTTGGGGTGCCATGATAAAATATTATAGTTCACGTGGCTTAAATAACAGAAATCAATTTTCTCACATGTCTGGAGGCTGGCAAGATCAAGGTCCAGCTGATTCAATTCCTGGTGAGGACTCTCTTCCTGTAGATGGCTGCCTTCTCACTGTGTCCTCACATTGGGATTGGGTAGAGAGAGACAGAAAGAGACAGCACTCTCTGGTATCACTTATAATGGCACTAATCCAATGGAGCCCATTGAAGGCTCTATTCATGACCTCATTTAAATTTAATTAGTTCCCAAAGACCCCTATCCTAATACCATCACATTGAGGGTTAAGGCTTCAGCGTATGCATTTTGGGGGGAACCCAATGCAGTCCATAGCACTATCCTTTCTGGGGTCACCACTGTCTCAAAAACCACCTGCAGTGCCTCAGTGTGTTCCATTTGCTCTTGGAATGAAAAGAATCTGAATTCACTCGAAGTGTCTTTAGGGGACCCGCTGTTGGACTATGGTGTAGGAAGGGCCTGAAAGGGCCTGGCCTGTCACAGCCATGGCTGGCAGACTTCCTGGCATGCATGACAGTTCTGCCTGTTCCATCGTGGCAGGGAGATGGTCAGAATGATGTGGGTTTACGTCCTGTCTCTAGGACTTCGTAGTCAGAGTTCACACAAGTTCCTTCTACATCTAAGCTCATGATGGGTGACCTTTGTTTTCTCTTCTGTGAAGATGGTGCTGCTGATGCCCATTCATGGGCTGTGTTCAGATTTATATGATTCCTATGAGGAGCTACATGCCATGGCTGGCATGTAGCAGGACCTTGATAAGTGGACGGGATATACCTCCCAAGATGTGGCCCAGAGCCCTTCCTGGAAGTCTTCTAGGTAGTGACTCAGTCAATGGATTGAGGTGAAAACAACCTGTGTTCCAGCTCCAGCCCACTAGCTCTCCCTGCCATGGTAGGATGTCTTTCTTGCTAGTCATCATTTGGAAGTTAAGAGGCCCCATCCTTGAACCCCTTCAACCTATCCTGACCACAGTTTCCAGCCCCAGGTAGCTCTGACCGTGGCCTCCAGAAGCTACTGCCAGCCATCATTGGGCATGTTGTGTTCATGACCTCATGTACGTGATGTAGCCGTCCTTCTCCTCCTCCAGACAAGTGAGAAAGGAGAGAGGGAGCTTTCCCAAAAAACAATGCAAGATACGCACAGATTTAGAGATTTTATTAGGTGTCCTCTCCTTTGTCTTAGTTCCTTGCCACTGCTTTCTTTGGTCTTTCTCAGAACAAATAGACTTCTCTGGGTCCTGTCTGCTGAAGTGGGCTGGAGGCCAGGGTGCCCACTGGGCAGTGAAGACAGCAGTGGACACAGTGCTCGCTGAGGAGGACATTTTGCCCTGCTCCCTGGTGATGGATTAGTGCCCTTCATTCAGTTTCTGCATCCCTGTCTTGGTGAATCCATCCCCTCCTTCCTGGCTCCTCCTGCAAGCAACCCCCCCACCCCTGGCCCTCACTAAGCAGTTGATGGGCCATCATCCCTCTGGAGGCTTAGGCCAAAAACTCAGGTGTCACCTAGAGTCCTCTCTTGCCTTCTTCTCCCAAATCCAACCCATCAGCTCTGTCTCCAGAAGCTACCTTGAATGCCCCTGCTTCTCACCACTGTGATCTGACCACTGCTCACTGGTTTTACCTCAGTCATTGCTTGGTGGGCACCTCCTTTCTGCTGGCTGGGCTGGGGTCCATGCTTCTCACAGGAGGCACCTGCTGGAAGCTTGTGTCAGGCCAGAGAGTCATCTGCTTGGAACCCTCAGGTGCTCCCCCTGCATCGGCCCCATTGGGTCAGAGTATCTGCCTTTCAGAGAATGTGGCTTTGGCAAAACACTGACCAGCACTTGGGGGAAAATCCTCACATTTTAAGTGACCATCTGGATTGGGGTCACACGGACGCCACCTCTGTTAACTGCTGCAGTTTCTCCAAACCTACAGGTTCCATTCACAAGCCCAGTGCTCCTACTAATGACATTTAATGAATGTGGATAAAATATTCTCCCCGCCCCCTTTCTAAAGAGGAGGAAAGGATTTAAAATCTAGAAGAGGAATATATTTGTAAAGAGTACATTAGCCATGAGCTAGAGATAAGATTTAGGGGTGGAAAATTCAACCTGTTTTAGTTTTAGAAAAATGACTTTCTTTGACTTGATTTCCAAGATGATTTACGAGGAAAAATCACTACTTGGATTGACTGCATCTTCCTGGGTGGGAATTAGCAATGTGATTTGCAGTGTCATGATGATTCTGAGGATCCTTTATGATTCTCCAAACGAAAGTACTTCATATGTCAGATGTGATTAATGAAATTCGTCTGTCATGATGTCAGAGCTGTTTAAGTTGGTGAAGTGCCCTTTCAGACAGTTAGTGCCAGGCCCATCACACATGTGGAGTGCGGGGACTAGTTCTTGCCAGAGGCTGGTGACAGTTCTCGGGCGGGAGCATCTGAAGATTCCAGGCGGGAGCATCTGAAGAGTCCATTCCTGCTATTTCCCTTCCTGCAAGGTCTTACTTGGGGTTACTGTGTCCACTCAAGTTTGTTCAAATGTAACGACCCCAGGAAAAAAGGGTACCTATTGGCTGTTGTAACTGAAGAGTCCAGAGTGAAGCAGGTATGGCTGTGTGGTACCTGGTCTCTCTCATGTCTCTGATTTGTCTCCTTCTCCCCACCTTGACCTCATGTGTTGGTTTCATACACCAGCTCTCATGATGGCAAGAGCAGCCAGCAGCACTAGGCCTCCATGCTTCCAGATTCCACTGCAGTGGAAAAGAGAGGGCTTCTTTTGCCTCCTGGCTCACCCATGTATCCCAGAGGATGCTATGGTTGGACCCACCCAGACCACGGGTTTATGCTGAAGACATCCCCTACAGCCAGGATATTATAGATATTATGCAGATCAGCCAATCCTGGGCCCAAGCTCATCCTAGAGCTGGGGGTGGAGGTCAACATCAGCCACAAACCGCTTGGACTGACTGTGGGAGAGGAGGACTCCCCAGAGGAAAGCCGGGGCTAGGGGCTGGGGCAGAGGAAGTCATGCTAACCTGAAGACACAGCCAATGTCTATACACTTGAGCTCCTTTGTCTTTGTCATCAGTCCCCTACTCCCTTCAAATGGCCCCGCTCCAGCTACCCTTCCTTCTCATCTTCCTCCTCATCTTTCTCCTCCTCCACTTCCTCCTTGCCAGCAACACTTTTCCAGGGTTTATAAAAGACGAAAGTACTTGGCAGTTGACCATCACTGAATTCTCGCAATCTTATGAAGTGCTATAAGGCATTAGGCAGCTTGGGTTTGGACCCCAGCCCTGCGCACCATCTCAGGGTGCAGCCTTGGGCAGGTCATTCCTCTCTCTGAACCTCAGTGTCCTTGTCTGTCAAGTGGGGGTGCTGATGTGTTTTTCCCAGGGTGGTTGTGAGAATCAGTGGGTTTGTGTGTATGAAGCTCAATGCTTAGAAGGCTGAGTGCTCAGTAAGTGGGAGCACTCATCACTCACTGCATTTGTCAGATGTGGAAACTGAGGATTGCCATTTGTCTAAGGTCCCACAGCCAGCGGGTAGCTGAGCTGGGCTTTGAGCCCAGGCTGTCTCATCCCAGGCTGAGTGCCTGCCCATTGTGCAGGATTGCATTTTCCATCAGCTTTCCTGTTTGCTGACTGTTTCTCATGGTAGGGCTCACCTCTGCAGACTGGGCCAGTGCCTGGGATCAGTGCACAAATACTTTGTTACACATCTTCTACATGCCAGGCACTAAGCTAACCCCTGAGCAGACAAGGCAGAGGGAACATTCGGAAGTGTCATTTGAAAGAAAAACAAAACTGGAGGTATCACAATTTCAGATTTCAAGTTATATTACAAAGTGGTAGTAATTAAAACTGCATGTATTACTGGCATAAAAACAGAGATATAGATCAATGGACTAGACAGAAAACCCAAAATAAACCCACAAATATACAGTCAATTAATCTTTGACAAAGGAGGAATGAATATACAATGGGAAAAAGACAATCTCTTCAACAACTGGTGTTGGGAAAACTAGACAGCCACATGCAGAAGAATGAAACTGGACCACTTTCTTTCACCATACACAGAAACAAACTCAAAATGGATTAAAGAACATAAATGTGAGGCATGAAACCATAAAAATCCTAGAAGACAGCTCAGGCAATAATCTTTCTGACATTGTCTGTGGCAACATTTTTCTAGATATGTCTCCTGAGGCAAGGCACGTAAAAGCAAAAATAAATTATTGGGACTACATCAAAACAAAATGTTTCCGCACAGTGAAAGAAACTATCAACAAAACTAAAGTCAACCTACTGTATGGGAAATGTATTTGTAACTGACATATTCAATGAAGGATTAATATTCAAAATATATAAAGAACTAATACAACTCAATACCCAAAAAAACAAATAATCCAATTCAAAAATGGGCAGAAGACATGAACAGACATTTCTCCAAAGAAGATATACAGATGGCCAACAGACACATGAAAAGATGCTCAACGTCACTCATCATCAGGGAAATGCAAATCAAAACTACAATGAGATATCGCCTCACACCTGTTAGAATGGTAAAATACAAAACACAAGAAACAGGTGTTGGTGAGGATGTAGAGAAAAAGGAACTTTCTTGCACTGTCAGTGTGAATGCAAATTGGTGCAGCCACTGTGAAAAACGGTATGGAGGTTTCTCAAAAAGTTAAAAATAGAAACTACCCTACAATCCAATAATTGCAATACTAGGTATTTACCCCCAAAATACAAAAAACACTAATTCAAAGGTATACTTACACCTCTATGTTTATAGCGGCATTATCTACAATAGCCAAATTATGGAAGCAGCCCAAAGTGTTCATTGACAGATGAATGGATAAAGAAGATGTGGTATATATATATAATGGAATATTACTCAGCCATAAAAAGAATGAAATCTTGCATTTGCAACAACATAGATGGATCTAGAGAGTACAATGCTAAGCGAAATAAGTCAGACAGAGAAAGACAAATACCATATGATCTCACTCATATGTGGAATTTAAGAAACAAAACAAATGAGCAAAGGAAAAAAAAAAAGAGAGAGACAAACCAAGAAACAGACTCTTAACTGTAGAGAACAAACTGATGGGTACCAGAGGAGAGGTGGGTGAGGAGGATAGGGGAAATAGGGGGTTGGGGATTAAAGTGTGCACTTATCATGAAGAAATACAATAAAATGAAAAACAGAAGGGTCATTTGGTGGGCTGAAATGGATAGCCCTGAGGATGGAGGACTGATGCCTTGTGGTGTTGGGGTGGCCTGTCCAAGAGAGACAACCATGAGCTATGCCTGAAGAAAGGAACTGGAGCATTCCAAGCAAGGAAGGGGGAAGGGCATGGATGCTTTGCCACTTGTGGGGCTTCTGTAAAGCTTGATAAGCTAAACAAATGCTCCTTGAATGGAGTTTGGCCAGGGTTTTAGCTGTCATTAAATTGTTGACTCTCGCTAACGGTGGTCTATGTTGTCCTTGCTTTCAGTGTGGAATAATTTACTGGCTGTTTGGTGGTGCAGTCAGGAACCTTGGAAGCCCAGGACATGTAACTAAGTGGCTTCAGCCACTCCAGGTATGACATGTACCTCAATAGATGTCTTCTTCTATGGAGAGCCTTAAAAATTCATTGTAGCTGGATGTGTGCATGTGTGCATGTTTGCAGAGAAAGAAAATAAACCAGAGAATTATTGTCCGCGAGAATCTTGTTCAGAATGAGAAGTTCAAGACTATTTTTTAAAAGGATTGTCATGTTGTTATCACATTAGCTGTTACCAGGCTGAACTCTTATAATTATCTCCAACTCACCTCTCCCTCTCTCACCCACATCCTTGATGATCAGAGGTCTGCAGTTAGAGCAAGCATCTGACTAGCTAATTCCCTTCTAATGTCTTGTAAACTCCAGGAGCAGAAATACACTGGGATGTTTGCAATGACTGAGAGGGGCCATGGGAGCAACGTGCGAGGGATCCAGACTGAGGCCACCTTTGACCTCTCTGCGCAGGTGAGGATGCTGCCTATTATTCTGCAGTTCAGGGCGGCAGGAAGACCTGTTCAGAACCAGACTGTCCTTCTTCCCGAGGCCAACCTCACGTCCTCTCTGTGTGCTCTCTGGCCTGAAGCGCTCAGATTTAGAACAAATGCCTAAGAGCTTCAGTGGAGGGGGACATATGCTCAGGCTTCATGTGTCTGATATCAGCCAACACTTTGACAGCACCTACCGTGTGCGGGCACTGTTTTACGCACTTTACATGCTCTTGTTAGTTGGATGCCTTGTGACAACTCTGTGAGAACAGTACCAGCACCATTTTGTCATCCTTCCCTACAGCAGTGGGTAAATGACTGGAAGAGATGCTTTTGTTTGCACTCCCCTTTGCACCATGGGGCAGGAGGGCACTGTGTGTGCTGGTGTTTCCTTACCGGAAACCAAGCCTTCATTACCGGCATGAGGCTGTGTTTTTAACTGTGATCTACACAAAAATTCACATGGCGACCCAAACAGAATTTCACAAAACAATCTTGCTTTCACTACCTTTCGTATAAGTGGTCAACTTCATTAGTTTCCCTTCCATTCTCATTAATACAAAAGAGTTCATCAAGACTCTCTAAACTGATCCCTCTCCACGAATGCGTCACACCCTGTAGGGCGAAAACCCTGCTCTAAAATCTAAGGAAGTCCCCATTTCTTTAGCTCCTACTCCCCCTGAATAAAGAAACTACTTACTTATTTCACTCTCCTTCGTAGTTTCTTGTTTGATACTGGGTTTTCCTAAGAAATACAAAGGAATACATAAAGTTTGAAGTTCTTTCTAGACATGAGTTTGGGTAAATACGGGTGTGCAAGCATGGGGCATGAGTGTAGGTGTGGTTACTCAGTCTATTCTCCATTTTTGCTAGATTGTCCTTTAGAATCTGAACTTTTGTTAGCAGGTTTTCCCAACCCACAAATGCTAGTTAGAGGTGATCAGGGTTTAGAATGACAGATTCAAACGAGGGTTGTATTGGAGTATGTTCATCCTGTCCTCCTGCCTAGATGCTAGTTCTTTACAATAGTCGGTCATGTCCAAGGTCATAGCAAGAATAAGAGCTGACATGTATTGAATGTTCACTATGTTTCAGGCTCTGTATCAAACACCTTCAGTATACTTTACCATATTCCCTCGCAATAACCATCCCATAACATGATGGTAAGCCACTTCTGATAATTTAGCATGCGTGTGCTAGACTCTACATGTAACATTGTGTTAAATATCCTATAGTTTTCTAGAAAGGTATTATTGTCCCTATTCGATAGGTGGAGAAACTGAGGCTCACAGAGGTTAAGAAACTGACTATCAGTATGTAGTTAATGAGTGAGTCTGCTTCAAGTGGGACTGGCCCTAACAGCTTAGCTTTCCTGCCAGTGGTGGCGCGACAACCAAACATCTTTTGAATTTTTGGCTGGTCCATTTTTTCTTTCCCTAAACCACGGTACTGAGGTCACCTTGCTGTCATTAAAGGGGAAAAAAGAAACCCTACCCAGAATTCTTATTTACTTGTTTCTTCTTACAGTTATTTTTCCCCCACAAAAATCATTTCCCTAGGTGGGTCCCATTTTCCCCAAACAGCATAAATGATTTAGCTACCTGGCATGCTTCGGCAGCTGCCGCCGTCTGCAGGGGAGCCGCAAAGCTGAAATCATAATGCTGAGGACACCCTGGTGAACACTCTGCCTCCGGTGGGAGTGAGAGAGAGAATAAGCCCATCATAAACTCAGGCCGCTGAGAATTGACATAGCAGGGAATGGATTTCTCCTTCATTGCTTTCTGTGTTCCCCCCTTCATTTCCCTTTTAAAATGCGAGAGCATATCCAGTGAGCCCTCTCTCCCTCCAGGACTGTTTCAGTCTCTTATATTTTTTGGTTGTTCATGTCTGTGGGTTGGCTGTTTTATTTTTATTTTTGGACAGTGGCCTGGGTCGTGGTAGGGATAATTAAGAGGTAAGAGAGAATTTCAGGTTTACATTTTATGCTAAGTAGCAAAAATAAATGAGGCTACGAGATCTTTGGCCAAAGCCTTTTTTTTTTTTTTTTTTAAGCGCGTACAGTACTGACCATTTTGTTGGCCTGCAACAACTAATTGTGGTAGGAACCACCACACATGGTGTGCATTATTTAGATCCCGCTTCAATGCCAGCATTTTGGCTTATGCAGACTTTCCCAAATCGACGTTTTCACCAGAAGTGACAAAGCTCCTTCCCAGAGCGTATCAGATATTTACAGGGATGGATGGCCTCCTGTCTCTTCCCCATCCCACCTGATCTTTGCTGCCAGGTCAGTGTTACTCTGCCACTTCCCTTCCTGGCCTCGAGGGGTAAGCATCCCTTCCCCACACGGGGTTTTTGGGTGGCATTTTTGTTGTGGTTGTTACTGCACCCTAGTCTCAAATAATTCCTTTCTTCGCGAAATCCTGGCTGGCCTGATAAGACAAGGCCGGTCTCCAGAGACTTCTCTTAAAAAGATTCAGCTTGTCCATTTATGTTTCTGAAAAGCGCTTGCACATGTTAAAAGTTTCCTTGTGCAAACACACGTCAGAGAATGTTTTCTTAGGCTTCAAGAATGTATTTCTTGGCCAGCAGGGAAGTGTAGTCTATATACTTTAAAATCTGAACTCTGAGATAATCTTTACATGATCAATCGCTTGTTGGTTTAGTTCGGCCACATCTTCGATATTGTCAGCTCCAATTAAACGTGTAGTTCTGCTCTGTAGCCATTTCCCCTGGATTCCCTGACCTGCCCCAGGTACCCTATATTCAGAGCTGGCAGTTACTGTCAGTGCCTCCTTGACAAGAGGTTTCAGGGTAACCCGGGTGGGAAGCAGAATTAGAAGTCAAGGGGGGAGCATTTCCATTGTGATTCTGCACTGGCTCCCCGAGAGGAGGAGAAAGATGACCCAGGTTGTGCAGAGCCTGAAAAACCCTCCATCTTCTGGAACAATGTTAATTTCAAACTGTTCAGAGCTGGAATCCTTGGTCATATGCTGGAGACAAACCGGGTGGCGTGTTCAAAGATTCTTTCCTTTATAGGATAGAGAATTATTTACAAATGCTTCAGTTTAAGGACTTAAGCATTGGGGGGGGGGGCTTTTAATTATTATATTCATCAATCAAGAAAATGGAGAAGCAGGATCTGAAACAATCATCCAAAAGCTCAAATGAGGTGTTTTTTCCCTTTTATAAAAATCAGGATTGTGTGGGGTGAGGTTCTAAGCAATGGTGGGAATAGGTCATGGTTGCCTACTAATCTTGCTTACATTCCAGCATACAGTTTTGTCCTTCAGTTAGTTGCTATTTAAACAACAGAGCCGTATCGATGAGGTCGAGATTTCCAAGGCCTGGGCAAGAGCAGAGGGCACGAGGAACCAAGTGATTTCTCCAGAAGGGGCAATGCCCAGCAGACAAGACAAAACACACAGATGTAGACTCATCCAGCTAGGGCCCCCAGATCATTAGACATGCCATTCTTTCTCGTGAACCTTGCCGATGGGGTGTTTGGGAGAGCTGAGTATATATCACCAGGGCTTTGGGGTGTTTGCCTTCTCTCCTGCCGTGAAATTGCCCGAGTGCGTCCTGCTGGAGGGTGGGGATCTGTTTCACAATAATCATTGCACGGAGTCAAGGAGTTGAGATGAGCCATAGGAAAGGAAAACTCTGTCCCTCTTTCCCTGTGTAGGAGTTTGTGATCGACACGCCATGTGAAAATGCTGAGAAGATGTACATCGGAAATGCGATGTATGGGAATTACGCTGTGGTCTTCGCTCAGCTTATCATAAACGGAAGATCGCAAGGTCTGTGCTGGCACAGAAAGCTAGAGTAATCCTCTTCACTCTTACTACTTTCCAGCAAGCACTTTACCTGGAAAGTGCACTTCACAGCACTGGTTTCATCTTTTATAAACTCAGGCCAACTTTATTTCTTAAACACACACGATGACTGAATTTATTATTACATTTTGGCATTACAGTAGTCCTCCCTCCCCATCTTGGGTGCAGTTTTGCTTTCCACGATTTCAGTTACCTGCAGTCAGCTGCAGTCTCGAGGCAGATGACCTTCCTTCTGACGTATGGTCAGAGGGTCGGCAGTAGCGTCACTCTGCCACAGCACGTACCTACATCCTTCCTGCACTTCATCTCATCACGGAGGCATTTTATCATCTCACAGCATCACAAGAAGGGTGGGTGCAATGCAGTAAGATATTTTGAGAGAGAGAGAGAGCACAGTCACATAACTCGTATTATAGCATATTGTTATAATTGTTCTATTTTATTATTAGCTATTGTTGTCAATCTCTTACTGTGCCCCTGATTTATAAACTAAACATTGTGGTAGGTATGTAGGCATAGGAAAACGCATGGCATATATAGGGTTCAGTACTTTCTATGGTTTCATCCTTCACCCGGGTCTTGGAACATATCCCCTGTGGACAAGGGGGGCCTAGTGTATACACTGTTATTATGTGGTGCACACTCCTAGAACTGACTGAATTTCAGGATCAACACAATTGTAGACTGTTCCAGAAAATGAATAAAGCTTTAATGGTAGCTTTAGAAAAGAGAGTTTAGCAAATGTCTCTCTACCGTCCTCAGGGCCCCACTGTTTCATCGTTCCCATCCGCGATGAAAATGGAAGCTTGTACCCGGGAGTGACAGCTATTGATATGATGTACAAGGAAGGTGAGTCCCCAGGTGACACCTCTTCTACCATCATTAGCACTTCCTGCCCGCTCCCTGCCCCACCCAAGGAGGGTCCACCCTAACTCACCAAAACAGTAAAGGCAGAGCAGACTCTTTGATTTTGAAGCCCGATAGGAGTCTCTGATGTCACAACTGTTGGGGGAATGGTGAAGGTGATCATTTATGAATACGCATTGGCCTCATTTTCTCCCAGCCTCTCGTATTTTCCAGTCACGAGGCAGCTTTGCCCTGAGTAATTTTGCCTCCTCTCCTCTTCTTGGACTCGTGGGCTCTCAGTGGGCAGGTTGAGGCTCTCTCTTTCCTGCCCCTGGGCCACAGCCTGGTGGTGGTGCCTAGCAGGCCCCTGAGGAATCCCGAGGCCTGACTCGGTGGACGAATTTGCTGTTGTACCCCAGGCTGAGCGGCTTAAACAACAGAAATGTATTGGCTCATAGTTCCGGAGGCTACAAGTCCAAGATCAAGGTGCTGGCGGGGTTGGTTCCTTCTGAGGGCTGTGAGGGAGAATCTGTGCCAGGCCTCTCTCCTTGGCTTGTAGATGGTGTCTTCATGCTTGCATGGCATTCTCCCTCCTTGTGTGCCTGTCTGTGTCCAAATTTCCCCTTTTTATAAGGACGCCAGTCCCTTGGATTAGGGCAACCCTAATGACCGCTTTTAACTCGATGATCTCTGTAAAGACCCTGTGCAAATCAGGTCACATTCATAAGTACTGGGGGTTAGAACTCGAACATGTGAATTTTTGGGGGGGAGAGAAGGGGGCGCAATTCAACCTATAACAATTGGTAAGAGCAGGCCATACCTGTGGGTCCCACCGGTTGTCCTCAGCCAAGGCCAAACCAAGCCAAAGAAACAGGTGGGAGGAGAAGGAAAAAAGAATACAAAGAGAAAAGGGGGAAGAAGACAATACTTCTTTGGTAGAGGGGATAGTCTCACCTCGACCCTCAGTGTTTACTGACCACTGCCATGGCTGTGGGAATGGCCTGCAGGTGGGGTTGTGAGTGCTCTAACTGTAGCTCTCAGGGGTGACTGAGGCCCTTGCTGGTGCTGTCCCTGGAAAGCCCCTCTTGAGTCAAGTGCTGCTGAGAGCAGAGGGCCCAGCTCTTGTGAAGTGGTGCCAGACATTTAACACACTGGCATAAAGTCTGCTTTGGTTTCCTTGTAAGTTCCTAAATGCAACTGTGTCCTTGTCAAGGGGCGATGTTCTAAATAAAGACGTTTAATACAGATTCTTTCCCCCTCAGATTAAATGTTCCTAAGTGTGATATAAACAAAAAGTAGACCCCAGACTCTGACAGGTATCATTAGGAAACAGGTCCAGTGGCTTTTAAGAGCCTTCCAGGGAGTCGGATCACCCCAACCACCCACGGCTGTCCTTGTGGCCATTTTCTCTTGTCCTTTTAGGCATTTGACTCCACAAACTTACCCCTTGTTCTGGGAAGGAAGCTCTGGGAGGGAGGAAAAATTTGACTTCTGTATTGCTGGGGGAGTAAGTGGCTTTCCTGCCTTCTCTATGTTTGCCCTGGCATTCCTTCTGCTGCCTAGAGCTCCTCCTTCAAAAAGTCACAGCGTCCACATCCTCCACCTGAGCCCAGGAGCACAGAAGACACAGCTCTTCAAAAAAACAAACAGAGAGCGTCCCCACCCCCACCCCAACTAGAGAAGCATCAGCCACTCTGAGAGTAAAAGAAAGGGTTTGGGATTTTAGTGGAGACAGGCCTGGGAAGTAGCAGGAATAGTAGTTCTGATGCAAGCACGGATTTGCCCCCTACAGCTGTTTTCTGCTCTCTCTAGGTCTGCATGGTGTGGATAATGGGATTTTAATATTTCACAAGGTTCGGATACCAAGGGAGAACCTGCTGGATAAGTGAGTACTTTTCACTTTAACTCAGGTTGGCTGTACATATGATCTCATTGCTCTCTCAAGCTAGGCCTGGCGCCCGGGGCCTTTGCACGCCCAGGCTGTTGCCAGCCACCCCTAAAAGTTTATTGACCATCCTTCGGAAAATGTAGATGAGAAAACAGAAAAAAATTAAAATTATCCAGAATGCTGTTACCCAGACATCATGATTGTTATGCACACTATATAATTCCCTAGACTTTTTTTCCATGCTGGTATATCAACAGAGAGAGGTGTGTTTAATTTTTACCAAATGAGATCCACTTATAAATTCTATTTTTTATAACTTGTCATTTCTGTTTAACGTTATGTCAAATGTTTTTATACAACAGGAAATACATATATTCGTTATCATTTTCAATGTTGCCGTAATAGGCTTTTAAATAAATGATCTATAATTTATGTAATCTATCCTTATTGCTGGGCGATTTAGGTTGTTTCCTTAAGATGTTGTTGTTGTTGTTGCTATTACACACCAGGTAGTGTCATTGCCTTCTCTGCGGGTGGCAGGAGGTAAGGTACCACCTTTCAGCTTAAGAGGCCGTTGTAACCAGTGTTGCTTGGTGGATGGATAATGTCAGAGGTGCTCAGTGTCGGTTCCCAACATGCCACCGACATCAGGGTGGGTTAAACGATGAGGTGAAGGCTGCTTTTTCAGGTGCGTTTTAGCGCTGGAGCTCTAGGGGTTCACATTACACTTTGCAGAGGCCAAGAAACTCCAATTACCGTACTTTTCTCAACAGCGTTTCATGTGTCCAATAAAAATCCTGACTTAGAGGCATATAGGAATCTGTGAAAAAGCTAGCCATCGAGCTCTGCATAATCGGCTTTACTATAGATTTTCCTTTAACGCTTCACTGTTTTCTTTTTGCCTGCGAACTCTTGACAACAGATAAATGTCATAGATGCCAAAAGTTTAAGAAAAATTTGCGGGAAACAAACTTTAAAAGGACCAACTTCTCTTAACCACGCCCCCGGGAATTGGTAGGAAATAAAATGGAAATGATGAAAGTATCTTTGCAGTTATCCTGGTGTGTGGGGAAGCCCTCACGAGCCACCAGAGCCCATGGCAGCAGGTCTGAGCACCACCAGCCTCCCCAGAGGTGCCTGCATATTTTCCGGTCAGCAGCAGCACTCGCCTCTGGGAAACGGGGAAGAGGGACGGAAAGCCACAGATGTGGAGCTCCCCATGTGTCCTCCACCCTCATGAGATCTCAGTGGCCTGGCCAGTCTGCCAGAAGCTGGATCTCTTGGCTCAGCATTCATCCAATGCACTAGAGATGCGAAAGTTAGACCCAGCCAGAAAGAAAAGTGATAGTGAGCTACATGGTCTTTAGAAGATATATGAGACTATAGAGATTTTTTTTTTTTTGATAAGCAGGATTTGATTTTAAGCTGTTCTATTCGCATTAAAGCTGCCCCCCATATACCAGACAACAGCAATAGAAACACAGGCATTTTGGAAGAGGAGCCCCATTTTGGGGTGTTGATAAAAAATGTATCCGTAAATAGATGTTCAGATTCATTGCGATTCCTGTCAAAATCCCAGTTGCCTTTTTTTTTTTTGTAGAATTGAGAAACGGATCCTAAAATTTATATGGCAAAACAAGGGAGTCAGAATAGCCAAAATAATCTTGTTAAAGAAGAACAAATTAGGAGACTCACACTTTTGATCTGAAAATTTACTACAAATCGACAGTAATTGGGATGGTGTGGTATTATAGTGGACCCCCTGAAAGCAGATGGGAAGCAAAAAAGGAGAAAAAAAAGGAAAAAACCCACTGTGGTATTGGCATAAGGATAGGTAGGTGGTGAAATAGAATAGAGAATCTAAGAATAAATTCTTACATTTATGGAAAATTAATGTTCAACAAGGATAATAAAACAATTCAATGGGGAAAGAATAGTCTTCAGCAAATGGTGCTGGGACAACTGGACATCCACATGCAAAAGCATGAAATTGGACTCTTATCTCATCCCGTATACAAAAATTAACTCAAAATGGAGCACAGATAATAGATGTAAGGGCCAAAACTGTAAAGCTCTTAGAAGAAAGCATAGGTGTGAATCTTTGTGACCTTGATTTAAGCACCAAAAGCACGAGCAACCAAAGAAAAAAAGAGATAAGTTGGACTTCATCAAAATGAAAAAAACTTTTGCACCTCAGACGGCACTATGAAGGAAGTGAAAAGACAATGCACAGAATGAAAGAAAATATTTGGAAATCATATATATTGTAATATATATGATACATATATATGTCATCTTTACCATTTGCTATATATATATACATATATATATGTATATATATATATATATTTTAGTATCCAAAATATAAAAGGAACTATTACAGCTCAACGATTAAAAGACAAATGACTGAGAGCAAAAATCTGAATAGACATTTCTTTGCAGAAGATATTCAAATGGCTAGTGAGCACGTGAAAAGAGGCTCAACGTCATTGTCATTAGGGAAATGCCAACCAAAACCACCATGAGATACCACTTCGCACCTGCTCAGATGGCTATAATAAAAAAGACAGGCCTTAATAACAGTTGGCAAGGATGTGGAGAAATTGAAACCCTCCTACGTTGTTGGTGGGGATGAAAATGGTGTTGCTGATTTGGAAAAGAGTTTGGCACTTCTTCAAAAGTTTAAATTTTTCATATGAGCCAGCAGCAATTCTGCTCCTAGGTATGTGTGAAAACATTGTTCACAAGAGAATTGAAAACATATCCACACCAAAACATGTATACAATTGTTTGTAGTGTAATTATTTGTAGTAGCCATAAAAGGAGGAACAAGCTAAGTATCCATCAGCTGATGAAAGGGTAAACAAAAGATGATGTATCAGTGCAGCGGATTATCACTGGGCCATAAAAAGGAACGAAATACTGACACGCGCTACAACATGCATGAACCTTGAGAACAATGAACTGAGTGAAAGACGGTACACACAAAAGCCACATATTGTCCAATTCCACTGATGGGAAACATCCAGAATAGACAAATCCATAGAGATAGAAAGTCGATTAATGGTTGCCAGGGCCTGGAGTGTGATGAGTATGGGGAGTGACTGCTAATAGTATGAGGTTTCTTCTTGGGGTGATGAAATGTTTTGGAAATGGTCAGTGGTAATGGTTGTACAAGTTTGTGAATGAACTAAAAACCACTGAATTGCATACTTTCAAAGGGGGGGATTTTATGGCGTGTGAATTATACATCAACAGTAACAGAGTGGATTGTTGTGTGGTCTTCACATTCAGGCTCCAGTGTTGGTTTAATGATGGTGGTCCTCATACCTCTTTTTGCCAGGGGCCCCTGCCGAGCCACAGGTTGGTGGTGGTACGAAACCTGCTTTTACTTTCCATGAGTCAAGCCTTGGTCAGAATCTCCAGGGGAGACCCTTCCCCCACCCCCAACTCTGATGTCTCGTGAGGGTAGTTCCTGGATCTAGAAACCCTGTGTATGCTTATGGTATCATTTCTAGTGGTGTCATGTTCTTCTTTTTTGTTAACCCTACCCCTCTTTTCCACTTGCCTCTTCCCTGTCGTAGGTTTGGTTCTGTGGCTCCAGATGGGCAGTACCATTCCCCTATTAAGAACAAGAGTGCAAGATTCAATGCGATGCTGGCAGCGCTGACCCCTTCGAGATTAGCTGTGACTTTCCAAGCTATGGGTGCCATGAAGGTAGTTGACTCTGATTTTAATTTACGTCATGGTTTATTCTCTGCATGTTCCGTGGGTGGGTACAATTTCAGGAGCCAAGCTTCCTGAGCTGCAGTTGGTATAATGTGGCTAGGGTTAATGGTTAGATACTAACAAGTGCCAGTTGGCCACACACAGAGAACATTTCTGCACCCTTCTTATCATGGGATCAGCAGATTATGGTGCGTACATAGGCATTGTGGTAAAAGAGCCACGAAAGATGACCTTGGGGTTATGGGTCATTCAGAACAAATGCATCTGCTGGAAAAGCAGCTAACAGCTGACATGTGAGTGAAGGCCAGCATGTCTCAGCTGAGTTCACTGGGGAGCTGTGATGGTCACGTGGCTGTTTGGAGCGTGGCATTCAGCATCACAAGTTGGAGTCCATGAAGTCAGACCTCCAGAAGGCATCTCTACCTCCCCTTGTCCCACACCTTCCCAAATACCGATTCGTAAAGAGCAGCCAGGAGAGGAAAGTTCCGGAAGGGCCTTCTCTTCCTCCTCTTCCCTCTCTTCCTCCTCCTCCTCAAGGCTCAGCATTTTCTGTTCTCTGGGCTTTTTCCATCTCTTTGCACGAGGGAAAAACCTGCTTTAAGCTCCACTGAGCTTGGTGAAGCTGGAAGAAAAATTAAGAAACCCATGAATATACATTGTGGCTTGAATCCAACTTTTCCATCAAGAAGGAATAAATTTCATTCACCTGACTCCAGGCCTGACATCAGCACACAGTCGTCTGACGAGCAGGAAAATTCTTCTTTACTCTTCCACTGGGTTGGTCCTGCTTCCCAGGAAGCCTGCCTGACAGGAGCTGTCCTGTGTTTTGTGTTTCCCGCCAGCTGGTGCAATTGTCGTGCTGTAAATACCCACGCTCAGTACTAAGCCAATGACCTCATACCCGTGGGCACTGCTCCTTGCACTTGTGTTCCCGTGGTTCTTAAGGGGTGTTGAGTTCTGAAGTCCCGCATCAGGAGCAGCTCAGCTGGTTGGTCCCCTTAGCTGAATCGTCTGACAAATGAATGAGGCCCCAGGGAAGTCTTGTGATGAAGGCACAGAGGTGAGGCCAAGGCTCTCCCACAGCGTCAGAGTGCTAAGGAAGACTTCTTCTTCAAGTCTGTAATAGAAATCATTTCAGCCATTTCGGGACTCCAGAAAGAGGCAAAAGGGGAGAAGTCAGTGAGCTGAGAATTACATTGTAGAGAAGCTGGGACAAAAATCAGACCCAGGATTATCTGGTACCTCGATGGCAGTCTCTGCTGACAGTGGCCTTGGGGTCCCTCTGGAGAGAGTGCTCTGGGAACACGAAAGCACCTGCTGGCTGCTGGCCTACACAGGCAGTGTAGAAGGCCTGTGCTTTATGTTTCCGAGTGGGTAATGGCGTGTGAAGGACGCCCACGTGGCCAGCAGCCTCATCAGCTCACCCAAGCTAGTGGCAGAATCCTGAGGCTTAGGCACTGGGTAGCAGAGGCAGGGAAGTAGCAGGGCCTTCTGGAAAAGACATGATTTTCAGTATCACCAGATCTGGAGCAGGGAGGATATGGGAGAGGAGACCGTGGCTGATTTTGAAAAGCTCCTCATTCTCTGTTCTACCAAATATTGGCAATATAGAGGCCTTATCTTGATCATAGAACAGGGAACCAAGGGCTTAAATCTCAGCTGGGACATGACCGGCAGTGGGGTCATGGGTGAACCAGGAGGCCTCTTCAAGCCTCGGCTTCTTCACCTGTAAAATGGACCTTGCGATAATGGTGAGGCAGGAGTGAGTGGAGGTGTGTGCGGCACTGGCACAGAGCAAATGTCCAGTAGCTCAGAGCTGTTACTGATGGGATGCCTGTTGCCATTGCTGCTGTCGCTGGGAAGATAGACGTTAGCTGTAAGTCAGGAATAAATGGGCTTTTATTGAAACACATGCCATCCTGGCCTCCAGGTAACAAGGCAGTCTGAAAGGGTGTGCAGAAGTGTGCAGTTTCCTTTAGATTCCTTTGTATCTGAAGCAAAACAGAGTGGCCGTGAGTCAGCACCTACCCTGCCTAGGAGGCAGATTTGCCCGGTGATGGGGAGACCCCCCCCCCCCCCGGAGCCTTCGAGCCCCGGGCACTACGTGGTGCGGGCACCGCCGATGTGGTTGGCCCTGATGGACAGCGACCCTGGCCACTGTGATCTCATCGCGAGCGTCTCGGGCGAGGATGATCTCACCAGTCCTCTTGGCAGCTCCTCCTCTCCTATGGCTCAAACACATGACAGATGTTTTCTCGGCTGAAACCTAAGACGGTCCTGCTTATTCTGTTCTCGCTGATGAGTGGAAAAATGGATCCTTTTCTCCTACGTGCATTCCTTATGTATTAGAAAACTGTCACCACGGCTCCCTATGGTGACATTTGCTCAAGGCTGAGCATGCCCGGGCCTTTTAAACTTTGCCCAGATGTCTTATTTTTCATGGTTATCTCTCATTTCCATAGTTTCTCAGTACTTTCAGATTTTCTCTTAAAGGCTTGCCTTAATAGCCTGCCTCCAACTTATGTCCAAAGTGCCGTGCCAGATTAAATGATTAGCGGGAACAAAAGGGAAAGGAAACCAAGACATTTGGCCTGGGTGGGAGGTGGGGGCTTGGGAGAGCTCTGCCGCCAAAGTGGAGAGGCTGGGAAGGCTTTCCAGAAGGAAGAAGGAAGCTGGAGAAAGTCACCATGAGTTTGGGGGCGGAAGTAGAGGGAGTGTGAAATGTGAAGGAGGTCTAGTTCATCGTTTTGGGTTGATTTTGCATGGAAGTAAATATTTCAGCATAAGACAAGCTGGTTCCCCACGCTTAAAAGAGTCTCCCTAGTCTTTTAAAGTAGGTGCTACACAGTGGCGGGGGTCCTCCCCCAGAGTTCTGAGCAATTCCAGGTGGGGCCGGGGCTGGTGAGTCTGCATTTCCGGCAAGTTTCCCGGTAATGCTGATGTTACTGGTTGGGCACCACATTTGGAGAACCCCTGCGCAGAGCAGATAGATACAGTCATAGATATCCTGGCCCCACCCCAGCTACCTTGACCCGTCCTGCCCCCCCGCCCCCCCGCCCGCAGTGCTCCAAGATCATGGCCCAAGTTCTCTTCCCCTCTCCAGCACCTTGCATGACCTCTCACCCGGCCTCCTGCTCACATGTGCTGTGCTGCCTAGCGTGCCCACCCCCACTTTTCACATGGTTAGTGTTCACGTACATGTCAGTGCTCAGGCGAGTGTCCCTCCTTCAGAAAGGTCACAGCCTACGTGTGGTCCCTCTGTCATGTTTTCAAGGCCCTGTACTTCCCCTTGCAGCATTTATTATGGTTTTGACCAGCTAATGGTGTGATAGGCCGTTTCTGTGTTCTTGCTAGCCTCAAAGCTCCACTAGCCAGGGCCCTGCTGGCTGCATTCACTGCTAGGCCTTCAGCTTCCCACGTGGCATGGCACGAAGCAGGAGCACAGCAAATAGGAGTTGGCAGAATGAATGAAGAATGAATCCGGGGCGTCTGGGTGGCTCAGTTGATTAAGTGGCTGCCTTTGGCTCAGGTCATGATCTCAGGGTCCTGGGATCGAGCCCCCTGTTGGGCTCCCTGCTCAGCGGGGAGTCTTCGTCTCCCTCTGTCCTTCCCCCTGCTCGTTCTCTCTCTCTCAAATAAATAAATAAAATCATTAAAAAAAAAAGAATGAATCAGAATTTACAAGTTAAACACCTGGCATAGTTCTTAGTAGGACTAAGTGTTCAATACATATTTATCTTGTGTCCCACACCCCAACCCCTCAGCTCATTCCAGGGTGTCAGGAAAGAAGGATGTTGCTAACTCTTCCTTCTGACTCTACACATGATATGTACTTTACAGATATTAACTTATTTCTCCTCATAACAGCTCTGAGGAACTTCCATTGGTATGTGGGGAAACTGAGGCTTGAGGAGGTTAAAGAAATTAGTACAAGGTGGGCACCGAATATGTACAGGTTGACTCTGCTGGTCCTTGTTAAGGGAGATGGCCCCATATTTGGAAGGATGGTCATAGCATGTTGTGTAGGTAAGATTGACATGTAGACATTATTGAAAGATACAGTTGGATTCAGTGGGAACAGGGGCAGGCCAACGCAGAACATGAATACTAAGAAGCTGGAGGTGCTCGGACATGTTCATGAGCTGCTGAATTAGCTGAGTTTCATCTTTGGGTCGTAGAAGATCATGAGCTGGCCTGTGAATTGTTGGGTTAGGAGGACCCTCACCAAGCCCTTAACCAGGACTGCATCTGGTGGGAGCCACGCTCCTTCTCCTCACCTTATCCTAGTGCCACTGCTGAGGCAGGCAAAGGGAAGATGCCCCATGTAAAGTTGTTCGGGTGAGATGTGTGGGACTGACATGCATGGAAACAGCTGGAATGTTGTGCTTACTGTAGACCACAGCAAGGCCATTAACAGCATGAATTCTGGAATCGGCTTCTTGGATTTGCTGCCTTCCTCTGTACGACCTCAGCAAGTTACTGAGCCTCTCCACATCTCTAAATATAATGACAGCACTCCCTCGTAGAGATGTTGTAAGGCCTAGGTGGGTCAGTACCTGGAAGAGCTTCTCCAGTGTCTGCATACATGGAGGCTGGTAGTAGTATTATAAGGGATGTAGGAGCTTATATAATCAAGTTCAGGACTATCGATCATGAAAATGACATCTGAGGCTGTGAGGATACCAAACTAGGTTGATAACATATGCTCAGCCCTCTGTGGCAGTCGTGCTGGAGCTGACAGCGGGAACTTATGAGGCTGAGCCTGGATGTGGCTGAAAGATGTCTGTGGTCACGGTTGGCTGTGGATATGGGATGGGGAGCAGTGAGGTCTGTGCCATCTGGCTGACTTCCTGGGGTTCAATAAAGGACACATGGTGTTGAGAGAAGAGAGGAGGGAGTGAATGACCATCTTTGAGCCATAAAAGGTTGTGGTATGTATGATGGTGGATAGCTTTTCCCGTTTCCTGGGGCTGAAGGGAGAGCAAAGGGAAGAAATTGGTTTCACATGGGACGCTCGGGACTTGTGATGGGAACATGACCTTTTCTGACAGTCAGCCTTGTTGGACATGAAGAAAGGGCCTGAGGAAGGTGGTAGAGTCCACTTTTTCAAGAGTCTCTTTCCCCTATTGATGGGACTTTGGGGATATTGTGGCCTTGAATAACCTTTTCAAGACCTTCTGACTGTACGGTTTCATGGAGAATTAGAACAACAAAGAAGAGGAGGTAAGGGGTATCCGAGTCTTCCAAGTCAAAGATGGCTCTTCAAACCACAGGGGGACGTGATGGTGCAAAGTAACTTGGGCCTCTGCTGTGTTGGGTGAATACAGAGCAGGGCTGGCTGTGTGTTCCTGCTCTCCGGTCTTCCCTGGGGCTTCCCCTTCGCCCAGGCTTTGACATATCTCCAGAGATGTCCCAGACGTGTGTTCTCACTCTGGTGTCTGACTCCTGCATTTGGCCCTGCAATGTCAGGCCCGTGTACTTTATTCACCGGCTGGGACTGGAGCTGGGCAGCTGGTGTCGGAGTGTGACAGTCTGCCTGCCCTGATAACCATGAACCAGTTCCCTTAAATTAATAACCTCAATTCCTGTAGCTACCACTATAAAACTATCAAGGTTTTATCTATTTAATTCTTACTAGGAGGTCACCTATTTAAGTTTTCTTTTGGAATCATTTTATGTTTATCTCCCTTCTTGTCACTTAGTTTGATCTCGTTTTTATCATTATTAATAGAACATTTAGTGGGCAGAGATCATGCCTTTTTATTTAGTCTCAGTGTAGGGTCTAGTAGAACACTAAATGTGATGAAGTCTTTCTACTCTTCCTTCCCTTCTCTTTCCCTTTCCCTTCCCTCCCCTCCCTTCCTTCCCCTCCCCTCCCTTCCTTCCCCTCCCCTCCCTTCTCCTCTCCTGTCCTCTCCTCTCCTCTCCTTTCCCTCCCTTCTCTTCCCTTTCCTTCCTTCCTTCCTTCCTTCCTTCCTTCCTTCCTTCCTTCCTTCCTTCCTTCCCTCCTGCCAGCCAGCCATCTTCCTATCAGTCTACACACTCATATACCCACCTGTCCATTCATCAGTCTATCTATCTACCCATCCCCTTCCTCCCTGTCATCCATCCATTTATCCACCAATCCACTCACCTATCCATTCACCCATCCATTCACCCACCCACCCATCCCACTACAAAGACTCTGAACACAAAGGTGGTCTATTCATGTACAATTTAGTATTCACTGGGGAGCTATGTAATATTCTAAAGAAAAGCAGTCACCTTTCTGATGGACACCATATTTTAGAAAAGCTCCCCAGGCAAGAGTGTATAAGGAGAGGTCAGAGGCATATTCCATCTTCCAGAGCCTGGCCCTCAGCCAGCATTAAGGACTGAATAAGAAGCATCTCTATAGGACCTTGTATGCATGAGGGCTTGGTGTGGGGATTAACTAAATGGTATCAGATAGAAATGGAAGCACTCTGACAATGAGCACAGTGAGACCTCTGCCCTGTCAAATAGTGTGGTGTGATGGAGGGCAGAGCGAGCTAGAATATGGGGTCCCTAGAGCAATGTCTTGAAAATGTATGGTCCACACAAGTGTATGTATCATTGAAATTGATGAGGCAAAGTTGATTGATGTTTATTTTGTTGACACTTTTGTAATGTGGCCAGTCACCCGTTACCACAGGGAGTTGGACAGTTGAAGACAGGCTCGTCCTGTGTCAGTCGTATGCTTGTTTTTTTAGATACGTCGTGCATACTTTGAGGAAGGTTCACGTTGCTCATCTTGTTCTACTCAGGTTCACACTATTCTTACTTTCGCAGCCTCACAAGGCACACACAGTGTAAGGAGCAGAGGGCTTGCTCAGATGCTGGGGCGGTCCCGTGGGATAAAGGGTTTGGTCTGGATGATCCTCAGAGGGGCCCTCTGTGAAGTATGTACTCTCTCGTTTTCTGGTGTAGAAACTTCCCAAGGTTGACCACCAGAGGGTAGCAAATACCAATAATGACTTGCAGATTATTTTTTCCTTCCTATTTATTTGGGGTTGTATGTAAGAAAAGCCTGGAATTTTGTTATTCTCATCAGTTTAGCATCTTGTCAGCTACGAGTGTTGGTTGTTACAAAATGGTCAGTAGAAGGAGAGTGGGGGGAGCATCAGCTGAGTAATTAATTGTCTGGCCCAAGACCAAGACTGTACGTAGGATGCAGTTATGGGGATGACTCTTCAGGATACAATTTGGCTCATAAACGTCTTAAAAAATAAGTTTGCAGCATTTTGAGTGGGTGTGAAAATAGTTAATTTTTTTTTTTTTGGTGATGTTTCCATGGCAGTTTACATTTTTAACAACTGAAATTTAAACATTTATTTTTTAAAAGGTACATCTGCTGCCTTTTTCCTCAAAGAGAAAGGGCTAAAGAACCAGTACAACTGTAGATAAGTAGCACAAGACATGAACTTTCGAAATGGTTATTTTAGAGAATTGCCATTTTCAATTTACTTCAATTCTGTGAACCCATGTGGAATGAGTCACTGTGGGCAGTGAGCAGAGATAACCTGGAAGAGGTGTGCGCCTTCCAGGAGCTCACGGTGTAGCCAGGTAACTGAGAAACCATAGCGCTGTGAGGGGCTCCACCGTGACGCGGCCTCCGGGGATCACGCTGGCAGGAAGGGGAAGGTGGTGGTGGTGGTATTGAGGATAATGCTTCATAAAGAGAGTCCGGAGAGTTTTGTGGTTGGAAGAGACCTCAGAGATTAGAGTCCAGTACATATGTTTTATGCAGACATTTCTAAACGAGGCTCTGAGTCTCTCAGGCACAAAGACCTAGAAGTTGACCTCCAGCCCTTCCATCCTCAGCAAAGTCTCCAGGTCACATCTGCAGATGGACAAGCCAAGAGCACATGGCGGTGTACGGAGGTTTCTGTGCTGGAGGAGAGGAAAGTCTTGGGCTTCCCTCCCCCTTTGATGTGGCTCAGGAATGTGAGATGTTTGTGACTATGATAACGTTTCAAGGAACAGAGCTCCCTTGAACTAAGTCATCAGAGGCTGAGCAAGCCTTGTAGGAAACCCCAGTCTCCTCAAACCCTGCGGTGTGGCCATGGCAGCCGTGAGAGCGGTGGTGATGCTGTTGCCAGTGTAGACGGCTTCCAAGTTGCTCTGAGCCTGGGTCCTGCTGAGAAGGTGGTCAGCTTCTAGTGGCCTGCTCACCCAGGACATGGAGAGATGGTGCCCAGGCTGCGCTGTGAGGAGCTTCATCTGCCCTGTTGGCCGCCTCTGGGGAGCACTATTTGCAGCACCCGAAAGGTCAAGTATGGATGATTAATGGCTGGCTTGCTGTCCTTAGGAGCTTTTCCACCTGAAACGTGATATTCCATGTAGCACAAGTGCTTGTACTGGTCGCTGTACCTTTTCCTCACTCCACATTTCCTGGACTCCATTCTTCTTCCTCTGCCATGAATCCATCTGTTGGTAGTTTCTCAGAGAAAGGTGACAGTAGTTCAGGCCATCACCAAATAATAGCTCCTTGTCCTGGGTGCTTCCCTGAGCATTTTACAGATCATCACTCCTTTAGTCATCGCAGGGACTCAGTGAGATGGGTGCTGTCATGATCCCCATTTTCCAGATGAGAAAACTGAGATAGAGAAAAATGTAAGATTGCCCCGAGGTCCCCAGGCCTCACCATGTGGCGGCCTGGTGCTGGGCTCCTGCCTTACCCACACTGGGATGGCTTTCGTAATCCTCAAGCAAGGAGTTCTGTGAGTCTATCACAGAGCCTGCTCACTGGCATTCCTGGACCACTTTGACACACGGTTGTATTTGCTCTGGTTAACCAAACCAAACCAAAAATTAAAAAGAATTTTTTGTCTACATTTAAAAATGTGGCGATTCCACCCAAACTGGGATTTGGCAGATGTCAATTGGTTAGCGGCTGGGCCAGAATCCCGGCTTCCCTCTCCACTGTGGCCTGGGACCAGATTTGTCTTTTAGTGGCACCACAGACACTGCATGATCGCCGCGTGTCACCGTGGTCCTGAGCATCCATGTGCGGGGAGCCTGAGGGGCCAGGGGGAGACAGGTGGGGCCAGCCTTTACATAGAATGTCCTTTTACGGGAAAAGGTCCGTTTATAATGAACATTTGTTGAGTGCGTACAACTCTGAGCTCAGTCCGATGGGATGATTTTTGAATACTTCTGCTTACTCGCATCAGGTTTGCCGGGGAAGGGTTGTATATTCCCCTGTATGAGACTTCCGGGTTAGCTCTGGATGCGGTTTGGCTTAGGTATGTGGAAATT
This sequence comes from Ursus arctos, assembly GCF_023065955.2. Taxonomy (NCBI): domain Eukaryota; kingdom Metazoa; phylum Chordata; class Mammalia; order Carnivora; family Ursidae; genus Ursus; species Ursus arctos. The sequence continues at coordinate 51,128,100 of NW_026623100.1, read as the reverse complement.
TCTCAGTAATGTGTCTAGATCTGGTCTTTAGTTTTACCCTGCATGGCACTTGGTAGGCTTTTTCAATTCAAAACCTCTTTTCTTTCTCGGGAACTTTCTTCTACTAGTTCTCTGGTAATTCTCTCTCCCCCCCCCCCCATTTTTCTCTGTTTTCTCAGAACTCGAATTGTTTGAAGGTTGGAGTTTTTGTCTTGATTGCCTCTCTCTTACTTTTCCCCTCAGAGTTCTCAATAGGATTTGCTCTATGTTCTGGAATTTTCCTTATTACACATTTTTATTTGTACAGTTACTTTTAATTTTCAAGAGCTCTTTCTCTTACTATTCCTTTTCTATAGGGATATGTTTTTGTGTTTTAGATGCAGTTGCTTCTGTAACCTAGATCAACTGGAGATTTTTTTCAGAGTTCTATTCTCTAGATTATCTTTTTTCCCCCATAGGGTCAGTTGGGATCAATTAGAGAAAGAGAGGGTTGGGGGACAGAGAGATTGGAAACCATCAATTACAATCAATGTGAGGTTAGTGCTATAATGGACTTATTAGCAGGACCAGGCCAAGGGCCACCAGGATTAGCTTTAGCCATTCAGAGGAGAGTTCCCCCAATGACTTTTCACTGACTTTTGAAGGATAAGTAGAATTTGCTTGGGAAACAAAGAGGGGGAGGAACATCCCAGGCAGAGGGGAGGCCATGCATGAAGACATGGAGGGTGTGTAAATCAATGAAGCCCACGGTGGATGAACAGAAGGCTTACTGTGGCCAGAGCTTCCATGGCCTGCTTGAGAAGTTGTGGCAGTTATCTATCACACTGACCAAGCTGGCAGGTGAGTGCGGGCCATGATGGAAAAGGACTCAGGAGCCACAGAGAACCTGTGAAGGAAGGTTTACAAGCAGGATAAGGACGTGACTGGAATTGTGTTTTAGATAGAGTGTCATGGCAGATGGGTGGAAGATAGAGCGGGTGAAGGGCTGCCGATTGGGACTATGGTAATGGTCCAAGTAAGACATGATGTGTGAAAGGAGTGGGGAAAGAATATGGTGTAAATGCAAGGGACAGAATGGAGAGGATGTTGGGGTTGGTTGGATGTGAGAGACCAAGATGACAGCAGGTCTAGCTTTGGTGACTGTGACCTTGAACTCATTCAGGAAGTTTAGAAAATGTTGCTTCCTATGCTTTCACCAATACAAATTTTCCTTTAAATATACAACTGGTTTGACTCTACTCCTAACTTACACTACCGCAGGGACTGTGGGGTGACCTCCCTCATGGGAGAGCTGGAGATCAAGACCCTGGGGCTTTTGGAAACCTGCTCTCCCGCTTCCCCCTTCTTCAAGGAGCAGGTGTTGAGGGCTAGCCCCAGGAAAGGCTCCTTCTCATGGAAGGCCTTCCTGTCCAGCACTGCCAGGGCTGCATGGGCGAGTTTGCCGAAGGCTGGACTGTGGTCTTAGCAAGACCTTCCACCACTTCCCTCAGCCACTTCCTCTAGCCTGGCTTGAATCAATAAGAAAGGTGACATTTTGGCCTGTGTCTACTGCTCCTTGGCTTATTTCTCAATTTGTATAAAAGCCAGATGGGGGTGCCTTTTAGACCCCAATGTAGGGACCATAAAAGGAGTGAATGTTCATATTTAAAATGTAAGTGCCTGATGAGAAGCACAGTGCCCTGCTCCCATGAGGGTATGTGGCCTTCACTACATTTATTACACAGTTTATGGGCGGGGAAGGGGGGTCCTGCCTACATTGTAGGGAATCCCCTCTGGATCAGACTTGACCAGAGTTTGGAGAGGTTGTGGCTGGAGCACAAGGAGGTAAACTGAGAGATGGGCCCTCCCTGCCTGCAAGGTTGGCCCTGGGCGGAGTGCCTGAGGGCTTCTGTGGAGTCTGAGTTGGAAGACTCAGAAGCAAGTAGGTCTTGCCTGGGGTGCCTGCCCTGTGAGGCCAGTCATTGGGAATGTTAGCTTCAAGTGAGCAGGATCTGTGTCTTCTTGGTCACTATTGTCCCCTTTGGACTTAGTAAATGAATGGGTAGATGGATGGCTATAGTGGTGAAAGGAAGGCTTCTTTGGTGGAGAATAAGTCAGTCCACATCACAGCTCCGTGGAGATCAGATGTATGTCATTTGGTGGCATTTTAAATGAATTAAGGACAGTGAACCCTGATCTGAATTTTTAAACAATTAAAAGCAAGCGCTCTCCATTTCTGCTGTGTATATCCAGACCTTCATTTTATAACTCTGGAGCTTGCCCCCTTTAGGCTATTTTCAGTCCATGCAGGGGTCTGTACAGGCAGAGACTATTTTGTTTTTTATTTCCTGCAGAGCTCACTTGCTCCCTGGCTCACCCTTGCAGATTGCTCATGGGTGAGCCTCATGGGTCTGACGACATTGTCAGTGTGACTAGAGAGCTATTCTGGGCAGATGACACACAGGTCTGGGGATGGTCTCTCATTCTCTAGAGATGGCCGTGTAACAGGATTAAAGCTTCAGTGAGCAGCGCCGGGCCCAGTCTGTGGAGGCGCTGGGTGAAGGGGGATTCTTTCTGGGCAACAGAAATGATCTCATGCTCAGCAATAGAGATCCGATTGCCGTTCCTCCAACAGGCCACACCTTGTCACTTCTGGGCTCTGCCCATGACCTCTCTCTTTTCTTTCCCATCCACCCGTTCTGTCTGAGGGTAGCTGTTCTTTCCTTAGGAAGCTTCCCCACTCTTGCGGCTGCCCTTCCTGCATGGAGCTCTCATGGCACCTCGCTGGTCCGGCCCTACGTGTTAGCTGTTGTCTGCTTCTCGGTCCGACTGTTAGACTGGCAACTAGCAGAGGACAGGGGCGTCACACAGCACAAGGTGCAGAGGACGCCCTCAGTAATATCTGTGAACTCATTCAGCCCCAGGGACTCCCCAGCCCATTACCAGCATTTTTGTTCAAAGGAAGTCCAGGAGAAGGGAAAGGCAGCTGCCATGTGCTGACTGCTCATGGATGGGCCAGACATGCGATGCTCTATGGCATTTGCTCCCCCAGGGCTCACAACAGCTCTACCGTGATCCCCATTTTACAGATGAGAAGACAGAGGCTCCGTGAGGTAAGGTAGCCTGGCAAGGGCAAACCGCTCTTGTGGGGACAATGCAGTGTTTTGCCTACCTCGCCCCAGAATGACTTGAGGGTCCCCTCTGAATAACTCTTGTCAAAGACCCCTTTTTCATCTTTTTCTTTTTCACTGAAGCATAGTTGATACACATTGTTATATTAGTTTCAGGTGTACAACAGAGTGGTTTGGTATTTATACACATTACTCAATGCTCATCACAGTAAGTGTGGCTACTATCTGTCACTACACAGTTACTACAGTATCATTGACTATATTCCCTATGCTATACTTTTCATCCCCGAGACTTATTTATTTTATAACTGGAAGTTTGTACCTCTTAATCCCTTTCACCTATTTCACCCATCCCCCCTGCACTCCTCCCCTCTGGCGACCACCAGTTTATTCTCTGTATTTATGAGTCTTTTTGTTTGTTGTTTGTTCATTTGTTTTGTTTTTTAGATTCCACATGTAAGTGAAATAAAATGGTACTTGTCTGTCTCTGTCTGACTTATTTCACTTAGCCTAATACCATCTAGGTCCACCCACATCATGAATGCAAGATTTCATTCTTTTTAAGGCTGAGTAATAGTTCATTGTGGTAGATATGTATATATACCACATCTCCTTTATCCATTCATCTATCAGTGGACACTTAGGTTGCTTCCAGATTTATTGTAAATAATGCTGTAATAATAGCTTATATCTTTTTGAATTAATATTTTTGTTTTCTTCCAGTAAATACTCAGAAGTAGAATTACTGGGTTGTACATATTTCTATTTTTAATTTTTTTGAGGAATCTCCATACTGTTTTCCATAGTGGCTGCACCAATTTGCATTCCCACCAACAGTGCCCAAGGGTTCCCTTTTCTCCACATCCTCACCAACACTTGTTATCTCTTGGTTTTTTGATATTAGACCTTCTGACTGGTGTGAGATGATATCTCATTGTGGTTTTGATTTGCATTTCCCTGATGATGAGTGATGTTGAGCATCTGTTCAATGTGTCTGTTGGCCATCTGGATGTCTGCTTTGGAGAAATGTCTATTTAGGTCTTCCGCCCATTTTTAAGTCAGATTGTTTGTTTTCTTTGGTGTTGAGTTGTATGAGTTCTTTATGTATTCTGGATATTAACCGCTTATCAGAAACATTGTTTGTAAATGTCTAGTCCCATTCATTAGGTTGTCTTCTTGTTTTGTTGATGGTCTCCTTTGCTGTGCAAAAGCTTTTTAGTTTGATGTAGTCCCAATTGTTTATTTTTGCTTTTGTTGCCCTTGTCTGAGGAGAAAGATCCAAAAAAATATTGCTGAGACCAATGTCCAATAGTTTACTGCCTATGTTTTCTTTTGGGAAATTTATAATTTAGTTCTCACATTTAGGCCTCTAATCCATTTTGAGTTTGTTTTGTGTATGGTATAAGAAAGGGGTCCAGTTTCATTCTTTTGCATGTAGCTGTCCAGTTTTCTCCACACCATTTATTGAAGAGGTTGTCTTTTCCCCATTGTATATTCTTGCCTCCTTTGTTGTGGATCAATTGACCATCAGATTGTGGGTTTATTTCTGGGCTCTCTATTCTGTTCTATTATCAACGTATTTATTTTATTTTTGTGCCGGCAAAAAGTAACGAGAGTGGACAGCCTTGTCTTATTCCTGGTCTTAGGAAAAGCTTTCAGCTTTCTACCATTGAGTACGATGTTAGCTGTGGGTTTGTCATATATGGCCTTTAGTATGTTGAAGTATGTTTCTTCTATGCCCACTTTGTTTTTTTGAAGATTTTTTTTTTTTAAAGTAACCTCTACACCCAACATCATGCTCGAACCCATGACCTGGAGATCGAGAGTCTCAAGCTCCACCGACTGAACCAGCCGGGTGCCCCTCTGCCCAGTTTATTGGAAGTTTTTATCATGAATGGATGTTCAATCTTGTCAAGTTTTTTTTTCTGTGTCTATCGAGATGATACGATTTTTATTCATTTTGTTAATGTGGTGTATCACATTGATTGATTTATGGACATTGAATCACCCTTCCCTCCCCTGAATAAATCCCATGTGATCGTGGAAAATACCCCTTTGAACGTATTGTTGAATTAAGTTTGCTAATATTTTGTTGATGATTTTAGCATCTGTGTTCATCAGGGATGTTAAGCTATAATATTGGGCTATGCTTATCAGGGATATTAGGCTATGATTTTTCTTTTTCTTTTTCTTTCTTTTTTTGTAGTGTGTTTGTCTGATTTTAGTATCAGGTAATGCTAGTTTTGTAGAATGAATTTGGAAGCATTCCTTCCTCTTTTTTTTTTTTTTAAGAGAGAGAGAATCTTAAGCTGACTTCACACCCAGGATGGAGCCCAATGCAGGACTTGATCTCATCACCCTGAGATCATGACCTGAGCCAAAATCAAGAGTCAGATGCTTGACTGACTGAGCCACCCAGGAGCCCCATCCTTCCTCTTCAATTTATTTATTCATTTATTTATTTTTAAAGATTTTATTTACTTATTTGACAGAGAGAGAGAAAGCGCAAGCATGTTGTTTTGTCTGCATATGTTTGTGTCTTTTCCAGTTTATTTCTTGTAATTTCTTTCTAGTTCTATGCTATAGTGGTCAGAAAAGATGCTTGATATGATTTCAGTCTTCTTAAATTTACTGGGGCTGGTTTTGTAGCCTAATATGTGATCTATCCTGGAGAACGTTACTTGTGCATTTGAAAAGAATGTGTATTCTGCTGTTTTTGGATGGAATGTTCTGAATATATCTGTGAAGTTCGTCTAATCCAATGTGTTGTTGAAAGCCACTGTTTTCTCAGGGATTTTCTGTCTGGATGGTCTATCCATTCATTTAAGTAGGATGTTAAAGTCCTTACTATTATTTGTATTACTGTCCGTTTTCCCTTGATGGCTGTTAAGATTCGCTTTATACATTTAGGTGCTCCTATTTGTGTGCATAGATACTTGCAATCATCATATCCTTTTGTAGGGGTGATCCCTTTATCATTAGTAATGCCCTTCTTCACCTCTTTTTACAGTCTTTGTTTTAAAGTCTGTTTTTTCTTATATGTGTTGCTACCCCAGCTTTTTAATTTTTTTTATTTAATGATTTTTTATTATATTATGTTAGTCACCACCAGCTTTTTAATTTTTTGCTTGCATTTGCATGGAACATCTTTTTCCATCCCTTTACCTTCAATCTGTATGTGTCTTTAGGTCTGAAGTATGCTGCACTTAGAAGGGTCTTGTTTTTCTATCCATTCAGTCACCACTTGAAAGACTCTCTATTTTGAGGCTGCACTGGAGAAGGAGTGTTGGACATGGGGCCCCAAAGTGCAGCATCTTAGATTTCTGGAAACCTCCATGCCTTTTTGCTTGGGTAAACTCTGACCTTTGAGCCCACTTGGCTCATGTGATAGTCTGAGGATTAGATCCTTTCTGTCTCTGGGTTTGTGGGGGCGACCTTAGACTCAAATTGATTTTTGTTCACTGGGACATCATAGGTCAGTTAGTTAGGGTGATGGGCATTAGCACTGAAGTGACCCTCTTGGGCCATGTTTTCTTTATTAATTTTCATCTGATGAGAATATTGTAGTGAGTAGACTTTTTAAAAATATTTGCATATCTCATTTCTTTGTCTAATTAGCATTGTAAGAACAATGTCCCAGTTTTCATGCTTGAATAAATAACTGTCATGGGGTAAGGCGCTGAGGGGCTGGTTGACTGCAGCGCTTTCCCTTTCTCGTGTTTGGCATCTCATCTAAGCTTTGTTTCAATGCACACTCCAGACATTTCTTTTAAAAGAACTAATCTTGCAAGCCAAATAATACCTTCTACTGCCATGAGATATCTCCTAAATTTAGAGGACACTTTGTCATTGTTGCAGCATGACTCTGAGCATCCGATCACAAGAGATGCTTAGTACAAAAGTAAGCTCTATGCCTATACTCCGTTTTTAAAGTAAGTGGAATTTTAAAAGTGAGGAAGTTAGTACAAGTATGGCCTTTCCTCTGACACAACCCCACTTTTATATATGACCTTACGAATCCTCTGGTTTATTCACTTTAGTCCACTGCATGGACTAAAGACATGGCAGTATTGCAAGTTTTGGAGGATAGAACATAGATATAAGTCCCTGCACTTCAGGGGTTTTTAGTCCTGTTGGAAAAGCAGAATGTAGACCTGAAAGGATCCTACATCAACACTGATGTCCTGGGAGCGTGATGAAGCTGTAGCAAGCACAGGCTGACTTGGCTTCCGTGCCGTAGGTAGAAGCCAGCCTGACTCGGCCTCTGGGCGGCATGAAGAGGACATACTGTATTATAAGAAGCACGATTTTCAGGGGTGCCTGGGTGGCACAGCGGTTAAGCGCCTGCCTTCGGCTCAGGGCATGATCCCGGCGTTATGGGATCGAGCCCCACATCAGGCTCCTCCACTATGAGCCTGCTTCTTCCTCTCCCACCCCCTCTGCTTGTGTTCCCTCTCTCGCTGGCTATCTCTGTCAAATAAATAAATAAAATCTTTAAAAAAAAAAAGAAGCACGATTTTCAGAACACTGGAGAGGATAGTTCCACTCAGTGCCTGGAGTATTGTTGATTTCTGGGCTTCATTTGTAAATGGAGACCCAGATAAATGGATCCAGTCTGGAGATGGTACCCAGGATAGTAAAGGGATTTAACGTAATGCCGTGCTAGGAACTACTGGAACATCTGGGGATGCCTAGCTGGGAAAAAAGAAGATCTTGGGGTGGAGAGGCATGATAGCAACGATGTAATAAACTGGGGATATTGGAGGCAGCTGGGAAGCCGGTTTGGCTTAGATGTTGGAGGGCTTTTCTTGCCTTTTTAAAGATTTTGCATTTTATTCTCTTGGCAGTGGGGCTCTACTGATGGTTTGTAAGGAAGGAAGTAATGATAATTAGCTTGTGGTTCAGGCAACACCTTGGTTTGGAACAGAGAACACAGAGGAGGAACAGGTTTAGGGAGGAAAGCATGAGTTTGCAGAAGCTTCAGGAAGGAGTGTGGAGGCTCTGGGATGCAGTGGCCAAAGCTGAGGGGAGTGGGTGACATCATGAAGGAAGAAGTAGCTATGAACAGACACTTTTCCAATGAAGACATACAAATGGCTAACAGACACATGAAAAAATGTTCAAAATCATTAGCCATCAGGGAACTTCAAATCAAAACCACACTAAGATACTACCTTACGCCAGTTAGAATGGCAAAAATTGACAAGGCAAGATACAACAATTGTTGGAGAGGATGTGGAGAAAGGGGATCCCTCTTACATTGTTGGTGAGAATGCAAGTTGGTACAGCCACTCTGGAAAACAGTGTGGAGTTCCCTTAAAAAGTTAAAAATTGAGCTACCCTATGACCCAGCCATTGCACTACTGGGTGTTTACCCCAAAGATAACAGAAGTAGTGAAGAGAAGGGCCACATGCACCCCAATGTTCATAGCAGCATTGTCCACAATAGCTAAATCGTGGAAGGAGCCGAGATGCCCTTCAACAGATGACTGGATTAAGGAGATGTGGTCCATATATACAATGGGATATTACTCAGCTATCAAAAAGAACGATTTTTCAACATTTGCTGCAACTTGGACGGCACTGGAGGAGATAATGCTAAGTGAAATAAGTCAAGCAGAGAAAGACAATTATCATATGGTTTCTCTCATCTATGGAACATAAGAAGTAGGAAGATTGGTAGGAGAAGAAAGGGATAAAGAAAGGGGGGTAATCAGAAGGGGGAATGAAGCATGAGAGACTATGGACTCTGAGAAACAAACTGAGGGCCTCAGAGGGGAGGGGGGTGGGGGAATGGGATAGGCTGGTGATGAGTAGTAAGGAGGGCACGTATTGCATGGTGCACTGGGTGTTACACGCAACTAATGTATCATCGAACTTTACATCAAAAACCAGGGATGTACTGTATGGTGACTAACATAATATAATAAAAAAATATTATTATAAAAAAAAAGAAGTAGCTATGAGCAACTCGGGGCAAAGCCTACATTTAAAGGATAAGCTAAAGGGCATGATGGGGGAATGCAAGGGATCGATCAGGGAAGTGGGAAGAGACCCAGAAGATTAAAGCTTCATAGGAGCCATGGGGAGAGAATTTCAAGAAGGAATGTGTAGTTAGTGATCCCACAGTAATCATCACCATTTGTTGAATGATGCTCATTCATCGAGTGCCAACCATTTTGCTAAGTGCTCTCCATACATCATTTCCTTTAATTCTTACAGGAGTTCCACAAGGGTGACACTAATGTTGATATTCTGTAGGTAAGGGACTGAGGACCAGGATGTTAGGCTTCTTGGAAGACAGCATGTGGGCTTTAGTGTGAGACAAGCTGAGTTTGAGTTCCACCTCTGCTTTTATTATCTGTGCATACTTGTACAGATTACTTGGTTCTTCTTCTCTAAATGAAATATAATGGCGCAGTTTCCTGAGGATGTTGATAGGATTCTGTGAGTTATTGCCTTATTTTAAGGGAAGCCCTTCACATGTGCCCAACATGCAGGAGTCCCTCCATAGACTTTAACATGGTCTTGGTTATTTCCCAGTGTTACCTAGCTGGTAAGTGGCGGAGCTGAATTTGAACCCCAGTCTGTGTGGGACCATATCCTGTGCCATGCCTTCAACCAAGGGAGGTGATGTGGGACCAGACTTTAAATGTCCATGGGGTGGAGGAATGGTGTTTTAGAGGTAGGAGTAACTTGAGTGTGTCTGAGCCCAGAAGGGAAAGAGGAAGTAGGAAGGGAGAGATTAATGCTGCCAGAGAGAGGGGGGATTGCCTAGTAGGAAGGTCACAGGGAGACATATGACAAGCCATTAAAACACAGATGGAGGAATGACCCTGAAAACAAAGCAGATGTTTCTGCTTCAGAGACAGGAGGGACAGAAAGTCTGAAGAGGGACGGAGACAGAATTTTCAAACAGGGGCAAGAAGATTGGGAACACTCGAACAGATGATTTCTGTTCTTTCAGGAATGCCGAGTTAGATCAAGGTGTGAGGAAAGGGAACAGGGGTGAAGTGGAAATTTTGGAAGAGGATGCTTAGTGTTTACAGCCATAGAAGGTGATAGGGTGGGGAGAAGAGAAGCAAGGAAGAAGAGGGCTTGTGGAGATCATGGAAGATCTGGTCTTGAGTGGCTTGCTGTGGTGTTGTGTATAGTTGTGGCCAGACATTGTGATCATATAGTTAGTACTTGGGGCAGTGGTAGGGAAATGGGATGGTTCGGTTGGCCCAGATTTAGAAATTGGGTCATAGAAGGACAATGAGATGATGGCTGCTGGGAAGGTGTGAATCAAGGAAGCCCAGGGTGAGTGGGAATGGGACAAAGGGACACTGGGGTCTGAGGGAAAATTTTCCTCCTTCCACTGTTGTTGAATACTCAGAATATGATTAGGAACTTCTTCTTCTTCTTTTTTTTTTTTTCAAGATTTTTATTTATTTATTTGACAGAGAAAGAGATAGCGAGAGAGGGAACACAAGCAGGGGGAGTGGGAGAGGAGAAGCAGGCTTCCCACCGAGCAGGTAGCCAGATGCGGGGCTCGATCCCAGAACCCTAGGATCATGACCTGAGCCGAAGGCAGACGCTTAACGACTGAGCCACCCAGGCGCCCCTGATTAGGAACTTCTGATGAATAATATATATGACTCACTTTCAGATCTCATTTTCCAAAAAATATAAGGCATCTATATGGAAAATTTTATGGCAAGAATTTCATACTTCCTCCACAGGATTTTACTCAGATTGTTACCTCAAGTGCAGTCCATTAAAGCTGAGCTTTCAAAACCCCTGTCTCCTGGTCACGTAGCCTGGTCCGAGAATCAGTCATTTTTTCAAGGATCCCCAGTTCTTTTTGTTGGAGAATGATTTTATTTTTATTTATTATTTTTTAAAAGATTTAATCATTTTATTTTAACAGCTGTTCAGTATTCTATGGAGTTATCATTTCTTGATGCAAATTAACTTTGTTTCTAGTTTTTTGTTGTACATACGTCTATTTTTTCAAGAGAAAAAATCCATTGGATTTGCTGGGTCAAATGCATTCATTTTTTGTTTTTTATTTTTGTTTTGTTTTGTTTTTTCCTTTGCCAATTTTTTAATTATGTTCAGTTAGCCAGCATATAGAACATCATCTATTTTTGATGTCATGTTCAACGGTTCATTATTTGTGTATGACACCCAGTGCTCATCACATCACGTGCCTTTCTTAATATCTATCACCTGGTTATCCCATCCCCCAACTCTCCTCCCCCATGAAACCCTCAGTTTGTTTCCTGGAGTCCAGAGTCTCTCATGATTTGTCTCCCTCTCTGATTTCTTTTCATTCAGTTTTCCCTCCCTTCCCCTGTGGTCCTCCACACTATTCCTTATGTTCCACATATGAGTGAAACCATATGATAACTGTCTTTCTCTGCTTGACTTACTTCACTTAGCATAATCCCCTCCAGTTCCATCCATGTCAATGTAAATGGTGGGTATTAATCCTTTCTGATGCCTGAGTAATTAATATTCCATTGTATATATGAACCACATCTTATTTATCCATTCATCTGTTGAAGGACATCTTGGCTCCTTCCACAGTTTGGCTATTGTGGACTTTGCTGCTATGAACATTGGGGTGTATGTGCCCCTTCTTTTCACTATATCTGTATATTTGGGGTAAATACCTAGTAGTGCAATTGCTGGGTCATAGGGTAGCTTTATTTTTAACATCTTGAGGAAACTTCATACTGTTTTCCAGAGTTCCTTTGCCAATTTTTTGATGAGGTCTTTTTTTTAATTTATTAAGTTGCAGGAGTTCTTTATACATCCTGGATATTAAGCCTTTATCAGTTATATGATATATAAATATTTTGTCCCATTCCATAAGTTGCTTTTCACCCTGTTCATTGTGTCATTTGATATACAGAAGTTTTAAATTTTGGTATTCATGTTATCTATTTTTTTCTTTTGTTTCGTTTGCTGTTGGTGTCATATGCAAAAAATCACTGCCAAATCCAATAGCATGAAGATTTTACCCTATGTTTTCTTCTAAGAGTTTTTTTTTTTAATTTTTTATTTTTATTTATTTTTAATGTAAAATTCGATGATTCATTAGTTGCGTATAACACCCAGTGCACCATGCAATACGTGCCCTCCTTAGTACCCATCACCAGCCTATCCCATTCTCCCACCCCCCTCTCCTCTGAAGCCCTCAGTTTACTGACTCTGAGAAACAAACTGGGGAATGATTTTAGATACCAAGATTTGGGTGCCAAGTGTTTTCATTGCTACTAGAGTATTGTTACTTCTAGGTCTTCTCAGTTGATAGAGCAAGGAAATATATAATTTTTTAATATCTCTTATTTCAATTCCGTTATTTAACATACGGTGTATCATTAGTTTCAGATGTAGAGTTCAGTAATTCGTCAGTTGTATGATGGAAATATATGTTTTTATACTAACCCGTGTATATACAGGTATCTCAATATGTATCCATTTGTATCCATATTAAGCTAAAATTGAGTTCAGACTGATGTCTCATCTCCAATCCATTACCACATAGATCATTCTAAACTTTTCCCCTACCTTGTCTGTAACCTCCTGCTCCAATAGTGAGAAAGCTAGCTCCAGCCATTTGCCATCCGTTTACTTAATTGTTCAATTCCAGTATACGTGTATAGTGGTTTCAGAATTGCTAACTCAAGCCCCTATGGGAAACAATTTTATCTTCCGGAGTACAGTACTTACATTCAGCTTATTTTGCTTTTGGTTTTACAGTCTACATTCAATTCCAAAGTTACTTATTTCAATACCTTTATCTCCCACCCCCTTCATAGAGGTCGTTTTATACATTTGTGATAGATTCTTTGATCAGTCTGAATTCCATCCTGTAATCCCCTTAACTTTAACATGATTAAAAAATTACATACATTAAGTTTTATTCTTTGTGCTGTAAATTTCTACGGGTTTTGACAAATGTATAGTTTCATGTACCTGACATTACAGTATCATACGGAACAGTCTCACCACCCCCAAATAATATCCTGTGCTTCACCTATTAGTTTCCTTCCCTCCCCAAATCTGGCAGCCACTAATCTGACTACCAATTATAGTTTTACCTTTTTCAGAATGTCATGTAAATATAATCACATAGTGTATAGCCTTTTCAGACTGGCTTCTCTCACTTGGCAATATGCATTTAAGATTCATCCATGTTTTTGCATGGCTTTTGTTGCTGAATACTGTCCTACTCTATAAATGTACCACAGTCTGTTAATCCATTCACCAATTGAAGGACAGACATCTTGGTTGCCTCCAGTTTTTCGTAATTATAAATCAAGCTGCTATGAACATTTACATAAAGATTTTTTGTGGACATAAATTTTCAAATAATTTGGGTAAATATGTAGGAGTGCTATTGCTGAATTATATGGTAAAACTATGTTCAGTTTTGTAAGAAGCTTCCAAACTGTCTTCCAAAGTGGCTCTATCAATTTGTATTCCCACCAGCAATGCATAAGAAAGTTCCTGTTGCTCTGGATTTTTGCCAGTTACTGTCAGTGTTTTGGATTTTAGCCCTTCTAATAGGTGTGTAGTTGTATCTAATTGTTTTGATTTGCATTTCCCTGATGACATATGAAGTTGAGCATCTTTTCATATGCTTATTTGCTCTCTGAATAGTTTTTCTGATAAAGTGTCTCTTCAGATATTTTGCCCATTTTAAAATTATTTGTTTTATTATTGAGTTTTAGAATTCTTTGGATATTTTGGATATCAGTCTATTATCAGATATGTATTTTGCAAAGATTTTATCCTAATTTATGGTTTTTGTTCTCTTAACAAAGTAACTTTGGCAGAGCAGAAGTTTTAAATTTTAATAAATTTCAATTGATTCATTTTTCTTTTATGGATTATGTTTTTGGTCATGTGTGTAAAACTCATCACAAACCCAAGGTCATGGAGATTTTCTCGTATGTTTTCTTCCAATAATCTCATGGCTTTGCATTTTACATTTAGGTTTGTGACCCATTTTAAGTTAATTTTGTTTAATATGTAAGGTCTGTGTCTTTTTTTTTAATTTGCTTTGTTTCATTTTTGCATATGGATGTCTAACTATTCCAGCCCCATTTATCAAAAAGGTGATCCTTTCTCAGTTGAATTGCCTTTGTAGCTTTATCAAAATTCAGTTGACTATATTTGTGTGGGACTATTTATGGATTCTCTATTCACTTTCATTGACCTATGTGTCTACTTCTTCTCTAGTACTATGCTATCTTAAATATTGTAGGCTTGAAGTTGGATAGTATGAGTTCTTCAATTTTGTTGTTCTTCATTGTTTTTTTGGGTCTTATAGGTCCTGTGCCTCTTTATATAATTTTTAGAATTAATTTGTTAACATCTATAAAATAACTTCTTGGGAACTTGATTGTAATTGTGTTGAGATCTTAAGAACTGACATGTTAACAAGAGTGAGTCTTCCAATATATGAACATAGAATATCTCTCCATTTGTTTATAATTTCTTTGATGTTCATTTTTTAAAATCTTTTTTCTTTTTCTTTTGAATAATTTATAATGATCTATCTTCAAGCTCACTGACTTTTTCTTTGGGCATTTCCTTTCTGCTGTTAAACCTATTAATAAGCCTGCTTAATTTTCAGATATTGTGTTATACTATAATAAAATTTTCATTCATTTCTTGTTTTTATCTTCTGTTTCTCTGGTGAGATTTCCTGTATTTGCATTAATTAGACCATGGTTATAGAGTTGACGCTTGAACAGCATGGGTTTGAATGGTACAGATCTTCTTATACATGGATTTTTAAAAAAGTGCAGTATGGTACTATAAATGTTTTTTCTCTTCCTTATGATTTTCTTTTCTCTAGCTTACTGTATTTTTTTTTTAAGATTTTATTTATTTGACAGAGAGAGAGAGAGACAGGACAAGCAGGGGGAGTGGCAGGCAGAGGGAAAGGGAGAAACAGACTCCCTGCTGAGCAGGGAGCCTGATGAGGGGCTCAATCCCAGAACCCTGGGATCATGACCTGAGCTGAAGGCAGATGCTTAACTGACTGAGCCACCCAGGTGCCCTCTAGCTTACTTTATTGTAAGAATACAATATATAACACCTATAACATGCAAAATATGTGTTAACTGACTATGTTACTGGTAAAGCTTTCAGTCAACAGTAATTTATTGGCAGTTATGTCTTTGGGGAGTCAAAAGTTATATGTGGATTTTCAACTGCGCAGGGAGCTGGTGTCCCTAACCCCTGCATTATTCAAGGATCAACTATAATATTATCTTGAAAGCCCCTATCTGATAATTTCAACATCTGTATCATTTTAAGGTAGGCATTTATTGATAGTCACATTTTCTTCATTCTTCATAAAATCAGTAACTTTGGATTATATCCTGGACATTGTGAATATTATGTTTTGGGGACTCTGAGTTATGTTCTACTCTTCTGAAGAAAGTTGGTGGTTTATTTTAGCCCATAATTAACCTGGTTAGACTCAAGGCCTAACCTTGAGCTTTGTCTTATCTTCTGTGGGTTTTTCTCAGTTTAATTCTTTAAGCCTTGGCTGCACTGCTTCGTCCTTCTAGTGCATGCTGGTTTAGTGGTCAGCCTGAGATTCATCCAGAGTTCATGCACAGAATGAGGGGATCCCCTTCTGCTACTCCTGCCTCTCTAGGATACCTCCTCATACTCCCGCGACGACAGTTGCCTTTACTTATTTTCCTGGGTTCTCTCGCCAGAAAGACAACAGCTTTTCTCTCAGTTTTAGCCACCCATGCTGCACTACTCACCTGTGGCCTGCTTTCAGGGAAAAAAACAGGGGAAAAAAATTGGGAAATTCACCCTGTGCCAGTTGTTACTGTAAAGTCTGTTTGTTTTTACTCTCCAGAATTCTCAGTAGTTGTTTTTTGTATCTTGCCTGAAGTTCATAGCTGCAATCTGTGGGAGGGTCGATCTGGAGAGGGCTTACACTGCCATATTAGAAATGAATTTCTGCCTGCTTTTTTCACCTAACATTATTTCTTGGAGATCTTTCCAAGTGAGCATATAGACAACTTCCTCAGTCTTTTTAATAGTGCCCAGTAGTCCACTATAACCAGACCCCTCCTGGTGGATATTTATGTTGTTTCCAAAGTTTCACTTTTAGAGATAATGCCGTATCAAATGTCCTTGTACCCCTGTACATTGCTCTGAGGTCCTGGTGGAAGAATGTTTTGGGCCCTCAGCTAAGATTTTTCTTGGAATCTTGAAAAACTTCATTTCCTTGGCAGCAGCATGATTTCTGTTTCTTCCTATGGTTGACTGAAGCCTGGGTCATGTTTCTGGGTATATCCAGTGGCAGGAAGATGTGGAGGAGAGGTGAGATATTGAGGAGTGCCAAGTATTCCAGAAGTCTTAGAGATTGCTTTACAGTACTCAGCTGAGAAGAGGTAGGGAAGTCTGATGGAAAAGGACAGTGACAGCCCTAGCCCATCCCCACAAAACTGTGTAACTGTTTAAAATACCATTTCTGATTTGGTTATTCATCAACATAGGATAAAAGGCATCTTTGGAAAAAAATATAACACATTAAAGCAAAGTTTTCTCTCTTTGCCTCTTTCTCTTCCCATTCCTCTTAGGTAAAGGGCAAGGTGAGTCTTTTAGAAGCATCACAGAGTCTGTCCCTAACTCATTCAGCATCTCTTGATTGTTTTCAGGATCACATTCTCAATGTCTAGCATTGTACTCAAGACCCACCATACTCCAGTCCCAAATATCCCCAGGCTTTCAGTCACTTTGTAGCTGTATGACCTCAGGCAAAGTAGCATACTCTCTGAATCTTCCTCTCCCCGTCCAAAAATGGGAGCAATCATACTTTCTTCTCAGAGTTGTTGATAGGCTTAGCTTTCTGCAGCTCTTGGCACCAAATTTGACTTATGAAAAGTGCTCAGTGGATGCACCCAGAAGTAGTATTGTCCAAACTTCCTGCCTGACTCAAATTCATTACTGCTAAACTATTGCTGATGCTGAGGTCCCCCCAGGATGCCCTCCCCTGTTCTCCATAGCTATCTGAATCCTGCCAATCCCTTGAGATCCAGCTCAAGTCCCAGCTCCTTTGTGGCAGCAAGATCACCCTCCTATGAACTCCTGGCACTTCACACTGTGGGTAGTGTAGCTATTTCCTTGGTTTGTGTGGTGCTTTCTGAGCTCAGGGACAATGCCATGTACCTCTTTATGCCCTCCTCAGTGTCTCGTACACAATGGGCTTTTTATAAACATTGATGATGGTTTTGGAACCCTGTATTTCACATGCATTTAATGGGCAGTTACCACAATAGAGAAACATAATACAACTTTGTCATTGTTGGTCATTGAACCAAAACAATGCAGTGGTCATGCTGGTGTTACAAACATGTTAAAGTTTGAAGACATCCAAAGAGTTTTCTGAGTTTTGGGGATGTTGTTTTGTTTTTTTCTCTCTTGACTTTTTTCAAACAGCAATTAGAATCTTTGGTGTTCAGTTCATCCTATAATCTTTTCTTAGGCTCCTGGAAAAAATAACCTAGTTGGGTGCCTTATACAGACATGTCTCTCTCACCATGGTGAGGATGCAGAATGTTCTTGGCTGCTGTGTGGCTGTAGCAGAATACGGAGGCCACTGGGTTGGCTGTTCTGTTGACTGTCCAAGTCAGGGGGCAAAATACGGACTTGATGTGAGTTAGAAACACAGACAACTGCATAAACGCATTAAAAAAAGAAATGAAATGAATACAAAACCCATACTTTCAGCAAATGCTCATTGAGCTCCTGCTGTTCATCTGGTACTGGACTCAGCTTGGGATAGAAGAGAAATACCCACTCTCCAAGAGCTTGCAGGATGGTGGGGAGGTGTGTGTACAGAAGGTAGCCCTTGCATGTGCCATGCAGAATTAGCCAGATGAGGAACTGATAAAAGGCAGAGTGGGGCATTGAAGCCACCTAGGTGTTGTGATATCTGAAGGAGTGTATAGGATGAATGGGAATTTTCAAAAGTGAATGAGGAGAGAAGAGCATTGAGGGACATGGGGTATGAAAGGAAGTGAAACAGTACATTGTGTTGGGGAGTCTGGGGTGATTTTATCTCCTGGGTAGGAATGAAAGAGATGGAATGGTTGAAAAAGGGGCGAAGAGACAGGGGAGGTAGCCTTAGGGTCTTGGCTTTATCACTTGGCCACTGGGAGTCCCACGTGCGTCTTTCACAAGATGCAATGGTGTGATCAGCTCTGATTTTTCATCTGAAGAAAGACAGCCCTTAAAAAGCTCTTCCTTTACTTCCTGTGAGGAAAAGTGACATTCTCAAGGAGGTGACAATGGGGCTAATGGGAAGGGACCAGGCTTAGAACAACTCATCTGGAGATTTTTTTTTTTTTTAAATCTAGAGATACTGACTGGGGCTGAAGTGTTGTTTGGGTGGGTGAACTGAGGATGAGAGAGAGTCACATGTTTTATTTTGTTATGTCGTTGTTACCTCAGTGTTGAAATGCTTATTGTTTATGTTCTGCCTTTTTTATATGACATCCTGAGCTTGTATCCCCTGTTGCTATATGTTTTTCTTAATTGTAAGTTTTAGTGGCAGCAAAATATTGAGTTAAAGTATTGTATTGACTTAATTATTCTTGTAATTATTGGTAATATTTACATTATTTCAAAAAAATTTTTTACCTTTGTAAATAGGACTTTAGTGTTCATCCTTGGATTTTCTCTTTTATATTATTTCCTTAGGGACAATCTGAAGGTATTAATAGTGTCATGACTTCTTGATACATTTTGTCAAGTTGTTTTCCAAATGGGCTATGCCAACAGGTGCGAATGTGTTCCTTCCACTCTGGCATTTATTACTACCAGACTTTTTTTCTAGATCTAATTCCTGTAACTATCAACAATGACTAACAGATACTGAATGATCATTTTGTGCTAACACTGTGGAGTGCTTTGAGTGCATCACCTGATACAGCCTTCTCAAAAAGGCTGGGAGGGAGTGACAATTGATATCCTCAGGTTAGAGCAAGGAAACTGAGGCATGGAGAGATTGAGTGATTTGCCCAAGGTCATATGGTTCAGAAATGCTGGCGCTGTGGTTGGAATTTAGGTAGGGTCTTTAGGGAGACCTTGCCATGGGTAATCACCAACTTGTACTGTCTCACTGTTTAAATTTCCATTTTGGGGGTTTCTAATGAGGTTAAATATTTTTCTATACGTTTGGTATTTGTTATGTTATTTAGTGACTTTCCCTTTTATGTCTATCAGAGTTTTTTTTACTTACTAAGCTCTTCATACTCCATCCCCATCCCAATTTGGAGTGGCAGTGCATTACAGTCTAAGCAGCACCAACATCAAGTGGTGGGTTTGTGTTTTTGGGTCTTTGTTGGGTCAAGGTGGCAGTTAGCAGTAGTCTCATACTTCACCGATAGCCATGGGATGTGCTGGTCTACCCTTAGCTGTGTCACTTGGACCTGGTTACTCCTTGGGAAGTTTGTTCTTTCTCTTCAGAGGAAGAGAAGACACCCTGGAGAATTGTTCTGGAAATATTGAGAAAACTCAGAATGTTTCCTCTGTCTCCTGATGAGGCAATGATGGGTCATAGCAATGTCTATAAACTAGTGAAGGTGTTTTGGCTCTTGTGTTTCCTGCTCCATTTCTTCTCTATGACCACATGATCACACTTCAGCAGGGCTTTCTTTGTCTGGTTGTGTCCTTCCATGAACCTAGTCTGAGGCAGGAGAAGAAGAAGAAAGATGTCTTTATCCCACTCTGCTAGGTGCGTGTGCGTGTGCATGTAGGCATATTAGTCACTGCTTCTCTCACATCCATCATTTCAGACAAATTCACTTCTCTGACATCAAAGTCTGAAGTTACCACCTTTAGATTATACTGACCTAAAAATTCAAATCATGACAAACCTCTGTGAGAATTTGTTTGGGGTGGGAGTGACCCCAAGAGATTATACCCTTGTTCTTTTCCTCCCTCCCTCCCTTCCTTCCTTCCTTCCTTCCTTCCTTCCTTCCTTCCTTCCTTCCTTCCTTCCTTCCTTCCTTCCTCCCTCCCTCCCTCCCTCCCTCCCTCCCTCCCTTCCCCTTTTCTTTCTTTCTTTCTTTCTTTTAGAGAGGAGGAGAGGGTAGGGATGGGGCAGACAGAGAATCTCAAGCAGACTCCATGCCCAGGGTGGAGCCCGATGCAGGGCTCAATCTCACAACCCTGAGATCATGACCTGAGCCAAAATTAAGAGTTGGATGCTTAATAGAATAAGCCACCCTGGCGTCCCTTTTTACCTCCTTTCTTGAGTCTTCGTTTTGAATTTTTGTCCTTTTTATCCAATGTGAATGTGAGTGGAGGTGGAACATAGTTTAATAATATCTCTCTGCCACGGCATTCATGTTTTAGGCTGACAAAGACAGCATCTTAAGATAAAAATTGCATTCGGGTACACAAAAATGTACGTGGTTCATAGCATTTTGCACTGTGATTTTTCCCCATGTTTTTTCTTTATTAGATATTTTTTGAAACTCAGCATTCACTACCAGCTTATGTTAAAACATTCAAACTACACATTAACAAGAATATAAAAGAGTGAAGGTCCTTTTCTACCTCATCCCTTCCCACCCAATAATTTGGTAGTCTTCCAGACTTCTTTCCTTATAATTATATAGATAATCATCTGATATCAGATATCACCTCAACACATATTACACACATCTACATTGTATCTACAGGTGATTTGTTTTTGTTTTATTTTGTTTTTGCTTAAAAATATGCTGTATCTCCTTTCACAGTGAATCTACTACAGTCTTTAACAGCTGTGCTCATGTTTTATTGAAAGCCTCATCCTAGCCTATGTTCTATATACCTGGACAGAGGACCTGTTTTATTTTGTTTTTTAAATTTGTTTTATGTAGGGGCTCCTGGGTGGCACAGTCAGTTAAGCGTCTGCCTTCGGCTTAGGTCATGATTCCAGGGTCCTGGGATCGAGCCCTGCATTGGGCTCCCTGCTTGGCGGGAAGCCTGCTTCTCCCTCTCACCCTCCCCTTGCTTGTGTTCCCTCTCTCGCTTTCTCTGTCAAATAAATAAATAAAATCTTAAATTTGTGTAATTTTTTTATGGTAAAAACTAGATGGAGGAGAAGGTATGGGGTAGTTAGAAGGAAGATAAGTGTTTTTTAAATGAGTATTTGGCAAAATTCAACACCCATTCATGACAAGAACTCTCAGAAAGGGGTGCCTGGGTGGCTCAGTCATTAAGCGTCTGCCTTCAGCTCAGGGCATGATCCCAGGGTCCTGGGATTAAGCCCTGCATAGGGCTCCCTGCTCCGCTGGGAGCCTGATTCTTCCTCTCCCACTCCCCCTACTTGTGTTCCCTCTCTCGCTGGCTGTCTCTCTCTCTGTCAAATAAATAAAATCTTAAAAAAAAAAAAGAACTCTCAGAAAAATAAGAATTGAAAAACGTCTTCAACTTGATAAAAAGCATCTTAAAAAGAAACTGTAGCTACCATTATACTTAATGTCAAAAACTAAATGCTTTCCTTGTAAACTTGGGAACAAGGCAAGGATGTCTGCTCTCACTACAAAGAGAGAAAAAGGTGTATGGATAACAATGGAAGAAATAAAACTGACTCTATTTGTAGATGACATAATTGTCTACATAGAAAGCCCATGGAGCCTATTTAGGCTCCTGGAACTAATAAATGAATTTAACAATGTTGCAGGATACAAGATAAACATACAAAAATCAATTGCATTTTTATATATTAACAATAAATATGTGAACACTGAAAAAAATACCGTTTACAATTGCTTTTAAAAAAGAAATGCTTAGGAGTAAATTTCACAATGCATATGTAGAAATTATATGGCATTTATCTTACAGAAATGAAAACTTATATTCACGTCTCCATAGCAGCTTTATTTATAATAGCCCCAAACTGCAAATAACTTATACATCCTTCAACAGATTCATAGACTGTGGTATGTCCATACCATGGAATACTACTCAGCAATCAAAAGGAATGAACTATTGGTGCATGTAACCACCTGGATGAATCTTCACAGAATTATGCTGAATGAGAAGGTCTCATCCCAAAGGGTTATATACTGTATGATTCCATTCTTAAAATGACAAATTACAGGAATGGAGAACAGATTGATGATTGCCAGGGGCTAAACAGTGAGTGATTATGGGAGCCAAGTGGGTGCATTTATAAGGGCAATACAAGAGATCCTTATGGTGACAGAAATGTTCTGTAACTGGACTGTATTGATGTCAATATACTCATTGTGATATTGTAGTGTAGTTATGTGAGATGTTACCATTGGAGAAAACTGATAAAGGATACATGGGAACTCTCTATACTATTTCTTTATATAATTTCTTTTTAAAATTTTTTAAAAAAATTTTTATTATATTAGTCACCATACAGTACAACCTTAGTTTTTGATGTAGTGTTCCATGTGTCATTGTTTGCGTATAACACCCAGTGCTCCATGCAATATGTGCCCTCCTTAATACCCATCACCAGGCTAGCCCAATCCCCCCCACCCCCCGCATCTGAAACCCTCAGTTTGTTTCCCAGAGTCCATAGTCTCTCATGGTTCATTCCCCCTTCTGTTTACCCCCCATTCATTCTTCCTTTCCCTCTCCTACTGATCTCCCTGCTATTCCTTATGTTCCACAAATAAGTGAAACTATATGATAATTGTCTTTTTCTGCTTATTTCCCTTAGCAAAATCTCCTCCAGTCCTGTCCATGTTGCTGCAAATGTTGGGTAATTGTTCTTTCTGATGGCTGAGTAATATTCCATTGTACATATGGACCACATCTTCTTTATCCATTCATCTGGTTTTTATTTATTTATTTATTTATTTATTTATTTATTTATTTATTTATTTTACAGGAGAGTACGTTGTTTTTTTTTTTTTTATATTATGTTAGTCACCATACAGTACATCCCCGGTTTCCAATGTAAGGCTCGATGATTCATTAGTTGTGTATAACACCCAGTGCACCATGCAATACGTGCCCTCCTTACTACCCATCACCGGTCTATCCCATTCCCCCACCCCCCTCCCCTCTGAAGTCCTCAGTTTGTTTCTCATAGTCCATAGTCTCTCATGTTTCATTCCCCCTTCTGATTACCCCCCCCTTTCTTTATCCCTTTCTTCCCCTACTGATCATCCTAGTTCTTATGTTCCATAGATGAGAGAAATCATATGATAGTTGTCTTTCTCTGCTTGACTTATTTCACTTAGCATTATCTCCTCCAGTGCTGTCCATGTTGTAGCAAATGTTGAGAACTCATTCTTTCTGATAGCTGAGTAATATTCCATTGTATATATGGACCACAACTTCTTAATCCAGTCATCTGTTGAAGGGCATCTCGGCTCCTTCCACGATTTAGCTATTGTGGACATTGCTGCTATGAACATTGGGGTGCATATGGCCCTTCTCTTCACTACGTCTGTATCTTTGGGGTAAATACCCAGTAGTGCAATGGCTGGATCATAGGGTAGCTCAATTTTTAACTTTTTAAGGGACCTCCACACTGTTTTCCAGAGTGGCTGTACCAACTTGCATTCCCACCAACAATGTAGGAGGGATCCCCTTTCTCCACATCCTCTCCAACAATTGTTGTTTCTTGCCTTGTCTATTTTTGCCATTCTAACTGGTGTAAGGTGGTATCTCAGTGTGGTTTTGATTTGAATTTCCTTGATGGCTAATGATTTTGAACATTTTTTCATGTGTCTGTTAGCCATTTGTATGTCTTCATTGGAAAAGTGTCTGTTCATATCTTCTGCCCATTTTTTGATTTGTTTATTTGTTTCTCGTGTATTGAATTTGAGAAGTTCTTTGTAGATCTTGGATACCAGTCCTTTATCTGTAGTGTCATTTGCAAATATATTCTCCCATTCCGTGGGCTGCCTCTTAGTTTTTCTGACTGTTTCCTTGGCTGTGCAGAAACTTTTAATCTTGATGAAGTCCCATAAATTCATTTTATCTTTTGTTTCTCTTGCTTTTGGGGATGTGTCATGAAAAAGGTTGCTTTGGCCGATGTCGTAGAGGTTGTTGCCTATGTTCTCCTCTAGAATTTTGATGGATTCCTGTCTCACATTGAGGTCTTTCATCCATTTGGAGTTTATTTTTGTGTATGGTGTGAGATAGTGGTCAAGTTTCATTCTTTTGCATGTAGCTGTCCAATTTTCCCAGCACCATTTATTGAAGAGACTGTCTTTTTCCCACCGGATATTTTTTTCTGCTTTATCAAATATTAGTTGCCCAAAGAGCCGAGGGTCCATTTCTGGGCTCTCTATTCTGTTCCATTGGTCTATGTGTCTGTTTTTGTGCCAGTACCATGCTGTCTTTGTGATCACAGCTTTGTAGTACAGCTCGAAATCTGGCATTGTGATGCCCCCAGCTTTGTTTTTCCTTTTCAACAGTTCCTTGGAGATTCGGGGCCTTTTCTGGTTCCATACAAATTTAAGGACTGTTTGTTCCAGTTCTTTGAAAAATGTCCTTGGTATTTTGATCGGGATAGCATTGAAAGTGTAGATTGCTCTGGGTAGCATGGACATTTTAACTATGTTAATTCTTCCGATCCATGAGCATGGAATATCTTTCCATCTTTTTATGTCTTCCTCAATGTCTTTCAAGAGTGATTTATAGTTTCTAGAATATAGGTCCTTTACGTCTCTGGTTAATTCCAAGGTAACGTATGGTTTTTGGTGCTATTGTAAATGGGATGGATTCCCTAATTTCTCTTTCTTCGGTCTCGTTATTCGTGTATAGAAATGCAACTGATTTCTGAGCATTTATTTTGTATCCTGCCACGTTACTGCATTGCTCTATAACTTCTAATAATTTGGGAGTGGCTTCTTTTGGGTTTTCCATATAGAGTATCATGTCATCTGCAAAGAGAGACATTTTGACTTCTTCTTTGCCAATTTGAATACCTTTGATCCCTTTTTGTCGTCTGATTGCTGTTGCAAGGACTTCTAGTACTATGTTGAATAATAGTGGCGAGAGTGGGCATCCTTGTCGAGTTCCTGATCTTAAGGGAAAGGCTTCCAGCTTTTCTCCATTGAGAATAATATTTGCAGTAGGCTTTTCATAGATGGCTTTTATGAGATTGAGAAATGTACCTTCTATTCCTACACTCTGAAGGGTTTTAATCAGGAAAGGATGCTGTATTTTGTCAAATGCTTTTTCGGCATCGATTGAGAGGATCATATGGTTCCTGAGTCTTTTCTTGTTGATATGATGTATCACGCTGATTGATTTGCGAATATTGAACCACGCTTGCATCCCAGGTATAAATCCCACTTGATCGTGATGGATAATCCTTTTAATGTACTGTTGGATTCTATTAGCAAGTATCTTGTTGAGGATTTTGGCGTCCATATTCATTAGGGAAATCGGTCTGTAATTCTCCTTTTTGAGGGGGTCTTTGCCTGGTTTGGGGATCAAGGTAATATTGGCCTCATAGAATGAGTTTGGTAGCTTTCCTTCTGTTTCTATTTTTTGAAATAGCTTTAGGAGAATAGGTATTATTTCTTCTTTGAATGTTTGGTAGAATTCCCCAGGAAAACCGTCCGGGCCTGGAGTTTTGTTATTTGAAAGGTTGTTTATCACTGACTCAATTTCTTCATAATTAATTGGCCTGTTTAAGGAATCAATTTCTTCCGGTTTCAATCTTGGTAGTTTATAGGTTTCCAGGAAGGATTCCATCTCTTCCAGATTGCTTAGTTTATTGGCATATAGCTGTTGATAAAAATTTCTAATAATCCTTCCAATTTCAGTGGTGCTCGTCGTGACCTCTCCTTTTTCATTCATAATTTTAATAATCTGGGTCCTTTCTCTTTTCTTTTGGATAAGTCTTGCCAGTGGTCTGTCAATTTTATTGATTCTCTCAAAGAACCAGCTTCTAGTCCTGTTGATCTGCTCTACTGTACTTCTGGTTTCTGCTTGATTGATTTCAGCTCTAATTTTGGTCAACTGCTTCCTCGTGCGTGGATTAGGCCTGTCCCTCTGTTGCTGTTCCAGCTTCTTGAGGTGAGAATATAAAAACTGCATTTTAGATTTTTCTATTCTTTTGAGTGAGGCTTGGATGGCTATGTATTTCCCCCTTAGGACTGCCTTTGCAGTATCCCATAGGTTTTGGACTGTTGTATTTTCATTCTCATTGGTCTCCATAAATTGTTTAATTTGATTTTTGATTTCCTGGTTTATCGAGTCATTCCTGAGCAGTATGGCTCTTAGTCTCCAAGTGTTTGAGTTTCTTCCAAATTTTTCCTTGTGGTTGAGTTCCAATTTCAGAGCGTTGTGGTCTGAGAATATGCAGGGGATAATTTCAATCTTTTGGTATCGGTTGAGACCTGTTTTGTGTCCCAGAACATGGTCTATTCTTGAGAATGTTCCATGGGCATTAGAATAGAATGAGTATTCTTTGGTTCTGGGGTGTAGTGTTCTATATATATCTATGAGGTCCAACTCGTCGAGTATGGCATTCAAAGCCTTTGATTCTTTGCTTAGTTTTTGCCAGGGTGTTCTGTCTATTTCTGATAGTGGAGTGTTGAGGTCCCCTACTATTAATGTATTTTCATTTATATGTCTCTTTATTCTGGATAAGAGTTGGCTTGTGTATCTTGCTGCTCCCCTGTTGGGGGCATATATATTTATAATTGTCATATCCACTTGTTGAATACTTCCCTTAAGAATAATATAGTGCCCTTCTGCGTCTCTAACTATAGTCTGTAGTTTAAAATCCAATTTATCTGATATGAGAATTGCTACCCCAGCTTTCTTTTGAGGACCATTTGCGTGAAAGATGGTACTCCATCCCCTTACTCTCAGTCTGAATGCATCTTTGGGTTTGAAATGAGTCTCTTGTAGACAGCAAATGGATGGGTCATTTCTTTTTATCCAATCTGCAACCCTGTGGTGTTTTATGGGATGGTTCAAACCATTTACATTAAGACTGATTACTGATAGATATGATTTTAATGTTGCCATGTTGCCAGTAAAGTCTTTTTTTGTATTGGCTGTGACTTTCTGTTCTGTATCACTCTTGGGGCCTTTTTACTTTTATAGAACCCCCCGTAATATCTCCTGTAGGGCTGGTTTCGTAGTTACAAAATTGGTTAGTGACTGGCGATTCTGAAATGTCTTTATTTCTCCATCAATTCTGAATGACAGCCTTGCTGGATAAAGGATCCTTGGCTGCATGTTTTTCTCTGAAAGAGCTTTAAATATGCTCCCCCAACCCTTTCTCTCATTCCAGGTCTGTGTAGACAGGTCTGACGTAATTCTGATGCTTTTGCCTTGGTACGTGAGAAATTTCTTTGCCCTGGCCGCTTTCAGTACTGTATCCTTGCATCTAATATTTGCGAATTGTACTATGACGTGACGTGGCGTAGGTTTGTCGTGGTTGAGCTTGGGAGGGGTCCTCTCTGCCTCTTGGACACGAATGTTTGTTTCCCTTGCTAGATTAGGGAAGTTTTCAGCTACAATTTGTTCAAATATCTCTTCTAGACCTCTGTTTTTCTCCACCCCCTCGGGGATGCCGATGATTCTAACATTGGATCGTTTCATTGAGTCAGTAATCTCCCGTAACCTACATTCGTGGGCATGGATTTTTTTAAGACCATCTTCTATTTTCATTTTTTCCTCTATTAACCCATCCTCCAATTCACTAACCCTTTCCTCTTCTTCTGCGACCCTGGCTGTCAGAGCCTCTAGTTTTGCCTGCATTTGGCTCATAGAATTTTTAATTTCTGTCAGATTCGCTCTCATTTCTGTCCTTAGGGATTCTATATTCTCAGTAACCTTTTCGTTTATACTTTTTTCAATTCTACTCATCATTTTGACCATCGTTACTCTGAATTCCATTTCTGATAATTTGGTTACATCCATATCCATTATTTCTGTGGCAGAGGCCACAGTCTCACTGTCTTTTCTTTGCTGGGGGGGGCTTCTCCTTCTTGTCATTCTGATGAAGAGAGGTTGCGGGGTTTCCAGAGCCCAAATTATTGACTGGGTCCCAGGCCGTGCCCCTTGTTTTATAGGGATCTTAGGGATGTGGGCTTCTTCTTTAAAGATTTTATTTATTTATTTATGTGGCAGCCAACAAGCGAGAGAGGGAACAGAAGCAGGGGAGTGGGAGAGGAAGAAGCAGGCTCCCAGCGGAGGAGCCCGATGAGGGACTCCTTTCCGGAACGCCGGGATCACGCCCTAAGCCGAAGGCAGGCACTCAATGACTGCGCCACCCCGGCGCCTCGGGTTGTGGGCTTCTTGATTTTTCAGCCTGCCTTCTGGGGGAGGGGCCTGCCGCGCCGATACTCAGGCAGTCCTGTTTGGGTAGAGTCTCCGTGTCCCCTGCGAGGGGGGATGGGGATGGGCACTCCCTGAGCCGGTATTTCCAGGCTTTTGTTCTCTGGCGGCTTTCCCTGGCGGTTTGCTGTGCCTCTTCTGAGAGTCAGAGCAGCAGCGGCCAAATTTCAGCCTCTGTCACGGAACAGAAGGATTGCGGCCCGTTCTCTACTAATGTTCTGGCCACTTTAACTCTGTTTCTGTTGGTGCTGCTCAACCCTGCAGCGTCCCGGGATGTGCGCCCCACACCCAGCGTCCCAGCCCTCACTTCCAGGGCCGGCGCGTCTCTGTCCTTTGTGTTTCTAATGCCGCCAGCCGCCAGCCGCCCCGCGCGCGCTCCCGGATCTCCCGGTCTCTGTCTGGATCCAGTGAGCGCACCGGGATTCCGGGGTTCCGCGAGATGCCTGGTGGCGCGCGCACCCGGCTCACGGTCTCAGTCTGCTGTTTTGCGGGTGCCGACCGTGAGCCCCGCCCGCTCTCCCGTGCAAGTGGCTACCGCTTCCCGGCGCCCAAACATGGCGGCTCCCTCCCCCTTCCGTTTATCTTCCGATATCTGTGCACAGTTTCATGGCTCCCCGCTTCGTACCTCAATACTCAGCGCTGGAGATGTTCATTTGTAGAGATCCAGATGCGTCTTCCTGCGTCTCAGGCTGGTTCCGTGGTTGTTTAGGCTGGTCTGGTACCTATCCAGCTCGACTCGGAGGACTGGCTGAAAACGGTGTCTCCTACTCCTCCGCCATCTTAACTCCAACACTCTATCCATTCATCTGTTGAAGGGCATCTCGGTTCCTTCCAGAGTTTAGCTATTGTGGACAATGCTGTTATGAACATTGGGGTGCATATGGCCCTTCTCTTCACTACATCTGTATCTTTGGGGTAATTTCTAATACCTGCATGTGAATCTATAATTATCTCATACTAAAAAGTGTAATTTAAAAATACATTATTACTTCAATAATGGATCTACCGTACTGTTTTTAATAGCTGCTGACATATTTCATGGAATGCTTTATTTTAGCCTATATCCTGTAAGCCTGGGCAGAGGGATTTTTGTTGGTCTGTTTATGTGTTTTGTGTACTTTTTTGTGTGTGTGTGTGAAGATTAGATGAGAAAGTAGGTAAAAATTAGAAGGAGGAAAGTGTTTTTCTTTCTTTGAAATAAGCTTCTTCAAACTATTTTTATATTTTACATTAAAAAGAGAGATCCTTTCCTGGGAGTTTTACTCTTGACCCTGATGGAGGGTCTGGGGGGTCAGAGTGGGTCCGCAAGCTGTGGTGGGGTCTCTAAGCTGCTGTGACAGGCTATGAACAGCCTTTCGTTTTCACGCATTTAACAGCCCCAAATCCACCTTAGAAATGCCCTCAAATGTTTTTGTTATTGTCTGCATTTGAGGGCGTCACCTATTTTTTCCCCTTTGTACATTTCCTTTTCTTCTCTTTAGCCTCCTCCTCCTCTCCTGGCTGACACTTTGACTTAGTAATCAAGTTTTCACTTAAGTAGTATTTGCCACTGAAAGTTCCGGAGTTTTCTGGGTTAGGTATTCTGTGATGTAGGCTGCACCCAGAATCCAAGTCCATTGTCATGCTGATTTCTTTTACATTGAAGTTAGGCTTTCTGGGACAAGAGGGTGTGACTCATGATATTATAGAACACCCAACAGTTCCTATCATGAGAAGCAAAGAAACCAAAATCCACAATTATTTTGTTTGAAACCTAAAACCTAAAATGCATTCGTGAACAAACTGTAAGCATCAGAGGAACCCCCTGGAGGGAGTTCAGTAGTTCATGAAGCTGACTGTCCAGCTCTGGGTACCAGGCACGCAAAGAGGAACCAGGCCCTGCTGCACACTCACGGTGCTGTGACATAGACCATGGCCACTGAATGACAACGACAAACACAACAGCCAGCCTCCTGAGGCCCTTACCATTGCCAGGCCCTGAGACCTTCCTCCCCTGTGTCTCCTGGGGACCACAGTTACTGTCATCTCCGCAAAGGAGGGCACTGAGGTAGAGAGCAGGGGGCTCCTCCACCTGCCAGATCCCCACAGCGCACGGGGCTTGGTCCCTGGAAAATGCCTAGCAGAATGGGTCCACGGTGCTCTAACTGTGGGGCAGCAAGTCAAGGTTAGCAAATGTTTTCATTTCGGGTGAATTGCGGGCCAACACAAGTCCTTGTGAAAACCCATCTAGTTGTTTTTTAAGCAAGATGTTTAGTCCAAAAAGACAGTGTGTGGCTCAGGTTCTTGGGGACAGCAGTGAGGAACAGCACCATCACTGGTCTTACCTTTTTAGTCATTTGGGGCTTAGAGTCTTAAAAACAACCTGTTTTCTTAGGTTGGTTAAACAACTCTGCCTACATTTCAATGTTCGTTCGATGTTAATTTCCATTGATTTAGCAACTTATCTTTTACATCAGGTTTGAAAGTTTCAGATCTGAATTGCTAGGTTTCTGACAAATCTGAAAAGATCCTACACATTATGCACATCCCTTTCTTTCCCTAAATGTTAGTGTGTCTTTTTCTTGATTTTTTTGAGTTTTTTTCCCCTTAATTTTAAGGGACCAAGGAAGGATAATATCACCAAATAAACTCAGTAATGAAAAATATGTTGCCGTTTTTCTTCCTCCTGCCTCTCTTGCTGTTTTCTCCCTCTTTCGAGGGCAATGGCAAGAAGGAGGGCAGGGCTGCCGCCTGTTGAGACTCACCCTTGGCCTCCAGGAAGCTGGCTGTGTCCTTGCAGGCCAGCAGCGAACAGTGGACCTCAGCAGGGTGCACACACCTCTCCCTGATGACTGGGTGATCACCCGGAAGCAGCAGGAGGCCTCGTTTCCCAAAACATAACCTCAGGCCTGCCCATGAGCCTGCCTGAACTCGCAGTGATGAGAATCCCTGAAGTTGAGTGGAGGACACTGAAAGGACATTAAGAGCACATAAAGTGCAAATAGCTTTACTATGTGCTGTACCATCATCATCACCATCACAGCAGGTAGTAAGAGTCATCTACGCCAAGCATATTGCTATGTCCTTTCTGTACATCATCTCATTCAGTGCTTCTAAACCTAGCCCTGGACGAATGGCTAAAACACCCCAGAGTTTCTGATTCAGTAGAATTAGGGCTGAAGAATCTGCATTTCTCACAAGTTCCTGGGAGACAAGGATCCTTGCTTGTCCTCATCTCTGAGGTCTACGTTAATCTGTCTAAAACAACGCCATTTTACATTGAAGAGAAGGCAAGAAAAGTCAGGACACTTGACCCCAGAGCTCATTGCTACTGACCATAAGCATCTGTTCAGCACAGTTAATTTTTCAGAGGAAGTAGCAAGTGCCTAAGAAAGCCCTAGACAGATGCCAAGGCTAAGGACTAGTGAGTCGTGGCAGGGGTTTGAGAGTCAGGCATGGGAGGCCAGGAAGAACTGGGGTGATGCCTGTGGAAAGAGCAGTCCTGGAGGGTGCTTGTGTGGGGAGCAAGGGGGTCCTGGTTATTATCAGGAGAGAACAGTGCTGGAAAGACAGCCAGGGAAGGGGTTAAGGAACCATTTGGTGGATTACTTTCTCCCTGTGCTGGCTTCCTGGTGTCAGCACACCGTGGCTCTGTTTGTGTGGGATTCTGTCCACACCATGCTTCTTCTTCTCCTCTTCAGGCTCCTTTTCCATATTTCCCATAAAAGGGGAAGGAATAGTTGAAAACTGCAGGAAGAAAATAAGCAACAAGCTTTTCTTTTGGAGTTTATTTTGTGATGGACCCTTTGGGCCCATGAAACTTAAAAAGAAGTAAATTAGAGAAAATCTTCATGTAATTATAGGAAAAAGAAAGAAGACTCATGAATAACATGAAAGCTTTTTCTAGATTTGTCAAAAGCTAATTAATTCAGATTTGAAGATTTGAGAACGCAGGGAGAGACTTGGCAATATGGGAAGGTGTAAAGTGAGGTTGCAGACTGGTGGCCCACTGGCCAAATTCCACTCACATTATTTTGGCTCACATTATTTGAAAAATATGCAAATCCATTTATTTTATTTTATTTTTTAATAATATTTTTTATTATATTATGTTAGTCACCATACAGTACATCCCTAGTATTTGATGTAAAGTTCCATGATTCATTACTCCTGTATAACACCCAGTGCACCATGCAATATGTGCCCTCCTTAATACCCATCACCAGCCTATCCCATTCCCCCACCCCCTCCCCTCTGAAGCCCTCAATTTGTTTCCCAGAGTCCATATGCATTTAAAACGTGGGAGTTTTCATACTAAAGCCCTTGGTTTCCAGATTTTCTTGAGGAATAGGGAGTGCTAGCATCGGGGCAGTGGCTGGTTGGTAGCTGACCCTGAAAATGGGAATGGCTCTTGGTCATAGCCCCTGCCAGCATATCACCCCAGTCTAGAAGGTTCTGGGCCCAGACTTGGAGCACCACCACTCACCAGCAGGGCCACTTTGGGACCGGCATTTAATGGACTCTTCCTCCTCACCAGCCCTCGGCTGGTTTGTGAGTGTGACAGCACGTCATAAACATGCAGCACAGTGGACCTGTAAGAAGGGGGTTCCCAACAACACAGGCACCCTTGGTCAAGTGGGCATTAGGAAGAGACGCTTAGTGACAGCCTGTGGACAGGGAAGGGAACCCATGTAAGAGAAGTGCCCTAAGACAGTGTCACCCATTTCTTTCCTTAAAAAAATTTTTTTAAAGATGTTTTAAAAATATGTTTTCTAAAATTATTATGATTATTTTACAAGATCCATGCAGTCTACGTGGTGCTTTATAGGGCGTATCCAGCTACAGCTGGTGCACTTTGGGGGGTTTTATGGCAAATTATTCTCGGATTACTCTTTAATGCAGCAAGGTCTGCCTGTTGTCTGAGCTCCCTGGGTCATATGGAAAACCCTCAGACTTGATACAAAACAGCTGCCTCAGTCAGCTGTTCCAAAAAAGGAGCAATTTTAGGCCGAAGCAGCAGGAAAAAGGTTTTTTAGCTGGTGGAGATTTTGAAAAATGTTAAATTGCTCTTTCCTTGCCATTAAAATGTGATTTAATTTTGTTATTAACAAATTGTGTAAATCTAAAAAGAAGGACTCTGAGTGGGAGTTTGTTAAGTGCATTCTGGTAATACTTACAGTATGTCCTGGGGGGTTGTTCTCCAGGGAGGGCAGCAGCACAAAACTCCAGCTGACCTCCATGTCCCCGGGCCTCTGCCCTGGCTGGGCTGGGGTCAGGGGGCCAACCCCTAGGCCTCCCTCCTCTCTCTCCTCTGGGTTCCTGCTGAGACCAGCAACAAAAGGGTCAATTGTCTGAGGCCTCCCTTTGTCTCAGGGGGCTCTGTGGGCCTCTCTGAATGCCAGAGCGTCTCTGTGCACATGGGTCAGTGCATGTGTGCACGTCTGTAAGAATGTGTATGTGTGCATATGTGCCGGTGCCTGCATATGTCTGCATCTGAGTGCTGTGTGAGCATGTGCGTGCATGTGTGCACATATGAACACATGCTCGTTGGGACATGTGCACACACAAGTGGTGTGCATGTGCACGCATATGTGTGAGTGTGGATATGCATGCATGCAAAAGTGTGCACACCTGCATGGGTGTGTTGGGTCTCAGTGCGCACACGTGTGTACATCTGTGTGCACGTGCATGTGTAAATTGGTTATAAAATCTGCATGAGTGCATGGTTGCATGCATGTCTGTGCAGACACAGGCAGGAGCGAGACTTGTTTAAAGCATTTCTGAGTTGCTGATGCTTCTTAGCAGGGGTGACGGCTCAGAGAGGCCTGACTAGCTAGGTTCCTAATGCCAGGGCAGAAGATTATCTCTGGGCCATCTCTCAGCAGATTACACAGTTGCCTTTGTCTTGTATTTGCTATGGTACAGAAGCCTCAGAGAATTTTCTACCTCCCCTGCCTTCTCTAGGGTCAGATAATATGCAGGAGGAGGAGGAATAGACACAGTCTCCTTACTCATGTTCCAACCTGGGACTTTACGGCAGGGCCTTATGAGGACTTTTCTACACCGTTCCAGTGTCTTGTCAGGGCTCCCTAATTGGATCTGGTGCATTCCGTGTGGAGTTCAAGCCATGTTTCCAGAATGACTGTGCAGTGCCCTATTCCCATCCACCACAGGGGTCGGTTCCCACCAAGCTCCAGGCCCTTTGCATGGGTTCAGATCATCTCGTTCTCTAGCATGTTGTTACCTGGCCTGTTCCCACAGAGGCCCGCGGGATGCTGGGGCGGGTCGGTGTGATTCCCTGATTCGCACTCGTCCTTCACAAAGACGTCCTTTTTAAAATGACAATAAAACAAACATATTTGATTCAGAAGCCAGGAAAAGACAAATAAAACTGCTTAATTGAAATTCATTTCTGTGAAGGATTTATCACCCAGCCTCTTTTAACCAGCACGGCTACCACCGAAAGACTTCCTCTGCTTTTTTCTTATTTTTGTCCCTCCCACGCCCATTTTCTCTCCCCACTCCAGCAAAGGCATATCTTTCAACTGTGGAAAAGCCACCAATTAAGCAGTACTCTAAAGCTTATCAAAATTTTCAGTTGGTAAAATTATCTTATAATTAGCCTCACTGGAAGCCAGAACTTTTTAACTCCAGGAAATGTAAAGTTACGTGGCATGTGAAATCGTAAATTGCTCATCCTGACCTTTTGGCTGCATTTTCTGTTTTTATTTCCTTCACTAAATAATTTCCTCCTTGTTCTTTAAATTCTTGATTGTCCTGAGGCATCTTCCTTTTCCGTTTGCTTAAATCTCAAAAAAGTATACTCCCGGTTCAGCGGACAGATAATTGAATACATTCAGGTGAGTGTGATATGAAATCACCTTAATGTTATATATTTCATGCCTTCACTTCTAGATAATCTTTTTGTAAAATTAAGCCTATCCCCCGCCTCCCCAGTCCTGGCTCACCGATGTCAGTTCTGCATTTGGGGTATGCATGGTGGTAACACACAGCCAAATGATTCTGGAGCTGAGCTGTTCGAACAGTAGCTGGGGGATTCTGGAGTGTGTCAAGCTGGACTAAGGTGTTGGGCTTGCTTTCTTTTTTAAAGGAAAATTTCAATTAAAATATAGTTGACATATAATATTATATTCATTCCAATGATTTTA
This sequence comes from Ursus arctos, assembly GCF_023065955.2. Taxonomy (NCBI): domain Eukaryota; kingdom Metazoa; phylum Chordata; class Mammalia; order Carnivora; family Ursidae; genus Ursus; species Ursus arctos. The sequence goes on along the minus strand of NW_026623100.1, from coordinate 51,092,537 downwards.
CTTCTCCTAACTCTCCCTCCCCTTGCCTCTTCGTCACCCCCTCCACCCTCCCACTGCCCAGGGACCCTTGTGTCATCTGGGGTCCAGGACAGCCCCGTGGACGTGACGGCCCCCACCCCCCACCGCCTCTGGGGCCGACATCAGGGGAATTACCAGTGACATGTTCGGGGATGTGAAGGTTCAGCTAGGTAGACTTCGGCCCAGATGATGCTTGGATTTTTAACTGCTGTGAGCTCCTTAAACCAGTAGTGTCCTAGTTCAACCACAAGTGGGTTGATGAGGCTTATATAGGCATGGTTGAGGCTGGTCATCATTTTTACATGATGAAATACTTTCTAAGTTCCAAGTCCTAACTTAAAAATTAAATTTTGGAAAATGAAGGGACGCCTGGGTGGCTCAGTGGGTTAAGCATCCAACTCTTGATTTCCACTCAGCTCATGATCTCAGGGTCATGAGATGGAGCCCTGTGTTGGACTCTGTGCTCAGCAGGGAGTCTGCTTGGGATTCTCTCTCTCCCTCTTCCTCTGTTCCTCATCCCCCCTCACCCGCTGACTCGCACCCTCTGTCTCTCTCTCTTAAAAGAAGTAAATAAATAAAATCTTTAAAAAATTTTTTGGAAAATGAAAACATTTTCATAAATGAGGTATTGCCTGTATATAGTGGTAGTAGTGGTAGTTAACTATTTATAGAGTTTTTCCTATCTATAGGCAGTAGGCACACGTGTGTGTACACACAGGTATAAACACAAAAATAGAAAAGTTGTTTAATCCTTACACGAGAAAATAATTATTTGCCCATTATATAGTTGCAAACACTGCGGCTCTGAGAGTTTAAGTAACTTGATGCCCGTACAGTTAGCCGTTGAACTCGTGTGGCCTGACTTTCCTGGAATCCGCTACTGAACTTGTACGAACTAGCTGGGGTCCCTGCCATATGATTCGACCCCCGCTTACGCTTGAGAGGTTTCCATGACACCCCCCACAGAGTAAAAAGGAAATCATGGCGTCACCTTGGTTTCCACTTGTCGCTGTGTCCAGCGACGGTATACACTTCCTCTTGATGTCACACATGCATTGCAGGCTTAATCTCTTTGCTGTCCTCAGAGGCGCAATTTGCTGGCCTTGGGCTTATGGGATCAGTGTGAAGATTGTGCAGATCCCCCTGGCAAGACTCTGGCCCAGGTGGTCAGTCCGCCTCATGGCCTGGTCTCCACTCGGCACTCCTGGTGCAGGGGGGTAGGAAAAGAACTCCTCCCCAGACCTGGGTATGGCAAACCTCAGATTCAGCCACACGCTAAATCCCATCCTTTCATGGCTTTGTCTCAGAGCTGAAAGAGCCCTGTTTCGCTCATACAAACAGAGAGTAGAATGGTGGTTGCCAGGGGCTGGGGGTGGGGGCAATGGGGAGGTGTTGGTCAGAGGGTATAAACTTTGAGTTGTAAGATGAATAAGCTCTGGAGATTTAATGCACAGCTTGGTGGCTAGAGTTAACAATACTGTATTGTATACTTGAAATTTGCTAAGAGAGTAGATCTTACGTGGTCTCACCGAAGAAAGAAAAAAAAAGTAACTATGTGAAGTGATGGATGTGTTCGTTAATGTGATAACGTATGGTAATAATTTCACACTGCATATGTATAGCAAGTCATCACATTGTATACATTAAATATGTACAATTTATTTGTCAGTTATATCTCAATAAAAAAATTTAAAAATTAAATTTTAAAAAATGTAAAGAAAAAAAGAAAGGAAAAAAAGCAAAAAAAAAAAAAAAGAGCTCTGTTATGGAAGGTCTTCTAGATGAGAGACAGCTGTCTAATTTGAGAGACACATGAAATATTTTAGGTGTCTCTAAGACCCTTTTGAAATATGGCTATCCTTTAAGACCTGTGTTGAAACTAAAGATCTATCATTAAAAGGTGTTATTTATGAAGCATGAGCAATAGGAGATTTTAGGAAATGTTTAAAAAATAATGGATTATACTAAGTTAATTTTCTTGTGAATTCAGTATACTCTGAATATTATTTAATATGTATTTTTTCCCTCTTTTTAATTACAGCTTGGGTTGACGATAGCCATTCGCTACAGCCACAGGTAAAGTTAATTTTTTTTTTTCTCCTGAAGACATAATCTTACTGGTTTATAGCTTTTGGTTTGCTCAAGTCTGTGGGTTTTTGAGCTTAATTTTGGTGGCCGCTGTACCCATGATATCAATTCACAGTGATTAGAACTGTTCTGGTGGCTTGACTGGTAAAGGTTACTGGCTATTTGGAGGAATAGGGTTTCTATGTAAAAGTGGTGGTAGGTAGTGCATTTCTTATAAAACAAAAAATGGACTGCTGTAGGGTAATTTCTGGGTAATGTATTCTGTCTAGGGATAAGAACAGAAATCAGGGATGTCCTGCATGAGAGGTGGAGGCCGGGCAAACAGAAAGCTGCGTGAAGGCTTGTTAGTGAAGCCCCTGGCCCCTCCATGGGGGCCCCCCTCTTACATCTGAGAATGGCTAAAAGCTCCATTGTTTGTCTTGCTTCATGACTTCTGCCTGTTTCTCAAGTGCGCCGTGTTTATGAAAAATGTTGGTTTCTTGTATTAATATTCATCAAAATGTATTAAGATGTTGAATTAGTGAAAGATCCCATCTCCATGGAGGGGCAACAAAGCAATGTCCCTCCCATCCTTACACAGACTGCTCACAGCCTCCCCAAAGTGCCACCCACTGGTTAGCTTGGGACATCTGGCCAGCTCTCCGCTAACGAACCGTAGTTACCTCCAACGAGATTGCCTTCTACAAATGCTTGTAGCAGGTTGCATGTACTCGTTTACATCCAGCTGTGACTCGAGCCACAAAGTGGGCCGTCAGAGAGGCCTTGAAGTGCTGTTGGTGCCCTGTGTGGGGTAGAGCAGGAAGACGGCAGGACTGGGTGAGAACCACTCAGAACTGGGAATGAGTGTGTGGGAAGAAAAGTGTTCATGCTGGACGTTTCTGGATACTCTTGGAAGAACGCCGTTCCAGAGGAGCGCAGCATACTTTGATGTTTGGGGATCGTGGGTGTGCCTGATGCTCACGCCCGGCCAGGCTGAACGTCCTGCAGAAGCACCTGTTCCCTTGTCAGCACGGCCAGGCCACTGCCACGGACAGGACCTACAGCTGCTCTGCACTTGGGAAGCCTGGTGTGGACAGTGGGCCCCGGACTCTCATGTGGGCGGCATACATGTGGGGTGTGTGTGGGATGGCAGATATTGCCCTTTCCATTCTTTTCCTATTGGTGGAACTTTCCTTATATCTGAGTCCCTCTTCTCAAGAAAAGTAGCCGCCTCCTTCCGCATGAGAGCTAAAGGTGCCTCTTCCCTGAGAAAGCTAAGGTCTTGCTCTAGTTCAGAAAACAAACGTGCTTGTTCCTGCGATGGTGAGGGTTACCCTGCGGCTCTGTGGAGAGTTCTAACTGGCGCAGAAACTCAGAGTCTCTATGGAGCTGGAGAAGAAAGCCTCTTTTTAATCCTTGGTGAGGCTGAGGGACTTTTGCCAGCTATCAGTCTTTTCGAGTCAGGACGTCAGGTAAGATAGCAGAGCCGGGTAGACCCGACGGAAGGCTGGGTGGTGACTTTGCCCCTGTGTTTATGTGGGGGTCAGGCCTGTGTTGCGGAGAAGATTCCTGCTCACCCCGCCCTCGGCCAGGGCAGGCGCCTGGCATCGTTCTGTATGGTTACCAATACCTCACTGGGTTGGTGGAGACTCTTCTGTCCCTCCTGCTGCCTGACCCTGTCACCCACCTCTGTCCTCAGAAGGAGGAAGATGAAGAGTGTGGGTTTCTGGTTGTGTCTCTTCTTTAAAAAAAAATCCTGCTAGTTTGTTTCGATTAATTGAAGCTTCAATCTTTCTGTTGACCACTTTTTTTTTTTTTTTTGGTGAAATACACCTAACATAAAATTTGTTATTTTAACCCTGAAAAACGGTTAAGAAGTATACAGTTCAGTGATAGTAAGTACATTCACATTCTTATGCAGCTATCACCACATCTATCTCTAGAACTTTTTCGTCTTCCCAAAGTGAAACTCAATACTCATTGAACGCTGACTCCCCACCCCCACTGCCTCCAGCCCTTGGTAACCCCCATTCTACTTTCTGTCTCTGAATTTGATAGTGTCCTCATATAGGTCGAGTTAAACAGTATTTGTCTTTTTGTGTCTGGCTTCTTTCACTCAGCATGATGTCCTCAGGAGTCAACCATGTTGTAGCATGTGTCAGATTTCCTTCCTTTTTAAGGCTGAATAATACTCCACTACGTGTGTGTGTGTGTGTGTGTGTGTGTGTGTGTGTGTGTGTATCTATATATCTATATGGATATATAAATATATATATCACTTTTTGCTTATCCTTTCATCTGTCAACAGACGTTTGGGTTGCTTCTGCCTTTGGCTATTGTGAATCATGCTGCTATAAACATGAGCGTATAAAAATCTCTTTGAAACCTTGCTTTCAATTCTTTTGGGTATATACCCAGACGTGGAGTTGCTGGATCACATGGTAATTGTATTTTTAGGTTTTTGAGGAATCGCCATACTGTTCTTCTGTTGATTACTTTTTAAAATGGGGTTGTAGCGTAAGTGTATGTAGTTCTGGGTCCCCTTCAAACCTCACAGTTGCTATTGAGAAATGGTTTCCATTTCTATTGTCATGTCTACCCAGAACCCAGATGCTGGAATTGAGGGCTTCCTAGGTCCTCTTTGTGTGGGTAAGGATACTTTTGGAAACAAGGTTTGGGGCTTGAGGTTCTAATCACCAGGTCTGTTTCCCAAATTCTAACAGGAGGACCCGGACCAAGAGCAATGGTGTGAGATTCCTGTAGTAGATGGGGGTGGGATGAAGGGAAGGGAGGAGGTGAGCGTGGCTCCAGATGGCAGCATTGGGAGGGTGGGTTCACTTAGGAGCGGGATGGAGGGACTTCAAGGACGTGAGTATGCAGAGAAGGAGAGGAATCACTGAATCCTATAGACTCGGTGGGCAGGCAGTGCCTCTTGGGCTGCCATAGACACAGGGGGCAGAACAGCCCGGAACCGGGGAGTCCTTGCATGGCAAAAGAGGGACTTAAGGCCCAAAGGATGCCCAGTTTTGTTTTTATACTTCTGCATTTTTGCTACAGCCATCAAATCTCCCTTGTTATGATGAACAGAGTCAGAACATCCTTTCCCCTGGTTCCCGTACTAACACATGTCCACCCCAGTGACTCCCACCTGCCTCAGACATGCTGGTTCTGCCTCTAACTCTTGCTAGACCAATAACGCCAGACCTGGTTGTGTGGTATGGGAGTGTGTGTGTGTGTGTGTGTGTGTGGAGAGAGAGATGTCATGTGGGGTCAGGTGCTGAGGGGTCAGGAAGTGGAGAATGACAAAGTCATATTCTGATGGTAGAGACGTGCCAAGCAAGGGAGAGCATCGACCGTGACCGACTGTGCCTTTGACAACAGGTCCCGCACACATTTCACTTATTATCAAGGTGTTTTAATTTATTTTTGTAAAGTCAAGTCATTTTCACAGAGTGGAAAAATTGTCTCTTGATGTTCATTCCCCCACGGCTTGGCTTGAGGTTTTCGAGTGGAATCCACACAGTGGTGACAGCTGGGTAACCCCCAGAAGTGCCCTTTGCAGATAACAGCTCTTGGGGCCCCACCACCCACACAGTGGGGAAATTGTTCCCCACTGTGTGGGTGTTTTGTTTTTTTCTTTTTCTATAAGTTTGAAAGAGAGTTTAGATGTTCTTCCTGTCTGTCACTGTGCAGCAGCCCGGAGAAGCCTGCTCCCTCCTGGTGGGAGCTCCTGGGCAGAGACAAAGTGGCTCAGAAGTGATCATCTTACATTTGGCTCTGGCTTCTCTGATACAACAGAGAGGCCACGTAAGCCAACAGCGTGGCATTTTTGCACATGGCACCTGTGTCCACGTTTCGAAGAATAGCCCATGGAAGCAGGGTGGGAGAGTGGTGAACTAGCCCCCGACAGAATTATTTTGTTTTTTGTTTCTGTTGATTGTCTTCCTTTAATAAATAAGGAGGGAAGCAAATTTTCCACTTGGCCCTGTTCAGTTAAATGGAAGTTCACAGAGGTTTGACTTTTAGATGAAGCCTAAAGATGTCTTTCCCACAACTGACACTTTCTATCAGTTTCTTATAGGCCCTAACAAAGGCCAAATTTGGTACCCTGTCCCAGGCCTGTGCCTTAACCCTAATTTCGGAGTTACGGGTACCAGTCCCCTAACAGGCTTTGGTGTTCCCTGAGGGCTGGCGAGGGGAAGGGAGGATTGGAGAGCTTGCGTGTGATCAGTCCCAGAGAAGTGGGCGAGTTGACAGTTTGACGATCCCTGAGTTGGACTTTGGAGGGCATGGCCTACGCTGAAAATGCAGACCCCATGATTAAATGACATTCTGAGACTGCCCTCGAGTGTTTGCTTTGAATGAGCCAGAGGGCCTAGCAAGACGTGAAGGGGTCATGTACTTTTGTGTTCTGATTTAGATTAGAAGTGGAGTTTGAAGTTCATAGATGAATCAGAATGCTTATTGAACGGACAGGCTGCATCAATGAACAAATGAAATTGTCATCTTGAAATACAAAGGGAGGGAAAGACAAGAAACAGGGCCATCAGGCCTGTTGGACTTTGATTTCAAGTGTTGGCAAATACCTAGCAACTCCCATTTGGAGCTGGTTTGATCTTGTGGAGACAGCTGGGGGACACTGTTGTTCTCCAAATTTTGTAAAAATAAACAAAGATGCCTTTCTGCCCTTTTTTTCCCCCTTCCAGGGAATAGTTGTTTCTGTCACTGGGGCTTTCTGGCCGACTGTTCCATCTGTCTCTTTTTCAGATTTCACAGTGAGGCCCCCACCAGATTTGTACACAAGGTTGCCAAGAAATTTATTCAACCCCAATGGCATAATCTTAAAAGCGACGCCATCTTTTGGAAGGTTGCATTTTAAAGATAACCTCAACACAAAATATTGCCCCTGAAGAGCAGAATACAAATGCTCACAGGGTGTCTGCGTTATATGGTCTGACTCCGTGAGGACCTCCAGTGCTGCAGGTGTGTTGTTGGCCTCTGACAGCAGAGCTCTGCCCGGGGCTGTGGGTGTGCCTGGAGAGACATAGATGCTTTTCAGGGTCCAGGGGAGTAAGGGGTATGTGAATGTGCCTTCCTGTGCCTCTCCCATCCCCTTTGATCCCTTGTCTGATTTTAATTTGGTGGCCTTATTCTCCAAAGACATTCTGGCCCAAGCTCTCAGCCATTTCCCCAGTCAAACCTGGGGGAAACAAACATGTCTGGTGCCACACCCACAGGATGATCTCTGGGAGGGTATTTTGCCTGCCAGTAAGAGGATCTTTCTCAAATACAGATCTGATTATTCCCTCCCACTCAAAAGCTTCCAGCGGCCTCTGTGCTCAGGGAACAGAATTTTGACCCCAGGCTTTATATCCAAAACTGTCTCCTCAAATTTTGCAGCCCTGAGCTTCCTGCCTGCTCGGCCCCTTGCTCTTGCTATTTCCTTTGAAGAATTAACTTCCCTTCTCTTCTGCATTAGTGAACTCCTACTCCTCCAGGGGCCCCTTGGATGGAAAAGATGTCACCTCGTTTTCAAAAATGCGTCAAGGAACCATGCTCCTTTCTGTTGTTAAGGCTCAGGGCTGACCTCAACTTTGTGTCTGTTCCTTTCTATATCAGGGAGCAGGTTGGAGAGGCAGACTGCATTCTTGTCCCCCTCACACATCAGAACACGTGGACTCCACAACCCAGCGCTTAGAGCCAAGGCCATTTGGCAAAGCCATTCTGTGTGGGTGCATTTGGAAGGAACTGGTCAGTCTTTCTTTTGTGGTATCTCTGAAGAATGACCACCCCCCCTACTTTCAAAAGGGTAAGGACCTAACTTAAATTGATCCAGAGATTTGACAAAACACCAATTCAAACATAAAAACATAAATGTAAATATTTTGTATAATGATAAGCTAATTTAGAGCAACAAGCTAATTAAAAAATTTATATGTAAAGGCAAAAGACCTGGATTAGCCAAAGCAAGTTTGAAAGAGTTGAAACACTTACACTACCTGACTTCAAGACTTACTATAAAGATACAGGAATCAAGACAGTGTGGTGCCGGTGAAAGGACAGATAGGCCACTCGAACAGAATGAAGAGTCTAGAAGCAGACCCACACATATATGATCAATTGATTTTCAGCAGAAGCACCAAGATAATTCAATGGAGAAAGGATACAAATGGTACTGGAACAATTGAACACCCTTTAAAGAAAAAAAAAAAACCAACCCAAACCCTCAACCCTTACCTTACAACATGTACTACTATGAACAAAAATGGGTCATGTGCACAGAATAAAACCTAGAACTGAAAACTTTATAGAAGAAAACATAGCTGCCGATCTTTGTGACCTTGGGCAAGGCAAAGATTGCTTTGGATGCAAAGAGCATAAACTATGAAAAAAAATTTGGTAAAATGGATTTTTATCAAAATTAAAAACATCTGCTCTGTGAAAACCACTGCTTAGAGACTACAAGCCACAAGCCAGGAGAAAATATTTTCAAAACACATATCTGATAAAGGACTCGTATCCAGAATATGTGTAGAACTCCTACAGAACTTTAACAAGAAAGCAATTTAATACATGGGCAAGAAAACTCTTGAGCTGATATTTTACCAAAGAGACACAAATGAGATGGCAAAAGAGGTGTAAGAGATGGCAAATGAGCACATGAAGAGACGCTTGACCTCATTAGTCATTAAGGAAATGCAAATTAAGACCACAACGAGATACTATTACACATATATCAGAATGGCTTAAACATACACACACCAAAAAAAAAAAAAAAAAAAAAAAAATCCCCCCCCCCAAACAACAAAACGCAAAACCACAAAATCCTGACAATACAGTATGAGGCTGCTGATGAAGATACGGAGAAATTACAGCTCTCCTACACTGTTGGTGGAAAAGCAAAATGGTGTGGCCACTTTGAGGATCCTTTGAGTTTCTTATAATGTTAAACATCACCTTACCATGTGACCCAGTGACTCCACTCTCAGGTAGCCCTAACACGAGGGTAATGAAAACATGTGCCCAAACAAAGGCTTTATGCAAATGTCTATAGTGGCTCTGTTCACAATAGCCGGAAAGTGGAAACGATCTCAGATGCCCTTCACCTGGGAAGTGGATAGACAGACTATGGCCCATCTGTGCAGTGAAATAGTACTCGGCAATAAAAAGGCATCACTGTGAGTGGAGGAAGCCAGACTGCAAGATGCACATGCTGTGTGAGTCCACTTGTATGACATTCTGGAAAAAGGAAACTCGTGGGACGAAAAGTGGGTAGGGGGAGGGGTTAACTAGAAACTGGCATGAAGAATTTGGGGGGGAGGTGATGGACATATTCTAAATCTTGGTTGTGAGGGTTCCACGACTGTATATTTTTTCCCCCAGAACTGTAACAGCTGAAACAGGGGAATTTTACTGTAAGTGAATGAAACTTCAATGAACTTGAATTAAAGAGAACTAAGGGAGGGGAGAGCCTGGGCCAGTCTTGTGTGAGACCACCTTGTCTGAGGCCACGTTAATCGTCCTGTGTCCAAGTGCTTCTGAGTAGGGAATTATGTTGTGTTTGGTATGCTCAGGGTGAGGCATTGGTTTCATAGTTTTGCTCACTTGATTGTTTTCAGTGAACGTGAGCTGTTAGGTGTGTAACCGCATGCAGGTTAACTTGCTGGTCTTTCTAAGGCTTCCCATGTGAGCCGGTTCACAGGTGCAGTCAGAACTTTCGTCAACCCTGGACTTTTCAGATTGAAAGGTGCTGGAGCCAGGCCCTCTTAGGGGGCAGTTTAGCCTGAGGCAGTTGGGTTTGACCTTATTTTTCACTCACTAGGTTGCTGCCAGGGAGGGGGGCATTGGCAGGGGGCTGCCAGAGCCGGCCCTCCATTCTGTGGTTCACTGAGTCTGCAGAGGGCGCTGGGACGACACGTTGGGCTTGGCTTGCTCCCCTCCGTGGAGCTGAGGTCCCCAGTGCAGGTGCCTGAGGTCACGTTCCAGGAGGCACTGCTCATCTCATCCATCTGGAAAACTCATCGGCTGGCTGGTCTCTCCCTGGAGACCCGGGGAATGGGGTGCAGCTGTTTCCAGATCTCACCAGTGAGAGAGTAGTGAGAAAGCAGCTCTGCGTTCCACCCCCCTGGCTGCTGAGGCAAATGTGGCAGGTGTCACCCCAACTCCCACTTGGTTGATTGCCACCGAGCACTGCGCAGGGGGCAGGGCCCCAGGCACCCAGTGAATGGGCTGCAGCCCAGGGCACCGGGGCTAAGGGCAGACAGGGAAACCAGCCTGGATGAAGATCACCAGCACACTCCTCACTGTGCTGAGAGGAGCTGCCATTCTGCCAGGCCCAGGGGAGGCAGATCATGAACCATAGTCTAGGCTAGTGTTTATGAGCCAAGCTGGGTGGGGGAAGTGCAGGGTCCTTCTCTGTATTCTCTTGACTGGTACCATAATGCCCTGGTCCAACAGATCACCTATAGTGAACAAGAAACTGGTCATCACCCATTTTGGAGGAGAGTTTACTAAGGCCCTGGTATTGTTTCTGTTAAGTGGGAGAGGACAGAGGGGTTCTCTGATCAGCCTGATGTGTTGGGGGGACTGGTCCACAGGCTGATTTTCTATGGCTTTACCTGCAAACTTGGTTTAAGGTTCTACACCCCGTCTTCCTGAAGAATGTTTCTCAAGTTTTAATGTAGAGTTAAGTTGGCAAAACGTAATCCCAAGCCTCTGTTAAACTAGCCACAGAAAATTCTAGATTTACTCCCTTCCAGTCACCAGATTGCCACATTTATAGGTTATTTTTTCCTGTATGAAAGACATTTTGGCCTCTTATGTGGCTCGCGCTATTTATATGCATCTGGAACATTCTGTACACAGAGGACTGGGCCTGTGGAGGACCTGAGGGGTCTCCTGAAGGGGGAAGCACATGTGCCATCCGCTGTGGGCCCAGTGGGAAAGGAATCGTGCAAGGTAGCTCTTTTTTCTTTTTCCTGAGGTATCTTATCAGTTAGATTTTGCTTCCTGCTGAGGTTGGTAGAGCCTCAAGTGCCAAGTAGAGAAGGAAATATGTAAATTTACACTCCTGAGTCTTTTATAAGGTAGATGTGACTGCTTATCACAGCGGCTTGTTCTGTTCTACAAGACAGCTTCCTCCCCCTTCGAGTTTGTGGTGGGTGGAGATGGCGGGGGTGTTAGAGGCACAGACGGAGGCACATTTATAGCCTCACGTGTAGGCATCCGCAGATGTCCACAGCATTCCTCCTCCAGGGAACGAACTGCTCCCCTGTCCACATTCCCAACCATGTTGGCCTCTTACCTGGTGGTACATCTTGCAGTTATTGATTCACACTCCTTCTAGACCAGGAGCTCTGAACTGGGGAATTTTGTACCCCAGGACATTTGGTGGTATTTTTGGTTGTCCCAACTACTGGCATTCAGCGGGTGGAGGCCAGGGGTGCTGCTAACCGTCCTATAATGCATGTGGGATAGCCCCTCACCACCACGAGAACGATCCTGCCCCAAAGGTGAATAATCCCAAGGTGGAGAAACCCTGCCCTAACCGAGAGCTTCTGAAGGTCAGCCCAGTGTTCATTCGATCTTCGGGGCCTGGCATGTATCATGTGTTCAGTCAGCAGAGATTGAAGCAAATCCGTTATTAAGAGGCTCACATGCTATGTTGGCTTTTGTGTTGACAAAATACTCTCCTGAAAACCTCTTTGTCCTCTTTTGTTTGCCTCTTTGCTTAAGCATAGAAATCAAATCAGCTTTCAATTAATCATGCTAATGGGCAGGAGAGAATGGTAGCCTCTCCTAAATGGCGTCTCACCCAGAATGCATTTATGGTTGTCTGTGCAACGGTGGAGAAGTACAAATCAACAATCAGCCTCTTTGTCACTTTCTGGAGCCAGCCCTCTCCCACCCCCAGTTTGGCTGTCATTGGAGACACATGGGAGGGCTCTGCCTTGTTGATGTGTGACAGGTAATTGGAAGGCAGTCGATTATTTTACCTTGACTGTCCTATTTCCAGTCTTCTTCTCACCTCTTCCCATTTATAAAACCTTAAAATGAAAAAGAAATAAGATCTAGGGCATTAAAAAATTCCAATTGAATGTAAATTCATTTGTTTCTTCATTCAACTAGTATTTATTATCTACCATGAATAGATAAAGATGAAAGCCCCCCAGGTCTGCCTCTGGTGACTCTGGTGGGAATCCTGGATGGTAAGGGTGATGAGGGAAGTGTTTGATGTAGTGAGGCATGAATGTATGCACGTGTGTGTTTGGGGGGGGGTGTCATTGGCTATGCCAGGCTCCAGAGGATGGGCTGGAGGCAACTTCTGGAGGAGGAAGATGGCAGGTGGAGGATATGATTAGCATTGCCAGTACAAATTCAAGACGCCCTCCCATCTGTAGCTGTTGGTGACTGTCCAGGCAGAGACTTACTGTATCCTCACCAAGGAGGCAGGATGTGATGGTTTTACACCAAGGGGATGTGGAGATTTGCACTCACACCTCTGACACCCAGCAGAAGACATGTTTCCTAAAATGTGTCACCAACCCCACTGGGAGTCCCAAGGATGATTTCATGTGGTTTACATCTCTGATATGGACTCAGCCCCAGAGAGGAGTGCTTGTTTTCTGGTCACTCACAGGGGCTATGGCCTGGCGGGAAAGCAATTAAACGACGTTTGGGCTGGAAGGGACAGTTAATGCTGATGGAAAATTTCTGTTTAAAATACATTTACTTAAGGGACGCCTGGGTGGCTCAGTCGGTTGAGTGCCTGCCTTCGGCTCAGGTCATGATCCTAGGGTCCTGAGATCGAGCCCCATATCAGGCTCCTTGCTCAGCAGGGAGTCTGCTTCTCCCTCTGCCAGCCACTCTCCCTGCTTGTGTGCTCTCTCCCTGACAAATAAATAGATAAAATCTTTATTAAAAAATACATTTACTTAAGTAAAATCTGAGTACATGCTGTGATGATATGACAGAAATCATCGAGGGCCATCCACATGGCAGTGGTCTGGAAAGCGCCCACTCAACCCCAGGGGAGAAGTGGCCAACCTGAAGTGATCCAGGAGGGACCAGAATTTTCTGAGTTCCATATCTTTGCTTGAGAAAGGGGAGGGAGGCAGTGGTCCCTGTCCCACTGGTATAGGGTGAAGGATTCAGAGACTACTGCTCTCTGCTCAGCCTGCTCCCACCCCAAGTCCTTTACACCTGATGGCCAGGCATTGGTGGGGTAGGGACGGGAGCTACCAATATGTGTTCCAAGAAATTCTCTCCCATTTGAGATAGTTGACTGACTCCAACGGACCTATATTGTTTGAAAGGAAGCCATTGGGGATCTTTTTTTCTTCTTTTTAATAAAATTTTAAATTATTTTTTATGGTAAAAAATGCATAAAATTTACTATTTTAACTATTTTCAAGTGTACAATTCAGTGTTGTTTAGTACATTCACAATGTCATGCCACCATCACCGCTATCTATTTCCAGAACATTTTTTTATTGAAGTATAATTGACATACAATAATCAATTAATTTCAGATGTACATCATTGTGATTCAGTTATTTATTTATTTATTTATTTATATTTTAAAAGATTTATTTATTCATTTTTAGTGGAGGAGGGGCAGAGGGAGAGAGAGAATCTCAAGCAGACTCCCCACTGAGCACAGAGCCTGACCCAGAGCTCAATCCCAGGACCCTGAGATCATGACTTGAGCCAAGATCAAGAGTTGGACGCTCAACCGACTGAGCCACCCAGGCGTCCCTCGGTCTTCTTTTTAATCACATGTCCTCTGTGATGAAAGTAGATAGGGAAAAAAGACATGTTAGATGTTAGAAGTGAAACGGTTCATAAAGAGGGAAGTTTGTTACTTTTTTTTTTTGTATGCGTGAAAGCAAGGGTAGAAGAATAAAAAAGTGATTCTGCCAGTTACCAAGAGTTACCCTTGACCTTAAAACCAGTCTTGATGTGGATGAAATGGCATTGTGCCCTGCTTTAGATGATTTGCTGCATGCTTCCCCATTTAACTCTCTCGGCCCCTAAGACGGGCATTACTAATTCTGTCTTGGAGATAAGGACGTTAATGCTCAGGAGGTTGAGGCATTTGTCCCAAACCACAGAGACACTGAATGAAGACCATGGTCTTTCCAGTGTACTGGAGCCCCCACTGACCTGGGCATAGTTATGAATACGAGGTGCCATTTGAGGAAATGCTCCAAAATAATCAAAGAGCAGCTTTACAGGAGAAGATACCAGGAAGTATCTGATTGGTTGCCAAAGAAATAAAATACACCATGTGTGCTGTGAAATAAGAGAGGAGATCCTGTGTACTGAGGTGAAATGGAATGTAAATCGCAACTCTTATTTGGGATTGCAACAACGCTGACTTTTCTTAGACTCAAGTGATGCAACTAAGACTGGTAATTCTCCCCGCACATCGCCTTCATCCATTCTTCCTTTCATTCATTGAACAGTTATTTTGTATCAAGTAGGATGCCTTTAGCTATGAGTAACAGGAAACCCTGGCTCAACTGTTTTAAACAGTAAGTGGGTTGTTTTCTCACTTAATGATTCCTGAAGTGAGGCAGTTTCAGGGTGGTTATTTCAGTAACTTAGTGACATCCTCAAAGACCAGGGTTGCTTTGATCTTTCTTCTCTGCAACCCTCAGCAAACTGGTTTTGTCTTTGGCTGAATCCCTCATGGTCACAAAATGGCTGCTGAGGTTCTTGCTGTCACATGCAGATGCAACAAATTTTAGCAAAAGAAGAAGACCCATCTCTTCCTATATGCCACTTTGTAGCAGCATGGGAACTTTTTTTCCAGAAACCCTTCGAGAGACTTCCCTTCTTCTTTCATTGGCCACATGAACCATCTGTCCATCCCTAAGGCTAAAACTAGCAAGGAGGATTGGGATGACTATGACTGGCTCAGTGTCTCCAGAGAGGAGGGTGAATTACATGAACAAAATTGGGATTCTATTACTAAGGAGAGAGGAGGAGGAGCTGGCCCAGCAACTGGAAATGCTGCTACATATTTAAAAATTATATTGATGGGGGCGCCTGGGTGGCACGGCGGTTAAGCGTCTGCCTTTGGCTCAGGGCGTGATCCCGGCGTTATGGGATCGAGCCCCACATCAGGCTCTTCTGCTAGGAGCCTGCTTCTTCCTCTCCCACTCCCCCTGCTTGTGTTCCCTCTCTCGCTGGCTGTCTCTATCTCTGTCGAATAAATAAATAAAATCTTTAAAAAAATTATATTGATGATGGAAAATTTCAAGCACAAGGAGAAATAGCATAGTGGATTCCCAGTTACTCATCTCCTGGTTTCCACAGTTATCAACATTTTGACAATTTTAGTTTATTTTTATACTGCTGTTCACCTCCTGTTGAAGTATTTTAAAATAAATCCCAGATATATAATTTTTAAATGTCTCTGTACATATATTCAGTACCTTCTCTATGCCTGGTTACAGATCCAAAGAGAAAGGCCATTTTAGGGATAAGATATCAGTAAAGACACAACCTGGTATTAACTACTTTTTTGCTAAAGAGAAAAGACTAAACACCTTGAAACAAAGGAAAATGCAACATTCAGGGAGCAGAGTTTCCTCCAGAGCTTTTGTTCTGGCTGCATCTGGAATCCTTGGGATGTCAGGGAACAGGTGTCCTGCGAGGTTTGCATGGGGGGTGGGGAGGGGGTGCTCCCTGCCCTCTTAGTCACACATGGAAGGTGAGTGGAAGTTCGGCATCTCGTTTGTCATTTCCACTCTCAGGCGGATGAGGTGAATGCTTTCTAAGAGTGGGTTTTGGTTTGATGACACCTGTTTCTGCATGTTAATAGATTTCTGGGGTAAGATAGAGCCGGGTGATGTCACCTGCAGGTGCGTGAGCCTGTGGTAGCGGTCTGTTGCTTGGCATTTGTGTCACAAGGCATTGCTAGCCACATCTGTCCTCAGCTGTGAGGGTATATACAACAGCAGGCTGAAGAAAGAGATGTTTTTAACCAGAACAGAGAGTCAGATGCGACAAGCTAACTCTGGGCTGGGGTGTAAACACATGTACTTTCCCTATGGCTTCAGCTGATCTCATGTAGTTAATGGAACAAAATACAAATGTTATTTCCTTAAAATATCACGGTGGCAGTAAGAGTATATTTCCACGCACCCTTTTCTGCATTTCTTGAGCCCACCTGTTTTATGACAGGTTTAAAAGACCCCTCTTCCTCCGTGTGCATGAGACAGGAAACCTGCCTTCTTATTTTCCTTCGGTTTTTAAACATTTGCTCCTTTGACGAGAGTTCACATGCTTCACGAGGGGCAGTACCTTTGTATATAACATAAAAATAAATTCACCATTTCTCTAAATACGCTTCTCCATTTCTACCCGACAACTAAAGGTCAGATTGCAGAGCTGAATCAGTTATAGCTTCGTGTGCAGGAGATGCTCAACCTGGGCTGATTTTATCTGCTGGGCTTTGTAAAATGTTAGTATTTGCACAGTGATTAAAAACAGAAGTCTTTTGCATAACTATATTTGAAAAAAACCTTAAAAAAACAAAGAGAGAAAGAATGGAGCAATGACATGAAATGATGCCATTTGACTTGGTACTCGTGCAGTCCGGGTGGCTTTTGTAGCAGTTACAGTTCTTAGCGGAGCTTTCTAGAACGTGCATGTTGTGGTTGGGTGCCCTTTGTTTCATGCGTTGTGCATTTCAGTGCTATGTGAGAATCTATCCGACCCCAATACATTTTATTTGACATGCACAGCTGGGTCGCTGGAGCCTAGTCCAGGCCATTAAAAAGAATGCAAAGAAAACACAGACAATCTATTCATCAGAACGCTGTGAAAGGAAGACTTTCTGGGCAGGCTGTGGCAGGAATGCACCTGGAGGAAGGAGAAGGAGGAAAACCAACTGGGCGCCCGGGGAGTAGGGAGGAGGAAACGCAGCTGCCGTTGACCTCTGATGCTGCACATGGCCGGGGGCTTGGCCCAAGGTGAAACCTGATTCCATTTCCAACTTGTGGAATCTAATTTTAGGGTGCTCCGCAAACAGGAGGGTTGCATGGCTGGACTGAGGTCTTATTCGTCAGTGGGTATACGCTCACCTGGTGTTTGGCGCTCAGTGACACCCCAGGCAAAGGCATGTGTGAAGCTCACCTTGTGTCTGAGGGTGGCATCGAGGTTCCTGGCCTGTCAGACCATGCTAGGTCTCCCCAGGCACCCCTCGGTCTCCCCAAAGAAGGAAGAGAGGAGGTAGCTTCGGGAATTCTGGGGAAGCCTTGTTTTGGCCACAGGATGTTCCAGTAACCTCAACCCCGGTTCCTACAACCTTCCTGGCCCCCAACCCCATCGTCCCCTTCCTACTTCCTGTTTGTGATTCTGCAGCATTGGTTTCACACTTCGCTCTTTTGTCCAGTGAGCCAGCTTTCCTTTCTGTGGTCACCAGAATGGCCACTTTGCATTTTTGTCTAAAGGCTTTCCTAGGGAAAGGTCCCTCACCCCCTCAGCTGCACCTTCTTAGCAGCCGGCATGCCTGTGTATCACCTTAATTCCTCAGGTCTTTTCGGCCTGAAAGACTCTGAGCCTGGCCTGGGCTGAGACATGGCTTGCTGTCCCCGGCTTACTCACAGGTCTTTGGAGAGCATCACTGTGTCGTTAACTCAAGATCATGGATCTTTGTGCGAAGATGGAATGCTGGGGGTACCTAAGAGCCTTCCTCTTGGGACAGACCTCCACACAGGCCTGCGCTGCAGAGACCAGGAGCTCTAGAGAGACACAGACAGACAGACTTGGGTCCAAGCCTAGCTCCTCTCTGTAGCTGCGTGATTCTGTGCAAGTCAAGTGCTTCACAGAGACTGTGGCAAAGAACACCCAGGAAGTGGCAGCTGGCCCCATCTCCATCTTGGGGACCACACATGGAGCTGGTTGATTAAAATGTCCCTGCTTTACCCAGTGGCTCCCATGTTCTCCGAGGTGGGGGCGATGCTGGGAGTAAATGTAACTCTATTGAAACCAAGCCCATAGTAAATTCTACAAGGGCTTCTATGAGTAACAAGATGTTTCTTTTTTAATGACTTTGTTTCAATATTGATTTTTGCAAAATTTCATAATTTCCAAGCGAAACCAGACTCCAGACTCATAAGGCATTTTCAGAAATCTTTTCTTTTCTTTTAGGTTGCTTATAAAGCTCAATGAAATTTTACAGCATATTAGAACAATAAAAACAAAACAAAACAAACTTTGGTCTAGGACTAAGGTCCTTGACAAATATGGCTTGACAAGACTAACTTAAAACATAAGAACAACCAAAACCCAAACCCTGAAAATACACGTGGCTTTTCCCATTGGGATGGCAGTTTAAGGTGTCCATTTGGTTAGCTGACCTCTGAGAACGACCGGAATGAAAATGGCTCCCCGGCTACTTTCGGTGCTTCGTTGATTCCCTTCCCCCACATCCTTCCTTGCATAGGTTCTGCTTCTTGACCTGGAACGGGAAACTCAAAGTGTAACCCTGGCTATGTTATTAAATTGTAAACTTCTAAATTCACACAGGGTAGTTGATGGGAATTTCAAAACACAGGGTGAAATTCTGCTCTTACAAAGATGGAACAAAAGCTCTCTGTCTTTTCGAGGCCACTAATCCGGTGTTTGCACCTTATTGTCACTACGTAATGTCTGAAAAACTTGGAATTATTTCCAATTAGTGGGTTTAAGTGGATCTTGCTCTCTGAGCCGTTGACCCCTCTTGTTTGTTTAGCAGGATTTTCTCACCGGTCTTCACCTTGCTGCACATTGTTTCGCTGTCAGGGCGTCTGCACTGCTCCGGATGACCCCTGCAGAAATGTCCGTGTCGTGAGACTCGGGAGCTGTTGTGAATTTTGTGATGACAGATGGCAGAGGCAGAAAAGGCACCTCCATGGGCTTTGTGAAAGGGGATTTGGGTTCTCAGAATCTTTTTTTCTCTCTCATTTTTGGAGGCACCACTGTGATGGCTGTCAGAGCTGTGATGTGGCCCATTTAGAATCACGAGGCCCTGGAGACAGAGAGCCCTCGCGTGTCCACACACACCTGCTCCCGGACACACGTGTCCCTCGCAAGCAAGCCTCGGCAAATCCGGAGGTCTCAGCCACTTGCCCGGTTGGAAAAGCAGATTCTTCCCAGGAAGCTTAGCACCCCGGAACCCTGGGGATTTCACTTGACAGGAATTTCACCTGCTCTCTGGAGATTAGAGGGCCAGAGTTATCAAGAAGGAGAGTGGAAAGGGGGCCTCTGTGATTCTGCTTATGAAACGGGCATCTGTAAGTAGCTGCTTTCCAGGTGTCGGCTAAGCCTTAGAGGTTAGTGCTAAGGAAATTTCCATGTATAGGGAGAAGCCCAGAGGGGTACAAAAGGAAGGAATAACGGAGTTTTAAAATTGGTGCAAACTACAAAACCCTGTGTGTGGTCTTGGTGGATCACCCCCTGGGCCTGCTTTGGAGCCTCACACCAGCACCCTGATGGGCACAAGATACCCCTCATGGCCCAGGGAAACCCTCCAGGCTCTCAGAAAAGAGTTGCCCACTGTAGAGAGGCTGTGGCCGGCTTCTGGCCAGCCTGAAGGGGCAAGTAGACCTCTGTGGCCAATATTTACACATTAGCAGAAATTCTGGATTTCTGACTTCTTTGGAACACTGGGCAGTCCAGCAGCACCCTGGCCCCATCCCACATGGCAGCCGCCTGCCGGAGCCCCGGGGCAGCTGCCGCCTCTGATGGCTCACACTCACTGGTTTTTTGTTTCTTCTTCTCACATCCAGCCAGCTGAACTCATTTCCCCAACTAACCCCAGGAGGCATTTGAGTTCGTAAACCTTGCATTTGTTAGAATCTTTTCAGAGAAACTGAAATGTAAATATCTAACAAGAACCTTTAGAATCCACCCTAATAAGACAAACCAAGATGCAGAAAACATTTCATGCTACAAAGATGTCTCTCTCCATCTTTCATGATATGCAAAACGGGAAGCAATCTAACCATGAGAGTGGTTAACCGAATTATGATGCATTCCTATAGTGGAGTATTATATGGCCCTGAAAGTAGTACTTACTCAGAGTTCTTAATGACACGGCAGGATGCTCATGATGCAATTTTGGACTAAAAAAAAAGCCAACAGCAAGTTGTGTTTCCGGTATACACTCCACTTGTCTCTCAAAATGTGATAGCAGTTATCAGTATACATAAACTAAGACCAGGAGGAAATTTGTCAAAATATTAACAGCGGTTGCTTCTTAGCAATGAAATTATCAGATTATTTCCTCTTTGTTTTATTCTAGGCTTTCCACATTTTCTACAGTGAATGTGCATAGCTTTTATATTCAGAAAAAAAATTAACAAATAAAGAAAAAGAAACCTAGAAGATTAGGGGATTTTCCCTGAGTCTCCAGCTGGGCGGTACAAAGTCAGGACCTGAACCCGTTTCCTGATTCTGATATGGATATCAGAGGGTCCCCACTCCAGAGGGTCAGGCTGCCTACAGCTGTGCACCTGAGATTTAGAGCCCCGGAGATTTCACCGAGGACCCATGCACTTTATTTGGGTGTGCTTGTCTATATGGAGGGGGGGCCGTGTATAATTGTAGGTCCTTTGTTTTGCCTTTGATTTCACTGTGATGAACAACCATTAAGAACCAGATAACTGTGCCCCTTCAGTAGATATTAAACCTCATTTAGATGTAACTCCGCACTGAGCAAAGCTTCACAATTGTGTGACCTGTGGGTGAATTTCCTTGAGGGCGCACCTAGGCTAGATCTTCTCCAATTTTTGTTGTTCCTCCCTCTTCATCTGCTTCTTCTCCATTAGGGAGGACAAGTCAGAGCAACTCAGACCCCTTCATTGAGGCAGGGAAGTGATGCTGTGAAAAGCGCCCACGTGTACCCATTGACTTTGCACCAAGATGGTAGCAGTTTCAGCAAGCACCTTGAGATCCAAAGACCTGAGTCCATTTCCTGACTCCTGTCACTAACTGTTTTGGTGAGCCTGGGCAAATCTGTCCTTTCTCAGAGCATCTCCCACAAAGTAAAATGGGAAGGAGAATATTTTCTGTTGAACAACTTTCTCTAAGGTGTGGGGGAGATGTCTGATGGGATACTCAGTAAAGGTTTTCATGGTTCCTAAGGAGGAGTCCCCAGAATTGAACACCAGAGGAGCTCCACCTCTCAAGGGTGGACTCCTGTTTAACCAAGCTCACAGGGACCCAAAGGTTTTCATTCTTGCCAGCAAGAAATTGTGTAGTCTGGTGATCCAGAAAGCCAAGGCAGACCCACCAGAACATTCCATCCCTGTAGACATGTCCTTGGGAGGTCAAATTCTCTTTCAGGCTGGCTGGATCTTCAGAAGTGCCTCTGCATTGAGGTCATATGAAGCTTTCCTACCCACATGGGAATGGTCTTTTCAAGAAGATCAAATGCTTGCTCGCCCTAACAGTGACTCTATCTCCCAGGGAGAGAGAGCACCGTTGATTGCCTCTAAGATTCAGCACCTGCTGTGTTTTCCAAGTTGAATATCTTTCCCTTGCAACACATCTCTGTAGAGTTAATCGGACTTTCACTGACTACAATACAGTGTCATTCTTAGCCCTGCACCTGGAGAACAAGCCGACTCATCTGATTGGAGTCCCAGGGTTGGGTAGAAATTGCCAGTTTCATCCTAAGCAGCTTTTTTTTTTTTAAGATTTTATTTATTTATGTGACAGAGAGACAGCCAGCGAGAGAGGGAACACAGCAGGGGAGTGGGAGAGGAAGAAGCAGGCTCCCAGCAGAGGAGATCACACTCTGAGCCGAAGGCAGATGCTTAACAACTGCACCACCCAGGCGCCCCCTAAGCAGCTTTATACCCAGGTTGTCGGAGCTGGTGTCTCACTGTGACCTCGTGGTCAACAAATCTTGCTCTGATCAGGCACCTGCTGGTCAGTTTTTCTAGCAAATGGGTGGACGTGCAGATGGGGACCCAGGAGCCGTCGGGCACGTGAGGTGTCAAGGCAGGCCTCTCTGCTCTGTTGACTGATGGTTCTATTTCGTACCTATTTCTGCATGGCTGATGATTTCTATTTGTCCATGCTTCTGAAAGGACTTCGAAAACCAGGGCCCTTGAGAGAATTTCTGGTTGCAGGGGAAATTAATACAATGCAGAACTATGGGAATCAATACCCAAAAACTAAATTTCTCTGTTGAAAAATGTAATGTTTCCAGTTGGAAATGGTGAAAGAAGGAAGGGGCACCTTTGCCTCGGGTCCCTGTGCTGTGGCTGGTGTGGGGTCAGAGCACGACAGCAGTGTGTGCAGGGTGGGGCTGCCTTTTCAGATCTGCCTCCAAACCTTTTCGTTTTTACTTTACCTTAACTTTGCATTTCTAGATTGTTGAATTATGGCCTGATTTCACATTCTGAAACTAAGCATGTGTCTCAGTTCTGTGAAGAAAAGGCTGTTTCAGAGGAGTGATGACTCACCTTTTATTTTGAGCCCATTGAGAAGAATCCAATCTAAGAGGCATTAACAGAATGAGCATTTGTTATATTTCAAGATGGTTATATATATTTTTAAATTTTGATTTTAATGTGATTCTTGGAGCACATTCTTACTATAAAATTCAGAGTCTTTCTTGTGCCCCCCACCCCCATTCTGGACCCCTTCCCTGAGGTCACGATATTAACATTTTAATGTGTATCTTTCTAGATGATTTGTATGCATTTATACATTTGTGCGTGGAGAGGAACATATCATTTTATTTATGTGTGTGTTATTTTTGCATTCAAGTGATAGTGCAATCTATACATTGTTCTGTAACTTGTTTTTTTCACAGAACAATCTTAGACAGCATTCCATATCATTAAAAAAAGATCTGCCTTATTTTTACCTGCTGACACATATTCTATGGTAGATTTATTTAACCCATCCCCTCTCAATAGAAAGAAAATGATTATACTTCTCAGTGTATCTAAGTGAAGCTCTATTTCAATGACAAAATAAAATCAACTTTCTTTTTTCCTCCCCAGAGTGGTAGGCACTTTTTTTTTTTTTTTATAAAGGAAAAACTAAAGAAAGATTGACCAGGAGAGAAGAAGCCAGGCTTCTTCCTTGTCTGAGAGGGTCCAGGGCTGAGGTGTGGTACCTGAGTTGTGGCCAGCAGGGCATGGGGCGCCATGACAGCCGGGTCAGCACGGTGGTGGAGGGCCGAGCCACGCATGGAGGGACAGCAAGGAGGACCAGTTCAACATTGGGAGGCAGAACTGGGGCTTGCCAGGGTGGCTCAAACAGAGGTGAAAATCTCTGATATGAGGAGGTAGAAACTTGAGGTGGCCATTGTCCGTTTGTCCATCTCTTAATTCATTCACTCACTCACTCAGCATAAACTGTCCCAAGTTTATGTTGCCATCCAAGGCGCTGGGGAACCTGCGGTATGAGAGATTCGAATTCTGTCCTTTGCAGCCTCCCATCTGGTCTGGGAGAAAGATGTGTACAGATGTGGTACATGAATGGCTGCCTGAGGTGTCAGGGGAAGAAGGCCCTTCGGCATCTCTCTGGCCTGGAAGTATGGACAGGGCTTTGCTGAGTGGAGAAAGGAAGGTGCAGTACTGCTGTGCTGACATGGCCATCATGTCCTGGGATAGGGGGAAGCCAGTGGGGTTGGAGTGTAAGAAGGTCCAGACAGGGACAGATGAGGGAGGGAAAGGAGGTGGGCAGGATGCAAAGCAGGAAGGGTCTTAGGAACACAGAGCTGAGATTCTGCCTTCAGCTGATGTCAGTGACAGGGGGAGCCCCAGCACTTGGTTTACTCCTGAAGGAAGAGGTGCTGGGGCATGCCGGTAGGTGGGCTGGATGGAGAAGGAGAGGTGGAGGCTGGGAGACTGTTTGGCACCTGCTTCTCTGCATCTTTCTGTATGTCTGTGTGTTCATCTTCACCATTTCCAGAGGACTCGTTCTGTTCCCGATTGTGGGAAGTCAGTGACTAATAAGATGTGGTCCCCAGATCGGTAGGGTTCTATAGGCTGTGGAATGGCATCTTGCCCCAGATGGGTACCCATTCATCTTTGACCAGCAACGAGTCAGTGGTCTGAAAGGAAATGAGGCTCTAAACTGTGGCAGGTAAAAGAGGCATGAGGCCAGACAACAGGGCCATAGCGGGAGGAGGACTGGCAGAATTTGAAACTAAGAGGAAGAGGAGGGAGGGAGGGAGGAAGAAAGGGAGGGAGGCAGGGAGGAACTGCTTTACCCTGAGAAGTAGACAGGAAATGGGAAGGTGAGCAGTTTTGGGTAGGGGGCGGGGACAGATAAAGATTTCTTTTAAATTCCAGGGTCAAAAGAATCTTTGTGATTTACACCCCAGCCCTTCAAATTGGAAGAAGATACTAAGTACTGTTTAGTATGTAGCAAAAAGCCAACATAAAAAAGTAACTAAGAAGTTCTGTTCCCCATATAAATGTGATGGAAGTGATTTATTTACACTTGTATATATTTCTGTTAACTATGTTGAAAAGAATTTCATGTAGGCGATGGAGAAAAGGTAGTTAAGCTGCAGAATTGTTTTAAACATAAAGTAACAGCAATGATAAAGATAGTTTCTTAAGTTAAACTTATTTTGAAAGTGTGGATTTTTATGTTTGCTTTATCTGGCTTTGTCATCTTCCCTCCTCCGGCTACTGCCATCTGTGGCACTGGAGCTTTTGCTCTGGACCTTGGGGCCCCTGAATCCTGGCTCGAGACTGGTTGGTGCCGTTTCTCCCTCCGGGGAAAAGAAGGCAACCATCAGCAGGAAAAAGAAGGAATTGGCTTCCTTTGACTGAATGTTCCTCTGGATCTGTTCAGTGACTCCCTGAAGGAACCTCACTTCTATGCGTTTTCAGATAACAACCACCTAACTTGGAATGGGTACGGCATCACATCCCCTGCGTTCTTTTGGTCAAAGCAAGGCAGAAGCCTGCTCCAATCAAGAGGAGGGGAAATAGAGGCTGTTTCTTGATGGGTGGAGAGCCAGAATGTGTGGCTCTCTTTAATGCGCCGCCTAGGTGCAGTCTGGGCCTGCCCCAGGTTAGAATGGGCAGGGGAGAGGTGCCTAGCTCCTGGTCTGGTGGGTGGATGAAGGGAGGGTGGCCCCTGCAGACGGGCAGGCCTCTAGGAGAGCTGGGTGTCATCGGCCACCTGCCCCGGGCTCCAGAGACTGAGGGCTGTCCCAGCTCTGTCTGCCTCAAGGCCGAGACAGAGGCCCGAGTTTGAGTTCTTTGGAACAAGGCATGATGTTGTGGCATTTCTGTTATCCTGGCTTTAGGAAACCCTTAACATGTGGATGCTGTAGAGGGGATGGAAGGAGGGGAGAGCTTCTGGTGAACCTCTAAGCTGGACAGTGAGACCGTGTTCCTTGCTCAGTTCCAGGACCCGTCTCTAAGGAGAGGACGGAGGGCTGCTCCGTGGAGCTTGGGGTGATAGCACTAGGTTGCCCAAATCAGTCAAAATGTATTTTAGTTGCATAATAAAAATTCATGTAGCATTTCTGTTTTGCTCTTTCTGTCTGCATTTGTTCGAACATAAAACAAATGTTTCAAATTGCTTGCCACTGAGTCACATCGGTACTCTAGGCGGAGGTGCTGTTTCTCGGTCACTGCCCCTCCCACCCCACTGGGGCCTCGCGCCTCCATGAAGAGTGAGAAAGCTTGGGAAGCTCTTGTTGTGAAACTGTTTTGTCCACATCAGGCCCACTGGAGCTGGCATTCTCCCAGGGCCCTGTCCGTGGCTTGTAGGACGTTCCTCGGATGGTGAGGAGTTGCGGGCACCCAGGTTTGTTGCCAGGGAGTCCAGGGGCAGGCCTGGGGCAGGCCCCGTGGCAGCGGGTGCCAGGTCCGGCCACAGTTGGGGCCGAGCATGGGCTCAAACCTGGCTCTGGGGGAACAGTGCTATAGGTTGGGGCCTACAGGATGCCACGAGTCCCAGGTCGCAGGGCATTTACTGAACCTGTTCTTACAAGCTTCACCAAGTATTATCTTATTTATACCTCTCAACAACCCTGTGACAGAAGTTCTGGAATTATCCCTGTCTCTCTTTAAGGCACATGCTGGGCGAGGGGGAGGACAGGCTTTGACCCAGGTGCCGCCTCAACCACGGATCCCACTGCCTCTCTCCACAGCAGGCCAGCAGGGCCAGAGGAGGCTCTGAGCTCCTCTGCTAAGCCCTCAAATGGCTCTAGCTTCTGCAGTGGGAGGGAGTGAGGGGGCCTTTGTTGGGGTGGGGCAGGAGGAGAGGAACACAGTACTGTCTGCATCCGTCCAAGAGGTCAGATTTATATATAGGAAACAGACCCTCCCCCCAGTTTCTGAAATGTCCCTGGAACAATCATGCAGCCCTTCCCTCATCAGTGTTTGAGGCTGAGGACAGGGCACCAGATAGCTCTGTGGTCTTGGCATCTACCATGTGGGCACCAGTCATCCCCAGGGCCCTATTTGTGCCCTCACTGCACTGGGTGGGCAGCCTGATGCCCAGAGTACTATGCTTCTGGATGGGAGAGAAGCTCTGAAGCTGGGAGAAAAAACCCAAAACCCACCCCAGAGCAGGAGAGTTAGGGGATGCCCATGTGAGCAGAGGGGTGCTGCTTGCCTTGGGAAAGAGGATTGCCAGGGAGAGACTCCCCCCAAGACCACCTGCCAGACTGAGGGCCAGCAGGAGGCAGTAGAAGCAGCAGAAGGCTCTGAGGGGGTGAGGGGGCAGGGGACATAGGCACGACATTTACATGCTGCATGTGGGTAGGCATCCGCAAGACAAGAGATCGTTTTGTTCTGTGGTTGGTTTCATGCTTGCTGCAGAATGCATCTCTCCCACCCCAGCCACCCGCAGCCCAGCCCCAGCCCCTGGTTTCCCCACAGGCAGGGCTGGGCTCAGACGCTGGAGGGCGCAACCGGGCAACAAGACAGAGAGGATGATGTCTCTCTGAGGCTGAGTGAGCAAAGAAATTGGGAGCGGGGAGGCCTCAAAAGCCCATCTCTGCCAGAGATGGTCCCCGTTGGCAGATCCATCATTGTCCTCGTTACAAAGTGAAGGGGTGGACGCGATGGGCATTTCTGAAAGAGCCTCTGTGATGACCTGGGGCCCCATGGGGTGGGGAGGGGTCGTTAAAATAATGAGAAGGCATGTGCTAATAAATTATAATTCCTGCATCTCAGGGATGTTAGCAGGGTGAAGGCCACAGGTGCTGTTATTATAGAATTATTGTTTTTGTAATTTGTATTAGTGGACCCTGCCGAATAGGCCTCCCTGGGGGTGGGACCTAGGAATTTGCCTTTTATGAAACAGGTGCTTCTAGTCCTGGAGCCCTGAGCTGGGAGATGGCTGAGATCTCTTCTGTGTTCTCTCTTGGGCTTCCCTGTCTTGTCCCACCGTACACCCTTTCTCGGGAAGAACACGCCCCTCATTATTTCATACACAATGTAATCATGGCTCTAAACTCAAGTTCGGCTCCCGGCCTGCCGAATGGCCCAAGTTGGGTCATGTCTGCACCCAGGCTGACGAGGCTCGGGAGTTCGAAAGCAAGGTCTGCTTCCCACATGTGCACTTAGGCTGGGATGTAAGCTTGGCTTTGTAGGGACAGAGGACGGCTATCCATGCAGAAGTGACGGAGATGACAGTGTCACCCTTTAGAGTATTTTCCTTGACTCTCTACCTGGGAAGGCCCACGGTGAGCATGATTTCAGGTTTCTGTGAGTCAGGACACACTTCTACTTTTTTTTTTTTTTATTAAATATAGTTTTGGGGAGGGAAGAATGTAACTTTGAAAACCGGGTCACCACAAGCCACAAGATTATGACAGTCCCCCTCTTTACACCTTTGACACGCAAGAGACTTACAGATGCAGGAGAGGGGAGGGGCTTGGGGCCTGGAGTCAGTGACCTGGCAGGTGGTGTGGATGTGGGGTGCGTGTGTGTGTGTGTGTGTGTGTGTGTGTGTGTGTGTCTATGTGTGGTCCCAATGCATGGGTATATGAGTATGGTTTCTGGCTGTGTTTTCTAGTTTCTCTCTTCTGGGACCCCCCCTTCCCTCCCATCCTTATCCTTCCAAGGGAAAACCTGCTTTTTCTAGCAGCCCAGGAAGAATTGCACCCTGCGTGGGCCCACCTCTGTCAGCCCTCATGGCCACACTCAACCTGGGCTTGGGGTAGGCAGGGATCCCCATGATCCTAGTGCTGTGTGATTTCGGGCAGGTTGTCGAGCCTCTCTGAGCCTTGGGTTTCTTGTTTGTGAAATGTGGATAGTGAACTCCACCTACTTTGTACCTAAATAAGTCCTGTAAAAGGCATTCTGATTCTCTATGAAAGTTGAGGAGATTAGGGCACAGAGCAGGTAAGTTGCTGGCTTGAGGACACACTGGGAAGGAATGGCAGATCTGTGTCTGGGCCTTCTGGCCCCAGAGCCTGCCCGAACCCACTCTGCTGTATTTTGTCAAGAGTCAGCTCACATCCTCGAGAAAAAGTAGGTGCACCAGAACTGCCTCTGCTTTCCAGGATACTGGCATCTTCATCGTATCCATGCTGCTTTCCTTGGATTTCAGGGTGCTTGAAAAAATGTCCCTCACGAAGTCCTAAGGGCTGGGCACACCCTCTGGGGTGGAGAGAGGCCACCTCTGAGGGGAGCATTTGTGTGAAGCTGAGGTACTGGGCCTACAGAAAGGGGCAGAAAGGACTGGGCCTGCAGAAAGGGGCAGAAAGGACTGGGCTGCTTCCTGCCAAGGCAGAGGATCCGCTGGGAGGGAAAGAGCAGGCCGGGCAGTGGCGGTCAGGCTCGGGCCAGGGGCCTGCCTCTGTCAGATCCAAGGGAGGTTGCTCTGTGTGGATCCCCCGCACTCTGTTGTTTGTGGGCTGCTGGGGGCTTTCCAGCAGACCGTGGGAGCCTCTGCACCTAGGTGTTCAGGCTGAGATGATGGGGCCCTCGGTCCTGGCGGTTGGATGTCTGGCCTCACGGTGACAGCACACTGACACATTTAAGATAGTGGCACTGCAAGTCAGAGTGAAGGACAGGTTCTGAAAGTATTTTTCAGTCCATTCATCTGTTCTCTCAGCAATTTGTGCTGCAGGCCTACTGTGCGCCAGGCTTTATTCTAGGCACTGGGGGTTCAGGGGTGAACAAACACTGATGAAAATGCCTGCCTTCTGGAGCTGGTGTGCTAGCAGAGCAAACAAAACTGGGATAAGTAAAATAGGAATTGTATCTAGTGGTATTTAAACTGCCAGTGGGAGGCAAGAGTAATTTGGAGGCTCTCAGCTTCGTTCTCTCCGCTGCTCCCTTCTTGGTGCTCCCTTGACACCTGGCTCTCACTCGCCCTGACAGCAGTGACCACCTCAGGCTGTGCCCGCCGGTGACTCTGTGGTCTCCCACCTCACCGAACCTTGAGAGGGGCTCTGTAGTGACAGTTCAGTGAATGAAAGAAAGAACGATCAGGTGAGTTTGGTGGCTTGCTGCAGAGGGACGCTCCTGCCTTCCGCGAGGCCACAGCCACAGCCGTGTCTGCCTCGCTGATCCTGCCTCTGCAGAGCGTTGTAACCGTCAAGCACATGGAGGAGGAAGCTGGCAGCATAGAAACTTCTTCCAGGCCTTCGCCTCATGGTCAGGCCAGAGCTGGCTTTTGCCTGCCCTCTGCTTTGCGGGGAGCAGGGCATCTCTCCATCTTTTTTTTTTATTATTACTAAAAAGAAAGTTTTTTAAGACTTTATTTTAATTCTACTTAACATACAGTGTTATATTAATTTCAGGGGTGCAATATAGTGATTCAGACTTCCATCCATCACCCGGGGCTCATCACAAGTGCCCTCCTTCATCCCCATCACCTATTTCACCCATCCCCACGCACCTCGCCTCTGGTAACCATCAATTTGTTCTCTGTAGTTAAGAGTCTGTTTCTTGGTTTGTCTCTCTCTCTCTCTTATTTTTCCTTTGCTTGTTTTGTTTCTTAAATTCCACATATAAATGAGATCGTATGGTATTTGTTTCTCTGCCTGACTTACTGTGCTTAGCATGATTCTCTAGCTGCACCCGTGTCATTGCAAATGGCAAGGTTTCGTTCTTTTTTATGGCTGAGTAATATCCCATTGTATATATACACATCTTCTTTACCTATAGATGGACCCTTTATCTATAGATGCCATAAACATTGCAGTGGACGTATCCCTTTGAATCAATACTCTTGTATTCTTTGGGTAAATACCCAGTAGTGCAATTACTGGATCACCTTGATGCGAGCTGCCATTGACTCTTCAGCAACTCTGGGATCACTAGTGTCAGCTCAGGCTTCTGCTGGGGTCCACATGCTGGCTTTCTAGATATTTGTAGAAAGATCTGTAACTTGTGTCCATTTTTATGTTGGTCTAATAAGAAATCGCACTTCTATAGGATCTGCGCGAATGGGTTTTTGTTTGATTGTTGTTTTTTTTCAAACGCTGTATATCTAGCTGAAAACAGAACTTAACCCTTTGAACATAACCACTAAGTAGGTACAGCTCACAAGCACACAGGATTTCCTTTTCCTACACACTCCCACAGCACTTGGGTCGCCACAGAGAGTAAATGTTACCAGGTTATCTTGTCTTTGCAAAGGTCAGGCCCTCTACTGACATTGATGCTCCACATTCTTCTGATAAAACACTGGAGGCCAGCAAGTGCCCCGGCACAAGATTGGCCACTGAGATGGTGAAGACAGGATGGGAGGGGTGCTAGCTGGTGTCTTACCACTGGTGACGATCACTTTGGTGCTGTGCACGGTGATGCCCTCCTGGGGAGAAGCCTGCATCCCACTGCTGTGAAGGATCCTTCTTTTAAAGCATGTGTTCCATGCTCTTGATCTGAGGGCCACATATTCCAAGCTCTCCCCCAGGTACTACAGGGTTGGGTGTGAGAAAACTAGGAAGCTAGCCAGTCAGGATAACTTTTTGGATTATTTGGATTATTTCTCAAAGTGTTAAAAAAAAAAAACTCATTTCATATAGGTCATCAATCTCTTATGTCAAAATTTAAAACAGTCCCCTGCTTTCTGAAAATCATAAGTTTTTTTCTGAGTTTCTGCTTTAAACGAAGGATTAAAAAACCTAGTTTTTACATAGTTTCAGCTTGTATTTAAAAAAAAAAAAACTTTTACCAATGCCTTCTTCATGATTATCCTTCGTGGCTAAAAGAGAGAAGAGCAGCAGAAAGGATTGACATACCCATTTCACAGGCTGGGAAAATAAATACATAACAGAGGAAGTGCTTTCTTTCCAGGCATTTTCTAGTTGCAAGGTTAGTAGACTTTTTTTGTAATGGACTGGATGGTAAATATTTTAGGTTTTGAAGACTATGGAGTCTCTGTCGCAACTACTCAAACCTGCTGTTAAAGCTCAAGATTAGTCACAGATGATACACCAGTAAACGAGCATGGCTGACTTCAATAAAACAGTATTTATGTAAGCAGGTAACTGACTTGCCAGTTCTACCCTAGTTGTGGCCGGATGAGAACCAATATCATATATGATATCAATATCGTATATCAATATATATGCCCAGAGCTAAATACTGTCTTTACAGGTTGTGTGTTGTCCTTTGAAAACAAATTCCGTTCGGGTGAATGGCAGACAAGGTACCTACAAACAGCCCTCCCAGAAAGTAGTGAACACCTAAAAATGCCTGGTAAAATGTAAAAAGCATTTTTTAATGCTTTACTAAGGTGCCAGATAGAGTGAGGTGGAGTGGTACGGGAACATCACTCCAGGTAAGGTGCTATAAACTGAAGCTGACGGTGCCCTGGGCTTATCTACTCATCTCAGTTTTACCAGGACGCGTGCTTGCAGAATGGGATACAAAACCAAGGGCCAACACAAGATTAGGAGGCACACTGAGGATTGTGCATAAAGCGGGGACCTGGCAGGATGATGCTGTCAACGAGCAGTAGAACCAGAATAAAAAATGGGAATGATAGGGAAATTTCCTGTCTTGACCTTGGGTCTGATGGAGGAGCCAGAAAACCCAAATGGAGTCTGGGGATAGATATCTGGACTCCTGATTTAGTTTAAGGTCACCCTTGTTTGAGAATACCCCCAGGCCCTGGAAACCAATCTAAAATCTTCTGTGGAGAAAACACATTAAACCTAGATTTCCGGAAACAATGTTCAAAGGCACGTGGACTCACAATCTAAACTTGCATAACATATGAGGAAATAAGCTACAATGAACAGGTCAGCAGAAATAATAAACAGTAGTATCAAATCTGCAAAGACTGCAGATATTACCAGATGTAGAAAATGAAGTATGTTTAATATAGGTAAATAAACAAAAGAAGGTATCAAAACAATGACCAAGGAATAAGAAACTAGCAGAAATGACGAAGAGCATTAAAAATAAACAAATAGAACTTTTAGAAATGAAAAAGATAATAATTGAAAATGGACACTCAAAAGATTGGTTAAATAAATTAGATACGACCAAAGAGAAAATTAGTAAATGAGAAGTTTTATCTGAAGAAATTATGCATCACACATTACAAGGAGACAAAGAAATGGAAAATATACAGGAGGGGTTAGGAAATATGTAGCAAAGAGTGAGAAGTTTTCACACATATTTCATTGATATTCCAGAAACAGTAAATACAGAGAAGTGAGGGGAGGAAATATTAAAAGAAATATTGATTAAGAATGTGCCAGAATTGGTGAAAGACACAAATTCTGAGTCAGAAGCCCAACCAAACCCAGAGAGAATGAATAAAAAGAAATCTGCATCCAATCCTACTGTATTGAGCTGGAGAACAGGCAGCCAGAGAGGTGATGG
The DNA here is from genome assembly GCF_023065955.2 of Ursus arctos. Taxonomy (NCBI): domain Eukaryota; kingdom Metazoa; phylum Chordata; class Mammalia; order Carnivora; family Ursidae; genus Ursus; species Ursus arctos. The sequence continues at coordinate 51,059,667 of NW_026623100.1, read as the reverse complement.
ACTTTCCAAATGGATTGAAGGAGTCTTCTTTGCAATGATTCAAGCCAGAAGAATATCCCCATTACTTATTCTTTGTTTGTTCCATGCATATTTTTTCTACCTCCCACAGTCAGTAAGCTTCTTGAGGGCAGAGACTGGTTGCTTACTGCTGTATCCTCAGCCCCTGGAAGTATCTAGCAGATAGAAGCTTCTCAATAAAAACTTATTGGTGGACTAAATGATGAAATGGTAAATCTACTTCTTTTCTCCAGTGAGGCAAAAGATGGAAAGATGTGCATAAAAGTTTTGTGTCTCAATTCAGTCAAAAAGTTTCTCTGCTGATGGACCTCTGCATTTTTATTTCTTTGGGAAGAGCACGTCCCATCTCTGCAGGACCCCTCCCCTGTCCCCACTTTCTGTAGTCCGAGCTTGGTGGTGTTCTTCCAGATAGAGGAGTGAGGTCACACACCAACTCTGGCCCGCCTTATCCTTAACCGCATCCTGGTGTGGTCTTGAACAGGTCAAGATTCCCATGAACGCCTTGCTATAAAAACTTTCAACTTCAGTAATATTCACTTAGTGTCCAAACCCTCAGATGCTACCTCAGCCCATTGAAGCCTTCTGCTCTGCTGTCCTCCCCTGAGTTCAAGAAGGATGGAAGAATTGCCCAAGGGTGGTTCTTCTGAGGAGATGATGTGGATCACTCACAGTCTGGAACCACTTTGAAGCAGATTGACAACTCTGTCTGCACCTGCCAAAAATGCAAGGCCTTGTTCAAGGAAGCCCCTTTGAGTCCCACTGGCTGTGCATATAGGATTGGGATAAAAGTGACCTTAGGCAACATCGAACCTGGCATTTCCAAAAGGTATGTCACAGAAGGCTAAAAATATGCTCTGCAGAATTTGTTTAGATGCTTGAGTAACTTGAGAAAACTCTGGGGTAAGCAGGTTTCCTTACTGCGGTACTTCTCAGAGCCATTCTCAGAGTGTACTGTGCTGTTAAGTATGCACGAGGACTCTCGTGCAGAGTTGAACATTAATTTCTGTAGCAGAAATTTCTCCTCTAGAAATGTACCTAAAGATTCCGTGTCCTTTGTAGAAGAGCAAAACTCTATATTAAGGGATAACCTTGCTTATCATAGAAATATACTGTAAACACCTAAATATCAGGGGAGATTGATAATAAAAAGTGTTAATCCACGTAATGAAATGCATGTGATTGTTACAAAGAATGAAGGATGAGGCGGTATGGTAATGTGCAGTAACACGAAAAGACTCCAAGATATGTTATTAAGTGAAGAAAGCAAGGTACAGAATAAGAGTACTATGTGATCCTATTTGTGAGAAGAAAAGAATAGATGGACACACACACACACGCACAATCTGATCAGATATATCAGATATGTCACTAGTAGTTATTTATAGGGTATGGGCAGGGACAGAGAAGGAGGAGGTCTTCTTTATACCAATTTTTAAACCATGTGCATACATTACTTTAATATTAAACTCTAGTTTAGCATTTTTATCAATTGATTGGCGGTATGGAGCAGGTGTGGCCTTTACCTGAGCATCGCAGGGTTCTTCCCCCCCAGCCTGAACTCTCCCCCAAGATCCTGTTGCACACCGTGTTTCGGCACCCAGCTGGATTTACTCTTGCAGAAGAACAGAATGCATTGTTATTTCAGATTTCTGTCCCAGAAAGCATTTTTTCTGGGCCCAGACTCATCTCTCAGAACTGCGCTTTGGGGTCCAGCTGGTTTTTATTGAGCCCCTACTGCATGCGAGGCCTGTTTCCTGAAAATTGGTTTTTGGTTAACATTTCTTCCACTTGCTCATGAAATCTGCCAGTCACTGTGCTGCCTTTTCATTCAGGCTGGCCATTGCATTACCCCAACACTTTGTTCAGTGTTTCCTGACCACGGTCCTGAGACTATGCTGCTTTGCGAGAGGTCTGCAGCATGCAGTGTAGGAAATGCTGGCGAGGTGTGAACAGGTCCCGCTGTGTATGCTTCTCCAGGAAGACGGCCTGCCTCCTCATGTTAAAGATGATCTTGGAAGGGGTAAACCTTGATCTGAAAGTGAAATTCTTGAATATGTTAGCATGTTCTGAATTTTCAGATCTTGTGGTGAGGAGTGGAAATTTGGCCTCTTTTACAAAATACATCAAAATGCTTTTGTACAGGACCAGGCAGCTGACAGAAAGGGCAGGGCACTGACTCAGTTGCGTGGCATCCTTTGATCATTTTCCCACCTTTCAATGAGAATGGAGAGCAAAAACCCCAACCCGGGGCCCCAGCCTTGTACCCACCTCCTGCGGATCCTCCGAGTGGGCGCCGTGACACACGGCTGCTCGGTGTTGGCCAGTTCCCAGGGGCTGTTTTTGGTAGTCCAACGTGGGGAGTTAATTTACTGCTGCCTTAAATGTATGTGCTGCCGTTCTAGTTTAGGCAAAAAGTTCACCATTCTCCTTTTGGATAATAGCCAAGTTTTCCTCTTTTTCTCTTTTTCATCCTGGGAAGTTCTGCTCACTTGCCTGCTGACAGTGGAGAACATCTATCTATAATACTCTCCTATAGGCACCCAAAATTCCCAACATTCATTTGAAGAGAAAGACAACTATTTGAATAATTGGAGTGAATAAATATTTAAAATTATTGCCCGAAGCCTTAACCTGCTGATTAGTATCTAGTGTACTCATAATAATCAGGCTGCATCTGTTTTGTCTCTGTCTTTATTTAGTCAATAAAGTCTCAGACTTTCACTTCCCAGCTTTGCTGGGTTTTCATTCTTCTAGAAATCTGAGTTTATGAACATGTCCCTGGATTAACTGCTGTAACCCACGTGGACGCACCTGTGGCAGTTAGAGCACTTGCTCTGTAAGTTCTCATTTCCTTCCTTTATCCTCAACGTGCTTACATGTAACGATCCAATAATAACCCAAATCTTCTCCACTGCCTCCCTTCCTAGCCCCCAGGAGAAATTCTAGGGGGCCCCAGACTAACGGGGTCAAGATCCCCACTCATGACCGCAGTGCTAGAAGCGTTCTTGTGCCAGCTGTACATCCTTCTACTTCCCCATTCCCTGGGCTGCTGATCAGCCAAAGACACGTCTGCATCGGCAGGACAGGGAGGAAGAGGAACGATCTCATTGCCGCTTCACTTCTTTGAGTGGTGTGCTTATGGGGAGGAAATTGCAAATTCAAATTACAGTAGAACTTGAAGGAAGTTTTCAGTGTCTGGGGGAAAACTGTGACAGGAGGTGCCATTTAAAAACTTATGAATAATGGACGAGCAAAAGGAAATTCAGAGTTAGGAGACCAAACCTGTCTGTCTAGAGAGAATTGCAGTAAAAGCCGAAGACGCCAGCCCAGTAGCTTTTGTTCAACAAATCAGCTTAACATGACAGCTAAATTTAGAGTATCTTCTGCATGGAGTGTTCCTGGTGTGGGTTTTGTCTTACCTATCAGAAGCCTTCTATTATATCATCAAAAGGAACACCTGGGAACATTGGAAAGGCTCTTCTGCACTCAGTTCTATAGATCGCCAAGTACTTAGTGCTTTACCACATGGCTGCGCAGACCGCCTCATGGACGTCTGTCTGTGGATGATGAGAGGCAGACAGTGCCTTGTCAGTGGCAGCAAGCTTCTGATCGTGGAGGACTGGAAATTAAGAGCTCATGGTGAAGTAAAATTAACTGCTCCAACTGTTTTTTTTTTTTTAAGTTTTTTTTTTTTTTTAAGATTTATTTATTTTAGAGAGACTGAGAGCTAGTGAGAGAGCCAGGAGAGGGAGAGAGAGTCTTAAGCAGACTCCGTGCTGAGCATGGAGCCTGTTACGAGGCTCAATCTTATGACACCGAGATCACAACCTGAGCCAAAACCAAGAGTTGGACGCTTAATCTACTGCACCACCCAGGAATCCCTGTTATTTTTTTAAATAGCTTTATTTTATTTTATTATTTTTTTAGTCATCTCTACACTGAATGTGGAGCCCCAACTCACAACCCCAAGATCCAGAGTCTCATGCTCTTCCAACTAAGACAGCAAGGCATCCCATAAAACAGCTTTATTGAGATACAATTCACATATAAAATTTGCCCATTTAAAGTATACAATTCAATCATTTTTAAATGGGGTTGCTCTCGGGACTCCTGGGTGGCTCAATTGGTTAAGCGTCTGCCTTCGGCTCAGGTCATGATCCCAGGGTCCTGGGATCACGTTCCGTATTGGCCTCCTTGCTCAGTGGGGAGCCTGCTTCTCCCTCTACCTGCTGCTTCCCCTGCTTGCGCTCTCTCTCTTCCTCTCTGTCTGACCAATAAATAAATAAAATCTTAAACGGGGTTGCCCATTTAAAGTATACAATTCGATTCACAGAGTTGTGAATCCATCACTGCAATCTAATTTTACAAAATTTTTGTCAAATAAACCCTGTGCCCATTAGCAGTCACTTTCAGTTACCCTTACTCTCAACCTTAGGCAAGAACTAGTCTTCTTCCTGTCTCTTACATATTTGCCTATTCTGGCCATTTCATACTAACGAAGTATTACAATATGTGGGGTTTTGTGAGTGATGCCATTCCCCTAGCATAATGTTTTTCAGATTTATGTGTGTCGCAGTACATATCAGAACTTCATTCCTTTTTATATTCCAAATAATATTCCTTTGTGTGGATATACAATATTTTATTTATCCATTCATTACCTGATGGACATTGAACTGCTTCCACTTCTTGGCTATTGTGAATAACGCTTCTATCAACAGTCACGCACAAATTTTTGTGTGGATTTATGTTTTCATTTCTCTACCTAGGAGTGGAGTAGCTGGATCATATGGTAACGATATGTTTAGCATTTTGAGGGACTGTCAAACTATTTCCCAAAGTGACTACACAATTATACATGCCTACCAGCAGTGTATAAGGGTTCCAATTTCTCCACATCCTCATCAACACTTGTTATTGTCTGTCTTTTTTATTATAGCCATTTAGTGGGTACAAAGTGGTATCTGATCAGGGTTTTTGATTTGTTTCTCTAATGACTAATGATATTGAGCAGCTTTCTAAGTGATTATTGGCCATTTGCATATCTTATTTGGGGAAATGTCTATTCAGATCCTTTACTGAATTTAAAAATGAGGTTATTGATATTTTTACTAGTGAGTTTCAAGAGTTCTTTATGGATGCCGGATAAATTCCTGTATCAGATATGTGATTTAATAATATTTTCTCCCATTCTGTGGGTTGTCTTTTCACTTTCTTGATGCTATCCTTTGAAGCACAAAGGGTTTTTTTTTCTTTTTTTTTTGGTTTGTTTTTTTAAGTTTTATTATGTTAGTCACCATACAGTACATCATTAGTTTTTGATATAGTGTTCCATGATTCATTGTTTGCATATAACACCCAGTGCTCCATGCAATACGTGCCCTCCTTAATACCCATCACCGGGCTAACCAATCCCCCTACTCCCCTCCCCTCTGCAACCCTCAGTTTGTTTCCCGGAGTCCATAGTCTCTCATGGTTCGTCTCCCCCTCTGATTGTCCCCCTTCATTTTCCCCTTCCTTCTCCTAATGTCCTCCATGGTATTCCTTATGTTCCACATATAAGTGAAACCATATGATAATTATCTTTCTCTGCTTGACTTATTTCACTTAGCATAATCTCCTCTAGTTCCATCCATGAAGTCCAGCTTATTTGTATTTTCTTTAGTTGCTTTCACTTTTAGCATCATATCTAAGGAACTACTACTGTCTTAACCAAGGTCATAAAGAGTCACTTCTGTGCTTTCTTCTAAGAGTGTTACCATTTTAGCTCTTAGATTTAAGTCTATGATTCATTTTTTTATTATGTTCAATTAGCCAACATATTATGTTCAATAGCCATCATTAATTTTTGATGTAGTATTCAACAATTCATCAGTTGTGTGTAACACCCAGTGTTCATCACCACATGTGCCCTCCTTAATACCCATCACCCGGTCACCCCATCCTCCCACTCCCCTCCCCTCTGTAACCCTTAGTTTATTTCCGAGAGTCCAGAGTCTTTCATGATTTGTCTCCCTCTCTGATTTCTTCCCATTCATTTTTCCCTCCCTTCCCCTGTGTTCCTCCATGCTATTCCTTATGTTGCACCTATGAGTGAACCATGTGATAATTGTCTTTCTCTGCTTAACTTATTTCACTTACCATAATTCCCTCCAGTTCCATCCATGTCGATGCAAATGGTGGGTATTCATCCTTTCTGATGGCTGAGTAGTATCATTGTGGTTTTGATTTGTACTTCCCTGATGCTGAGTTATGTTGAGCGTTTTTTCATGTGTCTGTTGGACCTTCGTATGTCTTCTTTGGAGAAATGTCTGTTCATGTCTTCTGCCCTTTTCTTGACTGGGTTATTTGTTTTTTGGTTGTTGAGCTTGGTAAATTCTTTATAGGTCTTCATACTAGCCCTTTATCTGATATGTCATTTGCAAAAACAAAACAAACCCCCCCCCAAACAACTTTGTCTTTGAATCTCAAGTGTTTCTTATAGAGAGTATATTGTTAAATCTTGTTTTTTTTTTTTAACCTAGTGTGATAATTTCTGTCTTTCTATTGGATGCTTAAGCCATTTAAATTTAGTGTTATTGATGAGGTTGGATTTACATTTGCCATTTGCTTTTTGTTTTTTATGTTTTGTTCTGTTCCTCTCTTACTGCCTTCTTTTGCATTAAGTGGATTTTCTAGTGCAACACTTTAATGCCTTCAATTATTTTTAATAGTATATTTTTGTGTTATTTTCTTAGTGGTCGTTCTAGAGCTTATGATGTACACGTTAACTTATTGGAATCTACTTTTGATTTATACTAACTTACTTCCAGTGAGATAGAAAGTTTACTTCTATATAGTTCTATTTCTTTCTTCCCTTCTTGTTCTATTATTCTTATATATGTTACATCTATAGATGTTACAAACTCAACAATACATTGTCCTAGTTATTTTATATTATTTTATTTCTTTTATTGAAGGGAAGGAATGAGAGCAAGTATACATTTATAGAGTTTGTTATATTAACCTTCTTAATTACCATTAATGTAGATTTTAAGTCCTTGTTGGTGTCATTTCTTTAATACAACTTTGTTCCCACCTACTTTTTTGTGCAGTTATTGTCAAATATGTTACATTTCTATATGTTATAGTCCTCATAATACAATTATATTCATAACGTTCTATTAAAAATTGTTTTGTTTTTCTTTTTTGTACTTATTTTTTGTTCAGGGTTCATGGTTTACTTTAATTTTTATTCATATTTAGATTTTTTAATTTATTTTTTGAGTATAACTGATATACAATGTGACATTAGTTTCAGGTGTTCAACATTGTGATTCAACATCTCTATAACATTATGCTGTGCTCACCACAAGTGTATCTACCATCTGTCACCATACAACGCTACTACAATATCATCGACTGTATTTCCTATATTGTAGCCTTTATTCCTATGACTTACTCATCCCATAACTGGAAGCCTCTATTTCCTACTCTCCTTCCCCCATTTTGCCTATCTCCCCAGCACAACTTTTCTCTGGCAACTATTGGTTTGTCCCCTGTATTTATAGGTCTAGTTTCTGCTTTTGTTTGTTTCTTCATATTCAAATGTTTTTCAAAATCAGTTCAATGATGAAGGGAGAAGAAGTATTCAGTTATACTATCTTATAGAATTGCCTACATAATTACCTTTATCTGAGCTCCTCATTTTTTTGTATGTGGATTTAAATTACTATCTGGTGGAACTTGCTTTCACTCTGAAGAACTTCCTTTAGTATTTCTTATAAGAAATTGCTAGCAATTAATTCTAAGTTTTTGTTTATTTGGAAATGTCTGTGTTTCACTTTAATTTCTGAGAGAGAGTTTGTGGGATATAAGACTCTATTTTGATTTTTTTCCAGCATGATAAACTGCCTCTGGGCCTCCATTGTTTCCAGTGAGAGGTCAGCTGTTAATCTCGGTGGTATTCCCGTGTATGTGATGAGACATGTTTTTTCTCCTGCTTTGTTAAGATTTCTCTTTGTCTTTGGCTTCAACATGTTTACTATGTGCCTGGGTGTGGATCTCTTTGAGCTGTCCTACTTAAGTTCATTGAGCTTCTTGGATGTACAGATTATCTTTTTCTAATCAGGATTGGTTAAGTTTTTTGCCATTATTTCTTCAAATACTTTTTCTGCTCCTTCCTCCTTCCTTTCCTTTTGTTACTCCCATTATGTGTATACTGGTATGCTTCATGGCTTCTCTCATTATTCCACGCTCTGTTTACTTTTCTTCATTCTTTTCTCTGTTTTTCTGATTGCATAACCTCTATTGATTTATGTTCAAACTCACTGATTCTTTCTTCCACTGTTGAGCTGTTCTGGTGAATACTTTCATTTCAATTATTTATTTTTCAACTACGGAATTTCCATTTGTTTCTTTTTTACTGATATTCTCTATTTGATTAAACATTCTCATCATCATACTTCTCTTTAAATTTTTAAACATTATTTCCTTTAGTTTTTTTAAAAAATACTTATAATAACTGCTTTGAATTCTTTGTTTACTAAGTTCAATATCTGGGTTGCCTCAAAGGCAATTTTTATTGCCTGCTTCTTTCCTGTGTATGAGTCACACTTACTTGTTTCTTTGCATGTTTTGTGATTTTTTTTGAAAACTGGACATTTCAGATAAATATTGTAGCAACTCTTTTTTTTTTTAAAGATTTTATTTATTTATTTGACAGAGAGAGACAGCCAGAGAGAGAGGGAACACAAGCAGGGGGAGTGGGAGAGGAAGAAGCAGGCTCCCAGCGGAGGAGCCTGATGTGGGGCTCGATCCCATAATGCCAGGATCATGCCCTGAGCTGAAGGCAGGCGCTTAACTGCTGTGCCACCCAGGCGCCCCAATATTGTAGCAACTCTGAATATTGATCCCTCCTCCTAGGCTTTATTGTTGTTTGTTTATTCATTTGTTTAGTGACTTGGCTGGACTATTTAAGTGAAATCTATTCTCCTGCAGTGTGATCTCTGATGTCACTCCTGAGAGGGTGCAGCTTTGAGCATGTGACTGTCTCCTGGATGACAGTGGCTTTAGCTGAGCTCTGTTTAACTGTCTCCTTTCCTCATCTCCCCCGTAAGCTTATAGATGATCTGTCTCTATAGATATCATACCAGCTATTAGACCCAATTAATCACAACTGATTGCTATATGGCTTTTAAGAATGCCCTGGGGCATATTTTATATCACAGAAGGACAAACTGCAACAGAGTGTTGCCAGTCTTTGTGGCTGCTCTAACCACAGAGGATTCTTCTTAGAGATCCCTTTCCCTGGTTCTTTCTATGTTAACCTTTTGGCTGATCTACCATCTTGCTGAGCTTATCATCTTTTGGTTTGTTGCTAAAAGAATTATAGAACTGAGAGCAACTCTTAATTTCTCACCTCCAAGATCTCCATTGTTTTAAATAACACTCATAGGCATAATCTTCTCCATGCTTTGTTCCAAATAAAGTTAGACTCCTCAGGCAAAGCTGCGGAGCTCTTTGCTCCTACAACCTACTTCTCTTTCTGGTCAGAAGCTCTGTACCACTGCATCAGAGCTGGGGGTGGGACAATGTCTTGTTTTCCCCAAAGTGGCACCCCTGCAAGCAGGACTCTGGACAAGGATAGTAACTCCTCATTTTCTCAGTTAATCCTTCTTGGCATGAGACCTCCACTCTAGAAGTAAGCTGGGACAGGGATGTTTAGGGTCCAGTATTCTTGATCTGCTGTATTTAGAGTAGAGCTTCTGCCTGTGAATGGGGGCCAAATGGGAGAAAGGAACCCCAGTCCTCTTGGCTGACCTGTCTAGAATAGAGCTTCTGTAATATGAAGCTGGAGGTAAAGGGGTGAAGGGAATAAGAGATGCCACTGGCCTGCATGAAGTCATAGCCCTACTGCAAGCTAGGGGGGAAGGGTTCCCCATCTTCTTGGCTGTGCCTGCCCAGAGTACAGTTTCCATCACATTCAGCTATTGGGGAATAGGGGGTGAGGTGGATGTGAGTGGGTTGTGGCTCAAATGAGATTTAAGTTTAGATATTCTAGGTTAGATGTTTCTCCATTTGCTTAATACCCTTCGGATAATTTCCAGAGATTTTAAATGTTGTTTTAGAAATGACTTTCACTGACTAAATGAAAAGTGTTTGTGTATCACTACCATTGTATTCAGGTCAGCAAAAGTAGTGGAGTACAGATAGGGATGAAAATTGGGTTTCCTTTTGGAAAAAAGTTTAGAAGTGTGCTGTTATCTCAGGTTCAGGCCTGAAAGAAGTGGTACAAGAACCTTGACCTCTTGACTTCTGGCAAGATCTCTGTTGTCCAGCCTCCACTAGTCTCCCTGAACCTCTTTGAAACATATTCACCCCAACCATCACCTTGTATTGCATTCTTTGGCATCCCAGGATTTGGATAATTTCCAGTATCTTAAGATCATACATAAAAACTCAAATGACCTTGTAGAAGTTTATTTCCAGGCAGTTTCCCTGCAAAGCAGATGAATTATTTTTGTCACAGGCATAATAAATTGTTAATTTTGGAAATGTTTTTTTGCAAAGAAAACAACTGTCAGGATATTTTCTTTTTAATTTCAATTATGTGCAAGGATATAGTTCAAAGAAATGAGATAAGCTTGTCATAACCTGGATGACGGCACTGCCCTTTGGGAATGTCCAGGAGAGAACTTGGAGCCAACTAACAGATTAGACAGACATTTCTGGGCAAAGCGTGTCAGAGAAACCTGGGTGGTGAGCGAAGGATGTCCTGAAATGAAGTCCTGGGGAACCTGCAGATGTAATTGGTGTCATGCAGGTCTATCTGTGGCTAAAGGCAGCAAACCAATGGTAGGTTCTTTGGAAAACTCCAGCTGAGGGGACTTTTCATTGCTGTGTTCTAGGCCTTGATGACAGATGTGTTCATCCTACACCTGACATCTAGATTCTGGACCTAAATGAGGCCCAGTAACTGGGCAGATAGAAACTGTTAGATGGAGGATGAACTATTTAGGTTTTGCTGGCGTGGGGTTATTACAATATAGACCCACTCAAAGAGATTTTTTGCCCTTAAATAAATATTCCTTGAAGGCACATATTTTGTTGCCAACAGAATAGCGAAGTTTGCTTTTACTTATTATTTCAATTTTAGAATCAAAGATGAAAAAGGATGCCTGGAAAACACGGTGTTTAGAGAGGCTCAGGCCTTGCATTAATTTCCTGGCAGATTAGAGAATGAAGTGGGAGAGAGGTTAAAGCAAGGACTTGTCTGCCAAGTCAGTTGGAAGGAGGAAGATCAAGGGAATCGTCTGGGACCAGGGAATGACTATTTTAAGCATATATGAACAAGAGTCAGTTCACCTTCATAGATCCTTCCTAGGTCAGCCTAGTGGCACTTGCTACAGTTAACTATGTTGGTAGATTTATTCCTGTATCCCACTGGGGTAGGCCTACATCTCTCACCTCTGCTTATTTCTAATGTTGAAATAAACCACAAAATAGCATAGATGAAGGGAAAAGGTGACTCACTCATTTGTGTAGTTTTAAAAAACCTTCCAAATAGAAAAATCTCCAAAGTAAAAGTGCTAAGTTGATTATATAAAAATTTAAAGATGTACATGTTTCAAAAGCAAAGTTAAAAACATGACACTGTAGAAAAATAGCTAAACAAATATGACTGACATTGGTTTAATTTCCTTAATATATAAAAATCCTTTGTAAATAAATAAGAAAAATACTAATATCAAAGTATATAAATGGGTACGTGATCTATAACTATTTGAAGAACACATAACTACAGCCAGTAAATACATAAACAAACTAATTTAATCATTAGTAATCAAAGAAAGCCAAGTTAAAATGAGACAGGTTTTTTTTTTTTTTTTTTTTTTTTGCTTTGTTAAATTAGCAAAGACTTTGAAAGGACAATGCCCAGATCTGGAAGAAATATATAAGATGGGCAAGCTTATACACTGGGAGAAGGAATAAAAATTGGTACAATCCTTTTGGAAAATGAGTTGGTGATACGTGACAGGAGCTTTAAAAAAGGTTCACATTTTTCAATCCAGTCCTATTTTTTTTTAGAAAGTTGTCTTAAGGAAATAATCATTAAGATTGTGACTTCAAGGATATTTAATAACATGAGAAGTTGCATACAGTGAAGTATTAGGTAAACAGAAAATAAGGATATAGAACACTCCATGTGTATTACTAATTAAAAATATTAATATGCATTGGAGATATCCCTTGATTGTAACACACATACCTGTTCATTTTATTTTTTTCTGACATTGATATATGTGTAATTTGGCACCCATTAACCATGTAGTATTTCCTTATTTATAGATAGATTATTATTAAATTAGCAATACAACTTTAAGAGATTTTTTTATTGGAGAAAATATGATATTATATTATATATGACGTCTATGCATGATCTTCTTTCTCTCTCTGTCTCTGTCTTTTTTATGTGTATGAAAGCTAAATAAATCTAATGTTATCAATTACTACACTTTTAACAGATAAACCTACTGAAATTCAAATCTAAATATGTCATGTTTAGAAACTTGCCATGGACTTTACATTTCTTGGTAGATAAAGTAGATGTACTTTTCTCTAATCTTCCCACTAAGGACAACTGAAAAGCCTGGACACTACATATAAAACAAACATACAAAGACCTTGAAAGGTGGAGACAAGAAAGCAGACCCCAGGACCTTGAGACCTGAGGAATGACACAGTGAGGAGTTCCCTTGTTCTTTTTTGCCTCATATATTCCAGACAGCATAAAGCTGAAAACGCAGTAACATCAAAGAGAACAAACAAGCAAAAGAAAAATAAAAGGCCCAACTAAATCTGCTTTTTTTTTTTGCCAAAAGACCAGGCAAGAATATTTAATAAGATAAAACTTTTAGACAATACTCTTCTCTTTTAGTCAAACACCACTGAAAGAACTGTGGTCCCACCCCACACATGACAAAAAGGCTAGGTGAGGGGCCTAGAGTTGCACCAACTCTGCCATCATGGTGGTATTCAGAGAAGGCCAACAAGGAGCTGGGACTTTCATAGGAAGGAAACAGGTCCCATTCCTGTGTTGTTGGTAGAGACCATGTGGAGAGCCTAGACATCTATCTTTACCCATCTTTCCACCTCTTGCTTTGGTGATGTTAGAGGAGGCTAAGTGGAAAGTTAGAACTTTCACTACTACTCAGCAATAATGACACTCCACCCACTGCCATGGCAGTGGAGACTACATGGGAAGCTAGAACTCCCACCCCTACACAACAAGAAGAGTTCACCCCATTACTTAGGTGTCAGTGGAGGTCATGTGGGGAATATGGACTTCTACCTCCACTTGTAAGTAATGAGTCTTCCCTGCCACAGTAGTGTCAGAGAAATTCAGAAGGTTTAAATAAGACCCAGAGTCTTGCTATATAACATAAAAATGTAATGTACTGGTTTCATTTAAAAATTACTTGTCATAACAAGAATCATGAAGATCTCAAACTGAATGACAAAAGGAAATAAATAGATGACAACACTGAGATGACAAAGGTGTTAGAATAATCTGAAAAACATTTTAAAGTAGCCATTATAAAAATGCTTCAAATAGCAATTACAAGCACACCTGAAACATGGAAAAAAAAAAGTCTTGACAAAGAAATAGTCTAAGCAAAGAAAGAGAAGATATAAGAAGAACCAAGTGGAAATTTTAGAACAGAAAAATATAATAACCCAAGTAAAAACCTCAGTAGATAGTTTTAATGGCAGAATGGAAGGGGCAAGGAATTGGTGAACTGGAAGATAAAGCAATGGAAATTACCCAATCTGCAAAAAACAAACAAACAAACAAACAAAAAAAACCCACAAAAAACAAAAAACAAAACAACAAAACTTGTGCAGATAGATAACTCAAGAATGAATTTTTAAAAATGTTTAAGTAATCTAAAGAAAAGTAAGAAAAATAAAACAGAGAAATGAAAAACAGAGGGAACAAAACAACTAAAAGTCAGACTTCAGCCCTAACATATTAATAATTACATTAAATGTAACTGGTCTAAATAATTCAGTTAAAAAACAGAACTTGGCAAAGTAGATTTAAAAACATGACCAAACTCTATGTCCTCTGTAAGAAACTCACTTCAAATATAATCATGTATGCACATTGAATGTGAAAGAAGAAAAAAGATACATTATGCAAAGATTAGCCAAAGAAAAGTAGGAGTGGCTCTTTTAATTTCACATAAAGTAGACTTCAGAGCAAAGAAAATGATCAAAGACAAGAAAGGACATTTAATATTGTCAAAGACAAGAAAGGACATTTAATAATGATAAAAAGAGTCAATTCATCAAAAAGATATAGCAATCCTAAATGTGCATGTAAAACACAACAGGCTGAATAATACAAGAAGTAAAAACTGATAGAACTGGAAGGAGAAATAGCCCAATTCACAATGATGGTGGGAGATTTTAACATACTTCTTTCAACAATTTGTGTGACAACTAGACAGAACATCAGCAAAGATATAGAAAAACTCAACAACACTATCAACCAATAGGACATTTATAAACATATAAACATCAACATTGATGAAACACTTCATCAAACAAAAGCAGAGTACATATTCCTTTCAAGTGCCTAACATTACCAAGATAGATCATATAAGATGTACCATAAAAGAAACTGCAACAAATTTTTAACATTGAAGTCATACAGAGTGTGTTTTCTGACCACAGCATATTCAAAATAGAAATCCGTAACAGAAAGATAACAGGAAAGACCTCTAAAACTTGCAAAGTAAACAACACCCTTCTAAGTAACTATAGTATAAAGAGGAACTCTCAAGCACAACTTTTAAAAATACACCGAACCAGATAGAAATGAAAATACAATATATCAAAATTTGTATGACACAGATAAAGCCGTTCTGGGAGGGAAAGTTATAGCCCTAAATGCATACATTAAAAAAGAGGAAAAGTCTCAAATCGATATCTAAGTTCCACCTCAAATTAATACGTAAGCACTCCTTTTAACCTAAAAAAGAATAAAATAAACTGAGAGGAAGAAGAAGGAATGAAGTAATAGAGTTAAGAGCAGAAATCAATGAAATTAAAGATAGAAAAAATAGAGTATCAGTGAAGCAAAGAGATGGTTCTTTGAAAAGATCAATAAAATTGACAAACCTCTAGCAAGACTGTCAAAGATAAAAAAAGAGAAAGCACAAGTTGCTAATATTAGGAATGAAATGGTGTATTACTATAACACTGAAGACGTCAAAAGGGGTAATAAGGGAGTAGTAGGAACAGCTTTGTAAACATAAATCTGAAAACTTTGATAAAAGGGATCAATTTTACCCAATGCATAAGACAATTTGAATAATCCTATAATTACTAAGGAAATTGAATTAGTAATTTTAAAACTCCTAAAAAAAATCTCCAGGCCAGATGATTTTATTCAATTCTGCCAAACATTTAAGGAAGAATGAACAATAATTCTATACAACGCTTCTAGAAAATGGAAGAGGAAGAAACACTTTCCAGTTCATTTTACGAAACCAGTCATAGCCTGATCCCAACACCAAATTAAGACAATATAATAAAAGGAAACTATAGAACAGTACTCCTCAGAATATAGACGCAAGAATCCTTTAGCTCAGTATTTGTCTCCTTTATTTCACTGCACATACATGGTGGCCTGGTTTGCTGTCTCCAGGATGACAGCAAGCTCTGGATGGTTGTTGGGGCAGGCAGGGTGCACATGTACCCCATATCTGCCATACAATGGAGAGAAAGGCTGGCTCCCAAAGTGGTTGGCCCTCTTGCTTCCTCACTCTAATTAATAGCTGAGGTGCTGGAGGCTTCTGCAATTCCTCTGCAGTGGTACTGATGATGGAAGACTTCTTCTCAATGTATAATTTTTTAAAATATGAAAATAATTCAACAGTGAAATTATTAGCCCACCCCAGGCGGTCTCAGCTATAATTGATGGCTCCACATCTCCCACCATTATAATTTTGTTTTGCATTCATTAGGATATGATTTTTTTTAAAGAACAATCTCTAGGAATCACAGTTCTGACGACTAACATTAACCACCATGTCACTCATAGATATTACTGAGGCTGTTATTCTGAAAAGTAAATTAATTTCCCTTGTGTGGGAACCATCTGAATAACATTCACATCCCTCTCTGGGGTAGGCTGATTGACTCTGGAAAGAGCCTGCTGCTTCTATGGCAACCTGATGTGCTGGAAGGCTCTACCCACCCCCAACTTCTCTGGTTTTATTTTGTCCACCTTGTTTTCCTTCCCTGGAATTCAGGAAGAAGAAAATTGGCTGGTGTTCTTGGGTACATAAAAGTGGCAGGTGCTTTTAGAAAGCTTCATATGCTTTCCAATGCACAGACACAAAAATACACACACACACACACACACACACACACACACAATTTTTCTAACACACCAGTAAACAGCTTATTTTCTCTTCTGTCAGCAGTTGCATTACCTTTAAGGTTGGGTGGAAGAGACTTTTCTCTTCACCCCATAACTTTTTTTTAACAGCAGTTTTAGCGATGCAGAATATGTTTGTGCTTTGTTTGGGTTAAAGGAAACAGAGTGCTTTTTTGGGGAAATATTAAAATGACTTTTCTAGAACAAGGATGAGTAGAAGAGAAAGTAATTTTAGGGACTTGGGATAATGGTAGTGACTGTGAAGACACCTGCTATACCTCGAAGACCTACTATGTGTCAGGCATGGTACTAAACACAGATGGGCAATATCTCACTTAGTCCTTACCATCATTGTCAGCCTTATTTTATGGGCTCAATGAGATTGTATAACTTGCTCAGGTTAACATAGCAGGTGTCAGCATCTATATGCAAACCAGGTTTGTCTGATCCAAAGCCTGGGTTTTAACCACTATCTCCTGCCTCCCCTCCTGTGATGCCTGGGGTGATGTGCTGTTGACTTGGTCCCAGGAGGGCAAGTATGAGGCACCGGAAGAAGATAATAACAAGTTCAGTGAAAGGCAGCAAGTTCACTGGTGTTTATTGTGAAGGAGTTTGAACCTTTGTGTGTTGGGTCAGATCCACTCTTATTGGTGTCATTGAACCCTCACAGACAACCCGGAATTGGCCAATCTTCAGATTCAGAGTGACCCATTCCTGGCTCTCTACTGGACCTTCATGGTCAGGGTATAATGGTTATAATCCAGGATTATAATGTTGGCCAGAAGTGGCCCACTCAATGGAAATATGGGGACAGTACTGCAGGTTTACCCTGCCTTGTGTTGTGTCTCATCTGAAGGGTTTCCGGTGTCTCCACTGGGGTCATCCAGCCACTGGTGGGAGGAATGGCTGATCCTATTCCCTTATGATTCTGCAGCCTGCTCCATTTGGCACTGTTCTTCCAGGTCTAATTTACAAGGTGGACAGTCTTTGCAGTCCAGGTAGCAGAATGTCGGTCCCTGCCTGGTACTGGCCGTGCTTTAGACCCACAGGCTTCCTGTTGGGGAGGGCTTTATATTCCTGGGGTTTTGATTTGGTTCACCTTTGAGAAAGGAAAAAAAAAAAAAAGAGCAAACGTTCTTTCTCTCTGTTATTCTCTGGCTGAGAAACCATGGGCTCTAGTGTCGGTGGGTTTGGGGTGGCTGTCTCTGCACTCTCTGTAGACTTTTTGACACTGACAACAAAGCACCCTCATTTCTTTTCATATCTGAAATATTTTCATGTTTATAAATTGCCGTTGTCAGGGACTCCAGCACAACTATTAAGGATCACGTATTGTATTCTGTGGTGGTTGGCTTGAGAGACTGTTGAGGTTTGGGAGAAAGAAAGGTGTTTGGAAGGTGCAAAAGTTATTTGGGATTGCCACAAGATCAGAAGGGTGCTTTGAGAACTCTTCCTTGAGCCCATTTTGCACATTTAATTACAGTCGAGGCTCCTGTTAATAAAGCTTTTACATGTATGTTACACACGTGGTGCCTCTCTCTTTCCTACAGACAGATTTAAAGATACCCATTTGAAGAATTCCAGCTAAAAACAGTGATGCAACATCTTGAGCCCGATGGTTTAATGCAGGATTGCTTTGTCAGAACCCAAGGATAAACTAAATGCTCAGCTTTCAAAAAAAAAAAAAAATAGCAGGAATTATGTGCAGCCAGGCCCCTTCCACCGTCCCAAGCTTGACCCGAGGGTGGGTTTGGTTGGGATTGGGTGTGGGGAGGCTTGGGGTTGGGAGTCAGGGTGTCTGTTGACATCGCTTGATAATAAAAAGCCAGGTTTTTACAACCTGACTGGACAGCTGAACCAAATCTGCTGGGTCCAGCCTGTGGCATTGGTAACATAGTTTCCCTGTGGGTTTCTACGGGAGCTTCTAGGGAGCATCTCAGAGAAGGGGAGAAACAGGGATAGATGGGCTGTGGGCTCTCTGAGTGGTTAGAGGGTCTCTGTTGAGGGCCAGTGGGAATGGGGTGCAGTGGTCCATCTGTGGGGCATTCACAGGCTCCCCTGAAGCCTGTCTATGGCCGAGATTAATGAGGAAAGGTGGCCACAGGGAGTGTGGCCTGGGTCCAGGAATTTGCTTCCTTTTTGTCTGTAGAGGTCAGCACTTTGACAGTGAAGGAGGAAGGTTTTGTCCTTCCTCCCTCTGGCAGCAGGGATGCCTGTGAACCAGCTTGCACCAAGAAGTCTCAGGGTCAAGGGCGAGACCCAGCCACAAAGCTCCTCTCCTTCTTCCAATTTGACTGGATGTCATTCAGAGTAGACTGATGCAATGATGCTGCAGAGCAGGAAACATGCGAAGCAATTATCTTTTTAGTAGGTCACTGGCCTCCTTTGGGAGAAGAGACCAGAGGGAGATGGGAAGGCGGGCAACGCGGCCTCCCCCAGAGGCTGCGTGCGCAGTAGCTGCGTTGGTGATTAATAGCCGTGTCACTTTCCATGAATGTTGCTTTAAGCAGCCGTGTTCAAAATTGAGTGGGAATGAAATACAACAACCCCAAATAGATGTTTCCTCTATTCCTTATGAGTTGCTGGAATCCAGAAATAGCTTTTCAAATCTATGATTTTAAACGGCATCATTCACGGCATCCTCAGAGCCGCCGCTTTATTTTCACATGGATGTTGCTGTGTGCACATGCAACGCTCGTTGTTTTTAAAGAGCATGAAAAATTTGAGCTCAGTGACTTTGAGGTTTTTTCCAGCACTGAAATAAAAATTATGATTGCAGAGAAAAATATAGCCTTTACATGTGTTTTTAAAGAAAAATAGTAACGTAGCGGCGGAAAAGGACAGGAAGAATATTGTGCCCATATAGATCATGAACTGGAGCAGTATAAAGGTCTGGCAGGCAGTCATTGCTGGCCAGCTGCAGGGATTACAGCCCTGCGAGCTGTGCTCGGGGCTGCCTGCCAGGACGCTGGCAACCAGAAGTCGGGCCTGGACCGTCACGACCCACAGTGCTGTTGCTGCGTCTGAGACCATAAATAGGAGGGTGACCACACAGCGGCAGGGCAGGGTGCCTGCACTGGCCACACCCTCTCAGAGCACAGGGATTTGAGGCCCCCTGTCTCTGCTGCCTCTGTGGGAGCCAGGCTGCCAGTTTGGAGGCTGATAGTGGCAGTCACAGGGATGACCTCTGGCTGCATCTCTGGGCAGGAGAAGGGTCACCAGACTTTAGTATCACTTTTGTCCTGGGGAAGCCAAAGAACACATCTGATGGGTGGAGGAGCCAGCGGGAACCCTCAGCTCAAAGCTTTGGGGGCTGTCACTGTCTTGGGCCAGAGAGAGGGAGGGAAGGTGGGCGGTGCCGTGTGCCTTCTGCCCACGCATTTCTTCTAGTCCCTGGCAAAAAAACAAAAACAAACAACAAAACAAAACAAACCAGTGGTGGTGGGCTGTTGGGCACAAGGGCAGGGTGGATTCCTCATCTTTTTAGCTTCTTACATCTCTGTCCTAACTGCCCACTGGCTCCCACTCAGCACTCCAGGGTCTGACCTTCGGCCTTTTATTGGGACATCTCATAGCAAGTGAACATTCCAAGGAGACATGGAAGGGTGGATGGGTAGAGGAGTTGGGTTGGAACTGCTGGGAGATGGTGGGACATTCCGTCTGTCATTTCAACTTCTCTTTCCTGGGTATTCACACCTGGCCAAGCTGGGGCATATCAAGACAGAATAGGCTGGCCCCATAGGTTTTATTATTGTTCAGGTATGGCGAGGCCCACAGATCAGGGGATGACCGCCATTAAAAAGATAGCTTGTTAGGGTTCCCAAGAGGAGGGGGTGTGCCGTGCCATGCAAGGCCATATGGGAAAGCACCGGGGATAGTTAAGAGGCAGTGGGAGCGAGGGGGAAACATGGACAAGAGGCTTTATTGTGGCTTCTGTGAGAAGGGATGGGGGAGGAAGGCCAAGCAGGCTAAGCAGGTTTATGATTGGCTAGTTTGAATAATTTCAGAAGGTTCTGGGGCATAGGGGCTGTCCCTTGTTGTCTGGTACCTAGCCCTGGGAGATAGTGGCCCAGAGTAAAAGAGTCTGGTAAAGGACGTGGTTGGGGATGTGGGCTCTGGATTGGTGAGTTTGATGTGAAAGATGGACAGACAGAATTGTTCTTTGCTCTCTGTAGGCATTGGCTAGACCTGGGAGGGCCAGTCCCTCAAGGGTCAGTAAAGAGGGCTCTGGAAGGCAATGCATTGAAACATGTGGTCAGTACAGGTCGCACGTTACGCCAGCATGAAAGGTAGACGTGCTCCCATAGGGGAGGAATAGCAGGTGAAATGGTCGGGGCATTCAGAAAAGTAGCTTCCTGCTTTGATTGGTCTGGTTTGGTTTTTGAAGGGGCATGTCACGAATGGGAGAAAGTGTCAATGGGAGGAGAGGGCATTTGGCTAAGCCACCAAAAGTTTGATGGGTGGCAGCCGAGTGAGGTTGGCGGAATGCCTTGCCTGGACAGAGGCCCAGGATGGGAAGTGTCTGAAGGGGCTTAGCAGGAAAAACAGTTGGGACACTCAAGTAAGGCCAAAGTAGGCTCTTGAATGCCAAGCTGGAGCATTTGGATTTCATGCCGTACGAGCTGGCCAGAGCTGTTCTGTGTTGCTCTCTAGTTCTGTTAATGAATTCACAGACTCATAGAGAATGCCTACGCCTGGCCGTATATCATAATCCCAGAACTTAATTAACAGGTTAGGATGCTGATGTAAATGTATTATGGATAAAAAAAAGAAATCCCCTGTGGCAGGGGTTGAAGACTCAGTGCCTCCCAGGCCTGCAGGCAATGTCAGCAAGCGGAAAGGGCTCTGGGGACCCTGGGGAGCAGCCATGCCCCAAACAGAGGTGTCAGCAGCTTCTGAGCCCAGTGGATCAGATCATGGGAATGGGGTCCAGAATTGCCAGATCTTCCTAGTTTTCCAGAAAAGCTGGAAATTCAGAGTCCTGTGTAATCTCCTGAGTTTTGTGAAATTGCTGGATAAGTCTGCGGCAGCTCACTAATGAAATTCTTTCCTCCCTATCAGCACAAGAAAAGGCCTGAGCCCTGCCACATGGGCTCCTGGTGGCCTCTTTCTGCTCTATACCTGTCATCCTAATTTAACTGTGAGGGTCAAAGAGGAAATGGGACAGTTATAAGGTGTGCCTGAATTGGGAAACTGAGGCACACCAGGTCAGGGGGCAGATCTGGCATCCGAGACCTTCCCTAAGATCTTGAGTGAGCCACTCTTCTGTGCTTCATCTGCATTTCCTCACTGGCAAAATCCATTCATTCGTTCATTCATTCATGCTGTGTGTGGGGCCAAGACAAACACGTCACGCACAAACACAGAAAATCTGACGGGATGCTGTCTAAAGTGGTATTGCTGTTGTAATTATTTTATAGCAGCGCAAAAGCTAGAAGGTGTTGTGATCAGGGCCTTCTTTTCCTGGTGCTGCGTGAGTGAAGTTCCCTCTAGTAGCACATTAGGAAATACTGGTGATTGACAGAGTGGGGTGTGGGGGAGGTGCGTGCAAGGCTCTCCTGCCCATGTCACCTGGTCTAGTTCTCTCTGTGTCCAGGGCTGTGAGCTCAACAGCCGGGGGGCCTCAGTGTCCTTGACCCTGGGTGCTGGCACCGAGCAGGCGCATAGATGTCCCCCAGGAGGAGTGAGTCTCGTGTAGCAGGGAATGCTTTCAGTACACAAAATTTTAGCCACAGCAACCATAGAAAAAGCTACAGTATAATCATAGCGTTCAAAAATAGAAGTTAAGAGAGTAGAGACAAATAGAATTTTAAAATGACCTGACATCATGATGACACCATTGTTGGATCTGTGATTTTCTTCCTGGTGTCGCAGTGCTCCCGCAAAAGCTGAGAGGTTTCCCGACAGGCTGTCAGGCCTTATTTGACGCCGTGCCCCGCTGGCGCTGGAGTACGCTGGGATGGACCGAGGGCAGAGCTGGGGAGTGATCCTCCGACAACCAGCCGTGGGGTGGCTAGACTGTGCCTGGGGAAGTCTGTGCGCATAGACAACAAGCCTGCGCTCACGAAGCGCGAAGGCAGCTGCCCCTGGGTGTGCCTTGGTCATGCGTGTCTGTACCCCCTCCCACCCGCACAGCAGGGACAGGTTATGAATTCTAGACATCGCATGCACGAAGAAGATCACGCTGTCCTCCTTTTAAGAACAAATAAAGACAATATTAAAGCATCAAGTTATGTTTAAGAAAGTCTATCATATCTAAAAGTTTTTAAACATTGCTGTTTCCCTTGTGATGGGTAGATAGATACCCTCACTTCACTGGTGTCTGAAGCACGACCTTGCTCTGCCTGCTTGATAGTAGAGCGCCGTGTGCACCTGTGTGCGCATGCGCGTATGTGCACGCACCTGTGCGTGTGTATGCAGCCATGTGTGCGTGAGGTGTTCTTTCAAAAATCAGTATGAAGGTTGGAGACGTTCAAAGACAGGAGGCTGCCAAGCCCAGGGCTGTGGAGCATCGCAGGCCTAGGGAGGAGGTGGCTTCCGACAGGCCCGGCCCTTTGCAGTCTGCTGCCGAGGGATTCTGGAGGATTAGTCCGTGGGTGCTGCCTGTGGGGACAATCCCACGCCACTTCCTGGACCGCTCTGAGGACGGCCTCCATTCGCCCCGATACCGCTGCCTCGGAGCGGAACGCAGCAGCTGTTCGGAAAGCAGTGGGATTTAAGGCAGGATGCGAGCACCGTTCTGCGCGGAACTGCAGGGGGCACTTAGGTGGGCTGAAAGTAATGACCTGCCTGTGAATCTGACAGGAGCACCAGGGTTAACGCTGCCTCCTTGTTGAGAATGTCCTTTTGAAATATGGTCTAGGATATTGCTCCCGTCCTATTAATTATGTCACAGACTTAGTAAAGCTGAATAATTAATGATCACGGGGCACATGGAACTATAAAATGCCATGTAAATGTTAAGGAGTAAAAATTACTCTGTGTATTAATTAAGTAGATAGGCTGCTTTAAAAACATTCCGTAGTGGGGAGATTAATTTCCAGAAGAGCTGAAAGTCTTTTTGTTGGACTGTCCTAAGAAACTTTTGATATCTAATTATCTTAACCACATTTTAGGAGATTCAGGCATTCTGTATCCTGAAGTATTTGAAAGGCAAATGGCTGCTTGACACCTTTAGCTTGGGAAATGAAGTTGCCTATTGAATTTTGGTAAAAATTGTGTCTGCTTAATTCTCTCTAGCCGGAGGCAGTTTGGGCCTAAAGCCAAGGAAGAAGTCAAGATCATTGAGCACCAAACACAGACCCTTCGGCTGATGCCTCACCTGGCCACAGCGTTGGCCTTGACCTTCGCCAGCAGGTGAGATGGCTCTCAGGTTTGCTCTCTAAAGATGAGTGTGAGATCCTGCCTGACATTAGTAAGGAGTGAGGGGAGAGGCAGGCAGGGGCTTTGTCTTCTGACTGGGAGCAGGACAGAGCCTGTGGTTAAAATCTGCTGCTCGGGTTAAAAGCAATGTCTGAATCTTGATTGTCTGTATATCCAGGAGGTTGGGATCCACAGAGAATTTGAGAAGCCTCAGACCAGCGTTTCTCTACAGTTTCTAAAAGAAACAGATGGCTGTTAAAATTTCTCTACCTCTGACAAAGGTTCTAATTTACAGTTTTCAAAAATAGGTCAAGGTGTGTGCATATGTGGGGAAGGAGGTAGTGTCAGGCTGTTGAATAAAACAGCCGCAATAGTACTATAAATTCACATGGAGTTTCATTTTATAGCAGGCTTCCGTCTGTGCCTCTCAGCTGTTCCTCCTCAAAGTCCCAGAAGGTTGCCGGGGCAGTCGTGTGTCATCCCCACCTTCTAAAGATCAGAAAATTGGGGATTTGCCTAAAATCACAGGGTCTGGGAGTGGATGCACTGGGAATATAACTCCGAACTTTGGACCCTTATCCTGTGTTCTTTCCTCCCTATGCAATCCTGCTTCTTAGGGTATTAATTTCTGAGTAATTTAGAATTGGCGTATGTTTGAAATTTACTGCTGGTGCCACGGTTGATAAAAGGAAGGTAATCGGGAAGGCCCTGCCAGTCTGGCGTGCTGCTGGCTTGTGGGGCTGCCTGTCTACTGCTGGCCTCGCTGGGAGGGGCTTAGTTGGGCACACCTCTGCACTCAATCCTGGGATTCCAGCGTTCTCCAACAGCAACCCCTGCAGACTGAGCTTCAAGTAACACGAAGGTCAATCAATCTAAGCCACCCAGAAGAAAATGTGAACCACTCACAACCAATCTCTTACTTAAAATATTTTTGAATGCTTTTTGAGATTTAATTTGCTTATGGTAAAATGTACAGATTTTAGGGTATAGTTCCATGACAAGCATATACACTTGTGTAACGAACACTCAAACCAAATATAAAACATTTCCATCTTTGCAGTTGGCCCTCACCTCACCACCACAGCAGGGACAACCACCTTTGTGAGTTCTATCCCCATAGCTTAATAGAAACATATAGTATGTATTTGTGTGTGTGTCCAGTTTATTTTGTTCAATGTAATATCTTAACGTTCCTCAATGTTGTTGATAGTTTGTTAATTTTTAGTGCTGAGTAGTAACATTAAATGAATAAACCACAATTTTTTAATCCATTCTGCCAGGGCTGAACATTTGGATTGTGTCTAGTCTTTTAGCTGCAATGAATAAGACACAGTGAATATTCTTGTACAAGTCTTTCATTTTTCTTAGGGCAAATACCTAGAGAGGACTTGCTGGGTAATTGGGTAAGCATATGTCTAACTTTATAGAAACTGCCATTTTTCAGAGAGGTAGTATCATTTTATACTCATTTGAGCAATGTATGAGAGTTCTGGTTACTCTATATCCTGAGATATTTTAAGTATCTCAAAACTGTTACAAAAAAAATTAGGTTATATGAGTCATCTAAATCTGTTCTATTCAAAATTGTCTGGGCTGTTTTGACTTGTCTGGGCACTTTGCATTTCCATGTTTGGACCTGCTTATCAGGTGGTTGTTGTTGTTGTTTTTAAACAAAAAGCCTGATTGTATTTATTTGTGATTGCATGGATTCTATTAAGCAATTTGGGCAGTGCTGGGTCTTTCAAATCCAAGAAGATGGTTTATCTCTCTATTTATGTAGGAATTTAATTTTTCTTAGCATGTTTTATAATTTACAGTGTAGAGATCTTTCACATTTTTTACTAAATTTATTCAAATGGAATTGCTTTTTAAAATTTAATTACCAATTGTTTCTTTTTTAAAATTTTTTAAAGATTTTATGTATTTATTTGACAGAGAGAGAGGGTGCACAAGTTGGGGGAGGAACAGAGGCAGAGGCTGAGGGAGAAGCAGACTCCCTGCTGAGCAAGGAGCCTGATGTGGGGCTCAATCCCAGGACCCTGAGACCATGACCTGAGCCGAAGGCAGACACTTAAACTGACTGAGCCACCCAGGCGCCCCTTACCAATTGTTTCTTAATGTCATATAGAAATGTAATTGAATTTTTTATATTGACCTCCTATCCTCTCGCTAAATTCACTTACTAGATCTAGTATATTTCTCTCTATGTAATCATATCATATGTACATGAGGAGAGTTTTACTTCTTCCTTGCCAATATTTATGCCTTTTAAAAATTCTTTGTCTTGTCTTGTTGGACTGTCTAAGACCTCTATTACAATATTGAATAGCAATGGTGAGAGTAAACGTCCTTATTTTGTTCCTGATTTTAGAGGAAAAGTATTCAGTATTTCCCCATTAAGTGTGAAAATTCACTGCAGGATTTTTGTGGGTGCCTTTTATTAGACTGAGGAAGTCCTTCTACTCCTAGTTGGCTGAATATTTTTATCATGGATGTTGGATTTTGACTTAATTTTTCCCTCTATCTATTTAGCTGATCATGAGATTTCTTCATTCAATTAATGAAATGAGTTACATTGATTACTTCTCAAATGTTGAGCCCAGTTTGCATTTTTTGAAATCCTTGGTCATCATGTATTATAATATTTTTATATTATTGGATGCAAATTGGTAATATTTGTATAAGGATTTTTGTGTTTATACTTGTGAAGAATATAATTTTCTTTCCTTTGAAATGTCCTTGTTAGGTTTTGGTATAAAGGTTATGCTGTCCTCATAGCATGACTAGGAAAGTGGTCCCTTCTCCTATATTTTCTCGAGGAGTTTTTACAAGATTGGTATTATTTCTTAAATTTGGTAGTATTTACTGAGACACCATCTGGGCATGGTTGTTGTTTTTTTTTAATAGAAAGATTTTTTATTACTCTGTTGATTTCCTTAACAAATATGAATCCTAAGATTACCAAGTTCTTCTCTGTCAGTTTGGTTAATTTGTGTTTTTCCAGGAATTTGTCCTTTTCCTCTAATTTGTAAAATGTGTCTAAGTTGTTAATAATATTTCCTTATTATAATATTAATGCCTATAGGATCTGTAGTGATGACCCTTCTTATCCCTAATATAGTTTTTGGCTTTTTTTAGGGGCCAATTTTTCTAGACATTTATCAGATTGGTTAATCTTTTCAAATAATATACTTTTGTCTTGAATGCTTTTCTTACATTTTTGTCCATTTTCTGTTATTGATTTAATATCTTGTCTTTATTATTTTCTCACTTCTATTTAGTTGGGAATCAATTTGCTTTCTTTTTCTAGCTTTTTCTAGCTCATTGGTCTAAAACCTTCCTTTATAAAATAAAAATGTATTATTAAAAAATTTCTGCTAATTTTGTTTTGTCTATTTTTAAACTTTGTTATTTAGCACATACAGATTTGGGGTTATTATATCTTCTAGAGGAATTTAGCCTGTTATATTCATTAAATATTTCTCTTTGTTTCTCATAATTTTTTTTTTGTCTTGAAGTCTACTTTCTTTGCTGTTGTTATAACCATACCGGTTTTCAAATGCCTGGTGTTTTCATGGTCTATCTCTTCCCACCCTTTTATCTTAACCTATCTGTCATTGTATCAACCTACATGTGCCATTGTGAGATTTTTATAAACAACATATGGTGAGGTCTTGCTTTTTATCCAGTTTGATAATCTTATAATTTGGAATGTTAAGCTCATTTTTATTTACTGTAATTCTTTTTTTTAATATTTTTTATTATATTATGTTAGTCACCATACAGTACATCCCTGGTTTTTGATGTAAAGTTTGATGATACATTAGTTGCGTATAACACCCAGTGCACCATGCAATATGTGCCCTCCTTACTACCCATCACCAGCCTATCCCATTCCCCCACCCCCTCCCCTCTGTAGCCCACAGTTTGTTTCTCAGAGTCCATAGTCTCTCATGCTTCATTCCCCCTTCTGATTACCCCCACTTTCGTAATTCTTAATAAGTCTACCATTTTGCTACTTGCTCCGTTCTGTCTTTTCTTGGTTTCTTCATTCCATCTTTCTTTTACCTAATGAATACTTTAAGTATTGTAATATGCATCCTTATCTTGCTAGTACCCACCTTGAATTGGTATTATACCTCTTTATATAAGATGTGAACTTATAAGACTATAATTCTTTCTTTTTGGGGGGGGGTTATTGAGTATTTTTTTAGTATTTCATTTTATCTCCTCTCTCCTTTTACCTGTATTTCTTTTCTTTTTCTTTTTCCCAAGAATCTGGAGTGTATGTATTTAGGCTCCTTAAATGATTCCAGTGAACAGACAGAGTTGAGAATGACAGGAGCTTTTGGGGAAGCTTCCTAGTGTGACCTGGAAATAAACTTCACTAACAGATAAAAGGGAGCAATATTAAATTATCATGAAAACAAATTGGATCAAAATAACCTGATATGAAACCTGATAATTTTTCACATTCATGGCAAAGGAAAATAAAATTCTTTTTTGAATTTTTTGCCCAGTGGTACTTGTAACCATTACAAAGAGGCAAGAGTATCTACACATTTGCTTCTTTGTCCACTATTCACAATCTACGACATAAGAAGTTAATAGACCACATAACAAAGAGTTGCCATATATTCCACATTTATAAGTTTATATATACACACATATACACATGCATCTTTATGTATAACAGAAGTGTGATATGTATAAGCACATGCTTTTCCTTTTTCTTCAGCTGTATTTATTTTTTATCTTCATTTAAGCTTAATTTCCTTTGATTTTATAAGTGCTGTATTGCTACTATTAGTAAACATTAAAGTTTCTCTTGATTTTAGGGAGATACCCTCCAAACGCCAATATCAGAGAAATAGGTCACAATGCTAGCTTACGGTTTCAAGGGGAAACGTGAGAGGTGATTAATGGAAATTAATTAGTAATTTACCCCATGCCATGCAGGGGTAGCACAGTACTGAACAGGACAGGGTCAGGTCCACGCCTCATCAAGCTGTCAATCTAATTGACCCCAAGACCTTCCAGATTTTCCTGACTTTCACCTCCTTTGCACCCTCTGTGGTTTCTGGCCTTGCTCAGGGTCCCCACTGTGGTTCT
This sequence comes from Ursus arctos, assembly GCF_023065955.2. Classification (NCBI taxonomy): domain Eukaryota; kingdom Metazoa; phylum Chordata; class Mammalia; order Carnivora; family Ursidae; genus Ursus; species Ursus arctos. The sequence goes on along the minus strand of NW_026623100.1, from coordinate 51,030,743 downwards.
GTTGTTCCTTCCTCTTTGTTACTTTCTCTCTATCCCCCATGGCAGCAGGGGGTTCCACCTACTGAAAATCTGGTTATTGGAATCTTCAGGAAGAAACACTTCATCTGGGGGGAAGAGGTTGTCTGTGTTTTAAAACAAGCCCAGAGAGAAGCCGGCATTTTCTGTGACATATTCTGGCTTTCCTGTTTCTCTCTAGTTTATAGCCCCTGTTGCCCCTTCTCTGACTTGTGAAGAAATAGTTCAGTGAAGCTAGTTGTAATGTGGCAAAATCCAATACTGAGAATACCTCTTCCCGCTTCATACCCATTATTTTAAAAAAGGTTATCAGACCTTGCTTCTAGGCCCCATCTGTAATTTCCATAGGTATAGTGCTGCCGATGAACTGGCTTCAAGTGTCAGGGGCTGGGTAACCTCAAGTTTGATGAATTAGATGTTTATTCAATGTGCTGGGTCCTCCTCAAGCACAGAGAAATACTCATGAGAGTAGTCTAGACCTTAAGTGTATGGGTCTGGAGTTAGGTGAGCAAGAAAAACAGACCACCAGCTAGGTCAGCTGGCCCTGCCTCTCCTCTCTTCTAATGTGACAAAACATGAATCCTTAGAGCTCCACTTCACAGTTAAAGGCAGGTAATAGACACAAGGTGGGATGGCTTCTTTCAGTGCACTTGTGTTTCTATATTCAGTAACTATATGGTACCTTGCTAGTAAATTTACCAGGTAAAATACAGTCACCCAAATTTGAATTTTAGATATCCAATGCATAATTTTTTAGTCTAAGTATACCCTAATACTTAAACTTAGAAATTATGCATTGTTTATCTGAAATTCGCATTTAAACAGGTATCCTCTGTTTCTGTTTATCAAATCTGGTGGTCCTGCTTGCTAGGCTAGTGCTGGAGTCAGACACGGTCCCTGCCACGTGGAGCATGCAGTGCCTTGCCTAGGGCTTGACAGTAGCAGGTCGGCAAGCTGCTCACCCTCGTCCTTATCCCCTTTCTTCCCAATCGCCTCCATAGGCCTGGAGACAGGGAGGACCTGTCTAGCCCTTAGTGAGCCCAGTCACCCCCACCCTGCATCACTCACATTCTCTTGCCTTTAATGAGGAGGGGACAGAAACTTGATGTCCTCTGGAGCTTGCTCAGTCCAGGAAGGGATGGGACTCTTCTCCCCACTGGCTGCTCAGCTGCTGGGTAGCAGGACTGACTTGATGAAGTAAGGGCTGGCTTGATGGGGGCCTCTGAGAAAGATGATGGGCTCCTGAGGAGCCTGCCAGGGCTTTTCTCCCTGCCCACCCCCTCCAGACCTGGCAGATGTGTTCCCTCCTCCCTTCCTTACATGACTCATGTGTCAGGCACTTCTTCAGTCTCTGAGGACTCAGCAGCCAACAGTCCTGCCTGAGTGGCCCTTGTGACCAGGTAGGACTCCTGTTTTCTGCCTTTGGCCATGGATGCCATCCTTAGGTTTCTTAGTAACCTCTTCCCATGGAGCCTGGGATATCCGAGGCCTGCTTCCCACTGCTGAGTGCTGATGGCACCCTGCATCCTTCCTGGCTCGGGGGCACACTGGTAGGCACTTGGCATGTGGGTCTTGCTGGACATGTATGCTGCACTGCCTGGCTCATGCCCTCTATCTTTTTATCCACTGACTGTGATGACAGAACGCCTCCTGTGGTGGCCAGTAATGCTCAGGTCAGCTTGCCATCACCCCCGAGACTCAGGTGTCCTACGCCCACCCTACCAATGACCACATTCTGGCAAGTTTGCCTCCTGCATGAAGATTACTCAAGGCCCCCCCTCCTTCTTACCTCACCGGGGTCCCCCCCAGTTCCCCTTCCTGCACCCTGCCCCTCACATGCAGCCTGGTCTTCATCAGATCCATCCTCCACAAGCAACCACACCTAAATAGAATCTGAACTCCCACTTGACTGCTGAGACTCTCCCAGTGTCTTCCCTACGGATAAACTTAAGCTCCCTCCCGTGGCTTTGGAGCACCTTTCTCTGCCTGGCCCCTGCCAACCTCCACCCCACCTCTGGGTCTTCTCTCTTCCACACTGAGGCTCCGTACTCAGTCCCTGCCTTGCTTCAACCTTCTCACAAGCAGCCTCCCCACCTTGCCTCCACATTCATCTCTCACATCTTTGTCTTCCTTCCCCTGGCAGTTTATAGTCATCTTTTGAGATCTAGTTCAGGCTGTCATCTCCTCCAAGACACCGTCTCTGAGTCTCTCCTAGAATGAGGAGCTCCCGATAAGCTTCTTGGAGCAGCCGGGCCCCTCTTATCATTGTACGGTTCCTCTTGGTTTGTGGTTGTGAATTCTTCGTGCATAGAAATTGTGGATCCTTAATCTGGCATCTCCACATCTAAGAGTGCCTGGCTCTCGGCACAGGTTGCTTCAACTGACCTGAATGAAACCGCCTTGTGTCATTACATCACACTTGGCCACGAGGTTGTTTGGAGCTTTGCTTCCAAACTTTCTGTTGGTCCCTGAAGCAGAAGTTCCATGATGTGAAGGAGTTAGTCCAAGAGCTAGCTGGCCAGGTCAGTTGGTAGCTGATACCTCTCCTGGGAATCATTTAGTGGAATTTTCTACAAAAATGAATTTCCTAGCTTTTAATGTTAGTATCTTAAGTGTACCAGCCAAAAGGAGTATTTTGAGTCTGCCTCGCCTCTTACTTCTTCCAGGCCAAATGGGTAGCTGAGGCAGCCCAGGCTGGGTTCTGGGCCAGGAGGGGTCACAGCACCATCGCTGTTAGCTTTCGGTTGGATTCAGTCATTATCTCTGGCAATCTCTTTTTACCCCACATCTTTAAGAATAAAATTCCAACAATAACTAACATATATCCAATTGCTTATCGTGTATCACACACTGTCTTAGTAACTTCTTTAACACCACAAGACAACTCACCAAGTTCCTCTTTGTTTTTTAATTGATGTTTCCGTAGCACCTTGAACTGTGCCTGGTACCTTTTAAGTTAAGATTTCATTAGTATTTGTGGAAGAAATGAATGGGCAGAATGACACCCCAGGATTTCAAAAACTCACCAATGTCCTGTCCCTGTCAAAGAATGAGGCTCAGGATAGGTAAGGACTTATGATATTCCTCAGCAAATGAACACCACCATTTATGCATTGAACTTGTTTTTAATATAATCCTGAAATCTTACTGCCCAAAAGTCTTGCTTGCTGTTTTCATGTAAAGCAGGCTTTTGTAAATTGAATCCTGCCCTCTTACTGACTTAACAGTTGCAGAGATACTCTATCTGCATTTCTCCTGAATCTTACCCTGAGGGTGGGTTCTAAGAATTCAAGTAGATGTAACCTGTAAACAAATACTTCACATTTCTAGAGGTATTGCCCATAAAATAAACATATTTAGAAATGAGGAATAATTTTTCCGCAGAATCCTGAAATCGTAATTTATCTTCTTGGTCATTCTAAGTTTCTTATATCAGATTTTCATAAGATTCAAGTCACCTTCTGGACTCTAACATACCCTGCATACAGAAGGCTTCTCAGTTCCTCTTTGCAAGCAGACATGGGGTACGATAAAGAGTGAGAGTCACTCTCTATCTGGCAGATGGAGGCTCTCCCTCAGCAGGGCCCATGTCCTGTGAGTTTTAAGTAAAATCACAGGCCAGCATTGCAAAGAAATCTCACCAGACCTCTGCTAGGAGAGAGTTTCATGAGTCTTTCTTTTCTTAAGGCCTATTTATTTCTTATTTCTCCAATTTCTACCCTAGGGAATGCCTAGGACTGTGTGTGTGTGTGTGTGTGTGTGTGTGTGTGTGTGTGTGTTTAGGGAGGTCAGCAGGGAGTCATATATACATTTTTAAAAATGGTCAGCTCTGGGATTCTCTGAGAATCATTGTATGGCAGTCACCACCCAGGACATGGGTGATGGTACTACAGCATAGACTGAGAATGCTATAAACTTTCTCAGGGCATTGGCATGGATATTATTTATCATGAAAAGAGCATGATGTTTAGAACTAGAGAGTCCTGGGTTTGAATCCTAGCTCTGTCCTGCTCTGAGAGACCTTGACTTAGGTATGTAACCTCAGTTGGACCTCTGTTTCTCCATCTGTAAAGTGGGGATATGATTTTCTATTTCATGAGGTTGTCAAAAGGATGAAATTAGGAGATAAATACAGACGCTCTTTGCTTATAGTAGTTGTTCAGTACAATTAGGTTTTTCTTCATCTAAGTGCCAATTAAACAAATGACCGTTTCCCTGTTTTTCCATTCGTCCCAGCTCAATGGTTTCAGTTAGGAGGTTTGACAGCAGACTAGCCTATTTGCTGTAGAATGAGGCCCAGTGCAACATCTTTTGCATGTTTGGGTTTCACTGAGGAAACAAGGATATTCAGACATTACAAGATTTTTCTATGGATGGAAACAGGTAAATAAATACCTTGAGCCAAAATTCATTTTATCATTAAGGAAATGAAAAGGCAAAGTACAGAATGGGAGGAAATGCTTGCAATACATATATCTGACAATGGGATGTTATCCAGAATATGCAGTAACACTGAAAATGCAATTCAACTAAAAATTAGATGAGCAAGCCAATCGAATATGCACAAAAGATTTGGGTGGACACTTGACAAAAGAAAATATATGAATGATCAGCCAACGCACACATGAAAAGGTGCTAGTTATCAGGGAAATGCAAATTCAAAGCAGGAGGGTTCACCATTACATATCCACTAGATTGACTAATGTTAAAAAGACCGAAAAGACCAATTATTGGCAGACGTGGAACAACTAGAACTCTCCTACCCTGCTGGTAGGGATGTAAAATTGCACAGCCACTTTGGAAAACTGCTTGGCAGTTTCTTAAAAAGTTAAAAATATATCTACCATATCACCCAGTCACTTCCCTCCTACATATTTGCTGAAGGAAAGTAAAGACATATGTCTCCTCTAAGATTTTTACATGAATTTCCATAGTGTTTTCTTTGTAATAGCCCTAAACTGGAAACAAGCAAAATGTTCATCAACAGTGAATGCAAAAATGAAGTGTAATATATGCATTGCATAGAATGGAATTCTAGTCAGCAATAAAAAGGAGCAGCTACTAATACACACCACAGTACGGATGAATCTCAAAACCGCGTGCAGATGGAAAGAAGCAAGACATAACATACTGTATAATCTTATTTACATAAGATGTAACGTAATCTCTAGTAACAAACACCAGCTTAGTGGCTGCCTGAAGATGAAGATCAATCAAGGAAGGAATGGACTGTAAAAAGGCATGAGGCATTTTTTGGAAGGTGTTGGAAATGTTCTGTAGCTTGACTCTGGTATTATTCTCATGGGTATGTACAGTTGTCAAAATTCATTAAATGGCATGCTTTGAATGAACGCAGTCTGTTGTAAAATAAATTATCCTCAATGTTGATAAGGAAAAAAGATAAATTGTTTATTTAAAGCAAAAATAGCAATGAATTTTATAACATATGTAGAAGATATAGATAGGTAGGTAGATGGATGGATTGGTAGTTATTATACAATCTCGACAGGAGCACAAGGGATGGGAGAATGAAATGGAAGTATATTGTTGTCAGGTTCTTTAATTATCTGAGAAGTGATATAACATTATTTGAGGGAAGAACGTGTTAGGTTAAAGATGCATATTTTAGACCATAAAAATCACTATAAAACATGAAAGTAACATAGGTAAAACTCTAACAGTGGAATACTAAAACCTATGCAATTAATCAAAAGAAGACAGGAGCAGAGGGAAAAGAGAACAAAGGACATATGGGATAAATAGAGGGAAAAACTGCAAGATAATAGTTTCAAACTCAATCATGTTGATAATTACATTAGGTGTAAATGGTTTAAACACTGCTATTTAATTTGCTGATTGTCAGACATAATAAAAAATCAAGACTGAACTAGATGCTTGCTATAAGAAACCCACCTAAATATAAAGACAAATAGATTTAAAGTGTGAGAATTAAACATTTACACCTGCTAACATTAACCATAAGAGAGCTGGAGTGGATATGTTTTTTTTAATAATATTTTTTTATTATATTATGTTAGTCACCATACAGTACACCCCTAGTTTTTGATGTAAAGTGCCGTGATTCATTACTTGCAGTGCACCATGCAATACGTGCCCTCCTTATGTTAATATTAGGTAGAGTGGACTTCAGAAAAAAGAATATCACCAGAGATAAAGAGGAACAATTCATAATGACGAAGCAGTCTACTCATCAAAAAGACATAACAATCTAACTGTGCATGGACTCACAAAATAGCCTCAAAATACATGAAGCAGGGGCGCCTGGGTGGCACAGCGGTTAAGCGTCTGCCTTCAGCTCAGGGCGTGATCCCGGCGTTATGGGATCGAGCCCCACATCAGGCTCCTTCGCTATGAGCCTGCTTCTTCCTCTCCCACTCCCTCTGCTTGTGTTCCCTCTCTTGCTGGCTGTCTCTATCTCTGTCAAATAAATAAAATCTTTAAAAAAAAATTTATGAAGAAAAAATGGAAAGTATTGAAAGGAGAAATTAACAAATCTAAAATTATAGTTGCAGACATCCGTCATTCTCTTTGAGTAATTGATAAAATAAATAGTAATTACATAAAAATTGATATAATAAACAGTAATGATGTAGAACATTACTAATGAACTTGACTTAAAAGAAATTTATAGAATATTCTATCCAAGAACAGCAGAATGCACATTCTTTTCTTATTTTATTTATCTAAGTATAATTAATATATAATATATGTTATATTATATATAATATATATGTTATATAACATATAACATACAATATAACAGTGTTATATTAGTTTTAGGAGTACAATGTATGATTCAACAATTCTATACATTTCTTAGTGCTTATCATCAAGATAATCATACTCTTAATCCCCTTCACCTATTTCACCCAATCCCCCAGCCACCTCCCCTTTGGTAACCACCAGTTTGTTTTCTATAGTTAAAAGTCTGGTTTTTTGGGGGTGCCTGGGTGGCTCAGTCATTAAGCATCTGCCTTCGTCTCAAGGCATGATCCCGGTGTTCTAGGATCGAGCCCCACATCAGGCTCCTCCACTGGGAGCCTGCTTCTTCCTCTCCCACTCCCCCTGCTTGTGTTTCCTCTCTCACTGGCTGTCTCTCTCTCTCTGTCAAATAAATAAGTAAAATCTTAAAAAAAAAAAAAAAAAGTCTGCTTTTTTGGTCTCTTTTTTTCTTTGTTCACTTGTTTCATTTCTTAAATTCCACATATGAGAAAATCATATGGGATATATCTTTCTCGACTAACAATTTACTAAGCATTATACCCTCTGGGTCCATCTATGTTGTTGCAAATGGCAAGATTTCATTCTTTTTATGGCTGTATAATATTCCATTGTATGTATATACACCACATCTTCTTTATCTATTCATCTATTGATGGATGTCTTTGTTGCTTCCATATCTTGGCTATTGTAAATAATACTGCAGTAAACTCAGGGGTGCATATATCTTTTTGAATCAGTGTTTTCATTTTCTCTGGATAAATGCCCAGTAGTGGAATTATTGCATCATATGGTATTTCTATTTTTATTTTTTGAGGAACTGTCATACTGTTTTCCACAGTGGCTGCAGCAATTTGCACTCAGAAACACTGCACAAAGATTCCTTTTTCTCCCCATCCTTGCCAACACTTGTTATTTCTGGTGTTTTTTATTTTGGCCATAATGACAGGTGTATAGTGATATCTCATTGTGGTCATGATTCGCATTTCCCTGATTTTTGATGTTGAGTGTCTTCTCATATGTTTATTAGCTATCTGTATGTCTTCTTTCAAAAAATGTCTGTTCTTTTCAAGTACACATAGAACATTTATCAAGACAGACCATGTAAATTTAAAGGATTGAAATCATACAAAGTATGTTTTCTGATTAGAATGAAATTAGAAATTAATAACAAAACATCTGGAATAATCCAATATACAACACACATAATTTATAGGTCAAAGGAGAAGTCACAAGGGAAATTAGAAAGTATTTTGAACAAAATGAAAATGAAACAACGTAACAGAATTTGTGGTGTATAGCTAAAGCAGTGCTTAGAGGAAAAATAAAAATACATTAGAAAAGGAGAAAAGTAGAAAATCGATGGTGTAAATTTTCATTTTAGAAGCTAGGAAAAGGAACAAATCAAATTCAAATCAAGGAGAAAGAATAATAAAAATGAAAGCAGAAATCATTGAAATAAGAAATAGCCAAAAATAAACATAATTAAGCCAAAAATTATCATTTCTTTCAAAAAAATAGATAAAATTGATAAATCTTCAGCTAGATTAATTAAGAAAAAAAGAGACACAAATGATCAGCATCTAGAATAAATGAAAGGACATCACTACAGATCCTACAGACATTGAAAGGATAAAATTAAATACTATGGTTATTATTATTGATGTAATGTCAATATGTTTGACAATATATATGAAATAGAAAATTTCACGAAAGACATATGTTACCAAAAGTGACTGAAAAAGAACTGGAAAATCTGAATAGCTTCATCTGACATTGCTGGTGAAATCCACCAAATACTTAAGAAAAGAAAACATACTAACTTTACACAAACTCTTCCATAAAATGGAGGAGAAGGGAAAACTTTCTAACTCATTTTAGGAGCATTACCTTGAGACCAAAAACCAGACAAAGAAATTATGAGACCAATATCCCTGTGAACAAAATGTTAGTAGATCACATACAGTATATTTTACTATAAAATAATATGTAGTGATCAAGTGGTGTTTACCCCAGGAATGTCAAGCTTGCGTAACATTTGAAAACTAATCTATATGATTTACCATATTAACATTATAAAGGAGAAACATCATATAATCATCTCAATAGATGACACTCCATTGATAGAGAACAGTCAATGAATCAACACATCTAACTGCCATCACGCTTATCAGTCTCCAGAGTCTGAAGAAAGGCCATACTTCATGGTACTTTCCATGAGTTTGAGGTGCTTAGAGGAAAGTACCCAGCTCAGTGTGTTTACCACCCTTGATTAGAGCCCAGTCTTGGAGTTCGGTAAAGCATAGAGAGAAAGAGTTCACTAAAGCCTTTATTTCCAGCAGTTGTTAAAAACAATAACTCATTTTAAGAGACTTTAAAAACAAGGTCAATAAGAAGGTATTCAGAAGAAGGAAGCGAGAGGGAAACCTGTACCTTCCAGTATAGTATTTTGAAACATGGCGAGAAAAAAACCAGAACTAAGGGGCAGGTGTGCACATGGAGGGAGGCCCATATAGACATTGTGCTGCACAGTAGTCGTGGCCACAGGTGGCCAAGAGATAAAGGAAAATGGTGACTCTTACCACTTTGAAGGAAGAAATTATTCCTATCTTCATACATTTCTATTGGGGCTATAAGTAATTGCCGCAAACTTGGTGGCTTATAATAACACAAGTTGGTTATCTTATACTTCTGGAGATCAGAAGTCCGAAACGGGTCTCAGTGATGAAAAATCAGTGTCAGCAGGGTTGCATTATTTTTGGAGGCTCTAGGGGAGAATTGACTTCCTTGCCTTTTCTAGTTTCTGGAGGCTCCCTCATTACTTGGCTCGTGGCCCCTTCCTCCATTTCAAAGCCAGCAATGGCTGGTTGAGTCTCATGCTGTATCTCCCTGACTACTTTGTTTTCACATCTCCTTCTCCTGCCTCCCTCTCACTTATAAGGACCCTCATGATTACATTTGGGCTTCTGGATAATCCAGGATAATCTCCCAATCGAGAGATCCTTGATTTAATCACATCTGAAAAATCCCTTCTCCCACAGGGGCTAACATATTCTCAGGTTTCGGGGATGAGGATCTGGTCGTCTTTGGGGCCGTTATTCTGCCTAGCACTCTTTCAACGGAAGTAGAATTAGAAAAATTAAAACTATAAGAGACATGTAGAACATTTTTGTGTGAAGGGAAGAGGGAGATAGTTTGGAATGTGATCTTATGTGGTAGACTACAGCAGGGAGAGAGTTAAACTGAGTGCCCACTTTTCGTGAGGTCAAGGGGTGTGAAGATAGATGCCAATGGAAGCAATGGGGCCTCTGGGACTGGCAGAAATTAAGCAAGGAAGAAGTTTTCCAAGGGGAAGATGGCATGGTGGAGCCTTACAGCGGCAGGGTACAGGGTGACAGTTCTGAAGGGCACATGGAGATTTTGGTAGCATCTGAGGAAGGAGCAGGGGTCACCCTGGGTTTGCTTCAGAGGCTCCTGTGCTGTGGCTCCTGGGGGTGGGGGTGGGGGAGCTGCTGCATCCCTCACACGTCTGCGCTCCTCTTGCAGGTATGCCGGGGTCCTCCTGGATGAGGACATCTTCCATGGGAAAGAACTTGTGGATAGTCGCCCGCTGCAGGCTCTTGTGGCCGGGCTGAAAGCCTACAGTACCTGGGAGAACGTCAGCTGCCTGCAGGACTGCCGCGAGTGCACAGGAGGCATGGTGAGCCCCGCGGGTCCCAGAGGCACCAGCCCCCCAGATCCCCCTGCTGCAACACACGCGAAGGCATCACTGTGCGCCCGGGAGCAGGGCATCAGCTTCAGGAGGAAACCCATGTCTTCGTGACCCTGGGTGCATCACCTAGCCTTGAGATCTGGGCATCTGCCTCCTACCATGCTGCGGGGACTGATGGGGACCACCATGTTTGTAAAATACTAGCTCTGAGGGCCTGGCCCATGGAGCCCTGCAGTAAATGTCATTAAACTTGGTGGTGGCCGTTGTTGACAGTATGGGGAAGGGCCAAAGAGGATCAGATGATGAAAGCACTTCTCTGATGTTTGAATCCCTTGGGAAGAATGCAGGAAATGACCCCAAGGGTGTCCAGCCCCAGAAAGAGGGCAGACAGGGAAGTGCCAAGCATTGGAGACTGCTTAGCGTGTCCCCAGCCCTGGGCCTCAGACTGGATTGTGCAGTGAGGGGCACGAGGTGTGAGAAATCTCAGTTTGAGTCTTTGGAGAATTGAGGGGGACCCTGAGAACAGCTGGAATCTCTGCCCAATTCCCCCACAACCTGAGAGCAGAGGCTCCTGCAAGATGTGGGAAACAGGATTTGGAGAGTCTCTGCATCCTTATGGGGGCTTGGAGCTGGTAAGAAGGGAAACCCACATGGGGTCTGTGAGGGCGTGGCAGGTGGGGTGTGGGGTCGTGGACCTGTGATGCAGTGGCATGGCAGGGCTATGGGGATCAGCTGTGGTGGCAGCTGGGGTTCATCTCCAGATGACAGCCCTGTATTGGTGACCCCCAGGACTACACTGCTTCATTGGCATATGGGCTGGATGCAGGCACTGCTGGAGCCTCCAAAAGACATTTCCTAGAGGAAGGAGGGGAGGAGCCACTACTGGGTTTTTGGCCTGAGTTTGATCCTGAACTTGGCTGAATATTGTCCTATAAAAGCAGCCCTGAACCTGCAGGGGAGGATGACAAGTTTTAGCCTCAGTGAGAAGGGGTCAAGAGCAAGTTAAGGGCCGTGGCAGAAGATTAAAGGGGAAGGATGAGTTTCCAGAAAGTCTGCTGCCCTGCCACTCTGTATCAGAGCTGGGACCTATGGAGGGGTAAGGAGTGAGGGATGAAGGGCAAGGAGTGAGAAAGGGCTGGACCTTCACAATAGGTGCAGCCCGAGAGTTTCTTCCACATGAACAATATGGTTGGGAATGAGGACCTCCTGTGAAAGCCAGTATGATCACTTTTCTTAAGGTGGCTAAGTAAAGATGTGCCCATGATGCAGGGAGGCCTCAGATAGTTAGGTGTGCACTCTGTGTCCGTGACCATGGTGGGGTTGATGGTGGTGGACATGCCTGCTTTGCTCCCGTGGTTGTCGTGTGGGAGTCCACATGGAAGGAAACAGAATGCAGAGCAAAGTAAAAGCTGCACTGGGGCACAGCTGGGCCAGGAGCTAAGGTCCTCTGAGGCAGCTAAGTGCCATGGCTCATCATGACTTTCCTTTGTACCCTGACAAGGTGGGAGGCTCCTGCCACATGGTTGGTTTCCACGTATAGCTCCAGGGAGGTGGCTCTCTCTTGGAACAGGGGTTTGCTTGCAGCAGTTAGGAACAGAACTCCGGGATTCTGGGGTACAGCAAGAAAGTTTAAGTTAGCAGGTGGGAGGTAAGACCGGAAGTGACCCCCTCAGGCAGAGGTAGCCCACATAGGGGAGGGTTGGGGCTCTGCTGGGAGTGCTGAGCAGATGCAGATGTGGCTTCTGACAGGTGACTCAACCGGAGGGTGTGCTCAAAACCACCTGTGGTCTTCTCGTCTTCCGCTCTTGGCTCATTCCCTTTGATGGATTTCATGGGATGATGTGTCCAGCGGTCTCCCGTCCCTGGGCCTTCATATCCTCCCAGATGACCTGATGGACAGACAGGTTGTTGGACAGATGGACTGATGGCAAATAGGATGTGGATCGACAGATTGGTTGATTGAATTGTTGCCCTGTGCATTCATTATCTCTGATAATTTAGTTTCACTGGAATGTTACTAATTTGGCTCTTTGGGATTTAAGACTATGTATTTGAAAATGGGGAAGGGAAAAAGGCTGTTTAATGTCTTGCAAGCATTGACACTTAACAAAAGTGATCAGGTCTTCCTGTAGGCTTAGCTTATCTCGGGCCCGAGGGGAAGTTTCAAGACAGGGCAGCCTCCAGCATTTGGTCTAGGCAAGAGTTCAGCATCCCAGTGTTGTTGCTCTTAAACTGTTCTGTGCAAACCTTTGGATTCTGAGGTTCTTTCTCTCTGCATTTAATGTTTCCATAGCAGTCGGTGGTCTAATTTAATAATATTATCACTGTGTGTCAGGAAACCATGAGAATGTCTTAGGTTGGCTCTTTCTACAGAAGCCTCAGCAATTGTTGCTTTCTTTGGGTGATAGGTTGAATGTTGCAAGAGTGACATTTACTTGCTAAAAGAACATAGTGCTAAAAGAAGCACAGTCTGTCACTTTCTGTGCATAAAGCCTGGGATAAATGAGATCTCATACAAACTTATTTTTTTGCAAAATTAGATCATCAAATGAACAGTACTTGTTGGAACTTACATAATTCATGTTCATGCAAGCACATCATTGCCTTAATGACTGCTGATTAAGAGTCATTGTTCAGTATTTGTAAGTTCTGTCTATGTGTGGAGCAGTGTGCAAGGTACATGTTCCCTACCCTGAGGGCCAGGTAATGCAAGGGGGGACACTGTACATTGTGCATGGAACTGGGTGGCCCTAAGATTTCAGTCAAATGAGCATTCAGGGACTCCCACTCTGACCAGGTTGAAGTTACAGGAAGTTACTCTCCTGACTAGAACAGTAAGACACTGGACATCAGGCAATGAGAGGGAAGAAATTAAATTAAATTAAATTAAATTAGCCTTACATTTGTCCCAGTTTACTACCTTGAGAGTTTCCACACCATGCCTTAGGAGGGGCAACTGAGGCAGAGCCCAGGAAACTCCCTGGTTTGAAGACACGATGCTGAGAGTCAAGGGAGACCAAAGCACCTGGAATTCACAGGATAGAGTAGGAAACAGAAGAGAACTGGTTGGTCAGAGAGAGAGCTCAGGCATCTGCAGTGGTCTCCTTCAAACACCCAGCTGAGCACTGATTATTGCATGTGTGTGAGGCAAAGAATCCCCTGGAAGGATTGGAGGGAACAGTATCTGGTCCTCACATGGGACTGGGAATAGTGCCTTTTCCCACAAGCCAGTCTGGAATACTTTGACTCAGCCTGAGAAAAAAAGAAATGTTATGTATAAAAGAACAACGTTAAGGATGACAGCACATTTTTCATTGGAAAAAAAAATAAAAACAAGAAGTGGAGCAGCATTTTAAAAAGTACCAGAGGAAAAAAAAATCAAGATAAAATTCTAGACTCTGAAAAATTATGTTTTTTAAAAAAAGGTTATAACAAAGACGTGTTTGGACTTGCCAAAGTTGAAAGGATTCATCACCAGCAGACTTTTGTCATAAGAAATATTAAAGGAAACTCTTCACACAGAGGGAAAATGATACCAGATAGAAATATGGATCTGCACAAAGTAATGAAAAGCACCCAAAATAGTAACTTCCTTTTTTTAGATGTTATTTATTTGAGAGAGAGAAAGAGAGAACACAAGCAGGGGGGAGGGATGCGGGGGAGAGAGTATATCAAGCAGACTCCCCATTGAGTAGGGAGCCCGACTAGGGGCTCGATCTTATGATCCCAAGATCATGACCTGAGCCAAAATCAAGAGTCAGTTGCTTAACCGACTGAGCCACCCAGGCGCTCCATAACTTTCTTAATATATAAGATTTTTCTTAGTATTTAAATCTCTTTAAAAGGTAATTGAGGGGTGCCTGGGTGGCTTGGTCAGTTAAGTGTCCGACTCTTGATTTTGGCTCAGGTCATGAGCTCAGCATTGTGACATGATGGAGCTCCACATTGATTTCCGTGCCCGGGGCGGGGGGGGGGGTCTGCTTGAGAGTTTCTCCCTCTCCCTCTGGTCTTCCCCCTCCCCCTGCTTGTGCACACACTCTTTCTCTTTAAAATAAATAAATAAATCTTTTTTAAAAATAGGTAATTGGCTCTCTTAAGAAAAATAATAGCAAGGTAGAGTGAGTTTTATAACATATATGAAAGTAAAATGTCTGACAATAATCATAAAGGCCAGCAAGGGAGAAAAGGAAGTGTACTATTATAAGGTTCTTCTGCTACAACTGATGTGGTATAATATCACCTGAAAGTAGACTGTGGGAAGTTGAAGAATTTATACTATAAACTAAAATAAGCCAACATAGGAGTTAACATGGAATTCAGCAGTATTAAGTTAATCCAAAAGAAGGCAGGAGAAGAAGAAGTAGGGGAGAATGAAGGGATTGTTCAAATAAAAAACAAATAGCCATATGGTAGATGCAAACCAAACCATGTTCATAAACGCTTTAAATGCAAATAAAGTAAAAGGCAGAAATGGTCAGATTGGATAAAAAAGCAAGACCCAACTATATGTGTACAAGAAATACACTTTGAATATAAAGACTAAAAGAGGTTAAAAGTAGAAGGATGGAAGAAGATATGCCATGCCCCCACTCATCAAAAGAAAGCTGGAGTGACTATTAACATCAGACAAAGCAGATTTCAGAGCCAAGAATATTGCCAGGGATAAATAAGTCCATTTCATAATGACAAAGGGACGAATTCGAGAGGCTATAATAATCCTAAACCTAATAACAACCTTAACAGATTAACAGTAAGCAGGCTGATAACAACCTTAGCTACTTTGGTTACCCACACTTTGCAGATGAGGAAACAGGGGCTCAGAGCCAGTTGGACTTGCCCGAGCTCCCACAGATTGCCAGAGGGTTTGAAGCATGATTCATCTGACCCCAGAGCCCATGTTGATATGGTGAAGCTAGGCCCCGAGGAGGAGTGGGAAGTCACACTGAGGTGTCTGGGAGCCTCTTCAAGGAGGTGAAGCTGACCTGTGCTGTGTGGAATGAACAGATAGTACTGGGTGAACGGGGCCCCATTGCACCCTGCATTCGCACACAGGTTCTCCTTCAGTTTAACAAGCCGCCTAATGTTACAAGGCCCACACTTTGCCAAGGATGAGGTCTGAACTCCAGGGGGCTTAGTGCCTCTGGTACTCCGAACCTGCCCTTCTAATGATTCTTCATGCTGATGAAAGGCAGCCTCTTCCCATGTCAGACACAGCATATGCAGGGGCCCAGGAGCCAGGGGCTGTGGGTCTCTTTGCTTTTTATTTGTTTTAGTTAACAGTCATTAAGCATTCTCTATATATGTAGGCACCTTTATGAGTGCTTTACGTGTAGTAACTTAGTTAACTCTCAGATGACTACTATTATCAGACTTACTTTTCAAAGGAGGAAACTGAGGCCCGAAAGAAATTAAATAACTGGCCCAAGGTTAGGCGGCTAAAAAGTGGCAGAGCCAGGCTTTAAACACAGAGAATCTGTCTCCAGAGGCCATGCACCAAACCACTGTGCTGTATGCAAACCAAGTGTGCCCCATGCTCCAGAAAATAGCTGGGTTCATTAACGGGATAAGCACAGTCTGAATCCAGCATACCACTTTGCAGCTGTGTGACCTTGGGCAGGTCTCTCCCACTCCTGAGCCTATAGATGAGTCTTTGCTGAGCTGCCCAGAGCTAGCATTAAACTGGATCCTCCCCTAATGGGGGAGGTTGGCAGGCAGGACCAGAACCTTTTTCTCTCAGACCCTCTGAGGTGATTCCTGGCTCTTGCCCTTTATTGTAGGGCTGAGGGAAGTAAGGCGGGATGTGGTTACATTACTCACTCCTTACATCTTTGGTAAGTCAGGGAGGGGCTGGGACAGGAGCTGGGAAAGCAAAGCCCATTCCTGGCGTGCAACCGGGCACCGTTCCCAATGGCGAGGGCTTCGTGCTCACACATGTTCTGCATTTTGGCTTTTAATCTCAGTATGTAAGTGAGGAATCCAACTGGCCTCATTTGGACACGATGAAAACCCTTCACCTGCCCATGTGGGAACTCTGGGAGTCAAATTCTGCGGGCTCTGGGTAGTCACATGACTCGGGCCTCTGCTGCTTCTCTTTGCTTTCTCCTTCTTTCTTTAAAGATTGATGGAGTCGACCAAGTTCTTAGGACTGTTGCTATTTAACTATACTTGTACATTGTCTCTTTTCTCCATATCCAAGCAAACTCAGATTGAATTTCCTACAGTTGTCTGAGGGAGGAATAGGGAAGCAGAACCCCGGATTACAGAATCCTCTTAAGGGGCTGCGTCGTGAAGAGGGGCAATATGGGAGGTAGGGGAGAGCTCTCATCACCGAAGGGGTGGGATCTCCTGGTCAGGGCTCTGTGACCCTGGATCTTACCACCAGGAGCCTCAGTTTCCTTATCTTTCAAAGCCTAGCATATGATAGGCACTCGGTAAATACTAGAATGCCCTCTTCTTTTTTCCTGGATGTGATTACATTGAAGGATCCAGCTCTCTCACCTCAACCCCCATGACCCATTAGACACATGTGGGAGCTGCCTGGTCAGGGCTCCTCAGGGTACAGCCTTGGAGAGTAGAAGCAAGTGATATCCTCAGCAGATCTGACTCCAAATCATCAGGGTCTGAAAAAACAGGCTTGGGGCCTAGACAGGCTGCATGGTTCCTGCTGCTTCTGCCACTGGCATAGGACTTGACAGGAGCCCTAGCTGTTGACCTTGGCCCTGCACAACCACATTCTTCACAGGAACCTGTTACAGTGTCCTTTGTCCTTGCATGGTCCTTGTACCTGGATGCCCATGGCCAGGAGCTGTGCCCTTATGTTGTTCCCCTTGATATCAACACTGGGAGACACCACTCCTGGGCCCACTGGACCTTGAGGATCATTCTCCACGCCGGATTTTAGGCTCCCCTCCATCAGTGCCCCCTGTGAGAGCCTTCTCATCTCACCGCCTGGCTGCTCCATTCTGTTTCAGAATCCTGCATGGAAGAGCAGAACTGGCAGAATAGAGAAATTTCTATACAAAATTGGAACAAGGGAAAGTCTCAGAAGAGATCTACAGCCCAGTCTGATGATAAGGTTATCAGCAACATGCCTTGACCATTCCTTTCATGTTAGACACAGAGCTGCTGTTTGCTGTTTGGAGATGTCATCCAGCTGGGCCATGACTGAGTCATTATATTTTAAAGATTGCATAAGAGAACATTAAAACAATTACAAGTGTTTGTAAATTAAAAAAAAAAAAAGTGGTGTGATGCGGAGCCCCTCCGTTATTTAGTAGACTTAATCCCAAGACTAATTCCTCAGGGAGATTCAACACAACCTTATTTATCTGGCATTGACCATTTCTTGGAACAGAGCCAAGGCCTGAAATAAGCAAAACAGAACTCTGGGAATCCCAAAGAGATGACGTGAGGTCCGCGTGCTGAAGCTCAAGCCCTTACTCATTCCTGAAGGAGCCTGGCCAGCTGCCTCTGGAGCCTGGTCATGCTTGTTGACGCTCACACATGGTTCCTGGTTTCCTGAGGTGCTGCTGCAGAGTCGTGAGGATAGAGGGACTCTGCATGCAAGCAGCTAGGAGTGCTGGTGACCAAAGAAGAGCCAGAAGAACGAGAAAAAACAGACTCAAAGGTCCAAGAGCGCAGTGGGCCCTGCTCCAGGACTAAGGAAGAATCGACACTCTTGTGGAACATGAAGTCCTCTCTGCAGAATGGGCTCTGTGCAGACAGGCAGGCTGGTGCAAGGAGGACAGTCATTTGAAGGGGTGAAGTCACCCCTCTGTCCTGGATGCTGCAGATTTACTATTCCTTGGAATAAGATAGATAGTATTTCTTTCATTGCCTGGCTTTTCATAGCAATCCCCTGGACGTGTATCTCTCAAAACAGATAAGTAGGTCAGTCTGACTTGGATCTAATATGGCAGAGACCATTTTACTCCCCATCCAATTTCTTAAGAAGAGACAGAGCCAAGAAAAACCCTGGCTGGTGCCTGGGTCATGTGGAGCTAGCGACGCTGGTGGAGGATTCTAGGTATGGAGGTCATGGATCCAGCTGGCTAGCGTTATACGTGTGGGCAGGGTAGGGGTGAGCTGGGCTTTCAAGCTAATGCCAAGTAACTGGGTAACATTACTGGGTGATGCCAAATACCTGAAAGGGGTTCAGGTATGGACCATACTCAGAACGGGTCCCAGGATCTGGCAGACCTCCTGAGAAGGGACTGGCTGGGATCCAAGTGCTGACCCCAGTAGAAAGGCCCTCTCTGTGGCTGCTATGACACCTTCTTCAGCCAGACTCTTTGCTCAGCCCTGACCTGATTTTTCTGTTACGCCAGTGGGTCTCTGATCAACTTCTTCCCTTTTCGTTTCATTGATCAGAGAACCGTTTCTTTGGACAGTTAGGGCCTTCAAGAAGAATCTCAACATTTTGGGACTCTGGATTAAATCCTAAATTTCTCCTCATTTCTGCTGTCACTTCCTGGTCATTATGCAGACAACAACCAGTTTGTAGGGATTTAGAAAAACAGCACAGTAAAAATACTTTATGATGATAAATTATTTCTCAACTTTGAAAGAACCTTGCTCAAGATTAGAGGAATCAGCTCTTTTTTTTTTTTTTTTCCAAAAAAAGTTTCTGATTTTGACTCTCTGACATTCTGGGTTCCTGCTGGGTAAAGTGCCTGAGCCCGTATAGGTGTTACCACCTGTAATCCTCCAACAGCCCTATGAGCAAGAATGATTATCCTTACAGTTTTCCCATGGATTAAAGAACTAAGGCCAGAGATGAGATGCTGTTTCTCCAGATCTAGTAGAAGGTGGAGGCAGGTTCTGATTCAAGTCTCCCAAATCCAAGGCTCTTATCCCTAATTCAGGACCTTACTCTTTTGGGGGTGGGGGATGATAACTTTGTTCCTGGCCCCTGTGTACCATGTTAATCAGTGTTCTATGCTTAGCTCCTTTATTTAACATAATCCACGATTTTAAAAGAAATCTCTGTGTTTTGCTGTCAACCTGTGGTCACCGGAAAAAATAATCTCCCCGTGAGAAAATCCACATGTCATATTTATGAATGTCTTATATTAGTAGATCTTATCTTGTCAGGTAAATTAGAGTGGGAGAGTAGCAGGCAGTAAAACTGACCCTCATTGCTGATAAAGAAAAGAGAGATTACTAAAATGACCCAAGGACAATCCATTTTATTGGCAACATTCCTTTGAAGATCTCTTAATTTCTTAAGGGCATAAAGACGGGGATTATAAATTTTATATGAAATGGATAGCATTCAGACATATGAGAGGATAATGGATAAATCTGGCATCGATCCTAGGCCAATGTGCCAAATTTTGAATCTACTGTATTCTTATTTTACCCTCCCTTGAGATGGTTCAGAACACTCTACAAGGATTCACCCATCACATCAAGAAAATCAGGAGGGGAAAAAGTGAAGCTTCACAGGTTGACTTTCTGATGTTGCGATCGTTTTAGTTAAAATCCTTTTGGATGCCAATTAGAGAGACTCATTCTAGACTTGCTCATTCAAGAAAGGAGAATACAGGTTGAGAGAGAGAGAGCCGAGAGATGAGATGTGTTCTGGAATCCAGGTCTCACAAGGACCAGGAACTGCTAAGTGTTCGGGGGGGGGGGGCGGGTAGCAACTTCTCTCAGGTCCCATAGTCTCAGCCTTTGCTGAGTGTCTGCTTATTCTCCTTGTTCCTCTGCATTTTGTGGCTGCCCATTGGCTATGAAGTTTATAGCATCTCCATTCCAGCTATGCTCTGAGATGGTGTCTCATAAATCCAGTGCTGAATCCCTGACTCAGTCTGAGTTGTAGTACTTCCCAACTCAGTCATTTTTGATTCGGGAATGGTGTTGCATATCTTGAACATGCCTCCTGATGCTTCACTAGTATGGGTGGTGAGACAGACATGGAGCGGATATCTATTATAGTATATATGATAGCTTTTAAAATCTTTTCTAACTAATCCTTTCAGGCTAGTGTATACATATGGATCTCAACTTTTTATGTTGATCTTATATCCAGCAACCTTGTTGAATTGCCATAATAATTCTAATAATCTGCTTGTAGTTTTTTTTTGCGTTTCTTGTGTAGACAATCATATCACTGGTGACAAGTGATGGCTTCTTTCTTCCTTTGCAATTATTTCTATTTATTTCTTTGTCATATTATTGAAGTAGCAAGAACCTCCAGTGCAATGGTTGAAAGAAATGATCGATAACAAGCACCTAAATTTTATTCTTGACTTCAAAGGGCATGTGCTTACTGTTTCACCATCAAGGATGTTATGTGGTGTGGGTATGTTGCAGATATTTTCCCCCCAGTTTTATTGAGAAATAATTGACATACATCACTGTTTAAGGCATAGAGCAAGATGGCTTGATTTGCATATATTGTGAAATGAGTACCACAATAGGTTCAGCTAACATCTGTCTTCTCATGGAGATACAATAGGAAGAAAATAATAAAGGAAAAAATTTTCTCCTTGTGATGAAAACTCTTAGGATTTTATACTCTTATTTTCTTTCCCGTGTATCATATAACAGTGTTAGCCGTAGTTGTCATGTTTTATATCACAACCCTAGTACTAATTTATTTTATAACTGGAAGTTTGTACCTTTTGACAACCCTCCTCCAATTCTCCCTCCCCCTCTGCCTCTGCTAATGCCAAGTCTCACCTCTTTATCTGTGAGTTGTTTTTTTTTTGTTGTTTAAGATTCCACATATAAATGAGATCATACAGTATTTGTCTTTCTTTCTAACTTATTTCACTTAGCATAATACCTTCAGGGCCCATTCATGTTGCTGCAAATGGTAGAACTTCCTTGTTTTTTATGGTGGAGTAATATTCCTCTGTGTGTATCTGTGCGTGTGCATGTGTGTATACTGCAACTTCTTTATCCATTCAAGCATTCATTAACTGTTTTCATAGCTTGGCTATTGTAAATAATGCTGCTATGAATATGGAGGTGCAGATATCTTTTCAAGTTAGTGTTTTCATTACCTTTGGATATATTCCCAGAAGTGAAATTGCTGGATTATGTGGTAGTTTTATTTTTAATTTTTTGAGGCTCCTCCATACTGTTTTCCATAGTGGCAGTGCCAATTTATAATCCCACCAACAGTGCACAGCCGTTTTCTCTCCATCCACACTGGCATTTGTTATCTCTTGTCTCTTTGGTGATGGCCAGTCTAACTGACATGAGGTGATGATATCTCATTGTGATTTTAACTCATTTCTCTAATGACTAATGATATTGAGCACTTTTCATTTACTTGTGGGCCTTTTGTAAATTGTCTTTGGTGAAATGCCCATTCAAGTCTTTTGCCCATTTTTAATTGGGTTATTGTTTGGGTTTTTTTTTTTAATTTTGTTTTGTTTTGTTTGGTATTGAGTTATATGAGTTCTTCATGTTTTATACATCAGATATTAGCCCCTTATCAGATATATGGTTTGCAAATATTTTTTTCCCATTCCATTAGTTGTCTTTTCATTTTGTTGATGGTTTCTTTTATGGCACAGAATCTTTTTAGTTCAATGCCGTCTCCCTGATTTATTTTTTATTTTGTTGCTTGTGCTTTGGTATCATATCTAAAAAATCTTTACCAAGACCCATGTCAAGGAGCTTTGTTCCTATGTTTTCTTCTAGAAGTATCATGGTTTATGGTCTTACATTTAAGTCTTTAATCCATTTGCAGTTAATTTTTGTGAGTGGTGTAAGAGTGGTTGGTCGTTTCATTTTTTTTTTTTTATAATAATTTTTTATTATATTATGTTAGTCACCATACAGTACATCCCTAGTTTTTGATGTAAAGTTCCATGATTCATTACTTGCGTATAACACCCAGTGCACCATGCAATACGTGCCCTCCTTAATACCCATCACCAGCCTATCCCATTTCCCCCCCGCCTCCCCTCTGAAGCCCTCAGTTTGTTTCCCAGAGTCCATAGTCTTTCATGGTTCATTCCCCCTTCTGTTTACCCCCCCTTCTTCCCTTTCTTCTCCTACCGATCTTCCTACTTCTTATGTTCCATAAATGAGTGAAACCATATGATAATTGTCTTTCTCTGCTTGACTTATTTCGCTTAGCATTATCTCCTCCAGTCCTGTCCATGTTGCAGCAAATGTTGAGAAATCGTTCTTTTTGATGGCTGAGTAATATTCCATTGTATATATGGACCACATCTTAATCCAGTCATCTGTTGAAGGGCATCTCGGCTCCTTCCACAATTTTTCTGCATCTATTGAGATAATCATATGATTATTTTCTTTTATTTTATTAATGTGATATATTATACTGATTGATTTGCATGTGCTGGCATCCCAGGGATAAATCCCACTTGATCATGGTGAATGATTCTTTCAGCATGCTGCTGAATTCAGTTTGCTAGTATTTTATTGAGAATTTTTGGATCCTTATTCATCAGGATATTGTCCTGCAGTTTTCTTTTCTAGTGTCCTTTTTCTGGTTTTGGTATTGATAATACTGGCTTCATAAAATGAATTTGGGAGTGATCCCTCCTCTTTGATATGTTTGGAAGAATTTAAGAAGGGTTGGTATTAATTCTTCTCCAAATGTTTGGTAAAATTCACCAGTGAAACCATCTGTTCCTGGTTTTTCTTCACTGGGATATTTTTGGTTATTGACTCCTTCTCCTTACTAGTAATAGATCTATTCAGATTTTTTATGTCTTCCTGATTCAGTCTTAGTAACTTGTATGTTTCTAAGAATTTTTCCATTTCTTTAATATGTCCAGTTTGTTGGCATAGAGTTGTATATAGTTGCAGATATTCTTTGTTATGTCAAAGAAGGTCTGTTTTACCCTTCATTTCTGAAGAGACATTTGTGTGTGTATGTTTGTTTATTTTTTTGATTGGTTTTAATATTATGAATGATTTGATTTTTAGGGAATTTATTTTATTGAGATAATTGTACCTTTTCCTCCTTTTAGCCTGTTAATGTAGTGGATTTACATTAATAAATTTTCTAATGTTTAACAAATCTTGAGTTTGGGGATATAGACTTAGTCATGGTGTGTATGTGTGCTTAATACACTGTTGGTTCTGTCTGCTAAGATTATTTAAGACTTTTCCATCTCCAGTAACAAGTGAGGTTGGCCTGTATTTTTCCTTTCTAGCACTGACCCTGTCCAATTTGGATATCGAAGTTTACCACTTTCATTAAATGGCTTTGGGAAGGGGTGTTTCATGTTTTCTATTTTCTTAAGGAGTTTGTGTAAAATTTAATTATCTGTTCCTTGAAAATTTGGTGCAAATACCTGTAAAGCTGTATAGAATTCGTGGTTTATTTCTGGGAACATTTTTAATGATTGATTCTCTTTCTTTAGTGGTTACAGCTACTCAGGTTTTCTTTTCCTCTCAAGTTTATTTTCATCATTTATATTTTTCCAATAATTTTTCCATTTATTCTTAGTTTTAAAATTTATTGGCATAAGTTCATAATATCCTTTTATCTTTTCAATCCCTGCTCTATCTATAGTTATGCTCCCTTTGCCATTCCTAATATTGTTTCTTTTTCCCATCCCCCTATCTTGTATTCTATTTTTGTATTTTTTTCAAATAATAAATTTTGGTTCTGTTGATCCTGTCCAGATTGTATCTAGTTTTTCTATTTAATTGAGTTTTATCTTTATTATTCATTTTATTCTACTTTCTTTGGGTTTATTTTCCTGCTGTTCTTCTGGTACCTTAGGTTGGATATTATCTCATTAATTTTTACAGTTTCTCCTTTTCTATTATAAACATTAAAAGTTGTAACATTTCTTTTTAAAAACTGTTTTGCCTGTACCAACCATAAGTTGATAAATAAGATTTCTGTTTATCAATTCTAAGTATATTTTAATTTCCATCATGACTTACTTGACCCAGGAATTGAGTATGTTTTTAGATTTCCTAATGTCTAGTGTTTTTAAAAAAAAAATAATAGCTAACCTTTGATAATTCTTTCTATGTGTCAAACCCCAGTCTTCGCATTTAAATTGATTAACTTATATAATCCTCACAACACCCCACAAAGTAGGACTATTATAACCTCAATATTATGTATGTGAAGAACGAGGCACTAAGAATTTAAGCAATTTTCCCCAAATTACACAGCTCCTGCATTGGCAGAGCCAAGATTTAAACCCAGCCAGTTTGGCTACAGGGTATATTCTGCTAGTGCCTTCTTTTTAGTAACTGTTCTCATTGTTTTGTTGTTATAATAATAATTATTATTATATTGATTTTTCCACTTAATTCCAAGGTAGTCAGAGAAAACGGCCAGTGGGATAAAGATTTTTTGAAATTGGTTATGGCCTACTTCCCTTGAAGCACATGTTTCCATGTGTGTTTCAAGGGAATGTGTGTTCAGTAATTGGATGCAGGGTTTTAAATGTAAGCAATAGAGCAAGCTTTTTCATGGCATTATTCAAATATTCTCTATTCTTACTGAGGTTTTGGTGTCTGATCTATCAATTATTGAGTGGGCTAAAATCTCCCTCTGTCGATGGTAGGTTCAATCCCATGACCCTGAGATCATGACCTGAACTGAAATCAAGAGCTGGATGCTTAAGCAACTGAGCCACCCAGGTGCCCCCACTCTAGCAGTTTTAATATGCACATTTAACATACAAAGTCTAAAGTTAATTATCATCTTTCTTTTTTTCAAACAACACAGAGCTTAGACTGCTTTCCCAAACCACCAGCTCCCACCCTCTGTGCTATCGTGTCCGTTACTCCAGTATTGCATTTTTTAATTCCACCAATTAGCCGTTGTATTTATTATTATATGGAACCAGGGTTTCTTTAGAATTACTGCCTTCTGCTAGTGTCTTTGCTTACAATTCCTTCTGGCATCCCTTTAGCCGTTGTCCTTATTCCTGGAGTACCTTTGTCAGCATACCATTTAGTGTGGGGTCTGTGGTGGTAAACCTGCGTTTTATTTGTCTGAATATGTCTTTATTTTATGCTCAATCTTAAAAGATGAAGTACTGTTTTAGAATTCATGATTGACATCTATTTCTCTCAGTATTCTGAAGTTTTTACTATCATTCTGGATTCCCTTGTTGCTGAGGAATCAATTGTCTGTGTAATTGTAATTTTTCATGGCAATCTATTGCGGGGGGAGTCTCTGCTTCTTTTAAGAAGTCTCTGCTTTGGGGCGCCTGGGTAGCGCAGTCGTTAAGGCGTCTGCCTTCGGCTCAGGGCGTGATCCTGGTGTACCGGGATCGAGTCCCACATCGGGCTCCTCTGCTATGAGCCTGCTTCTTCCTCTCCCACTCCCCCTGCTGTGTTCCCTCTCTCGCTGGCTGTCTCTCTCTGTCAAATAAATAAATAAAATCTTTAAAAAAAAAAAAAAGAAGTCTCTGCTTTATTTTTTGATGATCTATGGTTTTACTATAGTGTACCTAAGTATTAATTTGTTTTTATGTTTTTCCTATTTGGGTTTTTTGAGTTTACCCGATATGTGGATTTATGTCTCTTGATCATTCTGGAAAATTTTAGCCATTGCTATTTTGTATACCGTCTCTCCGTGTTCTTGATTTTATCCACTTGTAGGTATTTTAGGCTGATATGAGTATGTGCTACATTTGCAGATCTGATGCTGTTGTTGTCTATCTCTTCTGATTGTTCTTTATTTTTCCTCGTGATTTGTGACTTTTTAAAATTGAGCCCGTGGTGCTTGGAAGTTTATCTTGGTAGTTCTTTCAGGCCAGCAAGGATCTGTATTTACCTCCTGCCAGCTGCCTGAAGATCCCAGCTTTAAACAACCTGCTTTAAACTGCCTCCCCAGTTTGGGACTCTGAGGGCCTCGTAAGGAGTATGGATTCTAGCCCCAGAGCCATCTAAATGCGGGCATAGTTGAAAATTCTAAGGAAAGATGTTCCCCCCCCCCTCCACCCACGGCCAGAGCTGAGACTAGCCAATTTCCTTGTTATGTTTTTGGGTGAGGGGTGGTGTTTTCTTACTTCACCCATGGTAGGTGTTGTTTTCCAGGAGACCGTGTTTATGTAGGCGTCTTTATATAACCTCTTCTCTGGCTTCAACACCTGCTACCCTTTTGGAGTCCATGCTCTCTCTTGTGTTCTGCCTGTGAGTACTTCTGTTTATGAGCTTGACTATGTATTTTAAATGATTTTTTAAAAATATTTTATGACCATATTTTTTTTCATTTCTACTGGGAATTTTTTTTTAAAGATTTTATTTATTTATTTAAGAGAGAGAAAGAGAGAACAGGGGGAGGGCAGAGGGAGAGAGACAAGCAGACTCTGTGCTGAGCACAGAGCCCCACATGGGACTCAGTCTCAAAACCCTGAGATCATGACCTGAGCCAAAACCAAGAGTCAGACTTTTAACTGACTGAACCACCCAGGTGCCCCTTTACTGGAGAGTTTTTGAAAAGAATATCTAGTCTACCATATTGCCGGAGACAAACCTGGCTTCCCCCGCTCTGTGCTACCTAAACAGTTTGAGTCCAGTTGCTGTTGATTCCTCGTGGCTCCGTCCAAAGGACTCGTCAGTCCTCACCTGCTTGAGTGCTCAGCAGCATTCTTCACAGCGGACCTCTCCCTCCGGGACACACTCTCTCTCAGCCTTCAGGACACCATACTCTCTGGCTTTCTTCCTGTTTCTTTGTTTTCTTAGTCTCCTCTGCCAGTATACCTCTATGTGCCTCTGAATGTTGGCATTTTCCAGAACATGAGTCTAAGTCCTCTCTTCTCTGTGTATTCACACCCTTGATGATTCTCTCTTTTCCTGACGTTTTAAATACTACCTGTTTGGTGAGGGCTTTCTAATTTACATCTCCATCCCAGACATCTTTTAACATGCCCAGAGTCTCATATCTAACTTTCTTTTTGACTGGTCCTCTTGGGTAGCTCACAGACTCTCTCACACCTAACATTGACAGATATGAGTGTTTGATCTTTCCCTCAAACATCCTCCTGCTCCAGGATTCTCCAACTCAGTAGACAGCACACCATACACATACTGTTCAAGTGGCCCAGCCTTCCTCCTTCTCATGCACATACTCAACGCTCTGAGCCCTTCTCCCTCCACCTTCATGCCTCCATGTCTCTGCCACCAACTTGTCCAACTTCTCTCTCACCTGCTATGGGCTATGCTAACTCAGCGTTACAGTCATCTTTTAAAATCACAGATCATCTTACTCCAAAGCTCAAAATTATTTTATGACTTTGCACCTAAACTAACCTAAAATGAATCCCCAAATCACTCCTGAGTCACTGGAACCCTGTCTACCTCTTCCACTTTATCTTTGGGCCACTCTCCCCCAACTTACCACCTCCAGCTCAGCCTTCTTCCCAGTCCCTGAATGTTCTGTGTTCCTTCGTGGCCTCAGGGTATTTGCACATGCTGTTCTCTCACCGGGAGCAATTTCTAGCTTGGCTGACTTCTCTTCTTTAAGGTTCCAAGTTAAACAAGCCGTCTGAAAACATTCTTTGGCATCTAGGTTAGAAGAGGTCTTTCTTATTATTTTTTTCCCATGGAACCCAGATCTCCTTTCTGG
Organism: Ursus arctos; assembly: GCF_023065955.2. Classification (NCBI taxonomy): domain Eukaryota; kingdom Metazoa; phylum Chordata; class Mammalia; order Carnivora; family Ursidae; genus Ursus; species Ursus arctos. The sequence continues at coordinate 51,002,736 of NW_026623100.1, read as the reverse complement.
CACCTACCACAGATTTTTTAATTACCTATATTTTATTTGTCTACCCGACCAACACCTGTCTCTCTCCTGAGGACAGGACTGTGTCTATGGTTGCAGTGTGTATCATAGTGCCTGTGGCCTGAGACTCACCATACATTTGGTGACAGGACCCATGAATGAACTTCCTCCCACCCACTCTCCCCAGTTCATAAGCCCTGACAATGCAAGGTCACCTCAAAGCAAACAGGACAGGGCAGGACAACTTGTCCTCACTTCCATAGGAACATCCATCATCTGCTGGGCCTTGAACTCTGGCTGTCAGAAGCCTCCACTCAGACTATGGCTGTCTCAGGAAAAGGTGCAGTGAATCTCACACACGTCAGCTGCCCACGTGTACAGGCTCCGCCCCACTTGGGGTGCTGGGGATACATAGGTACAAATTAACACGACCCTAAGACACAGTCCCTCCTGGTTGGTGGGTCAGTGTCTGTATTACCGATCAACCCTCCCCTAACAAATTTAAGGTAAGATGGATTTTGTCTGTTTCTTCTTCAAATTAACAAAATTTACCCTCAATTTGTTTAAAAGGAGGGAAGAAAGCCTGTTTCTAATTTGTTCTGATCCATTTATTAAATGTAATCATACAGTAAAAAAAAAAAATTCAGAGATGTTAAAACCAGCAGGAAAATATTAAACTTTCAGTGTACAAAGCTTGAATCATAAAATATGTTTCATGGGGCTCTTACTGAAACGGGACACAACCTTAATGACATTCACAATTACTTGCTAAGAGGCTCGATGTAACCCAGAAGGCAGAGATAGGGTAACACATCTAGCCAGTGTGCTCTTTCTTCACGGAGACCGGATTCTGGGCTGCATCACCCCCTGAGGATTCTGTTGGCTTTGGGAGCGTGGAGTTTAGAGTTCCCTCTGTCTATTCTATGTTTCTTTTTTTAATTAAGGGTGAAATAAGCTAATGGAAAATATTATTCACTTTTGGGGGGATGAAACCTGTGTCTTCCCTCCCTTCCCTCTTTTTTCTCTTCTGCTCCCCTACCCCAACCAGAAATGTATAAGCAAATGCCCCCCCTTAGGAGTCCAGCGTGGAAAAAAGAAAACTTATGGACTACCATTTCATTTCCCAAGGTGCTGTTGAGCACCTTGAGATAATGGCTTAGAGGAGGATTTCCTTAAACTCCAGAGGATTTATCCTCTTAGAGCAGCAGTTCACGTTGCTTTCTCTCAGTGTATGTGTGCGTGTGAGCACCCGCACCCTTTCCTAGTCTGCTCAGCCGGTCATAACAAAGTACCACAGACGAATGCCTTAAAAAACAGAAATTTATCTTCTCACAGTTCTGGAGGCTCAAAGTCCAATATCAGGGTGTTGGCAGGGTTGGTTTCTTCTGAGGCTTCTCTGTTTGGTTTGTAGACAATCGTCTGTCTTCTCCCTGTGTCTTTACATGGCCTTCCGTCTTTGTGTGTCTGTGTATCAATGTCCTCTGCTCAGAAAGACACCTGGAAATGCTATAAGAAAAAATAATTAATTGAGGTAAAGAGATGGGAGGAGAGGGTAGTGGATGGGGCAGCTGTTTTAGACAGAAGGACCAGGGATGCCTTCCCTGCAGTGGGAACTTCGGACCAGAGACAGAAATGAGAGGAGGGAGAGCCCCCATGGAGATCGGGGGGCATTGCTCCAAACAGGGGGAACAGCATTGCAAAACCCCAGGGGAGTTGGCAAGGAGTCACTGTGGCAGAAACAGAGTAGGAAAACCTCACTGACCCTCAACTTTCTCATCATCCCCAAACAGGGGTGCTGAGATGTTGTTTTGAAGGGTGGAAATAAAAAATCGGACGTAACCCAGAACATTGGTCCTCAGTAATGACCATGACTATCCCTTTTCTTGGCACATCCTGTGATTCTGGTTTATAAAGCCTTGGGAAGGTAACAAGTGCTGGGTTGTGACCTGACGTGGAAAGTGTCTCAGGCTGCAGAGCCCAGGACTGCCCCTCAGCTTGCCACCCATGGGTGCTCTGGGTGCCTATGAGGTTAACATATTTCCTCTTTCCCCAAATCCAGCACTCTTACTTTCCTGTCTTGCTCACCGGTTCTGGCTCTCCTCACACCTGACTCACTCCTCAGTCTCCTCTAATTGCAACATCCTCAGTCATGTTCCTCCTCCCTCCAGAACACTCCATGGCTCCCTTTATCCAGATCTGTCTTTCTGGTTTCCCAGTCCCTCCCCACTTTCCTCCTCCCAACACTTACCTCTGTCCTCGCAATCTCAGTTCCTATTCCAAGCCTTCTTCTCGGGGTCTTTCTTTCCTAGGCACCCTTTTATTGCCCACATCATAAGATTATAGATGACTTTATTTTTTTTTTCTGTTGGTTTTTCTCTGTGTTCTGATTTTTTAAAATAATGCTTATGTACTACTTTTAGTAATTAATTAAAAAAACCCAGTTCATTTTTAATTGGAAAATCACACACACACACACACACACACACACACACACACACACACAGTGTTTATAATCATTTGTCCCCCAGAGAATTCAGGGATCCAAATGTAGAATTTAAGTCCCTCAAGAAGATGGCTGCAAGTCTGCGTTCAGTAACTCTCTGTCACATAGGACACAGATACCGAGGACTTGTTGAACCTTGTTAGTTTCTCAGTGGGTCACTCCAGATACTTCAAAGATTTAGATGTTTATGAGGATGGGCCTCTCTGGCCTAGTCTGAGGAAATTAGATCATAGCTATGCCCTTGGTAGTTTCCAGAGGTTGGAAGCAATGTGCTGGCCACAGCCGTGCCTTGAACGGTTGGCTTTGGGTTTTCTCTTGGCTGTTTCATGTTCAGCTGTCTGCAGGCTCTGCGACGGCTGTGAGCCTCGTACCTCAGCTGGGTCTGGGCCCTGGAGAGTCTGGAATCATCGGGAAAGCAATCATGTGGTTTTACTTGATTTTCAAACATGAAGAGGGGTTCAAAGTTGAGATTCACCATCTAGAAGAGAGATAAATCATATTGCATTGGAAGAGCCAACATAAGATAGAGCATCTGTGTGTTCACAGGACTCTCTTGCCCATTCTCGGAGAGACCGTTGTTACTCGTGTGCTGATTTTGCTGTATTTTGAGTAGATTATCTCTCAGGTCATTTTAAAGCCCTGGTGGCCTGGTTTTCCCCAGGGCAGAGCGTGAACACATTCAGAAGCATCAGAGAACAACAGAGAACATGACACTCGCACCCGTACTAGGGGAGACCAGAGCAAAACACCGAAAGAAGAAGTATTCTGTTTTTTCAAAATCTTTATTTGAGCACTTAGCAGCTATGCCTCTTAGATAAGAATGCTTCTTCCCAACACCGAGGTGGTATCTGTAAGTGTTAATCTTTTCCACACCAGAACTTGATGGAGATTTAAGAACATTCCAACATAGCTCCCAAGCCTCCCTTTCTTCATCTGTCAGATGGGGTGATGCCTACCTTACTTACGTGGCTGTTGTAAGAATGAAGAGGGTTATATGGATTAACAAGTGAGGGTTGGGTAAAGCACCCAGTCCAGAATCCGGCCTGTGGTGGGTACTCGATCAATGGCGGCACGACAATGATGAAAATGAGTCAGCTACGGCCTTGCGGCGGGGAAATTCTCTGTGGCCTGGTCACAGTCAGTCAGAACCTAATCTCACGTGGTCTGCCTGTGGGGCGGGTTGAACCCTGTGGTTATGGGGCAGGGTTGGGGGAGGTTGGAAATGTTACTGATTTATTTTTCCATACATACACCCTGTTTACATTTACGAAAGTAATGAAGCATTCCTGCAGATGAGAACACTGCGCAGTCTGGCCTGCGCACACTGCCGCCATGCTGACCTGGGTGGCAGGGAGGGGAAGTAGGGGCATCAGAGGAAGGCTCTTAGGCCAGGAAGCACTGATGCTCGGGGACTTCGGAGCTCTGAGGGCAGCAGGTCCCCGGAAGTTCTGGCTTCCCTGACTCAAGTGGCCATTTTCAGAAATAAAGGTGGTCCCCCAAGGCATTAAGGGACATTGAGATTGGAGTGTCTGGCTGCCCCTGGGAGCACTCTTGTGTGAGGCCCCGTGTGGCTTGAAAATTTCGTCAGGGCCTATGGGCTATGAGAAACAAACTGAGGGCCTCAGAGGGGAGGGGGGTGGGGAATGGGATAGGCTGGTGATGGGTAGTAAGGAGGGCACGCATTGCATGGTGCACTGGGTGTTATACACAACTAATGAATCATCAAACTTTACATCGGAAACCGGGGATGTACTGTATGGTGACTAACATAATATAATAAAAAAACATTTTAAAAAAAAAAAGAAAATTTAGTCAGGGGCTGAATCTTGTCATTCCCTCTTCAGAGCTGAAGGGCTAAATGCAAATGCTCCTGGGAGAAGTAGCATGACAGTCACCTCTGATATAACTTACGTAGGCAGGATTGATTTGTGAAGGAGATTTTGAGAGTGGGAAAGATTCTGGGAATTTAATGGGGAGAGCTACGAACTGTAAGAAATACAGCACGGGGGCCTTCAGGAGGGGAAGGGCCCGAGGCCAAACAAAGGCAAACTTTGCGGCTCCACATTTTGCCTGGGGCTGATCGACTTTCTCCTGAGCAGCTGCTTCTCCCAGTTTGTGTGCAGAAATACTGTCAACACTTTGAAAATGAGCAGCAGGCTACTGCCATTTAAATAAGGATTTCAGGAAGTGGGGAAAAAAAAGAAAAAACTAGCTGGAAACTGGAGTGTGAATTTACGATGCAAAGTATTTAATGATATTAACATGCAGAGTGGCAATTTAGGATTTTTATGTTGTGTCCCAAGAACCAGGTATATTTGCTAATTTTGAAAGGGTTGGGGTGGGGGAGGCATCATTCTCCTGCATATTTTAGGATGTAATCATTGATTTCTTGACATTTATTAGAATTCATAAGATTTGAAAGAGAGAAAAAAATTAGCACAGTTTGTTGAAATATTTTGGAAAAACGTGACATGACTGTTTTCAAATGTTTTTACTAATAATGAAAACCCACAATAATATTTATGGATCAAAAGCAAGTGTATTGTTTCAGAATTCTTAGAATGGTTATTCTGGGCAGGAAAACTATAGTTGTTTTATTCTTTTCCATTTTCTGTATTTTTGTTTAATTTCAAAGAAAATGTTAGTCCTTTATAATGGTGGAATTGCAAATTTGCAATATGTTTCCTTTCTTTTCTCTGCAATAGGGTTACATGATGGAAAACCGAATCTCAGGCCTAAAGTGCGACACAGATGTGTTTGTAACTTTTGAAGGTGACAATGTTGTTATGCTGCAGGTAAGATTCAAGAAATGTTTATTCTTCTTAAACAGCATACTTTTCAAGATCAAGAGTTATCCAGAAATCTGAAGTGTTTCATTTGTTTTATCTTCATCTGATGTCTTCATTTAATTGGCAGGTGTTTTCCTGTTAAGCACTTGATTTTTGCAGTGATTGAACAGGGGATTAAATTATTTCTCTCCTAGCTGATCTTTGACATTAACCTATATCTTTTTTAGTTGAAGAAAACTTCTTCTTGTACCTATTTAGTCAGATTCTTCTACTGGGAAGCCTATTCCAAAAGAATACTTGAGGACCCAGAAGATAAACGGGCAAAAGACGTGAGAAGGCAGGTTATAAAAGGAGGGCAATCGATCAACCTCCCTGGTGATCTGAGACATGCACGTGAGGGCATACTACACTACTATCTCCTCCATCAAATTTGCTCACGTTTAAAAGCGTAGGTGATGGGTAGTAAGGAGGGCACATATTGCATGGTGCACTGGGTGTTATACGCAACTAATGAATCATGGAACTTTACATCAAAAACCAGGGATGTACTGTCTGGTGACTAACATAATATAATAAAAAAATATTATTATAATTTAAAAAAAGCATATTGAAGTCCCAGTGTTGGTGAGAACAAAAGAGGCACTCTTCCATGTTGCTATTAGGCTGTGTGTGATTCCACTTCTGGGACTATCTAAGGTAATAATCCTAAATACAGAAAACTTTAGGGCACAAACGTTTTCATTAGTACATTATTTATTATAGCAATAATGTTGGAATCTAAATTTTCAACAATAGGAAAACGATTATGTAAATCATGTTCTGGCCACTCAGTGGGGAATTATATAGCTTTTAAAATTGTACTTACAAAGAGTTTATTACAGAAATTAAAAACTTATGATATGGTAAGTAAAAATGATATAAAATTATATATACAATGGGATCGCAATTTGGTGTTTTTACAAAAGAAAAACAGGGACTTGTGGTTCTGCTAAGATGGAATGGCCCTATTCCTCCCAGGTCCTCCTCTTAATAACTGAACACTCTGGACATAACACAAATGAGCATAGGAAGACTCTGAAAGAGAGAAAGAAGAAGGCAGGCTGCCTAGGGACCTTGGAACCGGAGGAAGGAAAAGGCAGTAAGTTGTCTGTGTTCCTTATTGCCTTCCATAAATCCTAGATAAGGGCACATACGTATGACCTGAATCTCTAATAGGTACAGACAAACTCCAAGAAAAGCCTGTTCTCCCTAGCCAAAGGACAGGGAAGATGGTGGCCTAATAACAAAAAAGCTTTCTGGCAATACTATCTCTACATCAGTCAAACAAAACGGAAAAATTAAACACATACACACACAACACACACACTCCAATTTCAGCATGACCTGGCAGGAACTGATCTTTCACCTGACTTCTGATCCATGGAAGTAGTCAGAAGCAGGGAGCAGGTGGTTAACATTCCCATTACTCAACCTGGCGCTATTGGTAGGGCCCAGCAGGGAACTAATCTTTTTTTTTTTTTAATGTTTTTTTATTATATTATGTTAGTCACCATACAGTACATCCCTGGTTTTTGATGTAAAGTTCCATGATTCATTAGTTGCGTATAACACCCAGTGCACCATGCAATACGTGCCCTCCTTACTACCTATCACCAGCCTATCCCATTCCCCCACCCCCCTCCCCTCTGAAGCCCTCAATTTGTTTATCCCTGCCGAGTGGAAGCAAGTGGAGCTTAGATTTTTACATCAGGGTAATGTCAGCAGGGCCCATTGGTAAGCTAAGCCTCCACCTTACTCAGCAGCAACAAGACCCTTTGAGGCGATGTAAGGTGAAACAAATCACCAATATGCTTAACCCTGTACCCCAGTGTCAGCAGGATCCAGTGGAGAGTTGAGCCCCTACCTCCACAGCTAAAATGGAGGTCATCAACTAGACTAACCCTGGAGGTATGGTAAAGAACAAGAAGACTCAAATAACCAATATTAGGAATGAACATGGGTATATCACTAGTTATCTTGTAGGAACTAAGAAAACGATGAAAGAACATTAGAAAATAACTTTACATTAATAAATTTGATGACTTAGTCAAATTGACCAATTCCTGAAAACCATAAACACCCAAACCTAACCAACTTGAATAGACAACCTGAATAGTCCTATAATCTCATAGAAATTGAATTTTTAATAATAATAAAATGCTTCCTCCAAAGAAATCTCCAGGCCAAGGTTTCACTGGAGAATTCTATCAAACACTTAAGGAACAATTTTATGCAATCTCTTCCAGAAAATAGGAGAGAATGGAACACTTCCCAACTCATTTTTTAATTTTAATTTAATTTAATTTTTTAAAAGAGAGACAGTGCATGAGTGGGTGGAGGGTCAGAGGGAAAGAGAGAATCCTAAGCAGGCTCCATGCCCAGCACACAGCCCAACATGGGACTCGATCTCATGACCCTGAGATCATGACCTGAGCTGAAATCAAGAGTTGAATGTTTAACCAGCTGAGCCACCCAGGTGCCCCTAATTCATTTTATATAGTTTGTGTTACTCTGATACCAAAAATAGACACTACAAAAAAGGGAAAACTACATATCGATAACTCTCGTAAATTTAGATATAAGAATATTCAACAACATATTAACAAATTGAATCTGACAGTGTATAAAATGAATAATGCACCATAGCCAAATAGTATTTATTCCTGATATGCAAGACTGCTTCAGCATTCAAAAATCAGTTGATGTAGTCTGTATCATCAGACTACAGGAGAAAAAAATCATATGATCATATTGGTTTACACAGTTAAAGCTTTTGACAAAATGTTGGTGTAAAATCTTATCAAACTAAGAATAGGAGGGAATTCTTCAACTTGATAAAAAGTACCTACAAAAAATATAACTGACATCATGCTTACTGAAGAAATGCTGAATGCTTTCCTCCTAAAAGCAGCATCAAGTCACGGATGTCCACTGGCACTACTGTTATTCAACATAGAGCTGGAGGTTATAGCGGTACAATAAGGCAAGAAAAAGAAATAGAAAACATACATATTATAAGGGAAGAAATAAAAACTTTCCCTGTTAGCACATCATGTGATTATCTGCATAGAAAAATCCATGGACTCTACCCCCAAACTCCTAGAACTGAGTTCAGTAAGACTGCAGGATACAAGATCAGCAAACAAAAATCGATCTCATTTCTGTATACTAATAACAAATGTGAAAAATGAAATTAAACACACAATATCATTTACAATTGTTCCCAAGAAAATGACATACTTAGGTGTAAATCCAATAGACATGCATAGGATCTATATGCTGAAAATTACAGAACGCTTGAAAGAAATAAAAAAAAAATCCTAGATAAATGGAGAGACATACTATATTCATCAATTGGATGACTCTGTGTGGGAAAATATCAATTCTGCCCAAACTCATCTATACATTTAATGAAATTTCCATCAAAATCACAACAAAGTTTTCTATAGACACAGACGAGCTTATTACAAGACATCATCAAAATGGAGAAATAGGAGTTTTCTGCCATCTTACGCACAAAGAACACCAATTCTGATAACCATCCAAGGATGACAGTGCCTTTGGGCAAGTCTAGGAGTCCAGTGAAGTTCCAGCACACTGTTGGAGCAAAAAATAATGAGATTGGGTACATTGAAGAGGGTAAAAGGAACAGTTTCACTTTACCCATGTCAGCCCTCCCTCAAGACAGCACAGCTTAGTGACAAGAGAGATTTTTGGCATGTGATTTCTCCCACAGGAAAAGTGAGAGCATGTGAGTGAGTACCCAGCTTCCCCAGCTGTGTGGGACACTGCCCAAGAGGCCCATTTCTTTCTCCTCTCACTCAGATTTCTGAGGTGTGTGGCATGATATGGAATGCAAGGAGCAGCTGGGAGAATAGCAGCCAGGGCTCTCAGAGGACAGTGATTGGACATGGATCCTCCTAACTGCTTTGCAGCCCACTTATGAGCCACTGGGGACACCTCACCTACAGATCCTCCATGTTGGTCCACAGGCACCCACACTACTCTACATGCCTCAGTCACACACGTCGCTACTCCATGGCCAGTTATCAGTGTACACTCCCAAGGGCAGCGAGAGCCAACCTTTGTAGTCAGTGAGCACATACAGAAGGCCAACCTGACTCTGTGGGATTGGAAGAAAACATACAAACTTGAGCATTCAGTACCAGCCTAGAGGAAGTAAACAGGAAACTGCAAGCATTAATCCTGGTTTTGCAGGATCAAAAGAAGTCGTACAATCTTAAGAACTATTCCCTAAGAGGGAATAAGAAGTGTGGAACATGTGTATCCATAGAAGGTCTGAGAAAGCCTCAAATTCACGCAGGGCTGATGGAAGGCATTTCTCTCCCAAAGCCAGTCAGTAAAGAGCAGAGGAGGTGACTGCTTCTTCAAACGTGAAGATCACAATGCAAGACTTCAAGGAACATGAGAAATGAGGGAAACATGACACCCCCAAAGGGAAACAATGATTTTCTAGTAACTGACCCCAAAGAAATGGAGATCTGCAATTTTCCCAATAAGTAACTCAAAATAGTTGTTTTAAGGAAGCTCAGTGAGCTACAAGAAAACACAGAAGATAATTCAATAAAAGTAGGAAAGCAATACATGAAAAAAAAGAGAATTTTCACAAAGATATAGAAATCATTAAAAAGAATCAAATAGGGGCACCTGGGTGACTCAGTCGGTTGGGCGTCTGCCTTCAGCTCAGGTCATGATCCCAGGGTCCTGGGATTGAGCCTCACATCGGGTTCCCTGCTCAGTGGGGAGCCTTATTCTCCCTCTCCCCCCTGTTTGTGCTCTCTCTCTTGCTATTTCTCTCTCTCTGAAATAAATAAAATCTTAAAAAAAATCAAATAGGAATCATGAAGTTGGGGAATACAGTGAGTAAAATGAAAGATGCAATAGAGAACATCAACAGCAGACCTGATCAAGCAGAAAATGAATTTGTGAAAGAGAACACAGGTCATTTGGAATTATCCAGTCAGAGGACAACAAAGGAAAAAAGAAGGAAAAAGAGTGAAGAAAGCCTACATGAACTATGGAACACCATTAAGAGAAGCAGTCTATGCATATTGGAATCTCAGTAGGAGAAGAGAGGGAGAAAGGGTGAGAAAGCTTATTAAAGAAATAATGGTTGAGAATGTTCTGACTCTGGGGAGAGATGTGGATATCCAAATTCATGAAGCTCATAATTCCTCCAAGGCTTTCTTTCCAACTCAAAAAGATCTTCTTTAATGTATAGTATAATAAAACTGTCTAAAACAAAAGACAAAGAATGTTAAGAAGAGCAAGAGAAAAAAATTCCTCAAATACAAGAGATCCTTCATAAGGTTGTCAGTGGATTTCTCAGCAGAAACTTTACAGGCCAGGAGAGAATGAGGTGATATATTCAAACGCTGAAAGAAAATAACTGCTAAACGAAGACATTTAACTTGGAAAAGTTGTTCTCCAAAAATGGAGAGTTATAGACTTTCTCAAGCAAAAAGCTGAAGGAGTTTATCACCACTAGACCTGCCTTGCAAGAAATGATGAAAGAGTTCTTCAAACTGAAATGAAAGGATACTAATTAGTAACATGAAAACATGAAAGACAATAGTAAAAGTAAGTTTATAGCCAGATTCAGAATATTCTAATACTGGAATATGGTGATATGTTAAACATTCAACCCTAGTATAAAGGTTAAAAGGTGAATTATTAAAAATTACTGTAACTATAATAATTTGTTAAGGGATATACATTATATAAAAAGGTATAAATTATGACATCAGAAACAAAATGGGGAGGAGTAAAAAGGTAGGATTTTTATATGTGATGGAAGTTGTTATAAGCTCAAAATAGACTGTTATATCTATACAATATCCAAGTAAGCCTCATGATAATTACAAAGCAAAAAACTATAGTAGACACAAAGGGTAAGGAGAAGAGAATCAAAGTGTATCTCTATGGAAAATTATCAAATCACGAAGGACGATGGCAAGAGAGGAAAAAAGGAACAAGGGAACCACAAAACAGCCAGAAAACAGTACAATGGTGTGAATATGTCCTTACATGTATATAATTATTTAAATGTAAATGGATTAAATTCTCCAATCAAAAGGCATAAAGTGGCTGAACGAAATAGAAACAAACAAACAAACAATACCCAACTATATGCTGTATGTAAGAGACTGACTTCAACTTTAAAGACACATATAGGCTCACAATGAGGGGATGGAAAAGATACTCCATGCAAATGGAAACCAAAAGGGAGCAGCGGTAGCTACACTTCCATCAGACTAAATAGAATTTAAGTCAGAAAATCTAAACAAGAAATGCAACTGATTTCTGAGCATTGATTTTGTAACCCGCCACATTACTGAATTGCTCTCTAAGTTCTAGTAATTTGGGGGTGGAGTCTTTTGGGTTTTCCATATAGAGTATCATGTTGTCTGTGAAGAGAGACAGTTTGACTTCTTCTTTGCTAATTTGGATATCCCTTTTTGTTGTCTGACTGTTGTTGCAAGGACTTCTGGTACTATGTTGAATAATAATGGCGAGAGTGGGCATCCTTGTCGTGTTCCTGATCTTAAGGGAAAGGCTTTCAGTTTTTCCCCATTGAGAATGATATTCAATGTAGGCTTCTCATAGGTGGTTTTTATAAAATTGAGGAATGTGCCCTCTATCCCTACACTCTGAAGGGTTTTAATCAGGAAAGGATGGTGTATTTTGTCAAATGCTTTTTCTGCATCAGTCAAATGCTTTTTCTGCATCAGAGGGTCATATGGTTCTTGACTCTTTTCTTGTTGATGTGATCTATCACACTGATGGATTTGCAAATGTTGAACCACCCTTATATCCCAGGGATGAATCCCACTTGGTCTTGATGGATAATCCTTTTAATGAGATTGAAGAAAGAGAAATTAGGGAATCCATTCCATTTACAATAGCACCAAAAATCATACGTTATCTTGGAATTAACTTAACCAGAGAGGTAAAGGATCTATATTCTAGAAACTACAGATCACTTTTGAAAGACATTGAAGAAGACACAAAAAGATGGAAAAATATTCCATGCTCATGGATTGGAAGAATAAACATAGTTAAAATGTCTATGCTACCCAGAGCAATCTACACTTTCAATGCCATCCTGATCAAAATACCAATGACATTTTTCAAAGAACTAGTACAAACAGCCCTTAAATTTGTGTGGAACCAGAAAAGGCCCCAAATCGCCAAGGAATTGTTGAAAAGGAAAAACAAAGCTGGGGGCATCACGTTGCCGGATTTCAAGCTATACTACAAAGCTGTGATCACAAAGACAGCATGGTACTGGCACAAAAACAGACACATAGACCAGTGGAACAGACTAGAGAACCCAGAAATGGACCCTCGGCTCTTTGGGCAACTAATCTTTGACAAAGCAGGAAAAAACATCCAGTGGAAAAAAGACAGTCTCTTCAATAAATGGTGCTGGGAAAATTGGACAGCTACATGCAAAAGAATGAAACTTGACCACTCTCTCACACCATACACAAAAATAAACTCCAAATGGATGAAAGACCTCGATGTGAGACAGGAATCCATCAAAATCCTAGAGGAGAACACAGGCTGCAACCTCTTTGACATCGGCCACAGCAACTTCTTTCATGACACATCTCCAAAGGCAAGAGAAACAAAAGATAAAATGAACTTGTGGGACTTCATCAAGATAAAAACTTCTGCACAGCCAAGGAAACAGTCAAAAAAACTAAGAGGCAGCCTACGGAATGGGAGAAGATATTTGCAAATGACACTACAGATAAAAGACTAGGGGGCGCCTGGGTGGCACAGCGGTTAAGCGTCTGCCTTTGGCTCAGGGCGTGATCCCGGCGTTCTGGGATCGAGCCCCACATCAGGCTCTTCTGCTATGAGCCTGCTTCTTCCTTTCCCACTCCCCCTGCTTGTGTTCCCTCTCTCCTGGCTGTCTCTATCTCTGTCAAATAAATAAATAAAATCTTAAAAAAAAAAAAAAGAAAAGAAAAGACTAGGATCCAAGATCTACAAAGAACTTCTCAAACTCAATACACGAGAAACAAATAAACAAATCAAAAAATGGACAGAAGATATGAACAGACACTTTTCCAATGAAGACATACAAATGGCTAACAGACACATGAAAAAATGTTCAAAATCATTAGCCATCAGAGAAATTCAAATCAAAACCACACTGAGACACCACCTTACGCCAGTTAGAATGGCACAAATGGACAAGGCAGGAAACAACAAATGTTGGAGAGGATGTGGAGAAAGGGGATCCCTCCTACATTGTTGGTGGGAATGCAAGTTGGTACAGCCACTCTGGAAAACAGTGCGGAGGTCCCTTAAAAAGTTAAAAATTGAGCTACCTTATGATCCAGCCATTGCGCTACTGGGTATTTACCCCAAAGATACAGACGTAGTGAAGAGAAGGGCCATATGCACCCCAATGTTCATAGCAGCATTGTCCACAATAGCTAAATCGTGAAAGGAGCTGAGATGCCCTTCAACAGATGACTGGATTAAGAAGTTGTGGTCCATATATACAATGGAATATTACTCAGCCATCAAAAAGAATGAGTCCTCAACATTTGCTGCAACATGGACGGCACTGGAGGAGATAATGCTAAGCAAAATAAGTCAAGCAGAGAAAGACAATTATCATATGGTTTCACTCATTTATGGAACATAAGTAGGAAGATCGGTAGGATAAGAAAGGGAAGAAGAAAGGAGGTGTAAGCAGAAGGAGGAATGAAGCATGAGAGACTATGGACTCTGAGAAACAAACTGAGGGCTTCAGGTGGGGGGGAATGGGATAGGCTGGTGATGGGTATTAAGGAGGGCACATATTGCATGGTGCACTGGGTGTTATACACAAGTAATGAATCATGGAACTTTACATCAAAAACTAGGGATGTACTGTATGGTGACTAACATAATATAATAATAAAAATTATTATTAAAAAAAAAAGAAAAAGAAAAAAGAATCCTAAAATTTGTATGGAACTACAAAGGACCCTGAATAACCAAAGCAATCCTGAGGAAGAACAAAGCTGGAGGCATCACGCTTTCTGATTTCAAACTATATTACAAAGTTATAATAATCCAAACAGTGTGGTACTGGTGGTACTGGCATAAAGAAGGACGTATGGACTAATGGAACAGACTCAAGAGCCCAGAAATAAATCCATGCATGTGCAGTCAATTAATATGGCAAAGGAGCTAAGAATACTCAATAGAGAAAGGATAATCTTTTCTGTCCATGGTGCTGGGAAAACTGGACATTGACATGCAAAAGAAAGAAATTGGACTCCTATCTTACACCACTCACAGAAATTAACTTGAAATGGATTATATGCTTAAATATAAGACCTGAAACAGTAAAACTTCCAGAAGAAAACAGGGGAAAAGCTCCTAGACATTGGTCCTGGCAACAATTTTTTTGGATATGATACCCAAACACAAGCAACAAAACTGAAAGTAAACAAGTAGGACTGCATCAAACTAGAAGGCTTCTTCTCAAAAAGAAACAATGAACAAAATGAAAAGGCAATGTATGGAATTGGAGGGAGTATTTGCAAACCATTTATCTGATAATAAGTTAATATACAAAATATAAGGAAATTATACAACTCAGTGACAAAAAAGAAAATAACCCAATTTAAAAATGAACAAAAGACCCGAATAGATATTTTTCTAAAGAAGGCCTAAAAATGGCCAACAGGTACATGAAAAGGTGCTTAACATCACTGATCACCAGGGAAATGCAGATGAAAACCACAATGAGCTATCACCTCACACCTGTTAGGATGGCTTTTATAGAAACAAAACAAGACCAAAAGCTAAAAAAAAACTGGCAAGGATTCAGAGAAAAGGGAACCCTTGTGCACTGTTGGTGGGATTGTAAATTGGGACAGGCAATATAGAAGACAGTATGGAGGGTCTTCAAAAAATGAACCCCGAACTAAGTTTCATACCTAGTAAGAGTTTTAACTCAAAATTAACTACTTAAATATAGAACATACAATGATAAAAACTTTTACAAAAAATTTTAAGAGAAAATTTTTGAGAGCTCAGACCAGAAAAAAATCTTAGATTTGACATCAAAAGCACAATTCATAAAAGGAAAAATTGAAAAACTAGACTTTATCAAAATTGAAACGTTTTTCTTTGTGAAAGACTATGAAGGGAGATGAAAAGACAATCTAAAGACTGGGAGAAAATAATTGCAAACCACACATCTGACAAAGTCCTTGAGTCCAGAAGACATAAAGAATCCTCAAAACTCGACAATAAAAAACAATCCAATTATGAAACAGGCCAAAGACATGAACAGACATTTCACTGAAGAGGATATGCCAATGGCAAATGTGAACATGAAAAGATAGGCAACATCCTTAGCCTTAGGGAACTGCAAATTTAAACCACGTTGAGATACCACTGCAAACCTATCAAAATGCTAACATTTTAAAAATATTAATAATATTTTATATCATGTCAAAGGAAGCAGAGAAAGTGGATCACTCATACGTTACTAGTGGGTATATAAAATGTTACAGCCTCTCTAGAAGAAAGTATGCCGTTTCTTAAAAACTAAACACGTGCTTACCAGAAATTATACTCTTGGACATTTACTCTCAGAGAAATGAAAACGTATGTTTACACAAAAACCTGCACGTGAATGTTCATAGCCAGTGTATTCGTCACAACCCCAAACTGGAAAGAATCCAAGTGTCCTTCTCTGGGTGACTGGGTGGCCTGACTGACATGTCCATACCATACTCAGCAGTAAAACACAAACAACTGTTGAGACTCTCACCAACTTGGATGCTGAGAGAAACCAATCTTAAAAGGTCCCATGCTCTATGATCACATTTATATAACATTCTAGAAATGACAAAATCATGGTGCTGGAGATGAGGTCAGCATCGCCAGCAGTGAGGGAGGGAAAAGAGAGGCAAGTGGCTGTGATTAGACAAAGGTAGCATGAGGGATCCTGGGGGTGGAACTGTTCCGTGTCTCGTTATGCGGTGGTCACATAGATGTACACATGTGATAAAACTGCAGGGAACTAAACACACACACACACACACACCTGCATGTAAAACTAGCAAAAGCTGAGTGAGTTCTGTGGATTGTACCAGCATCATTTTTCCTGATTGTGATATTGAACTGTAAACAGTGCAGTGTTTCGCAAGATGTTATGGTGGAGGGTACATGAGGTCTCTCTGAATCATTTCTTACATCTGCATTCATACAATTACATAAAAATAAAAAGTTAGGGGCGCCTGGGTGGCACAGTCATTAAACATCTGCCTTCGGCTCAGGGTGTGATCCCAGCGTTCTGGGATCGAGCCCCACATCAGGCTCCTCCGCTGGAAGCCTGCTTCTTCCTCTCCCACTCCCCTGCTTGTGTTCCCTCTCTCACTGGCTGTCTCTCTCTCTGTCAAATAAATAAATAAAATCTTTAAAAAAATAAAAAGTTAAACAAAAAAGAACAGAAACCTTTGCATGGGTAAGTTTAAAAAGAAATATTAAAAAAAGAAATACATCAAAATGTTGGAGATAGTTATCTTTATGTTGTAAAGGCTCTGGATGTTTGAAAAATTTTATATTGAAATGAATTTTTTAATGAAAAACATTTTGATCATGAAAAATTGGCTAACTTAAAGAGTAGTACAGACATTTCTGGAATGCTATTCAGTTGTAAGTTTAGTCTACTGGAAACTAAATGTTAGAGGGTACTTAGTGGCAGCTTTCCCCTGCCCCCTTATTATTTTAGCTTTTAGAGATATCTGTAGTTAAGAACTGCCATTTAATTTGGGCTAGATTAACAGTTGCCTGCTTTTTTGTCTCCCTCCTACCTAAATGTTGCTTTAAAAAACCTCTCCTTAAGACTATTCAGGAATCAGAGGGGCACCTGTGTGGCACAGTTGGTTAAACGTCTGACTATTGGTTTCAGCTCAGGTCATGATCTTGGGGTCCTGAGACTGAGCCCCACGTTGGGCTCTACCCTTGGCATGGAGTCTGCTTGAGATTCTCTCACCCTCTTCCTCTGCCCCTCCTGCTTGTGCCCTCTCTCTCTCAAATAAACCTTTTATTAAAAAAAAGAATATTCAATAATCAGACATTACACTACTTCACATTCTCCATCTCAGCTGGTGATCAAGTGTGTGGTTTTTCAACAACTTTCTCTTCTGGGAGTGTGTTTTAAACTTTAGCATGTGGTTCGGTGTCATCTGAGTCTGAAATTATGATTCAGTGCTTTCACTGCAAGCTCTAGCTTGTGGGCACCATGGACAGATTGTTGAATTTACTTAGGGGATGGTCACAGTTTCTAACTATGAATGAAAATGGAAGCATAGGGAAAGATAGGGACGGCTTGCTATTTGTCACGTAAATGGGAGAATGGGCAAGGAGAGGGAGGGACTGTGAACCACGGTGGGGCAGTAATGCAGGGATGCTGGGCAAGAGGGAGGCTGAGCTGCCTACCCAGGAAGACTTGCGTGGCAGCACAAAAAGGCAGAGCATCCTTGCAGTGAGACCCCATGGAAGGCCTTCAAGGCCCAGGCTGAGGAAGGAAGCCAGGAATGGCTCAGTCTTCCAGAAAGGAGATAACCAGCGACCTTAAAACCAGTAATGACCTTCTTTGGCCAGTTTTCCAGACAGACATCTTTCGGACATGTGCCCGAAAAATACTACCTCAAACCATGATTATTCTTAGGCAGAAACATTTATTTTATAAATAGTATGTGTCAGGAGTCCCCAGATCACCCTCAGGTTTGACAGTTCTCTAGGACTCACAGGACCCAGCATGTAGTCATACTCTGAGTTAGGATTTATTGTAGCAAAAGGATAAAACACAAAATTAGCAAAGGTAAAAGGCACATGGGACAAAGTCTGAAGGAAACCAGACATGAGTTTCTAAGACTCCTCTCCCACTGGAGTTACACAGGACATACTTAACTCTTCCAGCAATAATTGTGACAGTATATGTGAAATATTGTGTAGTAGGGAAGTGCATTAGACACTCAGTATGCAAGGTTTTTATTGGGGGCTGGTCATGTAGGTCCCCTCTACTTAGCGTACCTCAAAATTCCAGACTTTGAGAAGGAAAACAGGTGGTCAGCATAAACCATAGTGTTTGCACAAACAGTTTAGTCACAGTGAGCCACACTTATCAGTCAGGAAATGGTGGGAACTCTCCCCAAATCCAAGTTCCCAGATGCCAGCCAAGCACTATCCTTGCGAACAGGCCTTTCCAAGAATAGCAGTCTCTGGCCTGCTGTACTCTTTTTTGCAGTGGTGTGGTAAGATAAGGCAGATGCCCTTCCTGATTTGCTAGGAAGACGGAAGGTGAAAGGTGTGGTGGGTGGGGAAGTGATCCCAAGGCATCCAGAGTTAGGAAGAAAGAAGAAGCTATTTAGACACTACAGCATGAATAGGACGACTGAAAACCGAAGGAAGAACTGGTTCAGGAGGATGATGACATGAACACCCACATTACTGCTCCTTCCTCGTCAAATCCCATTGAAATAACTGGAAGAAAGAATAGAAAGGAACAGATCTGCAGGGACACTGGCTGTGGGAAAGGGGCCATCAGAGGACCAAGGAACTTGACCTCTTTCTGGAGAATGGAAAGCAGATGGGGTGGGAATGATGGGTCAACCCAAGTGGAGAGGGCTGGTGGTGAGAGTCGTTACTTTTGGGTATCTCTGGAAAGACCCTGAATCACGGGGATTGAGAGCAGGAGAGGGATTGGGGCAGAGAGCCAGGCATTTCTGTAAAGCCCTGCCTAGCTGCAGGATGGCTGGGCTCCCGCATCAGAAACCTTCACTACACTAGTAACATCTGCCACAATTCTGGAAACTGTTCTGGAAAAGGACATTTGACAGCCTTCCAAGGAAGGGCTTGGTCTCCTTGGGTGAGAGACCAAGACCTCTACACACATTAAGTTTTGTGCTGGGGGGAGGGTCAGCCTGCCTGCTTGCCACCAATTGACACACCCTACAGGACACCTGTCAGTTGACAAGTCCTATTTTGTACCCAGAGCTTTCAGGCCACACAATGGGAGATACCTCTCCCACACAGTGATAGAGAGGTGGCTCTGGCTGCCTGAACTGGTCAACCTGGCCTTCCGCTTGAGTGTTGGAATCTGCCCATACTGGGGAGGCTACCTTTCTCTGGGCTGGATTTTGCTTTGGTTCTACTTCCTGAAGTAGAGATAGAAAATTTAGGAGACTAGGGGATAGCAGAAATTGGTCAGTGAGTTTCATAGCATTCCAGTGTTATCTACAGTGCTTTCAACCCTCTGCCCCAAGGTGAAACTCTAATGATCTTGAAAGTGGTGGGGCTGCTGTCCCATGATTGAGGAGATGGGAAAGAGTAGGCATACACTATAGAGTTTCTGCAGCCTTTACCTATTTCCCTTTAAGCAAGATGGAAGGTCCTCTGACCCTTTCATTATTTTCCTGGGGCAGAGGTTGTAGGCCCTGGGTGAAATTTAATTATGTCCTCCACCAAATCCAATTATGACCCACACCCATGAAATCCCATTATAACTTTCTTTGCTTCATTAGAGATACAACAGGGCAGGTGCCTTCCTAATCCACTCTGGCAGATTTCCTAAAGATTATCAGTCAGAGGCTTTGCATACATTGTTCATTACTCTGCAAGTAGAGAAATATGCAAAAATGCAAATGACCTATGGTCTGACTTGCTTAAAGACTGTGTATCTGGTTTCCTATAAGAAATCTGATTCCTTAGAGATTTTAGGCCTCCAAGGGTATTTTCCCAAGGATATTCAGGTATTATTTTGTTTTTCTTGTTATTTCCAACTTTTACTTAGAAAAATTTCAAGTAGAAATTTCAAGAGAAAAATGGGAAGACTAGTACAGTAACACTTGGATTATATTCTCTACTTGAGTAGATCTGCCACTTCTAAGTGTTAATACTTTGCTATATTTAAATGTCCTCTTTCTTTTTTCTTTCTTTCTTTCTTTCTTTCTTTCTTTCTTTCTTTCTTTCTTTCTTTCTTTCTTTCTTTCTTTTCTTTCAGAGAAAGGGAGAGCGTGCTTGCTTGGGGGCGGGAGGGGGTGGTGAAGAGGCAGAGGGAGACAGAGAGAGAGAATCTTAAGCAGGCTCCAAGCCCAACATGGAGCACAATGCAGGGATTGATCTCAGGACCCTGAGATCATGTTCTGAGCAGAAATCAAGAGTTAGATGCTTAACTGACTGAGCCACCCAGGGTGCCCCTAAATGTCCTCTTTCTTATTCTGTGTATGTGTGTGTGTGTGTGTGTGTGTGTAGCCATGTGAAAGTAAATTGCAGACATCTGTAAAAACTTCAGCATTCATTTTCTAAAATAAAGACAGTTTCTTACTGAGTACAATACCATCATCATACCTAAGCAAATGAACAATAATTCCATAATATTTTCTAATGAGGGTGATCAGGCATTCAAGGGAAACCAACAACATGAAAATGAAGGAGCAAGATGAACAAACAGAACTACTGGCACTGTAAGAAACAAAACAGAGAAATGAAAACTAATTAGTATCCTTAGAGTTTGTGACAACACTGCATCCATAAAACAAGAACAGCCTGCTATGACAAATGAGCATTACATTAAACCATAGTAACCATAGTACAGAGAAACACAGTAAATTAAAATTAGACATTTGCAAAATTTTAAAATTTTGCTGAAAGATAAATTTGAGAAAAGTTTTTCAGAATGAAGATCAGAAAAACCAAATGAAGGGAAATAAAGAGGAAATAAAAGATATGGATGATCAATCAAGGAAATCAATGACATTCCTGAAAAAGAAAACAGAGAATACAGACAGGCAGACAAAATTAGAGAAATAAAAGAAGATTTTCCAGATCTGAAAAGAGCCTAAAAACAGCCTGGAGAATTTTAGATCACTGGGTAAGGACAAAAAGAGGTTTCCCAAACCTTAGACTGAAAAAAAATATCAGATTACTTACCAAGAAAAGAGATCAGATTGGCTCAGCCCTTTTAGCAGCAGTGCTGAAGGCTAGAACAACACAAGTTTAACACATCCACACATCCCTGGAGATCCTGTTCACATTCAGATTCTGGGGTGGCTCTGGGGTTCTGCATTTCCAGCAAGCTCCTAGGTAATGCTGAGGCTGCTCGTCTGCAGACCACATCTTGAGTGGCAAGGCTCTAGAATAAAATGGAACAATGCCTTTGGAATTCAGAAGAAAGTTATCCTGAATTAAAATTTCGTAGCTAGCCAAATTATTGATCAAATATGAGGCAAAATAAAGACTTACAGATATTCAATTGCTCATGAAGTTTACCTGCTGTGCACTTTTTGAAAAAAAAAAACACATTACTTATAGATGAACTGCAAAAAAGCATAAAAGGAATTAATAATTAGAAAGACATGTATGCTTTCTGGAGCTAATCCAAGAGGAATATGTATAAAGAAATAGCTGGGGAGTAGTGGTGTGGTGAGCCTGGGACACAATTAGTCCCAATTAGAACAGGAAGTCAGAGGGATCAAAAGAATGGCTTCAGAAGGAAATGATTTTGGTTCAACAAATAGAATGATTAAAAAGCAGGAAGATCTTAGTGATGGGATGGAAAAGGCATATGTTTCTTCTTGAAACAAGGCGTGGAGAGTCCTTTAAGATTTCAGGAAAAATAAAATCACTCAAGAAAAGCATGCTCCAGATAATATGCAAACTAAAACAGGACACGAGAATCTGTTTCAGCTTGACACTTGGAAGTGTCTCCTTCTGGCAGAACAAACCTCACTTAAAAATGGTTATTTATGGAGTGAGGTCTTAGAAAAAAGGGATTGGGCAAGAGAGGTTTACTTTTTATTTAAGACCATTTAATATGGCTTGAATTTTTAAAATAAGGTATATTTAAAAACCATTTTCTTAAAAAATCCCTCCTTTAAATATGAAAGTGAAAAAAGAGAAGGAATGAAGAGTAACAAAGAAAGGAAAGCCTCTCTGAAAGAGACAACGAAGATCAGTCCCCCCCTTCTCTCACATGCATGTGCACACACGTGCACACAGGCATGCACACGCCTCACCCTCTAGCCTTAGTGTTCTCTCCACCCCTACCACTGGAGAGAATTCCACATTCTTCTTCTCCCAGACAAGCAGAACCTCAGGGGCTAGAATGGGGCCTTGGGACCAGTATGATGTTAAGTTAGGACAGGACCTCAGGCTGCTAAACCTGGACTCCCCCTGCCCCTGGAAGGACCCACAGAGTAAACCAGAAAGAACATTCTCCCTGGGGCCCCAGCCTTCTGGCTATAGCTGAGCAGCAGGTGGAGAAGTTGAGATGGCAGTAGGAGAAAAGTACAGATATCCCTAAAAACAAAGGTGAAGTTTGGGTCAAACCCAATCTCAGGGCCATGGAGCATCAGTTCTAAAGTGCCTGAGATCAGGATGACAAGAGGAGCAGGTGGTACAGAGGTGATGGGGTTGTGGATGACACGTCTGTTTACCTGAAGGATCAGCTGCCTTCCTTTTTTTTTTTTTTTAATGATTTTTTATTATATTATGTTAGTCACCATACAGTACATCCCCCGGTTTCCAATGTAAAGTTCGATGATTCATTAGTTGTGTATAACACCCACTGCACCATGCAATACGTGCCCTCTTTACTACCCATCACCAGTCTATCCCATTCCCCCACCCCCCTCCCCTCTGAAGCCCTCAGTTTGTTTCCCAGAGTCCATAGTCTCTCATGTTTCATTCCCCCTTCTGATTACCCCCCTTTCTTTATCCCTTTCTTCCCCTACCGATCATCCTAGTTCTTATGTTCCATAGATGAGAGAAATCATATGATAATTGTCTTTCTCTGCTTGACTTATTTCACTTAGCATTATCTCCTCCAGTGCCGTCCATGTTGCAGCAAATGTTGAGGACTCGTTCTTTCTGATGGCTGAGTAATATTCCATTGTATATATGGACCACAGCTTCTTAATCCAGTCATCTGTTGAAGGGCATCTCGGCTCCTTCCATGATTTAGCTATTGTGGACAATGCTGCTATGAACATTGGGGTGCATATGGCCCTTCTCTTCACTACGTCTGTATCTTTGGGGTAAACACCCAGTAGTGCAATGGCTGGGTCATAGGGTAGCTCAATTTTTAACTTTTTAAGGGACCTCCACACTGTTTTCCAGAGTGGCTGTACCAGCTTGCATTCCCACCAACAATGCCTTCCTAATCTGAGGGCTCTCGGAGAGAGAAAACAAGGGGGTAGGCTGAGGGCCTGCTGGATCCAGCAGAATCAGGGGCAAATGGTTCAAAGGATCTTCCCTAAGACCTACAGATAGGGAGTTACGTCCAAAAGCACCTCTGGTGATGGCAGCAAAAACTGGGGGGAGGTGTGTGAACTGAGACCAGAGAGGCAGGCCGAGGCTGGCCTAGTCAAAGCTGTGAAGTCCATGCGTGGAGCAGCCGAGAGTGGGCTTGGGACCAAGTCTCACCCTTGAGGAACATGGTGGTGTCCAGGCCAGGGTGGTGGCATTGAAATGGAGTGAGGAGGACAGCTTGAAGTTCTGCTTAGGGCATAGAACTGACATGAAGCATTTACAAAATGTGATCATTTGGGGGAACTTGGAGGGACTTTTGGGTGATGCCCTTCTTAGAAAAGCCAAGCAAAGTAATTCGAACAGGCATTCTATTTTTCTATTTCTAAATCCAATGACCAATACCCAAAGCTGGCACCAGTGTTTTCAAAACCAGATGTTTTAGCATCTAAATAGTGAAAGCTCTCCCCAAGGGCCCCATGTGTGAGATTTTGGAAAAAGGGAGCCTTCTGAATCTGGCCCACTTGTTTATCTTTATTTCTCCGCTCTCCCAGGTGACTTCATTTTCTCTACAGCGAGATTGGTTTTGGCATTGTTTTTCAAGTTGGGATCTATGAGTTCTTTATGAGAATGTGTTAATTATTTGTTTTAATTCTGATGATAATCTAAAGAGAAATAGTCCAAGTGAGTTATGTAGATTGTCTGGATAACAACCATATAACCAGAGACTGCCGTGGGGTTCTGGCCTTCGCCTTTAAATTTACAAGCCCTTTGGCACCAAGTAATATCGCCTTGGTCACCAGGAACCCACGAGAGAAGAACAAATGTAGGTTTTCTATGACTAAAACAATGCGTTTGTGCCAAGTGAAGGCCAAGGGCTGCTATGACGTGCTGCTGCAGGAAGATTTCGTAGTCTGAGCCTGGAAGGGGAAGGGCCTCTTTCCCCCAGCCCTCAGAGGCGTGGGCATAACCCATCCCCAGGAACCCACACAGCCGTGGAGGGCCAAGTTCATGCTGCAAAACAGTCTGCCACATATTATTAGGGCTGTTGATATGAATCTCATTAGTTTTATAGTTTTGCTTGTATTTAATTTCATAGTTTATAATTGAACCAGAGCCACAAACATAAGGTGTTTATATCTAGTTAAATGTTTGAACATGTTCAAGTAACATTATAATTTGAAACAACTTAAGTCAACATTGAGGGTTAAGGAGAATTTTTGTTTTCCTTCCGAAAGGGTTTGCGCCTTACTCAAGATACAGAAAACTTCGTAGGATTTCCTTTCTTAACATTCTCCTCATTACCTTCATTTATTTATTTATTTATTTAGTCCAGATGTAAAACTTCAGTTACTTACCCTTTTGAATAAAAGAAAATAAGTGTACCAGTAATATCTACTCCAACCAACTCCACTGGACAAGCTTTGTTGTTGTTAGGGGGTGGGCTTCAGGAGAGGCTGAACACACATGCGTGCACTGCAGGGAAGCTTGCTGTAAGGGGCAGATAGGAGCGCATGGAGCAGGGAGAGGGGAGAGGGGAGGGGTTGGAAGGCAAGGTTGGGGGGATGGGGCTGAGAAGACCTGGGACAACAGCAGCAGGTGTACACTGGGGAAAGTGGACAAGATAGAGTCGGGGAGTTCAACTTGGACCCAGCTGCCAGTGGGGTTAGCAGTCAGGACACAGCTGGCTGCATGTAATACACTTACCCGCCAACGTGGCCTAAACCATAAGAACGAGTATCATCCTCCATGGTAACCCCAGAGCTGGCTCAGTGACCTGTCTGCCCTTAAGGCCCAAGCCTCTTTCCAGCATTCAACTCCACCGACATTGGAGAGGTTCCTGGATGGTCTCATCTGCATCTTAAAGGGCATTCCAGAAACCTTGCCCAGAAACCATCAGCGGAATTCCTCTGAGATCTCACTGGCGAGGACGGTGCAATTTGCCAATGACCTAGCTGCATGGGAGCTGGGGGTGAGCACTGGGCATTTTCTACCTCTTCAGTGAGACAAGGTGTGGGCCAGAAAGCAAAGACTGTGTGGGGGCCAATGGTAGCTAGTCGCAGACAGCTGACCAGTAGCCCCTGTCCTACAAAGTGTGTTCCTGAGCTGGGCACCACCATTCAAGGAGAACTGTGCTGGCCACAGGTGGCTGATTGATGAGGCCAGGAAGTGGGAAGGGACAGAGGTGGGGGTCAGGGGCCCACTCCCAGGCTCCTTACACTGGCTGCATGGAGATCCTTGGCATCCTTGGATGAGGCCCATGCCACGGGTTACCAGATCAAGGGTCTTCAGGGCCAGGCAGAGACCCAGGTAACTGCAGCAGGCCCACTCCCAGGCTCCTTACACTGGCTGCATGGAGATCCTTGGCATCCTTGGATGAGGCCCATGCCACGGGTTACCAGATCAAGGGTCTTCAGGGCCAGGCAGAGACCCAGGTAACTGCAGCAGGCCCCTGAAATCTCAGAGCGCAATGGGCCCCTGCCCTCTCCAGGGGGCTGCTGCTGCTTACTTTCCACTGACTGCTGCCTCAAGGGAACATGGGTTCAGGCTCTCCAGAAATTCCAATTTTGCAAGAGAAGAGGAAACACATCGTTTGTTCTTAATGTGAAAGGGCGGGCAGGGAGAGGTCAAAGAAAACATGTCTGTGGGATATGCTGAGCCACAGAGCCTGGCACTCAGTAGGTGCAGACCTCCAGCCCTAGCCTGCTTACCTCCTTTGAAAGCTTCTGCTCTAGCAAACATGGCCACAGAAGCTGATGGATGAGGTTGGGCCGGTCCCTGGGGAGGAGTGAGGAGAGGGGGTAGGCTTTAGGAGCTCCCTTCTTGTAGTCCAGCACATTCCTGAGAGTTTGCCTGCCAGGCTTCAGGGTTTGGGGCTGACCTGTAGCGGCAGGAAGTCCCCACATCTGATCTGTCACTACAGAACCCACAAAGGAGGAGGCTCTGGAGGAAGGCCTTCTTGGAAGCCTGGGAGGGAGGCCTCGGGGGCCAGATTTGCCCACCCTGACTGATTGTGAAACCCTTGGCTTAGCCTCTCTGAGCCCCCACCTGCACCCCGGGCATCATCCGCACCCGGTAGGACTCTTGTAATTACTCCCATCAAATACTCAGCACACAGTAGGGGCTCACTCAAGGCTGTGTCCTGGTGTTGCTTATTCTCCATTTGATTACAAATTCCATGGTCAGTGGGTTCGTCGTTTTATTTATATAGTTTCTTTGATATAATCCATATTTATATGGAGCTTTATTTATATAGCATTAAATAGAGATAAGTTCCTTGTCTCTTGGAGGCCCCTTCTACATTTTAAAAGTGGAGGTGATAACCCAGACTCTATAGGGGTGTTATAAGGATTAAATGAGAGAACACAGGCAAAGCATTAACTGTGGTTATTGGCACGTATAATGAAAAGCTCAGTAATGTTAACTGGTTGCTAGTATAGTGCAGGGCGCATAATAGATGCTTAGTAAATGCTTAGTGGGTGCTGTGATGCAAGGGGCCTGGTTTGGGCTGGGCCAGGCAAGGGGCTTTCCTTGTAGCTATGGGCAGTGTTTCCAGAAGCAGCCGAGATTAGGGTTAAGGCAGAAAGCAGGAAGGCTCTGTCCAGCACCAGAGCAGAAGATCAAGTCAAATCTGTGGAAGGAGAGCAAGGCCCAGGTGCGAGAGCCGGGTGCGGCCTGGGGCCACAGCAGCTCAGGGCGAGAGTACATGGCAGGAGCAGGCTGATATCATGTGGTCCAGGTGCACGGAAAGGCATCAGGCCTGGTGGCGAATCAGTGAGCAGAGAGGGAAGGAGAGAAGGGGGTGGGGGTGGAGAGAAGGAGGAGGAGGAGGAAGAGGAGAAGGAGGACAGGCAGGGGAGGGATTAAGAGAGAAAGAGAGGTAGACAATGGAAGAGGAGGATAAAGGGTGAATGGGGACTGGAAGAATTTCCTGTCCTGTTGTCTGTCGCTGCTTAATACTCGCCAAACTTCCAGACTTGGTGGCATAAAACCACAAGCACTTCACTGCGCTCATGGGTTCTGTGGGTCAGGAATTCGACAGCAGGGATGGCTCCTCAGGCAGCCTCCTGCTACTTCATTCCCTTCAGCCCCCGGGTCTGCCGTCCTGGTCATGCCCCTCGGCGTGGAGTCTGCTCTTACCAGCCAGCCCCGGCCTGCTCACACTCCGGGTGCCCATGCTTCTCCACGCTTATGCCTTTAAAGGTGCTCCTCCTGCAGGGGGAAAGCCCTCGTCTCCCCTCCCCACTTCCTTCTCCCCGGCAGAACTGTCGCCAAGTGTGAGGGCCTTGGTTGCTAGTGCCCCTCCCTGCACTGCCCCACACCGTACCCAGTGAACTTTGAAGTCACCTCTGTCACCCTCATCCCATTATTCTGTCCTCCTGACAGTCTCCCCAGCACACTGGCTTCTTGCATTCTCTCGGTGCCCCTGGTGCCCAGCACACAGCCTTGCGCACAGGAAGTGCAGTGCAGTGTGGAATTATGAAAAGCATGGGCTCTGGGCTTCAGTCCCAACTCCACCACTTCCTAGCTGTGTGAGCCTGGCAACTTGCCTAACCTTTCTAGGCCTCAGTCGCCTTATCTGGGCAATGGGATGATTCTGTTAACTACCCAAAGTTGTCAGGAGGATTAAATTAGTCATTCCACGTCAAGAGTTGGGAACAGATCTTAGCCTTAGTAGGTGCTCAAAAAAAAAAAAAAGGCAGTTGTTACTATTAGGTATTAAACACATGAATGAACAAATGAATGAAGCTTACCTTGCCACTTGCGGGACAGATGTTTCCTACTCTTCTTTGTAATCCCCACCATGCTCAATATCGGCAGTGGGTGCCTTGCACACAGTGCGTGTTCTGTAAATGTGGGTGGCATGAAGGAAGGAAACCACAGGGATGTACTTCATTTCCTACTGGGAGGAGACATTGGGAAAATAAGTTAAATTTAATCCAGATTTAACCAAAACAAAACAAAACAAAAAAACCAAACCAAAAAACTGACCACTCCTAAGCTCTACTGAGCAGTGCAGGAGTTTTCACTGGGCTTACATCACGGCTTTGGGTCTGTCCCTCCTCCTAAAGTATAAAGTTCAAATCCACGTTTAAGGCCCAACAATTACTCAGAGCATTGTACATGTGGGTTTCTGTGTTAAAACAGCTCTTCCTCTCTTCTCCTCACCTCTCCTTTCCCTCCATTCCTCCTCCCTCCCTCTCCCTGTCCCTTCCTTCCTTCCTTCCTTCCTTCCTTCCTTCCTTCCTTCCTTCCTTCCTTCCTTCCTTTTCTTCTAGCCAGGGAATTTTTTAAAAGTTCCCCTCAAAGAAATCTCACCTTGATGGGATGTCTAACACCTAAAAGAGGAAAAAAGTTACGGGCTTGGAGAATCATGTCCACTTGGCTTTTTCTTCAGTCTCACACCCTGAGTGACACCTGAGCTGCCCTCAGGAACCTAGGGTTGCCAGATGTCGATGTAGTAGAAATATGGGACATGCAGTGACATTTGTGTCAGCAGCCCTACTGAGATCCTGACGGCTGGGTCCAGCCTCATGGGGTGAAACCTGGACAGTCATATGGGACCTCACACTCAGAAGGGCCTGTGCTGGAGTTTAACACTCTGCTTTCAGCATCTTGAAATTCTTTGTAATTTTTGAGCAAGGGGACCTGCATTTTCATTTTGCATTGGGCTCCAAATGACATGGATGGTCCTGCCTAGGGCGTGATTTGGGGTCCCAGTGCCGTACGTACTGCCGCTTTGAGTGGCCCCATCACCCTATGTGGTTCAAGCCTGAGTGCAGCCCCACTTCCTGGCTCGTCCTTTTTACATAATGGATGATGTCTGGTGGCTTTTCCTTAGACACCGTGTTTTCTGTTCTAATTGGCTCCCAATATTTCTGTCTTGGCAGCAGACAGGACTCGTTAAGACTTTTTCATCCAAGTTTCACCGTACCTGCCATAAATCAGTGAAATACTTAGTATGTAGAAATGCTAGTTGCTTCATAGGTGCCTTGAAAAGCCATTTGACCTAAAAAAATAATAATAATAACTTTTATTGGTGTTATATAATCAGTGTTGCCTGATGCATATGATATTCATTATAAATGCATGTTTATGATGTCATTATTCTGCACAATTGCTTAGACTCATAGTTTCCAAATGTTGGCTGTAGATTAGCTTGATTCCTCCTACAGATGGGATCTTTTTAAAAAGGCAAGCACACGGCTGTTCTGACTCCCCAGTCCCCTCGAGTTCCCTTAGGAAAGGGGCTCCTGAGCAGGCGCACTGTGGATTAATCAAGTGTACACAGAAGAAAATAAAGAGTGCTCATATTTAGAACCAGAGAACTGTGTAAACAACCACAGAAACAACACAACCACAAAAACAGTCCCCTGGAAAGAAATAACATCACAAGTTGTCTTAAGAAAATCTTGTGTGAGTATTCAAAACACCAGACTTAGCTAAGAATGTAGTCACTTGTATTGCAAAAAGATAATATTTCTTTCACTTTACAAAATGATCTACTACTGGGTTCATTTTCAAATCGTGAAATCTCTATTACAAGTAAAATTGTGTTGAATTTCCTGATTTTGGTAATCACTATTGCTGTGTAAGATTTCACTCTGGGGGGGGGGGGATCTGGGTGATGACTAGATAAAACCTCTCTGTACTATTTTAGGTTTTCAACTTTTTGTGGGTCTATAATTATTTTAAAATAGGAAGTTAAAAATTTAGATATGTATACACACACACACACACACACCATAGCATTTATAATGTATTTAAGATCACATCTATGGGTGAAAACAAGCACATTTTTGTCGCATGCCCAATCAAGATGATGACTGATCTCTTTGCCTCTCTCTGGTCATTTATCAAATAAAGTATTGGGTTTAGAGACTGTAATGCCCAAACCCCATGGTAGCTGATAGCTCCAATCATTTAATCTTTCACCAAGGGAGTATCAACAGCAGGAAATAAACTCATTTTTAAAATCATATTTTCTTGTCTTATGACCTAGAAAAAGAGGAAAGATGCCAAAAGCAAGGAACAAAAAGGAAAGAAAAGGGAGCAAAGATCCAAAATGACTAAGCTGCCAGAGCCCGATTTGTCTGTCCTTTCTCTTAAGTTTAGCACCTGAACTGGATTATTACATCATTCTAATTTTAGTTCCAGTTAGAGTAAATTTTTTTTCCAATTTAAGTTGCTTAAATCAGAAAGGTGGAAGTAGTGACAATAGCCTAAAGGAATTATTAAGGAATTGAACAGATTGGATAAAATATTGAAAACAGGAAGGGAATTTATTCAAGAAAGAAAGAAAGAAAGGAAGGAAGGAAGGAAGGAAGGAAGGAAGGAAGGAAGGAAGGAAGGAAGAAAAGATTCCTCTGCTCTCAACTCTGTGTCTTCTGTTGTCTGATGGCATAAGGATGAACAAACTGTGACCTCCTGGCGCTTACTTTCCAGGCAGTAGAAAGAGAAGAAACCAGGAGACAAGTTGCTTTGCTCTATATCATCAGACAGCAATAAATGCTATGAAGAAGGGTGGAATATGGAATATATGGAAGGGCGGAAATCAGAGAAAGGAATTTTTAATGCTTGGAATGATGTCGCTCTTGTAACAAGAGGGAGATGGAGTGAAAGCCATCATAAATGTAACAGGTTAGCAAAAACAGTGTAAATCTTAATCCTAGTGATGTGTCAGTGAAACTTGATTGCCAAATAATTTTAATTTTAGTTCTAGTTACAGTTAGCTAATTTCCCCCCATTGCTGGGAGTGTTTTGGTTTTTACACTTATTTCATATAGCAGCCGACATAAAAATGTTCACATCCTTTGACCCATAATACTGTACTGTGATTCTTTTTTTTTTTAAGATTTTATTTATTTGAGAGAGAGGGGTGGGGGGAGGAGCAGAAGGAGAGGTACAAGCAGACTTCATGCTGAGCGTAGAGCCCAATGCGGGGCTCAATCCCACGACCCTGAGATCAAGAAAATCAAGAGAAATCAAGAGTTGGATGCTTAACCGGCTGAGCCACCTAGGCACCTTTGTACTGTGATTCTTAAACATACGGGACCTAATGCCCTCTTTTTTATAAAAAATATTTTGTAATACCCCCTTTACTATCTTGAAATGAAATCATGAATAATATAACTTATCTAGAGATATAATTTCAAGAATTCAAGACAATACTTCAAAAAAACAAAAGGAATTTATAAAAAAACAAAACAATATAGAGGACAATGCCTGCATCCATACACGGGATTACCATGGCAGCCTCCAGCAGACTGAAGCCCTGAGTTAGGGACCTGTCATAACTGGAAACATCACACCCGCTTGCATGTCACTGGTCTAAAGCAAGTCCTGTGGCCTTCTCTAGTTTTAAGACGCAGGGAGCGTAAGCCTTCATAGGCCCAGATGGGAAGAACCTGAAAGCTTTGGTGTAACTGAGTTACGCTCTGGGCTATCAGTTGGCTATATGGGTTTGAGTATGTGGCTTTGGGCAGGACACTGGATGTGGCACAGTCCTCTGTGGGTTGAGACTGTCCCATGAATTGCATGACTGGCTCTGCCCAGCACTGCCAATAAAGTTCCCCTAGGCAAATACGCCCTGACATGCTTCCAGCATCCCTCTCATAGGCAGGGTGGCCCTTTATAAGGATTTTTGCATCAGTTGGGTTCATGAGATTTATTCTCAGGTAATAACCAACAAAAAGGGGTGGGGGGGACAATGAATGCCGTTTGTCTGAATATATTGATATCAAAGTAATTAATGACAGTATAAAATTGGAAACAAGTTAAATATCTAAGTGAATGGGAATGTTTACTTAGCTATGATGGTTCCAAACAAAAATATTACACAGCCATTAAACAGATAACAAGAATCAGAGACAGCAATGTGAACCAAAAATATCATTTAAGATATACTGTTGATTGAAAGTGTATATAACATTTTATGTAATCTCTATAAAAAATCAATGTATCTGAAACAAAGAAGAAAATATTCTAAAGTTTGTTTTGTTATGTGATTGAATCAGATATTTATTACTATGTAACGAACCACCCCAAAATGGAGTAACTTAAAGCAACACACAGTTGTTAGCTCATGGTTGTGTGGGTCCGCAATTTGGGCTGGGCTCCTGGGTTGTCATTCTTCTGCCGGCCTAGCCTGGGCTCACTCGTACCATGGCGGTCAGCTAGCGGCTTGGCGGCAGGTTGGTCCAAGGTGGTCTCACTGACATGTCTAGGACTCGCAGCCAACTGTC
The DNA here is from genome assembly GCF_023065955.2 of Ursus arctos. Taxonomy (NCBI): domain Eukaryota; kingdom Metazoa; phylum Chordata; class Mammalia; order Carnivora; family Ursidae; genus Ursus; species Ursus arctos. Next base: position 50,969,866 of record NW_026623100.1, on the reverse strand, counting down.
AGCTGGGCTTCTGTCTGTAGCAGGCTAGACATGGACATCTTTTTTTAAACAAAACTGGAAAAGCATGCAGCAGTTTAGGGCCAAATTGTAAATTTAAAGCTGCCGAGGGAGAAGATTGATGGAGCTTGTTTTATGTATACATTTTAATACTGTTCCCCAAAGGCCTAATCAACCATAGAATATTAGAGGCAGAAAAGAAAACAGACCATCCATCTCTCTGGTTCAGGGAAGGCAAGTAGGTTTTATTTGAAGTGTCAACTAAAATACTGGGTCCCGGGAATGGCATTAGAGTCTGATGTCTCAGGTGGAAGAGAGAGCAGTAAGTAGTGAGCTAGTTAGTCAAGTTAGCGGTAGGGGAGGAATTGACAGTGGTTGGGTAAGTACCACACATGTGCCACGGGAAGCAGAGGCCTCTGGAAGGATGGGGTTTATATCTGATTCCTTCCAAGGAGTTTGCTAGAAGCCACTAGACCTTATCTGGCTACAGCATTTCAAGACACTCCAGCACTTTTTTACACTCATTCTTGACAAATGACTGACAAATGATAAACTGTTTGCACAGGTTGTGGTGCGGGAACTGCTGGCTCAATATGCCAAACAGCACAAAGAGAAGACATTCCTCAGCTGGCTCCGGAACTGGGCTGAGTATGGGAGTGACAAGCTGAGAACCAGGTACGTAATTGCTTAGGCTGTCACCCTCCTTGGCCCTCGGTGTCTCATTACTGGGCCTGAGCGCATGGAGCCTTGTCATGGCGCAACTCACTCTTGTTGAAATTTTAAATATTCCATTTATACAAACAGTACACGAATGTGCAGCCTCGGTGCTCATGCACCCAGTCCCCCGCTGCAGAACCAGACCGTGGCTAATTCTGTTCTCATTCTACTCCGGCTCCTTCTTTTCTGTGTGTTCGCTCTTCCAAACACTTTTACAGATTTTAATCCCCAAAACCTCATGAGGTAGGTTAATATTTCCATTTCACAGATGAGGAAACTGAGGCACAGAGGTGAAGTAGTTGCCCAAGGTTATGTGCTAATGAGTGACAGAGCTAGGATTTGGTCCCAGGTGGTCTGGCTTCAGGATCCACGCTTTTGCTTGTTTCTATTGATTTCTTAGTATTGTCTGTAAGCTTGATAAGTAAGGGGTAGTGTATGTGGTGTTCTGTAGCTTCCTGTTTTCACTGTATTTTGTTTCTAAGGTTCGTCTAACTTGTGATATGTGTAGGTGCAGAACTGTTCTCTTTGTTTATAATATTGCATCGTGTGTATATGTCCCGATTTACTTACCCGTTCTTAATCTCCAGTGTCAGTGGACATTTGTGTTGTGTTTTTGATATTTGGCACAAAGCTCTTATGAAAAATCTTGCACGTTTTCTGGGGAATAGGTATAAGAGTTTCTACAGGGCCTTCAAATTTAGTTGCGGTGACTCAGAATAAGAAATAAATTTTTACATCAACCACTGACGCCCACACATCCATAGAGCCCCCCTCCACACACACCCAACAGACACCACTGAAGCAAACATCTCACGAAACAATACTGAGCCTATTACTCGTAATGGTCTCTGATCATTTTCAGTTGTTGTTTTTTTGAAAATACTGATCTCAATCCTTTAAACTGATTTTATGACCCATTAGTGATTTGCAAGGTGTTGTTTGAAAAACACTCCTCCATAGAGTCTATCACCTAGCATGAGATTGCGCTACTTACATGCGGAGTGGGGTATGCCAATGTTCAGCTTCACCGGATTGTAACAAATTATTTTCCAAAGTCATTGTACAAATTTATACCTCCATCAGCAGCATGTGTCCTGTGGAGCCATGTCCTCACCAACACATGGTTTTATCAGTCTTAATTTTGTCAATACCATATATGTATATACATATATGTAAAGAGCTCTCGCTGTGACTTTAGATTGCATTTTCCTTATTACTGCTAAAGCTGAACAAGCTTTCACAAGTTTATTTGCCTCTTATATTTCCTCTCATTTGAAACGTCTCTCCACGTGTTGTACCAATTTTTCTTTTTCTTTTTCTTTTTTATTCTTACTGATTTTTAGAGTTGTTTTTTTTAATCCTTTGTTGTTATAGATGTTACACCTACCTTCTACAAGTCTGTGCCTTGTCTTATAATTTCTTTATGGTGCCTTTTAACATAAATTCTTAAATGGCAGTGGAATTTATCAATCTTTTATTCTCCACACTTGCTGCATCTTGTCTACTTTCAGATCATGAAATATATATTTCTTAAAGTTTGAGAGTTTCACCTTTCACATTTAATTCTTGAATCTGTTAGAAATTTTTGTCTATAGTGTGAGGAAGGGATCTAATTTCATTTTTGTTTTTTAATCTCCTTTAGGGATTGTTGGTTGTTCTCGCACCAGTTACTGAGTTGACTGTCCTTTACTAGTGATCTGCAGTGCCCTTTCTGGCGCTCACATGAATTCCCATTTCAGGGCTACTTTGTTCCTAGTCTGTTTGTGCACCCTAATCCAACAATACACTGTGGCAATTACACTAGGTTTATAGTTATTATATTATTATATCTAAAATATAACTCAGAGTTGTGTTGGCTCTTCTGGGTCTTCTGCACTTCCATATAAGTTTTGGAATCAGTTTGTTAAGTTTCTTAAAAAAAAAGAAAAGAAAAAGAAAAAAGAAAAGCCCTGCAGATACAAAAGGAAAATATTCTTTGACTGTGGTTTTATGAAGTATCTAGGGTAGTCAAATTCATAGAGACAGGAAGTAGAAAATGGTTACCAGGGGCTGGGAGGAGGAGAGAATGAGGTGTTATTATTTAGTGGGGACAGCATTTCAGTTTGGGAAGATGAAAAATTCTGGACATGGATGGTGGTGATGGTTGTACAACAGTATGAATCTACTTAATGCCATTGAACTGTACTCTTGAAAATGGTTAAAATGGTAGATTTTATGTTACGTATATTTTACCACAATTTTAAAAAATCTATTGTAAATTTCTCTGAATGTGTAGTAGATCTAGAGATTTGCATAAAATTTGACATGTATATGTCATATATATATACATATATGTCATATGACATATATATATGTATACATAAAACTGATCCTTGTCTCAAAGATTTTAATCTTCTAGGTGTTTTCTAGAAATCTATCATTTTCTCCATACATAGTATATCCTTTGATAGATTTATTTCTAGGTACTTTATGATTTTGTTGTTGTAAAAGGAATACTTTTTAAAAATTATGTTTTTGTTGTTGCCCATTTATTATAAATATGGTTGACTTTTGTATGTAAACCTGACCATAAAAAATGCTTTTTTGTGTCTATAGATTCTTTGAGTGTTTTTTTCCACAATCATATCATCTACAAATGATGATTTTTATTTCTTTCTTTCCCCTTGCTATTCCTTTTATTCTGTTTCATGTAGAAGGTGTTCTTTTGCCTTATTCTTGGTTTTAAGAAGAATTAGCTTAACATTTCACTATTAAGAATGATGTTTGCCCCCCCCCAAAAAAAAGAATGGTGTTTGCTGAAGTTTTTGACAGACACATTTTACTTCCTAAAGAAACTCCACTTATTGTTATTTTAAACATATTCTTCTCATTAATAGGTGATGAATTTTACTGATTTTACTGCAAATGATTTTTTGCATCTATCAAAATGTTATATTTCTTCTTTAGTTTGTTCATGTGATAAATAACCCTTGCAAATCTTTTAACGTTAAACTACTCTTGCATGCTTGAGAAGCATTCAATTTTGCTATGCTGCGTTGTCATTTTTCTATTTTCCTGAGTTTGGCTTGCTAGTGTTGTTTTTAGGATTTTTGTTTACTTATTGGCCTGCTGTTTTCCTTTCTTGTAGTTCCCTGATTTGAATTTATATCAAGTTTTACTGGTTTCATTAAGCTATTTTTGGGAGTAGTTTCTTATTTTGTGGGAGAATTTGTTAAGTTATCTGAAAACTGTCTGGGCCTGGGGGGATATTTAAACTACTGATTCAATTGCAGCTGACCCTTGAACTTCATGGGTTTGAAGGGCACAGGGCCACTTACATGTGGACTCTCTTCGATAAACACAGTGCAATACTGTAAATGTATTTTCTCTCCCTTATGATTTTCTTAATAATACATTCTTTTCTGTAGCTTATGCTACTGTAAGAATACAGTATATAATACATATAACATACAAAATATGTGTTGACTGTTTTTGTTATTGGTAAAGCTTCCAGTCAACAGTGGGCTATTTGTAGTTGAGTTTGGGGGAAGCCAAAATTTATATGCAGATTTTTGATTGCATGGGAGTCAGGGCACCCCCCCCCCCATGTTCGGGAGTCAACTGTAGTTTAATTGTTTTAAGACCATTTAGGCTTTCTCTTCTTGTGTTGGTTTTCATAAATAATATTTTCGAGGAATTGATTATTTGGATTTGATTTTACTGGTATAAGGTTTTTCATACTATTCTCTGATCATCTTTTAAACTTCTGCTATATCTGTAATTATGTCCCATTTGTCATTCCTAAGTTTATTTCTTACGCTTTCTTTCTACTTTATTATTGCTTAATCTTACTGGATGTTTGTCTGGTTTTTTGTTTGTTTTTTCAAACAACCAGCTTTCCTCTTTGCTGATCCTCTCTATGGTACCTTTGTTTTCTACTTCAGTGATTTATGCTCATAAAGATGTTGTTTCCTTTAGTCTATTTTTAAGGAGTTTATTGTGGCTTTTAAAATTCTGTGTATTTTTTAAATTGTTATTTTTATTTGGAGGCAGATTATTGGTCTCTGTAACCAAAATGTGTTGAACTAATTTCCAAGGAAAATATTAGAAAATGTCATCTTACAATCTTGATTAAAAACATGGGAAACACAATAAATAATAGTGCGTGGGACTTTTCTTATCTGTTGGCATAAAGTAAAATTAAGAAATCTGTAGTTGTCTTTTTTTCTTTTTCTTTTTCTTTTTCTTTCTTTCTTTTCTTTTTCTTTTTTTTTTTTTTTACTACTACCCAGGTTTCTGTTTGTTTAAACTGTAGTCTGTTTTGTTTTTTTTTTTTTTTTGAGGCGGGGAGGGGCAGAGGCAGAGGGAGAGAGAGAATCTTAAGCAGGCTCCACACCCAGCACGGAGCTGGACACAGGGCTCAATCTCACAACCCTGAGATCAGGACCTGAGCTCAGATGCTTAACTGACTGAGCCACCCAGGCGCCCCAAACTGTAGTCCATCTGAAAGCTTAAAAACATCAGCCCCCATATTCTAGGACTGTTTCACTTAAGTCTCTATTAGTTATAATGTCTCAATTTGTCCTCACACACTTTAAGTCAGTACATCTTTTTACTATGTCTAGCCCTGAATGAGCATTGTGTAGTACCGTTAGCTTCCCCCCAATTTATTAGTTTGAAATTTTTCCAACATATAAGGAGTTGAAAGAACAGTACAATTCCCATCAGAATCAGTTCCATCCATTCAGGAAACTTGTTCCCAAACTGGCAGCAAATCATATGCCCTTTCATTTCTTTTCCAGATAGCAGAGCAGGGCTTGTTTCCATCATTTTGAAAGCAAAACAGACCCTCACCCATATGCAAATCTATATTCCTAGCAAATTTTCCGGGATAGACTTTGAGATGTGCCAAAGGCAGTATTCCAATTGTAAATATTTGGAAAGTTCCAGGCCATTTATTTTTGTCTTGGTTATTAACCTCCAAAACAGTACACATCTCTCTCCCACACATCCAGATTTTACTGATTCAGTCTGTCTGTGTTTATCTACTTAAGTTCCGAAACCTTGCTCTGATTTTTTATGTATATTGAGAAAAGCCTTTTCATCCAACATGTTTTCAGTGTACTGGGCACTTCTCTAGGCATTGGTGACACAGCAGTGACTGTGGGTTCTCAGCCCCCATGGAGCTTACAGTCTAGTAGAGCAGTCAGATGGCAGTCAGACTGACCACTCATGAGAGAAGGACCCATGAGCAGGTGGGAGCATGAAGAAAGGTGGGCTGAGAACTTCCTAGTGCCCCGAAATGCCTCCAAGTAGGCTGTCATTTGTGTGCACACCCAGAAGCTACCCCTTTGTGTGGACAATGGAAGGAATGGGGGATGGTACTGAGAAGTCTTCATGAGACTAGGGGAGGGAGGCAGGGCTTGGTCCTGAGAGGGGCTGTGCCTGGTTCTGCAAACAGATCCATCTTGTCCTTTCTTGTCCTGATGAGTGCTGCTCTCCCCCTCAACCATGGGGCTGCCACTGGAGCTCTGGATTCTCTCATCACCCCATGGATCCTTAGGAGACCGTGGGAGTTGAGGAAAGTGAAGATTCTGCGTTATATTTGAATGTTTTGCCATACTATATTATGAACATTTCCAAGTATTAAGCAAAATTTATTTTTTTAATAATATTTTTTATTATGTTATGTTAGTCACCATACAGTACATCCCTAGTTTTTGATGTAAAGTTCCATGATTCATTACTTGTGTATAACACCCAGTGCACCATGCAATATGTGCCCTCCTTGATACCCATCACCAGCCTATCCCATTCCCCCACCCCCCTCCCCTCTGAAGTCTCGGTTTGTTTCCCAAGCAAAATTTAAAGAATTTTAGTGAACATTTATACACCTACCATCTAGATTCTACTATTAACCTGTTACTGTGCTTGTTACACTGCGTGTATGTCCATGCATCAATTCCTCAACCCACCCATCAATTCATCTTTTTTTCTCTGATGCATTTCAAAGTACACAGCAGACATCAGCATACTTCTGAATAATTCAGCATGAACATCATTAACTAGAGTTCAAAATTTGGTTATAGGTTTTTTTCTTCTCATGTAGAATTTACATATAATGAAATGCACAACTCTTAAGTGTGCATTCACTGAATTTTGACAAATGCATACACCTGTAGAACCAAAACTCTTGTTAAGTTATAGGTCATCAGCATCACGCCAGAAAGTGGAGTTCTCTTATGTCCCTTTTCAGTCAGTTCCTTCGACCACCACCCCAGATGCAGTCACTAATCTGATACTTTTCTACTACAGATTAGTGTTTCCTGTTTTAGAACTTCATATAAGTGGAACCAAACAGGATGTACTGTTTTGTAGCTGGCTTATTAACATGGCATAATGCTTTCTGAGATTCTTTCATGAGGTCATGTGTATTAGCGTGTTCTTTGTTATTGCTGAATAGTAGTCTGTTTTATGGATATACTAGGATTTGCTTTCCATTTTCTTATGGATGGAGAGACACTTAGAATGTTTTTAATTTTCCACTCTTCTGAGTAGATCTACTGTGAATATTCATATACAAGCCTTTTTGTGAATATATGTTTTTATTTCTCGAAGGTGAGTAGTTGGAGTAGAATTGTTGTGTCATAGGGTATGTGTTAGTTTAGTTTTATGAGAAACTATGAGAACTTTTTCCAAAGTGGTTTTGCCATTCTACGCCTCATCAACAAGTATCAGAGTTCTGGTGGCTCTGTATCCTTGTCAACATTTGATGATGTCAAGTATAACTGTGGTTTTCATTTGCATTTCCTTGATGACTAAAGATGTGCATTTGAATTTAATTTAAATTTAGAGTCATTTTGACCTTCTTGTAAAATACAAGAAGGTTGCCTTTAGCAATATTCCTAGTTTTAAGAGAGTCTGCGCAGTCTTCTATGCTGGGTGAGTTCCTAAAGCTATGTGATGTGGCCATGCTTGGCATGTGACTCATGATAGCGTGGGTGGATGAGGTCCACTTCATGTAGCACACGAAGTTCACAAGCTCAGGTGGACAGTAGTCCACAGTAAACATTCCAAAAAAGATAGTTTCTAATAACAAAATCCACAGTCTCCAGGCTTCCTAGTAATAGTGTCTGGACTGACTGAAACATACTTTTCAATAAAATATGATGGTTCTTTACACATTTTGTTAAATAGACGAGGACAGAACCTCAACCTTCTAAAGACCAGATTCAGAATAAATATTGATATAATTTAAATTTCCTGGTACTTCGCATGTAAATGACCTCTGGAGGGCAATCATTAATTCAGTGCTTGGCATTCTTAAAAGCACGGTATCAATTGTTTCTCTTGTGGCATCTGATTGAACAACAACAACCGCTACTCATGGGTTTAATTTTAATTAATGAGGATCTAAGTTATTTGGGTCTTGTGATAACTTACTTCCCAAGGATACTGGGTGAGGGGAGGGCAAATGGGGTGGCTAAGCTATGGGAAACCCTAAGCGTGAATTAACCCCTTTACTGTCTATCTAAAGGGAAGTTTCATGGGGGAGGGGAAGCGTGCAAACAGCACAAAAGACAGAGCCACATATTGAAAAGCCATAGGGCTTTATGGGAGACTCTGGTGTTTTGAGTCTCTTTGTCCCTAAGTCTCTTAACTCCCCCGTGCCTCAGTTTCCTCATTGCCAGATGGGGAAGATGGAAATTACTACCTGCTGAAGAGAGTAATTATCTCTGCAGAACACTTTACCCTGCGACCTCTCACTGCCCTCTGGGGCTCCGTTTTCCTTAAATACAGACGCCCGCTAAGACAAAACCTAATCCTGAGCGTGTTATGCCCACGTGACCTTGAGCAGGTTGCTGAAACTTGCTGAGCCCCAGTTTCCCAAAGTATACATTGAATAATCATGGTATCTTCATCAGAGAATTACTGAGATTGTTGAATAATGCACAGCAGCAATAAGCACAGGTTCTGATGCATTATGAATATAAGAAATATTATTCATTGACAAATACTTTGTGATGGATGTATTTGGTTACTAATATTCATTTATAATCATTATTATAACAAATACCGAACAAGGGTTGAGAAAATTATTATAAACCCAGTGAATGGAAATTATATAGCTCTTAATGAAGGAAGACTATATAAACTATTGAATAATTACCTGTAATACAACAGGAAGTGAAAAAAGCAGGAAACCAAATTATCTTTATACTACAAGGCAACCACATAGGGTCAACTCAAGCCAAGCATTCATCAGAAAAATCCTGAAAGAAGCATGAATATAGCGAGTGAGAAATGTGAGGGGCTGAATTGTACTTACACTGCTTTTCTATTGGAAAAAAATTCTTCTTGAGTGAACAGACCCTGTCTGTTTTTTTCACATGGAATCTTTCGGTGAGGACAAAATAATAATAATGGTCACTGTGTTTTTCCTTCAGCTTCCTGGCATTTAACGTGGACACAGTTGATAATCTTGCCTTTCTGTTGAAAGCAGTGAATTTTCGTGAAAGGGTTCTTCAGCGGAGTTTGATGGCCAGAATTTATTATAAGGTAAAGATACATTGTGTTTTTTCTTTTTGACATGTGTTTAAGGCATATTCTTGCTGGTGAACGATCTGCTAAATGTAGTAGAGGATGAGTCAGGCTAATTACAAGCTTCTGGAAATGGCTAGAGTTCCTACATGGCATTTGTATGACGGGACAGCCCTGCTTGCTCTGTAGGCCCTGATGCTACTGTTTAACCCTTTGTGTTGTCTTTTAGAATTCTGCCCGCAAGCCATCATGGGGCTGCCATGGGAGTTGATGAATGGAGTAATTTTTAGCCCTTATTGAAACTGAAAAATCATTGTCTATATGTATAATGAATACATTATTCTCTGGGGGAAAAAGGTACAGCAGGCATATATAAAAAATAACCATTGGATTAGCCTGAGATGCACTCTCTTTCCTATTCAAACACCCATGACACCCTGCAAAAACATAAAACCTTATAATAGCATTGATAGAAATCTAGAGAGAAATTTACCAAGTGCCAGTGGGGCTGGTCTGGAGAGACATCCCCTACCTCAGCAACGTGTTTCATCATCTAATCCCAGCATGAATAGACAAAAAGACTCTGAGAGAAGGTTTTACTTATCCCACTCTCTGTCCAGGCTCAGGGGTTCAGGGCTATTGTAACCTGAAAGCAGACCACTGCTGCCCTTCTGCATGGGAATTAGGTCCCAAGAGGGCCAGAATTGGGCCCCATTCAACTCCCCTTCTTTAATTCATCTCTTTTATATTGATTCTAAGATCACACCTCCTACTACAACCACAGAGCGAGTAGAAGGGAAGAGGATGAATAGCACATGAGGATGGGTATTCTCTTAGGAAATGCTCTGGAGGCAGAAGAGCCCTGGGAGCAGAAAGTGGTCAAGACCCACTGTGGTGGGACAGAGCCAGACTGATGGGTACCTGGAAGCTGGGCCAGGGTTGTATCCATCAGTCCATCCTCCAGGTATCGGTATGAGGTGAGGCCCTTCCAGACACTGGGGGCACATCTGAGTGGGGTTAGTCACTCTGAGCTGCCTGCCCTTATCGAACATGGAGCCAGTCAAAATAGGAGAAGGATGTAATCACAGGCAAAAATGCTAGAAATGCGCTAGCGAGCAGAATTAACAATGAATAACATGCAGTCTATGAACTAGCTTTCCAAGACTGTGGAAGAAAAGGATAAAGATGAAATGGCAAGAGATGATGATAGACACAGAGTGAAAATACTAGAAATCCAACCTATGTATAACGAATATTCCTAAAAATGCTGAAACAAGGGGAGCAGAAATAATAATCATAGACATAATAGAAAAATATTTTTCCTTAGCGTAAAAAAATCAAAATGTTGTTAGAAAAAAAATCCATACTTGGATATAGCCTGCAAATCTAGCATAAAGAGATTATCATACGAGCACCCAGACAGAAAATAATAGTTTACCGATAAAGGGGAAAAAATAAGGCTAGCCTCAGTCTTCATTCACCAACTTCAAATGGAGTAATGTCTCCTTCTCTAAAGAGGAAACTTCATGATCTAAGCACACTATTCTAAGCCAAATTTAATTTATGAGTATAGGTGGCGAAATGATATTTTCAGATACCTAAGAATCAAGAAAAATTTTCCTCATTTGGCCTTTCTTAAAAATTATTCAAAATTTAAAAATATAAGACATTTAAAAATCAAAATTATTAACTCAAACATAAGGAAGTCAAGGTATAAAAGGATTTGTGGTCCCCCTAAATCCAACCAGTAAATATGTACTTTCAAAAAATGGTTACAAAGTTCAGGGACACCTGGCTCAATGGGTTAAGCCCCTGACTCTTGATTTCGACTCAGGTCATGATTTCAGGGCCGTGAGATCCAATCCAGTGTCAGAATCTGTGCTCAATGGACAGTCTGTTTGAGATTCTCTCTCCCTCTCACTCTCTTCTTCCCTCCCTGCTCAGTCTCCCCCCGCTTCTCTCTCTCAAATAAATAAATAAATAAATAAATAAATAAATAAATCTTTAAAAAAATAAAAAATGGTTACAAAGTTCAGAATCTAAAATTGCTTTTTGGGAAAAAGATGAGTTAAAAAAAAACTTGACTCATTGGTTCTATAATAGATTGCGTTTATAATACATTTTAAGGTAAGATAGAAGCTAGAGTAGAAACAAGCTCAGTGCACGTGTTGCATGGTGCACTGGGTGTTATACGCAACTAATGAAGCATCAAGCTTTACATCGGAAACCAGGGATGTACTGTATGGTGACTAACATAATATAATAAAAAAACATTTAAAAAAAAAGAAGAAACAAGCTCAGTTTCTGACTTTAATTGCAGGGCAGGCAAAAGACATTGTTTTGTTCTGACTCTGATCATTAAAGAAACTGAGGTTAAAATACATTTCGTTACATTAAAAGTGAACCAGATTACCAAACACAGGATGCCTGTTACACAAATTGCTAGAGAAGACACAGCAGAGATAAATAAGTTACCAAAGGTTTGTGTAATCAGAGGCAGAGTGAGAAACAAATCAGAAAACATGTGCTTAGAGCCTCAAAGACTCTCCAGCCCGCTTCTTTAGATATGCCTACCTCATGGCTGGAGGGCTGTTTTAAGAGGGCTCCTTGGTTTGAGAATTTCTCAGGATTGCTACCCAAAATCTTCGTCCTGTTTACTGTGACATCCCCTTGGACTCTTGTCGAATCTGGCTAAGTACAAGTCCCTTCCCCCTGACCCCGAAGTAGTAACAATTTGGTCTTCAACTGCACTAATCTGGTAATTCCTTGAAAACAACTTTTCCATTACAATATGATCCCTAAATTCTGTCCATAATAAGCCATGGAGAGGCATCTTCTGCTACATATCATCGTAGAGAGACAGAAATCCCTCCAGCTTCCACCTCTAAAATGTAGAGCATTAGATTTAAAATGGCCTATAAATGAAAGACTTTCAGTTCTCCTAATGAAATTATGGACTCTCAGTTTAGAAACAGATCTAATCATATGCATTTTATATAGAAAAAATCAAATTGTATATATATTAAATGTATATAGTTATATGCATCAGAACAAAAATGATTTTTTTGAAAAAACACAGATTGGGCAATAGCAAGATATTTTCAGATATCTTTCAGAAGATCAGTGTATTAGTCTGCTTGGGCTGCCGCAACAAAATGCCACAGATTGGTGGGCTTATACAATAGGAATTTATTTCCTCATAGTTCTGGAGACTATAAGTCCAAGACCAAGGCGTCCGCAGGGTTTGTCTCCTCTGAGGTCTTCTCCATGGCTTGCAAATGGCTGCCCTCTTGATGTCTTTTCACATGGTTCTCCCTCTGTGCAGGCCCTGCCTGGTGTCTCTTCCTCTTCTAAGGATACCAGTCAGACTGAATTAGGGCCCCACCCTAATGGTCTCCTTTTAATTCAATCCCCTCTTTAAAGACTTTATCTCCAAATATGATTACAGTCAGAGGTAAGGGAGAGTGGGACTTTCAAGTATGAATTTTAGGGGACACACAATTCATTTCATAACAGTTGATGTCAATCTTAAAAAAAAAAAAGTGAAAGTATGAAACAGTACACAGCCAAATTGACGATACCGTAACTGTGAACTTCTGTGTGCCAAATAACAGATATCCATGGTAACCAGCTTCCAATATAGCCTTCAGGAATCTTCACCTCCTGCTATTCACACCCTTGTGTAGTCCTTCCCCATATTGTACAGAATTAGTCTGTGTGACATACAGTGGAAGTGATAACATGTCCCCTCTGAGATGAGATGATTAAAAAAACATGGTGACCTCCATGCTGCTCACTCTTTCTCTTTCTCTTCGATTACCCATCATGTGGGAGCCTTGTCCTAAGCATGCCCTATGGAGAGACCCCTGAGGCAAGGTACTGAAGCCTCCTACAAACAACCACATGAGTGAGCTTGGAAGTGTACCCTTCAGCGGGGGTCAGAGCCTCACAGACTGCAAACCCCGGGCAGTGGGCTGCTCGCTTGCAGACTTGCAGCCTGGAGCTACACTGATCCGCCACTGCCCTGCTAAGCAGCTTCTGCATTCCCGACTGTCAGAGACCGTGTGAAAAATGAACATTTGCTTTAATCCGTTCAATCTGGGGGCAACCTGTTACACAGCTCTAGATACCTAACACGGATTTGGGTGCCTCAAGCTAGGTGACGATGTGACAAAAACTCAAAATGTGGGTGCGGCCTTGGAACCAGGCAGTGAGCTTTGAGAAGAATTTTCGTAGAAGCCTAAAATGCCTTGAAGAAACTGTTCATAGAAGCCTTCTGGGCTTTGATCAAGCTGCGGGTGAGGACCTGCAGGGCGGTGAGGAATTATTATTGCGAACTGGAGGAAGGGAGATTCTTGCTACAAAGGGGCAGAACTTTAGCAACACTGTTGCCTGTACTTTGTGGAAAGTAGAAAATGTACCTCATCCACCGAAAGTGTTGAAAGTGCCTGCTCGCTCATGGCTCCTTACAGTAAACGCCAAAAGACAGAGAGAAGCTGAAGGAAACAGTGTTTCACATGCAGGAACTGAGACTTGCTGTGGTTTTGAAGATTCCCAAGTTCTCCGCGCGGTAACTGTATTCAGCTTTGCGGCTGCTGTAACAGAATACCACAGTGGTGGCTCCTGGCAACCGGGGTCCCTTGGCTTGTCTCCCCATCGTCGCTCCAATTTCTGCTTCTGTCACCACATGGCATTCTTCAGTCTGTGTGTCTCTGGCTTCTTTTCTTCCTATGAAGAAACCAGTCATACTGGACTAAGGCTCTCCCTACTCCAATATGGCCTCATCCTAACTTGATTACACAGCAAAGACCCTATTTCCAAATAAGGTGGCATTAACAGATACTGGGGATTAGGACTTCAATGTATCTTTTTGGAAGACATTATCCTACCCAAAAGAACCATAGAAAATGGCTTCAGAGCAAAGATACTAGAGCATTCTCAGGAATGCATGGTCTAAAGATGTGAGTACAATCCTTCAGGAGCTGAGAAAGATCAAAGATGAGTCTTCAGTCAGGTAAAAGGCCCTCTGAAGAGATGAAGGGTATGCCTCACAGATCTCTTAATCAAACTGTAGGGTTTCTAGGACACTTAAGGGCACCATTCTCTAGCCTTCTCCATACCCCAGAGGCCCATCTCAAAGAGATTTGTGGATGTGGACTTTTTTGTCTAATGGGCTGAACCCCCCAAAAAATTCACAGAAGATGTATAAAGTTTTTAAGAGAATTATATCAGCCACATTTTTTAGCTTATGCTGAAAGGCTCAGAGATAGCACACAATGAATAGAGCCTTGAGCCACCAAGCTTCTACAAGCTGGGAGCAGGCTGAGGAAACTACTCAGACACGAACATGTGGACCTTTCATGATAATGGAAAGATGCCTCAAGAGGGAAGACCCATGAGCCCAGAGGGTGGAACCAAAGGCCACGGAGAATAAAAACTGCTAGACATGAGTAGGACTAAATCTTAATTTAAAAAAAAGTTTGACACTTGCTCAGCTGGGTTTCAGAATTTCTGTGGATCACTGACCCCTTTATTTCTCCCATTTTCTTTCCTTTTGAGCAAGAATATGTATATTGGTTATCTAATCCTATCCCACTATTGTATGTTGGTCATGTAGGGGACATATAAGTTGTCCCCTTAAAAACCTTCAAATCAAAAGGAACTGTACTTAAGGAATGACATCTGGGGAACCTAATCTGCACCCAGCCTAGACTTAGATGATAGGATTCTGGAATTTGAATCACTGCAGTAATGGGATGAGATTTCCATGGACCTTGGAAAGGGGTGAGGATAGGCTAGGATAGAATCCAAGATCACCTTCAAGGAACCCTGCTTCCTGCTAATCACATCCTTATACATTGTGCCCGTGCTGGTGGGTATAACCAATGGAATACAGCAGGAGTAATGGTATGTCTTTTCTGAGTTTGCATTATAAAGACACTGTGGCTTCTGTCTTAGTTTGTGTCTCTCCGTCTCTCCCTCACTCTGGGGGAAGCCATGTCATGAGCAGCCCATGTGGCGAAGAACTGAACTGTCTTGCCAAAAGCTAAGTAGACGAGCATGGAAGTGTCTCCTCCAGCCCTACTCCAGTCTTCAGAGATGCCAGGGACTAGGGAAGTCAAGGACTTGACTTGAGAGCCTGAGCCAGAAGCACCCATTCGAGACATGCCCAGATTCCCAACCCTTAGAAACCATGTCAGATAACCAAAGTTTTTTGTTTTAAGATGCTAAATTTGGAGATAATTTGTTGCACAACAATAGTAACTAATAGAGTATCTGAAAGCAAAAAATGTTGAATAGTTTTGGCATTGATCGACACGTTTTTTGGAAAAAATACAAAAGGAGATTATAATGTCTTTAATCAATATTTCCATTTAATAATCTAAGACAACATTCTGTGTTGATAAGAGCATGATTGTGCAATATTCTGATGCTTCTTGTTTTTCTGTTATTATAGACAGTGCCACAAGGAACATTCTTAACAGCGTGCAGTTTTTAGACTTTATATACTGCCGCATTGTTCTCTACAAATGTTGAACCAGATTGTACTTCCCTAGGCCCACATTTCTCTACGCTCATTTTCTTAACACTTTATTTCTCCAACTTTCTAACTTCTTTATCTTCAGGATTTGGGAGTCTGGCAAAATCTTTTTATTCATTTATTTATTTTTACTGACATTAGAAAAATAGGTCCACTGTAAAATACCTACTTTTTATTCCCTTTTTGGCATGATATTAGATGCTTTCTGGTACTTACTAAATTTTCAGAACCTTTTTTTTTTTTTGCATATAATCGTTCTCTGCAAGAGAACAAATTGCTCACTAGTATTGATTTTCTAATTTTGAGAAAAGAAAACACATATATGTGTGTTTTCTGAACATAAAAAAAATTAGGCATGTGGTATGGCGAAAAAATACAAAGGTTTTAGCATCAGACAATCATATTTTACTGCTTCTGAGCCTCTGCTTCTATATCTATATATTCCAAGTAATAAGAATGGCATAATACAAACTTGCTGCAAGGATGGAATAAGGTAGAATATGTAAAAAAAAAAAAAAAAGAAGAATTTTTGAAAAATGATAAACCTTGCACTCATGTTAATTATCTTAGTTACTGTCATCAGTGTCATCAATGTCACTTTAATGGTCAATTTAAATATTCATTGAGCAGAACCGTTTTCAGGGCTTAGGCAGGGGAAAACCAAAAAGGTTAAGGTGCGTGTCTGCCTTGGGATAAGTCCACTAGTTTTAGCCCAAGGCAAAGTGAAATAAGTTAAGTGCTGAATTATGACAAAACCTACAAGTTTAGAGGAAAGACCATTGACTTAGTTTGTATTTTTGACTCAGCTGTTTATTCCGCTAGCTGTATGTTGGCTTATGTCTACCTATATTAATTTGGTGTGTGTTGAAATAAAACGATCTGTTCAGCAATTTGAACATCTGATCCACATGGAGCCTGGACAGTAGTCTTTGGACATGTCCAAAGGTGGGTGATTTCATCTAGAACGCCAAGATCTTGTAAAAATAACCATGTGATTTGGTTCAGAATCTTTTAAAGAGGTAAAAACATGAGTGGGCTTCAGAAATCTGCCTTTCTTCTTAATTTTTCAGTAATGCTCTTTAATTTTCTTCAACTGCACATTTTATTTTAGAGTTACTTGGCCAACCCTTCTCCTCACGTTAGCTAACCCATCTGCCTCCTACCTTGTAGCACAAGTGTTAAGGGACTAGTAGTTCACATTCAGAGCTGGAGGGTCAAGATCATTAGATCCTCACGAAAGAGTGAGTGTTTACTATTATCTGATAATGCTTTTTCCTCCTTTGTGTATCCAGAATTAAACTGAAAACCGGGCCAGGAAATGTCCTTCAGTGTGCTGATGGTCATGGAGGAAGCCCAGCCCATAAGTTCCCTTGAAGCCCCACTTCTCTAATTCTCCAAAATCATGCTGTAAATCTGCATCATTTTCCCATTAGTGGGAAGAAAAAATAAATCAATAAACAATGGCTTGTTTTTGAGAATATTCTATTAAGGACTTCTGTCATTGTATGGAGGAAAATCTATGGAGGAAATATAGACCCTCAGTAATCAATATGTTTAACAGATGATTATTTATTTCCAAATGCGCATAACAAAAATTGGGCAGGTAAAAGTATGAGAATTCAAATAGGATGATAGTCCTAGTTAACTGGGGGCGGATTCACGTTCTATTTCTTAGCACCTGTAACTTTCTTCCACCACACTAGTAGTTCTCCCACTTCAGGGTATGTAAGAATCACCTGGGAAAGAGTAATTTTAAAAATCTGATTCATGGTGCCCTACACCACACCACAAGCCTGAGTCGAAAGAAAAAGGGAAGTGGTTTCCAAATGAAACATTATGAATCATCCTCAAAATCTAGGGGCAGTAAACTAACTTGGAAACAACTACCCTAAGTTATTTTTCCCTTTTCAGAATTTGAGATTTAGATGGAGAAGAATTGGTGGAGGCTGGAAATAAGGTTATCAGAGATGTAACTTTCTAGAACTTTCTGTCTAGAACGCTGTCTACAGTTTTTATGGTTGTGGTCAGTGTGCCACCTATTTGGGTGTGTGTGTGTGTGTGTGTGTGTGTGTCTATAAAGCTCTTGATTTAGATCTTTAAAACATAATAAAGCCAGAGTACTTCTGCAAAGACTGTCTTTCTAACAGATGATGGCAGCTGTTTTGTTGTTTTAATTTTAGACTGATAGCATCTTTGCTCAGGTCACCAGGTTGGGTTTTGAAATCTTCTCTGAGTTCTTGTCTGTGAAAAATGAAAGCTAGCTGGGTATTGGATGGCACACACGGCGCATGCTGGAGATAGTGCTGTCATAATCTCCATCAGTTGTCTTCAAGAGCTTTGGTCACTGGGCAGCTGGTAGATCCAGAGAGGGTCTTAGAAATGCCAGAGAGAGGAAGAACTCTGGTACTGCTTTGCTTGTACTTCTCTGAGAGGGTGGAGACAAGGAACAGAGTAACAGCAGCTGGGTTGTGTTCGTTCGTTCGTTACATTTTTAAAACCCAATATAGTGGCCTGAATAGCAGATGTTTTACTAGAGATCTCATGGCACAGAAATGCCAAGAGCTTTGTTCCGGAGACGGATCATCAAAGATAGGAAACAGGATTAGAAATCAAATTTCCTGAGTTCATACTTTGCATCGATATTGATGCATCTTCTTACTCCTGTGGTCAAGTTGGGTTGGGAAAATGATCAGAAGACCAGGACAATCTGATGGAGGGGCCTTTGTATCTTCGGAATATGGGTGCTGCCTATGCAAAGGCCACCTTTGCAATAGTGTGGCTCCCTTTCTGCTGACTGGTCCTTGAAATTCCTTTCATGGGGAACATGTTCCAATTTCTCAGTGAGAGATAAGGCTTAAAGTCCTGCAACTCCAGAGAAAGGGAAAGGGTAACTGACTGCCGCTTCACAGTAAGCTATACATGGTGGCTGAGGAAGGGGTGGATGTTGGTCTGGAGAGACCCCAGAGTGAACAGGCAGGAAGATCTGAGGCTGACTGTGCTTGTTTCCCAGGTGTACCGTGCTCCCAATCCTTAGCTTGGCACTTTCCTCTTTGTTGTTGCTGGTCATAGGAAATGTTTCTGTTCCGTGATGTTTCCCTCTCTTACTTTCTTCTCCACCCTGTAGCAACCCAGTCGCATTTTCTCTTTTTCCCTCACTTCTGAATTTCTCCATCTTTCTCTCGTAGAGAGCACTGTAAATTCTCTTCCTATGGAAACCTATTGTAGGCAGAGAATGGAAAGGAAAGAAGGAAGGGGAAGTGAAGAGAAAGGAAAAGGAAATAATATTCCTGATTACTACATGGGGGTGCGGTCATTTCCTTTGGAGTGTGAGAGCTGGAAGGGTCCCTCAGAGTGAACTAGTCAAACCCACGCATTTACAGATAGGCAGCCTGGGGGTGAAGAAGGTTAGTGCTTTCTTCAAGGTAACACAGTCACCAAGACCAAAGATTAGAATGATATTTGGTTATGCAAATATCCTATTTTTCCTCAAAAATTTACCCACTATTTTTAGTATCCATTTATGAATCTTCCTGGAAACAATTAATACTATGGTGTTTGCCTAGTGAGGATTTTCTGTTTCCCTCATCTCAATTACGCTAGTTAATTAGTACCAAGAGCTATCTCTTCTCCTGCGACTACTTCTTTATTCAATTAGTTATTATTTATACCAGTCTGGACTCACAGATATTTATTCGATCCAACACTATCATTATTTATTTTCTTGCTCAAATTGTTACGGTTTGGGCCATCGAGAGCTCCTTCAGATTATCCTCTATGTCCCTTTGTATGTCTCTATTCTTTTTTTTGATAAGCACTTCCTTATTTTCTGGTACCACAAAATGTATCATATCTTGTATTTTCCCTGCCAGACCTACAATCATTTCCCCAAGAATCCCTGCTTCCTTTTATTGGAAAATGGTGTTTAAAAGCCAATATCTCATTGCTGGGTGTGCTGACTCCTGCTGGGGTGTCACTACTTCTAGCTGTCCGAGGCTAGGAAAGAAATGTATGTTTACTAACTCCCACATTCTCACACAGACCTGTATGTGTGTATATTAGAAACCACGAGTTTATACTGGTAACTCTGATTCCAATCCAAAACCACAAGGTTCATTCTAGCCTTCCCTCTTTCCTATTTGTAACTTCTCTGAGAAAGTGAGAAATCTGGCTTTCATTGTTTAGTATGTGTTTACTTATCTGATCTTCCCTGGTATACACAGTAAGTAGTTTCAGAATTGCTAACCCATACCTCTGTGAGAAACACATTTACTAACTCGAATATTCTCCTTTTAGCTTATAATATCTAATCAAAATAGTATTTCTAAAGTCATTTTTATTTTGGTTCATTTTCCACACCCTTTAGTGAGATTATGTTATTTATTTGTAACCTAAGTTCATTTGTTCCTGTTTATTCCTACATTGGGATCTCCCTACATACTCATTGAGTTTTGTCCATTCATGGTTTGGCTATGTAAAACACTACTAACTTTCTAGGACTTACAGCTTTTAGAAAGGTATCCTCATCCCCATTTCTACTTCTTCCTTTTTTCCCCCCTCTACACACTCCTCTAGATGTCCTTTTTTTTAAATTTAGTTTTTGGCTTATCTTTCCTTTATTTCTCTCACCCAGATAAGCAGAAACATACGTATTTTCTTATATTGCTTTCTCTGTTACATGAAGAATAGCATCCATAGATATTCGTCTGCACTTTTCCCCCCACTTAACAGTAGTATGTTTTGGGAATGACTCTGTATCACTTCAGAGAGATCTATCTCTTTTTTTATATCAGCATAATAAGACAGTGTGGCTGTGCCATAACCTACTTTACCCTTCTCTAATATATGGGCATTTAATCTTCCTCTCAATAATTTTCTACTAGAAATAATGCTGTAGTGAATAACTTTATGCATATAAATTTTAGTGTTGCTTAATGTGTATCTTCAGGGCTGATTTCTTAAAATTTGACTTCTGAGTCCAAAGTAAGTGCGTATGTAGTGTGGTTAGGTATTATCAAATTTGCTTCAGAAGAGTTGTACCAGTTTGCATCCCGCCCCCCAACCAGCAATCTTTGTTTTTTCATAGCCTCATCAACAGAACATGTTCTCATACTTTTTTTTTTTTTTCCAATTTCATAGATGAGAAGTGGTATCTCTGTGTTGGGCTAACTTTTCTCTAACTGTGAGTGAGTTTGAACAGTTTTTCATCAGTGTGGGGGCCATTTTAACATATTTTTCATGTATTGTCCATTCATATCATTTTCCCATTTATCTATAGGGCTTTGGTATTTTGTCCTTCCGTTTTTTTTAATAATTTTTATTTTGTTATATTAGTCACCATACAGTACATCCCCAGTTTTTGTTCTTCCATTTTTAAGGATACTTTCTATATTAAGGGTTTTAGCCCTTTGTCATATTGCAAAATTTTTCTCCCAGTTTGTCACCTATTTTTTTGACTTTGTTCATGGTGATTTTTGCCATGCAAAAAAAATTTTTTTAATTTTATGTAGTTAAGTATAGTAATATTTACTTTTATTGCCTCTGGATTTTAACTGACAGTTAGAAAGCCTTTCCCTGCATTTAGGTTAAAAGGGAGGTGATCACATGGAAACCTCAATCTTAATGTCATGAGGAGTACAGCAGATGGAATTTGGGATTGTCAGAAAGACTGAAAGTTGATGAGAAAAATCCAAAAAAAAAAAAAAAAGAGAGAACAACAGAGAGGAAAACTTCACAATAAGTGTATGAACATTATTCAAATCAACAACTCATACATGAAATATGCATGGATGGACAAGACCCCAAAGAGGTTCAGGGATTTTTAATCTGGAAAGCTTAAAGAGCTGAGCAGAAAATTCAACTGTTGCCTACTACATAGGAAGCAGAATTTGTAGTTTGAATCCTGCCAAGTTAGAAGGGTAAGGTAAAGTCAATGGCTTTCCATTGAAGCCCCAGAAGGGTCATACCTTATGTGTAAGACTATGTCCCAGGAAAAGGGATTCACCCAAGGACTAAAGGTAGAATTAAAACTAACTAAAGGCAAAACCAAAAAGATTCTTCCTGACAAAGCATGAAACAGCCTCCACAGCTTCAAGTTTATCTGCTAGTGATTTAACTGGGAAAAAACTCAACACTCTTTAGAGGAAGATAACAGGATCCAGAATGAGTATTCTTCACAGTGTCCAATATACAATAAAATGTTATCAGACATGTGAAGAAATAGGAACATGTAATGCATAATCAAGAGAAAAACCAGTCAATAGAAAAAGACTCCTGAAATGACCTAGATGTTAAAATTAGAAGAAAGGGGTTTTGAAAACATACAATGACTATATTAAAGAGTGGACAGGATAGAGGTGCCTGGGTGGCTCAGTCAGTTAAGTGTCTGACTCTTGATTTCGGCTCAGGTCATGATCTCAGGGTCATGAGATGGAGCCCCAAGTCAGGATCCACACTCAGAATGGAGCCTGCTTGAGATTCTCTTTCTCTCTCTCCCTCTGTCCCTCCCCCAGCTCATGCTCTCCCTCTCTCTCTCAAATAAATATTTTTTTTAACAAAAGTGTAAGTAAATATTAATGACACTTTCCTTCTTATCTTAAACTGTTTATAATTCAGTTGGCTATTTAATGCAAAATAATTATAATTATTTAGTTTATAGAGTACATAAAAGTATATGCCATGTATTTTTTTTATGGCAACAATAACACAAAAGATGGGAGGTAGTGTACGTGGAATTATATTATGATAAGGTTCTTATATTATACATGAAGTGTTATTAATTAAAGGCAGACTGTTATAAGAATATAGAGTGTAATAGAGAAGGTAGACTGAGACAAAAAGAAAACTCTTTAGTTAATCCAGAAGAAGTCATGGGAGGAGGAACAAAAATTAAAGACCCAAGGAGATAGTCTAAAAGTAGATTTATACCCAACACTATCAATAATTATTACATGTAAATGGACTGAACATTCCAATTAAAAGGCAAACAATGACACAGAGAATAAACAAGTTCCATCTATATGCTTTAAAGGTAAAGACAGACAAGAAAAAGATACAGCATGCAGCTAGAACATAAGAGAGCCTATATTAATATTAGATAAAGCAAACTTTAAGACAAAGAGTATTACCAAGGATAAAGAAGGCTATTTCATGATGATTTAAAGATCACTTCATCAAGAAGAGAGAACAGGGGCACTTGGGTGGCTCAGTTGGTTACATGTCTGAATCTTGGTTTCAGCTCATGATCTCAGGGTTGTGAGATTAAGCCCTGCGCTGGACTCCATGCTTGGTGTGGAGTCTGCTTAAGATTCTCTCTCTCCCTCTGCTCCCCGACACCCACACCCCTCTTGCTCTCTCTCTCTCTCTCTATCTCTAAAAAAAGAGAGAGAAAGAGAGAGAGAATAACCTGAAATAAATATGCACCGTAACAAACATTTAAAATACTTGAAGTAGAAATTGACAGAACTCAAAGAAGGAACAGATAAATCCAGTAATTGATGGAATAAGTAGACAGAAATTCAGTATGGCTACAAAAATATGAACAACACTATCACTCAACTTGACCTATTTAGCATTTATGGACATTTATTGAAAACTAGACCCAGAGACTACAGTGCTATCCATAAGGCAGTTCTCAATAATATCAGTTAATAATTTTTTAAATTTTTGTTCAGCTTTATGCTTTTAAGTGGTTGATTTTTTATTTAAATTCAATTAGCCAAGGTATCATATATCAGTTTTTGATATAATGATTCAATGATTCATTAGTTGAGTATATCACCCAGTGCATCAGTCAATAATTTTTTAAAAGATGTATGTATGTATTTATGTATTCATTTATTTTTTGAGAGAGAATGAATGTGAGTTGGGGGGGAGGGTAGAGGGAAAAGGAGAGGGGAAAGCAGACTCCTTGCTGAGTGAGGAGCCCAGTGTTGCCCAGTTCCATGACCCTGAGATTATGACCTGGGCCAAAACCAAAAGTAGGTCGCTTAACCTACTGAGCCACCCAGGTGTCCCTCAGTCAATAAATTTTTTAAAAGTTTGAAATAATACAGAATGTTTTTTCTATCAACAATGGAATTAAATTAGAGATCAACAACAAAAAGATACCTATAAATCTCCCAAATATATGAATATTAAGGAACATATTTCTAAATAATCTGTGAATCAAAGAAGGAATCACTATGGAATTGTAAAATATTTCAAACCAAATGATAATGAAAACACACATATCAAATTTTTTAGGGTGTAGTGAAATTTCCTTCCAGGGAACTTTATAACTTGAATTGCTTATCTTCGAAAGTAAAAAAAGATTTTAAGTAAATGAAGTAAGCTTCTACCTTAAGAAGCTAGAAAAAGAATTCTTCTCTTGTTAAAAAAAAAAAGAAAAAAGAAAAAGAAGGGCAAAATAAGTAGAACAAAGGTAACAATAAAGATTAGGAAGAAATTAATATAGTAGAAAACAAACTATAGAGAAAACAAAAAAATCTGAAAGTGTCTTCTTTACAATGATCGATAACATTGATTAATCCCTAGCAAGGTTGATCAAGAGAAAAACAGATAAAGCACTAACAATATTAAGAATGAAAGAAGAGACATTGCAACATACAAGACAGATGTTAAAAATACAAAAAAGGGAATATTATGAAGAATTTTATGCAAATAAATTCAAGAACTTAGAACGAATTCCTGGAAAAATACAACTTTCAAAAGCAAGCAAAAAATGAAAGATCTAAAAATATCTATTAAATGAATTTAATTTGTAATGGAAACATTCCACAAAGAGAGCTCCAGGTCCAGATGGTTCTTCTGTTGAATCCTATCAGAATTTAAAGATTAAAAAAAATACCAGTCTTAAACAAAACTCTTTCCAAAACCATATGACTGATGATACCAAGAACTAATGAGTACATTACAAAAAAAAAAAACTTTATAAATCAATATTCTTCATGAATATAGGTAGAAGTATATAATAAAATATTAATGATAAATCCAGCAATATATAAAAAAGGAAAATACATCACTAAGTGGTATTTATTCCAGGAATGCAAGGTTGATTTAACATTCAAATATGTTTGTCAATGAAAATTGCAATATTGACAAGATAAAAGAGAAAAATTGCATGATTATATAGTGCAGAAAAGAATTTTGGCAATATCCAAGGTGAGTTCATGCATAAAAAAGTCTCAGCAAACTAGGAATAGAAAGTGGTTTCCTCTTTGAAAGAGCATAGTTACAGTAAACCTATAGTTGACATCATATCTAATGGAGAAATATTGCACATTTTCCTTCTTAAGATAGAGAACAAGGCAAGAATGTTCACTTTTACCACTTCTATTTGAAATTACACTGGATATTCTATTTGTGCAACAAAGCAGGGAAAATAAATAAATGACATAAAGATTATAAAGGAAGAAATAAGTCTATCTTAATTTGCAGGTGAAATAATTGTTTACATAGAAAATATGAGAGAATTTACCGAAAAAGAGAGAAAAACCCAAAATACTACCAGAACTAATAAATCAATACAAGGTTACAGGCACAACTCAGTATGCAAAATAAATTTTATTTTTATATACCATGAATAAACAATTGGAAAAGAAAATGTAAAAATGAAATATACGATATCATTAAAAAAGCATGAATTCTTAGAAATACATTTAACAATAAAAATGCAAGCAATGCAAGAACTGTATCTTGAAAACTAGAAACATTGCAGAAGGTAATTAAAGAAAGCCTAAATAAATGCAGAAGTATACCATGTTTGTACATGGAAAAACTCAATATTGCTATGATGTACATTCTCCTGGAATTGGTCTATGGATTCAACACCACCTCAGTCGAACATCTCAGCAGGAACTTTTGTAGAAACTCACAAGGTGATATGACAATTCATACGGAAATACAAATGGCCTAAAATAACCAAAACAACTATGAGAAAGTTGAAGAAATGTGGAGGCCTTGCATGACCTGATTTCAAAGTTTCTGCTAATGCTCCAGTAATCTAGAAAGTATGGGATTGGTGTCAGGATAAACAAACAGATCATGGAACACTGGAGAGCCCACATACTGACCCACACGTATATGTTCATTTGATTTTTGACGTGGGTGAAAAGGAAATTAAATGGTGAAAAGGTAATCTTTTCAACAAATTGTACAGGAAACTATATATCTGAATGGAAACTAGAGAGCTGAGTGGTGGGAAAAAACGAGCATTGACTTACTCCCTGTATAATGCACAAAAATGAATTTGAGATTGGTAGTAGACTTGAAGTGGAAGTGCAAACTATACGACTTGCAGAAGGGAAAAACATAGGAGGATATTTCTGTGGAATTCAAGTAAACCAAGATTTCTTAGAAAGGAGGTAAGAAGCACTGACCATTAAATTAAAAATTTACTGGATTTTTTTCAGAATTAAAAATTTGTAAGAAAACAAAAAGGCAAAACTTAATCTTGGAGAAATTATTTGCAATACATGTATCTGACAAAAGATTTTTACCCAGGGGCACCTGGGTGGCTCAGTCAGTTAAGCATCTGCCTTCAGCTCAGGTCATGATCCTGGGTCCTGGGATCAAGCCCCACATCAGACTCCCAGCTTAGAGGGGAATCTGCTTCTCCCTCTGCCTCTCCCCCTGCTCTTGATTTCTCTCTTTCTCAAATGAATAAATAAAATCTTATTTTAAAAAAAGACTTTTATCCAGAATGCATAAAGAGCTACAACTCAATAATGAAAAGACACAATCTGAAAAAAATTTGCACGGAAGACTTGAAAAGACTCTTCACAAAAGAAGATAAAAGTATGGTAATGAGCCCATGAAACCTTGCTCAACCATATTAGTCATCAAGGAAATAGAAATTAAAACCACAGTGAAATACCACGACGCACCCACCGAAATGGGTTGAATTAGAGCCGCTTGATGACACTTGGTCCTGGTGACAGTGTGGAGCGACGAGAAAGTGCATTGCTATTGGTAGTATCAAAGGGCAGTGACAGAAAGTTTGGCATTTCCTTATAAGGTTAAATACACACCTACTCTATGACCAGCAACTCCTTCCCTAGTATTTACCCGAAAGAGATGAAGGAATGCTCACAAAAAGATTTATACAAGGTTTACAGCAGCTTTATCAATAATAGCTCCAGGCCAAAAACAACCCAAATGTTCATCAACATGAGAATTGGATAAGTCAGTTGTGGTATATTCATACAATGGAATTCTATTCAGCTAAAAAAAAAAGCGGGGGGGGGGGGGGTAAACCACCGTTAACATGTGACAACGTGAGTGAATTTATAGAAGTTATGTTTAGTGAAAGAAACCTGACATGAAGGAGTTAATAATACATGACCCCATACATGCGACATTCATTTAATAGGGGGCAAAATAGTTGAGAGTGGTACGGGGATCACAGACGGGAGAGTATGGTATTGACTGGGAGGGAGTACGGAGCGGGAAATTTCTCTATCTCCGTCTGGGTGGTGATGCGGGTGTATACACATGTTAGAGATCATCAAGCCATAAAGTTAAGATTTATGCATGTGATACATCTGACTGTATGCATTTTACACCTCAATTAAAACACGTAAAGATAGAACTTACACAGTGCCTCCCAGCATTTAGACAGGCTGTTTATGTTACAGGCACTTCATCATCTTTTCATATATGAAGCTGGAAACTTAGCAGTTTCCAACAGGAGACCTCAGCCCCTGCATCTTGGTATACTAATTGAGGGAAAGAAGAAATGGCTAATGACAACAACAATTACCAAGTGTCCGTTTCAATGTCGTACCAAAACACAGAGGGGTAGGTGCCCAGGCCAGCTAGCAGCACAGAATCTGGAGAGCATGGTGACAGATGATGGGTTTTGATCTAGGCCAGTGGCCAGGATGATAGGAGTCTGACAAGAGGTGAGCTGTTGAGAGCTGACTCCGAAGGCAGACAGATACACCTTAGAGGTTCTGAACCTTCTACTTAGGGATCTTGATGTCTGGGAGGCTGGACCACAGGGAGCAGGTGGAAGGCCCAGTCATAGACAGGTGGGCAAGTCACCCAGACAGGACAAAGGGACAAGACAGAACTTAGATTCAGGGAATCTGTGGGGACATGTGCCAAACTCTGGGCTCATGTTTGAACAGCATAGCATGGAAATGACATTTTTCTAGGTTACGGCACACTGATTACTAGAGAATTTGACTTGGTGTAAGTGGCTGAACACCAAACAGCGGTTTCTTTTTCAATTTTGTCTATACTGGTTTTTTCCTAGCTTTGTGAACATCGTGTAAATTTAAGGTGCACAATGTGATGACTCGATACACATATATATTGAGAAATGATTACTACAATGGTGTTAATTAACACACATATCGCCTTACACAAGTAGATTTTTGCAAGGGGCGGGGCATATGAGACTTTTAAGATCCAGTCCTTTAGCAGCTTTTAAACATGTAATACGGTATTGTTAACTGTTGTCACCATGTTGTACATTAGATCTCCAGAACTTATGCATCTTATAACTGAGAGTTGGTGCCCTGTGACCACCTGCACCCATTTCCTTCACCCTAACCCCTGGCAGCCACCGTCTACTCACTTTCTGCGACATCAGCTTTTTTATAGTTCGTGCAGTATCTTTCTATGTCTGATTTATTTCACTTAGCCCACAAGGTCCACCCATGTTGTTGCAAATGGCCAGATTTCCTTCTTTTTCATGGCTGAATGATTTTCCATTGTTTATATATACACATCTTCATCCATTCCTCCATGGGCACACACAGCTGGCTTCCATGTCTTGGCTCGTGTGAATAATACTGCAGTGAACATAGGAGTACAGATAGTGATTTCATTACTTTCAGATACATCCCCGAAGTGGGACTGCTGGATGATATGGTAGTTCCATTTTTAATTTTTTGAAGACCCTCCATACTGTTTTCCATACTGGCTGTACCAATTTACCTCCCCACCAGTAGTGCACAGTGATTCCCTTTTCTTGCCAACGCTTATTATCTCTTGTCTTGTTGATACTAGCCGTTCTGACTGGTATGAGGTGATATCTCATTGTGGTTTTGATTTGCCTTTCCCTGATGTTTAGTGATACGGAACACCTTTTCATGTGTCTGTTGACCATTGGTCTGTCTTCTTTGGGAAAATGTCTATTCAGGTTCTCTGCCTATTTTTTAAATAGGCAAATTTTTTTTTTTTTACTATTAAGTTGTATGGGTTCCTTATATATTTTGGATATTAACCCCTTATCACAGAGATGGTTTGCAAATATTTTCTCCCATTCCATAGATTGCCTGTTCATTTTGTGGGGGTTCTTTTTCTGTGCAGAAGCTTTTTAATTTAATGTAGTTCCACTTGTTTATTTTTGGTTTTTGTCTCCTGTGATTTTGATGTCATATCCAAAAAACCATTACCAAGACCAATGTCAAGGAGCTTTTTCCCTATGTTCTCTTCTAGGAGTTTTATGTTTTCAGGTCTTATATCTGAGTCTTTAATCCATTTTGAGTTAATTTTGTGAGTGGTGTAAGGTAGGGGTCCAATTTCATTCTTCTTCATGTGGTTATCCAGTTTTCCCAGCACCAGTTATTGAAGATAACTTTCCCCACTGAATATTTTTGGCTCTCTGGTCAAATATTAGTTGACTATATATGGTGGTGGTGGGGGGCGGTGTTTTCCAGTCTCTTAATTCTGTTCCATTGGTCTACATGTCCTTTTTGATGCCAGTACCATGCTGTTTTGATTACTATGGCTTTGTTTGAAATCAAGAAGTGTGATATCTTTAGCTTCATTCTTTCTCAGGATTACTTTGACTATTCAGGGTCTTTGTGGTTTGACATGAATTTTAGGATTGTTTTTTCTATTTTCTGGGGCAAATGCCATTAGAATTTTGATAGGCATTACATTGAATCTAGATGACTCTGGGTAGTATGGACATGTAAACAATATTAATTCTTCTGATCCATGGACACTTGAGATATCCTTCTTTCCATTTATTTGTGTCTTCAATTTCTTTCATCAGTGTCTTTTACTTTTAGGTATACAGATCTTTCACCTCCTTGGTTAAATCTCTTCCTAAGTATTTTATTGTTTTTTGATGCTACTGTAAATGGGATTGTATGTATTTATTTTTCATATATTTTGTTGTTAGTGTATAGAAACACAACTGATTTCTATATCGGTTTGATTTTGTATCCTGTAACTTTACTCAATTCATTTATTCTAATGGTTTTACGGTGGAGTCTTTAGGATTTTCTATATATGAGATCATATAATCTGCAAATAGAGATAATTTTACTTCGTCTTTACCAATTTAGATGCCTTTCATTTCTTTTTCTTGCCTAATTGTTCTGGCTTAGATTGCTAGTATTATGTTCAGTAGGAGTGTAAGAGTTGGTACCTTGCCTTGTTCCTGACCTTAGAGGAAAAGCTTTCAACCCTTCACTGTTGAGTATGATGGTAGTTTTGGGCTTGAACAACAGTTTCTTGAGGTTCTCTGTGATTAGGGGGTAGACTTATCCAGGGGCTCAATGCTGCTGGAGACTGTGTAGTATTGTGGGTAACAGGAATGAACCTATTATTCTGTTTCATTCTGCCTTTCCACAAGGCCAGTAAGCAGACCCCCATGGTCATCTGGGATCAAGGACACTCGTTAAGTTCCTACTGTAATGAATGGTAGCCTAAGGCCCACTGCTTTGCCATATAACCAACAACCTGATTGCAAGAAAGGGGAAATGGTAAAGTTGTCGGACCACAGGAGCCTCCATCAGGCTGAGGCACTAGGAAACAAGGACACAGATGGTGTATGACTTTAGGACACCATTTCACATGGTATTCTAATAATGTAAAGGAAAGAGTCAGATATGTCCTATAAAGGACTTAGCATCTCCCTTTCTGGCCTCTCCACCAAGTCAGTGCTAAGTTCACCCCATCCACTTGCCAGCTTAGTGGCTTGGTGGTGGGAATGGACAGTCAGGTATTGACCTATAATTTCATGTGGCAGCTCTTGGCAACCTGTTGCCCTTCCTTCCCTGCTGGCCAGGACCTCAGGCTGTTGGAATAGGCTGTTTTGTTGTTGTTGTTTGTTAATTTCCAGTGTTAATTCCACTCTTTCGCACGAGTGCCTCAAATCCCTCTCCCTCCCAAACCACAGAAGCTCGCACAGAGGTGGTCTTGACATTCTGCGAAGTGTGCTGTTTCAGGATTCCTAAAACGTTAGCCAAAAATAAAAGCCTCTTACTGACAGTTAAATAAAAATGCTCGTTGGAACTTCAGATATATATTTAAATAAGCAATTAGGAAAAAAAGAGAGAAGTCCTGTAAAGATGCTTATTTTTAGTGAATAGTTCCTTGTTTAAAAGAAGTTGCTCCCCAGTGACCTAGTACACCAATCACTGCGAGTCTGGGACTGTAGAGATGACCAAGGCACGATGGCTGTCCTCCATGGACTCAGCCTGGGAAGGGAGGTGGCAGGAATATGGGTAAAGAGGAAGTGCATTGAGAGGGGTCTGGAGCAGAGGGAGGGCAGCCCCATTCTATGGGTAAGGGTGGCCCATGGGATCTAGTGTCCCTGAGCTGAGTCTTGCATGGTAAACAGCAGAGCAGGCCATTTCACACCATCCCCTGGCAGAGGTGGGCAGGACCTTCCAGGCAAGTCGTGGGATGTGAGTGAGGAACTGGCACAGTCAGCCTGAGCCTCAAGCTGGTCTACATCCTGAGTCCTGGGCTAGAGAAGCTAGCGAGAGAATGACTATGGTGGCCGGTAGGCCTTCACTGCAGTGAGCCTTGTGTACCCTGCTTGCAGGCCCAAGAACCCTCTACCCTATCTGCAGGTGACAGGACTGTGGCCTGAGCACATTGGTGTCAGAAAGATCATTCTGGAGTCAGTGCTGTGAGGGTGACACTTTAGGAGGCCACAGTAACCATCATCCCAGAGGAGCTAAGACACCCGAGCTGGAGGGTGGTGACAGTGAGCATGAAGGGTGGTCAGTGAAACTTGGGATAGTTTGATGGGGGAGAAAGCCAAAGTTGAGGTCAGGGGTGGTCCCAGGGCTCCAGCTTGTGCACCGGGAGGATAGGATGCCATTACTGGAGAAGGAAACACAGAGCTCTAAGAAGCTCCAAACTACAGTGGGTTCTATGCTGGGGTGGGCTTTCTGTGTGCTGTACCCCTTGTCTTTTACTCGCAGCCCCGAGAATGCCTCCTCCAGCTGTCTCACGGTGAATCACCGGCTGAGCTGCTGCAGAGATTCAGGAAACAAAGATCTTGAGGCCTAATGTCTTTCACATATTAAATGTACATTGTTCTGCCTTCTGTCAGCTTTAAGCAGTCACTAAGGGCAGTCAGGTTCCATAACATAGTCACATAGCTAAATGTGAAGATCGTATTATTGAAACAAGATCTTTCTAGCTGATTGTACTCCAAAATGCATACTTTGGTGCCTGTAAAATCTATTTAAGGCCTCCTGATTCCCCCCTTCTATTCCACCAGAACTGTTAGAAGGAACTTTTAAAATGAGGAAGTAGTTAAGAAAGGGAGAAGGTATCAAATATTTGTTTATTTACGAATCTGTTGTCGGAAATTATCAAGATCGATTTCAGGAGCAGAGAGTTCAAATGTATGCTAAATGACCAGAGAGAGTGTATCATCCAACAATCATTTTCTATTCTGAAAGGCTAAGTAATGAGAAGCAGACTCTTAATTTAACACAAAAAGGAAAAAGGAGGAGAAATTAGGAAGTAATATATTCAGTTATAGCAGCCCTTTGCCAAGAGCCTATTGATTTCATGTTCTGACAATTTCAGTTAAGCCTTAGTGGGGAAAAGATTTAGCAACTGGTCAGATCAAACGTGTGGCCCCCACTCCTGGAACTCGTGCATGTGTAACGAAAATAGTCAGGTCTTCACTAGGAATGAGCTCCATCTTTGGGGGTTGTTTGTATTGCCAGGCCCAAAGACCAGAGCTTGGAGGACATTACAGGTGAGAAAAGGGGCTGCAAACACCTTGGCAGCCCCCAGAAGATCCAACAGACACCCGAACTGCGGTGCAAGGAGAGGCGGACCAGGAGTCTCATGCCCTGTTTTTGCATAGATCCCACTCTACTGAATTCCCTCTTGTGATTTCTCTGCCCTCTGAAGCCAGTTTCTTTTCCAGTCCCTCCCCCCGCCCCCATGTCCATGTCTACCCTGACCACCCATGTGTGTGAAGGGGCTCCTTGATGTGGTCATTGGCCCTGGCCACTGTGCTGGGGGCTGGGCTGGTCACGGTCCTGCCCTGGTTAGAACAGCGCATACACTGCAGCATGGGAAGGGCTTCCACGGATGGGTGTGCCACGTGGTGGGGGCCCAGACCACAGGCGGGAGGGGGAGCTGTCGGAAGGCTTCCTGACCCAGGAGGGGGCAGTCAGGTGGGGCAGAGGGCAGGTGGAGAGAACTGCACGTGAAAATATCTGAAGCAAGAGAGGGAGTACGTCCTGGGACTGGACATAGTTCAAAGTAGAGAGGAGCCATGTGGGGTGTGTGTGTGTGTGTGTGTGTGCGCGCGCATGCAAGCCTGTGTGTGCATGCACATATGTCTTCGAATGCGTGTTTCTTGAGAATGTGCTCCCAGCACCACTGGGAAGGAGAGCAGGCTGTCTATGGGGGAAGCCCCTGTGTGAACGACGAGGGCCACGTGGGGTGACGTCTTTGCTAATGCAGCTGCTCTGAACAAGCTCTGTTGGGGACTGGAGACGACAAGGGCCAGCAGGAGTTCCTCTCGTAGGTCAAACTCTGGA
Source organism: Ursus arctos (assembly GCF_023065955.2). Taxonomy (NCBI): domain Eukaryota; kingdom Metazoa; phylum Chordata; class Mammalia; order Carnivora; family Ursidae; genus Ursus; species Ursus arctos. The sequence goes on along the minus strand of NW_026623100.1, from coordinate 50,936,329 downwards.
GCCACATCCATTTGTGTTCCAGTGAGCGATCTAGGACTGTTACTGGACTTTCCTGAGACTTACTACACAATCAGAATGTCTTTCTTATTACAGAGACAAGCACTATGGGGACGTGGATATGATCAGGAAACCCTAGTTGTTGGACCCCTTCCTACTGTCATGCCATTCATCATTCTTAAGTTGTGTTTCTGTGGGAAAACATGTGAATCCCAGCCTTTCACCCCAAGGGCTCATCTCCCCGAACAAGGGCTGTTCTGTCCACCCCCACCCCAGCAGTCCTGCCACCTGCCAGCTTCTAAGAGAAGGGGAGATTCTCGTGCAGTGGAGCCTGGTCCACAGCTGGGATTGGCAAGTGTCTGGGGATGGGGGTGGTAGACAGAGGGCCACTGACCCAGGCTCTGAGACCAGACACGAACCCTGCAGCTGGCCCTTCCCCTTAGGCTCCCAAAGCCAGGACACAGCCCTCTCCAGGGTATTTTGAGCATATTTACTTTTCCTTCTCATAGGAAACAAGCTGGAACAGTAGACATAAAGGTGTCGAGCTGTGTCCTTTCACCTGGGATGTAGCAGGACATTGAGCTGGATGTTTCTCTGGCTGTCCTGGAGTTGCAGTGCAGGTCCAAAGGGCCGAGGTGCAGAGAATCTCATACTCCCAGTTCAGAAAGCTGCCAGTGAGCCGCCAGCTGTCGGACCCAGACACCCTGCTTTCTGTGAGGCACTAGTACAGAACAGAGCAACACCCAGCCATCGATGCAGGAAGAGGCTGGAGCCTTTTGGAGAAGACAGAGTTCAGGAAGAATGGCTGTGGTGGGGAGGAGAGGGGTCCCCTTCCCAAAGCCAGTCAGAGGAAACCAAGTTAAATCAGGAGGAAAGCCTAAAGAGAAAAGGTAGAATTAATTTGGTGTGTGAACACTTAAGAGAGGAGTGAAAGGGGAAGCAGTGGATTTAGCCCAGGAGAAAAGACAGAACAGCACAGAGCAGGGGAAAGACTGAAAAACAGAAGGGCAAGAAAAACCTCAAAAAACAAAAACCCTAGAAAAATAGAAAAAGTATAGAACAGCAGAAAAATACAGAAAAATTAAAAATATAAAAGGGTGAAATGGTTGAGTAAGGCTCGAAACAGAGGTGGAAAGAAGAACTCAAGAGAGGAAGGGAACTATACAAAGTTTTTTAAAAAGAAAGACGTAAAGGGGCACCTGAGTGGCTCAATTGGTTAAGCATCCAACTCTTGGTTTCAGCTCAGGTCATGATCTCAGGGTCATGAGATGGAGCCCCATGTTGGGCTCCGTGCTGGCCATGGAGACTGCTTGAGAAGCTCTCTCTCCATCTACCCCTCCCTACCCCCACTCTCTTTCTTTCTAAAGAAAGAAAGAAAGAAAGAAGAAAGAAAGAAGAAAGAAAGAAAGAAAGAAAGAAAGAGAAAGAAAGAAAAGACATTAAAAAATATAAGAAGGCAGAAAAATATATAAAGACCCCCCCATCCCTCTCCTGAAAGGCAAGACGGAATGTCAGGTAAGAGGAGCAACAGGAATGCAGAGGTGTGGGCTGAGCAGGTGAGGAGCGGCCCTTCCTGATCTGCCACGAGCTCTGTGAGGAGGCCCCTGAAGAGCAAAGCAGACTTTGGAGGGAGCGTGGCCCTGCCGACACCTTGATTCTGACTTCTGGCCTCTAGAACTGTGAGAGTGTACATTTCTGTTGTGTGACGTCACCAGGATAGTGGTCATGTGTTACAGCAGCCTTAATGTAACTCCTTAGTGTGACTTTACCTGTTCTTCTGCTCACAAGATAGGTAAGTTCCAAACAAAGAAATGGGAAAAGGACAAAGAAGAAAAAAGGCACATGCTAGCTCAGCTGTATTTTTTTTTTATTAGGAAAACAATAGCTTTCACAGAAGCACTGCCCAGTAGACTTCTGCCCACTGTCCTTGGCCATGGGGGCTACACGTCTAACTCTAGCTGTAAGGGAGCCTGGGGAGGTGAGCATTTTTAAAAATCAACTTTTATTTTATATATATAATTAATATATATTAAAATTGACCAATTTTAAGTGTACAATTCATGAGTTTTGGAAAGTGCTTATAGTCTAGATATAGAACATTTCCACCACCCCAAAAAGTTCCTTCCTGCTCCTTTGTAGTCAAACCCCTCCCCCTGCTCTGACTCCTGGAGAACAGATGTTTCTTCTCAAATAGGATTGCCTTTTTTATAATTTAATATCAATGGAATAGCACAGTAAATAGTCTTTTGCATTTGAGAGGTATCTAATTGTTGGGTGTATTAATAGTTGGTTCCTTTTTGTGCAGGAGTATTACTTTGTATGGCTGTACTACCATTTGTTTATCCATTAACCAATTGGGGGACATATGGATTAATTCCAGTTGGGCTGTTATGAATGAAGTTTCTATGAATGCTGTCAGACAACTCTTTGCCTGGCATATATTTTTATTTATCTTGTGTAAATATTTGGGAGTGGAATGGCTGAATTCGATGGTACACATGTGTTCCTTAATAAGAAACCAGGAGAGTGTCTTCCAAAGTGGCTACACCATTTTGCCCTTTTGCCATTTTGCCCTTCCCACCTGCAATGAGTTCTCGTTTCCCCACCTCCTCACCAGTGCTTGGTATTGCCAGTCTTTGCCATTCTGGTGGGTGTGTCATGGTTCCTCATTGTGGTGTTAATTAGCATTTCTCAAATCTGTTTCATGTGTTTATTTGCCATTCATTTATCTGCTTCCGTGAAGTGTCTGTTCAAACTTTTTGCCCGTTTGTTAAAGTGGATTTTGTTTTCTTACTATTGAGTTGTAAGCTGTCTGTAAATTCTGTATAGATGTCCTTATTACATACATGATTTTTCAAATATTTTCTCCTAATCCATAACTTGTCTTTTCATTTCCTTAAGGTCTTTAAAGAGTAAAACTTTAATTTTGATGAAATTCAACCTTTTTGTGTCTTATCTCACAAAATCTTTGCCTATCCCAGTGTCACTATGGTGTTCTCCCATGGTTTCTTCCAGAATTTATTTTAGATTTAAGGCTTACATTTAGGTTTGTGATCCACCTCAAGTTAACTTTTTAATATGGTGTGAAGTAAGTTGAGTTTCATCTATTTATTTCTTTGCTTCTGTATGTGGATGTTTAGTTGTTGAAAAGACTTTTTTTCCCCGTTCAATTACCTTGGTACCTTGGTTGAAAATCAGTTGACCATGCCTATATGGCTCTTTTTCTGGACTCTTTTTTTTCCGATTCATCTATATTTCTATTCTTATTCCAATACCATACTGTTGTATTTACTATAGTTTTATACTAAGTCTTGAAATCAGCGTGAATCCTCCAACTTGTTTTTTTCTCAGAATGGTTTCAATTACCCGAGGTCCTCTGTATTTCCATATAAGGTTTACAATCAGCTTGTCAAGTTCTACACACATGAAAGTCTGCTGGGATTTTGCTTGGCATAGTGCTGGCTCCATAGATCACAATGAGAAGTGACATCTTAGCACTGTACAGTTTTCTGGCCCATGAGCACAGTACAGCTTTCCCTTCATTTGTGTGTCCCTTTCAATTTCTTTCTGCAATGTCGTTTTCCTTTCCACATACAGATATTGCATGTGCTGTGTAAAGTGCATCTGTGAGTATTTTGTATGTTCGATGCTATTGCAATGGTATTTTTATTTCAAGTACGAATTGTTCATTGCTAGAATATAGAAATTCAATTGATTTTTTTTCAAAATCTTGCATCTTGTGATTTTGCTGCTTAATTTGCTAATTAGTTTTAGTAGCTTTATGATACATTTCTTAGGATTTTTTTACATAGAAAATCATGTCTTTTTGGATGAAGACAGTTTTACTTATTCCTTTCCAATCTCTACACCTTTAATTTCTTTTTCTTAGCTTATTATCCTGGCTGGAATCTGCAGGACAACACTGAGTAGAAGTGTTCACAGACATTCTTGTCTTCCCAATCCTAGGGAGAAAGCACTCAGTCTTTCCTATTAAGTGTGATGTTAGCTGAGGTTTTTTTGGTAGATCCTCTGTAGGGAGATAAGTATTTTTAACTGGATATATTGCTGCCTAAAGGTTTTGGGGGTTTTTCTAGAAAAGAAGAAGGAAGAATGGCCATGGGCATCCATCAGAAGCGAGGCCAGCAGGGGTTTCTTAATGAGTTCAGCCCTGTCTTAACTGTGTGATGATTTATTAGGAAGCATTTATTTCCACTAGAGGTTTTAAGTGTGGAGTATGGTTCACGTTACACATGACCGTTGTGTGACAATGCATCTTTATGAACTGTATTTGGGAGGGACAGGTGTTGCCAGGGAACCAACTCCCCATTAGTCCATTGGGAGGCAGTGTAGCCTGTGGTTAGAAACATGGGCTCAGAAGCCTGGGTGCCTGGTCCCAATCCAGCTCTGCAACCTTGGGCAAATTCCTCAACCTGTGTCAGTTTTCCACCTGCAAAAATGAAGGTATCAAAAGATGTCAGTAATTCCTACCTCCAGGGCTTCTGAAGACTCAATGAACAAATGCAATTAAGAGCTTAAAACAGCGTCTGTTGTCTGGTGCATTTTAAGAAGACTTTTGTTTGCATAAAGCTAAGTTACACACAAGTTTTCAGTAGCAGGTTTACTGCTTGAAGTAAAGAACAGCCATCCATTTCAAAAAAACAAAAAACAAACAAACAAACAAATCCACTCTCCAGAAACCTCCTATTAAGGTTTTGTAAGGAGAGAGGGTTAGATACTTGATTTCTGTGGTTTTGCATGTTATTGGTGCAATGGATACATTTAAAGATCCTGTGCACACTACTGGGTGTTTACCCCAAAGATACAGACGTAGTGAAGAGAAGGGCCATATGCACCCCAATGTTCATAGCAGCAATGTCCACAATAGCTAAATCGTGGAAGGAGCCGAGATGCCCTGCAACAGATGACTGGATTAAGAAGTTGTGGTCCATATATACAATGGAATATTACTCAGCAATCAGAAAGAATGAGTTCTCAACATTTGCTACAACATGGACGGCACTGGAGGAGATAATGCTTAGTGAAATAAGTCAAGCAGAGAAAGACAACTATCATATGATTTCTCTCATCTATGGAACATAAGAACTAGAATGATCAGTAGGGGAAGAAAGGGATAAAGAAAGGGGGGGTAATCAGAAGGGGGAACGAAACATGAGAGACTATGGACTATGAGAAACAAACTGAGGGCTACAGAGGGGAGGGGGGTGGGGGAATGGGATAGACCGGTGATGGGTAGTAAGGAGGGCACATATTGCATGGTGCACTGGGTGTTATACACAACTAATGAATCATCGAGCCTTACATCGAAAACCGGGGATGTACTATATGGTGACTAACATAATATAATAAAAAATCATTATTAATAAAAAAAAAAAAAAAGATCCTGTGCACTGCATAGCAATTATCAGCTGGGTTACAGTTGTGGGCAGTGACACCCCGGAGCCCACGCTGAGTCTATACTTAAAGGCTGAACCAGGGTTTGACCTTCTGATCTACTCGTTTTGACCACTTGACAGTGGCTGGAATGGGCCCCCACACACTGTTCTTGGGCTGCCCCATCTGGACGTGTGGACCACTGTGCAGCCCCCAGTTGGCTTCAACCTATTATTTCTGGCCAGCAAACTCTAATTCATGGGGACAGAGGCTTCTCGGTCAGCCTGTTGCTTTCCCAAGCATCTGCCTTCTACCGACATGTTCCCAAGTCAAGTCCTGGGTGCCATCCTTCAATGGGGGGCAAGTCATGCCAGCCTTCCTGTCTGGAGTGGGGTGCGAGGGGACACTCGCCAGCAGGGACGAGGTCACACTGAACCTGCTCAAGTGGGTGGTGCTGCAGCATTGTGATGTTGACATATGACTTAGGAACAGGTTGGCAGGCCTTCCTTTCCCCTTAACTTGAACTTGCTTTTTTTTTTTGGACTTGTACTTTTTGAGGGTGCAGTCACAGCAAGTTTTGTAAAGAGTCTTCTGCAGTGTTTTCTCATCTGAAGTCCCTTCATCATGTAGGGTCTACGTTGTCCAGCCAATTGTCTGTTTCTGGTTTTCTCTAGATCGGACCAGTGAAAGATTTGAATGTATATGTTGAGTTTTTTAAAAATATAAGAGTGCCCTCAGTTCTGTTTGGACACACCTGCACAATATTTTACCCTTCCTCTCTCCTTCCCATACAGCGGGGGGGTTGGGGGGGCAGCTGACACATATTTAGGAGAGCCTGTCCACCAGGCGCCAACACGGATTTCCCGGTGTTTTTCTCTACAGTGTGATGGGTAGAGTTTGGGGACAGGAGTATTTGGCCAGCTCTTGTCCTCACCTCTGCCAAAGGTGTTCTACAGTCCGTTCCTTGAGAGCTGCATTCTCTACCACACCTTTTCAGCTGTCGTTTTGATTCTAGTACCAAGAGATATTGATTCAGGGAGCAAGACAGACATTATCCTCTCCCTTGACTGTCATAAGACGCCCCAGTTAGGTGGGGACTCCGAGGCACAAGTGACATGGTCCTCCAAACTGCCTGCTGCCCCAGGTGGTCATGCTAAATTATACATGGGTGGAGGCTTTCTGCAGTGCTGTTTTTCCACCGGAGCACAAAGCCCTCTGTCACAGGAGGGATTTGACAAAGCAAGTCCTCCAGGCCCTGCAGGAACCGTGGAGCTGCAGGGGGCAGGTTCCCTTCCAACCACCGGGCTCGACGGTGTGTGAGTTTAAAACAAATGGGAAGCCGATGCAGAGAGTTTGACTTTCTATTTGAGTGCTATTTCTTTGAGCAAAGACAAGGGCTGAAATTTTTTTTTAAAGATTTTATTTATTTATTTGACAAAGACAGCCAGTGAGAGAGGGAACACAGGCAGGGGGAGTGGGAGAGGAAGAAGCAGGTTCCTAGCGGAGGAGCCTGATGTGGGGCTCGATCCCAAAACGCTGGGATCACGCCCTGAGCCGAAGGCAGACGCTTAACGACTGCACCACCCAGGTGCCCCATAAGGGCTGAAATTTTAAATATCAAACTGTTCGGGTTTCAAAACAAAACAAAACAAAAAGGCAAGAAGAAACAAAGAAAAGTCAGAAGTGACACATTTAACACTCTTCTCTGGTCAGATAAGAATCTGCCCTGAGCTCCACCTAAATGACTAACTGCCAGCTTCGTGATTCGGCATCTTTCTCTCTGTGTATTTTCTTCCTTCTTATCTTCTTCTAGTTCTTTTTTTTTTTTTTAAAGATTTTATTTATTTGACAGGATAGAGACAGCCAGCGAGAGAGGGAACACAAGCAGGGGGAGTGGGAGAGGAAGAAGCAGGCTCCCAGGGGAGGAGCCTGATGTGGGGCTCGATCCCGTAACGCCAGGATCACGCCCTGAGCCGAAGGCAGACGCCTAACCGCTGTGCCACCCAGGCGCCCCTATCTTCTTCTAGTTCTATGTCCTCACTTCTCGCCAACTAAAAACAGAACAAAACAAAGCAAAGCAAAGAACAAAGCAAAACAACTCCCTTCGTTGGAGTGACTGAAAGACCATCTCCCACGGGGAAGACCGGCTAAAGGGACGGGTCCGATGGACGGATGACGTGGAGGCGCTGTGAACGCCGTTCCCACGCTCCCGGGAGCCCCTCACACGCATCGCGCCTGGCCGCTGCCAAACGCCCGTGCCGGAGACCTACCAGGCATTCCAGAAACAACTTGCAAACGAATGGAAGCACCTGCCTACCGTGAAAGGAAGGAGGGAGGGAAGGCAGGTTCGTTTTGGTGATTAGATTTATGCAGCTCGTTCTGGTATCTGCAATTCTCCAGGCAGCGAGCGACCCCATTAACACAGTGTCGCTTTATCGGTGCGCGCACTCTCGGCTTCACGTTGTTTCCCAGACACCTGTTCCATCTCAAGAGTCGGCAGCTGGCAGTGGCCTCACACAGGTTTGCTACGTGTGAGGAATTCCTACAAACACGTAAACCGGACTCACAGTACACTGATGGCGTTTCTTTGTCAACAAATAGCTCCTGTGGGTCACGGAGGTCAGCCTTGCGACCTACCCAGGCTTAAGGGGGTACCAAAAATGTGAGAATTTGCCATCTGCCTTGCTTCTAAGTTCTGTTCTCCGAGAAGATCGTCAGTGGTTATTTTTTATTCTGTCCGTTTGACAGGTGATGACCCAGAAAGAGGACTTCTTCGGTGCCTGGAACTCGTGTCTTCATCACGTTGCCTCCCTGTCTCTGGCGCACATCCACAGAGGTCAGTTGGCTCTTGTTGAGTATTTGTAATTGGGCGGCTCAGAGGGCTGCGAGGTATCTGGGAATAAGACTGCAGACGAAGGCCAGTCCCCACACCAGGCTGAGCCCTCATGTTGAATGTAGGGCCCCGAAATAACTTAACCCCCAACTTACCAGGAACTCTGACCAAACGACACCCACAAAACCTAACGCTGAACTCCAGGAACAGTGCACCCAACACAACCCGACAACTGCCAACAGCACTGGCTCCATAGAAGCCAGCTGGCAAATGGCGGGCCGCTCGGCAGTGGCCCTCTGCCCAGCAGGGACTGCCATTCCCAAGTAAACACACCGGAGGGTGCACACAGATAAAGGGAGGTGTTTTAATAGGATCGCTGCCTGAAGAATTTCAAGTACCACAACTAACTACTTAAACCTAATCCTCGAATTAGCGAGAAACCGGTTCAGCCTTTTTAAGCAGTGGCTCTCAACCAGAGGCGATTGTGCCCTCCTGGAAACATTTGGACAGATTTTTTTTTTTGGAGACATTTGGAGAGATTTTTTTGCTGCCACAACCGAGCAGGGGTTGCTAGTGGGTAGAGGCCAGGGCCACTGCTAAACACCCCACGGGGTGTGGACGGCACCCACAGCGAAGAGTTATCCTGCCTCGATGTCAGGAGCGCAGACACCGAGAAGGCGTTGAGTGTCCATTATGACCTCAACAAACCCAAATCACATAAAATAAAGTGAAACTTTGAAAACAGAGTAAAATCCATCAAGATATGGCAAATTATTCTTGAAAATTTTGTGTGGCATCAAGAATCATTCGTTCATTCATCATGTACTCTTACTCCATGGGGGGAAGTCTTAAAAGAAAAAGGCTCTCACGGTGCTTGTTTGCTGTGTGGGGTTTTCTGTCCCACCAAGTTCATGGCTGGCCCTGGGAAGGCAGGGTCGGGTTTGGTCACCACCACAGCTCCAGGGCCTGGCTCCCAGTCCTGGCGTGTCCTCAGGCACCGTGCCGCGGGTGGAATTTTTGGATGGGTTCTGCTAAGGGTCAAGCCAGCAAACCAGGCATGCCTGAATCCCACCCGACCTCACAGCCTGGCCACCCTCCTCCCCAACCAGGCAGTCCCAGAAGAGCAGAACGCCACGTTATTAGTCACTGTGGGGCTGCCTGGGCCCCTCCCTGAGAGCTGACAAGAGCCAGGTTGAGGTGAGTCGACTGACCCTGGCCTCTTCTCTTCCTCAAGGCTCAATCCAGTGCCTGGGACCTTGGTGAGCCTCATGACACAGGGCTCGAGAGTATGGACAGGAATGAGAACACACAAGTGCACACGCCAAGAGCACGGGTTCCTCATGGGGCCTGGGGCACCACACCCAGGGAGCAGCTTTTTTACACAGTGACCACGTTCCGTAACAACCGCGGCCTCACTAGCCCCCCCAGATTTGGATTGACTTCCCCCTTGTCCCCGGGGAAGGAGTGGAGGAGAACAGAGTGGGGCTGAGAGGGGCAGAGGGAGGGCAAAAGATTCCCTTCCCCACAGGTCATTAAGGCACAGGATTGAGTTCCCTCCTCTGTGGATCCAGAAATTGTAATTTGTCTGCACACCCACAGCATGTGAGGCTCAGAGGAATTGACTCAGATTCAAATTCAAAATCAAATTCAAAGGTGACAGCTATATAAACCAGAATTCGAGTTTACTTGTCACAAATGAAAACCCAACTGCTGAGTCGTTCGCACGCGCTTCATCCTGTGGGGAACTGTCCGTGTGGCATTCAAGGGCAGGCAGAACGCTGCAGAAGGCTGGACTGTTTGGACAGCTCTTGGAGGAGCGTGGGAGCATCCACGCTGGCCTGCCTGCCGCCGAGGCTGGGTCCTGGAGCCCACCGGCTGTCCGCTTCCTGGACCGTCTCCGTGCGCTCAGCACCAGCCTCACCCCTGAGAAGTTTACGAAAACCACCCCTCTTCTGTTGCGGGGTTGTTTTTTCAGATTTGTTGATCAGGCTAACACTTACCTGAGATGTCAAGCGGCACACGAGGCACATTTACTGAAGGCAGTGACGTCCCAGGCCTTCCTCTCCACTCTGTGCAGACATTTATGGCTCCACTCTCAGGGGTGCCTATGGCCCCGGTGCCTGGGCTCCTCCCCCTGCTCCTCTGTGTACTGGCCACAGGTGTTACCCTCCCAGGATACGAGCAGGATCCACGTGGCCTCCACGTGAATCACTTCTGAACATTAGGAGATGGGATTAAATTTGAAAGGGGGGCATCAAAGAATCCCTGAACTCATGCCTTGGTCTTGGAAACGCTGACCATTACGCCTTGTACCACTCATCCCACCTGTCGAGAGCATAGTTAGGTTTGGTATGAGGGTTGAGAACTTGGGCTCTAGAGTCAGGTTAACTGAATGCAAAAGGCTTTATTTACCTCTACCTGCTGTGTGACTCTGAGTGAACTAACCAGCCTTTCTGAGCTTTAGTCTCATCTTTATTTATAAAATAGAGATAATGTGATATTTACCTCATGGGGCTATTGAGAATATACTTGAAAGCCCTTACCTTACCATCTGATCCATAGTTAGGGTTCAATAAAAATCTTTTATTACTGTTAATTACTACTCTACAAAATCCTTAGTTCCCATTACCGAAGTGGAACATTTAGATCCTTGTTTCTTTCTTTCTTTTTTTTTTAAAGATTTTATTTATTTATTTGACAGAGAGAGAGACAGTCAGCGAGAGAGGGAACACAAGCAGGGGGAGTGGGAGAGGAAGAAGCAGGCTCACAGCGGAGGAGCCCGATGTGGGGCTCGATCCCAGAACGCCAGGATCACGCCCTGAGCCGAAGGCAGACGCTTAACCGCTGTGCCACCCAGGCGCCCCTAGATCCTTGTTTCTTAAGCTTAAGAACAAGAGAACAATTAAGCAAGTTAGATTCCAGTGTAGGAAATCTTAACACAGGCAGGAAACATCCAAGATTTAATATTGCAATCCAAATGGATTCCCTACCTTTTACTGGTTAATAACCACAGTAGCAGAAGCGATTATTTTCAGGAAATTGGCCCCCTTCGGTGTCAGAGGAAGACAATTTGTCTGTATAAAGTAACAGAAGAAAAAATAATAAGAGTTAGTTCAGTGACAGCATCTAGACATCCCAGGAATGTTTTGAGATAGAGAAAGCCATCCGTAATGAGGAGGCCCGAACAGATACAGAACGGGTTCTCATGGTAGGGATGTGCCGAGCGCGCACTGCGCAGGGACAATTCCGTCAGCGTATCATTACACTGAAATAGCGAGCTGCGCCACTGCCAGAGGTCCCCAGGGGTTGGGAGAAGAAGTAGAAGGAGCCCATCTGTCTTCGGTGACCAGGCCCAGATGTTGCCTCTGGAGACTTTCAAAGAAAGAGCACAAAGGAGGGAAGGGTAGAATCAGTCCGCAGAAACACAGACCTTAACATCACCCCAGATGAAAATGAACTCAGAATCTAGCCATTTTTATTAGGAACAAATGGGGGGAAAAAAGCCTTCTGGCATCAGTATCTGTTGTCACCTGAAGACTCAGGAAAACCATGTTTGAAATAAAAATGTTAAGCAGTCTCTAGTGGTTTCTGAAGTGGGATGTAACCATTACAATGATAAATTGTTATTTTTCTGTGATACACATTTTTATCTTGCCCTAGAAAGAGCAGTACTGAAGCACAGTGCTGTCTGAACCCCTAAGGGTGTACCAATACCTAAACGAAAAAGAGAAACTAAGCACTTTTATTAAATAAATTACATCTACTGTTCTCCAGCTCCATGCAGAACTGTCTCTTGGTTTTTCCATTCTCTAAGCTTGTAAGGTGTTCTCATTATGCCGCAGAAGTCCCTTCTCTGGTTCTTCATAAAGTGACTAATAATTTAGAATGTTCACATTACGAGCACATTGTAATTATGATTAGAATATATAAGTAGTGTGGCTTTCTGTCTATCAGAGGATTAATTTCAGACTCCTCTCAGGGACGATTTATTTCCAAACAAGACTTTCTTTGTCAATAAAAATGTGATCATATGTGTTACTAAAGCATTCTTTTTGTATTGTATCCGTGAGTGTTTGCTCCAGTATCTTTCATGGGGTCAGCATTCTTCATCCCCGTGGTTAATGGAGCTATTCTTTAAACAAAACTACATTCACCTCAGCTTGGTTTCAGCTTTGGCATTCATCTTCCAGGAACTACGGGAATATACTTACCACCTCAGTGAATGTGCATTTCATTATTCGAGCTCAGAAAAATCAAATTCCATGACTTCATCCAGGAGCCCCGTGTGGATTTAGGTCCTCGTCACCCCCTTACACTCCACTGCAGAAGTGCCCCAAGACTCTAAATCCTCTGCACTTGAGGAGCTAACCTGCCCTCTGGGGTGGAACCGAAGTCGAAAATCAATATATCTTATTTGAATACAAGTTTCTTCAGTGTGTTTTGCTATTGCTGCTGGAGATGGCGGTCTGGCAGGTGGGGAAGGAGAGTAGGTACCACAGGTATTGCGTTGGCTGGGACCACCTGCGTGCCTTCCTTTCCCAGGGGGACCCTCTGCTGGGTGGGACAATATTTAGAAGCAGGCCCAGCGTGCCCTGACAGGTGGTTTGGGGTGGGAGGGAGGAGCTTTGGGTACTGCAGCCCCTGATGCTGACCTTCCTCTTTGTCTAGCACCCGTTAACTGTGTGGGTGGTGGAAGCAGGCGAGGGGGTCCAGACAGCCAAGAATGGGCAGGCACAATTTGCAGCAGCATCTTGGAGGCCCCAACACCGGGAAGAGAAGGACCATCTCCAGCTTTGTTCCCTCTACCCCAGTCACATGGCTGAACCTCAGAGCCATTCGTTCCTGAGAACAAAAGGTGCAGTAGGGAGTTGAGGGTCCCCATTTCAGAGCGTGTGACACCTAGGAGAGCCCATGCGACCGTTCCAGTCCTCTGTAGGAGTTGCTGGGTCCCTAAAGCCTGAAGTCTGGGACAGCGGAGAGGGGCCATCTGGAATGGCAGCAGGTGGACACGCTTTCCCTGCACTTACACAAGATTGCTCCAAGGGACAGAGATAAGAGTGGAGGCTCCTGCCGAGGGAGGCACGCAATGGAATGGAGACTGTTTTCAGTAAGAGCATGGGGGACTTTGGGCTCATGCAGACGGTGGCTTTATTAAAAGAACAGAAAAATGTGAGTTTGAAGCATTGCTACACACCAACCCTTGGAGGAGGGCAGCATTGCTTCATGAGCAAATGGACACAGGAAGAGAAAGTTCTACAATGCAGACCGCCCAACATCATACCACATTCCTGGCCTTTCCCCTTCTGGGAAAGTGGGTGAGGCAGAGCGTGGCTCCCAGGCTTCTGTAAGTCTACTGAAGAACTCTTCTCCAGCGTCAGGAAGGTTGCTCCTGTCATCAAAATGCTGGGGTTTCTCCCCCCAAGACCTTGCCTTCTCCCCGTGGCCACACAGGTAAACGTGCAATGTGGGTCAGCCCCACCAAAGACCCCCGGTACCGTTCACCCAAGAAATGCCGTCACACTGGCCTCACTAGAGGTCTGAGCCCCCGAGGCCCCTAATCACCCCACTGGGAGCGTGTCACTAAGAAAGCTGTCCTGAGAGGACTCTGCTAACTCACTCTTCTTTGAAGGAGGTGACCGTCTATGAAAGAATTTTGGGACTAATGACCCGAGGTTTCTGTTGCCCTGGGACAAAGGGGACAGTGGAAAAGGCGAAGTCTAACTCCTGCATGATATCGGTTCTGTGGAGGAGACGGTTCAGAACAGATTTAGCTGCAGTACTTGACCCAGATGCTAATAAAGTGTCACATGTCCCTGGAGCCCCAGTATCTCGGCCGACTGTCATGCTCACTGCAGCCTCCATCTGACGAGGGTTTCCCCTGGGCCGGAGCCATGTCGTTTCTTCGGTCTCCACAACAAGCTCGCAAAGCCCGCTGAGAAACAGGCTCAGAGGAGGGACCGATTGGCTAGGATCACATACAACCAAGGGCTTCACCCTCAGGCTGGCTAACCCCAGAGCCTTGCTCAGAAAAGCTTCCTAGGCACCAGCTTTTGAGGGAAACCCTCCCACCACCAACTCTCCAAGGGCTTTCCTTCCTACGGATAAACACCAGAGGCTGGGGGTTACAGCCTTCTTGAACTTTAGGAGATCTTTCTTTGTGTATTTACTTAACACATACTTTCCTATATTAAAGTTGACCTGTATTGCTTTTCGCTACTCTTACTGCGTTTGTCTCTGAATAGTGCATCTTATATTTTCCATCTCACAGGTTTTCTGTGAGGATAAAATGAAAAATCATGTGAGGAAGCCCTAGGGCCCTATAATCATGAGGACAGCTGACACCTAGGGAGAGCTCAGTGTATCAAGCCCTGTGCAAATTGTGGTGGAAGGAGCATTCAATATCCCCTGCCGAGGCAGTGAGGAAGGGGCCACTGTCTATCCAATTTCCACCTGAGGAAGCTAAGCACAGGGAGATTAAGTAAGTTGCCCAGTGTCACACAGCAGAAGGAGGATTCAAATACCAGCTGACTGCTGCTACCTGCCCACCTTGTGGGGCCGCTAAGTGCTGGTTGGATCTGAATCTGGTTGCTTAGCATGGCTAAAGGGGCAGAAAAAAGAAGCCCTCCCCGCCTTAAATATGGGAGGTTTTTTTTTTTTCCTCTTTTTTCCCCCCATCGTGTGATTGAAAAAGATACCTTATATTTGTACTGCAAAAATCCTATCTGCAGTCCTCACTGGCTTTACAGCTCCTGGCACCTAAGTAGTTTCAAAGTAAAATTAATCAGTACTCAAACTGGTAGGTGAAAGCAACACCAAGGAAAAAAGAAACATTTTTTTACTGCTGAACTCTGTAGTGTGAGTTTTCCCGCTAGGAATATGATTAAGAATAATACCTTCTAAACTGTGAATTAAAAATAGGGGTATAGGAACTCTTGTCTTATCCTAGCAAGTCTAGGTATGATTTTCTATTTTAAAAACATGATCCCACATCCCATATTCTAAAGCAAAACATATTTGCAACAAACATAAATTTAAATTTAGATTTTAAAGGACAACATGTTCTAATCTCACAAAACATTTAGCAAATAACCTTTGAGTTCACATGAGCCACCCACACAAAAACCAAAATGAACTCAGAAAAAACATAGAAAAAGCAACTGTCTGTTGACAACCAGATTTTCTTTCAGCTCTCAGTTTTTTTGTCTATAAATAATCTGTATGTTTCAAATGTGACCATTTTTTTTAAGGTGTCTCCTGGCATGTTCTCACTTCAATGTGTTTTAAAAACAAGAAATGACTCTGTAAATCATAGGAACTCGTGAGTTTTTGAAGGGGAGATCTTTAATATACATGGTCTTCAGATACCAAAAGTGTCACAATGAAACATTAAGATGATGTAGCCTTTCTTTGGGGCATCTGTTTATCTTTTATGAAATCTGGAGTTTGATAAATCACCAGAGATAAAAACATCATTTTTAACCTATCGTAGATCCCAAATGTCAGGAGAAAAAATAGGGCTGTGTCTCCTCTTTATGAATTTACCTCTCTCTTTGCTTGAGAGTTATGAGATTTTATTTGCAGAGAAAACATAATGCCCTATGAACTTGAAAATGATGGCTTTTACTCAGAAATGTGAGAACCAAAAAGGAAAAAAAAAAAAAAAGGAGCATTCGATCCTCTGAGATATAATCAAGTAACAAGTTTTAATATATACTTAAAGTGGCCTAGAGTGTTAGATAGGAAAGTAACCACAAGATAACTAACAGGAAGGTGTTCGTCAGTATATTCCCCTTCCTTTACTGACATGTAGGTCCCTGATTTGCTGTATCAAAATGGATATTGAAATCTTGATAGGGGAAGTTTATTTAACATCAGGGTAAGTAGAGATAGAGGAAACTGTTTATTGTGATTTTTTTTCCCCCCTGAAAAAGCACTTGGAAATTCTCTCTTAATTGGAAGCCTGGAAAATAAAGAAATTCCCACAGATTTCTAAAATTATAGGTGAAAAGTATTCTGTGCCCGAGAGTAGCAAGAAGCTCGTGTGGTGGAGACGGCGTCTAAACTCCTATGGCTGTGATCTCGAGGGTCCTAGCGCGTGAACCAGAATGTAAGCTAGTCACAAAAACATAACATGGCAGGGGCGCCTGGGTGGCACAGCGGTTAAGCATCTGCCTTTGGCTCAGGGCGTCATCCCGGCGTTATGGGATCGAGCCCCACATCAGGCTCCTCCGCCGTGAGCCTGCTTCTTCCTCTCCCGCTCCCCCTGCTTGTGTTCCCTCTCTCGCTGGCTGTCTCTCTCTGTCAAATAAATAAATAAAATTAAAAAAAAAACATAATGGCTGGAAAAAATGACTTTTTACGGTGTTAGAAATAGCCGTTTCTTGATACGTGATACAGTTTCTGGATGCAGTGAACATTAGAGTTCCTTGTCTCGTGCACATCTGAGAGTTCTTCATTCCTTAGAAGTTTAAGACAAATTAAATTTTAGGCAAACCCATTCTGGGCCATGGACAGGTGGTTGAGTTTTTCTGAAAATTGCCGCAAAAGGCTTTTGTCAGCAGTTGATTAAGGAGACACTTGGGTTCTGATCGATGCCCCAGAGATGCCTCAAGTCCCAGCGACGCAGGACCGATTACAGCTGTGAGCACTTGACTTCAGTTTGCTTTGGTCGTTCTTGCAAGGAACGTGAAGACTCTGTCAGTCCTAAGGGATAGGACTGAGATATTGCGTCAGACCATGGGACAAAATGGCGGGATGTCCCATGGAAGCTGAAGCTTGCTCCATCTGTCAAGCTCTGATTGCCCCACGGAGAACAAACATTTAAAATCTGGTCCTGCCCCACCCGAGTCCAGCACCTACTCAGTTGTCCTTCAGGAACAGTACAGGTGTTTCTCTTCCTTCCTCCCTTATTCACCCACCCTCATCCAATAAGCATGTGTTGAAGGCCTACTGTGGGCCAGGAACTGGGTTAAGTTCTGGGGATGAAAGATCCAGTAAGGAATGGCCCCTGCTCTCAAGGACTCAGAGCTGGATGACAGTTTCCATAGACCAGATGCTCTGGGAGAACTTGGGAGAGACTTAAGTATGGGGTTCACATGTTTCCCCATTAAGTGCCCAGCAAGGCGGCCAGCAAGGATGAGTAAGATTTACCTATATTACAAAGGTGGAAAGGACATTACAAGCAGAAGGCAAAGCAGAATGGGCAGCATGAAATTCATGATTTGCGAAAGCACTTGTGGTCTGGTGCGTCCGGAGGCAGGGCACACATAGGGAACAAGAGTGAGGATCCCACAGGCCTTTGTGGGCCTCGTCTGGGAGTTTCACTGTCAACCTCCACAGTCAGTGGGGCTCTGGGAAAGATCTGGAATAAGGGAAGGCATGGCCAGTGTGGGGCTGTAGGAAGTGTTTGCAGCTGTGATGTGGAGGTGAATTGTGACCCACGGAGGCCAGGCCTGGCTGTCCAGCATGCAGCTATGAGGAGACAAGCTGAGAAGCAGTGATGGCAGGCCTGGCGTGGAGGGACGCTGTTCTGGAGACGTTACAGGAGCCTATGGGACCTTGAGAGTGATGGGAGGTGAAGGCTGAGGTGGGAGGAAGCGCTAAGGGTGCTACAGGGAGGCCTGGCCTGTTTCTGGCACCAAGGTGGAGCAGACAGGACCAAACCCAGCCTGGACATGCGCAGCATGGGGGGACCTGGGGCCTGTGAGTAAGCCACCATGATGGGGCCGAGGACATAGAGATACCCAAGTCCTGAGCAAAGCATTGTGTTAAATTCAGAGGTGAACCCCTCAAAATGGAACATCAGGGTTGATGGTGCACCCCAGGCAATTGCTCATGGCTGTCATGTCCATTACCTTCCTGATTTAAATGCTGTATCTAGAGTCCACAGCTCTTGGTTTTCCAAAACTGGTCAACTCCTCTTCTCTTCATGGATCACTGTGGCGCGGGGGTTGTGGGCCATGTGACCTCCAGCTGAGCATCCATGTTGGAGTTGTCTTTACAACAAGGGGTCTGCAGGTGGATGGGGCAGCCCCACGGGGAAGGCTCTCCGCCAGGGAGAAGATCTGGCAATAGTGGCCACCACTGGTGTCCACCTTAGTAAGGACCCCCTGGCCATGATGAGCTGGGGGCCACACTGGATGAACCAGAGAGTGCCCCATCCACCGGCGGGTGGACGGTCTCCCCACACATGGGAAGACTGCAGGTTCCAGAGAGGGGGAGTCCAGAAGAGTTGTGCCCTCATCTCTTGCTGAGTGAATGGCCACGTGTGCCCCAGGCTGAAAGGACTGTGTCTGGCAAGCCAGCGGCCAGTGTGCTTGCTCCCTCTTGTGACTATGTGCCTGACCTGAGCTAGGGGCCACAGCTGTCTCTCCTTTGAAACCAGCTTCACAGGGAAGAGCCTGGAGAAGGAAGATCAGATGGGCATGCCATGTTCTGCCTGCTCTCTGGAATGGAGCATGTGAGCCAGGCTTGGGGACCAGGCAGTGAGCCGTGGCCTCTTGCCTGGCATGAAAGTCCCCTGTGGGCCAGCTCCACACCCCTTCACCACATCTCAATGGGTAGGAGGCTAGATCTGCCCCAACTGCTAGTTGCTAAGAAGTTAAAAGCCCCCACTCACCCTTCTTGTTGATTCTGAAAACAAAGGTAGAGTTCTTTCTGCAAAGATGAAGCCCTTTTTTCTCTCTTTCTCTCTCTTTCAACATTTCCCTCTTATGTTGTGATGAATAGGTGGGTGGGGGACTTCAGAGGCCTGGAATGATAGTTCTACAAAATGAGCTGAGAGCAGGCTGTCACACACGTGAGAGGAGACGGCTGCGGACAGCTACCAGCATGCTCCACAGAGTCAGGGTAGGGCCCCTGACCAGGAGCCTCGGGTGGGCGCCCAGTGAACCTGACCCTCAAGGCTCCCAGGGAGACGCAGACCTGAGCTGGAAATGTGGACCCGCCGCTGCCGTGGGTGCCAGGGAAGCCTCAGCAAGGAGGGACACTGCTCCCAGAGCACAGTGCCCAGCCCCCAGGGTGCTCGGCTGTCACACTCCTTCAGGTGGAACCTTCTGTTTAGGGGCAGATGTTAGCCTCCATATTTCTGCGGCCCCTAAGAAGAGGCTGGTTTCCTTATCTTTGTTGTGAAAGCCTCCTTCTCCTGCCAGATGGGAGACGCAACTGGGACCGGTGTCCTCTTTCCAGAGATAGATGGAAGCGCCTGGCTTTGAAGAGTTTGGGTGAGCCTGTGTTTCAGCATCAGGTCTTTGTTGTCGAGCACAAGCCGGCCCTGCTACGTGTGGGGCCCAGGGGAAGTGTATAAAACAAGCTGACAAAGTATTGAAAAAAATATACTCTGTCCTCCTGCCTGAACAAATGTAGCTTCATTCATCCAGAAGGCCAGGCTCCAATTTACAATTCTCAGACTCTGGGAAGTTTTGTGCACTCAGCGGCATGGGGAGAAGCATCCGCCCTGCGGATCCCTGACTGTTCCCACCCCCAGACCCATCCCCCACTGTGTGGATCCTCCAGTCTAGACACACAAGGTCTGTGTCCAACGCTGCCAACAGCTGCCCCTTGGCCACCCCATGAGTCTAGGGATGCACACAGCAGATGGAGTGCCTTCCCAGGGAAGAGACTGAAGCTATGAACTCAGGATCTTGGGTACCTGGAGAAGTGGGGTGCAGACTCCAGACAGGTACTGCCCCATTGCCCCGTGGGGAAGGCTGCAGCCAGAGGGATGGCCGAGCAAGGCTCTTTAAAGCTTGGCACCTGGGGCAGGACCCCAGTTCTCCAGGGCCCTGTCATGGGGATGGAGAGAGAAGCTGAAAGAATGTTCTGAGACAGGATTTCTGAGCAATACAGCCCCCTGTGTTACCTTTAAGGTCACTTGTGCCTATTAACTTCGCAATAGTTCCTCAATCTTATAGCCATATTTCAAAGGGAAACGTAAGTTCAATGCTACTGTGCATTTGGTCTGTCTTACTTTCCCCCCTTATTTGCATCAACATGTCATAATGAAAGATATTCTAGGTACAACCATTTCCTTGTTTTAGGGATCTCCCGTGTTGCAAAGTCCTGTCTACCTTTCAGAAATGGCCGCAGGGGTGAGGCTGTCATACCTCACCTACGAGCCTGCGCAGCCCGTATTCACAAGGGGAGATACGAGTATTTCATGCTGGCCTGTAAGTTTTTTCTCCCAAACTACCCTTTTCTTACTTCATTTCCTTACTTCAATTTCTTACTTACTTCATTTTCTTACTTCAATCGGGTCACTGTTTTCGAGGCTCCCCCCGTCCCCACCTCAAAGCGACTTGTTATCTCAAAATCTGTTTTTCTCCCACTATGGTCAGGCCCACGTTTCTGTCACACAGAGTGGAAGGGTTGAACGAAGGGAACTTGACTGCCCTCAGACAGGTGGAAGTCTTTGCAGCCCCCTGCCAAAACAAACTGCACTGGGGAGGGGACACTTACGAGCAGTTAAAACAATCGATGTTGAATCCGAAACATTCCACCCGGAGTCTTTGAAGGAGACTCACGCCGCTGCCATGAGCCTCGCGCTCAGCTGCCTGCCTTCTGCTCATCGGGCAGTCAGCCCCCTGTTGAATCAGCAGCAGGGGTAGAGGAAGGTGGATACCACAGAGGCTTTCATTTTTAGGAGGTTGTTTTTTTTTCTTATTTAAAAGTTGTGGGGGCGGGAAGCGGGAGGGGGAATGAAATGTGAACCTTGTCGAGAAGTTTCTCAAGCGGGCCTTGTCAGTGAGTTAGGCAGCCCAGGTGCAGTGGCCACACAGACCTGGTGGAGAGGTGCTGGCCGCATTTATATCCCCTCTCTTCTTCGGGGTCTTGGTAGAAAGCAGAGTGGGGTGAGGTGAGTGGTAAGCCTGCTGTTGGCATGAGAGCATATGTCGTGCTGACATCTAAGGCGAGGGGAAAACAACCGGGAAATCTGTGTGCTCTCCTTCTGGTGGTGCCCAGTTGTCAAGGTTGGCTTTTGTTGCTTGTGTAGACAGGGCAAGAGGCGCTGGCTGGACTCATGAACCCGAGCCACCCAATTAAGGGGAAGCTCTGTCTGTGGGGCCTCAGTCCAGTTCCACAAAACGGGGTGGTGACTTTGGGCATGTTGGACACGACAAGCATGGACCAGAGTTCGGGAAAAGACACAAAGTGGTCTCTGGAGGCTCATTCCTCAGACAAGGCAGTGTATGTGCACCTGTCAGCCAAAAAAAACGATTTAAAGAGAAGAAGCCAGGTGTAATGAGTCCCACAAAGGTGTGAAGTGGTGAAGAAGTCTGTGTGATGGGGAAAGAGAAAGCTTCTCAAAGGTGCAGGGTGGGGGGCCAATGCCATGCTGGACACTGCGCCTAGGCCTCTGGCCTCTCCATTCGCCCTCATGCCACCTCCACGAGACAGCGCCGGTCTCCACAGGTGACGGTAGGAAACTGAGGCTCAGGGAGAGCATGGGGCTCGTCCAGGAACACGTGGCTGGGAGTGGCGGTGAAGACCACTAGTGAGGTCTGTCTGACTCCGCCTTGACTGGCTGGGCCCAGGAGAAGGGTAGGGTTTGAGCAGATGGGAAGAAGACAGAGTGGGTCGTGTGATTGAGAACCCAGCCTTGGATGAACGATAGTGAGGAGCCGTCGGGGTGGGTACCGGGGGGGGGGAGGGGCTTGCACCAGGGAAGAGGGCCCGACATGCAGAGGGGAGGAGGCGCGTGCAGAGCTCTGGCAGTGCGAGTTCTCCCGTTGGGGCAGCGGTGGGCACAGGGCCAGGAGAGCGGGACAGGACATCCAGGTTGGGGAATGAGGCAGACGCATTATGCAGTCAAAGTGGGACCTGAGCTGTGGGAGAGGGGTGCATCGGGGGAGTTGTGCAAGAAGGGTCACCAGGCTCAGAGACAGGAAGTTAGAATCAGAGACCTGGGCCTACTGGCTGGTGGATGACAGTACCACAGAAATGGGAAAACTCAGGGAAGGGTTGGCTGGGCATGGAAGTCGAATGATTCAAAGAGACAGCTGCCCTGGCTGGTTGCCGGGTCTTGTGAACAACTACGTGTCACAGTGGAGTCCAGCCACAGCCAGTTGGAGCTATGGCTCTGGGGTCACCACAGAAGAGGAGAGGTGAGGGCAAGAATCTAGCAGCCCTCCATGGAGGCAACTAGCAAGTGTTTAGATTCCCATGGCCCATGCTCAGGAAGATTCCAAGTCACCGTATAAACCTTTACCAAATGAAATAGGCACCTTCAAAAAGGTTATCTAAAGAAAACCTGGCACCTGAATTTGTAGATTATTCTTGACTCATTCTCAGACAATAGAGTTCAGCACTCTGTCACACCAAGACAGAGCTGATGACAGTGTTCAGGGGGAGGGGTTGTTGCTTCCAGACTCTTCCATGGGCGGGTGTGTTCTGAATCAGTGACAGCAAACGCATTCATATGAACTCAGCCTAGCTCAGGCTCTTACCTCGAGCTGAGTTTCTGTTGAGCTCCTTTTATGGGGAGAGTATCGTATTTCAGTTCTAAACGCTCTTAAAATTTTTTAATTTTTTAAAATAATTTAAGATTCTATGTAATTACATTCGTTTTAGCCTGTTGATGACTGGATGGGCATATATATGTAAAGCAGGCAACACTGATCCCTCTGTGGGTTCTGAGCACATTTTGACTGGATCAGAGCAAACATTTAGACTTGGAAAAAATCATCAGCACAAGATACAACTGATAACAGTTAAAACTGCATAGAGTAATTTAGTCATAGATAAACACTGTCTAAAGATTTGTGTTTTATAGGTAACAGTGAACACAACACAAAAAAATTACCCAGACAATGCTTTCTTGATGAAAATTGATTCTTGATGATATAATTCTTTTCAAAATATCTGCATTTGTAAACATGACATCCAGACATCCTTGGGGTCAGAACAGTGGAATGAGGCTGTCCCTCGGTCGTGAGGCTGGGTGTAGCTTTGCCCACTTTTGTGGGCTCTGTGGAGGTTGGGCTGGGCCCCAGAGGTGGTTAGTGGCTTTGAATGGTTGGATGGGCAGGCCTGCGAGGTTCCAGTGGAGGGGTGGGCTTTGCTCTGCCCCAAGGCAAGTGGTGGGAATGTGCCCAGTAGACGGTGATGAAAGGTTACAGCAGGTAGTGAGTGAACACTGCTTTGAGTCTAGAAATAACGGGCTCATCTAGATGGTTGACTAAGTTAAAGCCTAAGTTAATGCCTGTCAAAAGAAGTAGATTTAAATCTGAGGGTGGTAGGGACTCATGGGAGCATTTTTAAAAGTGAAATAATATAGTCAAAACAGTGTGCAGGGAAAGCAGTGTGTGGTTTGGTGTTTAGTTTGACCAAAATAAAAAGGGGGTGCCCACACAAGTGGGCTTTTGATGGGGGCCAGGCCACTGTGACAGAGAAAGGGAATGTGATTTCTGTAAATTGTCTAAATTAATATTCCTAGAGCTTTCATGCCCAATTTAAGTGGATCGTTTAAAGTATTTTTTTGTGTGTGTGTGCAAGCTTTCCTGAGTTTCTCTCTGCCATTCTGTTGGAGAAGGATGGTTGGGGAAACATGGCTTGAAATATGTAGGGGAGTTTGGGGGATTTGCTTGAGTCAACACTGGGGGTCATTATCATGTTCACACCAAGAGAGGCCTTAAATCCATGGGCGTCACAACAGAAGACTGAGACAGAAAATCTACCGCAGCCAAATTTACAAAGGCAGGTGGTTCTCTAAATGGTGATCACATGAAACAGGGATATAGTGTGGTCTTTGGGGGACCAGCTGGTCATTGGTGGCTGAACCCAGGACCTCCTGGAGGTTTAGGATAGAATTCTGTTGATGGTCATGACCCTGTGCTCTGATGTTGTCATCCCACCTCACAGTGGTACAGAAGTCACCCACTCTGGGGACAGGGGGAGCTCTATCTATCCTATCACCAGGGAGAGAAGGGTCGTAGAATGCCCCCCTGTGTCTGTTATAACTACCGTGTTCCTCTCCATACCAGAGGAGCGCGGGGGCGGAAGGGAGGTCCTTCACCTTTCCTGTTTCTTCCCTTCCAGTTACGTTAGAGCAATTCTGCCTGGCAGTGAGGAGCTGTCCTGACCAAGAGGACCAGGCTTTGCTCATGAAGGTAGGTTATCAGACAAAGTACTGATTTCCTTAAAGGCTCGCAGCACTTTTATTGCCCTGAGGAGAGTTTCATTTTTACAAGCAGGAGTAAATTTATCATCCCTGAGTTCTGTGCTCCGCGGGGATACACTTGTCATCGGTGGGTAGGAGGGTTGCTGGTTAATGAGCCCAGCCGCCGTCCGTGGGGTGCAGCAAAGTGACAGGAGAGTGGGTGTCAACTACTGGCAGGGAATCTATTTAATTCTCCAGAGAGCTCCGTTGGTTCTAGTTAAGCTTATCTGACAGAATCTTGATTCTTTGAGCAGATTTATGAGGCTTGGCCAAATTCCATGACTCTCACTGTACTTTTTAATTAAGACAAAGGATTCCGTACGTTCTGTGTCTGCCACATCCTCGCTTTCGTCACCATGGGGAACGCTACACAAATGAGACTGTTCAGATTAACTGCTGGAGTGGGCATCTTATGTCATAGATTCCTTGCCCTTGAGCAGAAGACAAACTTCACTCCTTCCGGGTAGCAGTTGTTTTATTTCCTTCTGAATGACAAAGGAGCACAGGTGTGGTATAACCTACATTTAGGTTGTACAGCGAAATGAGCCAAAAGTGTGGGAAAACTTGGCCGGTAGCCTGCATGAATTTAATGAAAACTTTGTTTTTGAAGGCAGAGAGCGATAAATACCACCAAGTCACAAAGGCACACAAACACCTTTCCACCAATGACTAAGACTCATGTTTTCACCTAGAAACTATACTTAGAGTGACCTTGAGACATACGCATTTCCATGACGTCATTTCAATTCTGTACCATCAGGAAACTGTGTGGTCCAGGAGCTGCATCTCTTACCTCAACACCATACCAGGTGTCCTCCAACTTTAGAGATGGGTGGAAAAAATAGGGCGTCACTATAAGGGATTTCCAACTCATTTGCCTAAGGTGTGATATTTTTGGTCTGTCTTATTTTTTTCTAAGCTTTCAGTGATGTTAATTCTATAATAAAGAAGGGCTGATACCAAATGGTTCATTTCTCCACCAGAGTCCTAGGTATGATACACTGACTTTGAATGGCATAAAGTCAGGCACATGAGCTTTTCTCAGTATTTTGAGGTTTTTCACAGTTAGCCCTCGGTCGCCTGATCTGATGCCTATTCCCCAAAGACCTTTCCTCCCAGGTACAGGCTGTATTTCTGTGGCCCTGAAGCAGCTCTTGGGCCACAGAACTCACCTCTTGACCCCCAGTCACTATTCAAGGTGTCGAGGGCACGGAGCCTTTTGCCCCTTCCTTCCTGTTCTGTCTAGTGTTGCTTCTGTGTGCTGAACGCGCTCCTGTGTGCTGCTGGGTACTGCTGGTGACTTGGGATGCCCCAGTGACTCTGAGCTTCTCCACGTCTCTAGCGAGAGGAAAGAGATGGCACCAAAATCCTGCTTCTCCTTCTCAGTTTCTCACCTTCCTGCTGACTCTCCCACCGCCCCCAGCCCGGCTTCTCTGGAACGTGGGCTCAGAAACTAGCAGGCGCAGTGGCGGAGGAAGGTTAAGATAGCCTGAGGTGTCCCGGGATGTGCATGATCTCCAGTAACTTTCAGTATTTTCTGTGTTCCCTGTTGGTTTCTGCAAAATGTACTAGGGCAGCCGAGGACGATGTCTGTGGGTGTTTTCTCAATATTTGCAGGTATTTGAACAGGCGTCATCAAAGAAGTTTCACTGAACAAAATGTGTGCTCAGTTCATATGTACTGAAACTATTTTATGATTTTTTTTCAGGGGATTGAGGTTTCTAATGTCACATATCAGAGGTACTACGTGGGTGTGACCATGGTGTGCAGGATTTTTGTAGATGTTATGTGGGAGAACTTGCTCAGGGTGACAGGAAATCATTTTGACTACAACCAGCCTACAGTCCACTATATGTTTACCGGGGTGAGCTATTCACATTGAAGATGATCGGCAACGAACTTCAATATTTAATTCAACTTTGTTGGGCGAAAAGTTGTTGGGAGACAAAAACTGTAGATCTGAACCAAATATGCTGGGGGTTTTTTAAATGATATTTGCATGCAGTGCTGTCATATCCCTACATTGTCACAGATAACTGAGACCTCGGGACAGTTATTCCATTCAGGTCTGTGGGTGTGCTCTATACACAGACCGTAAGAAGATGCGAGACATGAACACGTAGCTAAGCCAAGGTCAGATACCGGTTGAGCCAAGGTTAGATATCTCTGGAAAAACAGAGGCAGGGTTTGAGACTTTGGAAGTGGCAGCAGCGAGAGCCTTCATCGGACAACCAAGAAGAGTAGGGGAGGGAGGCGAAGTGACTCCCCACCGTCACACCGCTAGTTAGTTGGCAGACAGCAGAACTGGGACCAGAAAGCCAGGTCTCTGGAGCCTCAAGCTGGGCTGCTTCCTGGGACCTCCATCCACATGAGTAGATTCACAGAAAAGTCTACCACCTCACCCCCTCCACCACACCAGAGCCGCATGGGAGGTCAAACTGCAGTGAAACCACAAAATCGCTCTTGTGGCTTGTCTGGTAGAATCGCTCTCGCGGCTTGTCCTGAGTCACACCCTCTTTGCTAAGAGCACCATAAGCACCATGAGAAGGAAGGGAGCCGGCTTCTCCATGACTCAGTTTCCTCATCTACCAAGTAGAGGTCAGGGCTGTTGCTGACTTAGGGTGTTCCCACCACTGCAGCCCTGTGAAGGGGCTAGGAAAGAGGTGCCAGGGGATAAGGCAGCTGTCATTAGGATTTGTGTTTTTGTGTGATTTCGCTACAATTTGAACCAAAGAAAAGATTTCAATTCTATAAATTACTTATGTGACCCCATTCATGTCCTTACCTACCTGTTTCTTCACTCGTTCTTAGTTCTACTGGCCAATTAGTCTCTTCGGCCCTCTGCAGTCACTGCCTCGGAGAGCCAGGTTACCCCACAGTTCCACCCACCACTCTGTGGTGGCTCCAGACCTCTGCTCCAGCCCCACTGCCACTCGGGCCTGCAGGTCTGAAACTCACGCGTCTTCGTCCTCCCTCCTCAGCCTCAGATCTGTGGCACAGCCTGGGACTCTGCCTGCTCTGGCGTGGCCATGTCACAGGCAGTGCCGTATCAGTCCTCTGTGGCATCTTTCAGAGCCATCCCTTTCCGTCTTTCCCAGAACAGAGCACCTGGGCCTGACCCTCCAGGGGCAAGGCTGGTCCCCACGCTGCTGGGATCCAGGTGCCATCTTGGGCTGGCTACTTCTATCTCTTTTAGCCCAGTGTCCTCTTGTGGTGAAAGAGGAAATGAATTAGATTACCCCCCAGAGACCCTTCCAGCATCCTCACTCTGCAAATCTACGCCTGGACATGGCCAACAAGCCTCTGTCTCTGAACATGCTTGAGAATGGGCCAGCCTCGACTGCCCGCCTCTCTCCTTCAGGCTCAGCAAAATCAACTTTCTCAGAATCCCCTCTCCTACTTGTCACTTTTCTGGATTCATTTCCAGCCATAAATCAAACTCTCTCTCTCTCTCTCTCTCTCTCTCTCTCCTTTGGCATAGGGTGATCATAGAACTTATCAGCCAAATCTGGCCTTTTTTGAAAATGAACAGGGGCACCACTAAAAATTAAACTTGGGTGGCTGGCAGAGACCATGACTATCCCAGGCAAACCAGGGTGTTTGGTTAGCCTATTTTTGAATCAAATCCAAAACCCCTCCCTCAATGGAAGGGTTCAAGCTTGCCTCATAAGGCTTCACTCCCAAAGTTGGTCCAGATGCTCTTTGTCCCCACTGCCCCCACAATTGTCACATCTTAAAAATTGTGCCCTCCTTTCGGTGATGAAAATTGGCAGGAAGACAGACCTCTTGCTGCCAGTCGGCATTTGGACCTTCATTTTCTAAATCAAACATAAATGGTCACACTTCCTCATTCTGTCCTCCAGGGAGTTTCTTACACACCTGGCAGCGGTCATTTCCAATTTGGGTAGAGGAGACAGCAGCCCCAGCAAAGATCCTCACTAGGACAAAAACTTCCTGAGGCAATCACCTGCTGGGCCTCCCTGCTTCCCTCGGAGAAGCAGGAAGGACGTTCAGGGGAAAGTGGCCATTTCCTGGGAAATGCTCCTCCCCCAGATCCTAGGAGACAAGAGCTCGTTGAGGAAACCTTGGCTGAGGAGCAGGGCGGTAGAACCAGCCTTCCCCACTCCAGGGATGCCGGGCGAGTGCCTGGAACGTGCCTCACACTGCAGCCCCCAGCGCAGGCCTGGCTCAGCCTCTCTGCCTCAGGGCTCTGGCTAGAGGTACCATGTGAAGTTCAAGGTAGCCCTTTCTGTAGGTGGGGTCCGCCATCATACCACATCTCCTGTAGAAAACAGTAAGAAGAACTGAGCTGCCTGAATGAAAATAAATAGCACATCTGGAATCTTGGCTCCCCACATTGCAGACCTTTGGCAGGGCTGTCGCGCCGGCACCAGTGATGCCCCAACCCACCCTCTGCGGGGTGCTGGCAGAGGGGGCGGACGATACCTTGGTCTGAGGACACAAGCAGAGTGGTTGTAGTATCTTCGGGCTGCCTGGCTGGCCAGTGCACGGGCCCATCGGAGTTGGTGGGCACAGTTGCCGGGCGCTGAGGCTGAGGTCGAGAAAACCTGCCCGGACAATGCCCCAGGAAGGCTCCATGGACCCGCGGTGTGCTGGGCTGGCAGGAGTGCTGCCAGAAGCTTCCTTAGCATGTCTTTCCAGCTGCCAAGTATGAATGCTGCCCCAAAACGCACAGGGGAAACTGGGCAGATGTGGACGGAGGGCTGCCCAGCCTCCCTCCCCCATGTCCCCTCACCACTGTGGTCTGGCCAGATTGGGCCCTTTCTCTGTCTAATGATGTGCTAGCAAATTGGACACACTTGAGTCCTTCTTGAAACCAGAAGTTGTCAAGTGAAAAACATGACCCAACCCGTCAATCCTCCCAGTTTACACAAGTACAGCTTCTTCCGGGCATTTTCTCCCGGCCTGATGGGATCCCAGCCTGGTAGGGATGAGGGTTTACCTTAGCGCGGGAATGGCCGTGCATTGAGGAGAAAGGGGATTTTCCACATGACCGCTCCACTGACTCACCTCCCCTCAGAAGGTTTAGAAACACCCAGCAGGCTGGTTATCTAGTGTTCTGAAGTTGTCATTGTCACAAAGACTCTTTCTGCTTCACTTCTCCCACAGTCCCCTCCTTCCCCTACCCACTCCCCTCCATGTTGCTCGGCCCAAGTGGCAGAAACTGAGCCATTCAGTTTCAGGAATGGCCAACACATCCTTGCAGGGTCTCTGGGTGCACTTCTGCACGGCAGGGAAGGGCTCAGCATCTCCAGCTCTGATGAGGTACTCGCCACGGCAACCCCAGTATCTAAGCAGGGCGTTTGCAGGGGACTGTCCCTGCCTCACGGGTGGCTGGCAGCGGCAGTTTGAGCCTGTCAAGTGGGCGAGGTGGGGTTTTTTCCCTTTTTCCTGCATTCTAACTGCTCTTTCTTCCTTTTCTCAACATGTGTAGGTGGTAGCTAGTTTAAGCAGCAGACCTAGCAGCCAAGAGTTAATTATAAGCACCTCCCATCAAGTGCAGGGAGGACTACAATGTCCTCCTTGCTGCAGGAGGCCTTTCCAGTCAATACCCACGGATCCTCTCACAGCCCCTTGCCTTTGAGAGTGGCCTAGGCCGCTGAGCAACAAGCAGGAGCAAACATCCTGTGTGTGCACCGCACATGCCCACGGCCACCGCTCCGTTGGCTGGGGCTGGTCATGGGAGCAGGCCTCCCACACAGAAGGAAAAGGGCTCTCGTCTGGGGCTTGACTGCATTTCTGAACCCAGTCCAGGGTGAATAGAGTCAATCCCCGTCTGAATTTCTTTAGCACAGATTGTGACGGGTGACAGGGGTCTGCAGTGTCGAAATTCAGTCCATATCCCCTGTTCATTTCCTGCCCCCTTCTCTCCTCCTTGCAAGCCAGTGTCTCATGGACAGAAGTGAGCATGCAGCTGACGATGTTTCTAAGATAAGGGGTTCCACAAGAGCCTATCGCATGCCACGTAATGTTTTTCTAGTACCTGGCTCACTTGAAAAATATATTTCTATTTTTTTTTATATTTAATAAGGGAACAGAACTACTAGTGATGTAGAAATCGAGTTTGGGAACTAGTCTTCTGGCAGTAACTGGTTTTCTCTCATGCCCGTACCTCTATACCATCGATGCCCTGGAATGCCTCCCCCCCTCAATCCTGGTACTCTCATCACAAGTTCCGAGTCTGCGCCAAGGTTCTGCAGTGCTCATCTCAAACCCAACCCCCATGATTTCAGTGACAGTTATCCCACCCCATGAAACTTTAATTGTGGAAAGGGATCTTGGGTGCATAGGACTTTTTAACTCAAAGGAACAAATACCTAATGAGAAGATCTCAGGCTCACCGTAAGTCAGCAGAAGGGTTATTTTGGTGATTCTCTGCAGATACCTGTCACAATCCTTCTTCGTAAACATTTAAGAGTGTCTATTTTGTGGTGCTAGGCACTGGGGATGCTCGTATCAATAAGACCTGGCCCTCATCCTCAGGCAGCTCCCCAACTAATAAGGGGCTTCAGGTAGTTTTGCACCCCAAAAAGCAAGCATGTTGGGGTGGGCGCAGCACTCACTGAGAGGGAGGAAATTCAGGTTGCTAATGGAGCACTCGGCTGGGGTGCCCAACTCAACATGGGCTTCAAGAAGACTTCAGAGGAGGTGGCATTTGAGTTAAGTCTCTATGGCTCTGCAGGAAATTAAATTTAACCAACTGCGTGGGTTCCACTGTGCTTCCTGGTGGGGTCAATGTGAGTTGTGTTCTGAGCTTTCCATTTATAGTGTTTCAGGTGCACTGATGCATGCCTTGAGAGCTGGCTGCCAAAGTAGGGGGCCCAGACAGCTGTCTCTCAGGGGAGGGGTAGCCAGAAGCTTCCACTCTTATTGTGCTGTGCATGTTTCCTCATTGTGCCATAGCTATCTTGGAGTTACACCATTCAATATTCTTTCCTCCAGCTTGGAAGGCTTCCCTCACTTCCAAAGGTTAATGTCAGAGTGAGGCATCTCTGAGAGGGAATGCAGCAGAAGTCATCCTCAGCTAATAGGTGCTCTAGCATAGTTCGGAGAGCATGGTCTCCAAGGCCAGGGGCCAAGGACAGAGCATGAGATGGGTGTTGGGAAATTAGGAGGAGAAAAGGTAGGGGGATTCCTTGTCCCACAATAAGAGAACTTGCTCTGCTCTCTGAGAGTCTGACGAATGTGGCAAAGCTCAGCACTCACACTCATACAAAGCTCTCCTATTAGGGGCAATGGACCAATGCTTTTCCAGGCTAACGGCATCAGGTGCAAGCATTACATGTGCCTGATGACCTAAGAGGGTCATACGATCACACAGATGGATGACAGCGGTTTATGAGAACGTTACACCTGCTCTGCCCTCTCGATACTTCGTCAAACATCTAAATACTTATCTAAGTGGAGAACCAGCTGGAAAGCAGATCTCCCAGTGTTCAGAAAAGCAGCGACTTTCCCCCAAGAACGGAGAACACAACCCTCTGGGAATTTCTGGCACAGGACGCGTGGAGGCGGGTTCCTCCCTGAACACTCTGCCCTCCATTTCTTCCCTGCACAGCTCTGGGGGGCAGATTTCATTCCAGGCTGTTCTAGACGACAGGGCGGAGGGCAGAAGAGGAAATCACTTGAGACAAATAAGAGAAATGGAAGGATTTGGTAAAAGCCGTCTGTGGGAAAATGAGAGCAAAATTTGGCCCTAGGGGCCTAAAGTGAGAGGAGAGAACAGGGTCCAGCCCAAACTTGTTATTTTACCGTTTGAATAAAGAGGCCAAGACACTGAAGTGCCCAGGGGACTTTTCTTGAGTGACTTACCCAGAATATGGAGAAATTCCATCAGAGGGTTTCAGTGATATGAACGCAGGCTACCATACGTTAACAGAAATTACAGAGTGGCTGCGGCAGATGACAGATTTCCCAGCACGCGGTGAAGGAGACGTTAGCACTAAAGTTCTGTGGGCGTCACGCCGGACCGGGCTGCTGGAGGTGGCAAAGCTCAGCTCTCCCGCTCAGCCAGCTCCCCTGCCTGTAGCCGATCACGTGCGCAGCCTGCCTGAAAACTGGAGATGTCAGGAGACTTGAAGATACCTGCTCCCCGCACCTCCTCAGCTCTCCCCCTTGCCCTTTCTAAATTTTAGCCACTCTGGTTTTGGTTAATTTTACAACGTTCTTAAGTCTACACACACACACACACACACACACACACACACACACACACAAACTCACCCCTTGGATATCAACTTTGAGATGGGAAAGAAAGAAAAAGATTGGTTAGATCAACTCCCAAAGGAGAAAGGGAGGAAGGAAAAGGGAACTTAATTTTGGAATAAATGCCAGGAAAATGGCCAGCACGAAGGCACCAGTCAACCAAATGCTGCTGCTTCTCAAGTTCTCCTGTTGGAATGTGTTCTCCTTTATAAATATCTTTCCACCTTCGTCTCTTCCAGGACTGTAAAAGGGACATGAGGGGATGAAGCAACTTGATGTGTTCTTGAAACCCTTGCCTGTTGGGAAGGGCAACTAGGAATAGCCTATTGATGATAGTTTGATGAATACGTTATTCGTGAAAGTGCTTTCACAGAAAACATAACACTGAATGGCAGGATTGGGACCAATTATATAAATGAGGTGAACAAACCTATTATTAAAAGTGAAGGACTCTCAGTTTGGGTGAGAGTCTCAGTTGTGACATGTGCAGACATGCAGACTTCTGCTTCCAGGAAGATGGAGCAGACAGAATCATCCCTATTCTTTCTGATAATTTCAACTAAAAACACTGGACATTAGCTATAAAACAAGCATGAGAAAACTGAAAGCCGACTGGCTAGGGACTTCAGGAATGATGTGGTGGAAGTCCCCCGGATTTTCTCTATGCCTTATATAGCCTATATTTGGGGCTGAAGAAGCTGGAATCCTGGAAAGGGCTAATGAGAACAGACCCTCCCTCCCCTCCCCCCAAAAACTTTACTCTAGCCAAAAGCTAAAGGATCAGAAAAGGGACAGCCTGGCAAGACAGAAAACTTGTAGACAATAATTGCTCTAATCCAGCCATATCTACAGAAAAATCAATGGAACCACCTTCATCCCTGCTGGCAAAAGCCTTCTAGGCAGTGTAGATTTCCCTGCTCACTAGACTATAAAGAGGAAATGCAGCCTCACCACTGGGATTATGTCAGTGTAGGCCTAGTAGGGAACTAGGGTTTTCATCTCCACTTGGCAGTAAGGAGACCTCACCCCTACCCCACTGCAGTGTCTTTGGGAAACACATAGGGAGCCTGGACTTCCTTACCGAGTAGTAACAAATAACCCCTCCCTCTTCTTGCTATGGTGGTGTCAGAAAAGGCCAAGTGGAAATTCAGGACTTTCACCACCACCCAGTGATAATGACACCAGTGGTATCAGTGGAGGTCATGTAGACAGTAGAAATGAGGGACTCCTATCCTCCCAGCCAAGGTCGTTATCAATGGAGGCCTAGTGGGGAGCTACCTACCTCCACCCAGCAGTAATGAGGGACAGTTCCCCCACTTGGCTGTTAACAGTGGCTGCAGTGCATGCCTCCCTTCCTCTGAAGGGGCAGGATCACAGAAAGTTAGCTGAAATAAGGTTTAAATAAGATCCAGAGTCTCGTATTACAATACCCCAAAGGGTCAAGTTTCAATAAAAAATCACTCATGATTGAATGAAAAGCAATCAATAGACACCTCACTGATATGATAGTGATGTTTAAATGATCTGAAAAAGATTTTAAAACAGACATCATAAAAATGTTTCAAAGAGTAACTACAAACATGCTTAAAATAAATAAAAACAATAGAAAGTCTCATTGAATAGTCTCAGCAAAGAAATAGAAAATATAAGCAACCAAATGGAAATATTAGAACTGGAAAATACAGTAACTGAAATAAATATCTCAATAGATGGTCTCAACAGTAGAATGGAGGGGTCAAAGGAAAGACCAACTGACCTGGAAGATAGAACCATAGAAATTAACTGAGTCCAGGGGTGTGTGGCTGTCTCAATCAGTGGAGCATGTGACCCTTGATCTTGGGGTTATGGGTTTGAGCCCCACATTGGGTGTAGAGATTACTTGCAAATAAAATCTTTTAAAAAGAGAGAAATGAACTGAATCTAAACAACAGAGTGAATGTAGAAGAAAAAGGAGGAAGAGGGGGAGGTGGAGGAAGAGAAGAGGGAAGAGAGCATCAGGGACGTTTGGGACTATAACAAAAAATTTAACATTTGTGTCATTGGAGTCCCAGAAGGAGAGGAGAAAGATGGCAAGGCTGGAAAAGTACTCAAAGGAGTAATAGCTGAGAATTTCCCAAATTTGGCAAAGGCATAAACCTACAAATTTAAGAAGCTGAATGACAAACAGCATAACCAAAAGAAATCCACATCGAGACACACCATAATTAAAATACTGAAAACTAAAGACAAAAAAATTTGAAAGCAACGAGAAGGAAGTAACACCTTTTCTATAGGGGAAAATCAGTTCAAATGACAGCAGATTTCTCATCAGAAACCATGGTGCCAGAAGGAAGTAACACATTTTCAAGTGTTTGGGGAGAAAAACCCATCAACCCAAAAACCCTATATCCCGTGAAAATATTCCTCAGAAATTAAGGGGAAATAAGATATTTTTAGATGAAGAAAAACCACAGGATTTGTCACCAGGAAACCTACACTAAAGGAATAGTTAAAAGAAGTTCTATAGGGGGCACCTGGCTGGCTCAGTTGGAAGAGCATGTGACTTTTGATCTTGAGGTCATAAATTCAAGCCCCATGTTGGGTGTAGAGATTACTAAAATAAAACTTTTTTAAAAAATAGTTTCTAGAAGCAGAAAAGAAGCAATGAAAGAAAGAATCGTGGAACATCAGGAAGGAAGGAATAGTACAGCGAGCAAAAAATGGTAAATTCAAACTACTTTTCTTCTCCTTTTGAGTTTTCTAAATTATGTTTAATAATTGAGGCAAAAATAGTAGCACTGTCTCATGTGATTCTAAACGTATACAGAAAAAAATCTAAAACAATTATATTGTAAACAGAAGAGGGTAAAGAGAAATAAACACTTAAACTGTTGTACCACTAGACTATGAAACTGTGATATCTCTCCCTCTCTTTCTCTCTCTCCCTATATAAATATATATATCCAACCTTTTACTTTCTATCTGTATGATTCCATAGACAGCATATAGTTGGTTCATGCTTTTAATCCACTCTGCTGATTTCTGTCTTTAATTGTTGCATTTAAACTATTTACATTTGGGGCGCCTGGGTGGCTCAGTCAGTTAAGCATCTGACTCTTGATTTTGGCTCAGGCTGTGATCTCGGGGTCACAAGATCAAGCCTCACATTGGTCCCCTGCATTGTGCTCCACATCGGGCTCCGTGCTCAGCAAGGAGCCTGCTTCTCTCTCTCCCTCTGCCCCTCCTCCTGCTCATGCTCTCTCTCTCTCTCTTTTTCTCAAATAAATAAATAAATGAATAAACAACAAAAAACAACCTAGTTCAAAAATGTTCTAAGAACTTGAATAAACATTTCTGCAAAGAAGATCTACAAATGGCCAATAAGTACCTGAAAAGATACTCAACATCAGTAATCATTAGGGAAATATAAATCAAAGTCGCAATGAGATACCACTTCACACTCATTAGGATGACTGCTATAAAAAAATGAAATAACACGTTAGTAAGGATGTGGAGAAACTGGAACAGTGGTACACTGTTGGTGGGAATGTAAAATGATATAATCATTATGGTAAACAGTGTGGCAATTCCTTAAAAAATTAAAAATAGGGGCGCCTGTGTGGCTCCAGTCGGTTAAGCATCTGCCTTTGGCTCAGGTCATGATCCCGGGGTCCTGGAATCCAGCCCTGCATCAGGCTCCTTGCTCAGTGGGGAGTCTGCTTCTCCCTCTCCTGCTCCCCCTGCTTGCACTCTCTCGTTCTCTTTCTCAAATAAATAAATAAAATCTTTTTTAAAAAATTAAAAATAAAACTACTGTGTGATCCAGCAATTCCACCTCAGGGCATACACCCAAAAGAATTGAAAGGGGCGACTCGAACAGTTATCTGTACACTCGTGTTCATAGCAGCACTATTCACAACAGCCGAAAAGTGGAAGGAGCCCAAATGTCCATCAATGTATGGATGGATAAGCAAAATGTGGCATCCACATGCAGTGGAATATTATTCAGCCTTAAAAAGAGAAGGAAATTCTGACACATGCTGCAGCATGGATGAACCTTGAAGACATTATGCTAAGTGAAGTAAGCCAGTCACAAAAGTCATATGTTACATGAGTCCACTCACATGAAGTGCCTAGAGTAGGCAAATTCATAGAGACAGTAGTAGAAGTAGAAGGGTAGTTGCCAGGGACCATGCGGACGCAAGACTGAGGCGTTATTGACTGGGTACAGAGTTCCAGTTTTGCAAGATGAAAACAATTTTGAAGGTAGATGGTCGTGATGGTTGCAAACCAAGGACAGACAGGGAATTGGGAGTAGCAAGAAGTTAGGATCAATTATGGGTTAAAACAAGTCAGAAGAGAAGAGCCTGGCTGAAGGCTTTTCTACAAGTTGCTTAACCTGTCTGCATAAAGTAGGGGTATGGTATGGTTCTGAGCCAGTCTAAACAGTGGATTGTGTAAGGAGCCCCAGAGGGAATGGCCTCATCTCTTCCTGAAAAGCTTTGCTTTCTGAATTTTCTCACTCCCACTGATCATGGTAAGGCTAGTACATCGCAACATCACAAGGGAGAGTGTGGGTTTGCCAGAGTATGGCAATCACAGGATAGCTTGAATTCTGCAGCCAGCTATAAGAACCCCAATAGAAGAAAAAGCATTTTCTTGATCTCAGCTCAGGTCTTTTTTTTTTTTAAGATTTTTATTTATTTATTTGATAGAGAGAGAGACAGCCAGCGAGAGAGGGAACACAAGCAGGGGGAGTGGGAGAGGAAGAAGCAGGCTCCCAGCGGAGGAGCCTGATGCGGGGCGCGATCCCACAACGCCGGGATCACGCCCTGGGCTGAAGGCAGACGCTTAACGACTGAGCCACCCAGGTGCCCCTAGAAAAAACATTTTCTTATCAGTCTACCCTCAGGTTCAGAAGCACCAGAGCTCTGGTCTCCCCTGTGTCCACACGCTTGTAGTCAGCATGCTGCTGAAAAGATGTCTCAAAGTTACCTTCTCCAGAGCTTTCCCTCTGTCTCTTTTTTGGCTTGTCGAGTTTTTGCTTCCTGCAGATGATTTTCTGCGCTCTCCGTTTCCCAGTGTTTGAGGACGCCAGGATATAGCTACGTCTAGACTTTTCTAATGAGGCATAAAATAGGACGTGCCTTGGGTCTGGCTGTCTGTGGCTCTTCCCTCACTACTACCACGCCCTCTGTGTTTGATCCACCATGACACCAGCACATGGCCCACCATCACTCTACTGTGATACTCATCTCCCATGAAGAGAAACTTGTTCCTCTGCCACAGAATGTGGTGGTGAAGAGCAAGCCATCCCAGGCTCCTCCGTGTTCAAAGATCCAAAAAATTCAGAAAGAAAAGATCACCTTCATCCTCAGCCCTCTTCTCCCAGAGCACTCTGAGCTACCAGAATGATTCAGCTGCCACTGCCTGCCACCTTTCTGGAAGAAGAGAAGCATTAAAGACACAGGAAATATTGAGCAGATTGGATTAAAAAAAAATTAACATCTTCAGGCAGTTTGGAAGGAAAAGAAACTTTGATCTTGAACAACTTCCATGGGTGATCAAAGAAAAAGACACTTAAGATGCCTCTCCCTGCTTTTCCAGTTAAATATAAATAAGCCTTCCTCTTCTCTGGAAGCTGAGGAGCTCACACCTGGAGCTGATGGCTTGGAGGAGGCTGGGCAGGTGCGTCAGAAGGATTAGAGAGGAGCCTTGTTCCAGACTCACCCAGTTTTTAATCACTTTCCTATTGCAGGGAATGCCCTTAGAAATTGCAAAGCCAATGCTTTTTGCTAATGCTGGCAGAAATTCCTTAAACCAAGAGATGGTGCCATTGCCCATCAATTTTACGAGGCAATAATGCAGATCCCAAGTGGCTAAAGTCTGAGGCAGAAGGCAGAGCACTTCATCACAGTGAGAGAACTGGGTTGTTGCTGGGGGAAACTGTTCTGAGATCATGCTGGTATTACTATGAATTAATAAGCTTTGTTTATCTTGTCTGACACCAGAGGTCCAAGTCAGTCCTTTTGCTTCATCTTCTTGCTTATTATGCAGCTCAGGCCATGGATATAGGCTGCCTACTTGTCATAAATCGCAGGCAACCTCCCTTCTTGCTGCTCTTGGTCCCAGTGGGCTTATGCTCCTGGGAACCCAGACACTCTGAACTTTTCAGTTCCACAAAGGCATTCTGAGCCCTGATGCTACGCTAGGTGCTGCAGAAATTCCAAGATGCCATGAACCCACAGCTCCTGCCTCCCTGATCACCCTGTGGGCAGGGAGAAAGTCACATGGGCAAATAATTACACCAACAAGCAGACCGTGTAACAGAGGGGAAAACAGACCTCTGTGGGAATGCAAGGAGGGCAGAGGTAACTTTCAGTGGAGGAAACCAAGGAGGGATCCTTGGACAAGGTTGTAGTACAGGGAACCCTTAGAAAATATAGCTATTTCACTATGGACTCTGAGAAACAAACTGAGGGCTTCAGAGGGGGTGGGGGGGAATGGGATAGGCTGGTGATGGGTAGTGAGGAGGGCACGCATTGCATGGTGCACTGGGTGTTATACGCAACTAATGAATCATCGAACTTTACATCAGAAACCAGGGATGTACTGTATGGTGACTAACATAATATAATAAAAAAACATTAAAAAAAAAAAAGAAAATATAGCTATTTCAGCTTGGAGCTCGCCACAGTGAAGAAGGAGGAGCCTGGACATAGGAAGATGATATATTTAATACAGCAAAATGGCCTTGTTTAAAGGTGTGTAGTTCTGTGCATTTTAACACACAGATAGAATGGTTAGCTGCCACCATCGGGATACAGAACAATTTGACCATCCTACAATCTCTCATAGAATCGTTTTATAATCATCTCTCCTTCTTCCGATAATCCCTAGCAACCAACATGTCATTGTCCGTCACTGTAGTTTTGTCTCTGGAGAATGTGATGTAAATGGGATCATATGTAATCTTTGGATACTGGCTTCCTTCACTCAGCGCGTCCCCCTTGAGATGCAGCCGAGTAGTTGCACACATCAACACTTAGACCTTTTCATTGCCGAGTAGCTTCCACTGTATGGACGTACCACTGTTTGTTTATCCCTTTACCCGGTGCAGGACATCTGGGCTGTTTCCAGTTTTGATGACTGTGAGTAGGGCTGCTATATATGTTCACATACAGGTTATTATATTATGTAAACATAAGTTTTCTTCCTCTAGGGCAGTTTCTCACCTTTGGCACTATTAACATTTTGGGCCAGATACTTCTTTGTTGTAGGAGACTGCCCTGAGCATTGTAGAATGTTTAGCAGTATCTCTGGCCTCTACGTCCCAGATGTCAGTAGAAATCCCCAAGTTATGACAACCAGAATGTCTGCACACATTGCCAAATGTCCCTTGGGGGGACAAAAATCATCCACAGTGGAGAACCACTGCCCTAAGGTAAATACTAGGAGTGAGTGTATTGGGTCATGTGGTAAATGTCTGTTTAACTTTATAAGAAACTTCACATCCCCAGTGTATGAGAGATTTGCTTGCACGGTATCTTCACCAACATGTGGTATTATCAGTATTTTGTTGTTGTTGTTTTTGCCATTCCAATAGGGATGTAGGAGAAAGTCATCATGGTTTTAATTTCCATCTCTCTAATACCTAATCTTATTGAAATTTTTTCACATGCTTTTTTTTGCCATCTGTATATCCTCTTTAGTAAAGTCTGTTCAAATCTTTTGCCCATTTTTAAACTGGATAATTTGTTTTCCTACTGTTGAGTTTTAAGAGTTCTTTATAAATTATGGATACAAATTCTTTCATCAATGTGTGATTTGCAAATATTTTCTCCAAGTCTGTAACATGCATTTTCATCCTCTTAACAGTGCCCTTTGCAAAGCAAAAGTTTTTGGTTTTGATGAAATCCAGTTTTATCAAATTGTCTTTTATGGATTGTGCTTTTGTTGTCCTATCAAAGAACTAAGAATGTTTAACTCAAGGTCATGGAAGGTTTCTCCTATTTTTTTTCCCTAAAAGTTTTAGATTTTTATATTTTATATTCAGATCAATGATTCACTTTGAACAAATCTGTGAACAGGTGCGAGTCTTAGGTCAGGTTTGTTTGTCTTTTGACCATTGATATCCAATTGTTTCTGCACCATTTGTTGAGAGACTATTTTTGTTCCATTAAATTCCTTTTGCATCTTTGTCAAGAATCATTCAGGCATATTCGCAGGGGTCTATTTCTGGGTTCTCTATTTTTTTTTTCTTCCATTGATCTATGTGTCTATCCCTTGACAATATCATGCTATCTTGAATACCATAACTTTATAATAAGTCTTTATAACTTTATAAGTCAAATAGGGTGGTTCCTCCAACTTAATTCTTCTTTTTCAAATTGCTTAGGTCATTCTAGTTTCTTTGCCTTTCCATATAAATTTTTAGAATTAGTTTGTCTATATTTCCAAAAAGTTCTCTAATTTCGATTAGAGTTACATTAAATCTATGGATTAATTTGGGGAGAATTGACAAATGTACTATTTGACTCTTCTAAGCTATTTTATTAGTTCTTCCTTGATTTCTTTCATCAGCATTTGTAGTTTTCAGCATAAAGATAATATACAAGTTTTTGTAGATTTATGCCCAAGTTTGAAATTTTGGAGTGAGCTATTTTAAGGGATATATTGGTTTTTTTAAATTTATTTATTTGAGAGGGAGAGGGAGAGAATCCTCTAGAAAACTCCCCATGGAGCATTGAGCCTGACGCAGGGCTACATCCCACAACCCTGAGATCATGAGCTGAGCTAAAATCAAGAGTCAGACGCTTAACTGACTGAGCCACCCAGACACCCCAAAGGGTATATTGTTTTAAATTTGTTTCTAATAGTACATTGCTAATATCTAGAAGTTCAGTTGATATTTTTTGTATTGACCTTATATCCTGTGATTTTGCAAGCTCACTATTAATTCTAGAGATTTTGGATTTTTTTTTTTTTTTTTTTTACATTTCTTACAGGTTTTCTATGTTTGCAAGCAAACAGGGACAGTTTTATTTTTTCCTTTCTAATTTGTATTTTTTCTCTTCTAATTTTTATGTCTTCTTGTTTGTTTGTTGTTGTTTGGGTTTTTTGTTTTGTTTTGTTTTGCCTTATTACGTGGACTAGAACTTCCAGTGTATCGATGAATAAGAGTGATGAAAACAGACATCTGTGCCTTGTTGTGGATCTTAGGCAAAAAGAATTTAGTTTTTTGTCATTAAGTAGATATTAGCAGTAGAGGGGTTTTTTGTTGTTGTTTTGATTTTTTGGCATGTGTGTGTGTGTCTGTGTGTGTCTGCGTGGTGTAGCTGTCCTTAATCAAGTTAAGAAAGTTCGCTTCTCCTCCTAGCTTCATAAGAATTTTTATCTTGAGGGCGCCTGTGTGGTTCAGTCCGTTGGGCATCTGCCTTCAGCTCGGCTCATGATGCTGGGGCCCGGGCTTGGCAGGGAATCTGCTTCTCCCTCTGCCCCTCCCCCCTGCAGATGAGTTCTACCAATTTACATTCCCATTAGCTATATATGAGAGTTTGTGTTTCCCTATAGTCTCACTGAGAGAATTTAATATTATATATATAACTTTAGCACATCAGATAAAATGATAGTATCTCAGCATTATTTCTCTATAAGTGATTTGAATATTTTTTATATATTTAAAGACAACATTTTATTTTTTTGAATTTTCTGTTCACGTCTTTTTCTCATTTTTCTATCACATTTTTGGTTCTTTGCCCTTTTAATATAATATTTTTATTGAGGTGTAATAGACAT
This sequence comes from Ursus arctos, assembly GCF_023065955.2. NCBI lineage: Eukaryota > Metazoa > Chordata > Mammalia > Carnivora > Ursidae > Ursus > Ursus arctos. The sequence continues at coordinate 50,893,949 of NW_026623100.1, read as the reverse complement.
GCAACATTATATTAGCTTCAGGTGTACATATAATGATTTGATATTTGTATATATTGCAAAATGATCACTACATTAAGTTTATTTATTATCTGTCAAAATTCATAATTATAGAATTTTTTTCCTTTGATGAGAAATTTTAAGATCTATTCCCTTAACATCTTTCAGATCTACTCTATAGTACTATTATCTGTAGTGGTCAAGCTGAAGATTACATTCCCATGACTTATTTATTTTATAACTGGAACTTTGTACCTTTTGACTCAGTTCACCATTTTAACCACCCCCTATCCCCCACCTCTAGCAACCACCAATCTGTTCTCTGTGTCTGTGAGCTTGGTTTGTTTTTTGTTTTTAGATTCCACATATATAAATGAGATTATGTTATATTTGTCTTTATCTGTCTGACTTATTTCACTTAGCATAATGTCTTCAAGATCCATCCATGCTGTTGCAAATGACAAGATTTCATTCTCTTTTTTATAGCTGAATAATATTCCCTTGTATATATAATTGACCCTTGAACAACATGGGTTTGAACTGCGTGGGTTCACTTATACACAGATTTTTTTATGGTGCGGTACCATGAATATGTTTTTTCTTCCTTGTGATTTTCTTATTAGAATTTTCTTTTCTCTAGCTTATTTTATCGTAATACAGTATATAATACATATACAAAATATGTGTTCATTGACTGCTTATGTTATCAGTAAGGCTTCCAATCAACAGTAAACTATTAGTAGTTAAGTTTTTGGGGAGTCAAAAGTTATATATGGATTTTTCCTAGAGGTGAACACTTGTAACAACCTCTGTGACCTTGGCCACAGCAACTTCTTGCTAGACACGTCTCCAAAGGCAAGGGAAACAAAGGCAAAAATGGCAAAAATGAACTATTCAGACTTCATCAAGATAAAAAGCTTTTGCACAGCAGAGGAAACAGTCAACAAAACCGAAAGACAACCTACAGAATGAGAAAAGTTATTTGCCAAATGTCTTATCAAATAAAGGGCTAGTATCCAAAATCTATAAAGAACTTATCAAACTCAGCACCCAAAGAACAAATAATCCAGTCAAGAACAGGGCAGAAGACATGAACAGACACTTCTCCAAAGAAGATATCAAATGGCCAACAGACACATGAAAAAATATTCAATATCATTTGGCATCAGGGAAATATAAATCAAAACCACAATGAGATACCACTTCAGACCAGTCAGAATGGCTAAAATTAACAAGTCAGGAAATGACAGATGTTGGTGAGGATGCGGAGAAAGGGGAGCCCTCTTACACTGCTAGTGGGAATGCAAGCTGGTGAAGCCACTCTGGAAAACAGTACGGAGGTTCCTCAAAAAGTTGAAAATAGAGCTACCCTGTGACCCAGCAATTGCACTACTAGGGATTTACCCTAAAGATACAAATGTAGTGATCCAAAGGGGCACCTGCACCCCAGTGTTTATAGCAGCAATGTCCACAATAGCCAAACTTTGGAAAGAGCCTAGATGTCCATCGACAGATGAATGGATAAAGAAGATGTGGTATACACACACACACACACACACACACACACACACACACACACAGTGGAATATTACTCAGCCATCAAAAAAACTATGAAATCTTGCCATTTGCAATGATGTGGATAGAACTAGAGGGTATTATGCTAAGGGAAATAAGTCAGTCAGAAAAAGACAAATATCATATGATTTCACTCATATGTGGAATTTAGAAACAAAACAGATGAACATAGGGAAAGGGAAGGAAAAATAAAATGCAATCAGAGAGGGAGAAAAACCGTAAGAGACTCCTAACTATAGGAAACAAACTGTGGGTTGCCGGAGGTGAGGCAGGGGGGCAGATGGGGTACCTGGGTGATGGGCATTAAGGAGGGCATTTGATGTAATGAGCACGTATTATATGCAACCGATGAATCACTAAATTTTACCTCTGAAACTATTACACTACATGTTAATTCAATTGAACTTAAATTACAAAAAGGAAAAAGGAAAAAAAGTTATATGTGGATTTTTGACACCACAGGAGGTTAGTGCCTCTAACCCCTGCAATGTTCAAGGTCAACTGTATATGCCACATTTTCTTTATGCATTCATTGGTTAATGGACACTTAGGTTGTTTCCATAGCTTAGTTATTGTGAATAACATTGCAGTGAACATCGGTAGGGAGCAGATACCTTTTCAAGTTAGTGTTTTCAGGTTTTATGATAAATACCCAGAAGTGGAATTGCTGGATCATATGATAGTTCCATTTTTAATTCTTTGAGGAACCTTCATAGTATTTGCCAGAGTGGCTGCACCAATTTACAGTCCCACCCACAGTGCACGAGGACTTTTTTCTCCATGTTCTTACCAGCATTTGTTATCTTTTGTCTCTTTGATAATAGCCATTCTAATAGCTATAAGGCGAAATCTCATTGTGTTTTCAATTGGCATTTCCCTGATGATTAGTGATGTTGAATATCTTTTCGTATACCTGTTGGCCATCTGTATGTTTTCTTTGGAAAAATGTTTATTTAGATCCTCTGACCATTTAAAAAAATATTTCATTTATTTATTTGATGGGGTTAGGGGAGAGAACAAACAGGGGAACAGCAGGGAGAGAGGGAGAAGCAGCCTCCCTGCTGACCAGGGAGCCCAATGCTCAGCTCCATCCCAGAACCCTGGGATCATGACCTGAGCTGAAGCCAGAGGCTTAACCAGCTGAGCCACTCAGGTGTCCCCCATTCTGCCCATTTTTAAATCAGATTGGGGGTTTTGTTTGTTTGTTTTTGCTATTGAGTTGTATGGGTTCTTTATATATTTTGGATCTTGACTCCTTACCAGATATATGATTTGCAAATATTTTCTCCCATTTGATAGGTTTGCCTTTTCATTTCATCGATGGTTTCCTTTGCTGTGCAGAAGCTTTTTAGTTTGATGTAGTCTCACTTACTTACTTTTGCTTTTGTTTCCTTTGCTTTTGGTGTCAAATTCAAAAACATCATTGCCATGATGATTCATTTTAGTGTATTGAACCAGCCTTGCACTCCCAGGATAATGCCCACCTGGTCATGGTACATTATTTTTTGTATATATTACTGGGTTCAATTTATTAATATTTTGTAGGGGATTTTTACGCTTACATTCACGAGAAATATTTGTCTACAGTTTTTTCTTTCCTGTACTGTCTTTGTTCAGTTTCGATATCACGGTAATGTTGGCCCCATAAAGTGAGTTGGGGAGGGTTCTCTCTTCTATTTTCTGGGAAAGACTGTGTAGAATTGCTGTTATTTCTTACCTAGATGTTGTGCATAACTTGCCATTCTCTATGGAGAACCTTATTATGTTTGTGTTAGCAGCCAGTGTACCCAGTTGTTCACTGTGGTTCACTATGGTTCCAGTGTCAGTAGAGTCTTCATGGCCTTTGCAGTCCTCTTCTGTTATGTCCCACACATGCACCATCAGTGTCAGTCTGGCACCTGCATTCTCATCTATGTACTAGTTCAATTCTCAACCTGTTCTGTAAGATAATTAGCATCTGATTCATGTACGCACACTAGGGGCTGAACCCAGTTTTTAAGCAACTTTATAAGATTACTTTCCCAAGCCCTTTTTCTCCATGATCTCCTTGATACTTTCTGGTTCTCTGGAGCTACCTCTTTTCATCCTCCAGCCACAAATTTGGGATTTAGTTATCCCAGTCTGCTACATATGCCTCCAGGAACAAGCAGCTTGAGGACCAGGGGGAAAAATGAAAATCACCACCAGTTTGATGGTACTTTGAATTCTGGTCCTCTTACCCAATCTTCATGCTACTGTTGATTTTTTGAATTTCTCAAATAGCTTTTGCATTCACTCTGTCCAGGAGTAATGGCTACATTCAGTGGGAGAACTGAATGAGTCTTTTACTTCATCTTACCCAGAATAGAATCTATGGCCTCTGTATTTTGAAAGAGTTGTCTGTTTTGGTTTTTTAAATTCTGAAAAGTAGAGGTGCTATGGTAGATCGAAAAATATCTTTGAATCCTGAAAAACTTAGTTCCAACCCTGGCTCTGTAATTCAACTTTCTTGAGCCTCTGTGTCTTCATGTGTAAATGGGGTCTATGTCGTGGGTTCCCAAGATCACCCTCAGGTTTGATGATTTGCTAGAAGGACTCACAGGACCCAGATGTATAAAATCTGTATGTGCCTCACAAAAGGATACAGATTAAAACCAGCAGAGGGAAAAGGTACAGGGGCTGTAGTCCAGAAAGAGCCAACAAGGCTTCCAGTTGTTTTCTTTTTCTGGAGGCCCTATAGACAGCTCCTAATTCTCCCAACAACAAAACAATATGGCAATGTGACATCATGAGCAAAGTGTTGCCAACCAGGGTATCCAAGCTTTGGTGTTCAGGGTTTTTACTGGTCTGCAGCAAAATATTATTCTGACAATACAGTAGATACAGAGAAAAGTTGTGGTTTGGGACACATTTTAAGAGACCAGGCTAAGAGTATGGGGGTGCTCCTTGATGCACAGGTCTAGGGTAGCTAAATCTAAGCAATGAGGAGAGAGGTGATGGGAGAGAGATGCTTGTCCGAGGATAAATACAACAGGATAGCATTTAATAAATGTCAGGATGGCCAAATCCCAGCATAACATGAGGCTTGACAAATAATCTGATGAAGACTTAAGAGGTCATTTTTAGCTACATTCAGAGTTTGAAGAAACAGGCTTCTGGTTTGGGGAAGAAAGCGTTGGTGTTAAGAGATGGCAAAAAGAAAGCAAAATTCTTCATCCTCTATAATGTTCCCATCTTCTGTCTGAATTGGGAAGGACTTGCAGTTGTCCTTTGGAAAACCAAGAAGGTCAAAAGAGAGATATCAGAAAATTAGAAATGAGCAAATATGCACATTTTTTAAAAGTGGGGAAAAAAGTAGATTTGGGAAACTATAGAATTTGAGATTGATATAAATCCAAGTTAAAATTCTAGAAAAGAGTATTCAGAATAGCTTGTGAGCAATTAGAAAAGAGATGGTCACTAGGAGCCTATCTGTGTTCACTATGGCTAAGCCTTCCTAAACGAATCTCATTTCCTTTCTTAATCAGGTTACTAGAAGAGAAAATCTGGGGAAATTGGTGTATCTTGATTTTAGCCAACACCTTGCCAGACTCTCAGGATATCCTTATGGACAAGCCAGAGACATGAGTTAGATTACATCCCAGTTAAAGATTGAGGAGGGGTGGAGAATGAGGTAGGGATATTCCTGCCCCCTGCCTGCCTCCCTGTGGGGTCACCATGGGATTTCTGTGTTCCTAGGCTGAAGGTCACAGCTCCTCTTAAGAAGTCTCTGGCTGTACATCTCTCTCTTCCGGGATCCCGTAGCCACTCCCTGCCCTCCTCCCTTGAAACCTAGAGCTGGTAGCAGTTCCAGACATACTAGCTCTGGGGTACTGCACTATCCCTTGTGGTTCTCCTACAACTTGTCCACCCCTTTATGAAAATAATTTCTTGAACTCCTCTTGAATCATCCTAATGTGAACATGTCATCTGTTTCTTGGTTGTACCTTGACTGACACAGGATTCTGGATTGAGTGAGAAAATGAGTTAGATTATTTCAAAAAATACTTCTATTCTGTGGCTCTGGATTTCTTCTCACTGACCTTATATGTTTATAGACCCAGGAGTGATGAGAATTAACTTTCTATACCTAGGAATCCTCAGTAAGTATTTTTTAGTAGACATGAAGTTCACCTAGAGACTTGTGGTGCAGTTAAGCCACGTAATCTATACGATTTATTATTTTTGTAAGAATTCATGTTATCAGGGTGTATGACAGTATTTTTCAGTTGCTCTCACGACGTCCGCAGGGTCAGCCAACATCTTTACTGCCGTTATATAAAAGGGCCAAAGGAAGCTTACACTAGCCAAGCAGAATGTTGGCAAGGTGGTAAAAGCGCCATAATTAATCTTAAATATCTCTCATAGACAAGCTACTAAGCCATACTGTGACCCTTTCTGGGAAGATTGAACAGTTGAGGCTCTCCATAATGATGCTAGTTCAACGGTGTCCCAGAACCTCAGAAAAGGAAGAGCCCATGTAGTCTACATGACTTCAAACTGTGTTATTTCAGAGTCTCGTGGGCCATAGAAAACATACTGTCTTCTGGCAATGCAGATCATTTCCATTTGACTCTGAATTGAGGGTTTTGTTATTGTCACTTGGGTGGACTTTACATAATCTGACTTCTGAAGAGTCATCGTCTTTTAGAGATACACAGTGAAAAGCTTATAGATGAAAAGCTTATAGATGAAAAAGCTTTGCTTCACAGTAATACAGAAAGGGTGGGAGGGAGATAAAACAAGATTGGCCACAAGTGGATGGTTGTGGAAACTGGGTGATGAGGACGTGGAAGGACATTCTACTCTTCTCTCGGCTTTTGTATGATTTTCAAATGATTGAATATTAAAAACTAAATAGTTAATTAAAAAGTTGCTGCTTGATACAGGAAAATTCATTTATTATTGCTCGATGCCACTGATGTCATGAAGGAGTTCTGTGGGTACGTTTCAGGAGTATAATAGGAAAAACATATTGAAACAAATGTAAACGAGGAATGCTATTTTTATGAAAGTTTCATGAAATAGGGCTCAATGGAAAATATCAAGATGATGTTCAGAATGTCCGTTCAGAATATCCTTTCATGAATTGAGAAGGAAATCAAACAAAAATACTACATCGTGTTTTAAAAAATACTATATATGGATTTTGCTTCTAAATAATCTGGGCTGAGGGAAAACGGGGTGAGGTTACAGGTCAAGTGAGATTGACCATCAGTTAATATTTGTGGAACTGGGGGAATGACCATACGGCAGTTCACTATGCTATTCTATTTTTATATATGCTTTATGTGTTCTATAGAATAATTTTTTTAATGTTTTTTTATTATGTTAGTCACCATACAGTACATCCCCGGTAGAATAATTTTTAAAAATAAAACATATACTGCACATCCAAAATGTGACCATTTAGAGTTAGACAGTATTAACTTTTATGATTCAATGAAATGTAATATTATGCTATTTTCTTCTTCCTCCTTAGAGTCTGCACTTTCTAATATACCACTGTTTGTTCATTTCTCTCCTCTTCCCCCATGCCTTAGTTTTGTCTGTTATATGGAACCAAGCTGGTGTTCCAGGAGCGAGCCTGGTATCTGGAACATAAATATTTGACTCCCACGGCCAGCAGGAGGATTAGGAGTCAGGTAAGCGTCCCTGGTGTGCAGAAGAAACCCTTTATGCATTAGCTGTCAGCTCTTTGCTTTCTTAGAAAACAGTCCTGTCAATCTTTTATCGGTTTCCACTCATGGATTTTTATGCCGCTGGGACTTCATATACGTGTTTTCAGTGCCTACCATGATCATATTACACGTCAGCGTTTAAGTGACAAGGAAATGATTCCCCGTGCATGAACTTCCCGACCTGAAAAGCAGAGGAGGGAATCAATAGCATTTTCCTTGTCTTGGCAAGAAAAAAAAATGTATCAAGTGATTTTCATTTTTCTACTTCTTACCAAAACCTATGAACTCGTTCTTCATATTCAGAAAAAAAGACCTGCGGTATCGTTATGTGAGAAGTAGCAATGGAAATTCAATGTGATAGCTACAGAACAGCTGAAAATGAAGACAGAGCCAGGGCATCACCACCAAAATGCTGCTCTAAAGAAAAAATATATATATAACAACATGATCATCCATAAAACCTATTTTCTGAGTGTTTTCTGAGGGGCCTGTCTTCCAGGCCCTCCGTTAGATGTTATAACATAAACAGGTATGTGCTCGGTCTCTGCATTCAGAGGAGTTTATGACATGAGGACACAAAACTGACTTTAAAAAGCAAATAACAACAAGGGAGCAGAGACTTTCCAATGAATAATTCCGGAGTTCAGAGGACAGAGATCACTTAGGAGCGAATGCCATTCTTCTATCTGACCTTCAAGAGTGGAAAATTCCCACAAAGTGGTGGTACGATTGAAGAGGGGAAATCAGTCCAGCCTTCAGACAGGGTTGGTGGTGAGTAAAATCATAGAAATGGGAGTATCTGGGACAGACATGTTAAGAAACAGCGAGAAGACCAGTTTGGCTGATGTCTCAAGTGAAAGCCTGGAGAAATCTGCAGGAGCCAGGCTGAGGTGGACACTGAAGAACCTTGGAGAGTCTTTTCCTTTTTCAGGAGAACAATGATTAGGAAGAAAAGCATATGTAAAGATGTTTCAGTTATCTGTTGCTATGTAACAAACGGCCCCAAAACTTAGTGGCTTAGAATATCCAGTTATTATTTCTCACGACTCTGCATCTGAACAGGGCTCCGCTGGATGGTTCTCCTGCTGCCCATGGTGTCCATAGGGGCTGGTGGCTGCTTCACTCTCATGATGGTCACCTCAGCTGGGGTCACAGGATCATCTGGGGGGTGCTGGGCAATTGTCTCCTTTGGAGTGGCCGATGTGGGCTTCCTCACAGCATGGTAGCGTCAGGAGGGCTGACTGTTTTCCCTGATGACTGGCTTCCAGAGAGGAAGTGGAAGACGCCAGTCATCTCAAGACTTGGCCCACTGCCAACATACTGTTACGTCAGCCACATTCTGTTGGCCCCAGGGAGTCCCAAGGCCAGCATAGATTCAGGCAAGAGAAGAGACTTCACCTCACATTGTGAGAAGCAGCGTGCCCATGGAGGGAAGGAAAACTTGATGGCAGCTATCTTTGGACACTGACTACCTTCCACAAAGAAAATGCCCACTTTGGGGAGAGGAAAAAAGAATATTTTTAATTTAGAAAAAGAGAGCTGCAAGAAGGAAGATTTTAAATCCATGTGATTAGGTATTTCAGTGATATAGATGAGATAACTACATCAAAAGAATGTTGAGTAAAGAACCCAACTTTCACATACAACATTGAGTACTCTGTATTCTATTAGTGCACCATGCTTGCCACATTTTTCATTTACTAGATACTTGTAGCAGCCTGGGAGATAAGCAGGGAACAGGCAGACATTTTGGAACAAACTGTCTGTGGGGCTACGTGTGAGTTGCTGAGACCCATAGGACATCTCAAGGCCTTCTATTGCAGATCTCAGTGCTGCCAGCCATGAGCACTCACCCCTCCTCTGGGCTTTCCCAATATTCCCAGAGGGAAGAGTGTAGTGCAGCTGGCACAAATGCTTCCCTTCTCGCTTCTGCCACACCCCTTTGTAAGGATTTCAAGGTTTCAGGAATGTTATTAGTAGCTTCTTTTCGCTAAAATGTCTGGGGCCCTTGGCCAATTAGAGGTGCTTAACAGGAGTGGGCTTGTGAAAGGGTGAAAAGGGGACAGGGATGGTGGATATTACTGAAACTGATCTAGATGCTTTCATGTGATAATTCTTTAAGTTTACTGATTCTTTCTTTCTTTCGGTGCTTCTAATGTGCTGGTTAATTCATCCCCTAAATTTTTGATCCTGTTTGTTAGGATTTTTATCTTAAAAAATATTTTTTGTTTTCTGTTTTATATCAACTATATAATTTTAGTTTCTTATCCCCTAAAGATATATTCAATTTTGTCTTTGATTTCTTGATGCACTGAAGCATAGGTATTTTATAGTCTATAGCTAATAATCCCAATATCTTAAGACTTTACCAGTCTATTTCTTTTTGTCTGTTATTTCTGCTTTCTGTATAGTTATCTTTTAATATGTGCTGGTCATTGTTACTGAAAAATGTTTTGTGAGATTTACATAAAGGCCAAATTGAAGGCACCTTCTTCCCCTTATAAAGCATCTGAAGGTGCTCTCAGTTTAAGACCCAACTTAAATCAAACTCAAGACTTGAGGTTTCCTGTAAGACTCAGAGAGTTCAAATAAGAGCAGTAATTCCTTCACCCTCTCCCAAGGTCATAGCTGTTTGGTATCCAGCTTATTGTAGCAAGGGTCTCTATTAAATTTCTTGCCTAGTGCTGGCCCTGGTTTTGACTGTCATCACCCCTACTGCCACCCCAGCCACCATGAAGCTGTCAAAGTGAAAATTCAAAATTGCTGGAAATGGCATTGCTTTCAGGGTAAATGCTACTTTCTTGATTATTTTCTTTGGTTCCTGCTTTCCCATAATTTTTGCCATTATTATTTTGCCAGATCATTGGTACTTTGAGGAGGATGCCTATATTTTCTCTAAGAATTTTGGTTGTTTTCAGCAGAATAGTTGGGGGGAAAATCTAGCTCTTTAGTATCAGAAAAAGGAAGTTCCTTCAATGTTACACCGCTTGACCCCACAACAGCCCTTTACGTCATTTTCATTATCCTTACACGTAGATGAGGAAATGGAAACCCAACATGGCAAAATAACTTGCCCAATGTAACACAGCTAGTGAAAACCCACATTTCTCTGACTCTAAACATTTTCATTTATTTTATTTGTATAAAAATCAACATTAGCTAGAAACTACAAGTACACCCAGTGTCCACTTCTTGGTTTCTAATACCATTTTCCATTAAAAGGAAGCAGAGTTCTTGGAGAAACGGTTGATTCTAGGACTGGGGCAATGAATATACAAGATGAGCCTGGGACATCTTTCAGTGCTAGAAAGTGAGAAAGTGCTCCAAACACAAACAAAAACAAAATAGCCCGCCATTCTGGGGTTATGCCAAAGGGACACTGGAAGGAGCTAACAGAAAGAGCTCCTAATGGCCAAAGCTGGAACAATCTGAGCAACAAAATAAATAATGCAGCATTGGATTATAACCCAAAGTGTAAAATAATTAAACAGAAGGCTATAATGATATAAATAAATGATTAAACAGATCCATAAATGGGGTAAAAGAGACCAGTCTTTCTTACTAATGTATGTAGATTCTTCCCCCTTCCCCCTTCCCTTCCCGTGTGGGTTGGACTCGGTGATTTTCTTTTATTTTAAAGAACAGAGCATTGAAAGGGAAAACAGTTACTTTACAGTGGAGCAATCTGGCAGATCCCACCTTAACCAAGTGCACAAGGCGAATACCACCAGTAATAAGTTGCGTTGATGACATTCACTTGTGATATTGTACGGTGAGAAGAGCACTTCACTCTTCCCCCAAATCCATAACCTCAGTCCAACCCCGAGGGAAAAAAAAGTCAGACTGAACCAGATGGAGGGACGGCCTACATAAGACCTATGCAGCCTTCCTCAAACTGCCAGTGTGTGCAACACAAGGAAAAACTAAGAAATCAACCCAGACCAGAGGAGACCAGGAGACATGATGACTAAATGCAGTGCGGTGTGCTGGATTGAGTCCTGGAAGAGAAAAAGGACATTAGTAGAAAAACTGGTGAAATCTGAATAAATCTATAGTGAGTTAATCTTAATGTACCAATATCGACTTCTTAGTTTTTACAATGGACCATAGTTACATTAGGTGTTAAGAGAAGAATTAGAAGAAACTGGGTGAAGGATGTATGGGAACTCTGTGTATTATCTTTGGAACTTTTCCATATATCTAGAAGTATTCCAGAATAAAAAGTTTATTTTTTTAATGTTTTTTTATTATATTATGTTAGTCACCATACAGTACATCCCTGGTTTCTGATGCAAAGTTCGATGATTCATTAGTTGCGTATAACACCCAGTGCACCATGCAATACGTGCCCTCCTTACTACCCAAAATAAAAAGTTTATTAAGAAAAAGAAAGCATCAGGGAGTAGTAATCAGCCTGGGCGGATTGTAAATAATAAAACTGCAGAACACCCAGGAGTTATGCTGAAACTCTAGGCTAATAATAATTAGCAATGCATATATTTATGCTAAAAGAAAACAAATTTAATTTCATTCTCATAATTAAACAACTGCCCAAGATCCTAGCTGAGCGTGGAAACCGAACTCCTAATCCCAAATGGAGATGGATTAAGCAACATCCTGCTTGTGTGCATGGAACACTACAAGACCTGAGTTCGAAAGCTTCACAGAGGTCTGCCTGATGTCCTAGAGGGAGTAGAATCCATCCACATATTGCAAAGGCAGCACAAGTGTCCTGTTGTCCAACTGAAGCCCACAGGAATGGGGGTTGGGTTGGGGTTTGTTTTCTTTTTTAAACTCCAGCCTCTCCCCTACTGCCCTTCCTAGCTGGGATAACTAGCTCCTCTCTTTTGTCTGGAACTTGACTGTTGACAGAGCTCATCCACATTCATTATCCTGTGTAATCCCCACAAGCCACCCCCCCCACCTACCCCCCCCCCCCCCCGTTAGTGTGAATAGCTGTTAATCCACTTGATGGATTGGGAGTCTAAGACTGATTGGTTGCTGATTTAAGGAGTGGTAAAGGTGAGGCTTTGGGCTCTAGACCACTGCTGTTCTCAGGTTCCCAGGCCTGAATTGTAGGATGAATCGGCTCCACCTTTATGCCCTCAAAGTAGGTAGGGCCTTGGCTCAAAGGCAGTCCCATGGCAGTGCCCCCAGGGCTCCATTGTAACAAGGCCCCTAAGTAAAAGACTTCTGTTCCCTTTTCATTAGGTACTTTTTGCAGGAGTACAGAAAGAACAATTGCACAATTGTGTGCTTTGTTCTTGGAAAATTTAGTGTCCCGGCATTATCTTGTTTCATTCTTCATTAACCTAGACATTTGTATTTATTTTGCTTCAGATAATTATCAGCATGAGGGAGTAACAATCAGCCAAGGCTCATTTTAAGAAGGCAAGCCTTTCAAAATAAGCTAACAGTTAATAACTGTGTGTCTCCATTAAAACCAACTTCATTTTGCTTAAAAAAAAAAAAAAGACAAAACAAAACAAAAATTTCAACCTCTTAAAATAATGTACTTTATTGCAAATGGCCTGAATCTTCTACTTTTTATTCCAACCCTTAAAGTAAATTTCAGTTTTAGATAGAGTAGCCTCATTTTTCTCATTGAAGTGTGGAACTCCTGGGCCCAGCTGTCCTGCTCTGTCAGGGCCCACCAGCACTGGAACAGTGACTCTTGGTGACATACAAAGAAGAAGCAAGTATGTAGACATGTGGTCAGCTCACGCCAAGAAATCGACACAGGGGGAAGCTTTAAAGTTTATGTGTGTTGAGAGAACCACAGCCCAGCTGTGGGTTGCAGATCAAAAAAGACCCTATTCAGTGTGGTGAAAATAATACTCAGCAAAATGTTGAATCAGGTTCTATTTCCTGCCCCAAGCCCAAATAACGGAACCACGTGAGAAAGCATATTATAAAGGATCTGCAGGGAGGTCAGGGAGGACTGCATAACCCAACCCAGAGGTAAGGAGGGCCACACTTTGTACCTTCCAGAGGTTATGGGAGATTGCCTGTAAGAGTAACAATGTGAAAAACCAAAAATTCATGCAGGAAGAGAGAAAATAAATACTAATCATGACCATGTCCAAGCAATCTTGACACCCCTCTCCAGTATTTGATCATATTACACCCTAATGTTGCCTTAATGTCCTATTTGAGTCATGACCTGTCAGTTTCTTCCTAAGTGCACAGTTTCTGCTGGAGCAACAGATGCCTAGCACCTCGTTCCATCTGAGTCGTTCTCCCATGCCTTGAAGACTGTTTTCATTTTAGTGTGCCCACTGATGTGCTAGGGTGAAGCCCAGATTCACCAGGACAAGTCTCAGTCCTCTCCTATACCCTGGCCAGCAAATGGACCCAAGAACAGACCCAACCCCCAGTAGACTTTGTATGCTCCACTGAAAGGAACCCACCTTTCTCTCCCTGAGGGACAGCTGCTCAGGGACCCCATGGCAGCAAGGAAGCCATGGGGAGACTGTTGATGGCAAGTGACCTCTTAGCTGTATCTGTTCAAGCCTATAACACACACTAAGGTTTGGATTTTAGTTTCAGTTTAGCCAGTCAAATGGTTGAATCATCAAGGGGGAAGAACGTTCAAGCCCATGGATGAATGGGTCATTCAAGTAGTTCAGATGTACCACATTGATTTCAGTGACACATTGATTTATTCTTAGGAAATGTGGCTTGGACTAAGAATGTGCGAAGTGTGGCAGACACCAGACCCCAAAAGCCAAGACGCTACTTGGCCCCTTGGAATTTAGAGGATGGGTCACGCTCATTTGCTATTTTGAACTAAGTGTAGAATATAAATTCAGTCATTGCCTTGTGGCCAAAAGGCTTGGGGTAGAAGAAACAAAACAGGAAGAAAACTTAGGGAGGAGTTCCAAGCTGGAAAGATGGTGTTCGTATGTTAGTCCTTCTCCTCAGATCTCAGCTTCAAAAACATGTACATCCTACCTGTACTCTTGAGGCTTAGAAACAGTGTACATGCCCTTCACCTCCTACAAATGCAGTAGGGCTGCTTTCCGTGCTGCTGCTCTTAAAGGTTGCTTTTTAATGGACACTCGGATATCTTATTCTGTTTCCCTTTTGCCAAACCACCTGGATCAAGGCAACTTCAGATGCTCAGATACCAGAGTCAAATGCAATGTGAACTGGGGTTTTAGGCACAGGATGTTAACAACGCACTTGGACCAGGAAAGAGAGGTTGGGTTTCTCAGTTCCTTGGCCTCATTTATTACCCACAGACTCTTGCTTTTCCTTGTAAGGATTTGAGAAGGAATCTTTGGTTCCCTCACCCCTGTCCCACCCACCCAGCAAGGCCCATCTGACTTGGCCACAGTAAGCAAATGATGAGGTTATGACACCTGGTTGTGTCCTTTAGGCTGAGTGGAGAAGCTAGTGTGGAGTGCAACCCCGAGCACCCATTCTATCAGGGTGAGGAGGGCCATCTCCTGTTTGGTGGCTTCAGTCAAGAAGCTGGGTATTATGAAATGATAGCACAATGGAGTGGTCGTACAGGGAATGCAACTGAGTCAAATTGTAAAGTCTTTGTAGATTCAAAAGCATCCCCAGACTGTTTTTAACTTCCTTTCACTTCTGTAGGACCCCCTGGTTCACCTCCAGGAGACAGCAGGGGCCAACTAGAATGTGAATGCATCCTGGTCCACCTTCTCTTTCCAGACCCAAGAACTCAAACAGGGAGAGAGGAAAAATAGCAGTACCAACAGAGTGCCACTAAGAAAGTAGGAAATCTCCTTTCCCTTCCCCCTCCCCTTTATCCCTGGCCAAGCCTGTTCTTCAGCAGCATAAAATATGTTGTTGAACTATAAATGTAGGCCACTCAACTGAGGTTAAGAAAATATAAGTGGGGTTTGATTTCTTCCATTTGGCCAGAGACCCTGAGGTCACCACTCCTAGCATCCTGGTTTCCGCATGGCAACCACCTGGTCAACCCTCACGCTTTGCCCCATAGTACAGCTTTGTTTATCTGGAGAAGGCACTGGGATCATCCATTCTTTCCTTCATTCAAGGATAACTTGTTAGAACCACAGAAGAGAACAGCTTATTTTGCTGAGCTCCAGCCTCTGAGCTCTTCTGGCAGCTGCTTTATCCTGGGGTGATCCTTGAAATGCTGGCTAACTGGGGCATCCTCCATGAAATTCTCTGGGTTCATCCCCTTACCCCAGGATGCACAGCAAGAATTTTCCACTGGTGAAATTGGTTCCTAAAAGTAGCTGTGTTACACCAAAAAGACCTTTCAGGAGATGGAATTGAGCTGTATCTAAACAGACTAGAGCAGACCCTGGTGCAGTTAAGGACAATGTGGGTTTTATTATGATTCCCATAATAATAAATTTTAAATGAATTACTGAACTTAAAACAGGAATGATCCCTACTATAACCGTTTTGGTAGAAATTAATATTCCGGCTAGAAATGAATATTTTTTTACAAAATAAAATGTGTTTTTAGTTGCGTTTCATTTTTCCGATGCTAAGTTACATTTTTCCTTTGATTTTAGAGGCTAGGTACTGCTCTGGCCTTCTCTACTTCTTCTGTCTTCTGGGGGGCTCAGAGCACTTGGTACTTAGTAACTATACAAAGACAGTAAGTCGGGGTGGCCCCAATTTAAAGCACAGACAATGGACAGGACTCACTTGTGAGAACCCAAGGGTGTGTAGAAAACCAAGACTCTACTGTGGGCTCCTCCCCTGGAGAGCTGGTCATTTACATCACAGAACTACCAGGCATTAATTCTATAACCAAATTGGCTATTGCTGAGACAGTGTAAGAAAAATATCCAGCTCAAGTGTGTAACTTTTTGCAGGGTCTTTGGGGATACAGGTGATCTATTTCTTAATCTGGATGATGGTTACATGAGTATGTTCATTTTGTGTTAATTTAGCAAGCTAGAACATACTCGTCATTTGTATCTCTGCATGTCCATTATGCTCCAACCAAAAAGAATAAAAAGAAAGAATCTTCTGTTGTGCTTATATAAAACCTTTGTTAAAACTTAATCTGAAATTTATGTTATGGTGGAGGAGGGTAATTAAGCTTTTTATTTTAAGAGAATCATAGATCCTCACGTACTTGTAGGAAATAATACAGAGAGATTTCCTATCCTTTTACCTAGTTTCCCCCAATGGTATCAGCTGCAGAACCATATTACAATATCACACCAGGATTTTGACATGGATACAGTAAATATACAGAGCTTTTTCATCACCACAGAGGTTCCTCCTGTGGCTATTTTATAGCCATGCCCTCTTTCCTTCCCTTGCCTCCCTTATAATCCTTAGCAAACATGAATATGTTCTCCATTTCTATAATTTTGTCATTCCGAGATGTCGTGTAAATGGGATCACATAATATGCAACCTTTTGGTTCTGGCTTTTTCCACCCAGGATAATTTCCTAGAAATCCATCCAAGTTGTTGCATGTGTCAGTGGTCTGTTTCTTTTTATTGCAAAGTACTACTCCGTGGAGTGAATGTAGCACAGTTTGTTAAACCATTCATTCATTGAAAGATACCTGGTCTTCTTCCAGTTTTGACCATTAGGAATAAAGCTGCTAGAAACATTCGTGTATAAGTTTTGGTATGAATATAGGTTTTAATTTCTCTAGAGTGAATACCCAAGAATGCATTTGCTGGGTCTAATGGTGGGTACATGTTGATTTTTTTTAAAAAGAAATTGCCAAAACTGTTTTTCAAAGTGGCTGTAACATTTAACATTCCCACCAGCAATGTAAGAGTGATTCAGTTTCTTCATGTCCTCACCAGCATTTGGTGGTGTCACTCTTTTCTATTTTAGCTGCTCTGATAGGTATGCAGTAATATTTAATTGTGGTTTTAAATTGCATTTCCCTAATGGGTAATGATGTTGAACACTTTTTCATGTGTATATGTGCCATTTGTATATCCTCCTTATTGAAATGTCTGTTTCGGCATCTTTTGCCCCTGTTCTAATTGGTTTGTTTGGTTTTGTTTTTTTTTTTTTTTTAACTGTTGAGTTTTTGGAGTTCTTTGTATATTCTAGATACTAGTCCTTTGTCATAGCTTGTAAATATTTCTGCCTGGCCTGTCCTTCCATCTTCTTTTTTTTTTTTTTTAATTAATAATGATTTTTTATTATATTATGTTAGTCACCATACAGTACATCCCCGGTTTTCGATGTAAGGCTCGATGATTCATTAGTTGTGTATAACACCCAGTGCACCATGCAATATGTGCCCTCCTTACTACCCATCACCGGTCTATCCCATTCCCCCACCCCCCTCCCCTCTGTAGCCCTCAGTTTGTTTCTCATAGTCCATAGTCTCTCATGTTTCGTTCCCCCTTCTGATTACCCCCCCTTTCTTTATCCCTTTCTTCCCCTACTGATCATTCTAGTTCTTATGTTCCATAGATGAGAGAAATCATATGATAGTTGTCTTTCTCTGCTTGACTTATTTCACTAAGCATTATCTCCTCCAGTGCCGTCCATGTTGTAGCAAATGTTGAGAACTCATTCTTTCTGATTGCTGAGTAATATTCCATTGTATATATCTGTCCTTCCATCTTCTTAACATGGCCTTTCTCCAGAGTAAAAGTTCTTAATTTTGATGAAATCCAGTTTATCAGTTTTCCTTTTGTACTTTTGCTGCCGTATCTCGGAACTTTTCACCTATCCCTAGGTCCTGAAGACTTCGTTCTATAGGTCTTTCCTAAATGTTTTTTACTTCTACATTTTACAATTCAGTCCACGATCCATTTTGAGTCAATTTTTGCATAAGGTAGAAGACTTAGGTTGAGATCCATTTTTTTTTTTGGTCAAAAATGTCCAATTGCTCCAGTAATAAATAGTTTGTTGAAAGGTTATCTTTCCTCCACTGAATTGCTTTAACATCTTCGTCTAGAATCAGTTGTGCATATTTCTAAATGGTATTGCATATTTGATTTCAAGTGTCCACATGTCCATCACTAGTATTTGGAAACAATTGATTTTTATATGTTGATCTTATATCCTACAATCTTGTTGAACTTGCTTATTAATTCTAGGAGTTCTTGCAAATTCCTTGGAATTTTCTCTTTTTTAAAGATTTATTTATTTGAGAGGGACAGAGCATGCACAAGTGGGAAGGGCAGAAGGAGAGGGAGAGAGAATCTCAAGCAGACTCCGTGCTGAGTCCAGAGCCCAACATGGGGTTCCATCTCATGACCCTGAGGATCATGACCTGAGCTGAAACTCAAGAGTCAGAAGCTTAACAGAGAGGTGCCCAACCTTGGAATTTTCTACATAGACAAACATGTCATCTGAAAATAGGAACACTATTGCACTGGATATAGGATTCTGGGATGAGGGTTCTTTTCTTTCAGCACCTGAAAGCATTTCGGCTTTCACGGTTTATAATGAAAATCCATTGTCATTCAAATTGTTCTTTCCCTTATAAGTAAAGTGTGTTATTTCTCTCTGCTTTCAAGATTTTTTGGAGGTTTGGGTTTTTAGTTTTCAAAAGTTTATGTGATATGCCATGTGTGAATTCCTTTGGGTTTATCCTGGGTGAGGTTTGCTCAGCTTTTTGAATTTGTTAGTTTATGTCTTTTGGGCAAAATAGGGTTTTTTGGTCATTTCATCAAGTGGTTTTTTAGTCCTGCTCTTTCTCTTCTCCTTCTAGAACTTTAATGACACTTAAGTTAGGTCTTTTGTTCCAATCACACAGGTCCCTGAGCCTCTGTTGTTGTTGTTGCTGTTGTTGTTGTTGTTGTTGTTGTTTTTCTTCAGTCTATTTTCTCTCCATTGTTCAGAGTCAATAATTTTTATTGTTCTGTTTTCCAGTTTTCCAGTTCTTTCCTCTGTTTCTTACATTCTGCTGTTGAGACTATCCACTGAACTTTTATGTTGGTCATTATTTTTTTCAGTCCTCACATTTCTGTTTGGTTTTTTATATCTCCTATTTCTTTGCTGAGATTTTTCTATTTTTTTCCATTGTTGAAGCATTTTTATGATGGTTGCTCTAATTCATTTAATTGAATTCTGGCATTTCTGTCGTCTCATATTGGCACCTATCAATTGTCTTTTTCTTTAGTTGACTTTTATTGGAACCTAAAGTTTTTTGGGATATTAAATTATGAAACTTTGGCTTTTATTTAAGCCTCTGTTTTCAATCCAGTGCTCCAGTGGGAGAAAGGGAGTATACCACCTCGTTACTGCCCTGTAGAGTCAGAAGTCAATTCTCCACTCAACCTCTGCTGATCCAAGGGGTCCTCCTTGTTCCTGCTGGGTGAGGGCAGAAGTTTTGGTTGCCAACTAGGCCTCCACTGACACCTTCCTGGTGGTGAGGGGTAGGAGAGCCTCACTGATGCTCCCCACATGGCCTCCATTAACACTGGTACTGTCTTTGCTATCACCACGTGATGGTTAAGTCCTTCCTCTCACTAGACCTCCTCTACAGTGCTCCATCTGGAAGAGGAAGGAGTGCATCTCTACTGCCAGGTAAAGGTGGAAGTCCAGGTTCCCCATGTGGTCTTCACTGACATGATGGTGGACAGCTCATTACAGCCTGGCAAGAAGATTAAACGACTAAACTTGCCAATCAGCCTCGAGAGACATGGGTGGTGGAGCCACAGGTTTTCTGTGGTGTTTGGCTGGAGTAGGGTGGTTATTGTCTAAAAGTTTTCTGTCTTGCATAGCTGCCCCTTTTGACTGGAGAGAGCATCTTTTGTTGGGATTTTTGTATGCCTCTGTTGATGTTCCTGGGTTTTCAGCTTCTTTAGCTCTGAGTGTGGGATATATATGAGGTAAAAAGGAAACCCAGAGAATTCGCCACTGTGTCATTCCTCAACTCCCAGTGTCCCTAAACGGTCTGTCTCCTCATCTTTCAGAGTCGTCTTATGTTTGTTATATACATATAATGTCCAGGGTTTTCCGTTGAGCTTAGTGGGAGAATAGGGAAATGTGTATCCATCCTCCTGGAAGGGAGCTTTGACTGATTTTTGAGAAGCAAAAATGGTAACTGATAGGAATGCTTTCTGGAGAGCTTCCTGAGTTCGTTTGAACTCAGATTGGTGGCCTCCTTGGATCTTCAATTTGTTGAGTCCTTTTTCACTTGAACCATCCCTAGTCCCTCTGTTCTCATGCTGAAGAGTCTGCCTGCAACTGTTTCATCCGGGGACAATACTTGACTTTATGTGGAGGATCCTTTCCAGTCCTTGTTGGACTGAGAACCATACAATCCTGATGCCTATAAACCCAAGCAAGGAATTTTCCCAAGAAAAGAGCTAACCTATCTATGGCAAAATGAGGAAAATAAAATATATTGAGTTTTTCATAATGAAAAATAATTTTTCATTAAAAATGTTATTACGTTCCTCCTACTTTTTTAGGTGCTGAATATTACCATTTAAATAAAATAGTGATAGTGGTCCGTTTTTTTTTAATATCCTTACTTGACATACACAAGAAAATGTTGGCAATTACATGTTGGTTCTCCCCACACTGTTTTTTTCCTTTCCTTTTCTCTTAATTTAAAAAAATTGAGGGCTACTTCACATACATTGAAGCACACAAATCTTAGTGGTACAGTTCAGTTTGTTTTGACAAATCAAATGGTAGATTGCGTAATGTACACCCCATCACCCAAGAAATCTCCCTCAGCCCTGTTTCCATCGATCCCTCTCCCGCCCCCCGCCGGGGTTCTGACTTTGTCAGTACAGCTCAGTTTGCCTGCTCTAGAACTTCATAGGAGTGGAAGCAGATAGACTCTCCTTTTGCTCAGTATGATGTTTGTGAGATGTTCAGTAGTTCATTCTTTCCCTCTTTTTTTCTGAGTGGTATTTCATTGTAGACACCCCTCCCAACCCCTTCTGCTTCCCAAATGTTGATCTCTCTCGGCCTCTGCTATGTCAGTCTTGAAGAATTGACCTTGTTACTTCCAGCTGACCTCAGCTGCATCATTCCGTGGGCATTAAGGTACAATGGCTTATTTATATGCACTGTGGGAAGAAAAAAATGTCTGAAGGCTTGGACTTACTTTTAATTTTTTTCTTTCATTAGAAAAGTTTGTGCTAAAAAGTTTATTCTCCTGTTGATAGACATTTATGATATCATGGATCAGTGTTATAAATAAAATTGTCAGGATTATTTTTGTACGACTTTTTTTTTACATTTTTTTTCATTTCTTTTGGTAAATGCTTAGAAGTATGATTAAAAGTTGGTATGGAAGACATTTATTTAACCGTCTAAGAAACTACCATAAACAGTTCTCTAAAAGTGGTCATATCACTTTTTAAAGATTTATTTATCTATTTTAGAGAGAGAGCGCGCATGCATTTCAGGGTGACGGGCAGAGGGAGAGAGAGAGAGAGAGGAAGTCTCGCAGACTCCTGCTGAGCGTGGAGCTTAATATGGGGCTCATCTCACAACCCTGAGATCATGACCTAAGCTGAAATCAAGAGTCAGACATTTGACTGAGCTACCCGGCTGCCCCAGTTGTATCATTTTATATCCCTGCCAGCAGCATATGAGGATCCCATTGTTCCATACCCTCACCAACATTCTGTGTTGTCAGCCTTTTAAATTTTATCTGTTCTAGTGGGTGCATAGTAATATCTCATCGTGTATTAATTTTCATTTTCCTGGCATTTAATGGTGTTGGGCACCCTTTCAAGTTGCTTATTGGTTATTCCTATGTCTTAGTCTTTTGCCCATTTTTAAACTGTGCACTCTTATTGTTGTTTTAAATATTGAGTTATAAGACTTATACATTCTACATGCAGGTACTTGGATTTTCCCCAGTCTGTGCCTATTCTGTTTCTTTTTTTAAAAGATTTTATTTATTTGAAAGAGAGAGCACGAGTTGGGGGGTAGGGGGAGAGGGAGAGGGAGACACAGACTCCTCACTGAGCAGGGAGACTGATGCACGCAATCCTAGGACCCCAGGATCATGACCTGAGCGGAAGGCAGATGCTTAACCAACTGAGCCACCCAGGTGCCCCTTCGTTTTCTTAATAGTATCTTTTAAGAAGCTGAAGGTTTTAAGTGTGATGAAAAAAAATTATCAACTTAAAATTTTTTGTTACTGTCCTTGGGCCTTGTCTAAGAAATCTTAGCCTAACCCAAGGTCGCAAAGATAGTCTCTCATGCTTTCTTCTGGAAGATATGTGATTTTTACCTTTACATTTCAGTCTATGTCCTATCTCAAATCAATTTCTGTGTGTAGTAAGAGGTAGAGGTTGAGGTTCATTGCTTTTTATATAGTTATCCAGGTGTTCAAGCAACATTTGTTAAAAAGATAGTTCTTTATCCATGGAAATATTTTGCCTCTATATTAAGAAAAAATTGACCATGTAAGTGTGGGTCTGTTTCTGGGCTCTCTATTCTATTCCACTAATGTACCTGTCTCCTATTTTGCTAATTCTGTCTTGATTATTATAGTAAATTTTACACCGAAAATGTAAGGCCTCCAGATTTTTTTATCCCTTTTCAAAACTGTTTTTATTATTCTGAAAGCTGTGTATTTCCATACATATTTTAGAATTTGCTTGTGAATTTTATGGGATAAAAAAAGGGGCAGCTAGGGTTTTGATTGTGATTACGTTAAATCTATGTATCAGTTTGCAGAGAATTGGTATTTTAATAATCCATGAATATGGTATATCTCTTCATTTATTTAATTCTTTCCAGCAGTGTTTTGTCATTTTCAGTAATAGAGTTCTTGAGCAGATTTCATTAAATTTATCACAAAGTGTTTTTTAATTTTTTAAAGCTATTGCGAATAATACATTTTAAATTTTAATTTTCTATATGTATGTTCCATGTTTAGTACAAACAATTAATTTTTGTACATTGCCTTGTATACATAAGCTCACTAACTCACCTAATAGTTCAAGTATTTTATTTGTAGATTCCCAGAAATTTTCTAAGTACTCAATCATGACATCTAAGAATAAAAAGTTTATTTCTTTTCTTTTCGATCTATATCTTTCATTAAGATTCCACCAAGAGTCAAGTTGAACAGGGCTGCTCTAATTAGACCAAGGTCATTGTGCCTAGCCCAACCCCCACCCCTAGCCCCATAGTGCTTTCTTTGTCCTGTCAGCTGTTGAGCTGGGAGGATGTTAGACTACAGATAATCTTTGATTCTCCATTGGGTTCAACTTCTGATTGTTATTATGGGAGCAAAGTTTTCTTGAATCTTTCTACATCCTAACTAGAAGTAGAAGTCCTTCCAAAGTACTTTTGAAATTGTTTGGGTCCTTGAAATTCAAAATTCCAGAACTGACTGCCACAGACCATAATAACTTGGATTCTTACTGTACATTTAGTTCTGGCAGTTTGTGGGGCTTCTGCTTCTTGAAAAAAAATTGGACTGAAAATTATTCCTTCTTGGCCATGCTCACATTTCTTTGGGTCTGTATTTACGACATTGAGCTATCAGTTGATTAGAATACCGTATTCTTTTGTATGAGAAGATGAGAAGCTAATAGTGAAGCTTTATTATAACCACCTAATTTAATATTCTTTCTAGTTTCATGTAAATGTCTTTGTAGAAAATGCTACCAAGAGCGGCATTGTGGTTACTTTAATTCCATTGCCAATACTTTCATATGGTTTCCTGTATTCTAAAGGGAAAGCTATATGCACTTTTCTTCTTTTAAAACTTTTCCTCTTATGAATCAGTACCACTATGAATAAATGTCAGAAGTTCTTATTAAGTGGTTAAAGTTGATGTCTCTGTCTCAGCATTCTTGTTTTAGGTGATGATGATTAAGCAGACTTCATAATGGAAAATGCCAGAGTTGTAAAGAAATTGTTTCTCTTACTAACTAAAGAACACATGATAATATTAATGTTTGTAAATACTTGTTTTGTGCCAAACTCACTTAATCCTTACATTTTAAAGATAAGAAAGGTATCACGGCTTGGAAGTTCAGGGTTCAAAGTCCTACGCCTTTACTGAAATGGGCATTGTCAGTAATGTTTAGGAAATAACAGGATTGTGCACTCTTTGGTTGAAAAACATTGCAATAGGAAGAACATTTTGGAGGTTAATTTGTCTCACCTCAAAATGAACTCTTTGGTTAGGCAAAATGAGGTGTTTTGTTTTTGTTTGGTAAGGAAAGCAATTTCTCTATTCTACCATTTCAGATTATGCTAAATATTTTTATTAGCTGAAGAACTAATCAAAATATAATTTATATTGATTCAGAGAAAATATGAAGCTGGAGTCCTGATTATTTAATAGAACCACAGAATTTCATTTCTTGCTAATGGAAGTTGGCTGTGGAGAAAACCATGAGAAGGTACATGTTCCTGGGGCCAGGAGGCCCAATGAACTACAGTCTGGCTGCCTTGAGATGCGAGTGGTCAGTACAAGAGCAGAGCTTCCCTTTCCAGTGGTTGATGTGTAAATTGAGACAGCGCGAATCATAGCACATAGGGTGCTATTATGCCCCCGTGTGAGTGTTTCAGGTATGTTTTTCTTCACATTTACCACTAGCCAGGCATTTGGGGCTCAGGTGGCACATTAGCTGATACACACCTACCACTGTGGCCCTTTGTCTACAGAGGTTGGCGATCCTTTAGGAAAGGTGAATGGATAGGAGAGAAGTGAGTTCACGACCTCTGTGAATTCCGTGAATTTGGAAGTCTGTAGTAGCTGAAGATTGAATTCATTGATTGTGGTGATTTTCATTGACCATTATTTGACAGTCAACATGTTGCTCTTGTGACAGGATTTGAGCTGTGTTTGGTGACTTAAGCTACAGTCCGGAGGAGGAGGGAGGGCCTGGGGACCTGTGCAGCAGAGTGCACCCAACTTCCTGAAGAAGAATCTGTGGAGCAAGTGGCCCTCCCTCCAAAGGAACAGAGTCTGTTGTTTCTCAAATACCCTTGTATCTGAGCCTCACTGGCCCAGGCATAGTTTCTGGAGACCTTTAGGCTTACCCTTCTCAGGAAGAGCATCCAGGTCATCAGGCTGGCCCTTTTGCATCATGGCAGCTGGCTCTGAAGCCAACGTCCTCAGCAACTCCCTCTAGTGGCAAGATCCTAGAGGCCCCCTGGGCTGCCCATGGCTGCCCTAGTCCTCTTGGGGAATGTGAGCTAGTGTGGCTGGCCAGACCCACGTTCCCCACACTTGGCACATATGGAATATCAATTCTGACTTAGGAAGAACATCAGGGGCCACACGTTTGGACAGGCACAGAGGCATCTCCTCATTGCAACACCCTGTACCTTCCAGGGATGGAAACAGTGGGGAAGGGGAAGGTGAGGAGATGGAGGTAGAATGGGTAGACGGGGCTGTGGAAGCAGAAAGCTCTACATTAAAACCCTGGATGTACCAGTTATGACTTGACTTATGTGTGACTTGGAGCAAAGTTAAATGACATGTTCTTTCAGCTAACACAGCAACTATTTCACGGAGGCTGTGCTCAGGCAGTCAGTCTGTATCCAAGAACAGAAAGCTTGAAAGAGTCCTAATTAAGTTATAGCGCGTATAAGGGAGTAAGGCAAATGTGATGATTCAGTTAAAGGTAATGAAGAGCGTCAAGTGGAAAGCAAGAAAAATTTGGTTGGCCCAAGTAGAAGGGGCAGGCTGTGCTTGGGCTGTGGGTGAGGAAACTAGTTTTGGGAACACAATAAATCAAGTACTGTTAAAGGACTCAAGTTCACAATCAATAATTGTACTTTAATCTGAGAAGCAAGCGGAAGTGATTCTGGGCTTTTCAGAAGAAAAATGATCAGATCAAAACAATACTCGAGGAAGGTAATCGTATGAGGCAAGAATCTAAAGAACTTGGTGAGGGTCTGAAGCAGGGGGCTACAGAACAAGACTGGAAAGGGTTCTCACACCACATTTTTCGTATAAAAACAGAGTAGAGGATTGTGCATGACTTTTCCATGGAGGATAAAGACAGACAACAAAGATAAATCAGCCTTTCTCTTAATGAGAGATGTTAGCATGTGCCTGAGGGATGGACGCCGATACTCATTTTATTTCATACTTTCCGTAACCTTCTAGAGAAGGTGGTATTCACGGAAATGCAACAACACAGTGTGATATTTCGTTCACACACACGCGCACACACATATACAATCATTATAAAAGGTTTCAGACCTATAAAAGGGGCCAAATCATACAATAAGAAACATCTTTGTACCTATTCCCTAGCTTGTCATTTTCAGGCTGCCATCATGTCACAAGAGGAGCCCACCCACTAGCTGATGAAAGGCATATGTGTTGATGTATACCTTCTCTAAGGATACCCTTTAAATCTGTTTCAAAGAAGAAACACCGTAGGCATCCTAGAATAAAAAAGAGAAATCCATTTGGATAGGTGTGGCAAGTCATGTATCTGTGTATATGGCTGGATTCCACATACTGTCACACTCAGTCTCCAAAGGACGTTGAAACTTACTGGATATGAGTTCCCTGGAAGCCCTTAAAGGCCCTAATGATGGTATTTGGGGGATCGAGAGTCAACAACTCTATTTTGCTGCCTTTTGCAGCTTTCAGTGTGGCCTTCACATAATTACCTCACTCCATCCTCCCAACCAATTCTGAGGTCGGACCTCTAACCCAACTTTATAGTAGACAGTCTCCATGCCTTGGAAATGAACCCCTGTTGGGCATCCTTGTTTAAGAAATCTCTGGGAGCAGGGAAACACTATAATCCCATGAAGTAAACGATAGAGACATGCCAGTCCATTCCATCACTCCAGCTGACTCTGGTGAGGTCTGACCAGGCCCCATCCATTTCTCTCTTCTAATGGGGCAGGAGAACCTAAACATTTACAAGACTTGGAATCCCCAGTTGCAAATATTTTCTGCCTTTTCCCCCCATCCTTGACACTTTGATGTTACTTAGTATTTTCGTTGGAAGCTAAAGCCCCTTGTGGAGATGATGAAGGCATGACAGGTGGTTATAAGGCAAGTCCTGGTGATGTGCCTTCTAAACCGGATTAGGAAAGTGGGGTGGATGGTGGATTGCAGTGAGACTTCCAGCCTGCCATTCAAATTCTCTCCCAGATACCCCACCGACTGGACAGTCATTGGCTTTATAAACTACTCTTCTACTACTGAAATTCTCTTTCAGTGAAGCCTATCAGTGAGCCACACCTCACTGTTAACTGTTTTAATTGTGCAATTACAGAATTGTCCTCAGATAATTAAGAGGATAGAAGTATAGCGGAAGATGACCCTCCCCCTGCTCGCGAACGGCAATTTGAATTTTAAAAGGAAGATACCTGTTTCAGTTACCTATTGCTGTATAACATATCAGCCTAAAACTTAGTGGCACAAAAAAGCAATTGTTTATTTCTTACAATTCTGTGGGTAGGCAATCCGGGTCATTCTTTGGCTAGTGCTTGGTAGGATCACTCCTGGGGTTGCAGTCATTTGAGTTCAAAAGGACTAGGGAGTCCTAGATGGCCTCACTCACATATGTGAAGTAAGCCTGGCTGCAGACCACGTGGTCCTTCTCCACATGGCCTTGGGCATCCTCCAGCGGGCTAGACCTGCACAGCAAGTGGTCTCAGGGTCCCAGGAAGCAAGAGTGGACATTGCAAGGTTTCTTGTGACCTAAGCTCTGGAACTCACACAGGGTCACTTTTTCCAGATCGGTGACCTCTCCACCTCACCACTTTCTCCACATTGGTGAGACCTTGGGCAGGTCAAGACCAGTCACAAGGCAGCCCAGATTCAAGAGATGGAGAAAAAGACTCACCACAATGTCCAAGCAAGAAAGGGGCTAATTGAGGGACATGTCAAGTTGGGGTACGGGATTTGACACAGAGAACAGCAGGAGGTCCCTTGGTGCTGGGAACCGAGGTGGGGAACAAGGGAAAAGTCAGAAAAACCTTCTGCACAGGGTCTTAGGAATAGCTGGGGTGTGGCTGCAAATTCACTGGACGCCTCACACCTGGAGCATCTATTGTACATTTAACACCAACACAAGGAAAAGCAGGTTTTGTTGAGAAGTCTGTAAAGCTTCGGTACTGCCCGTTCTAGACCAGCCTAGTTTCCCAGCTGGAATAAGGATAATGCTGAGATGGTCAAAAGGGAAAGAAAAAGAGAGAACCTACAGCAACTAGGTGGGGGTGGGGAAGCCAAATTGATGTTATACATTTCCCCCCGAAAATCCACATATTAACCTGTCCACCCACCGTCCCCCAAGTGTCGAGTGCGTCCACTTTCTTCCAAGTAGATATTCTCAAATCCACTCCCTGGATCGTTCTAGTGGATCTTATGTCCTTATTATTTTTAGAGCAATACTGCCCATGCTTTGGGTCTGTCATTTAAAATCTTTCTGTAAGAATTTATAACTTCGTTTGTGCTCTTTTATTTTTAAAGGACACCTATTCATTGGTGTTTCCTCAAAAGCTGGTGAGTTTTCTTTGTAAAGAGAGGGGTGGGCTTGGGATGCTCTGTCCAGCAGTTGGGTCACATGCTGGCAGAACAGGGTGGGAGGGCGAGGGGCAGGCTACAACATGCGCCGTTTTTGTGCTCATATTATGGGGGTGTGTGTTTGGTCATACAACTAAACTTAATAGTACAGGCATACATTGTTCTATTGTGCTTCATAGATATGGCATTTTTTACAAATTGAAAGTTTGTGACAACTCAAAGCAAGTCTATCAATGCCATTTTTTCCAACAGCATTTTCTCACTTTGTGTCTCTGAGTCACATTTTGGTAATTCTCGCAATATTTCATATTTTTTCATCATTATTATATTTGTTATGGTGGTCTGTGATCAGTGAGTATGACCAGCTGAAAGCTCAAATGATGGTTAGCATTTTTTAGCAACAATTTTTTAATTAATTTATGTACATTGCTTTTGAGACATAATGCCAACACACGTTTAACAGACTACTCTGTCGGTTAGAATGGCAAAAATAGACAAGGCAAGAAACAACAATTGTTGGAGAGGATGTGGAGAAAGGGGATCCCTCCTACATTGTTGGTGGGAATGCAAGTTGGTACAGCCACTCTGGAAAACAGTGTGGAGGTCCCTTAAAAAGTTAAAAATTGAGCTACCCTATGATCCAGCCATTGCACTACTGGGTGTTTACCCCAAAGATACAGATGTAGTGAAGAGAAGGGCCATATGCACCCCAATGTTCATAGCAGCAATGTCCACAATAGCTAAATCGTGGAAGGAGCCGAGATGCCCTTCAACAGATGACTGGATTAAGAAGTTGTGGTCCATGTATACATTGGAATATTACTCAGCCATCAGAAAGAACGAGTCCTCAACATTTGCTGCAACATGGACGGCACTGGAGGAGATAATGCTAAGTGAAATAAGTCAAGCAGAGAAAGACAACTATCATATGATTTCTCTCATCTATGGAACATAAGAACTAGGATGATCGGTACGGGAAGAAAGGGATAAAGAAAGGGGGGGTAATCAGAAGGGGGAATGAAGCATGAGAGACTATGGACTATGAGAAACAAACTGAGGGCCTCAGAGGGGAGGGGGGCGGGGGGATGGGATAGACCGGTGATGGGTAGTAAGGAGGGCACGTATTGCATGGTGCACTGGGTGTTATACACAACTAATGAATCATCGAGCCTTACATCGAAAACCGGGGATGTACTGTATGGTGACTAACATAATATAATAAAAAATCATTAAAAAAAACAAAACAAAAAACAAAACAGACTACTCTGCCGTGTACACATAACTTTTGTACGCACTGGGAAACCAAACCAAACAACTCCTTTGACTCGTTTTATTGCAATATTTGCTTCATAGCCACGGTCTGGAACCGAACCTGCAATATCCTTACTACCTGTGCTTTGCTTCATCCTATGGGGCTCCCTGGTAATAAAAAAAAAAATACTGTATATATAATAATAAATGCTATGGTAGCTGCCTAGGTTTATTTTGTAGTAAGAGGATCCTATTTGTAAAAAGTCTTTAAAATCCTTCAACATCGTCTCCTTGATACTGGAGGCCTGTGTGCATCACGAAACCTCCCATGCCCAGCACAATCTGTACCATAGGATAGGACTCCCGTATGTACTTTATAAGTGAAAGACAATAAAAATAGTGACCATTCTCACAGGCAGAGGTGAGAGAATACCTGGAATCAGAGTCAAACTTGTTATGTATAAGGAGTGTGGCCTGATCCTTGGATCTGGACACTAATCGGCCTGTTGCGGCCTGTGACAAATGGAGTAAGCAAGGAGGATTTGAGACAGCATCAGAATTTTAGGCTTACAACGAATCTTAGCAGTCAACACACAGCCTTCCCCTCCCATGAATCATTCCTCTTTACAGCGTCATTGAAGGGGTCACTCCCTGAGTTTCCTTACAAGTAAGGAAACCCTCCTCTTCTTCTGTCATTGGGTCCTTTTTAAAAATCTACTTTATTCTTATTTTTGAAGTTGTAAAAATACTGAACAGAAATCTGCCCCCTGCAAATTGCTATCTCTGGGTGCTTATTCTGTGTTTGGACAGACCAAACCCATACTCTCTTCCATGTAACACTCATTCAAATAACTGAGTCTCCGCCGTTGTTGAACATATGACAAAACTGGTTGAGTTTCGTGATGCAAACCTAAAGGGAAAGTTATCTTGAATAATGAAATTACAATATGGAGAAGGTTTAAGGGCTTGTACACCATCTCATGGTTTTGAAGTGTGTGGTTAAAGGCCTTGAGAGTTGACAGATTAGTCAGGGATTTGTCAAGAGTATTAATTACAAACTTTGAAATCTTGGTCAGTGAAAGTTCATCATAGTGCATCTTGCAAATATGATCAAAGTCTTTTCACTACTGATTTTATGATGCTTAACCACAGTATGTAAAGAATGAAGGTTTTCATTAGAAATTACTGATGTAATAGAGCACATTTAGAGGAAGATGTATTGTTAGGCTATTAAAATTCATGCTCTTCTCCTAACCTACCCCAGCCCTTGTTTTGAGGACACCCCCCCCCCGTTGTCTCTGAATACCTGAAATGGCATTTTTGGCTACTTTAAAGGAACCTTGCTCTTTACAGTTTTGGTGTAGTTCAGTAACTACGACCACCATGAGGGCAGCAAAGGTGGGGCTGTTGTAAGTGATGTTTTTAAAACCACAAAAATAAACCACGAAAACCTGGGGGCTAAGGTGATTCGGTGAGTGAAAGAAATCTATGGCTGGCTGAAAACTTGAAAAATAAAGTGTGCAGCCAGTTATGGGAAAGGAAAGCCGTCTCTCTGTCTTGTCGTTGTTGAGTTTTAGAAAAACTAAATCTATTATTTTTGGTAGCTTTTTTTTCCCTGGGAATAAAAAAATGCACTGGCACCTAAACCATGGAAAATGAAATTGAAATACACCCCATGCAGCTCCTCCAAAATCACTAGCTTACTTTTTCCCCACCCTTCTGCTGAGATGTCTTATCTCTGCCTTCCAATGGTTATCAGTATACAGGAGGGTATCTGTCAGGTTCCTTGGTGTTCTAACTGCAGGTTGATTTCCGGCAGCAGCCAGGTGGAAGGTGCACAGAGGTGCCCATGCTTGGTCCCGGGATCCCCAGGTCCACTGTGCGTGCGTTTCAGGAACCGTGGCCTGCTGCCAACCGGAGGTGGGAAGGCGCTGGTCTGGAGAGAACCGGGGCATGTCAACACTGGTTCACCTGTCTGATGCTCTTCCTGTTCAGTTGCCTCTGCACGCCAGAGGGTGGCACCCCAGGCACTCCAGAGATGGAGAGGAGGCAAACGATGGGGACCAGAGGAGAGGGGAGGGCAGGGCCGGCAAGGGGAATGTTGGTACGTTTTCAGACCTTGGTCCTGAGATTCCCAACAAATTTGGAGCCGGCCCCCAACGCTGTTTGGAAGAAACAGGCTTCTGCCAGACAGGTGTCACAAGTTTAGGAATTTCTAAGATGATAAGGTATGTGAAGGTTATTCATGACCAACGGCCTCTACCATCCTGAGTCCCTGGAAATCCAAGGGAAACTAGTTTCCCCAGTGGCTACCTGTGGGGTGCTTGGGAGTTGGCGCAAAGCCAATGGCACCCCACGCTGTAAGTGAGCCAACATCTGACCTGTCACTTTGCGTTGTGTTTTGCAGTTGCTGGATTTGTGCGACTCGGTGAAGGATGATGCCCTGAGGGTGATCTCTGCTTTTAACATTCCACACACCTCCCTCCACGCACCGATCGCAGGAATCACCAATGCGCAGGCCGCCTGGGCCTTCTATCCCGCACCGCTGCAACCCAAGCCCCGAGAAGGGGCGCGCTTTCAGCCGCCTAAGCTGGAAGCCAAGTTATAGCGGGCGTGGTGCGAAGGGTGGTGGCTCGCTCGCAGCTGCCACGACACTAGCTTTTCTGACGCCTGGAACTGGGGCCAAGGCCGGCCTGGCATGCGCTGGGCCCCGGCCCTCGGGGATTTGGGTAGCAAAGCAGGGTACCCACTGAGGCTGGCGAGGTGCGCTATGGGCCGTTGGGAAATAGAGCCAGGCGGCAGCCGGGAACACGGGGCTTTATTATGTAACCCCGCCGGCCGTCAGCAACCTATCCCTGCTTCCGCGCCGGATCTCCTGAAAACTGCACTCCCCTGCGAACGCGCCCCACACCCGGGTGCCACCAAAGGTCTCCCGCTGTCAGCGGTGACTCAGATTTACAGTGATTTTGGAAAACACATTGGTGCTGCGTGGGAAAAAAAAAATCAAAGCATAAAAATCAAACACTCGCGGGCGAAGTTTCAGTTCAGCAAGGGATGCTTTTCCAGTGAATCAGATCCCCTCGGGGTCTTAGAGGAACGCACAGACTGGGAAAGGGGAGTGTGCGCCTGGAGTTTCGCTCTCGGCAGAGCGCAAACCCCGGCTTGCCCTCCCAGGCAGGCGGCTTCCGGACCGTAAGACAAGGCGCGGAAAATATTTTTACCATATGAAATTGTAATCTGTTCTTTAGAGGAGCATAGATAACAAAGTTTAATAAAGACATTAATTGATGGGAAGGCGCTCGGGCTACTTGCCGAGGATGGGGAGGCGGGCTGGGGCAGTACACTGCATTAAGTTCATTTTGGAGCTCGGAGAGACCACACCGGCAGCGCCTGCGGTCCGGGCGAGGGCCGTAGATTTCCCACCCTGTTTCTCAGATCAGACCCCGATTGCCCCACTTCATTTCTGCTCCTTTGTCTCAGCCCCAGCCATCCTTCCTTACTCCCTCGCCACATCTCGTGGCAGAGGCAGAAGCAAGCATAGTTCTGCTCCTGTTCGCAAGGGCGACCTCCAGGACCGGGGCAGAGACTCAACGCCCACCTGCCTTTCCCACACTGCCCCTTTTCTGGGCTGTGGCCCGGTTTCCAGAGGACCTCGGACCCTGCTGGAGAGGGCGGGAAGGGCTAGAGGTCATCCGGCGCGGAGAGCTCTGCCAAGCTCCCCCAGCACAGTCTAGGTTGCAAGACTCCGAGCCGACCTCCTCCTTGTGCCCCAAAATAAGAGTGCTTAAGCGGTTGCTTTCCCTGACGCCTTTGTTTTTTAAAGTGTTCACAGGGTCGCTAAAGCAGACGACGCGGGGGCGGTGGAGCTGTACAGGACCAGATGACAACTACTAGGGCTTGCTTCTGCGTCGTTCTTTTCCTGTCCCTGTCTGCATCGCCCAACCCCACGGAGAGCTCGGAGCACTCGGGCGGGTTTGGGGCTCCCAGCCGGCGCAGTTCTGTTGTTCCACCCCGCCCCGGGTGCTACGCCGGGCGGCTAAGGCTTAGAGTTCGCCCGTGGCCGCCACCTGAGGTCGAGGGCAGCCGCTCCAAGCCACCGTGAGGGTAGAAATCCGGCCTCTGCGTCCACTCCGCCGCGTTCACGCCCTTGTCCTCTCCCTCCTGCAACGAAATCCCGGGGAAGAACCCGGCGTGCGTCCTTGAGTCCCCCCCAGGAACCCCTGGCCTCATACACTTAGCTCCCGACTCGCAAGAGGATGCGCTGAGAACTGTTCAACCAGGGGCTGTGCTGTCTTCCCGACGTTCCATACCCGCTTATGAAGCATAAAACACTGACCGAGGTGGCCAGCAGCGAGACAACGCCTCGCTGATTTGCTCCTCTGCAACTGAGGACCCTTCCTTCTTGGTTGGGGGGGGAGGGGCGTTAGGGGATCCTTAAATTGGGTTTCTTTATTCTATTTAACCAGCTCTCCCCCGTGGCAGAATGTTCCATCTCCCGACCGACCTTGCCCCGATTCCCGGGCCGCGGCTGTCTCCTCGCCGGGGGGAGCGCAGGAAGGGTAAAGGTGGGGACTCAGGACCCACATTAGGAGAACAGATGACGGTGCGGACCCAGAGGAGTACCCGTCCCCCGGGCAGGAGTGGGAGTGGGGCCGCGGGCACCAAGGAGAAAGGCGGTGGGGGCACGCAGGGAGAAGGGGTTGGGAGTGCTTCGCTCCCCACACCGCTCGCAATACGCGCCACCTTCATTGGCCTCAGCGCGCCTCCCGCGCTGTTCTCTGAAAGCCTAACCAATCCCTAGGATCCCGACCCAGCGGAGGTACCATCCTCTCTCCCACCTGAAGGCCGAGATTCCTCTGGGTCTTCTTTTTTTTTTTTCTTAAAAGGATTTTTTTCGAGTTCTTTTTTCATTTCCCTATTTTACCTGCTCTGCACGCTGTCCCTTCCTGCCTCGAACCGGGGCTGCGGAACAGACACCTCCGGGGATCCACTGCTTGCCTTTTTCTCCACTCTCCCCACTAAGGGCTCTGCCTCTAACCGGAGGTTCGGCGCGGGAGAAAAGCTAGATGGCCCTGCCAGGCGCCTAAGACTACCGCGTGAGGCGAGGAAGATGAGCAGCCCTGCACATCGGGGTCTCACCCAGTATGTGGGTGAGAGGAGAGCTCCGAGGCTCGCTGCCCAACCTTGCACCCGTGCGTTCTTGAGGATCAACCTATTCCCCGCGCCTGCCTCAGAGCGGCTGAGAAATTCCCGAAGCCAATCAAGGGCTCAGGGGCGCCTCCTGAGGCTTTCCGCAGGCGGCGGCGGCCCTGCCTGGTTCAGTGTGCCCGGAGCGCCCCCTCTGTTCCACGCGCACGCAGTGGACCCTGCTGGCTGTGGGAGAGGCAAGGGTACACTTTGGGGAGGGCGGATGGGTGCGCACAAGCCACCAGCAGCAGTAGTCACTCCAGTAAACACGCTCGGCTGGGGCAAGGCTGGCAGCGTGCGCGGGGGAACCCGGCCGGGCCACCCCCGCCTTTACCTGTTGGAGCCTGAAAGCGCCAGCGGCTGCGGCTGCGGCGCGGCGGGGCGGGGCGGGGCGGGGCGTGCTTGCCCGCGCGCCGGGGCGGGACTTAAAGGGGGCGGAGCTCGCGGTGATTGGGTGAGGGGCCTCGGCCGCCAGTCTGAGCTGAGCTGCAGGGCTGTGCAGGTTTCACTTCGCTCGGCGCAGCCTCCAAGTCTTGGTCTTGTGAAAGCGCTGCGTCCTGCGTCGCCGCCGCCACCGCTGCCACCGGATTCTCACAGTCACCCTGCGCGCGCCAGCCCAACTGCGGCCAGCATCGCCGCGGGCTGCTCGCTTCGCCCCACTCCCGCCGCCACCCCCTCGGCAACCTTTCCCTGGCCCTCGTCCCCCCAATGTCTGACTCTGACTCTCGGACTGAGAAACGCAAGGTAAATACCTCCGAATCCCCGGGAGCGGGCTAAGTGCGGACGGAAGAGAAGCGCCGGAGCCAGTTCGGCTCCACCTCCTGCTCCCTTCTCGAGCACGTGCAGGCAAGAGATGCACGTACCCGTCCCACTTGTCGCTGGGCGGGAGGCAACGATCAGGCGGGTTGGGTTCCCTCCCCACGCAAGTCCAGTTTGGTGAGGGGTCGTCCGTGTAAAGGCCACCGGCACTTGGCCAAGTGCGGCTCGGGCCGGGATTCCGCGCGAGGGAGTGGAGAAGCTTCTCAGGGTCAGCTGGGAAATTGAACGCGTGCTCTGTGCGCTGTCCCGGGAGCTGCGGCCCCGCTCTGCGATACTGGGGTGCGCGGCCGGCCGGCAGGTCTCGCCGCCCTGTCCTGGAGACCCCCAAGTAGCGGCCGCGCGGTATGGGCTATTCTGGCGGCTTGGCTTTTCTCGGGTGCCCGGGCCCGTTGCGAAGGATTTGCGGAACTTAGGTGGTTATTTAACTGACGAGACTCGGCTTTTCCTTGTACCCATTCAGGCCGAGGTTTCGGGGCAGCTGCTGAGTTCGCTGTCTCGGAGGTGTCGGTGGCCCTGCCGGGTCTGCGGGTGCGCTGCAGACGATACCAACCGCACGATCCATAGACAGCGAGAAACCGAGGGCCTCCTCCGACTGCCGGGGCCACGCGGTGGACGAGCCTCGGGCAGCAGAACCTGCTCCATCCGTGGGGCCGGGCTGTCGTAGACACTCGGGCACCCCGACTCCCTCGCAGTGCTGGCGGGCGGCGCGGTGCCCTCGGGGGCCTGTTACTCGGTGTTCGTGCTAGTAGTGGAAGACCCGTCGGCCGCGGGGGACGGGGGTGGGGATGTGTTCGTTGTCTGCGGCGGTCACGGTTGCGCGCAGATATGCGTGTCCGTGGCCAGTGGTGGCCGCTTAGATTCGGAGCGTGTCCGCGGCGCACGGGGAGAAAAAGGGAAGAATCTGTGGAGGAAGGTGGGTCCTGCAGCTAAGGGAAGGGACGGCCTTTGGGGTCTCCTGCACAGCCGGCCTGGCCGGGGGTCGGCGGCCAGCAGCAAGGACTGGAGTCTGAGGACGGCAGAAAGAGCGAGACTCCTGCTTTGTCTCCAGGTGACCGGCCACTTGGGGCGGCGGGAGCCGCCAAGGCTCGCGCGCCGTCCGGGCCGGGACAGAGGCGGGGCGGGCAGGGGGAGCCGGGACAGCTCGGGTCCGCGAGACTCCCGCCGCGGTCGCGGCCGCGGCCGCCTTCGGAGGCGAGTTTGTCAACAATCGCCTCGCCTTTGGCGGCCTGACCCGTAGGCGCCGCCCCCGCCGGCGGCGGCTATTGGCTGTGGCGCGGAGCGACCGCGCGCGGGCCAATTGGGAGCGCGGGCACCCGGCGCCAGCGGCGCGGGGAGGTCGGCGGTGCCGGCGGCGGCGGGCGCAGTGCGCGAGGGGAGGAGCGGGAGGAGGCGGAGGATGTTCCCGGCGGCGGCGGCCGGGGCAGCGCGGGCCAGAGGCGCGGCGCGCGGAGCCCTCGGCTGCCCGGCGGAGCGCGGCGGCGGGCGGGCGGCCAGTGGCCGGCTCTGCGCTGCCCCGGGGGCTCTGAACGCGAGTCCCGGGCATTGTCTCCTGCGCTCCCTTCGTGCTGACGGTCAGGGGGCTCCGGGTCGGCGAAGGACGCGGGCGGGACGCCGCGGGGCCCGGGCCCGGACGCGACGATCGGAAAGGAAGGGGCGGACGTGAGTTTCGGCCTGATTGCCTTCACAGGGGAGGGTCAGTGGGGTGAAGGAGCCTTGCGCCCCGGTGTCGCCTAGCGTGTGGAGTTACTTGGGGACTTTGCAGGGGGCGCCCGGGGACGGCTTTGGGGGACCCCCCCATTTGGAGGTGTTCATCTCACAGTGTGGGTGCATTCGAAGTTCTGTCGGGTTCGGTGCGGCGCGCTGCCCCCTGCGGGAGGAGGGGCGCCCGGGCTGTGAGCGGGAGGGACCGCGGGCGGGGAGGGACCGCGGGCGGGGAGCGCCCGAGCCCGGCCGAGCCGCGCTCCGAGTTACAAACTCTATTGTGACGCACTTACTACGACTGACGGCCCTTGCCAAACCTTCCCCAGACTTGCTGCCCTCAGCACTTTCGGCAGAACAATGGGGCCGGAGTGGGGAACGCGGCCAGCCGCCTGCAATCGCTGCATCTGCGCCCGCTCCTGTGCTCCAGCGCAGTATCTGATCCCGGGAAGTCAGAGCCCGCTGGGAGTTTCCGACTTCTTCAAGTCGGCTCTGAGCAAAGAGCACATGCGAATAGACTTAACACAAGATGCTTCTCCTAAAAACTTTGTGCGTGCGTGTGTGTGTGTGTGTGTGTGTGTGTTACAGCACCAGTTTCACACTGACGCTGTAATTGTGTTTTGTTTGGTGGCAGAAAGTTTAGTCCCACCCCCTCAGCTCCCCCCACGCAAAGATAGAGGTACCTTTGTTACTTGAGGTGTGTTTTTATTCTTCTTTGGAAGATCGTTAGAGAAATATATGAACTAACGACTTAATGTTAAAGTATTTGGTATTCTAAAAATTGTGAAGGAGTCAGCGAAAGTTGGCTAAATTTAGTTGTTCTAATTATTATTTTGCTTAAGATAATCTTAGTCTTTATTTTACTTGCAGAAAAAAAGACCAAATGGCAAAGCAACCTTCAGATGTAAGTTCTGAGTGTGACAGAGAAGGTGGACAACTGCAGCCTGCTGAGAGGCCTCCTCAGCTCAGGCCTGGGGCCCCTACCTCTCTACAGACAGAGCAGCAAGGTAATCCTGAAGGCGAAGGGGACCGCTGCCCCCAAGGCAGCCCTCAGGGCCCGCTGGCCCCACCAGCCAGCCCAGGCCCTTTTGCTACCAGATCCCCGCTTTTCATCTTTGTGAGAAGATCCTCCCTGCTGTCTCGATCCTCCAGTGGGTATTTCTCTTTTGACACAGACAGGAGCCCGGCACCCATGAGTTGTGACAAATCAACACAAACCCCAAGTCCTCCTTGCCAGGCCTTCAACCATTATCTCAGTGCAATGGGTAAGCAATGCCTGGGTAAGAGGTAGTTAATGTGTGGTGGTTTGAATATCTGTTTAAAGGCTGTGTGTAGCATTTAAACTAAACTCCCTTTTAGAATCCTTTTACTGATTTAGTCCATGTTTTGATGGGAATGGAGGATGTGTCAAAGAAGACATCAAACCAACATTATTTTTTTTACATTACCAAGTTTTGTGGCAGCAATAAAATGTACCTCGTATAGGCCTGTCGAGTAGTGAAGCTGGAATATTTGCTGCCTGTCTTCATTTAAGCGTATACGTTGTTCTTACTACTAAGACTTACTTATCAATGACGCAGTGTTTGAAGGGGACTCAGTCAAATACAGCAAATAGCTTAAAAACATAACCAGATGTATGAAGAAAGATGAGACGAGTTAATCATTTTCAAAAATGACATTTTTAGAAAGTGATTTGGTTCATCAGGGCAGTACCAATAGAGAACCAGAAAAATGGGTTGTTTTCTACCCAAATTCTTTTGGGGCTGATTTTTTCTTTCCTCGGAGGTTTTGGATATGGTACTAAAAAGATTAGATTGTGGGGTTTTATTTCATGGATTAAAGACAGTTTTAGGGTCTGAACCAGGAAAACCTGACAGTGCAATCAGTGAGGCAGCTGACCTGGGTGGGGACTGTGGCAGATTGGGGAACGTTTGCACTTTCTACTTTAGGACTGCCCCCGAGCTGTGGCTTTGTGGTCTCAGAGTGGTAAGTTTTCCTATAGTACAGTGCAAGATAACCCAGGAGTACAGATTTTGGTGTCAAAGATTCCAGCATCAAAGATGTTTCAACACTGACAATTAATTTAGAACTTTGAAAGCACTGTGCAAGCCATATAAAAACATCTGCTGGCTAGATTTGACCCTTGAGCTCCCAGCATGTGACTTTGAGCATGTTCAGTTCTGGTGACCTCGGTAAGGGAGTAAGTCTGTGTTAATTCAAATCACTGGTCCCCACTAATGGGAAATATCTTGGTCAGGATTCACCAGAGTCGTACTTAGCATTTAGACAGATAAGCTCTTCCTTCCTGCATTAATGACATATAAATAAGGTGGCAGCATTTTTCTTTAAGGACCCAGCGTAGATTCCCTTACAGCGTAGCTCACACTTTTGCCAAAGGCTAACTAAAACGGAGTTCTCAGGCTAGATACTTGCCTGCTGGAACACAGTGACAAATCTTGTATTTGCAGATACTGTGGGGCTCTGTCTCTTAACCTTCATAGAGGTGCGGGTCTGTCCCCATGTTACAGAGGTAGAACCTCAGAGGGTTGGTCACTTGTCAGGTTGGGCATACCTGGGAAATAGCAGGCAGGGATGGTAGAAACACCAGTAGCTATGCATGTTGACAAGGTGTCTTCTGCTAAAAACTGAGATAGGCTTTATTAGGATCCCTCCTTAGGGAAAGGAGCTCGAAGTTTTATTGCCACTATTTCTTTAGTTGTTACTACCCTCCTGAGTTCATTTAAACCTTAGAAGTTGGTGCTTGCAAATGTTTTTCTGCCCACTGAAAGTACTCCCGAGTATGCGAACCTACAGCATTCTTTCTTACTCAGTGAGGGAACAGGGCTTTAAGGTGTATATTTTTATTTATTTTTTTTTTAAGATTTTATTTATTTATTCGACAGAGAGAGAGACAGCCAGCGAGAGAGGGAACACAAGCAGGGGGAGTGGGAGAGGAAGAGCAGGCTCATAGCAGAAGAGCCTGATGTGGGGCTCGATCCCATAACGCCGGGATCACGCCCTGAGCCGAAGGCAGACGCTTAACCGCTGTGCCACCCAGGCGCCCCAAAGGTGTATATTTTTAAAAACCTATGTATTTTAAGGATCCTTTGGAAGCCTTACAGTTTTTCCCTGCAGACCTATGAATCTGCCTCTGCAGGGGGTGGCTTAATGCGCAGACATGGTTTCTCTTTTCTTCTTAATCAGGAATAGTGGGTGACATCTTATTTTTTTTTTCTATGTATGGTGACATACTATTTAGCGAGCTCATTATAAGGTAATCACCGTTACTCAAAATGACAGATGTAAAGCTTTAGAGATCATAATCTAAGTTATTAAGCAAAGTTATGTTTATACCTGTGAAGTCAAGTCATGGATCCCGGGGTGTA
Source organism: Ursus arctos (assembly GCF_023065955.2). Taxonomy (NCBI): domain Eukaryota; kingdom Metazoa; phylum Chordata; class Mammalia; order Carnivora; family Ursidae; genus Ursus; species Ursus arctos. Next base: position 50,852,952 of record NW_026623100.1, on the reverse strand, counting down.
ACTTTATAGTAGTGACTACATTCCAGTAGATTGGCGTGATAACTGAGACTTTAATGCACAGGATTAAATGATAAGGTGTAAGGAGTTTGCCTGAAGTTAGTGCACCAAGGTAAGTTTTCAGGATTAAGTTCTGGGGAGATTTGTTGGTTAGGGTGGAGATTGAATGGGGGACTGGAGAAGAGTTAGTCAGATATGAGTTTTATTAAACTGTAGAATAAAATTGACAGCTGTTGTAGTTTTAACTTTGGTTCCTGGTTATTCTCCTCATAGTTCCGTGCCTAAAGACCACTGAAATATGCCGAGTCGATGAATTTTGGTTCTCTTCTCTTTCTAGTCATGTTTAGTGTTCCTCACTCAACCATATCCGTGAAGATCTTCAATGAAGCTTTTGATAATTTATTGCAAAATCCATTTTTCACAAAGAAGTCTTTATGATTGGTTTTAGCCAGGGCAACACAAATGTGAGGTTATGAAGAGGTGCTCTTTCGCCCGGGGCTTCTGCGCCCTCACCCACAGAATAGTTTCTGCTCAGCGAGTTGGGATAGATAGCAGTGAGTCTTGTAGTTCTGTTCTTGCACCTTTGTTCTAATGAGAAAGTAAAGTCTTGTCTGGGTTGTCCATCAAGTAGATGTTTATACTAGAAATGCCTTCATATTTTCCGCCATATCCCCTATTTTTCTGGATATGTTCAAACAATACTATACTTTTCCATGAGAAACAGTGCGTGTTTTTGTTGTTGTTCTTTTCACTTTTACCGACCTAATTTTAGTCTCCTTATCCCCTGGGTGGATTAACTTGACAAATGCCCTCTCAGTGAATAACTGATTATTGTAGTCAGAATCGTTGACGGACGTGTAGGTTTCTGAGTGCCTTTTCTGGTGAGTGTGCTTATGCCGTATGTGTTTTTAATACAAATCGTACTGAATTCTGCACAGATTCATACGTCGAAGGTATGCTTACTGCAGTTGGAACTAAGAGTTGAGAAAGGGCAGAATGTGCTAGTGCATGTTGCGAGTAGGGTGAAAGCTAGTTAATTAACAGCTTCCACGTGTCAGATGACTTAAACTTTATTTTTGTTCCCTGGAATGTCAGAGTTCATGGGTAGGAGTTGTTGTTCTTGGTATTCCTCCACATCTGGGCGCACTCCTCTCGGAGCTGGCAATTGTCTGACCCACCTTTTAGATGGTGAGCCCTCTGAGGAGGGGCACGACGTCCTGGAAATATCCGAATGAGGGCCTGACAAAGAGGAGACACTCAGGAGACGTTCAGAGTTTCGGTCTTGCCCGTCATTCTTTCGTAGAGCCAACGAAGGACAAAGAAGATTTCAAAAAAAAAAGTCTGGTAGCAAGAAAAAGACCCTATGCGCCACCCCACCCCCCCCCAAAATATTTTTAGTTATTTGGATCTGACTAGTAAGGTTCGTCATGTCGGGGTGACGGGTGAGGTCTAGCTCCGCACGAGCCCAGTAGGGAAGCCACAGGTGAGTACTCCAAACGGAGGTGTGCTTGGTAGTGGCCGTTCACACTGGAGTTTGAAGACTTAGTACGTAAAAAAGAATGTAAAATATCTCCGTCATTTTCATATTAATGATACATGGGGATATTTTGAATATACTGGGTTAAATAAAAAACATTTTTTATTGCAGTAAAAAAAAGTCCTAAAACTTCACCATCTTAACCATTTCTTTTTTTTTTTTTTTTTTAAGATTTTATTTATTTATTTATTTGACAGAGATAGAGACAGCCAGCGAGAGAGGGAACACAAGCAGGGGGAGTGGGAGAGGAAGAAGCAGGCTCCCAGCAGAGGAGCCTGATGTGGGGCTCAATCCCAGGACTCTGGGATCACGCCCTGAGCCGAAGGCAGATGCTTAACCTCTGTGCCACCCAGGCGCCCCCATCTTAACCATTTCTAAGTGAACTCTTTAGTGGTGTTAAGTATATTCACAGAGTTGTGCACCCCACTCCCAGAACTTTCCATCTTGTAGAACGGAAGCACTATACCCATTGAACGTCAGCTCCCCGTTTCCCCTCCTCCCAGCTCCTGGCAACCTTCGTTTTATCTGTGTCTATGATTTTGACGGTTCTGGTTATCTCATGTATGTGGAATTATACAGTATTTATCTTTTCATGACTGGTTTATTTCACTTAGCATAATGTCCTCAGGGTTCATCCTTAGTCATCATTATTAGCCTTTCCTTCCTTTTTAGAGCTGAATAATATTCCATTGTATTTATGTAACACGCTTTTTAAATTCATTTATCCATCAATGGACACTTGGGTTCTTCCATCTCTTGGCTATATTATGAGTGTGCAAACATCTCAGATTGGTGTGCAGACATCTCATAGGTGATACTTTCAGTTCTTTCAGATATGTGCACACGTTTTCTCAAAATCATACTTTCATTTCTTTTGAATATATATGCAGTAGGGGAATCACTGGATCATAGGGTAGTTCTAGTTTTAATTTTCTGAGGAACCTCCATACTGTTTTCCCTAGTGGTTGCACCATTTTCTAGTCTCACCAACAGTGTACGAGGGTTCCAATTTCTCCACATCCTCAGGAACATTTTCTTTTTTGGTTTTGTTGCCCTGATGATGAGTGACGTTGAGCATCTTTTCCTAGGCTTGTTGACTATTCAATAAAATATATTTTTATATTCATTTTACCTGTTTCTTTTTACTTTTTTTGAAGCGTTCCTTATGAGATCCGTGACTGGCATTCTGTTTTTATGTGGATGGGCCGCTTTGCAGATGGGAGATCTAGAATGTACAGTGGCACTTCAGCAAGCCAGACTTACTCTTCCCGCTCAAAGCGCACCATTTCCGTGGAACTTACTCCTTTGGTTGCTTTTGTTGACTTTACAGTGGAAGTAACTAATCTAATCTTGTAAGCATCTTAAATGAGCTTTGTTGATAGCCATGTTCTTCGGGCAAATAAAAACATCAGTTTCGGTTTACTTTTTTAAAACTCTGTGGTACATGTGGGCTCTGAAAAAGTGGAAGGTGGGGTGGTTTTGTTCTGCAGGCATCTCAAGGCTGCCTGGGAACCTGATGGTAGTCTTCTTGCTAAAGACCCAGTTCTGGCTTCTAGTCCCAGGCTTACTAGTTTGGACACCAACAGAAACAAATCTACTTTATGGGTCCTGATGGGGATAGAAAGTGAGAAAAGTGAAAGATTTTTTTTTCCTGGTTCCAAACAAAATTTAGTAATTGGTAGCTGTGTAGACAGTTTTACATTTTATATCTTTTTATTTTGAGATAATTATAGATTCACACGCAGTTGAAAGAAATAATGCTGAGATCCTGAGGTGCCTGGCTGGCTCAGTTGGAAGAACTTGCAGCTCTTGATCTTGGGGTTGTGAGTTTGGGCCGCACGTTGGATGTGGAGATTGCTTGAAAATAAAATCTTAAAAAGAGAGAGAGAAAGAAAGAATATAGAGATTCTGTATGTCCTTTACGTCGTTTCCCCCACTGGCAACATCTTGCATAATAGTACAGTATCACAACCTGGAAGTGACAGCGATAGACTCCAGCTACCTTACTCACATTTCACCCAGTCCCACATGTACTCCACGTTGTGTGTTCACGTGAGTGTAATTTACTCCTCTGCTGTTTATCACACGTGGAGATGGGTGTGATCCCCGGTACGGTCAAGATACAGAACAGCTCCATCCCAACGATCCCGCCTGCTAGCTTTCTGTAGCCACAGCACCCCCCCCTTCTGCTCCCACCTCCTGACAACCACTCATCTGTACTGCATAGCTACACTTCTGTCATATGTGACCTTTAGAGCTTGGCTTTTTCGCTCAGCATAATTCCATGGAGATCCACCCACGATGTTGTGTATGTCAGTAATTGCTGGGTTTTTATTGCTGAGTAGCATTCCACAGTATGAGGTACGACAGTGGATTGACCCATCGGAGGACATCCAGGTTGTTTGCAAGTTCTGGTGGGGGCCTGGCACCACAGGCACTTGGGGAGGGCTAGCCAGCCCACACTGCTTGTCCTGCAGTACCCCCTGGTACATCTTCTGGCAGCTGCCAGTTGAAGAAGGAAGGCACAGGCTTCCTGGTCAAGCCTCCTCACCTGGTGATGGGCCACGGGGCCGCACCTTGCAGCAAACTGCCGCTGTGAACAGCCCCCTACAGGTTTTTGCGTTGATGTGAGTTTTCATTCCCAAAAGTGCAATTGTTGGATCATATGGTAGTTTAGTTTTTTAAGAAACTGCTGTTTGCCAGAATGGCTGTGCCATTCTTTGTTCCCATCAGCAATGTCTGAGGGGTCCGGTTCTTCTAAATCTTAGCCAGCTTTTGGTGTCATCACTATTTGTTTTTAGCCATTCTGACACTTGCCTCATTGTAGTTTTCATCTGCATTTCCCTCCCGGCTACTGGTGTTGAATATATTTTCATGTGTTCATTTGCATGGGTATACCCTTCTCCCTAAAGTGGCTGTTTCCTGTCTTTTGCTCAGTTTCCAATTGATTGATTGGGTTTTTTGCTCTTTCACTCTTTTTGAGAGTTTTCACACATTCTAGACTCAAGTCAGATAAGGGATTTGCCAGTATTTTCTCCCACTGTATAGCTTGTCTTTTCATCCTTTTCATAGAGCAAAAGTTAAATTTTAGTGAAGTCCAGTTACCAGTTTTCCCTTCTATGGATCATGTTTTTGGTGTCATCTAAGAACTCATTACGAAGCCATAAGTCCCAAGATTTTTGCCTAGTTTTGTTTTTTTGTTTTTTGGGGGTTTTTTTGCTGAAAGTTTTATAGTTTCATATTTTACATTTAGATCCGTGATTCGCGTTGAGTTAATTTGTGTGTAAAGTGTGAGGTATAAATCGAAGTCTATTCTTTCTGACTATAGGTACCCAATTGCTCCTGCACCATTTATGGACATTGTTATCCTTCTTCCACCTACTGTTAGCCCTCGAACAACACGAGGTGAGGGGCGCCGGGCATGGAAAGTCCATGCGTAACTTCTGACTCCCCCAAAACTTAACTACTGTTAGGCTACTGATGGCCTCCTGTGAACTGGAAGCCTTAACAAATAACACAAACTGTTGATGAACACATATTTATTTATTTTTTTTTTCAAAATTGTTTTAACCTGGGTCCTGTGCCTTTTCATCTATATTTTAGAATAAGCTTGCCTGTGCCTGCAGAAACCCTGCTGGGGTTTCCATAGGAATTGTGTTCAACTTATAGATCAGTTTGGGGGAGAATGTGCACCTTTACTATGTTGAGTCTTCCAGTCCATAAATAGTATGTCTCTTCAAGTATTTAGGTCTGTGTGTTTTGTAGTTTTCAGTGTAGAGATCTTGTACATGTTTTGTTAGACTTACTAATTCACTTGGGAGCAGTTACTAATGGTACTATATTTTTAAATTTACTTTCCACACATTCATTTTAGTCTATCGAAATGCAGTTCATGTTTGTGTGTTTTTGTATCCTGGAGCCTTGCTGAATTCAATAGTTAACAAAGTTTTTTTATAAATTTCTTGGGCGTCCTATGAAGACATCTTATCTGCAAATACAGTGTTTTATTTCTTTCCTTCTGATCTGTGTGCATTTTCTTTCTTTTTCTTGCCCTATTACACTGGCTAGAACTTCTAGTGTTATGTTGAATGGGAGTGGTGAGAACAGACATCCTTGCTGACAGTTTTCATCATGAATGGAATAGGTGTTGGATTTTATAAAATGTTTATTCTGCATCAATTTATATATGTGAATGTATGAATTTACTTAATCTGTTGATGTGCTGAGTTACATTGATTTTCAGTGTTAATCTATCTTGCATGCCTGGGATAAATCCTACTTGGTCAGGGTGTAGTTCTTTTCATACATTGCTGGATTGAATTTGCTAACTCTTTATCTGTTTTCTTTTTAAGCCATTCTGGTTTTGATCAGGGCCTTAGCAGGGAGTTGGGAGATGGTCCCTCCTCCTTCCTTTTCCAGAAGAGATTGTGTAAAATTGGTATTAATTCTTTAAATGCTTGGTAGAATTCTCTAATGAGACCATGTAGACCTGAAGTTGTCTTTCGTTAGAGGGGTAGAGGGAGTTTAAATTAGAAAATCAGGGTTTTTTTATTGTTTGTAGGACTGTTCAGGTTGTCTCTTTCATCTTGGTTGAATTTTAGTGGTTTGTGATTTTCAATCACAAGGAATTGGCCCAGTGCTTCTAAGTTGTTGAATAATGAGTGTATAAAGTGTTTATATTGTTTCCTTATTATCTTCTTAAGTGGCTTTAGGATCTGTTATGATAGCTCATTTCTTTCTAGATTTTGATGATTTATGTTTTCCTATCTTTTTATCCTTATTAGTCTTTCTGGAGGTTTATCAGTTTTATTTTTTAAAATCAGCTTTTTTGTTTCATTCATTTTTCTCTATTTTCCTGTTTTCAGTTTTATTATTATTTCTTTAGTTTGCTTTGTGTTAATTTTGTCTTTTCTAGTTTCTTGAGGTAGGAACTTGGAGTGATGTTTTGAGACCTTTCCTCTCTCCTGCTATAAGCATTTAGTACCATAAATTTCTCTTCACCACTGCTTTAATTGTATCCCATATGTCTAGGTATATTGTGTTTTCATTTTCATTGACTTTCATGTGTTTTTATTTCCTTGGAAATTTGTTGAAGTCTGTTTTGGTAAATGATCCACAAGTGCTTAGAAAATACCTGTATTCCGCTGTTGTTGGGTGGAGTGTTCATTATATATGTGTCGATTAGATCTTATTGGTTGATTATGTTGTCCAGTTCTCCTATATCCTTGCTGATTTTCTCTCTGGTAGTTCTGTCACTTGCTTAGACAAATGGTGTTGAAGTCTGCAACTATAATGATGGATTTGTCTCTTTCTCCTTACAAATCTATCAGATTTTGCTTTGTGTATTTTTGAGGCACAGTTGTTTGGTGTTGACACTTTTTGAATTGTTAATGTCTTCCTGTTGGATTGATCCTTTTATCATTGCTGTGAAGTCTACTTTATGTGATATCCATATAGCTGCTGCTGCTTTTTGTAGAAAATAATAATAATGGTATGTCTTTATATGGTATTATCTTTTTCCGTTCATTTACTTCCAACCTACATAGTGTTGTGTTTGAGGTAAGTTTTTTGTATACAGCATATCTTCAAATAATACTGTTTTATCCACTCTATCAAATCTGTCTTCTAAATGGTATATTTAGATCATTTACATTTAAGGTAATTGTTACTATGTTAAGGCTTAAGTCTGCCGTTTTATTGTCTGTTCCCTCTGTTTCTGTTTCTTTGTTTAAACCTTACTGTGAGTTATTTGAATGTTTTTTAGGATTCCATCTTTATTTGTTTGTAGCATTTTTTTTTTTTTTTAAAGAAAACTCCACACCCATCTTGGGGCTCAAACTCCCAACCCCAAAATCAAGAGTCCTATGCTCCACAGCCAGCCAGGTGCCCCTGTAGTGTTTTTAAATACATTGTTTAGAATAATTTCCTTAGTGGTTGTCTGAGTGTTACAATATACAATAACATAACTTGTTATGATCAGTTGGCCTTGATGGTGTCAACATTTTTTATTTCAGCTGCAGTATAGACACCTTACATCCCTTTAGGTCCCTTTATGTGCCCCACTTTTCAAATATAATTGTCTTGAACATTTCTTCTATGTACATTGAGCACCGTATCTGAGGGTGTCATATTTTTTGCTTCATCCATCAAATATAATTTAAGAAGCTTATGAGAAATAGGCAAGTTTATTATATTTCCTCCTCTCTTTTCCCCATTTCGATATTCTTTCCTTTCTGTGGTTCTAAGCCTTCTGTTATTATTTCCTTTGTGTTCAGAGGACTTCCTTTAGTCATTTCTAAATGATAGGACTGCTAGCAACAAGCCTTAGTTCCTGTGTTTGAGAATGTCTTTGCTTTCCCTTCTTTCCAAAAGGGTATTTTCAGTGGATATAGAATTCACAGTTGATGTTTGTTTGTTTTGTTTTTTCCCGAACTTTAAAAGACCTGCCACTTACTTCTGGCCTTCATTGTTTCAGATGAGAAGTCTGTCATCTTTCTAATGTTGTTCTCCTGTAAGTATTGTGTCATTTCTGCCTGGTGCCTTCCAAGGTTTTTTTCTTTGCTTTTTCGTTTCCAGAAGTTTAATTATGTGTCTTGGATTTCTTTGGGTTTCTCCTTTTTGAGGTTCACTCAGCTTCTTAAATCTGTGGTTTTATGTTTTGTGCCAGGTTTGGGAAGTTTTCATCCGTTATGTCTTTGAATATTTTCTCAGTCCCTCCTTCTCTCTTTCGGTACTCCGATGACAAGAATATCTTTTTGTTGTGGTCTCACAGATCCCTGAGACTCTGTTCAGTTTCCATTCTATATTCTCTGTTTGAACTGAGTAAATTCTGTGGATCTAGCCTGTGTCCACAGATTCTGTTGTCTGTCATTCCCACTCTGATTATCGAGCCCAGCCAGGGAGGTTTTTTCCCCCCTTGTTAGTTGTAACTAACAACTTTTCAATTCTAAAATTTTTGCTTCCTTCTTCCAGGTGAGGGAGAAGTTCAGATCCTTCTTTGGCCTGCTGATACTCTCCGGCAAAAATAGGGCACCAAATTGCATGGCTTCATTGAGTTCATTTGGAGGTGTATGCTTGGCTCCCCCAGCCCCTGCTGACACCTGGAAGGGGGAAGTGGTAGAGGGCTGGCTCACAGCCTTGCTTCTGCAGGGTGGAGGCTAAAGCTCGGCTCCTCTTGACTCCTTGTGTTTACACCAGAGTTGGGGTGTGGGGTGGAATACCAGCCCTGTCTCCCACCACCCTGTTCCCCTCATGATGCTGTTGTGAGTTCCCGATCATTCTTCTTGATGCCAGGTGGGGGTGGAGGCTCGGTGACCCACTAGGGTCCCACAGACACGCGAGGCTGGAGTGGGGAAATCCTGCGGGCCACTAGCCCTGTCTCCTACCACCACGTTCAGTCTTGTTGCTGCCAGGTGGGTGTGCAGGCTCAGCTCCCCACTAGGCCTTCCCCCAACCAGGGGTGGGGGAAGTGGTGTGTTAACTTGCCCTGACTTGTTCTGTCTCATTGCACATTGATGCTTGGTGGGGTGTGGGGACTCAGCGTGTGGCCAGGCCTGCTGAGGGTGCACACACCTGTGTGTGTGTGTGTGTGTGTGTGTGTGAGAGAGAAGTGGCATTGAGCCTCGCTTTGTACCACCTTCTTGCTGCTTGGTGAGGTTGGAGGGTCAGCTTGCTGCTGGGCTCCATTAATGCTGCCCTGGAAGGGGGTGGAATCAGCATCTTCTGCTTCCACTGGGCAGTGGATGGGAGATAGCTACCCACGTGATTTCTCCAACACTGTTCTGGGATTGGCTTTGCCTGCTTCTGCCAGGGAGAGGCTGGCAGATCAGCTCCCCCTTCGCCTGCTAACACAACCCAGTGGTGGAATCTCAGCCCCAGCACCACCCACTGAGCTGGAGAGGGGTGGAGAATCAACTCCTGGCCCAGCCAGGCTGAAAGTGTAGCGTGTGGTGCTCGGCTGGAGTAGGGCAGCTGTTGCCTAAAAGGTATTGTGTGGTGAGGCCGTCCTCCCCCCCAGTGCTTTAGCTAGGGAGAACAGACTTTCCTGGGAGCTCTTTGTCTCCATGCGAGTTGGAGACCCGCAACTGGAGAACTCCGCAGGACCCTGTCCAGATGTATGGAAAGTAATGGGGAAGCAGGGTACCTCTCGGCCATGTCATTCCTCAAGTCCCGGGGTCCCCAAGCAGCCCACCTCTTCTTCCCCTTCAGCATTTTCTTGTTTGTTGTGCTCTCTCTGGGGTTTTTAGTAGCACAGGGTTGGACCTGGGTGGGGGGAGGATCGGGGTTGGCCCCACCTTGATGGGATTAGAAGTCTGTATCTTCTTTTAAAAATATTTATGACGGGTTCTGATTGGCTCTGTCTACAGAGTACTGCTTGGAATTTTAGCCATCACCTCCTTCACCCTCTGTTTTTACTCTGTGTAATAATAGACTTTTAACATTGGGAGGAGATTTAGCAGTATTCCTAGCCACTGTTTTCAGATGATAACTGCAGTGTCTCTTGTTGTAACTGCCTTGTCTGTGACCCTGGTGGTGAGCCCGTGGGGTGTCCACCCTGCTTCTCTCCCATGTTCTGCCTGAAAACCATAGAGGTGACTCCAGTAAGATTCCATGTGCCATAGGGGAACTTCGTATTAGAGAAGATAAGCCCTGTAGTCCTGCATGATTGGACTGTAAGGCAGAAAAAGAGATTCATCGTGCATTGATTTGTGTTGTATGTCAGGGTATTTGTGGTGTTAGATTTGAAGACGTGCATAGAACTGAATGCTAGGCCGTCTGATACCTCGCCTCCTGGCCTCCTTTTACATCAAGGAATTGGAGTACTTGCGTAATGCCCAGATCTCTTCATGCGCCTGGACTGCGGTCACCCCGCCTGTGTTGCAGGTGGGGGGACTCCCCATGGACCACCCCCTCTCCCTGCCCCAGCCGCCACCTCCCACACCAGAATTCACTGGTCTCCTTTCCTCCTTTGTGGGGGCAGCTCAGTCTCTCAACATACTCCTCATGTGACAGAACGTCTGGCTTCTTTCTCATCTGGTCAGTGTCCTCTGGTGGTTCTGCTTGGTCAGTGGCTGGGACCTGTGCTGGGGCACGTGACCCAAGACTGCTTTCCTTCTCTGTAGAGGTCCTGTTGACAGACCAAATGCCTGTCCTGTAAGACCTTGTGGACTTGGCCCTATGCCGTCCTCCAGGTTCCAAGCACCATGCCACCCACTCACCTTCAGACCCTGCTCTGCAGGCACAGAGCAGAGGGCCTGCCATTCCTTCCTTCTGCAGGAAATGCTAGAAGAAATGTGTGTACAGGGGGGTTCAGCATGGCATTATTTATCCCAGCCAAAAAAAAAAAAACCAAAACTGTTGACTGTCCTAATGGTATGGGGAAAATCTCTTCAATTATTACACATCCTTTTGACAGACTATGGTGCTTTCTTCTTAATGACGTTAAGAATAATGGCATGGAAAATGCTGCTGGCATAAAGTTATGGTAGAAAAGGTTACAAAATTGTTGATGACATCTTAGTGTCTTAGTCTGTTTTTGCTGCTATAACAAAAATACCACAGACTGGATGGCTAAACCAAGAAACGTTGATCCTATACTTCTGGAAGCTGGAAGTCTGAGATCTGAGTGCTGAGCGTGTCCAAGTTCTGGGGGGACCTCTTCCTAAACTTATATACCACTGCCTTCTCATTATGTCCTCAAGTGATGGAGAGAGACCGTTTACAAAGGCACTAGTCCCGTTCATGAAGGCTCCACACTGGTGCTCTAAGCACTCCCTAAAGGCCCTACCTCTTAATACCATCACACTGGAGATAAGGCTCAGCATATGAGTTTAGGGGAGGCAAAAACATTGGTGTTCAAGAAATTTACAAAAAGTGTGTTAAGTGTAACGGAAAGATTAGAAGGAAAATATATCAGAACGTTAAAAGCAAATATTTTGTATTCAGGTTTCAAGTAGTCTTATCCATGTGCCTTTTTGTGTTTGCAAAATCATAACTAGCATTTATAATAGAATAAATCTAATATATAATACATATGTCAAATTTTCTTTTAATTTTCATCTTCATTTTTGGCATGCCCAGCACCTTGTCACTGTGACACGTACATCTTATTTGTATGATTCAGTATTAAGTGTCATGCCCCTTATGTTGGTAAAGATTTAATCCGGAAGGGGTGCCCAGGTGGCTCAGTCGGTTAAGTGTCTGCCTTCGGCTCAGGTTATGATCTCGGGGTCCTGGGATCGAGCCCTGCATGGGGCTTCCTGCTCAGTGGGGAGTCTGCTTCTCCCTCTCTGTCTGCCCCTCTCTGCTCATCGAATAAATAAATAAAATTGGGGGGAATAAAAGCATCCAGGGGGAACTCTGTCACTAATTTCTCCTTGCTCCTCAACAACGTGTTGTAGCCATGGTATGTCAGTAAGTATAACAGGTGATGAATGTTTTCTCCTCCTTTCTATGAAAAGGAGCTGTTTCAGGAGTATAGGAAACTCACAGGGAAGTAAATTCATCTGGAAGTGCTACTATAATTCTAACACCCCCAGGTCCCAGAACAAACACGCCAAAAAAGATCTTTTCTAGCAACTGGCCTGGTGGGGGTGGGAAGGGGAAGTCTGGATCACCCCTAACCTGCCCGTGAACCCACACATCACCCTAAAAAGAACCTTGGCTTCATTGGCAGATCTTTGGACCGTGGAGAGACATCTGGAAACCGCACTGTGAGCTGGGCCTGTGTCGGGGACACCTGTGAGAGATGGCCCATTGCACTTGGCAGAAACTTGACTGTAGTTCAGTATGTGTATTTGGAGAAAGAATGGTCAGGAGACATAAGACACAGGCTAAACTACTTTTTCCTACAGTCAAGTATTAAGCACCCTTTTTTGAAATGAGATATTTTGCTTTTTTGGTTTAACATTAGAAATATTCATTGCCTGAAGAGAACGAAGAATTTTAAAACAGCTTTTTTCCCCCCTTTGAGGGAATTTATGCTCCTTTAGCCATCTGTTAAATTTTGGGTTCAATTGCTGCACGAGTGAATCATGAATGCTTCTTGGGAACTTTTTCTTCACATGCTATGAGGTGACCGATGCCAGCCGAACAAAACAGCATTTCCCTGGTGGACAAATTTAAGCCCCGTTTGTAAGAACCCATGCCTCTGTGGTTTTAAGTATTTATTAGAATGAGTTGGTATCCCCAGTGTCCTCTGGGAAACCCCAATTCGCTTTGTATTTGCTCTGTTCTCTGCCCTGGAGCAGATCCCCGTGGTTTGTGAGTAGTTCTGGCTCAGCCAGATGGTGATGGAGGGAAGCAGCGTCTGAGAAGGGGCTGCTGGCGGGCACTTCTCAGCTCGGCTCCCGCTCCGCCTGGGCTGCGTGTGCCCACGGGCCCGAGTGAGGCTGGGGTCTGTGCTTGCGTTACAGCCTGAGCCTGTCTCCCCTTCTCCAGCCTCTGCACTCAAAGAGGACCCAGGCCAGCTGACTGCATGGATTGTGTCGGCCGCCCTGAGAGCTGGGGTGTTACGGCCCCTTGAGAAGCAGAACTCCGGGGTTTGGAAATGGGTTGAGGGCACATCTGGTGTTGGAGGTGGGAACTCGGGCCTTTGACACTGAGGACGTGCTTTAATTTGGGCTTTGCTGACCTCCTTTAGGAGCGAAAATGGTTTTAAAGCTAAAATTCTGTTAAAAAAAAAACAGAATCAATCAGTCTGCGAAGGGTATGTGTTCAAATTGAAACAGGTTCAACATGATGCTTCTCAACTATCGGAGTTGTTCTGGGAACTTCCCCACCCCTCCCAAGATAGGTTACATTCCTGAACCAGAGCATTCTTCCTGTTCCATTTACTGAAATGTTTTGATATAACCAATTTACACATTTAACGAGTAATAAGAGATTTTGTAAAAGAAGCTGGTTGAATCAGAAAGGACCTACTTTTTTCTTGGAAATGTGTGTCTGTGACGGTGTATGAGGCGAGTTGAGCTGCTCAACCTTAGTTTATTGAGAGAGTTACTTTTTTATGGAATAATGGTGCCGGAGGACAGACTAATAGCTTTCTTGTGGGGTTTTTTTTTTTTCCTGGTTTTTCATCTCTTGAGGTTTTTTTTTTTTTTTAAGATTTTATTTGAGAGAGGGGAGAGGGGCAGAAGAGGAGGGAGAGAGAGACTCTGAAGCAGACTCCCCACTGAGTGGGGAGCCTACGCACAACTCAATCTCATGACCTGAGACTGTGACCTGAGCCGAAACCAGGAGTCAGGTGCTCAACCAACTGAGCTACCCAGGCACCCCTCTTGAGAAATTTTTTTAATACAAAGTAGTCTAGAAATGAAGTCTGGATATATGCTATGTTAGTATATATTTGCATTTAGACCCCAATAGTACTTATACCTGAACATAACTTCTACTAAACTGGTCAAAACAACTTAGCAACTTAAGAAAACCGTTTGGTGCATAATGGCAGGAGACCAAATATTCGTAGATTTAATGAGAATTCAGAAATATTTAATGCAACTTATGAATGCACCCAACTCCTTTTTTCACTTGAATTTTCCCACCATGCTCATTTGAAGCTTAGAACTATGTTTTCTCTGTAAGGAAAGCCTGGCATACTCTATATACCGGCATTGTTTTCTCTGTGGTCTTTTTTACTGATAGTATGTCATGAAGTATGGGAGTGGAAAGTTACAGAAGGTGACCCAGTCCAGTCTTGATCCCTCCACTGACCCATTACAGCCCATGGGGCTCGTCCTTCAACCTGGCGAGGCACCAGTGTCCTCTCCTGATGTAGTATTGTAGTCATTCAGTAGTGGTCAGGAGACTGGAGGGGCCGGGGTGGAGCAGGGGTGGGGCTTGTTGCTGAATTACAACAACCCCGGTTGTTTCTAGTACAGGGGTAACCAAACCATTTTGCCCAGTTTAGAACCCATGAGGCATCAGAGTTGGGCCAGTAGCCATGTCTGTCTACCCTGGAGGGGTGATGCACTGGGGGGAGGGGGGGGAGGAAGAAGCATGTGTGAACCAGAACAGATAAAAGACCTTCAAAACCACCAGACCTGATGGTCTTTCAACACAGAATTCCACACAACTTATGCTTGGACTTGCACCACTGGTGACCCTAGCTTCAGTGCTGTTTCCGTGTGAAAGAATGTGGCAGTTACCTACCTAACATTTGTATGGTTTACAGCAACGCCTGGCCTTCTTCCCTGTAATTGCTGGGTTATACAAAGGTTATGAAGTGTCTTGAGTGTTAGTACAGCCTGGTCAGTGGACGAAGGAATTTGAGGCTCAACCTGTGTTTCTCATTGACCACGCACCGTACCACTCCGGTGTGCCACTGGCTTGAGCCTTCCAATATCCTTATTTTAGATGTGACATTTAATTATAACATTTCTTTTTATTATTGTGATTCCTACCAAAGGCTGTGGGGCATGTGTTCGCCTGTGGCTCCTAGAGGTGGGATACCCACTTTCAGACTAAATGTGCTTGTGCTCAGTCAAGTCACACGAGCTTTGTGAGTTTTCTAAGGAGGAGTCACGGCCCGCCTGTGACAGACATATGTAAGGATGGATATGTAAACCATTAAATGTCCAAGCACAACGATTACATCTTTGTGATGACACCAAGGAGTGTCTGGAATGGAGGTGTCAAGTTTGTCTGTCTTCTCACACAATGTGCAGTAAAAAGAGCTGCCTTTCATGAATTTGTTGTAAGGGAGACGCTTTCACTGCGCTTCGGACTTCCGTGTGTTACCACTGCCCGTACATGTGGTAACAGGTTAGTGCCTCGCTTGGTGGACAGCATTATAAGTTCCACCTGTGGAATAAAATTGATAGACTTTTGCATGTTTTGATTGAAAAACTGCTTAAGGGGCACCTGGGTGGCTCAGTCCATGAAGCATCTGCCTTCGGCTCAGGTCATGATCCCAGGGTTCTGGAATCGAGTCCTACCCACATCGGGCTCCTTGCTCAGGGGGGAGTCGGCTGCTCTTTCCTCTGCCTGCCACTCCCCCTGCTCGTGCTCGCGTTCTCTCTCTCTCTGTCAAATAAATAAAAACTTTAAAAAATAAGAAAAAAGAAAAAAGGAAAGAAAAACTGCTTAAGATGTAGCTTCTTGGGACTCTGTTTTTGCTCCCACTCTTGGTCTTCACAATCACTGAGATGAAATACAGTAATTTTAAGGCCTTAATGTGAATTAGAAGAGATTTTTGTCACCTGTTTCCTGCTGCCAGTGTTAACATTTCATAAAGGAAGCCACATTTACTCTGTAGTCAGGAATTTTTATATTTGTGGTTTAAATTTTCATTTCCTCCCCAAGATCAGATTTTTGGCTGGGTATAACATATAAGTTACGGAAAGGTAGTAACTTCAAATGTTTTAACACTTTATTCTTAAGGAGTGGTCTTAAGTGAATTAATGTGTAGAGTGGTATATTTACTTTTAAAAGATCTCTAAAACGTACTTTTTTCTTTATAGTTGTGATGGAGTAAATGGTGGAGTAAAGTCGGGATGGGACATTGCCCGCACTGTCAGAAGGGGTATAGGGTTTATAGCTCAGTCTTAAAGCAAGCTCAGAGTTGCTCTTCATTTGACTGTACTTAGTTTTGGAGTTATTTTTATTTGTTTTTCGAAATAAGATGGCACAGTCAAATCCCCTGTAATCCTCTGAAAGGAATTTAAAACTATAGAAATAGAGCTGCAGCTGTCTTGGAGACTCGGTGCGACTGGGATCAGTGTAGGGAAAGCAAAGAGCAGAAGTAGCGTCCTGTGTCCTGCCCCTGGTCAGACCTTATGCAGACCACCACTACACACTCCAGAGCAGCACATTTCAGGAGCACACCACGGGGGACCAGGGTGGTGATGGTGGGTCTTCCTGCCGCTCGCCATAAAAGGCGCGTGGAAGGAACTGGTTCAGGGCCAGGTTTGGGGCATGTGGTGGCAGCTTCCTTAATTAAAAAGAGAGGTGAGGGGAGCGTGGGTGGCTCAGTCGGTTAAGCATCCAACTCGATCTCAGCTCAAAGTCTTGATATCAGGGTTGTGAGTTCGGGCCCCATGTTGGGCTCCACACTGGGCGTGGAGCCTACTTAAAAAATAAGTTAAAAGAGGGGTAATGATCGAGAGGGATTATAGATTGTCTTTATAGGCCCAGGGGACAGAAACAGGATTGAGGTGGGCCTTCAGTGAGGACCGTACTGCCCGGGAAAAAGCAGGCTACCCGTTGGGCAGTAGGCACGCAGGCCAGGCGAGCCGGCATCATTGCAGATGGCCCCTGTGCCGGGTCTCCCACCTGCCTAACATGCTGGACTTCTGCTGTGAGTGAGCGCTAGTGGGTATGTCCTTAGAAACCTAAAAACTCGGTCTGGGTTTGCTGCTGGCATGTCACTGGCTTCTAGTAAAGATGTGAACATGTGTGTCAGGACAGCTCAGGTTTGAAATGGGTAACTCGGTCTTCTGATGTTGAACGGTCAACGAGTGAAGAGGCATCATAGCACATTGTTCTTAATGGCTTAGATTCAAATTTCATTGTGAGAAGTGTAATGGTGGAAGGGGAGAGGTGATGCGTGCTGGTTTCCAGACTTCTCTCCAGCTTCACAGTCATGGTTTACTGGCACTTTCCAAATGGTCAGCCTGGAAGTGGATCAAAGCAGCTTGTTTTGACTTTCTTACTCAAGGCCACATAAAAGCATGGGCAACATGCACTGAAAGGAGTAAGTAGAAAACACTGGCTTCCTCTCCTGAGCTTCATTATTCGTGGTGGTGCTGTCTCCTAGCAGCTGTTTGTAAAGTATGGTTTTGAATTCATGCAGCCGCCCAGGCTTGACACCAGCATGTACCAGGGGAAAACAGATGGAGGAACTTTCCGAGCACCGATACTACCATCACTGTGTTGTTGTTTTTTTTTTTTTAAGATTTTATTTATTTATTCGACAGAGATAGAGACAGCCAGCGAGAGAGGGAACACAAGCAGGGGGAGTGGGAGAGGAAGAAGCAGGCTCATAGTGGAGGAGCCTGATGTGGGGCTCGATCCCGTAACGCCGGGATCACGCCCTGAGCCAAAGGCAGACGCTTAACCGCTGTGCCACCCAGGCGCCCCGATCACTGTGTTTTATTTCTAATTGCTCTCATGATCCTCCAGGGGCTCAGTTGAATGGATAAAAGGTTTGTCAACAAATAAATGATGCAAAGGAGAAACCGACTTGGGGGGTGGGGAGCATGCGGTGAAATTGGGTTCTGGCTCATTTTATTTCCAAGAACCGTTGGAGTTCCTAAAGGTGATTCCAATAGCATTTTCTGCAGTGAAACTTGAGAGTGGCAGTCGCTCCTTCCTCTCCGGCTAACTGGGAATCCTGGGGCCCATGGGACAGGCTGGTCACTCAGGTGGGTTTCCTAAGAAACCTGTAACAGGCCGGCTGGCTGTGTCCTTTTTCCTCTTGTAAGCTTGTGGACAGCCGTGACTTGATAAAGATGTTGCTGAAGATAGTCACTTAAATAAGGAGACTGTTGGGTTGAATTGACGTCCCAGAATTTTTATTTTCCCAAATGAATGTCGCGATTAAGCGTGGCCACCTGCAAAGGCAGTGCTTCCTCTGAACATTTTTGGAATAGTCTTTTAGTAGCGGTTTGGCACTGGTTTCGGAGCTGACAGAGAAATGGTCCTTTAGAGGGTCCTTATGGTTTTTGGTTAAATTAGACTCTCCTTGGGGAGTAAAAATGGATGACCCTGAGATGTTGAGAAGAAGGGCCCCCACAGTCCCTGGTGAATGCCAGGCAAAATGTGCACTTGTCTAAGTATGATCTGTTGTGTGTTGAAAATAAAAACGGTCGTGTCTTCTAAGTCGTATGTTCCATAGCTCTTCAGAGACTGAGAAATCCTTTCTCAGTTGAAGACATATTCAAAGCTTAATTCATGCAGACTACTTTAAAATCTAATCTTGATTCTGCCTGAGTATTTGTGGATTACTGAACATCTGAAAACAGAATAGTGTGACGTATTTCCATGAATTTTAATTTGGTTTCTGGTTCCGCACTTGAAACACCAGTAGGGATGCGCAGGGAACTACAACAGTGGCCACACCTCAGAAGTGAGAGCTGCACCATTCCTGTCACTCGGAATGAGACTGCAGTCACATGAGCCCACATGTAGGGCACGGTACCCCCAGCGCACATGCACGCCCCACGCGGTGGCGTTTCTCAGCACCCTCACAGAGCAGGACAGCTGGGTATAGAAACAATGGCAGTGCTGTTGTGATGGGACCTCCGTTCCTTTAACACCTGCTGTTGGTAACAGTGGGGTGGAGGCAGGTGGGTGTTTAGGAGAAATCAGAAGATTTGGCTTGGCTGATGTTGAGCTCATTATGAATTGACAATCTGGGGGGGGGTTCAGGGTTGCTTTTTTTTTTTTTTTTTTTTTTTTTTCCATTTTCCCACCCTAGCTGACGGTGCTACAGAAAGCCCTTTCTGAAAGCCCCAGCCTGATTTCACTATCAGCCACTTAACCACGACATTAATTTTTTCAATTGCTAAGCTTCTAAGATTTGAAATTACCATATGGGTTGGAAAATGTTCTATAGCGGAACCAGAACAGTCTGTTAATTAAATACCACACGTCTTTTCGTCACTCAGAGTTCTTTGACATTAACAAATGTCCTCCTTTCCATCCCTCCCCGCTCCCCCCACACTGGTATAGAAAAATGAATTAATTAGACCTCAGTATTTTTTCCGTAGAAATAATGGTGCCAGTAAATTCTGGATTTCAAAAGATCGTTTCTACGAGCTTTGACGAAAATTCAGCTAACGTTTCACACTTTTGACAGAATTGCCTGTGTCTGACACAGTCGCATTATTTTTGATTAGTGGCTTTGGTTAGAAAATCCGGACCTAGCAGGTTCCCCCGTCCCAGCCTGGTGCTTGCAGGACTGGAGCTGGCTTCCGTAGGTTACTTCTGTGGGGTGGCTTCACATTGAGATCCGTGTATATTTTATTCTGCTTTTTTTCCGCTAAGCGTTAGTGTCAGGCTCATGGAGTGACATGATTTCTTAAATGCAGAAACTACATTTTTTCATAGGTAAAAATACACCTCACCAGAATTTTCCCTCCAAAGAATTTTTTATAAAGTTCATGTAAAATTGTCTTATAAGTTAAAATTTTTATCTTCTTGACTAGTAATAAGAGTTTTTGTTTCAAGTAGAGACCCATTTTATTCATCAGGTAGCCACACTTACGGTTGTGAAGTACAGTGCAGATGGAAGGTAAAATATTTGTGCTTCATACTTGTAGACTAGAAATGTGAGCGTGAATTATCCGATAGGTGGACTGCGTTATTATACTGGGCGTAGTCGGGTCAGGATCTGGGTAGAATTACGAGGGTGAGGGTAGCCCAGTGCGTTGAGTGCCCCCTGCCCCTGAGCCCCCCCTGCTTTAGGTGCGCCTTTCGAAGACCATACCGTGGATCCCTTCACCACTGTGGTGGTTCACGCTCTGGGTGACAGTGGCACAGAATTAAGCAAATGAATCTGAGCCTTGACCAGTGCTACCATGGGGCTGACAGACTCATTCTCTAGGGTCAGCCAGACCACCCCATCCTTTTGCTCTGGTAGGTTCTCATGTGACACGGGGCCAAATAGGACAGTCGCTAAGGTCAAACCAGTGATGAAGTTAAGAAAAGCCTCCCCCTGCCCCCAAAACAGAAGATATTTTTGTCACATCAGAAATAATGTTTGAAATTTATGTCGAAAAGCACACTGTACTGAGATTAAGACTACCCTTTGAAAATACAGGAATAGGATGCCTTTTAAAGCACTCGGAACAGAACTTTTGTCTTAAGCTTGCTTGGTCATTGTCTATTCTGTGTACATGCTAGGTAGGTTTTATTGCAGGATGAGTGATGGTCGTTCATTTTAGCTTTATGGATTCAGGGAACAAGAACAAAAACCCCCAGGTGCATTAGACCAGTCCAGGCAGATCAGTCTCCTTGGCAAAAGGAGATGTTCTTATTGTTCTTATTATTGGATTATATTGTGTTGTTACTCCTCTATGTCAACGTAAACAAAAATACACCTGAGTACAGTCAGGGAGCTCTAATCTTTCGTTCTGACCGGGCAGCGTCCGCTTAGCCAGGTCTAATCCGCTATCTTTGGTTACTTAAAGCTCCAGGGCATCCCCGAGGTTTCTGGCCTGTTGCTCAGTGTTCTCGGGGTCTGGTCTGTGGAGAATCTGCACCAGAGTTGCCGAGGGAACCTGTGAGCGGGCGGCCTCCTGGACCTGCCACAGACACGCCCGCCCTGTGTCTCCCTGCCACACACTTGGTGGCTGTGTTTGTGTCTGTGCGTGTATTTAAGCGACCGAACTGGTCTTGCCTAGAGAAGAAACAGTACTTACCTCCTTGCCTCCTTCCCCAAAACACAGCAGAGCATTTATCTCTAAGCACACGTTGGGCTTGGCCACCAAGGTTCCATAGTTCCTTCTTAGCTGCTGGCTAGGATGACATGTTCACTAGGTGCTAGTTGGATGATAAGCCGGCTTCTGACACAGACTGACTCCTTTGGTGGTTACCAGCCCGAGCACCCGCCAGGCAGAACCTTCCAAACCACACGCATTGTGAGTAGAGTAAGGGTGTGAAGTAGAATGCAGCAGGCCTCATCTCCGGGTCGGGGAGATTACCTGGGGAAGTTCTTTTTGTTTCATGTTATAACAGGTATAAAGTTTACTTCTAAGTGTCGTGTCCAGAGAAACGTAACCTTTAAATGTTGAAATTGAATCCACAAGGATGTAAATTCCACAGGAGCAGGGCCTGGCCTGTTTGGTTGCTGTACCCAGAACACCTCCTAGAACAGTGTCTGGCACGCGGGCATTCGTATTCGTTGGGTATATTAGTGAACGTCTTGATTGGTTAAACATTGGGCAACTTGCCAGCTGTTTTTAACCTGTCTACCGTCTTTATAAGACACACAGTCTATATTTCACACATGTTTTTGGATAATTGGTACTTTTTTCATTTGTGACTCTAGGATTGAAAGCAGATTACCCTTTTTTATTATTTTAATTTTATTTTATTTTTAAGTGAATTGTACGCACAACGTGGGGCTTGAACTCACAACCCCGCGATCAGGAGTCACATGCTCCACCCGCTGAGCCAGCCGGGCGCCCCTGAGAGCAGATTACTCTCTTCAAGAGAGCCTTGTATAGTGAGAAACAAGTGGGGGCTCTGAAGCCCAGAAGAGGCGTGTGGCGGTAGCTGTGAAGCGGCCACATGGTGTCCTGCTTGCTAGTCCGGTCACCTATGTATAGGGGCAGGAGTGTCTCCCTGCGGGGCCGCTTAGCAGGTTGCATGAAATGACTCGCACCAAACCTTGCAGGCTCGGATGTGTCGTAGGCCTTCTAAGAGAAGAGCTTTCCTTTCTCTCAGGGGTGAGTCGACTTTAACAGCTTCTGAAGTCGGGGGGAAGAAAACCACTTGATGGTTGATAGTATACAAAGAGTAGTAATGATGGGGTACGTCTGACAGACTAAATCTTTACAGCGCTGTAAACTCAAGAGAAGGAAGTGAACTATTATATCGCCACCTGGCATCACATCTACCCTGAAATTTTGTTTCTTGCCGGTTTTAGCCATTTAAAATTTAATTTTAATAGATTTTTACAGAGTAATGATAAAACTATTTGTGTGGCAAAGATACAGCCCAAGTAATTTTTTATGTGGTTGGGGGTGTATTCAGGGGACGTGCCTGGCTCATTCTAGAAGTTTCTCTGTGGTCAGCCTTCACGTTCTCCCCTAGGGCTTCCTTTAGGAATCTTCCCTTGGCTTACTCACAGAGCACAGATAATTCTGGAGAGCATCCGTGTGCATTTTTCTTCACACGTATGTGCATGCACGCACACACACACACACTCGGGGCCCACCCTCTCTCAGGCACTCTCTCTTTGTGGGGGGGTCATTGTTGGATTCCTTTGGGTGGGGGTTGGGGGACAAAGAAGATGGGATGAGTTTTGAGAAGACTTGGTAAAAACTCAGTTTATTCGTTTTTTTTTTTTTTTCAGAGTGCACCCTAAGTATTTTTATAGAGCTATGAATCAACATCAGTTTTACTTATAATGATAAAATTCAGGAACCCCACATACAAAATATTTTTACAAAAATACAAAACAGAAAGCCATGTGTACCGTATTGTGAAATGTGATCGTTGTAGGTTTTTACATATTTTGCCGTGGTCAGAACATAGCACGTGTGTCTAATTGTGCATACAGCGTGCCCAGGCTAACAGTAAGTCAACCAGTCACAAGCCCAAGAACGTCGTCTCTTTCCCACGCCCACGATGCCAGACCGGTCTGTGTTGAGTGTGGAGAATGCCATCTTCCTGGTGCCTTTGGGATCTTTTGACGACTCCCAGTTTTGCTCCCTTCACATGGCTTTTAAGTGGTTTCATCCAAACGAATGAGTGGACTGGGGTATGAACGTTAGTGACAGCTTAATGGAAAGGCAAACCTCCCTCTTTCTTCTTCTTTAAAAAGGCCTTTGCTCCTTCACCCAGAACATGTCCTCTCCCCACGTGGGGTTCGGAGATTTGAATCCACTTCTGTGGGCCGCATGAATACGGAGACAAAACACGACAAGGATGCCTTAATTTGGCCGTGGGGTAGCACTTGTGCGTGACGGTGTCACTGCACCTGCTGTGGTAGAAACAAGCTCCTTCAGGTAGCCTGCTGTTCCTCAGGTTTTCCCTTATTCTATAGTTTTAAATAGGACAGCCACTTCATCTCCTATTCCTGTGTGATGTTTGAAATTTCCTTAGGAATTCTACCTTGAGGGGTGCCTGGGTGGCACAGCGGTTAAGCGTCTGCCTTCGGCTCAGGGCGTGATCCCGGCGTTCTGGGATCGAGCCCCACATCAGGCTCCTCCGCTGTGAGCCTGCTTCTTCCTCTCCCACTCCCCCTGCTTGTGTTCCCTCTCTCGCTGGCTGTCTCTGTCTCTGTCAAATAAATAAATAAAATCTTAAAAAAAAAAAAAAAAAGGAATTCTACCTTGAATTAAGATGTAGTTACTTTGCTGACAACCTAAATTTTTTTATGTTCTCCTTTGTGTTTCAAGTATGAATTTTTTGGGGGGGGTCATCTTTATTATGCCATTTTCATGTAATAGTTTGTCTTGAAATGGACGCATGTAATTAATTGGCTGGGGTATTTTTAAGATTTGCGATTATTTTTAAGGTTTGCGATTCTGAGTCTCCAGTGTTGAGAAAGTCAGGTGTTCTTTGTCCATTACTCTTTAACCTAATCGAGGTGGCAGACCCACCACCATCATGCAGCGCACCGTCCTGAAGTTAGGGAGATTGCAAAAACAAAACCGAGTGCGTGAGATGGGCTTGCTTCTAGAAACTTACCTTTGGAACTTGCTCAATGATCTATGGAAAACAATGTGATTTTTGTTCTGTTTGTTCTGATGCAGCTTCCATGAGGCAGTCTCAGGATGTACCTGCCGATATGCGCCCGGAGATATGGATTGCGCAAGAGTTGCGGCGTATTGGAGACGAATTTAATGCATATTACCCAAGGAGGGTAATGATGTTTTATTTACTCCTTCTCCTCACACCCTCCCCCTCCCCACAATTTGTTTTTTGTTTTTTGTGTTTTTAAAGGTGACTAGTAACAATTCTGTGCTTATTCTGGAAACGCAAGGTATTACCCCTATGTGACCCACCATTGTTTCTCCTTTCCCATTTTCCATTTGAAAACGTTTTATGGATGAATTTAAGTCACGGTAAATTAGAGTATCGTACAAGGTGACAGAGGAATTTCATGAGCACAGACCTCAAAGCATCCATGCTAAGAAAGGGGTTATTGATCTGCTCTGACGTAGTCCCACATAAAGAGTAACGTGATTTTCAGTCTGTGTGGAGGGTTTCTGCATTCCCTTTGGGCAGCTGGGGTCAAAGGTAAAGACCTATTAAAACTTCCCTACTCACTCAGCCTAAGGGAGCGATGCCAGCAGTAGTCCTGTAATGGCGCCCCTGGAGTCTGACAGGTGACGCGTCAGAGCAGGAGAGCCACCCCCTTCAGTCGGTGTTGCTGTCCTTGAGTGCTGTCAGGAGTCTGGGACCTGGGCATAAAAATTTTATACCCCGAATTGACTGCCACTTACATTTTAAGGTGTGGTGTTGATTTAAAAAGAACAACAAAAAAAACCCTATATCATCTTCTGTAGACACAGTGTATGTATTTTGTTGGTTTTGCCCATTGGCAATAGCCACTACCGTTTGGACACGTTTTGCCCATGGAAGACTTCCAAAATGTGTAGGTTGTAACTCTGGGAGTTAGGGCCGTTATGAGCGTATGTGAGTGCTTCCTGGAAAGGGCACACTAGCAAAGATGTGATACAGCGGAATTTTGGCTTGTTTACATTTCTCCAAACAACCACGTATAGGGATGTTTCTGTTGATTTATCCAAAAAGAAGACACATCTTATTTTGTAGAAAAAGCTGTAATTGTTATGGTCATTCTTTCTTACTGTGTCACTGGTCTGGCTCCTTTTTTTCTGAACGTTACAGCTTCGTATAAGTAGCCCTTCAAGATTTTTTTTTTTAACCTTTTTTTTTTCTGGAAGGAGAGGTCATGCTTAGAATACCCCAGTATTTGTGTCTTGCTTTAAACGTTGGTCTCTTTTAGCTAGCTGTTGCTAAGTAAGTGGACGTTACCTGTTAATTGCTTTGAGTCACTCTTGTTTTCCTGTCCGTACAATGCCTTTCAAGCTTTTTTATACACACGTGGAGACATCCTCCCATTTGCAGAGGGTCTTTCATTTATTCCTTCAGTGTAGGGTGTCTGTAAGGGAGCCAGGGATGCTCTGAAAATTCACATTGAATCCCCTTCATACCTTCCTATGGGTGTGTGTGTGTGTGTGTGTGTGTGCGCGTGTTTGATGGGAAATGTGCTATGGTATGATTCTATTCAATGAGAACTGTCACATTGATGAATGGTTTAGGAATTTCTTATGTGGCCGTCTTTAGCTGGCAAGAATATCCAGCATCCTACCTCTGCCTTTCACGGTGTCTAAATTCCTTCTCAACTTGGCTCTGAGATGGTAATTGTTTTTGCAAAGTTGATTGTTTTGTAATTTGCCACTGCGGTTACTCTCCCCCACCCCCAGCTCCTTTGCCTTGGTTTCCCTGAAGGGATTTTGGTGTTCCTGTGTGTGACTGGACTTGATTCTCTTGGTTGACCGGGAGGGACTGGTCAGAAGCAGGGCCCCAGTGCATTCATGATGACCTCATGCTGGGGTGGGGAGGCTGATTGGGGGGAGGGGGGGCGTGTCCATAATTCAGCAGGAAGAGATGGTGGAGTGGCCTCTCAGGGTGAGCCTAAGCAGAGGACTGACCAGCGTGCTGGGCCTGCCCCCTTCTCCATCTTGAAGGGGCGCATAGATGTCCTTGGGCCAGATCTGACATGGATGGGGTTGCCCAAGAGAGAGGAATCTATTGGGGCCTGGTGTCTTCAGAGTCCAGAAGCTCTGGACCCCGACAGGAGCCCACACAGGTCTGCTCTGAGGGACTAGATCAGAGCCTTTGGCCATGGAGCTAGATGTCTTATAAGGATATCGTGTATAAGCTTCTCTTTAAACTTACATGGGCTGTCGGTGACTCTGTAAGGTTTCCCCTGGGCCTGCCCAGATGAACCGTGGTTGATGCTCCTCCATGGTGGCCTGCGTGGTCAGCGATAGGACCTGGGCCACGTGTGGCGTGGGGCTTGGCGCGCAGCATAGGCTGTCGAGGTGGACAGTTCTAGTCACATGCAAATGGGACCCAAGCTGTGGGGTTGTGTTCATTACCTTGCCTGTCCATGGGAGTTCAGAGAACAGTTCTAGCAGGTTATATCCTTCCTCCCCTCCTATTCTCCAGTGTTTTATCTCACAGTTTAATGTTTGAGAGGATATTTGAGGGGCCATATCTATTCAAATGAGATGCAACTTGTTTGTTCTCCGTGCTTTTGGTAAAGTAAATGTAAGCTAATTTCATTGCAGAATCACACTATTCTCTGGTTGTAAACCTTCTTTTGCATCTCTAAAAAAAAAAAAAAAAGAACCAATGTCAAAATGCAGTCACTAATAATTTAAGGGACTCTAGCTTCCTAAGTAGGCTGGGGGATATTGGGGGAGGCGTAGGGACACACTCTAGGTTACAACCTGATTTTTTTCTATAATGAAGTCAAATATATTCTTCAGATTTTATGCAAATAGCCTGTTCGAAACACCAGACTCTGGAGAGTGACACAGTGACCCCCCAAAGCTATAGACACCTGTCTTGATATCATTGGTTAAAAAGAATCCCAAGTCTACAGTGTCACTGGTGGTCCCTGTATTGGGGGTAGAAATCTGGGAGGACTTTCCCTAGTGGAAAGTCATGCATTCAGATGACGTGCTGTCTTCACGGTGGGGGGTTGGGGGGTTACTTCTTGGTGACTGGTGTACAGCACCCCCCCCTTGCTTTATAACGGTTGCTTTATAATGGATTTTAGCATTTTAAATATTGAGTGTCTTTATTTGCTTAATACTATCACAGTAGCTTTTCTAAAGTGTTGGTCTTTTACTGCCATGAGCCTTGCGAAGCCTGACAGGATATTTTCCCGTTTTTTCAGTTAGAGCAATAGAGGAAGGTGTCGTGTAGTTGTCATGTGTTCAGTCCACTTAAGGGCAGTGGGGAAGCGTATGAAACGGAGCTGTGGAGTCTGAATCCTTGGAGCAGGAGGTGAGAGAGGCACAGGTGAGCGCAAAGTCCCAGTGCATGTTCCCCTTTTCTTTTGTGACTCCGTGTACTTGCCCCCAAACGACCCCGCCAGGGCAGAGTGTCCCCCTCTGTCTGGTAAGTGTGACCGCTCCAAGTCTGGTGTATTTTTGTAACTTTTTGTTTTGAAATAATTTCAGACTTCCATCTCAAAATTTCAAGAGTGGTACAAAGAACCCTCTTCTCTCTGCCACCCGAGTTCCCCACTGTCCCCCCATTGCCACACTCGCTTTAATGTTCTCTCCCCCTTTTATACCTGTGCACGTATTGTTTTCTGAACTCTTTGGGAATAAATGACAGGTGTGCTGTTCTTTCAGCCTTAAATACATCGATGTGTATTTCCTAAGAATAAGAATATTCTCTTACATAACTGCAGTGTAACTCTCAAAATCAGGAAATTAGCAGTGTGACAGTACTGTTATGTAATCTGTGGACTTCATCCAAACTTTACCAGTTGTGCCAAAAATGTCCTTTATAGTAGCAAAAAAAAAAAAAAAAAAAGTTTTTTTTCTGGTCCAGGATCCAGTTTAGAGTCATGCATTAAATTTAGTTGTCTTATCGCTTTGATGCTATTAATTTGGAACCATTCCTCCGTCTTGGTGACCTTGACATTGAAGGGTCGGGACACTTATTTTATAGCTTCTCCCTGAAGTTGATTTGTCTGGTATCTCCTCGGGATGAGATTCAGGTTTTGTGTTCTGGGCAGGAATACAACAGGGGCATCCTCATGTCCTCTTCCGTCCGTAGCTCCGGGAGGCACGGGGAGTCCATTTGTCCTGTTACTGGTGATGTTGACTCTGGTCAAAGGCGGCACCTTCCACTCTCAAGTCAGTACGTCTCCATCTGACGAGAAGAGAGGTGTGTGTAGAGGATGAGGAACTTCCTTTCCCCATCATACGTGTATCCCGTTCTTCAGCCTAAATTCCTGGGTCCCTGTTTAATTCAGCAGGTTACTCTGCATTACTCTGAGTACTTCCTTTGATCCTCGGATTGTCACAGATCTGGCTGGTGGCAGCCCCATGGTGCCTTTTCACCTGTCATTAAGCATTAAGGGCCTTCGTCGTGCAGGCACGTCTAGAACGTGGCACAGGACAAAACCCAAGTGCCCGTGGAGGTGGTGGAGCTCCCACGAGGCGTCTGTTGCTGAACGGCCTACCCATTCCCTCGTGCCCGGGCTTCAGGGAATGCTGGGGAGCGTGGAGGTCAGTGGGCTGGTGGGGAAGAAGATGTCTCAGAGAAGCTCGATGTCTGTTTCGAGCTTTATGAAGAGGGTGAGTGGCTCGTGTGTAGCTGAGTGGTGGGGTGTGGGGCGCTGTGTGCTTACTGCCCATCCTCAGGGATGGGTAGGATTCGCAGCCGTGGGCTAGGGGTGCAGTCCACGTCTGTGCAGCGTGTGCTGGGCCCTTCAGAACGTCAGAACATGTGCTCGTGGGGTAATGAGTCCCATCCTCTCCCCTAAATCTGCTCCCCACCCCCCCATTACCAAGGCTGTGATCATTTACCTTTGGTGGCCTCCTCTGGGCCTTGCAGGCAAGTTGTCCAGCCTGAGTTGCTCTGTGCACAGGTAGGCCGCTCTTGGTTGACAGTGACTTGGGGATGCCCTGGCCGTGGCCTGCGGTGAGCAGCAGCACGTGAAGCTACGTCAGACCCTCTAGATGGGCCAAGAAGTGAATGAACACCCTTTCATTGTTTGATCCCAAGAAACAGTGTATCTTTTGTTTACACTGCCTGCTTCCTACTACTTCTGTCCCAGGCATGTGCAGGCATGAGTAGACAGAACTGCAGGCCGACTGAAGTATAGCACCAAACCAGACAAAGTAGAGAGGGAGAAGTAGGTGGCTCACAGACCAGTTTGGACGGAAACAAAAGTTTAATGGAAGAATCACCCATTTGCATTTTCCTGTACGATCCATGAACTTGAAGTCTCCCTCCGCTGTTCTTCCTATGACGTGAATTCCCTGTGCTGCCGGATTCCTGGTTTTATAAATGATATTCTTCTGTAGATAATGGACAAGGGAGAGATCTAATCGGTAGCTTGCTTGTTTGGGAATAGGATAACCTTGAACATAAACCCAGAGACACGTGTTCTCTGACAACATTCTTTTGAGTCCCTCATTAATTGAACATAGGAGCTTAATAAATGAGCCACTTTCTGTTACGGTCTGAGCAAGGAATAGTGAAAAACCTGCTTATGAAATATTACATTAAAACTAGACCTATCTCGTCAGATGGTCAGTCGCCCAAGAGTTGATAAATGACAGTTTTCATAGCAAAAACAGTTGTGAGTAGCTTAAACGAATTAATGCCCGTCACTGATCTGTGATTCATTTGAAGGTTCAGTGAGTGTTTCCCTTACGGCCGGAGGAGGTGGTTCAGTGTTGTGGTTTTAAGAGCCTTCCGACGCCCCTCCATCACGGTGTCACGGTAGCCTGTGTGATCCAGGAGTCACCCTTCCTATGGCTCCGGCCCTTTGTGTTTTTCTCTGACACCTTCAAGACAGCACGTGGTTCAGATTATCCCGATGGCAACTGTGAATGTCAGGTTCTCTGAGCAAGGGTCTTCCATGACTTTGGGATACAGTGTGATCTTAGAGGAAAGCAGGGCTCGTGGACAGGTGTGAGAACCTTGGGGTGAGGCCTTGAATCCTGAGTCCATCCCTTATGTCCTCGAGGAGCCGCATTTTTTCTCTGCCTCCTAGGGATGTGGCGAAGGCCACAGGGGAACATTCGGGGGTGGAGCTAGGAATTGCTGTCATCTCTTGCGCATCGTTCTGGTGTCTCTCTGAACTATGATTGAAACGTTTCTCAGTTGGTCTTCCGAGTTCAGAGAGGTGCTGCTAACTTGGTCCACTCGTCTTTCAGTACCCTGCTTGTGTCGGCCCTGCTGAAGCGTGCCGTGTCTGTCTGTGCACAAACAGGAGACGAGACTGGGGCGCTGGGGTGTGTTCGAACGGCTGGGTGGGCATCGCCCTGGATGCGGCGGCGTTCGTGCGCGCGGCCTGCGGCCAGTGCTCCCTCCGTCTGTGGCAGGTGGGTCCACCTGCACGGCTGCAGGGGGACCCGGGCCATTCACACAGAACCATTCAGAGGTGCAGGTGCCCGGAGGGGGACTTCAGAGAGGTGTGACTGGGGTTTTTTAATCTCTTGAGGAGGAAACGAGGATGCGCATGAGGTGAGGCGAGGCCTGGCTGCAGCCGTCTCTCGCCATCCTTCGCTAGACTTCTCCCAGCTGAACCAGAGCAGGGAGGTTCGGGTTGTGGTTACAGTGCAGTGCATCTCATCAGCATTTCTCTGAGCCTGGGCCATCTCGGAGCGGTGTATTCTTGCTCTGAGGCTTGTATTTTGTCTCATGGAGCCCCACGCGGGAGCTGTAAGAACCGTCCCTGGCTGCTCTGTGGTTGGCCACCGTGCAGCGCCACACTTCCCGGGCGACGGTCGGGGGTCCTTCACAACAGCCGGCTTGGGGTCCGGGGTCTGAGGGCTGGTGAGTGAGTTCGAGATCTGCCCCTGCCGGAAGAAAACCCAGGGCACACCAGGCCTGACTGGAAGTCAGCCGGGGAGGTGGTGGTTTGTTCGACAGAAAGCCTGAGCTATAATAGTTTCTTTGAAACGACGCATCGAAAACGAAGGAGAATTGGATTCGTGCAAATGGCGTTTTCCTGTGACTGCACCGCCTGAGCAGGTCAGTGGCAGCTCCCTCCTGCTCCCCCCTGCGCTGCCAGTGGGAGCACCACTTCCGGGGGAGGGGCTCCTGGCACCCTTTCCACAGCTGTGTTGACATCATAGCGAGTTAGGCACAAGCTATGCAAATGCCCCCGTTGCCGTGGCGATGAATAGAAAGTGAATTTGGGCAGCAGCAGCGGCCTGACACCTGAAAGCAGGAGGCTGTCAAACCTTCTCTAAAATCTGGGCCAAGGTGGAGAGACCCCCACATCTTCCTAAAGGTACTCCACACGGCAGGCCCTTTTCCTCTCTGATCTGTGTCTCCGTCACCTGTCATGTAAGATACTATCTAGATGGACAGGTCATGAATGGGTAGAGGTGGTCTTCCATCAGGATCGCTGGGGCCACTCTCTGCCCCCACCCTGCACCCTGGTCACCTTGGCTTGTGGCAACACCCAGCCCTGTCCCGGAAGATGCCGCGACAGCCCCAGGGGAGCAGACACCATCCAGACACTCCCGGGACACATCCTCACTTGCTGGTCTAGAGCAGACGTTCCCTGTTTGTCAGAGTCTCACAGTCCAGAATTCCGTCTCTTCTGACACGTTACCCCTCAAAGATACATCCTTTTAAAAAGAGAAAAAAACATTTAAGACCTCTCGGGTATTCAGTGTTGAAATTCTGCAAGAAATGAACAAGTTAAAAAAATGCTGTGTGTCTCTGTTCTATAGGTATTCCTTGCTTTTTTGTTTGTCTCTTAGAATTTGCTCTTGAGCTCTCTGGTATAATGGTGAAGATTGGGCCGTGTTTCCTTTGTTACTTTGACTGCCGGGAAACTCTTAGTAAAACTCCGGCTCTTTGGCAGTAGATCTCAGCCCTGGTTTGTCCAGGGTAAGTCTCTCTTTCTTGATGTCATTTCTGATCTCTCTTAACTTTTATGTTTTTTGCACCGTGTCCCTCTGTGTGTTTTTGTGGTTAAGCTCCCTTGAGTAATGCCAAATGTGTATGTGTTGTACTTCCTGAGTCCTTTGGCCCAGTGGGGTTTGGACCAGCCTTTGGAGCGCGGATTGGTGAGCTCGTGTGTTCTACCCTGTGTTGAAGTCTGTGTTGACTTGATCTTGATTGCACAAGCTTGGTCTGTCCCCTCATCTGTGAAATGTGGCCCACAGCCTTGTTGTGAAGACTGGAAAGGTGTGTGGCACGTCATTTTGTTCGGTGGTGGCCGTGAGTGACTTTTCTGGACCCCAGGCTAGGGCGCACAAAGTCTGAAGGCCTGGTGTATCTTGGACAGCTTTTCGGAGTCTGGGCTCATCCGTGTCTGCAGGAGAGCGAAGCCAGGTCCAGAGGTGCGCTCTGCAGGTGTGCGGTGGTTATCCTGACCACTTCTCCGGGCAGCCTGCAGTCAGGGTCTTTTTTTGTACCTGCACACCTGCTTCCCTGGATTGGGCAAGAGAGGATGTTTTGCTCTGATTATTTTTGCATTAAAATGGTGATTAAATTCGGATACCTGGGTGGCCGTCTCAAGTGTGAGTTGAAGATGGACCCTGTGCAGACCCCACTGTGGCGGCTGGCGCTCTGTCCTGTCACCCTCTCTCCTCTTGGCCGGTGCAGACGGAGGTAGCCCGGCCCCAGCCCGAGTCCTGTGTTTCAGGGCCGCAGTGGCTCAGAGTGCCCCAGCTCCTGCTAAGTCTGCCGGGACCCTGCTCAGGGCCATTCCTTTAGCACAGCCCTACCCCCAGCTGCCACCCAGGATGAGCCCATGTCCTCTGGTGGGGACGTAAGGGAACTGTTTGGGGATTCCCTGCTGAATGCTCTTGACGCTGTCTCCAGGGACTCTTTTCAGATCTTCCAAGAAGAGTACCTGAGTCTCCACCAGGGAAGCCCGTCTCAGCTCTGCGCCTTCCCGCCCTGGCTCTCCCGGGGCTCCACTTGCCTCTCTGGCAAGCGCTGCTTTCTCTGCCATTTCGTTTAGCTGTGTATTGCTGTTGTCCCGTTACCCTGTTTATTTGTGTGGCTGTGCCCCACCAGAGTGTAAGCTTCATAGACAGAGATGCTGTTACGCTCCTCTTTCGACAGCAAGGCCCCTCTGCATCTTGACTCCACTTTGGCACAGGCCTGCCATTTTACTGGAACGTGTCGGTGTTCTTTGCCTGCAAGGTGGGAACTTGAGTCCTGATTCTAGAAGCAGGGCAGCGGCAGCAGCTTTCTCACAGGCTGCTGTCACTGTTGGTGGCACCCACAGGTAGCCCTTGGGCTGGGCTGTGCATCTCTGTTCTGCACTCATTGCTGACGACATGGGTATTGCCCACCAGGCCTAGTGGATGCAGACACAGCTTTCAGAGTCGGGCCCCAGCACACCCCCTCTCTGTCCAAGCAGACATGGGGGCTGCAGGAGCCCTTGGCCCAACAAGGAGCATGGACTGTCAGAATTGGTTCCTAAAGGGAGACACAAAGCTGAATGTTGAAGGAGTCATCTTCTGGACACATGGGATGGCCATAAAAGTCAATTACCCCAAAGAATATGGTTCCTGACCTAGACCATGGAGATACAAAGACCCAATAGAATGGGGTCCTACACTTCAAGCACTTGTGATTTTGTGCCTGTGTGTGCGCATGTGTGTGAGCAAAAGAGATCACCGTAATGCATAAATTGTTTATACTTAGTAGCATATTTAGTTTTTTAAATAATCTCCTTTACCCACATGCGTCCCATTAATGTGTCTTCCTAAAGTACTTTTATGAGTTAGATTAAAACAGCATCACACAACTCTGATGTAAGAAGTGTTTATTTAAAGAGGGAAGGACCGAGAATGTCTGTTAAGCATGAAAGGGTATATTCCTTTGCTGGGGCTGCTGTAACAAAGTGCCACAGACGGAGCCGGGGCTGGGGGGGGAGGGGCGGTTAAACAACAGAACTGTGTTTATTCACAGTCCTGGAGGCCAGAGGTCTGAGGTCTCGGGCCGACCGTGCTGATGTGGTGTGCTCGGAGCTGATTCTGGGGCCCGGCTGAGCGTCCTCACCCACCGCACCCTGGTGCCACCTGCCCCACGCTAGTGTCATCGGGCACGCACCGTGGGCTCACGTGGGCGAGCTGACGCATCCGGCTGCAGGTGCTAAGAGGGCAGCAAGTCTGCAGGAAGCAGGAGCTGCCCGTCCTCCAGCTGCTTCGGAGCCGTGGGCCGTCCACGCTGAGCTGCGCCAGCTTCAGCCAGCTGTGCCAGCGGTCAAGGGTTTTCGGGACTGGCGTGGCCTTGGAATTCAGTCGTAATGGCTTCCTCCATTGACTGTTGTCCAAGAGCAGTTTTTCGCTGGCTTAAGAGCGTGTGCCGTGTTGTCACGCGCACTGCCTAAGAGGGCAGGCGGCCCGCTGTCCTTCCTGAGTACTTGTAGCATGTTCTCGTTTGCCAAAATTTCCTGCATGGCCCCCACCCCCTCCCCACCTTCCTTTGAACACCCCCGAGGTCCTTTACGTTGAGACACAAGCAGAACTCGAAAAACTTGGAAAGACTTGTCTCGTGATAAGACTCTTAACCGTCAACAGCGATACCGTCGACCACCCGATGTCCTCGAGGGGCGGGTGGGAGATTTCTCCTCTCAGACGCTGCCAGTTCTGGGGTATAAAATGAGCTGAGTATAAGCAGTTGGGATCTGTCCCAAGTGTGGCCCTGTCCCCTCGCTGGTGTCACTTTGACCCCATTCTCTGGTCTTACCGAGGCTGGTAGTGACACCTTGCTGACTTGAGATTTCCCACCTTGAAGTGATTACTTAGCCCTGCGTACGCTTTCTTCATTTTAGTAAGTCGTGGTTTTATTTTGAATAAGCCTCTTTCAACCTATTAATATTAGTCTCAACTAAAATTAACCTTCCCCTAAATTATTCTCACACAGAAAAAGCCAAGTAATTTTGAAAGTTAAATCAAAACAAAGCAATCTTGTGTGTAAAACAGATAAAAATCACAGACTGTGGTTACGGAGCGCCTGTACAGGAATCGCTTACAGAAAGCCGATTTCCTCCAGTCTGGTTATGGAAGGAGAACGGGAAATGCCCGGGCCTTATCACAATCCCGTCCTGTCAGACGAGTGCTTGAGAGCTCGTGTAAACAGTCGCAAGCAGGGGCTCCGCTCGCAGCTGGCGTCTGTGGCCGTGTTCGCGTGTGACGGGGGACACTGGTTCCCAGCCCCACGCGTGGCCTGTGGTTCCACGGTGGTACATGGGAAGCTTCACCTCCCTGAGTGAGAAGGGCTCATGGAGCGCCCCAAACAGGAGAGAGCTGGTCTGGGGCGTAGCTGACTTATTAAGGAAACAACCTTACTTGAGGATGGGTTGCAGACCTGAACCGTGAAACAGGTTGTCGCTCCTGGCGTCGAGGCAGGTGTGTTCCTTTGCTGCCTTTGGCTGCTCTGAATTGACACCTCGCACTGCCTGCAGAATGCATTACAACTCAAAGGTGGGCCCCCCGGGAAGACCTGAGGACCCCCGAGATGTTTAATCTAGCAATTTCCTTTTGAATAGTTTCTCTGCTTGGCGTAAACACGGTGGTCACTGGCAAAGAGGCCTTCTTAAAATTTTTGAATTGCTCTTTGCTCCCCACGTGGGGTGGGAGGATGGGGCTGGATGCCGCCTGTGTCCGTGACCGTGGACGCGGTGCTGAGCCTCCAGCTGTTTACATAGCGGAGCCGCCCACCAGCAGCTGGAGGTCCAGTGGCACATCCGTGCACCACTTGATTTAGCTTCTTAGGACAAATGACCCCAAATCACTGGTTTCTCAAGTAAACTAGGGCTGCCAAAAATTCACCTTTGCGGGAGTCAACATATTTGAATGTACTTGCCATCTCTCTTCTGTCCCCTCCACTCCTACCTCTTGTTCCCACGGACACCAACTGCCGTGACTTTGGGGGATGGCTTTTCTCAGCACCGCACACAGGTTGATGTGTTTCCCGATAGAGGCGGTTCCGGCCAACGATGACATCGCCTGTAGAAAGAATATGTGTGTCCTTAGAGGGGCAAACTGAGCTTCAGGGGTTCCCTTTGAGGTTCCGAGCATTCTTTGGGTTGCTGTAAAGAAGCAGATCATCTGGCATACTCATGTAGCGACGTCTCCCCGTGCCGGGGAAGTTAGAAGGACTTCGGCCTCGCAGTCTCAGGGGCAGGACCGGCGTCGGAGGGTGCGGCGCTCGTGAAGGGGTGCCCTCCGTAGCCGTGAAAATGGGATTGGTGGTTCCCTGAAGTATAGGTGTTGTCCCCCACCCAAAAATAACACGAGGGCTGAGACACTAAGAAGCTTTCCTGTTGTTGTTTCAGGTCTTTTTGAATAATTACCAAGCAGCCGAAGCCCACCCCCAAATGATTATCTTGCGACTGTTACGTTACATCATCCGCCTGGTGTGGAGATTGCAGTGACGACGGGTTCCTTGCGGAGCCAGATGTGTGCAGACATTTCGCTTGTTCGAACCAACAAGCCCCAGCACCCCGGCGTGAGAGGTGCCATTGCCACGCAGCCAGTGGTTCTTTCCCAGAGAGGGCGCGGGGAGGCCGGCCGACGCGTTCCCGAGGACGCCGCGCTGCACGTGGACTTGACCTTTCTTTTCACCACACGGCAGAATTTCTGATGGAAGCTTGTTGTGAATGTAAATGAGGGAGGAGTCTCTTTTTTTAAAAAAAATGTACAAATCATGGTTCTTTGGAGTAGGATTTTATGCAAGAATGGTGTTTACACGCAGTGTGGGTTTTTTCCACCTCCTTTAATAAGAACAGGTTTTTCAAAAAGGAAATGGAAACTTTTTAACCAACTCGTGAATGATTTTTTTGTACTAAAATTTTAAGAACCTATTGCCTACTCTCAGAGAATTGTGTAAACTCTGCAGTGGAAACTGAGCCAGCTAATTGATAAAGCTGCCTTAGTTTATTTTTAGAGATGACTGTACAGAATTTTTAAACGGGAGAGGTATGAGATAGCCCCCTCCCTTCTCTGCCGTTGGCTCTTTGACATGCTTTTTTTTTTTTTATCATTAATACCAAAAAAGTTCTTATGAAACGAAACTGATCAAAGGGGCGGACGATCTCTTGTCAGCCTGTATCGATATCCCAATCCCGTTTTGTAAATATTTACTTACCTCCTTACATTCAGTTGCATCTGTGGCAAAATTTTAAAACTCTTTTTTCGCGTATTTTCCCTTGTCTCCTTTTGTGATGCTCCTCTGGTCTGTCTGGAGGCCGATGCACAGATTTGGTCCAGTGTATTCTCATGATGAAAGGGAATTGGGTCAGAACATGAGTCAGGATCTGCCTCTGGCCTGCACAGCCCAGTTGGTCTGTCTGTCGGTAGCTTACTCACTGGGACGTGCATGGTGTTGGTTTTCGCTGGTTTCGTGGGCTCATCGTTTACAAGTGTTCTGAAGAAGGAGTAGCAGTCATAGCACGGATGGGTACTGTGCCCCTCGGCACTGTGGCCTTCTCTGGTTGCAGGCTCTCCCGCAGTCCCAGGTGCACCGCCAGCAGGGGCCACAGGTGGTGAACGTGCCCCCTCACAGCTGAGCTCGTTGGGCTGCAGGTGTCGGAGCTCCAGCCCTCGTGGGAATTGGCGCGAGCCGTGGGCGGGGCTTTAGGCGGCTGATTGCTGGGCATCCAGGCTTTTCGTCCAACTCCAGGTTCATCTGGCCTTTGATGCCTGACACTTGGTTCCCACCCCCGTAAATCCACTTTGAAATGAAGGCTTAATTCTGCCTTCAGCAGTGCCGTAAAAATACTGCATTGGAGCCCGAATCCGAAGTGGCCTCTCAGCCCTCTGACAGATGTCTCTCTGTCTTGTTCCATTGCTCTTGGGACGGTCGGCTGTTGTTGGCCCCCCCTTGGCGCATCTGCCTCTGTTGGGCGCACCCTTTCTTTCTCCACACCTGCCTGGGAGGAGTGCAGTGAATGGAGGGCCCATGAGTTGGTCCATCATTTCAAAGGCAGTTAAACAATTTGGGGAGACCTTAGAGATCAGGAAGCAGTGAAAGAGGAGAGGTAGAGATCATTTCGTGAACCCTATAGTTCTTCCAGATTTTGAAACCTCAGATCCTTAAACAGCTTTTTAAAAGAAAGACATGATTTTTCAAACAAGTCAGCAGTGCCAACAACTATTGTTTTGCT
Source organism: Ursus arctos (assembly GCF_023065955.2). Lineage (NCBI taxonomy): Eukaryota > Metazoa > Chordata > Mammalia > Carnivora > Ursidae > Ursus > Ursus arctos. Next base: position 50,814,874 of record NW_026623100.1, on the reverse strand, counting down.
TTGGGCCCCTCGAGGACCAGTGTTTCCACATGATTAGAGGAAGTGGGGAAATCCATTCACTTGTATCTTGATAATTCTGTATAAATATATATATACATATATATATCTACCTACAGCATATATGCATTTTCTTTTAGGTAGAGATATTTTATTCCAAATATTCTTCCTTTCTTAGAATTTTCTTTTCCCCCCAAATCTCGTTGGGGTCTTGAATATTTTTGAAGCTGTGTTGCGTGTCAGCTCTGTGTTCCTGACGTGTCTCGAACCCCTCGGTAGGGTCATGAAGTCCACACGGTTGTAAGGCGGTGACGGACGTGCTGGACACACACACACCAAAGACGTATTTGGTTCTGGGCGCCCCCTCCCCCCCCCAGGATCTCCGTACTCGGTGCCAGTCTCTCTGACTGGAGCACTTTACTCTGTTTCTTCAATACTGCGGCTCCCTGGGCGCGGGGCCCGAGGGCTGTGTGCCGGCCGCGTGTGCAGGTGTCCCTCTGGCTCAGTGGCCGCCTGGCCTCCGGGCTGGCCGCGGAAGCAGCTTGTGAGGAAATCAGAGATTCTATGAATTTGTAGTATTAAAGGAGCAGGATCTTGCACCAGGACTGAAGAGAGATGACTGGGTGTCTCTGTACTGTACGTATCTGTTTATCACGATGCCTCCCTGCGGAAGGTGTGCCTGCTGTGGTAGACCTTTGACTCTTTGTTGTTTATGTCTCTTACTTTTTGTAGGAAAAAAAAAAAAGACTAGATCCCTTTTTGGAAATTGAATGCGGGTTTTGTGCCTTGACCACCTCTTCTCCCATGAGGTTTGTAGAAAGTGTCCTGTGACTTGTCACAGAAATGCAATAAATACATGCAGAAGAGTCCCATGACTAATTCTTCCAGTTACCTGTACTCCGGCCCGGAAGTGAGTTCGCCAAGAACTCCTTCCGGGGTTACGGGGAAACCAGGCAAAACTTCCCTCTGATTAAAAAGAGTGTACACCATAGAGAATAACGTTCTCCTGTTTCCCCTTCTTGATATTGTATATATTTTGACTATTTATTAGATTAGGAGGTCACATTTTACTTACCAACTGAGCCAAATGTCTGTGTGCAATTGTGTTTCCTTTATCTTTCTTGTAAAATTTTGTACAGCATAAGTGAGTAAAGATCACTGTTTTTACTAAACTTTTTCAGAATTGAGGATTGTACATATTGTAGATTCTTTTTTCTGTGTAATGTGTCCTACTGTTTCATAATGCTGTAACTTGTAGAAATATTGTATATTTATTTCCTGCTTATTTAATGTCTTACGTTCTGAAAAGTGTTGACCTCCCTGCTCCCCGCCCCCTGCTGTACCATTCATTGCTTTAACTCTGAGGTGGTGACTGTGAGCCCCACGCTCGTCCCCAGGCTGGCCCTCCAGCTTTGGTTCCTGGTATTTCTGGTCACGTGGGTTTAAATTCTTGGGGTTTGCCACCCTGATAACGAAGTCTGTGTTGAGCCATCGATGAAAGACCATAAACATGGCCGGCTACAAAATTCTGCAAGAAATAGCCAGTGACTTTCTATTCCAAGAGAGCCAGCTTCTCATGGAAGCAAATTCTATTAAGGCCAGGCCATATCTTATCTTATTTTATTTTATTTTATCTTAATGTATTATTGGCAGTTGGGACATATTTTTTCCACTGGAAATGTATCCCTGACAATTCAGTGTTCACAGAAATAAAAACAGGCCCCTTCTGGGGGTTGCGGCCAGGAGTTGTTCAGGGCAAGAGGAAGGGACAGGTGAGCCAGGTCGTTCCTGCCTCGAGAGGGACATCAGGACCACCTCATGCCACTAATCCCTTTTTGGCAACTGGTGAGTAGTTGAATTATCCCCCACCCGCTGTGTCCTGTGCTTTGAGGTGTGGACTTAACGGTCTTCAGGAGCAAATTGTACAGACTCCCCGCCCCCAGCCCTGAGCCATTTGGTCCCTACCTTTGATCAGCCTGCTTCGGGTTGTCTTCCTTCTGCTTCTCTGTTGGCTTCGAGAGAGTTTGGGGGTCCCACTAGACTGGACGTTAAGATGTGAAAGCTCGCGGAAGCTTCAGAGAGACTTCCTAGTGGTCCCGTGTCGGTAGACGGTTCGAGCATCCTCGCTGGTTTAGCCTGGTGCCTGTGTGTGTCCAGTCCCCGCTCACATGTGTGCAGGGATGGGCCCACACGTGACGCTAAACCAGCCGAGGGGACTCTTACTCCCAATGGCATTGTATTCAAGAAGCGTCCTCGAGATCCCCGCTGGGTAACTTGACTACTTTTATTTGGGAATCAGACTTTAGAAGCTCTCCGAAGTTGTATGTCCAGGTTCTGTGACCTCTAGTTACTGTATCAGAACTCATCAGGTACACATTTATAAATAGCACTGATCTGTCTGTATACTGACTCGTCACTAACTTGTTTCCTAGGACCCAGCGTATGTAGCATTTGTATTGCGATTTCCCTGGCTTACTTGTGTTTTGCACTGATGAATTTTGACAGGGTAATTGCCACTTTACTTGTGCAATACTGCTGTAAATAACTGCAGATTTTTTTTAAGAAACTTAATCTTTTATGTTCTTAATGAAGTTTATATAAATAAAACTTTCAACTAGTTTTGGTGAGCTGTGTGATTTGTTTCACAGAGCGGTGGAGAAACAGCTGGTTATGTATGAATATATACACACCCACACCTCTGCCCTTTATCAGTCACGGTGCATTACCTACGTGTAGGTTTTAGGAGTTCTCGCTTGAAGACAACTTTGTGTAGCATACTTAAAAGCAAACCACTCTTAAAAGTTCTGAAGTGGCTGGCAAGACCTTCTGCACAGTTTTCTACCCACATAGTCAGATATGACTCAGCTGGTGGGGGTGGGGTACTGGAGCCGGTTCTGTATTGATCAGGGGGGCAGATTCCCTGCCATCCCAACCTATCTCGTAGTTGGAAGGAAAAAAACAAAAAGATGGGGAGTCTGGTTTGACTGTGGTAGAAAGGACTTGTCGCAGAGCCCAGGGGATCTGGAGACAAGTCCTGGAGCCCTGTGTGTGACCTGATCCCAGCCACCTGGTAAGGGCTCCCTGAGGGTTGGGGGCACTGTGCTGCCCGGGAGGTGTGAACTGGTCCAAGGGATGACAAAGAAATGAAAGCTTGGTTCGGGGGGGTAGAGGCTATAAAATCCGAAACAAGCAATTACATAATTGACCACTTTTGCCCTGGAATAAAGGCTGGGAGCGTTAAAGACTGGCCGAGCTTTGTTTTAAACCGGTCATCTGTTCATGCTTTCCATTTTAATTAGGCAAGCAATACACGGATATGGTCTTGTAATTATAGATACGTGTGTGTCTACATTTATTTCAGATCGTATTTATTTCAAATCCAGCTTGCTTTGGCTCCCGTCCCCAATCCTACCTCCTCACCAACACACGAGTTTGAATTTTTCCAGATTCTGGTCGTTGCTCGGTGTGTTTACTTACACTACATTGGTTTTGCTTTTTCTAGAAATGCCATAATTCGTATGCGATTCTGACTTAGCCGTAGGTCTTAGATCTTCCCATCATGACCACTTCATGCTAACCTTTGCATCAAGTGCATGCAGATATGCTGCCCGTCGCCTGCTGTCCTGCTGCCCGGCCGCTCCTCGCCAGCAGGCGGGAGGTTTGCGGGCTGGTGTGTTTCAGGGAGGTGGGGTATCCGCTTCAGCGGACTTGGGAGATGCCCCCGACCAGGCTCCGCTCACTCAACCACCAGCAGCGCGTGAGAACACCTGCTTCCCCTCACACACTCTGCCAAGTGTTCGCACGTTGGTATCAGCCTGGAGGGGCAAGAGTAGTATGGTTAGTCGAATTCAGATTTTTCTATGGACAAATAGGATGATCTTTTCAGATATTCTTGGCATGTGCCTTTTTTTATCAAGGCCTTTGCGTATAGTCAATGGGGTTTTTCATTTTTTTCTGTTGATGATGAGCTCTATAAAGCATGAGTCAAAAATCTCTCACCCGTTGGAAAAAACTTTCCTTTTAGTCTGTTGCTGTTTCCCCCCAACATTGTATTTTCAAGATTTTTAAACATACAGGAAAGTTGAAAGAATTGTACAGAGAACCCAAGTACACCCACCCCCTAGATTTTACCTTGTGCAATTTGCTATACTTTTTTTTTTTAAGATTTTATTTATTTGACAGACAGAGGGACAGCCAGCGAGAGAGGGAACACAAGCAGGAAGAGTGGGAGAGGAAGAAGCAGGCTCATAGCAGAGGAGCCTGATGTGGGGCTCGATCCCAGAACGCCGGGATCACGCCCTGAGCCGAAGGCAGACCCTTAACCGCTGTGCCATCCAGGCGCCCCGCTATACTTTTTTTTTTTTAACATCATCCATCCATCCATTAATCCATCTTACTTTTCGATGCATTCCAGAGTAAACCGTAGTCCTGGTACTCATCCCTAAATACTTCAGCACCCATGTTATTTAGAGTTGGTTCATTTTTTACTTTTTTATAAATTTCCTCTTTTGAGATAAAATTGACACACAATAAAACACAGATGTGCATTTGCTACATTTTGACCAAGGATAAAGCTGTCACCCAAACCCCTATCAAGATGAGGGACATTGCGATCATTCTAGAAAGTTCTCTCATGCTCCTTCCCAGGCAATCCCTCCCATCCCACCCCCAGGGGTGACCTCAGTTCTGATTTTTTTCCACCGTAAATTAGTTTTGGTGGATAGTTTGGATGGAATCATGCAGTTTGTGTTTTTTTGTGTCTAGTTTCTTTTTTGCTCAGCTCGATGTGTTTGAGACCTGAGTTATAATCAGTAACTTCCTTTTTATTAAGTCAAGTGTTGTTCTGCCGTATGAACGGACCGCACTTGGTCCATTGCCTTGTTCATGAACATCTGCGCTCTCACCAGGTTGGGACTAGGAGGAATAAAGCTGCCGTGCATATCTTCTTCACGTCTTTTTGTGAACTGTGAATGTATGTCTTATTCCATCGCCTGCTTTCTTACTGCCTGCAGTGCACTTGATGTAGTTGTTACCACTTTAGAAGTCAGATTTTATCTTACTTAGGCTTCTGGAGTTCGTACCTTAAAAGACCTTCCCTTTGCTGGGCGCCTGGGTGGCTCAGTCAGTTGGGCTTCTGCCTTTGGCTTGGGTCGTGGTCCTGGGGTCCTGGGATCGAGTCCCACATCCCGCTCCCTGCTCGGCGGGGAGCCTGCTTCTCCCTCCCACTCGTGCTCTCTCTCTCAAATAAATAATTTAAAAAATTTTTTAAAAAAGACCTGCTCTCTGCTAAAGTTTCAAAAATATTACATTTTATTCATATAATTCTACAGTTGTTTTTTTTTAATTTTTAATCTGGATTTTTTTTTAATGATATGCAGTATGAATCTAACTTTGTCCCCCCCCACACCAGACAGCTAAGACTCCTCTTTTCTCCTTTTTCTCAGCTTGAAATGGCTGTTGGACATCCACCAATTCTCGTATAGGTGGTTCTGTTTCTCAGTTCTTTTCTTTTCCACTGATGGTCTTGTTTAATCTACATTATGCCGATTACTGTAGTTTTTCTTAACTGAAGTATAGTCGACACAATATTATACTAGTTTAAGAATGTACAAGCGTGATTGGACATTATAAACACTACAAGATGCTCACCACAGTATGGCCACCATCTGTCACCATGCAAAGTCACCGCGACATGAGTATATTCCCTGTGCTATACTGTCCATCTGTGTGGCTTTATCTGTTTTACAACTGGAAGCTTGTGCCTCTTCACCCCCGTCACCCATTTTGTGTATCCCCCACCCGTCCCTCTAGTTTTATGTTTTAAGTTTCTTATCCTTATTTTTCAAGATTGTCACGGCCATTCTACATTTTGTCTTTAATGTGCATTTTCGAATCAGTTTAAGCTTGTAAAGTTCTGTGGGGGGTCTTGTTTGGGATGATGGTGACTATATATTCATTTAGGGGAGCACTGTCATTTTTGCAAGATGTTTTTCTTGGGGGTAGTATTTGTATCCAGCGATGAGGCTTGCTTTTGATGCTTTTAGTAACTTGCTTTTTCTTCCCTAGAACCTGCATATTTCTTGTTAGCTTTTCTTTATGGGAGGGAGGGGGATTATCCAACATCCAGCTCCCCATCCTCCCTTTCTTATCTCCACCGCAATTTCCCTTTCTCTCCCCGACCCTGGTACCACTGAGGGCAGACCCATGTCCTAAGCTCGGCCAATGCAACCAGTCTTTGAATCTGGAGCAAGCGAGGCAAAGATGGGCTGTTGGGAGGGCAGCATCCTTGAGGTTGTGGGGGCATGTTGGTGTTCCCTGGCCGTGGTGCTCGGCTGCCCAGCCACCAGCATGCCAGTGCCCGGTCTCCCAGTTTCCTGTGTGCTCTGTGAGTCTGGCACCCACCCCTCTGAGTTGCTGAGTTGCTTTCTGTTGCTGGCAACCGAAAGCGCTGACTCATTCCTACCTGTCAGGAAGGGCTGAATAAAAAGATGGTAAGGTGTCTCTCTAAAGAAAACAAATTCAGAAGGGGAGAGGTGACTAGCTGATTGTTAAAATTCTCCACTAGGCAAGGCCAGAGAGGGTCTGTGAGAAGATGGAAAATGACAAGGCAAAAATTCTCCAACTAATTTCTGCCATGAGGGTCTCCTTCCCTGAACACTCTGTTTCCTGAGACAAGCCCTGAGTCCTTAGAAGTCATTGCCAAGAAGATATATTAGAATGTTGAAGACCCTTGTTTCTAGAGTGTTCTGCCATATAATATCTATGATACCAAAAGGGTCTCAGCAAGGGCAAATCATCAGAACCGCTCCCCTTTGTCTCAAAGCAGATTTGGGGAGCTCTACAGCTCTACAATAACCCCCTATCTGCTAGCTAAACAAGATTGAACTTGGACGGCCCCTCTTAAAATACACCCTAAAGATGTCATGTTCCATTGTTGACCTTCTGGCCCAGAAAGACATCAGAGAGTTTATGCAACCTCATTTCTCTCTTAGTAATTTAGGTAGCGGTTTTCCTAAAAAATTCATTCATTCAATCCAAGTATGTAGTAAGACCCTACCATATCCCAGGTACTAATGAAAATATGAAAATCCTTAAGACTAGGACATGCTAGGGAGCTGTGTTGCTCAGCTTTCACGGGCAGGAAGCAGAAAGACCCTGATGAAATTCTGTGGTGCAATCCCAGGGAGGGAGCTGTTTCAGGAGCTGGGAGAGGTGATGGGGAGGGATGTGCAGCTCCATGCATGTCTCCCCCACCTCCCACCCGGCCCCAGAGCCCCCTGTAATGACACCCATAGTGACAACTAACCACTGGGCTTGTATGTGTGAGGTCCTGTTCAGAGTATCTCATCATCTCATATAGCCCTTTGAAGAAACTGCTCTTTTTACCCCCAAGTGTCCAGATAGGGAAACTGAGTCACAAAGCATTTAAGCTACCTACCCAGGGTCACCGAGCTCATCGTCATGGCAGTGACTCTGCCAGACCACATAGGACTACTCCCCTTCCTCCTTTCAGGTGCCGGCAGAGCAGGACAGGAGTTTGAGACCAGGCAAGGTCTGCCTCGGATGGGATGCCCGTGAGGCTGCCTTGCCCCGGAACGGTTCCAGGCTTTCTGGGAACTTGTGACTCTCTGTGGCCTGGTCCAAACCACCTTGTGGGGCAGGAGGGGGTGGGCGCTGTGGGCCCCAGCGTTCACTTATGTCTCCAGCCCCGGGGCATTTCGGCTTTACCAGTGGCACACCCCGTAGAGGCCCCTGTCCTGCAACTCTCCGTGACCTTGCCTGATGGCTTCCTGTGGATATGTGGGTTGTCCCAAGAGTTCTGGGTATTGTCTGAGCCTCCTGACTGCTGCCCATGACTCTATAAGGTATGGCCTCAGTTTGACGAAAGCTGTGGTCCCCTCCCTCCACCTGCTGCCCCCACTCACTCCAGGACAGCAGCCTCCAGGCATTTTGTCCACAGGCCAAGCCAGGAGGCATCCCAGTGCTGGGGTGATGGAGCGAAGGGGTCACGGACACTATGGACGTGGTCTCTCCCACCTACAAGTGTCGAGTGAGGTCAGTCAGGGAGGGCCTGTAGGGCATTCACTAGGAACAGAATCTGCTCACTTCCATTCCCATCTAGCCCTTGAACCTTTCTTCCCAGACCTGAGGTAGGAGTGTGCTCTGAACGAACCCAGAGCCTCCCCAGCCTTCAACCTCCTGCCTCATCTACCAGGCAGCCCTGGGACGCTGCCTGTGTCTGGGCCCAGAGCCCCAGCTGGGTACAAATATCCCTTTTGCTTGTCTTATCCTGGTGCACAGCCCTGGGTCCCAGGCCAGGGCAGAATTTGGCGTTCAGGTCACCCAGTTCGCCCATTTTCCCCTTTCTCCAGTGGAAGCTGCATCGTAGCAGTCAGGAGTGGGCTCCTGGGGGCTCAGGCAGCCATCGCCAAAAGCTGCTGCTCTTTCAGAGAGCTGAAGCGGCCCCAATTTTCTTCTTTTCTCTTTTTAAAAGAATTTTACGGGGGTACAAGTACGTACAGTGAAATGTGTAGCTCCCTTGACAGACTGCCATGTGTCTAGAGCTGAGGAGTCTGCTCCCCGACGGCTCCAGTTGTAAGCATGAGCAGTTCGGTCCTGCCTGCCCAAGGCCCAGGCTCGCCCCTGACCCGTCCACTCGCTCTGCGGGCCCCAGGCTGGGAGCCGTTTCTGCAGAGGCATGAGAGGCTGGAGATCTGGCTGGGGTCCTCCAAGGGCGTTCGGGGCCTCTCAAGGCCCTTCCAACAGGAAAGGGAACCCCCTTTGCTATTTGAGTGGGCTCCAGGCAGCCTGTGGCTTGGTCAGAAACTCTTCCCCAAGTTACTCAACCGTGACCTTCATGTCGATATGTGTCACTTATTTCTGCTGAGAAGCCTGTCCCAGAAAGCCCTGGATGTAGACGATCTGGCACATTCTCTTAAAAAGTAAATCCATTCTATTATCTTGACGTCTGGACCATTGGACGAGGAGAGCCATGGTGCCAAAGCTTCCTAGGTCATTGGCTGACATTTTGAAAAGCTATCTGAGGAAAAAACATTGCTTTCTTCTTCATTCAGGTTCCATAAAATCTCTAACCCATGTGAGTATAGGTGAAAGGATTTTACTGTCTTTAATCCAAATAGTCTGAAAAACGCTTGCATTTGCTCCTTCGTGCGTTCCCTCATTCACTGAGTGTTTACTGAAACATCCGTTAGGTCCCAGGCCCGGGTTTTTCCAGGGGCTCAGGACTCAGCCAGAACCAGACAGCTGAGCCGCCTGCCCCCATGGGCTTATCCTCAGTGGGGGTGGGGACAGAAGAGAAACAGATGAACAAAGGAACAGACGATGGAAGGTGAAGGAGATGGCAGGGCCAGGTGTGGTGGAGCCGGTCTGGTGGTGTGGCTAGAGCAAGGAGCAGCCATCCAAAAGCCCAGGGTAGTTCCAGACGGAGAGACCAGAGATACGGAGGCCGGCATGGTAAGGAGGCCGGTGAGGCTGCTGCCAGGACCTAGTGCCATAGGGAGCCACTGGGGACAGTGCGCTGGGCCGCAGGGCCAGGTGGGCCGTGCCCAAGAGACGGGGCTCCCTCGAATTCCACAGGACAGTGGAGGGCTTCCGTTGCAGAACCAATTAAGCTGGTATAAATAATTTTGGAAAGACTCGTCTGAACTCTAGACTAGGGGAGACTGAAGGGACATGATGACAGACTGTCGTAAGTGATCTGGGATTTCCGTTTGCTATAAAGGACATGATTGGGGGGTGCCTGGGGGGCGCCGTCGGTTAAGCGTCCGATTCTTGATTTTGGTTCAGGTCATGATCTCAGGGTCCTGGCATCGAGCCCTGTGTCAGGGTCCTCGCTCAGTGCGGAGTCTGCTGAAGATTCTCTTCCCTCTGCCCCTCCGCTCCCCTCCCCACCCCACTGCGCACTGTGTGTCTCTCTTTCTCAAATAAATAAATAAATCTTTAAAAAAAAATTTTCTCCCTCTGCCCCTCCCCCACTCGTTTTCTCCCTCTCTCTCTCTCTCTCTCCCCCCCGCCCCTCCCTACCACTCGCTCTTGCTGTCTTAAAAAAAAGTCTAAAGGACATGATTGTGACAAGTAGTAAAATCTGAGTAAAATATGTAGATTAGATAATAATGTTGCATCAAGGTTAATTTCCTGATTTTGATCATTGAACTCAGGTGGTTTGCGAGGATGTCCTTGTTCTTGGGAGACACACACTGAAGTATTTCGGGGTGAGGGGCACTGCATGTCTGCAGTTTACTCTCAAACATTCAGAAAAACATATAATGTGCACATATGTGTATTATATCTTGGGGCCAAAGGGGAAGGATAAAGCAATTGTGGCAAAACGTTAGCATTTGGGGAGTCTGGGTGAGGACAGTAAGGAAATTGTTTATACTATTTTGCAACCTCTTTATAAAAAGTCTGAGTTTATGTCAAAATAAAAAGTTAAAAATTTAAGATCCCTCTGCAGTGCCCGGATGGTGGCAGTGAGCAGAAGTGTTAGATTCGGGGGACAGGAGGCCTCCCAGGAAGCTGGGGAGCTGGACGGAGGGAGAGGTACTCGGGAGGGAAGGGAGACGGGGCCTCCCAGTGTGGAAGGAGAGAGAAGGAGAGGACTCGGGGGTCCTAGGGGAGGACTTGGGCCAGGACTTGGGGGGTGGGGAGGCAGTTCCTGAGAAGAGACACACGGAGTGGGGGAGGAGTAGGGCTGGGGGAGCTGGGGTGGAAGAAGGGCTAATGGGAGAGTTCTGTTCTGTTGAGCTGCCAGCTCAAGTCAGGGCTGATCCAGAAACAAAGTGCTATCAATTCATTTTAAAGGGAAAATGTTGGGTTTTTGGAAAGGAATCCCAGCCGCTTGGACTATAAACCTCTGGCTGATTGAAGAAAGGCCGCAGCGTCAATATTTAGGCATTTGCTTTAATGAAACACTTTAAAAACTTATAAAACACAATCTGAGGAAATGGGGTGTTTAGTCGTGAGAAATGCAGGACGGGTCATGCCATCCTCGAGACCCGTAGGGAGCGTCTATTGAACTCTGGCCACCGGAAGTGGGGGTTTGGAGGCTCAACCCTGGAGGATGTGAGGCCTTTACAGAATAACCCACATCCGGGGTCCACGTCTCCCAAACTGCAGTGGGATTCGAGTGTTGTATTTTTTACTCCCGTGTGTGGCAGGGCTTGCTGCGGAAGCAGCTGACTCAGGACTCCCACGGATAACTCCAGAAACCGTGTGGCCCGTGGCAGCGTCACGGGATCAAGCGCATCAGCCCCGGGAAGAATGTGCTGAAGGACAGCGCTCAGTCAGGTACCTTCTGTTTGTTTAAATTTTGTTGTAGTTGCAAAATGTTCAATCCTCATTTCTGTTTCCCCCTGTCAGTTTGCACTGGCACTGGCATTCACGTCTCCTGCCAAATTCGGGGTGAGTGGGAGGACAGACAGAACGGGCTGGAGGGCCCAGGGCCAAGGCCACTGCAAGGTGTCGGTGGGGCTCTGTGCCTGGGGAGAGCACAGTTGATCAGGTAGGGCAGATCCAAAGGGTTCAGCAAGGTCGGAGGCAGGAGAAGGGGTCGCCAGCTGGGCTGTGTGTGTGTGTGTGTGTGTGTGTGTGTGTGTGGCGAGGATGGGGTAAGAGGGGGAACAGAATCCTGGCCTCACAGCTCAGGTGGGCATGGCATGTGAGGGGATCCTTGAATCAGGGGTAAAGTGCCTGGTCCCCTGAAAAGCAAGGAGGACACACAGCAGGCCCTGAGGGCAAGCATTCAGGCTTGCTTGGAGGGGGTACACTGGCACTTGTACTGGAAAAGAGATCACAACCCACATGAACCCCAGCTGGAAAGGAAGCTCTTCAGGGGAAGGTCACCTTACACTTGCTCAGTGCTAAGCAAGGATGCTGGGTCAGCCCACCACACACTGCGTCTTTGGGAGCCCCAGTGGGGCCAGCCTGGACTCCGTGCAGTCCTTCCCAGAGCAGGACTCCTGCCACCCACCCGCCTGGCCGGGGGAGGGTTCAGGCCGGCAAAGCTCCTAGGTGACTCAGCCCGACTCAGGCTCCCAGTCACCGAGCTCTGGGGCTGGACTTCCATTGGCTCCCAGGTAGATGCTCTCGTCCCCGACCAGGGATGTTAGTAATTCTAGCACTTTCAAGTGCATCTCTCTGCTTTCCGGGTTGTAGGGTCCAGGCAGCATCCGTGTAGTTTAGCAGATCTAACGTAGTGCCCGGCACCCAGTAGGCACTCGCCACGTGACCCAGGGGTGCACCGGTGACAATGAAATGTTCGATTAGGATTCTGCAGTACATCGTCTTTCATGAAAGCCCAAGTCTGTTCTTGGCTACTTGACCATGATTTGTGCTTTTTGCCTTTTAAGAAACAGTCGTGGGAACAGTGGCCTATTCAGATTACAAACTTCTTTCCTAAGAGGCAGGTCCAAACTTTGGCAAAGTGGTTCTTGGCGGAGTGGGGTGGGGGGAGGTGCTCTTTTACTTTGTGGTGGCCCCTTCCTCCGTCCACACAGCTTCTGCTCGGGCCCCAGGGCCACTAAGCTTCCTCCACACCCTCTCCTTTAAAGGCTGCTGCCCAGAGCCCTGGTGCTGGCAGGATGCCGATAGAAAAAGCCCCCTGGAGGACAAAGGCCTGATGACGCCTCGAAGTCAGCCTCCCACAGTGCTGTCGGCACGGGTGCTCAGGTTGCTGTCTAACCTCCTGGCTAGTATAGTCTTCGGTAATCATAAGAAAATGACATTTGAGGAAATCGTTCCCAACAATATGGGTGGTTTCCCAGAATCCCCCTGGGGAGTATTCGCTCCCACGTCACAGTCTTGCGGTGCCTGTTTCCACTATGGTCCTCCCCGAGAGCCACAGGGCTGGCATCTTCAGCAGCTGCCGGTCTCTGCTCACATGTCCCCTTCCCGGTGTGGCCCTCCCCGATGGCCCCATTCAGTCTCACCTTCCGTTCTAGTCTCTGGGCAGTGAGGCTTTGCACACGCCCCTGGAGCCCCCACTCTGGTGTGCATTAGAACTTAGGGTGCTGTGGGACGACAGGGTGGGACTCAGGCCCTCGTCTCTGGTGGTCCAGGGATGGGCAAGGCCTGGGCTCTGTGCTCCATGAGAACAAGGACTGTGTGGGCCCGTTCCTTGCATCCCAGCACTGGCACATAGTAGGCGCTCAAGGAACATCTGTGGAATGATGTCGTTCTTTTCTCAGGGAAAGCACGTGGCATCCCTAGCACCTTGGACAAGTTGAGAGAGTACTAAATTGGGGGGAATAGGAGCGGTTCCCCCATCTCCCTCCACACCCCTGAGAGCTTCCCTCTGTGGGACCCAGTCACGTGTGGACTTCTATGCACAGATGTGGAGTACCAAGGCAGAAGTTTCTCAGAACTTCCTTCCAGAAGAAATCAGGCTTAAAATATTTGCCCACCAGATGGCCGGGGCAGCCCTGGGGCATTGCGTCTTTTATCTGATGGCCGTCTGCAAAGAGGCCTCTGGGAGCTGTTCTCAGAGCATCAAAGACACCGGGCTGTCGGCCGCCCTCGTGGGTCACAGCACTGTTGCGTCTGCTGGGGTGCAACCCGTGGGACTGACCTGCCTAGTGGGGCCATGAAAGTTTAGACAGACAGCAGACAGACAGACAGACTGAGATGGAAAAGACACACTTGCCCCCCCTGCTTCTCCCCGTGGCTCAAATCCAGTGTGTGGCCAGTGTGACCAATTGATTACACATGGACACAGGAAGAGGGAGGAGGGAGGCAGGGGGGAGGGAGGGTAGAGAGGGGAGGAGGGGAGAGGAGGAGGAGGGTGGGAAGGAGCGGGGAGGAGGGGACAAGGGAGGAGTGAAGAGGGAGGGTGGGCCCACAGGTAAAGTCTAACACCTGGAGTCTGAAACAGTGGGAAAGAGCCCTGTTTGGCTTAACTAGAACACATCCCCGGACTGCAAATCTCCTTTTCTGAAAGCATGAACACCCGAGAAGACAGACGTAAAATCTGAAGGACTTTGGCCTTAGGGAGTCACGTATGTCACTCGTGTAAATGATGCCGCTCTGCCTTAAAAACGATCCACAGGCAGGGACAAAACACTCGCATTGTTACAAAACTGGACTGCGACTGCATTTTTCCCCCGAAATTACTTTTCAGAGTTCATAAATACACCTAATGAGGAGGAAGGAAATAGCATTCACAAGATAGAGGACAACATTTTTGGGGATTATTTATGGTTTTTTGTGGGTCTGATTCTGAACCCTTTGAAGAACTGAAAAGACTATAAAGTAAGTCGAATGGTTTCTTTCCAAGAAACATCAAATAAAACTCCAGTTTCAGAGAGACAGAATTCTTTACCAGAGTTCCCAAATGCCAAGAACCTTCTTTTTCATGTTTTCTGTAACTGAAAGTTATTTTCCATAAGCCTGCACGATTTCCAGTTGAAAATATCCAAAAGCCTTGCCCAGGGTGAGTTTAGTTAAAGGAGGAGTCCCGTTGCCCATGACTCAGAGAGGGAAGAAAATGTGACCCAGCATCTGCTCGGCACAGACTCAAGTTCTCGGGGTGGGGGTGGGGGGGACAGTATTTGAAACTGACGGGACACTGACCTGTGTTGATCCATCAGACAGCCCGGAGCCACCTCCTCTTGCCCCTGGGGGCTGCGTCTTCCCCACCTTGTCTGTGAGTTTCATTCCGATTAAAGCTGTGGGATGACAGGAAGCTCCAAAGTGCGTTGGCCTCTGTCCCCACTGCAGTGCGGGCTTCTTCAGACCCGTGTGGCCCCGGGCCCAGCCTGTGGTCAGCAGAAGTCACGTTGTCCTCACAATGACACACCCTCTCCTTCCCCAGCATCGCTATGTATAAGGTTGGGGGCTGCTCTGGACATTTGTCCCTGTGTGTATTTATGCGCTCAGTGTGTTGGGGGGGGGTGTGCACATGTGCGTGCATGTACCAGCATGGTGGAGATGGGGAGGGACAACCCAGTATTTGTTGGTCATCTTCGCTGTCCCTGAAATTTTCATGCGCTTTCTTCTTTAGTGCCCAGGTCAGTCTCCGAAGATAAGGATTGTTGAGGCCCAGATACATCAGGAATATATTAATTTTCTAGGGCCACCATAACAGCTTACTACAAACTTGGTGGCATGAAACAGCAGAAATTTACTCATTCACAGTTTGAGAGTCCAGAAATCCAAAATCAAGGTGTCAGCAAGGCCGTGCGCCCTCGGAAGGCTCCGGACGAGAACGCTTCCTTGCCTCTTCTAGCCGCGGGCATTCTAGGCGCCCCTTGGCTTGTGGTGGCCTCCCTGCCTCTATCTGCACGCGGCCTCCTCCTCGGGGTGTGTCTCTCCTTTTCTGCCTCCTACCTGGGCACTTGTCTTTGGATTCAGGGCCTTCCTGAGTAATCCAGGATTATCTCATCTCAAGATCCTTGACTTCACTACATCTGCAAAACCTCTCTTCCCAAATAAGGTCACATTTGCAGGTTTGGGGGGGTTGCGGTTAGAGTCTTAACCTATCACAGTGGGGTGATGGGGGTGCTGGGCGCTATAATTCAACCTTCTATAAGGGGTAATATTGAACACTTATTGGCAGTTAATGTGGCCCAGGCACTGTTTTAGGTGCTTCGTCTGGTGATCTCCTTCCGTCTGCATAGTGGCTCCAAGAGGCAGGTACAAATTATTGTTCCCATTTTTGCAAGTGATACCAAAGCGCCGAAGGGGAACTAAGTCTTCGGATCACTCGTCTATCTAGAAAGGGCCAGAATCTGGGCAGTGGTGGGAAGCCCAGGTGGCCCTGCCTGGCTCTCAGAGCTAACACGCGGCTGCACCCCCTCCTCACCAAAGCCTTCACTTCACCCCCTTCTGTCATCATCCTTGCTAACCTCCACATCCAGTCAGATGGACTGTACCCCTCCCTCCTCTGCGGGGGCCCCTTCGGGCAGTCACACCGGACCCCCTCATTCCTCTCGCCCTCAAATCTGCATTTGCAACACCTCTCCCCATCCTTCCCGCCCTGCCCCTGAAGATCCCCCCGCTGCCCATTCCTTGGCTTCATTGGGAATTTGAAGGCACTGAGCCCCCATGTGCTACCCCGGGCCTCCTCCCGGCTTCCTTCTCCTCCGTGTCCAGCCTCTGCTCCTTGGCTCGTCCTACATGCCCCCATGTGAATTCCCTCAGCAACTCTACCTTCCTCTCTTTTGTCACAGCCCCTTGGCAAAATCCCAGCCCTGGATGAGCCCGAACGCCTGCCCGCTCCATGCCTGCCCCAGAGCTGTTGACTGATTTAGAGACAATCACACAGTAGGGCTGGCTGCCTTGCTTTAAGTTCATGGTCTCATCTGCACGTCAGCCCTTTTTGCTGCCTGGTAATCCCACTGTTCTACTGGTCCACTCCCCACTCCCACCTGCAGCCACCTCCAGGCTCCTTGCAGCGTGTCTGGGCCATTCCTTAGCATCCTTCAGATCCTGCTAAGCCTTCAAGGTCCAGCTCCAAGGCCCCTCCAGGGACCCCTGTCCAGCCCTTTCTGAGCACCCTTAGTTGCTCAAGCTTGGCCCTCCCATCTGTCGTCTCAGGATTCTGCTTTGCTCCCGGGCACTGGCTTTGTCTCACTAGCTTCTCGGGATGAGTTTGCTTGTGTTGCCATAACAATAAACCCCAGCCCTCAGCGAGCTCGCACTGAGTGGTGGGCACGAACCTGCAGAGGGATGAGATTTCATACTAGCGAGCCCATCGTGCTCTGTGCGAGCCTGTGCTCCCCATCATCTTCATTCGAAGACACAGGCTGCTGGAGCCTCGACCACCTGCAGTCATCACGGGGGGCGGAAGGGAGTGTGGCATCAGCTCTTCCAAGCATCCTTCTGGAGGTGCTGCCTGTCACTCCTCCCATTTGATAGACTGAAGCAATCACGTGGCCACAGAGGACCCAGGAGGTGAGGAGAGGTGGAGACAAGAAAGCGATCCTCTAGTGTGCTCAGAAGCGGAAGTCACGGAAACATAGCGAGCAACCCTCACGGCCATCACCCCAAATAAGTCGGAAGTTCCCAAAGGTCAGGGGCTGTCTCTTACCTTATACTTTCTCTTCCCCGAAGTGCCCGGCCTAAGTCTGGGGCAGAGCTGCTGCACGAGCAAGGGCCCCACCCCCAGACCCAGCAAAGGATCGCCCTTTCCCCTAAGAGGGACCCCACCGAGGGTGAAACTCTCGAGAGAGCCTCCGGCAGAGTTTTGGCTAAAACGTATGAGAGCTGACCTCCCTTTGAGCTCTGCTTTTTGTCACAGACTGCCATTTCCTTCCCGACTAATGCCCACACCCCTGCCTCCGCTCCCACCCCATCCCGGGACTCCAGTCCAGTCTCTCTAGAACCTGGGCAGTTCCAGCTTGTGCCACATCCGAGGCGCGGTTCGAACCCCCAGAAGACAATACAACAACTTCTCTCTCTTGGCTACAATACGTTGAGCCCTTCCCAGAGGCCAGGCATAGGGTTAAGTGCTTTAACTATCATTTGATTACTTCTTGTCACCAGCCAGTGAGGAGGGTCCTATCATTACGTTCCTTTTTTTTTTTTTTTTTTAAAGATTTTACTTATTTATTCGACAGAGAGAGACAGCCAGTGAGAGAGGGAACACAAGCAGGGGGAGTGGGAGAGGAAGAAGCAGGCTCATAGCGTAAGAGCCTGATGTGGGACTCGATCCCGTAACACCGGGATCACGCCCTGAGCCGAAGGCAGACGATCAACCGCTGTGCCACCCAGGAGCCCCTATCATTACGTTCCTTGTACAGATGAGGATGTTAACGCTTAGAAGTTTAAAAACTTACTCTGGGCTCTTCCCCACCTGTCTGGCCCCCACCTCGCCTCCTGCCTTGTGACTGGGCCCTTGGTCAACCGTGGAGCACGTCACCAGCTCCGTGGGGAACCCAGTGTCCTTTGTGGGGGCCAGAGGGCACAAATAATGATGGAATTCACCACTCACGGTGGCACTAAGTGTGTGACTAAGTGTGACTTTGTTTATTAAGCTTGCGTTTTACGGCTTTAGGAGCAAACGAACAAACCATAAAGTGGCAGTGTGTTTTAATGGACAATCTGGAGTAACTTTCAGCCGAAACTGCACCCGGAGGGGAAGGCTTGGGGGCTGTGCCCGAGGGGAGGAATGGAAGAGGCAGGCACACGGGGAGGGGCAGAACGTTGCTTCCCACCCGCTCGCCGCCCAGGCTCCGGAGCTGGGCTGTCTGGACAAGTGTGTTTGCTTCTTAGATCTTACCTTTTCCTCGTCTGAAAAGTGGGGAGGAGTCAGTGTCCTTTGCACTCTGTAAATCAGCTACGGTAATGACCCACAGCGTCTCTACTGGGAAGGCTCATTACGATAAAAATAATAACAACAGCGAACTTTTCCTGACACCATGTGCCAGACAGGATGCTAAGAACTTCGTCTGGATGACCTTTTAAAATGATCCCATTGTATAAATGAGGAACGTGAGGCATAGACAGATGGTAAATTGCGGCCAAGCTCATACGGTTAGTGCGTGATGGCGCAGGGCTAGAGACCCAGCAATCTTCCCGAGCCAGAGTCGCCACCACCGAATTTCGTGGTGGCATGGTGACGACCGTGACGCCAGACATGATGGCAGTGGTGAAGGTGGTGCTGATGGTGGGGACCATGCTGACAGCCCATGCCCCCAAACTCTTGGCTAGGTAGTTGCCCCCGTTCTTACCTTCTGCCGCAGGTCCGAGCCTCCCTTGGCCACCTGGCCAGGGGTTTAATTTCAGGGGAAAGGTGCCAGGTAAGCATGAGCATTCTCCCCCGTGCAGGCCCATTTCCTCCCCAGGGAGCACCGTGGAGCCACGGCCTGGGAGGTTGGCTGGGGGAGGACCCCTCCTGGGACCCCACTGAGGCATCGCCCACCCGCTGCTCCGGCCAGCTGTCTTCCCCCAGCCTGGCGCGGCTCCCCGTGCCCATCTCATCTGCCCAGCCTGGAATGGACTTGCTGGGCCTCTCCGCCCCTGTAGAGCCCCGTCGTCCCTCAAGGCCCACTTCAAGAACGGGCAGTCGGTCAGTTCTTTCGTTCATTTGTCTGTGCAGTCATTCACATTTGCCGACCGTGCACATTAAGTGCCTGCCACGCGCCAAGGCATGTGTGGCATGGAGGATGAGAACGAGTGGGTCAGACAGGTTCCATCCTGTCCCTTCTTAACTCTGTGACTGGGTGAGTCGCCTCCCTGGGCTTCCGTTTTCACATCTGTAGGATGTGGGTCATCGATGACACTGTGTGAAATCATGGCTCGTGGTGACCACTAGCCCCTCCCTCTAGTCACTTTCCATCAGGGATGTTTCCTTCCCTCGCAGGCCCCCTCACAGCTCCTCTGCGTCCATGGCTCTCCCTGGCCCTGCGCTTAAAGGGGTGCATGCTAATTCAACAGTCAGTCCACAGGAAGGTTCTGCAGGCCCCGGGCTGGGCTTCTTGTGACTCCATGGATTAGGTTTGAGGCAAAGGCCCGGCAAAAGCTGGCTCCTTCCCCGGACACTGAACCTTTCCACCTGACATAGGCTTTCCTGCGTGTCTTTTCCAGGATGGGGGAAAGAATGAACCAGGGCTATTGTAGCAAGGGAATCCTGGGGCTCTGTCATGGTGAGTGCTGCCCTTGGCCTGGTAGCACTTGGTTCCCCGTTAGGGGCTGCCCCTTGTCCCTGAAACAGTTGACCTCTCATTAGGGTATCAGATGAGACCAGCCCTGGGGGCCTGTGCCGCTGGACACCACCCAGCCCTGTGTGTGCTGTGTGTCAGGGGTGGGGGTCCGCACGGAGGCCTAGAACGAGCTGTGAGGGCCCTTGGCCATAATGCCCTAGCGCTGACCACTAAAAGGAGGTCCTAACGGGCTCTTGGGAGCTGAGAAGGGATTAACCAGACTGGTAATTTTTTGTACAAGTCTTCAGATAAATCCAGAAAAACGTTCAGCTGTTCCAGCTCCCCCTAACACACAAACAAGCATACACTCAACCCCCCAACTCCAGGGTCTCTTGCGCAAAAGCGGCTGGAGAGGGGCATTGGTTTTGACCTTCCCTACAGCCAGGGGTGCTCCCTCCCCACTGACCGGCCAGCCAGGGTAGCACTCAAGCCTTAGATCCTCTCCCGGGCCGCACGCAGCCAGACGAGCTTTGCAGGAAGGGACCCCCAGACAGCTCAGACTGGGTCCTCTTTTCTCCCGTGTTGGTCATCCTTGTCACTTCCATGGTCACCCATGGCCGAGTCTGTCTAATATGCCCTGTCCTCCTGTCTCCTCCCTGTGTCAGACATACAAGACGAAAACACCAGCACCTAAGAACCTAACGAAAAGCCTGCGGGAAAAAGGACAGTGGGGACGGGAAATCAAGTCCACGGGGATGTGCGTGTATCTTAAAATTCTTTCCGAAACAGAGACAAAGAGAGACAGGGCAAGGAAGGAAGGGAGGCAGAAAAAGGAGAGACCAAGACAGGAACAGACCAGGAAAGGGAGCAAGCAGGCTTGCTGGAGCAGCCAGAGCCTTCCCAAACAGGCTTCGCTGTTTGGGCAGATGAGACAAAGCCTTAGCTTATGAGCAGAGGAGGGAAAGTTTCAAGGCAGCTCTGGGGCTCCAAGTCAGCAGCCGCATGCCTTGGCGGGCACCCCCAGCCTTGGAGGCAAGGGGAGCCAGGGAGAGAGTGGGCGGGCAGAGTCTGTGGCCAGTCTGTCAGCCTCTTGACTCCGTTAGCAAATCACACACAAATCGTGTCCTGACAAAAGTGCATGTGCGTGTGGCAAGTGGGGAGAGCCCTTTCAACGTTGTCTTCTCTCTTCCTCACTCCCCGAAGGCGCTGACGGCTCAAAGTAGGGAATACGCACCCCCGGCCCCGACTTCCCCCTCCCACCAGGCCTCAGGGCGTTCAGCCTAGAGTCCATAAGACCTGCGTCCCCTGCCCTGGGTCCCGCGGGCGGGCCCCAGTACTGTCACCATCGGGTCCCCCATCTTTACTCTTCCGTCTGGAACAGCACAGGGACAGTGCTCGGTGGTCTACAGGCTCAGGTGTGATCTCGGGTCTGCATTTGCTCCTTAGCCTCCTTTCCCGTAAGGTGGGCGTGATCTTCTCTAGCCTCCAGGACCACTGAGTGGCTGAAATGGAAGAATGTTGGCAAAACAGCCCATGGAGAGTGTCTAACGTAGATGACAAAATGGGCCTCTCTCCCCGCCACCTCGGAAAGCAGGCGTTACTCTTACCATCATCTGCACTTTGTGCATGAGGGAAGCCAGGCCCGGCTGGGTCACTGACTGCTCCCGGGCGTTCTCCGCGTCGGCAGGGTGGCTGCTCCTGCCCCGGCCCGCGTGCTGGGCGCAGAGCCAGGAGCTCCTCGCCCAGCCCGAGAGCAGCCTTGTCCGCAGGTGGAGCAGGGACCAGGCTGCTCTGCCTGCCCCGCAGGAAAGGCTCCATACAAGTGTGTTGAAAGGAAGAGCGAAGTCCTTGTCTGGTTGGGGAGCTCTGGCTTTGTGTGCTGCTGCCGCTGGAAGGTTCCTTTTCCGAACGAGCTCCACAGAGCGAGTGTAGATACGCCTCTTTCAAGCTTTGTGTCTCAGGCCACAATTGCTTTATACCCATGTCTTTTCAGGAACATGTCTGTGTCCAGAAGTGAGACCAGGCAAGTCCACGCAGGAACCGTCCTCTGGTTTTTCTGTGGTCCTACCACATGGAATCACCTAGAGAATTAAAATGCGGATTTCTGGAACTCAGATTCCCCCCCAAGAACCTGATTCAGCAGGCATATGTGTGTAGGGGGAGACAAGGGGATGGACATCTACACGTCCGGTCTCCTGGGGACTGCTGGGCCAGCCAGGCTTGGGAACCCCTGGGCATCCCCCTGCACAGCCTGGCACAGTGGTTGCCCCTGTGGGCGCCGATGCCCCACAGCTGGGGTTGACCTCCCGGTTCCTGCCCTTTTAGCCGCTGAGGCACCTTGGCATGTTATCAGCTACCCTGTGGGTCAGTTTCTTCATCTGTGAAATGGAGCTACTGATGGTAGTGAGACCAGAGTGTTGTGACAGGGGTGAAATGAGTCACTACCCTAGAGCCTCAGCTTACAAGAGAGCCTCCAAAGCAGGGTGGGGGGATGGGGTGTCTATTTTTGGCTACCTCCTGTGGGTTCCCCGGGATCATGAAGCCAGAGCCTTGGCCTCGCCTGCAGAGCCTCTCTCCAACTCCCCTCTAAGACACAGATCCCTTCCCCTGGGAGCCCACAATGCTATGGAGACCACGTAAGCCAGATAGTCACACAGGAGGGATTTTTTTCCAAAACACTCGTGAATGCAAAAGAAGGTTTCTATGGTTACTGCACACACACTTAAAAAAAAAAAAAACCCAGGTTTGTTTTGTTTCATTTTTTAAAACTCAAGACAGAGCCCAACACAAGCTAGCGATTGCTTGCACTATCCTGGCCACAGTGAAGGCAGGGAGGCTGGACGCCAAGGCAGGGTGGGCTGCCCACCGCAGCCCCTCCGTGCGGCCTTGACCTACTGCCGCGTCCACGGCTGAACCAGGAAGCGAGAAGCCTCATCCAGTGCTTGTCAGCCACACTGACCGCGGCAGAGGCCAGACCCTTCCAGGCCAAACCAGAGAGAGGGATGTGATTCTCAGGCTCGTTTTGTCCGCTATGAAACGTCAGCCGAGCTCCAGGACGGAGGAAGAAATTAGCCTCCATGTGGCCAGCAACCATCATGCGTTGCCTAAAACGTAACATGTTTACTTCTTTGCTCTTCATTGTGAATGACCCGAGGAGAAGTGACTCCTTTTCCCTGGAATGACTCACTGGAGAGGTGAACGTCAGGGCCCCAACGGACGGCAGAAACTCACGCAGTTCCGGCCCCACGCTCCCCACTGTCAGTTCTTGATGTGTTTTCTCCAGGGTCAGAAGGATTTAAGAACACCTAAATCGTCATTAGGACGTGCAGGAGTATACCTGAGGCCGGCTTCCTGGCCCCCTGACGACTCCCCGACATCGTGTGGAGTCTGGAGCTCTCTCCTTGGACGGGTCCCAGAAACCTTGCCGACTGTCCCTCTGCACCAGGAATGAGATCTGTTTGCTCTTGAACCCGTCGGGTTCTCTCCTGAGCGTGGGCTGCGTGTCTTGCTAACTACACTCGCGTTAACCCTGAAGGTGGAGATCTCGGGAGAGGTCCGCGTCAACATCTGTCCTCTGCCCATTTTCCCCATTTCCTACAGACCCACCAACCTCGGCACGTCCTGAAGAACCCGGTGAGGCGGCCGTGGCGACAGCATCCCGTTCTCAGATGGGGAACTGGAGGCCCAGCAGGGCGAGCGACTTGCCCAAGTTTGCAGAGCTAGTGGGTGACAGAGTGACACTTTGCCCCCAGCCTGTTGGTCTCAGTAAGCCATCCGCCCCTGGGCCTCCATACCCTGTGCTCGGCTTCCCGGGACAGCTAAGAGCAGGGCAGCAGAACTTTGCAAACATAACACAGATCCTTGCTCATCTCTGCGTGGAGAACACACCCATCTGTGGACCCAGTCTGAGTATGTTCAGCATAGATCTCAGCCGCTGAGACCGTAAAACAGTGGATCTCAACCCGGGCTGTGTCTAGGCTTGTGAGCTTTTAAAATTTCCGATGCCCTGGACTGTTCACCAAATCAATGTAGTCAGAGTCTCCGGAAGAGGGGGGCAGGCAGGGGTCAGCGGAATGCGAAGCTCGCCACGTGATTCCTGGGTGCAGGGAGATGAAGAGCTGCCTCCTCGTGCCGAATCAGCAAGACTCCGAGGGTCTCCGCAGGAGGTACCCCCTTCTTAGATTTCGATGACCCGATACCCCTTGTGAATGAACCGGATACTGCCCTCCTGCAGGAAGAAGGGAAATGTGCCTTGATGCACGCATGGTTTTACCATAAAAAAGCAACCAGAATGCTTATTTAACCACCATGAGAAAGTGTAACTCGATGCCGCTTTTCCTCCACCCAAAGGGTTATTGCTGGCAAACATTCTGCAATTTGTGATCAGACGGTACTAAATAATGTTCCCCCAGCAGCACGGTTTGATACTCAAGGATGAATGACCCCGTGGCAAACCGTGCCTTAGAACTTGCGTGGTTCTGCTGTCCAGTGGTGTGATACCTGGAGACCGGGGACCTGGAGACTGGGGACCCACCTGAGCAGGGAGGGTGTGGCGGTGAGGGGCCACTGTCTCGGGAACAGTGTAAGTGGGTGAGCGCCCTGGGCGGGCTGCCATATACACGCGTGCTGGTGAATGGTGTCATGGAAACAGGCCTTATTTGGTTAAGCTCTTTTGGGTTAAAAGATTTTCATGACAAAATTGAGAGGGGGGAAAATAGATCCATAAACTTTCCATCCTTTCAGGCTTTTTCCCAAAATATATTTTATGGTCGCACTCATTGTATATGGACACTTTCACATCCTGCGTTTTTTAATTACCGCTTTGCTACACTGCTATCCAAGCCTCAATAACCACAAGTTATTTGACCATCCCTATGGCTAGTTACTCGATTACCCCATCTTTTGCTATTATAAGCTACATTTTAAGGAATATTTTGCACAGGCAGTGTTTTCCTTTTTCTGGTTTATTTGTTTTACATAACTGTATAGAACTAGAATTACCGAGTGGGAACTTTTAAGTGACTCTATTACCAAATTGTTTTCCACAAGAGTTATATTACTACATATTGCCATTAGTACTAGGTATGTGGTAGATCTCATAAAATTTCAACAGGATTGTGTATTTTTCATACATTATTTCTTTGGCAGCTTAATATACAAAGTAATGCCATGTTACTATTGTAGTGTACATTTCTTGGATGACTAGCAAGTTCCATTCATTCCTGCACCCAGTGATGATTTTCTGTATTGGACGCCCATTCTGTGCCAGGCAGTGTTCTAGGCACTGGAGAGGACAGCAGTGAGCAAAACAAACCCCAATCCCCACCCCTGAGGAAGTCGTCTTCTAGTGAGCTTTTTCCTGTTTGTCTGTACTCCGGCAACTGTGTGACTCACTGAGCAGTAGGGGCTGGACATTTGGGCAGGTTCCATGCACACCTTTAACCGGTGCAGCCTCACACAGCACAGGCTTCTCTGAAACCCCCGTGTGCAGGTGATAAGGTGAAGGCTTGCTTGCGAGACATCCCTCCCGCCCCCTCCACCCCTCCCAGCTCCCTGACCTCCAGTCCCTTCTCTCTCTGGGGGCACTGGGCCGCCCTTCCTGTGTAAATGGAAGGCCGGCAGAGCAGAGGGGAAAGGTGGGCTGGCCACCGCCCAAGGGCTATATGATATGAGGCGTCGCCTATCAGCCCTGCCTGTGGTCCAGTGCCCACTCGCTGGCAGGCCACCCTCTGTGCCACCCCCAAAACAGCGGCAGGTCGCAACCCTGCAGATGATGGGAAAGATGTCTGTTTGCGGGACCACCAGAGGGTCCGCCTGTTCAGGGTCGATCCTGCCTGGACGCAAGCCGGAGTTTCCCTCATCTCCTAGCCTACGTGGATTGCCCGCGCTGGTGTCTGGTTGTGAATACCCAGCCACGCTTTCCTTCCAGAAAGTGAAATGAGAAAATATGGATGTGAAAATATCAAGAATATTCTCAGTAACTGAGGTTGATCATTAGAGCCAGTAGGAGGGCTCTTGCTCTCATGTCTGTGCTTGGGGGAGTCAGGGGAGCTACCTGCCGGAGAAGCTGGGACTTCAGATCAGGGAAGTGGAGACATACCCGCCAGTTTACTCCCCGGGGGTTCTTGGCTCCTTCAGTGTCTCTTGCTAGCTTTTTTTTTTTTAAAACCTTATAAGAATTCACACACATCTTATACAAAACCTCGAAAATAATATAAACAAGAAGGAAATAAAACACTCAGATAGCCACTGTTGACATTTCGGTGCATATCCTTTAAAGGTACGTAAGTACGTATGCGCCCGTGGAGATAAAGAAGTTGGATAGGTGGAGGTGGAAAATGGGATCATTGCCGTGCGCACATTAGAAAATGGGCTTCTTTCCGCTCCGCGTTCTGTTGTGAACAAGTCTCTGTGTCCTGAAATGTTCTTCTGCAGTAGTATTTGTCATGGCTGCGTGCTGCGCCACAGAATGGGAAACTACAGCCCATTCACCCAGGCCCCTCCACGAGCCTTCCTAAGATAAGGACACATGGAAGCTTTATCCCCGAGAGACAGGCTGCATGAAATCAAAAGCCTTTAATTTTGTCCCCACGTTTCTTAGGACGAAAAAAAAAGAAAAAAGAAAGATGGTCTCAATGATGATGACTACTGGCCACTAGACTTGTTCTTTGCAAGTTCCTAATTCTCACATTCCATCAGTTCACCGTGGAAGCACCCAGTATGTGCCCAAGAATCCTCCTGGATCTGGAGAAGTGGCCCACTTTGACAGCCTGTCCTGCTGGGTCCTGCTGCTGTGAGCTTGCCAGTGGTGGGAGATCATTTTGTCACCACAGACAAAGGATATTCCTTCCTTCCTAATTCCTTTTGAGTAAACTGGTGCCAGGGCCTGAAGGTCTCCCTCCTCCAGGAAACAGCATCTCTTTATAAGTAAAAATCCTCTTTTGCGTCTAACAAAGAACCTGATGTCCACGATTGTTACAAAGTGTGTGTGCTTTGTGCTTCGTTTCGATCTTGCCCCAAATGCCCACATAGAAAGAACACAAGAATTTAGAAAAAGTGAAAAGTGACGTTTGGGTGTTTTGAAAATAACTTCTTTTTTTTAGGTTGACTGATTGATTGATTGATTGATTGATTGATTTATCAGGGAGAGAGAGAGAGAGCGTGTGCACACAAGCAGGGGAAGCGACAGGCAAAGGGAGGAGTGGGCTCCGCACCGAGCAGGGAGCCCGATGCGGGGCTCCATCCCAGGACCCTGGGATCAAGACCTGAGCCGAAGGCAGACGCTGAACCGACTCAGCCATCCAGGCGTCCGGAAAGTAACTTTGAAAAATAAAATTTGTGGGTGCCTGGGTGGCTTAGTCGGTTAAGTGTCGAACTCTTTTTGGCTGAGGTCGTGGGATCGAACCCCTCATTTGGCTCCCTATTCAGTGGAGAGTCTGCTTCAGATTCTTTCCCCCTCTCCCTCCCCCTCTGCCCCTCCCTGCCTCTCAAAATAAATTAAAAAATTAATAACAAAATTTGTGGCACCGTGACAAAATTTTTTTCTTGTGATCCTTTCATAATGTGTCCAAACATCGAATCACTATGTTGCACACCTGAAACTAGTATAGTGTTGAATGTTAGTTATAACTCAGTAAAAGAAGAGGCTTCTGAGCATTGCCCAGAGGTTGATTCTTAAAATTTAAACTAATAAACAGCGTTTACATTATTTAAAAAATAATAGAATAAAGTAAAATAAAATATGACTTTTCAAACAATAAAAGTATTGATAAAATCACACAGCTGAAGATAAATACACTCTCATTTACCTCACCAGTGTTTCCTGTTTTGGTTAACACGTTTTAATTGCCTTCTTTGGGATTTCCGCTACAGCTCTCTTACCTTCATGTCTGGACTGAGTGTCACAGGTGTACCGTCCAGAAACCCGGAGCCCAGGGGTTCTAACAGAGCCTAGAGTCATTCATTGCCTGTCTTGCTCAGATATCTGCCCCTTGGAGTAAGAACCTTGACTTACCCTGAGAGTGAAAAGCACCAGCACAGAAGAAAGAAAGCTCTAGATTTGAGGCCCAGCCCAGAGTAGCCCAATAAGTAAGAATCGTCCCATTGCCACTAACCCCTGGTTCTGGTTCTGGTTCTGGTTCTGGTTCTGCCCAGGGAGATCTGCAGGGGCAGGTGTTTCCGACTCCACACACAGAACCTCGAAGCAAGCCTACCTCCCCCCTGAGAGGTCTCACTGGTGTCGTCTAAGTGTGGCCAGGCATGGAGAGTCCTGTGGGCTTTAGTTAGGTGCCGTCAATGATTTCTGAGACCCGTGGAGGCTGGCCAAGGAGGTGGCCACACTGAAGGGAGGGGCAGCCTTCCAGCGCTTTGTACCGAGAACCTGCCATCCCTTGCTGGGGCTGGACTGCTCTGTCAAGTGGAGAGAGGCCCTGGTCCCTTGGCTGAAGAGAAGACCAGCCTGACTCTGGTTCTAAGCCAGCTCTAGACCCCCAGGCTGCTGGAGCCTCAGTCCACCCTCCAGCAGAGATCCCTTCGGACACGTGGTCGAAAGTGGAGAGTGCGTAGCTCCCCGCCCCCCACTTCCTTCCGGCTACATTTACTAAACTTGAGCTGTAAATTGCATGCGGTAAAATGCATGGACTTACTTAGGTATTCTGCCTTCCCACAACCACCAGGGTCAAGACCCAGATCCGGAGCATGTCCGTCACCCCACCGCATCTGATTGCTATCATTCTAGTTGCCGAACTTTATAAAAATGGAATCATGCAGTATTCAGACTTTCTGTGTCCAGTTTTTTCACCCCACACCATGTTTTTGAGATTCATCCAAGTTTGCGTGATCTGTAGTTTGTTGTTTTTCAGTGCTGAGTAGTTTTCCACCGCACGCCTTTAGCACAACTGGATTGTGTCTCAATAGACCTTGGATAGGTAGGTGAGTTGTGTATTATTTTTAGCTATCGCAAATTAAAACCTGTGAACATTTTGGTGGACATTTGCCATCACTGCTCTTTGATAAACACCTAGGGGTGGAGTTGCTGCATGATTCAGGAGGCAGATGTTCCCAGTGTTACTGCACCATTTTGCATTCCTACCAGCAGTGAGAATTCCCCTTGACCTACACCTTTGCCAACACTTGGTATGGTCCATCTTCTTAACTTTAGCCATTTGCCTGGGTGTTACCTCTTTTGTGGTTTTAACTTATATTTCCCTGATGAATAATGGGTTGAGAATGTTTTCATGGGCTTATTGGCCATTTAGTTATCCTCTTTTGTGAGGTACCTGTCCCTCAAAAAAAATGTTTTTGCCAAAATAAATTGGCATGGTTTATTACTTTTCTACTGGCAGCGAGATGAAAATTACTAGGAGTTACACTTTTGTCCCTTCCAGATTACCTGCACTAAAACCATAATTTTTCAAATAACTGGTACAAAAGATCAGAAACAAAATTCCGGCGCACCTGAGTCGCTCAGTCGGGTAAGCGTCCGACTCTTGGTTTAGGCTCAGGTCGTGATCTCAGGGTCATGATCTCAGGGTTGTGAGACTGAGCCCTGCATGGAGTGCCACATCTGGCTGAGTGCTGGGGCTGGAGCCTGCTTAAGATTCTCTCTCTCCCACTGTCCCCCTCCCTTAAAAAACACAAAGAAACAAAATTCAGTATTAAAAAAATCCTCAAAGCAATTAGGTATCAAAACTGAAGACAAATATCTTCTATTATGATGAGAAGAAACAAAATATAGTTTAAATAAGACCTGACATTACAAAAAATTAAGTCTTTAACTGGGCAAAAGATCAAAAGTTAATTAGAACAATTTTCAGATACCGAATACCATGTGTGCCTTTTTTAGATCCATTACAGTAGTTATATTTCCAACAGAACCAACAGAAATCCTGAGATGCAGTGTAAGATAGTGGAATTTGGGCAAACATCTCCTACCCTCACTTACTTAACCTATATTACGTGCATATGTGCAGATGGGGAAGGTTAGGGGTCCACAAGAGGGTCCACAGACAGGCACATCACCAAGCATGCACTGGACCCCAAAGTGCCCTCTTCATTGGGCTTCCTGAGTTTTCTTTGCGGTCTGTCTGTCTTTTGCCATTTTTGGCTGGTGGTCTGCTACAGTCCTTTATAATCCCATGAGGAAAGGCAGACCACTGTGAGGTTTTTTTTACTTTTTTAATCTTCTATCATGCTAATTTTCTGTTTTTCTGCAATAGCCCCTGGTTTTGGTCAATCTGTGACTGAACAGCACTTAACCTATCTGCGGGTTCCTCCCGTGTAGGCTGCCTCTGTTACACTGCTGTCTTCCTTCATCCGCCAGTTTCTACTCAGACACAATGGCCATCAGGTAGACCTAATTTTTTCTCCCTTATGCTTTTATATTCTTTCTTCTGAGAGCCCCATGAGGCTATCCAGTTGTCTTGATTTTATGCCTCTGAATCAACTAATCTTTACCTCAGTCCACCTGAGGCACACAATCTTCCACCGACAGGAAGCTTACCTGTTGGCCTGCCTCAACTTCCGACATTTGCTGCCTGGCAAAAATGTTGTGGGCTTGTCATGGCTGCATCCAGACTCTGTGAGAATGCGTCAGTGTCTGATCACGTCTCCCCCCGGTGGGTAGAGTTCAGCAGCACATTTGGGGCAGTGGTTAGTTTTGGGTCAACTTGGTTGGGCCTAGATATCTGGTCCAACCTTATCTGGGTGTTTCCGTAAGGGCATTTTTAGATAATATTTACATTTTCATGGGTGGACTTGGAGTATTGCAGTTTGCCCTCCATAATGTAGGTGGCCCTTATCCAACCAGTTAAAGGTCTGAATAGAACAAAAGACTCACCTGCCTGGAACAAGAAGGAATTCTGCCAGCAGACTGCCTGCCTGCCTTCTTTCTGGATCTCCAGCCAGGAGATGCCAAACCATCCTACCACTCTCCGTAATCACGTGAGCCAGTTCCTCAAAATAAGTCTCTTCACACACACACACACACACACACACACACACACACACACGTAATTGGTCCTGTGTCTGTGGAGAATCCTGGCAAAAAAATGTCAGGGCAAATCTGGAATCCTGAACCACAGAGCCTGCTGGTTCTTCTCCTGGCTGCCACTTGCGAAGGAAAACGAACCTATGAACTGGCGTTAATTTTTCAAAATTCTTTGTTCCCAAACTCCTCCTCTTCTTGAGATCAATGTGGCTGAGGGAACACCATCTCTCCACCAGTCAGGGGCACCCTCCTCAGGCAGAAGGGCCTTTTCCCAAAGCCGGAAGAGTGTGATTTAGGGGCATGCAGTCAAGACCACCGGTGGTTAATGTGAAGAAATTCTTTATCATTCTGGATTTGAGTCGTCGGTCAGCTATATGTATAGTGAGGAGGTTCTCCCAGTTTTTAGCTGGCCTTTTCTCTTTTGTAATGATGCCTTTTAATAAACAGAAGTTTTAATTTCGATAAAGTCACATTGATCTCTTTTTAAATTTCGTGGTTACTGTGTTTTTTTCTGTCCCAAGACATCTTTGCCCACCCCCACCATCACAAAGACATTCTCCCATGTTTTCTTCTAGAAAAACTATAAAGTTTTAGTTTTTACACTTAGGTTTATCATCCATCTTGAGTTAATTTTAGTGTGTGGTGTGATAGGATTTTTTCCCCCATATAATATCTAGTTGCTTCAGAAACTTTTTTTAAGGATTTTATTTATTTACCTGAGAGAGAGCACAAGTGAGAGAGAGAGAGAGAGAGTATGAGGTGAGGGGAGGGGCGGAGGCAGAGGGAGAAGCAGACTCCCCGCTGAGCAGGGAGCCAACCTGGCTCAATCCCAGGACCCAGGAACCATGACCTGAGCTGAAGGCAGACGCTTAACCAACTAAGCCACCCAGGCCTTCCCAGAAACATTTATTGAAAAGAACTTCCTGTCCCCCACTGAATTATGTTGGCACCTTTATCAGTGTAGATATAGCCATTTTTATCTAAGAGTCTTTGGGTGGGTAGCAGCGGACATTGGCCTGAGTCTGCGCTACCTGGACAAGAAAGCATCAGGCTTGTCCTAAATGCATCTGTGTTTCAGATGAGCGGCCCTCCTGCTAAGTGGCCTGGTCCTTGGCCATTTCCCAATCACGTTTGGGAATTCCCATTTGGAAGTTTGATGTTAGAGTCAAGCCTTGGCTTTGTCATTGAGTATCTGAGGCATATCTTGACCTCCCCCTGCTTCAGTCTCCATATTGGTAACATGGCAAAATGGCACAAGCCATTGTACCGGGCTGTTGCAGGGTCAGTGGGATAACAAAGCAATGACAATACCAGTTATTGCCTCTTTCTTCCTCATCACTGTTAACTCCTTGAGAGCAGAGAGCATGTCTTAGGAATCTCTATACCCCAGTGCCCTGAAAGACAATCCGGCACATAGTAAGTACTTACTACCTGTATGGAGAATAAAGAATATTCTTTTAGATAGCTTAGATATAACCATTTATGTGGCAGTGTGCTGTGATTTACAGCTACCAAATTCAGTGGCCAGGCCTGTCTTCATCTCATTTGACCCAATTGACCGGTCCTCCTTCCAGATCCCCTTTATTCTCTCTGCTTCCAGAACACCCCACACTCTTTGCTTTGCTCCTGCTCTTTCTTAGCCTTCATGGCCACACCTGTTGCCTCTTCTCTAAGTGCTGCGGCATCCGGGGTTCATTTCCCACCCCGCTTTTCTTGTCTATGCACGCTGCCTCCTTGGGGATCTCATCCGCTCACGCTATTTTAAGTGCTATCTCTGAGCTCCTGACTCCTGAATTTCTGTATCCATTCAGAGCCCATACTCACATAGGCATGGTCTTCTCTACTTTGATTTTAACAGGCACCTCTAAGATTCATCCGAAGCAAAGCACAAGATTTCCTGAAATCTGATTTTACCTCATTCTATCTTGTCTTGGCTTTTCAAGTTTTTCCAGACAAAATCCTCTGAGTCAGCTTTAGTTCTCCTCTTCATCCTCATTCCTCACATCCAGCTCTTCGTTAAGTCTAGTTTGCCTGGGCCTCTGAAATTATTTCTGAGTGTATCCATTTCTTTCCTTCTTACCAGCACCACTCAAGTGCCAGCCGCCACCTTCTCTTGCCCGAGCCACTGCAGCGGACCCTGGGCTGCTGTTGCTAACCTTCCTTTCTTGGGGGGCCTCATCCTATCACCCCTCTTCTGCAAAACCCTGCCTTAGACTGACGTCCAAACTCCTTACCCCAGCCTGAAAGGTTCTATGTGAAGAACCTGCCTCCTTGACTTTGCAGACAAATGGATTTATCTATAGGGAAACCTGGAGGATAAGGACACAGCATTCCTGACATCCGGAAATCTCAGCCTTCTATGTGGTTATGTCATATCTTGGAAGGTTCTAGAGATATCCAATTGAGTCTAGATCCTCCAGAAAATATCCAGTGGAAATTGCATGTGTCTTGCAACTAAACATCTCATGTACCAATTACCTAGAAAATCTTGATGATCAAAATCCACCAGTGGCTGTGAACGTGATTATAAGGCAGTAGTGACTGGTAGGCTGTAGTGGGGAATAGTGACCTGGGGTAGTGGGGAGTGGCAACCAGCTGACACAGTGAGTGGTGGTGACCCGGCAGCGCGGGTAGGTGGTGGAAACACAGTGGTTGTGGTGACTGGCAGTGGCCGGCAGTCATGGTGAGGTGGCGTGATGAGTGGAAGAAAGCTTGTGGGTCCTCTGGCCAGACTGGCTTGGGTTTCAATCCTTGCTCTGCCCCGTCTCTCTGAGACCTGGGGCACGTGAGCTGCTGAGGCTTTCTGAGTTTCATCTGTAAATGGGGTGATACTGACCTTAGAAGTCTGCTGGAATGGTTCTGTGGCATGGCATCCTTTTCTGGAAAGGGACAGGAAATGCCGTCAGTGCTCTCTTCCCTTTCTCCTCCAGATACAAAGGCCAGTGGTTCCCTCAGGACGTTATAGCAGAGATGAGGTGCCACGCTGATGAGGGGTTCTGTACACCCAGGCCAGCTGGCACTCTGCCCTACCGCCCCACCTCCCCTCGGTGCGGTTAATTCTAGGAAAGCTCTTGCGAAGGCACCAGATTTTCCAGGAAGAAGCAGACTGCTGCTTCAAACGGCTATGCCCAGATGGGGCCACCTTCGTGACAAGACCTGGCATATTTGGGGTGCCAAGAACAGCCCTTCAGTGTGGGTCCCTTCACAGCAGTTGTGTTGGGAGGTCTGCTCAGGGAAGCAGAAGAGGGAAGGCAAGACTGACAACACGTTGGAACCATTCTCTAGTGAGACAAGATCTCCCACAGAGGGGAAAAAAGCAAAATCTTCAAAGTTAGGAAATTACGACAACAGAAAAGAAATACGTCTTATGGATTATTTAGGGGTGACGGAAGTAAAGACCATGCGGGTTTTGTTTTTAAGCCAACAGCCTGGGATGCAGCAGTCGTTTCGACACAGAGAGTCGTGGGGAACTAGCGTGTGGTCAGCCGTGGGTACTTTCCACACCCGCGAACCACCACAGCGATTTAACTCCAGCCCAGCTCGAGCTCAGATTCTCTAAACCAAAGAGAAAAGCCCCACGTTGGGTTAACTGGCAGCCACGTGCTACAGACAGCCCAGATCTGAAAACGAAAAAAAAAAAAAAGGTGTGTGGAAACAACCATGTTCTGGTGGTTTCTAGCATAACTATTGTCTCTTTCTCAGCGATTTGCATAATGCAGCGGAGGTGTGGTCAAGCAGCCTCTAGTTCAATGTGTAGATTTTGTGTGCACCTGTTTGCAGGCCAGAGCGAGAGCAGTCATGGGAGAGCAAAGTCTTGATACTCTCCATGGCCTTATTTTCTGGAAGCAGCTTTGTTGCAGTGTAACTGACATACAAAATACTGCCCACCCTTAAAGCGTACCGTTTTCTCGGACGTGTGTATCCACAGAACCATCGCAACGGTCAATACGGTGAACATCGCCATCACCCCAGCAGTCTCCTCATGCACCGTCGTAATCTCTCCCAGGCCTGCCTTCCCTTCCCCCTCCATCCCTACTTCTTTGTTTCATTTCACTCTAGATTTTCATTTTCTATAATTTCACATAAATGGAATATACAGTATGTAGCTTTTTTTTTTTTT
This sequence comes from Ursus arctos, assembly GCF_023065955.2. Taxonomy (NCBI): domain Eukaryota; kingdom Metazoa; phylum Chordata; class Mammalia; order Carnivora; family Ursidae; genus Ursus; species Ursus arctos. The sequence continues at coordinate 50,780,172 of NW_026623100.1, read as the reverse complement.
TTTTTTTTTTTGGTCTGGCCTCTTTCACTCAACATAATTGTTTTTGAGAATTTTTAAAAAGGCTTCTTTATTTATTTGAGAGAGAGAAAGCATGAGCATGGTGGGGGGAGGCGGGTAGAGGGAGAGGAAGAATCCTCAAGCTGACTCCCTGCTGAGCACGGAGCCCGATGCGGGGCTCCACTCCAGGACCCTGAGATCATGACCTGAGTGGAAATCAAGAGTCGTATGCTTAACCAACTGAGCCACCCAGGCGTCCCTCTTTTTGAGATTTATCCATATTGTGTTTATCCGTAAATCATTTTTTTCTTTTTTCTTTTCTTTTTTCTTTTTCTTTTTTTCCAAGTAGTAGTCCATTGTATTGACGTGCCACATTTTTCCCCATTCCTCTGTGGGTGGACATTTGGGTCGTGGCCAGTTCAGCCTATTACAAATAAAGGTGCTATGAACATTTGTGCGCAAGTCTTTGTATGGACATTTGCTTCCTTTCTCATGGAATTACATGTCTGGGACACGTGGTAGGTGCATGTTGAACTTCTGAGAAACCTTCAACTGTTGTACCATTTTCCATTCTCACCAGCAGGGCATGAGGATTCTGGTTCCTCCATACCCTTGCCAACACTTGGCGTGGTCAGTGTTTCTAACGTTAGCCGTCCTGAAATATGTGTACTGGTCTCACATTGTGATTTAAATTTGCATTTCCCTAAAAGCTGATAGTGCTGAACACATATGTTGTGCCATCCATTAAACTTCTTTGGGAAAATAGATAAGGTGGAGACTGACGGTGAAGGGGCATGCGGGCACTGTTTGGGCTGATGGGGATGTTTTGTATCTTGAGAAGGTGGCGCAGTCCTATCTATTTTTCAAAATTTTAATGTTAAGATTTGTACATTTTACAGTGATATAAAACATACCTCAGAACTAAAAAGGACTGTATACAGATTAATTTGGTTGAGGTGTCAGTGGAAGATAGATGAAGTTGGTAAAGATAAAATCAGAATGGTGGAAAGTGAATAATTACGGGAACTGACGATCGGGACATGGGCTTGAGTAGACCCTTTTGCTTCCTTTGTTTGAACATTTTCTCAATAAAACGTAAAAGAAATGCCCAGTCCCCCTGATCTAGAGAAGATGATGACCACTTCGTTTTCAGGAAAAACAAAAACCAAAGGAAATGAGAATAAATTGAGATAAGAGAGAGTGTGTGTAGCTTAACTAGGAAGATATTTCATCACTAGGAAAACCTCCCCTGCAAAGAGTGGCTTCATGTCTGATCATCTTTAACACGTGATCTTTATTAGTTTTAATTGCAAAAGTAATATAAACTCAATGTAAAACAATCACACATTAGAGGAAAACAAGATTTAGAAAATGACTGTCTTCTATAAGCCATTCAAATTTTTACATATATGTGCGGGTGTGTGCGCGTGTGTGCGTGTGTGTCGATAGAACCCACATTATAGTGTACATATTATTCTGCTTGCTTCCTCTTTTTCCCTTAAGCACTCTACTTCGAAATCTTTATCAAACGGAACAAACAGCTGTTTAGAAGCAGAAGGTAAAACCAGATGAAACAGAAGGTTCTTTCTCTTTGGATTCCAAGATTATGCCAATTTCACCCATAGTCTAAGATCTGACATGATCTTACATATGGATTTTTACCTAAATATGTAATTCTACATAAATAGGATGCCTTTTCTCTAAGGCCAACACCAACAGCAAAACCCCTGACAGTGAAAACCACCCCAATCGCAAGATCCTGAAGCTCCGTGGTTGCGGGCAGCCGGCCCTCCGCGCCTCTGGGGAGCAGATGGCTGCTGGGCTCTGGGTCGGAGGGGCCCGGTTAGCGGGATGACTCAGCGCAGCAATGGCCTGGGGAGCAGAGAGGAGGCTGGCCAAGACTAATTGCTGTCAGGAGGAACATTCTTTTTAGCTGGCTAATTGCTCTTTTAAGATAATGAAAGTGTTTTAGGTTCCCTTTTGTCCATATGCAAATACACTGGTGAGTTGAAGTCACTCCCAGTGCAAAGGGGAGCGTAGAACACACATGGTGAAGTGGTTTCCCCTTCGTTTTGCATATTTTCTTGTCTGCGCTCACCTCTAAAAGATCCTTGCCTTCGCCTGATTTACATTCAGGTTTGTTTCTCACTTTGTTGATGACCCCTTCTCGGCGCCCCACAGATTATGTACTGTGGCCATTCAACCAGATGCCCTGAGTTTGTAACGTTAGCCCCAGTAGAACATCAGACAAGGGCGCCTGGGTGGCCCAGCCGGTTAGGCGCCTGACTCTTGGTGTTGGCTCCGGTCGTGATCTTGGGGTCCTGATCTCAGGGTCCTGAGATGGAGCCCCGCATCGGGCTCTGTGCTCAGCACGGAGTCTGCTTCTGATTCTCTCCCTCTCCCTCCGCCCCTCCTGCTTGTGCACACGCTGTCTCTCTCTTTCTCTGTCTCATAAATAAGTATATAAATCTTTAAAAAGAAAAAAAAAAAAAAGAACATCAGACAAGACCCAAGAGTAAGGACCTGTGTGTGGGGATAGGAAGTAGATGGTTCTCCCCGGGATGACAGAAGTCGGGGTTGGGCTTCTTCCATCTTGTGCTCTAAGGAGCTCATGGTATCTCCATTTGTGATTTCTGGTTGACCGGTAAATTTTCTCAGCAGGGATTGCAGATGGTTCCCGATGTAGATGGCTTGATTTATGACTTCTCAGCTATAGGATGGCCACAAAAGCGATAAGCATTCAGTAGAAACCATACTTGGAACTTGGAATTTTGATCTTTTCCTGGGCTAGCAATGCGCGGCGCATCCTCTCCCATGAGGCGGGGCAGCGTCAGGGAGCTGTCACTCCTAGCGGGTCCCGCCGTCACCGGGGTAACCAGTGGAAACACGATCATTCTGTTTTTCACTTTCAGTACATTACTCAGTAAATGACATGAGATAATCCGCACTTGATTATAAACTAGGCCTGTGTGAGATGATTTTGCCCAACTGGCAGCTAATGTGAGTGTTCCGAGCACGTTCAGAGCTGTGGCGTTTGGTAGGTTGGTGCATTAAATGCAGTTTTGACTTAGGATATTTTCAGCTTCTACGGGTTTATCACGGGCGCCTGCGTGGCTCAGTCGGTTAAGTGTCTGCCTTCGGCTCAGGTCGCGATCCCAGGGTCCTGGGATCAAGCCCCGCATTGGGCTCCCAGCTCAGCGGGTAGCCTGCTTCTCCCTCTCCTGCTCCCCCTGTTTGTGCTCTCTCTCTCTGTCAAATAAATAAAAGAAAAGAAAAAACAAAACAAAAACTCAGTGGGGGTTTATTGGAATGTAAACCCTATCTGAAGTTGAGGAAGATCTGTATTTAACAAAATGTTTGATGTTTCTGAGAGCTAGGTGCAGTGACAGATGCGAGTGACACTGGTGGGTTCTGATGAGACAATGGTGGACCCCATTGAGACCACGTGATTACACCCCAGGGCAGTGCATAAAGCCTCGTGCATTCACTCATTCATCCTTGCATAGACTCAGCTAACTCTTCCTACGTGATGTTTGAATGCCAGGCTCTGGGCTACGTGTGTGCCTTGTACACCCCGCCCAGTGACTCCCTCAACTCCAGCCTGTTCTCTGAAGACACAATCATGAAAACATCTCAGAGCCCCACTCCATTTCCCTTCCACTGGAGGAGTCGTCTGCTTTCTTCAGCAAACCCAGCCCCAGGCACTGTGACTGTCACTGCCCATGAGAGCCTCCAAGCCCCCCACCCCTTCCTTCTCCTTGGCCTTCTTCCCCACCAGTTCCTTGGAGCCTCTTTCAGAGTTGACGTCGTCACTTTCTCAGGTTCCCCCTGGGGTCCTCACAGGCTTATGCCAGATGTGTTCAGAGGTCCCTCATTTTAGAGCCAGAAGCCTTCCCAAAGAGGCCTGATGTGAGTTCTCCAACATTTCCCAATTGTTCTCCAACACTTCCCCAATTAAGGTCAGCTTATCCCTTCTCCAGACTTCTTAGGATCCCAAGAAAATGCTGGGCAGCAAAGGCCTTGCCCTTGCTTCTGTACCCAGCATGCACCCTGCCCAGTTCACACCAAAGCAAATCTAGTCCCTCAAAGGTCAGGCCACCCTGCCCTTCCTGAAAGGCTCCTTCCTGCCCCCCTGGGGAGGGTTCCCAAGTGTCCTTCTTTCCCCACTTGGCAACCCTCAAGTCCCTAACATATAGGTCTGATTATATCACAGACTACATTTGAAAAAGAGAGAATAATCCCCCACTTCTTTCACACCCAGACACAACCCCAGTTATCATTCTGGGGGATTTACATGGGTTCCCCTTTCCTGGCTGTTTTGCTCACTTGTCATCCTTGTCTGCACATGGCGTCATGTCTCCTAGTGGCCACAGCCACTCCTCCTACATTGTTCTCACAGTCCTTCATTTCAATACACAACACAGAATTAAAACATTTGTCAGAAACTAACTTGAGCACTTGATACGTCTATCAAAATGACAGTTAAGACTCTGATGACTCTTTCCTCCATATCTTGGGTTATTTTCTTGGAGAGAGGGTCATGAACTCTTGCAGTTCTTGACACATAATGATAAATTGCCCTCCGTGGGAGATTGTACAAACATACACTGTCAAGAGCAATGTGGGAAGATAGGAGTTTTACCATATCCTTGCCAACATGCAAATTATCATTAAAATGCTAATTTTTGTTCATGTGTGAGGCCAAAGCATGGTTGCTATTTCAGTTTGGTTATGAATGTGAATATTGAATACTCTCCTTAGACTAGTTAAGTCACCATGGCTCTAAGCCAATTAAGTGCTTTGCTATCTTTCCCTACGGTTTTTATACCTTTGAAAACTATTTTTACCGAATTTCCGCACGCTCATCACCTCTAGCCATGGATGCCAAGCCTGCCATGCTTGAGAGAGCCTTGCAGACTTGTTGCTTCTACCCACTGATGCCAGGAATGCCATGTTGTAGCGATCCAGCTTTATTTTTGTTTGGAATTGGCACCCCCTCTTCTCAGAGAGGAGTTGGCAAGGGTTCTATCCTGTCATGGTGAATTAGGTAGCCGTCACCCTTGTCTTTGGGAATTGGCCTGTTGGGCTGGAGTTGGGCACCAGGTGCCACCTCCATCTTGGTTGCCCTTTTTGTGACATTTATACCTGGAATGCCCAGTGGGCACTAGCTTGGGAAAACATTTGATCCACCTGGACTGTGTTTGGTCAGTGGCAGCTAAGGAGTGACCCAGAGGCAAGGCTGCTTAAGGGCTGGTGGCCTCACCAAAGAAAGCTGTAAACCACTCATCCGCTCCAACCACCACCGTAGCACCGTGCTTGGCCCCCCGTAAGCCAAGAAGGGGCCAGAGTCTCTCTAATTCAAACATGACGGGCAGAAGAGAAGGCCTTGGCACAAAAATGTGTCCCCTGCCTGAGGCAGAGTCACATGCACTGTGTGTGCACGGCCAACCAAGTATTTGGGGCACCTTTCTGCTGTCCAGTCACCCACCGACTCCCTTCACAGCAGGACACACCCTTCCAGCAAAATCACCCTCACTCGCCAGGGTAGCAGCCTCGTTGAGCAGAGTACGGAGGAGATAAAATCATGGAAATTACATCTTCCCCAATTAGAAGGAAAGGCTGCACTTCCTTCGATTGCCTTTGCCCTCAGAAGTGGCTCAACCACACCGTGGCTCCTTTGGACCTTGGGGATTCCCTGTAAGGCTCCCTATTTCTTCTCCCACACATCGTCAAAGTCTGTACTGGGATGTCATGAGCTGAGAAGTCTGAGATTTTCCTGTTCTCTTTATCAAACTTTATCGAATTCCTACTGTATGCTAGACTCTGGAGATGAGGCCAGGTTAAACTTGGCCTGCCCTCTGGAAGCTCACAGGCAACGAAGTCCATGACCAAAGTGCTATGGGCTGAAGGGAGGGCAAGTTGCACAGAAGACAGCGAGCCTAGGCTGAGTTTGAATTTGAGCTGGAGAGAGAAGACAGCTGTAAAATTACAAAAGGCCCTGTGTGCTCGAAAGGTTATGTCAAAATCTCTGAGCTTCGTTAAAGATTTTGGGCAACCCAGGGAGGGAGGGTATGGCTAACTTTGCATTTAGAAAAGATCCCTTTGGCAGCTGTGTTGGGTGTAGATTAGAAGGTGGAAAGGCCAAGGGTAATGGTAAAGGAGGAAGTGATGAATGCCTATGGCCAAGCAGAAGCAGTGGTAGCAAACATGGAAGGAACATGGAGTGGCTTTCATTAAGGAAGAGATCTGCCCTGCTCGGGTTGGGTGGTGCTAGAAAAGGGAGATTGCTGGTTTAGGCAATGGACACATATTTGGGGAAAGAGGATGAATTCAGTTTTGAATCTGTTGAATTCTAGACAACAAGGAGACATCCGAGTGTTGTTCTGAGTTTCCCAGAGACCAGGACAATGACCCAAGACCCCATAACAACATGTACAAGGTAGTTAAGTACCTGGGTGGACGGGACCACTCAGGGCCTGCTTATGGAGGAGATGAGTCCCATGGCTGAAGCCAGGGTCACTGACCTCTAAGAGGGTAACAGGAGAAGAGGACAGCACAAAAGAGGTTGAAGAGCCCTGGTCAGAGTGGTTAGACAAAAAACAGTTTCTGGAAGTAGGTGTCTACTCATGTCAAATGTTGCAAGGAAGGCATGTAAGAAAAAGACCAGGAAGTGTCTACTGCAGTGTTGGGACAAAGGAGAAACAGTGAGTATTAGCAGCTGGTCCAAGAAGCTTCGCTGTGAGAAGTCAGGATGAGAGGGAAATGTGAGGTCAAGAGGGGGCTCATGTCGAGATGGGAGACTTCATGTCGAGGCATGGAGGCATGGAGGCTTTCTTTAAATTGCAATGTATAGAAATATAGCCACTTTTTCTGTCTTATAGGGGAGTGGCATGGTTTCTTTTACTTAGTACAATGGCTTCGGAAGCCTGGTTGGCTCTGGAAAGTGAGTTTTCTCCCATCTGTGTGTGGAAATAGAGAGGACAGAGTGAAGGATGTTCTACAAAAAAAACTCAACGGGGTTGAAGAAGGACCAGAGAGAGGAAGGAAGAATGAGCAGCGAGGAGGAGGGGCTGAGAAGGGGAGGGCCCAAGCAGCAGCAGCCTGGAGAGATAGGGGGGTTGAGAACAGCCCAGGGGCAGCCAAGCCAGGACTTGGAAGGGCAGGATTGACTAGGATTCTACTTGAAGTTACCTGCTTGGCCAGGGAACCTCCAGTCTTAATAAAAGCCAGTCATGCCCAATCACTTTTGGAGAGTAGAGGTCTCAATTAGGGACAGGAGCCCTTAGATCCATGTGGAGAGAAGAGAAGAAAACGGCTTGCAGAATTAGGGTGTGAATGAGAGGTTGTTGGTTGGGCTGAAGAGGTTACAAGGTGCCAGGTCAAAAGTGCTTCCCTGAGCACCCCGTCAGTGCCAGCGTGGCCGAGCCGGTCTTCCCAGTAACGGGGAGGAGGGTCCAGCGCACTTCATAGACTGTAACAGGCAGGAGGCTGGCAGGTGTGGGAGCCCTGGGTACTTGATGCTTGCCTTACTAAGGGAGAGACCAGGAAAGGGGGAGAGGTGGAAGAAAATGGGTCAATTTGCCAAATAACCAATTTGTTGAAAATCAATTTGCTGGAGAGCCAATTTCCCTGATGAGTGATCCCTGGAATTCACCCAAAAGTTGTTTCGGTTAATTACTTAAAAATTTATAGCAATTTGTGTGCTATGGTTTCCACAACAGCGAAGATTTTCCCATAGATTTATTTTTCTATTTCACTATGTCTAGCAGTTTCTTTCTTTTGGTTTACAAGTTGTCAGGTCTATTTTTACCAGACGTTTTCCTATAGATTTCTCAGTCCATCTCTGGTAAATGTCAGTTTTCTGTGGGTTTCCATATTTCAGAAGCGGGGCACTCCTTGAGCGCACAATATGTTTTTGGTGCCAATGGATGGGTTTTCCCTCAACTGCATTTACTCTCAACTCAATAATTGTAAAGACTTGTGCCTAAATTGAACTATAACTCCCGCTTTGGGATTTTGCCACTGGGGGAGTTGTCATGGATATGTGAAAATTAACATGCAGAAGAAACTTTTATCTGGCTGACTGCCAAGCCACTTTGACAAAATTGAGAAAATGCAAATTGGTGCAAAATTACACTTGAAGGACAAAACCACTTTTTTTGCAAACCAAAGGTTAAAATTTAAAAAAAAAAAAAAAAAGGCTGATGCATTACCCAAACCTTTATGAGTAACTTTTGAAAAGCAGGCAGCTTCAGAAATGTGAATCTCATACCCATAAATCCAGTATAAAACAGTGGTGGAGAAATCAAAAGTAAAACCTCTGAACTAGATAAAAAGCAAAGGCCCAAATGTTGAGAGACATCATTAACAGCTTTCAAAATTCCAGTGCAACACATCTTATTACATATTTTGTAAATAATTAATGTAAATACGTTTTGGGAGAATTGGAAATCTGTGGAATTGGTCACTTGGCAAATCAATTGTTAACATATTGGTGTGGGGAGTGGGTCACTCTGAGATTTGGCATTTGGCAAACTGTCTTTCAGCAAATGGCTCTGTTTCTTTTCTTGTTTTAGAGAGAGAGAGAGAGAGAGCATGTGCACAAGCAGGGGAAGGGGCAGAGGGAGTGGGAGAGAGAATCTTAAGCAGGCTCCACGCTCAGCACAGAGCCTGACATGGGGCTCGATCCCACGACCCTAAGATCATGATCTGAGCTGAAACCAAGAGTTGGTCACCTCACCGACAGAGCCACCCAGGCGCTCCATCAAATGACTGTTTTTGAAGAGGGTGGGAGGGAGGCTGGGTGAGACTAACTCGGTCTGAACAGGGGGAGGGATCTGATCCGAAGGTTTAGACTCTGCTGGAAAGGAAGGGAGTGAGGAAAGTAAGGTTATGCATAGAGAAGAAGAGGCACAAGAGGAGTTAGTCCCAGAGGGTGGAGGGCTGAACGTTTTGCTGAGGACAGAGGGTCTGGGAGAGGGGGTGCCTGGGGCCTCCGACTAAGCAGGTCCCCGGCACCGGGGTGCGGTCCAGCTGGGGCGGGAGCCTGGAACCTCACCACACACCAGGGGGGTTTTCTTCAGCGGGGCTCCCCATCCTGGGGGCAACCAGCTGGATTGCTCCTGGGGCTTGTGGTTTTTCTGGGCAGGTGCTTTGGGAAGACAAGGGAGAACGAGATTGAAGGAAGATGGAGAGATGCGCTGGAAATGAGAGGCCCTGAGAGGGAGTAGGGATGGTCCTGAACACAGCAGGGACGGAGCGAGGGGAGAACACGGTGTGGCCAGGACCACAGCCCCGGGCAGGGCAGGAGCAGGGCTGCTGGGAGTGAACGGGCTGGGGAGAGGAGATGGGTGAGAAAACTGGGAAAGTGGCTCAGACCCTGGAGGGGGCAGGGCTCCAGGCTCTCCCGTGGCGTGGGGGCTGGGGGCCTGGAGCTCACGTCTGGGGACACGGGAGACCATGACGTTGGCTGCGTCAGCCACACAGACCCTGAAGTTGCTGAGTGAAGGACGTGAAAGGATACGCAGTGCCCTTCTCGGACCCAGCTCCACTGGCTCTTCTCGCCGGCACACACGCACGCCCACCTCCGCCACCTCTGTCACCTGTGCCTCGGCCACCACCGCCACAGTGAACTCTCCTCCCACAGAGAAAAAGGGTCTTTGAAACACTCTAGCCTCCCCCTCTCCCCATCCCTGCGTCCTTCCTCCCTGTCCCTGCCGGATGGCAATTAACACAGTCACAGCTCTGCAACCTGCCCTGTTTCTGGGCAGACGCAGCCATTCATCCATGAGAGACGAATAAAATTACTCTATTCCTGGCTTTGTGCCGCCTATTCTGTCTTTCGTCCCACTCCTAGGGGACAGCCCCCCACTCCCACACACCTCCAGTTCCTTCCAAGCTTCCGCTCTCCCTGCCCCCCTCCCCCACCAGCGGCATCAGCCCCCCTGCAGGTGACTGGGCTCGGCTGGGGAGCCTCTGACCGCAGCATCTCCCCATCCTCTCTCCTCGGAGCTCAGCCCCAGCCTGTGGCAGCAGTGACTCCTGGGTGGGGGACTGGAAAGCCCTATTAAAATGCTAATATGGCATCTGGAAGGGGGATGGCGTTAAGACAGCAGTGAATATTCAATCCAGAGGCTTCCTCCTGCTTTGAGCGGTCCGGGCTGTGCGTCCCCTGCACAGTGACATTTCTAACCGTCCTTCACCTGGTGTGATCCATATGTGGGTTCTCCCGCTCTCGCGCTGGAGGCCAGGCGCTCCCAGGGCCCGCCAGGCCCCAGAGCTCTGGCAGCTGCCCCGTCCAGTCCCAGAACCACCACCAAGTGGTGCCAGCTCCAGGACTGCAGGAAGTTCAGTGGTTTTCAGCGTCTTGAACCCCGACCCCCTGCCCCACATGGCCCACCCCGCCACCCCCACCAGATCGCTAACGCTTCTCATACCTCCGGGCCGGCATCCAGCCTGCTATCAAGATACAGCCCACCATCCTCCAGCCGCTGGGGTAGAGGAATTACCAGCCCTGGTTACCGCTCAAATCTAGCATGACGAAACTGGCTCGGAGTGATTTTAAAAGTACAGCACTTTGAGACGTCCACTTCTGGAAAGACGAAGTAGACATACGTTTCTCTATTCTTCCCACTAAGTGCAACTGAAAACCTGGGGCATTCTATAAAACATACAGGAAGACCTTGAAAAGTATAGACAAGAAGGCAGGTGACTAGGACCTCTGCACCCCCAAGCCCCCCTCACCTGGGGGTGGTGTCACCGAAGACCAAATGATGAGCCAGGGCTTAGGAGTTCCATCCTGGCAGGGCGATAACAAGGTGCTGACCTTCCTCCCCGGCAGCGCAAGTGGAAACCACATCAGGGAGCTCGGCTGTCCGCCCTCCGCCGAGGAGCATTCAAATTACGTGAAGCAAAATGGATAGAACTCAGGAGAGAAATAGGCACATTCACTGTGGTCGTTGGGTCCTTCAGGACCCCTGTCTCTGGGGAAAAGCCAGGCAGATCAGCGGAGACACACAACTCCGCAGCGCTACGGACCAGCAGGATCTAGTCGACATTGTAGAATAATCCACCCCAACCCAGAAGCATACACGTGCCTTTTGTGTGCCCGCACGTCCTGTAGCAAGACGAATCCTCCCTGGGGCTGTCAGGCAAAAGTCCGCAAACATGAAAGAACCGAGATCGTGTGGAGTGTGTTCTCTGGCTCTCGTGGAATCAAACTAGGAATTAACAGCAGAGGGGCGCCTGGGTGGCACAGCGGTTAAGCGTCTGCCTTTGGCTCAGGGCGTGATCCCGGCATTATGGAATCGAGCCCCACGTCAGGCTCCTCCGCTGGCAGCCTGCTTCTTCCTCTCCCACTCCCCCTGCTTGTGTTCCCTCTCTCGCTGGCTGTCTCTATCTCTGTCGAATAAATAAATAAAATCTTTAAAAAAAAAAAAAAAGGAATTAACAGCAGAGCTATCACAGAAAATTCTCAAATACTTAGAAATGAAACAGCCCACTTCCAAATAATCCATGTTTCCAAGCGGGAGGCTCAAGGGAAATAGAAACATAGCCGAACGAAAATGACAGCACAGCACATCGCAATCGTCGGATGCACGGACGCAGCGCTGCGAGCAAAAGGTATACCGTGAATGCTTTCATCAGAAAAGAAGACCGTTTCGAATCAGTAATATCAACTCGCTCCTCAAGAAACTAGAAAAAGAAGAGCAAAATAATCCCGAACAAGCAGAAATAAGAAAAAGATCTGAAAAACAAGCAATGAATAGGGTGGGGGGATGGGGTCACTGGGCGCTGGGCATTAAGGAGGGCACGTGATGTCATGAGCACTGGGTTATATAAGACTGACGAATCCCTGACCTCTACTTCTGAAACTAATAATACATTATATGTTAATTGAAGTTAAATTTAAAAAAATAAATTTAAAAAAGCAATGAATATGGAAAACAGAAAGAGAGAGAGAGTTCATGAAACAAAAGCTGGTCCTTGTAAAGCTCAATAAAACTGACAGATTTATAGCAGACGTCTGCAGTGATGTCACCTGTTTCATTCCTGGGATGGGTAATTTATATCTTCTCTCCCTTTTTTTTTGGTTCAGTCTTACTGGAGGTTTGTGTTCCTAGACTTGCACCTAAGTGTTTCTTTTTTTCTTTTCTGTGTATATGTGTGTGTGATTAAAAATAGCATCGTATTTTGTGGGGCTCCTGGGTGGCTTAGTTGGTTAAGCACCTGCCTTCAGCTCAGGTCATGATCCCAGGATCCTGGGATCTTTGAGCCCCACATCCAGCTCCCTTGCTCACCCTGGAGTCTGCTTCTTCCTCTCCATAGGCCCCTCCCACCCCAGCTTGTGCTGTCTCTCTCTCTCTCCCTCTCAAATAGAGAAATAAAATCTTTTAAAAAAATAACACTGTGTTTTTATTTTTGGTTTCCATGTGCTCATTGCCAGTATATAGACGGTCAATCGATTTTTGTTATGTTAATCCTGTGACCTTGCTGAACTCACTTTATAGTTCTAAGAGTTTTTTGGTGAATTCCTTGGGATTTTCTACACACAGCTTTATGGAATCTACAAATAAGAACAGATTTATTTCTTCCTTTCTGATGTCTTTTATTTCCCTTTCTTGCTTTATTGCACTGCCTAGAACTTCCAGTACTATGTTAATTAGCCTCGCCTTTTCATGGTCTTAGGTGGAAAACAGTAAGTTTTTCATTGCGAAGTAGATGTTAGCTGTAAGTTTTTGTGGATGGTTTTATCAAGTCGAGGACATTTCCCATTACTCCTGTTTTTTGAGAGTTTTTGTCATGAACAGGTATTGGGTTTTCTGTTTGTCTTACCTGCATTAGTTGAAATGATTATGTGGTTTTTCTTCTTTAGCTCTGTTAATATTGTGGATTACATTGGTTGATTCTGGAACACTGAACCAGTCTTGCATCTATGGAATAAACCCCACTTGGTCATGGGGTATTATTCTTTTTTTATAGTGATGAATTCTATTAGCTAATGTTTCCTTAAGGATCTTTGTCTGTATTCATGAAGCTTATTAGACTGTAGGGTTTTGCTCTTTGTCTGGTTTTAGTATTTTAGGGTTTTGCTCTTTGTCTGGGTGGCACAGCGGTTGAGCGTCTGCCTTCGGCTCAGGGCGTGATCCCGGCGTTCCGGGATCGAGCCCCCCATCAGGCTCCTCCGCTGGCAGCCTGCTTCTTCCTCTCCCGCTCCCCCTGCCTGTGTTCCCTCTCTCGCTGGCTGTCTCTGTCTCTGTCGAATAAATAAATAGAATCTTTAAAAAAAAAAAAAGAAGTATACCTTCCCTTCTCTACCATTTTCAGGATGGCATTGTGTAAAACTGGCATTAATTCTTTCAACATTTGATACAATTCTCCGGTAAAACCCTCTGAACCTGGAAATTTCTTTCTATTTAATTTTTAAATAATGAATGGAACTTCTTTAATAGTCATAAAGCTGTTCAAATTGTCTGTTTCATGTTGAGGAGTTGTGGTAGTTTGTGCCTTTCAAGCAATTGGTCAATTTCATATAAGTTGCCAGATGTATATATTTAGAGTGAATCGTAGTATTTTTATAGTGATGGAATGGTACTGTATCTTGATCACAGTGATGGTTACAGGAATCTACATGTACAATAAAATGGCATAAAACTATGCACACACCACATACACACACCCACACTTTACCAAGAGCAGTTTCCTGGTTTTCATATTATACTGTAGTTAGGTAAGATGTCACCCACTGGGGGAAATTGTGGAGAAGAGTACATGACACACTATTCCTGGTACTCCTACATTGACTCCTTATTCCCTTTGTCTTTTCTTTTTTTTAAGTATTTATTGAAGTATAAGATACATACAGTAAAGTGTATAATTCTTAAGGGTAGAGCTTGATGAATTTTTATACAAACATATGTGTGTGTGACCACCACCCTGAATGAAATATAGAACATTTCCATTAGTTCCTTTATGTTCTCGGTCAATCCACCATCCTCTCCTGCTCTTCAGTAATCCATATGGATTTCTTAGCCAGGTCTAGAACTTTATATGAATGGAATCGTATCACATACCCTCTTTTGTCTGGTTTCTTTCGTGCATGATGTCTGGTAGATTCATGCGTGTGTTCTGTCCATCGGCAGCTCCTGTATTTTTGTCGGTAGGTAGGATTCCATTGGGTGAATATGCCATGATTTGTTTACCCGATCTACTGCCAATGGATGTTTGAGCTTTTCTCCTCTTACGTTTTGTAAAACCTTTCAGTATCTTGTCTTCGTTTTTCCTCAAGATACCTCACTTTTCTTTAAAAATGGCCCAGAACAATAGGCATTCATTCAGCCTTCCAGCCTTTCCTGAGGCAAGAGCAGCCGCTGACCCACTTTCTGACATCAGAAGGTTAAGTCAGGTTATCAGTCCAAAAACACAAGGAGAGGAAGTGGAAGTGAGTATGAAGCCGTGTGTGATCAAGCAATTGGAGGCTGTGGGAGGCTCCACGGCGAGTCTCGGGCCTGCCTTCAGAGCTCTAAGTTTCCGTAGGCCAGAGTCTCGGGAAAGGGGGAGCAAGCGGCAGCAGACAGCCCATTACTGGCATTCCCTGAGCTCTGCGAGTCTCAGGCTGGAGCTGGGCTCCCTGGCCTTCTGCCCGGTGCCCTGAGGCAACCAAAATGAGGGCCCAAAGAGCCAAGAGCCACAAGGTTGTTTTTCTAAGACTTAAAGGGATTATGTCATCCCTCCGTCTTATTTGCCTGAGAGAAGAACCTTAGGTCTCCTCCTTCGGGACCCTCAATGGATCTTGCCCTGAGAGGAGAAGAGGAAACAGAGAGGAGGAGAAGGCAGAGTGGGAGGCAGGCTGGAACAGCTGGGGATGGACGTCAGAGCACAGTGCACAGGCAGCCCCACAGGGCCTGGCCAGGCACGGCTCAGGGAAATCCAGATGGGTAAACTGAGCTCTGTTTGAGAATGCCTTAAGGCTACAAAGCTGAATGTTTATGTGAATATAATCAAAGGAAAGGGGAAAGGCTTGGGAGAGAAACACCCGAGAAAACCCAAAGAAAGCCGCAAGACCTAGACAAGAACTACCAATCTGGTAATCATGGGGTGTGCTGTAGGGTTGGTGTTTATGCCAGACAAAGCCAGTGCTTTCCCGAGATCTGGTGACAATTTGGGGCACATATAGTTAGGGGGAAGGGCAAGCCCTGGGGAGAGGCTTTGAGTCAAGAGACCAGGGTTGAGTGTCAGCCTCCTGGCCCTCTGCTCTCTAGCCCTGGCAGCCCTCTGTCCCTCGGACCTGCAGAGTCTGCCTGTGAATGGCAGCTGGACCAGCCAGGTTTTGCTGGTCCTGTGGGCTCAAGAGATCTGGCTTCTCAGGCCCAGGCACTTGCTAAGGCACTGGTCAACTTCAGGGTGACCTCGTCAGAACCCTGAGCCAGCCCCAGTGCTTTTGAGACACACCCAAACCTCTTGCAAGGTTTGCTTTGGTTTCTAAACTCCTGGTACAGAAGAGAGGAAGTCACTTTAGACTCAAATCCTCATAAAACCTTTCCTATCACAGGGCGTTGGTTTGCTCGATGATTTTGAACAATTTATTCTGAAGCACAGAGTCAGATCTGAGAAAGAACCGTTGGCTCCAGCATCTAACGAGGCTAGTTTTAGGTGTTGGTAGGGTCACTCACAGAAGGCAAATATACACACACACAGCCTGGCAATTCCCAGGGTTGAATGGGGTCATCCAGCCTTCTGAGGACCCATTTATTTACTCATTTAATTACTCATTTACTCATTTACTCAGTTAGTGAGTTAGTTTTATTTAAGCAATCTCTACACCCAACGTGGGGCTCAAACTCACAACCCCCAGATCAAGCCAAACGCTCTTCTGACTGAGCCAGCCCAGCGCCCCTTCAGGATCCTGTGCCTTGCTGTGAGGCGGCGTCGCCGGACTGTGCTTGAATAAGCCGCTAGCCGGGAAGAAGATCCTGCACACCAGGTGGACTGAGCCCAGCCTGCCTCTTGACGCAGACCTTGATGTGCCAGACTTCAGTGTAGACCACTGCCCAGGCATCAGCTGCCTTGAAGCGTCCCCGCAGGCCCTGTGGCAGGCCCTGTGCAGGTTGCTGGGGGCAGATACTCAGATGACTCGGTCTAGGTTCATGACCACCTGGATGCGGGGTGGGCTGTCAGTCAGACGCCAAACGGGCCACGGGCCAGAGTGCAGGTGCGTGCCTGTGAGGCTGGAGTGGTAGAAGGAAGGCACGCCGGCAGTCCCCACAGTGCCTGGAACAAAGAACGGCCGAGCTGCGTTTTGGTTTTCTCCTCTCCACTTCTTTCTCCTTCCTCATTGGCTGCTTCTATCCATAAAGAGCTCCAAGCTCATATATAGACGGTGTTCAGCGAGGGAGGAGGGCCAGGTCTCTGCCCGGGGGAGTGGCTGCCTCCAAAGTTCAGAGACCCGTGGCTTATCAAATGAAGTTTGCCTTCCAGCTTTTTCTTCGTCATTGCCTGGTTGCCCCTGAAATGTGACTGACTCTTCATTTTGGGAGGTAATATTCTAGTTGGAAGGATTGTGAGAAGCGTTGTTCTCTATTTTCAAAATAAAGAACTTTAGCCTCTTCACTTCCCCCAAGTGAGGTTTTCCCTGCAGGCACATTTTCTGGCTCAGCAGCTGCCCAAGAAGAGCAGGGGGTCATCTCGATTCGCATCTCATTGTTCTCCAAGATCTGGCTTCCTAGAGATAAGGAACGCTCATCTGGAAAGCAGCCTGTTTGACAGGCGAAGTTCTGTAACACATTCCAGGAACTCTTTGGATCCTTTGCTCTTCTGAGATGGACTCTCATTAGCAATCACTGGAAATAAGCAGGCAGTCAACAGGGCGTGGCCAGGAGCGTGGCGTGGAGTGGAGGGTGTCATAGGGTAGGCCACTGGTGAAGCGCAGAAGTTAACCCAGGATCCAACCAAGCGGTAGCCATGGGCCTGATAGGATCGGAGGCTTCTCCTCCCGGTGCTCCTGCCCGCACAAGAGCTCCCTGCAAAGATTGTGCGTCTGTGCGTTCGGTATTGAGAGAGTCTAGCTCAAGACTTAGACTCTTGGTCTATGGGAGAACCATGGCAGCCCTAGCTGCAGACATCAGGCAGGGAAAGCTGCAGTACGAGTCATGGCAAGGTTTCTGGAAACATCTCCTCGACACTTGCTTCTGAAAAGCCACGCTCTTCTCTCAAAGCATTGCTCTTTTGAGTGCACCCCAAGAGGGCACCCCATGGGTAGGTCCTATGTCTTTCTATCTATGCCAAAGTCTAGATGTCTGAAGCCACTGTGAAGGCACACCCCTGCCCACTGCTGAGGAACTGTTTACAACAGGGCAGCGCATCCTTTCTGAAGCCAAAACTGAAACAACAAAACAACAACATAAAACCCCTTTCTGAACCGCAACTCTGGCTTGGAGTGTAATTTTTGAGAATATACTTCTCCATTCCTTGAATGGTTACGTTTGTCTTTATGGTCCTGCTATTTATATGTTCTGAGAACTCTCTGGAAATCCCTTTTCCAAGAAATGAACTAGCTCTGGTGACCGTGTTTACTGGATCTCCTGTTTCAGTCAGATCTAGAGGGGCTGGCAGGTTGGGCACGCTTCCAGCATGTCAGGGTTTCTGAAGAGTCGTGTGAACTAACATGTTTTGTTAGCTCACCCCAGCCACACGGACCTCTCACATAAAACATCGAAACTTGGCCCAATCCCTTCCTCTTTCATATTTTCTGCCCTTTCCCCCAGTGCCACAGGTGTGGTCTGTGAATGGGTTGTTGGGAGGATGAAGATAACGTGTGATCACGTGTGATGGGATCAATAGATGGTAGCAGCTATTGGTGACGATGTCATCGCCGATGATGTCATTGTGATCACCACTATTGTCATCGTTGCCTCTGCTCGTAAGCCTTAAAAATCTTTGGGAAATGGTTCCTGGGCTATTAACTGTAGTTCCCAACTAAAATCTTTACTGAGCCAAAGTAATGGTAGGTCTAAACCTTTTCAGGCACTGGGTCTGACTCCAGGGATTTTGAACGCTGCACATCGTTGTTAGCAAAGGCTGTCCTCTTGCTGTGTGTGAATGAGTGCACACATGTACACCAGGCCTCCCACAGAGAACCACGAAGACCTGCTCTTGCAGCTCCTGTTACAGAAAGCAGGGTGAAAATTTGTACTTTCTCTTTTCAAGGCTCCCACCCTCCGCTTAGCCACCATTTGAGTCCCAAGAAATGTCAGAGTTTGAAAATAATACACCCAGACACACGCTGTGGTGTTTAGATTTTAGTCTGAATAATATCTTTAAAAACAAAAAGTCAAAATGCTCAGGATTCTATTTGGGGTGAATCTCTAAATCAAAAAATAATGTAAACCATTCTTCTTACTAAGAACTTTATTTTTATTTTTTTAAGATTTTTATTTATTTATTTGACAGAGAGAGAGACAGGCAGCAAGAGAGGGAACACAGTCAGGGGAAGTGGGAGAGGAAGAAGCAGGCTCCCAGCGGAGGAGCCTGATGTGGGGCTCGATCCCACGACTCTGGGATCACGCCCTGAGCCGAAGGCAGATGCTTAACGACTGAGCCCCCCAGGCGCCCCCTTACTAAGAACTTTAAAACCAAGAACTTCCTCATTAAGTATTAAGTGGCAGATTTTTTTTCTTTCAGTCTTCAGATTGGGTTTTTCAGTTTAGATTTGAGAGTTAAAATAACCCAGAAATGATCATGCCTTCAAAAGCAATGATGAGAACTTTATTAGCACCCAAAGTAATATCATATCATGAAGCTGATCTAGGGCCCAAGTCATTAAATGATTTAGGACTTAACTGACTCTAAGTTGCTGAGGTCCAGAAATGTGCGATTGGCTGTGTCTGTGAAACTTCCTGGATATGTTATTATCTGATACTGCCTTCTGCATAATATATATTTTTAATTTGTAGAATTCAATCTTACATGTTCTGAGCCACAGATGTGAAAATAATATGAGCACTGTGAAACTCATATGTTCCAAGAACTAAAAATAAGGAACATAAAAAGATACTTCCAATGGATAAAGAAGATGAGATGCACTTTAAACAGAAAGAAACATCTACAGAGATGTTGAGAGAATGAATGGAAAAAGAAGTACTATGAAGACATTAAGCATTAAGCAGGCTGCACTGGGTATATCCATATCAGATGACATTAGCTTTGAGATAAAGAGTGCTACCAGACCTAAGAGGGACATGTCCTAATGATAAATGGACGTGTCATGTAGAAGACATTATAATTATCAACCTGTATGAGCCTAATAACAGAGCTTCCAAATACAGGAAGCAAAAATAGTAGAGCTCAAAGGAAAAGAAGACAGTTCCACAGTCATAGTTGGAAATGTTAACACCTCCCCTTCCCAGTCACTGTTAGAGAAACTAGGTCTAAAGTCAGGAGAGACTTAGATGATCCGTACAAAACCACCACTAGCTAGTTCAGAGCCTATACCCAACAACCTCAGAATAGACTTTCTTTTCAGGTGCCTCTGGAACTTTTGCCAAGACAAACCGTACGAGGTTTATTATAAAATAAGTCTCAGTAAGTTGAAAAGGATTGAAATCCTACAGAGTATTTTCACTGATCGCAATGGAATTAAGTTAGACATCAACAACAATGAGGTATCTTGGAAGACGCCAGATAGTTGGAAATCAAACAACATACTTCTGAATAACCTAAGGCCCAAGGAAGAAACCATAAGGAAAATTTTAAAATTTTTGAGCAGAATTATAATGAAAATAACATTAATATTCATGAACTGTAATTAAAGCAGTATTCAGAGGGAAATTTATAGCTTATATACTTACATCAGAAAAGAACAAAGATCTAAAATCAGTGACCTAAGGTTCTACCTTAAGAGTATAAAAAAATGAGGACAGGGGCGCCTGGGTGGCACAGCGGTTAAGCGTCTGCCTTCGGCTCGGGGCGTGATCCCGGCGTTCTGGGATCGAGCCCCACATCAGGCTCCTCCGCTATGAGCCTGCTTCTTCCTCTCCCACTCCCCCTGCTTGTGTTCCCTCTCTCGCTGGCTGTCTCTATCTCTGTCGAATAAATAAATAAAATCTTTAAAAAAAAATCCCATAATATAAAAAAAAAAAAAAAGTGAGGACAGAAAGAAAGAAACAAAAGTAAACCCAAAGTAAATGGAAGAAAAGAAATAAAAAATATAAGAACAGAAATAGGTGACATAAAAACATTTGGTTCTCTGAGAAGATCAACTCTTGTAATCAAGAAAAACAGAGAGAACACAAGTCACCAGTATCAGAATAACACCGAATGTGCTACAGACACCAAAAGGGCAATAAAATAATATTATAAAAATCTTTATGCCAACACATTTGACAACTTAGACAAAATGGACAAATGCCTTGAAAGAAGCAACTTAACCATAACTCGCATATGATGAAACAGAAATCTGAACAACCTATACTTATTTAGGGAATTGAATTCATTATTAAAGAAAGTGTTCCACAAAGAAAACTATGCCTGAGATTGTTTCATCAATTCTGTCAAACGCTTAAGAGAGAAATAACATAAATCCTTCACAAACTCAGAAAACAAAGGAGGCAGAAACACTTCCCAACTTATTTTATGAGGCCAGCATTGATTCTTTTTCTTCTTTTTAAAGATTTTATTTATTTATTTGTCAGAGAGAGAGAGAGTGCGTGCACAAGCAGGGGGAGAGACAGAGGCAGAAGCAGGCTCCCCGCTGAGCGAGGAGCCCAATGAGGGGCTCGATCTCATGACCTGAGCCAAAATCAAAAGTCCAACGCTTAACCAACTGAGCCACCCAGGCGCCCCTGGGTGCAAAAACTTTTAACAAAACATTAGTAAGTTGAATCTAGCCTTCTACAGAAAGGATAATACATGCTCAAGTTAGAGTCACACCAGAAATGCCAGGTTTGTTAATATTAGAAAAATCAATCAATGTAATCCACCGTATTAACAGAATGATGGAAAAAATTGTATGACCATTTCAACAGAGACAGAAAAAGCATTCAACACTCATTTATAATAAAAAATCTGGGGAAATGAATAGGAAGAGAATCCTTCGATCTGATAAAAGGCATTTATGAAAACCTACAGCTAACATCATATTTAACTGAAATATTGAATGACTTCCCACAATATTAGGAACAAGGCAATGATATCTACTCCCACTCTCACGTCAACATTGAACTGGAAGTCTTAACCACTGCAGTATTGCAAGTAAAGGAAATAAAGGCATAAAGACTGGAAAAGAATTATAACCAACTCTCCACATGACACGATTGTTTACGTCAAACATCCTATGAAATCTATAAAACAACTATTAGAACTAATAAATCAATTGAACAAGATTGCAGGATACAAGGTTAATGTTAAAATATCAATTGTACTTTCATATAGTAGCAGCAAAAATTTGGAAAATGAGGGGCGCCTGGGTGGCACAGCGGTTAAAGCGTCTGCCTTCGGCTCGGGGCGTGATCCCGGCGTTACGGGATCGAGCCCCACATCAGGCTCCTCCGCTATGAGCCTGCTTCTTCCTCTCCCACTCCCCCTGCTTGTGTTCCCTCTCTTGCTGGCTGTCTCTATCTCTGTCAAATAAATAAAATCTTTAAAAAAAAAAATTTGGAAAATGAAATTAGAAAAACAATTCCATTAATAATATCACCAAAAAGCCTAAGAGGGGTGCCTGGGTGGCCCAGTCGGTTAAACGTCTGACTCTTGGTTTCGGCTCAGGTCATGATCTCAGGGCCGAGGGATTGAGCCTTGCGTCAGGCTCTGCACTCAGCAGGGAGTCTGCTTGAGATGCTCGCTCTCCCTCTCCCTCTGCCCCTCCCCCTGCTCACATGCACTCTCTCTAACTCTCTAAAATAAATAAATCTTAAAAAAAAAAAAGCATAAAAGACTCAGGAATAAATTTAACAAAAGATGGGCAAGACATTTATACTGAAGACTACAGAACATTATTGAGAGAGATTTTAAAAGACCCGAAGAAATGGAGAGATATATTTATGTTCACAAATTTGAAGACTCAGTGTTGCCAACATGTCTGTTCTCTACAAATGGATCTATACGGTCACAGCAATCCTAATACGGTTACTCGTCGGAACCTTTTGTAGAAACTTACATACGTCTACAC
This sequence comes from Ursus arctos, assembly GCF_023065955.2. Classification (NCBI taxonomy): domain Eukaryota; kingdom Metazoa; phylum Chordata; class Mammalia; order Carnivora; family Ursidae; genus Ursus; species Ursus arctos. The sequence continues at coordinate 50,758,013 of NW_026623100.1, read as the reverse complement.
AGACATGCAAAGAATCTAGACTATCTGAAATGATCTTGAACTAGAAGAACAAATTTGGAGTGCTCAAACTATCTGACTTGAAAACAGTATAAAACCACAGTACAAGATAATATGATACTGACATAGGTAACAACAAATCGATCGCTAGATCTAAACAGAGAGCCTGGAAACAGGCCCACACTTTCACAGTCATTTGGTTTCTGACAGAGGTGCCAAAACAAGCCAGCAGGGAAGGAAAAGTCTATTCAAAAAATGGTGCTGTATTAACCGGATGTGCATATGGAAACCAACAAGCGAAACCTCAACTCCTTTCTCACACCATAAACAAAAAGTAATTTGAAATAAATCGTGAACCAAAATGTAAAGCCCTAAAGCTTTTCAAGAAAAATGTGTGAAAATACCTTCATAGCCTAGAGATAGGCAAATGTTTGATAAGCAGGTAACAGAAAGCAAAAAGTAAAACAGAAAAATGAATAAATTAGTCTCTATCAAAATTCAAAGCTGCTGCTGATAAAAGATTCCATTAAGAAAATAAATAGATAAGCATTTCAGGAGAGAATATTTGCAGAACCTCCGAAAAAGGACTGATATCCTGAATATATAATGAACTCTTTCAATTCAATAATGAAAAGACAATGCAATTAAAATAGACAAAGGAGCTTAGGGGCGCCTGGGTGGCTCCATCAGTTACGCGTCTGCCTTTGGCTCAGATCATGGCCTCAGGGTCCTGGGATCGAGCCCCGCATCGGGCTCCCCTGCTTGTGCTCTCTCTCTCTCTCTCTCAAGTAAATAAATAAAACCTTTTAAAAATTAAAAAAAAATAAAACGGACAAAGGAGTTGAATGGACATATCACAAAAGAAGATAGACAAATGGCTAATAGGGTTACAAAAGGCACTCGGCAGAGAAATGAAAGATGCCAGTACAGAACTACCTAAAATTAAGAAGACTGACTTGCCAAGTATCAGTGAGGATGTGGCAACTTCTTATAAAACTATATAAACAGGTTCAGCAACTCCACTCCCTGGTTTTTTTCCCAAGAAAAATGGAAACGTACCTTCACAAAAAGACTCATACAGGAGCCTTCACAGAAGCTTGGTTTGTTGGAGTGGAGACACTGGGACGGAGCAGCTGTTCACGAACAGGAGAATGGTCAGTGAACTGTGGTATATTCGTGAAATGGATTACTACACAGCAATAAACAGAACGGCCACTGACAGCACAGGAAGGATGATCCCAGAAGCACTGTGCTGAGCAAACTAAGGCGTAATGAATGAGTACACCTGTGTCTGTAGGACCCTCTAGAACCGGCACGATTAATCTATGGTGGAAGAAAATCAGAACTGTGGTTGCTCCTCGGAAGGAAAGGGTTAACTGGAAGGAAGCACAGAAGAATATTTTCAGGTGACAGCAACATGCTTTATCTCGGTATTTGTCAAAAGTCATCTCAGGTACGTTTAAGATGTGCGTGCTTCAGAGTTTGTGAAGTTTATATTAAAAAAACCCCTAAACTCAACTTGGTCAACTACTTAGGGGACTACAAAAACATGATAAAGAGGATATACAAAATAGACGTGGAGGAAATTACAATTTCGGAGAGGAAAAAATAAATTATAAAAAATGAATAGCTGTCAGTTGCACCAAGTTAATTCAGAGTTTATTTTATTAAAGAAATGAAGTCTGAAATGTCAACAGGGGCGCCCTCTGGAGAGTGTAATGGTGGTAGGAGAGAGCTTCGATTTCCCCCCTTGTCTACCACTCATTCTTTTTTTTACTGGGCATTTGCTAGTTTCTCAAAATAATCTGTTTTAAATTTAAAATGTTGTGATTCCCAATGCATATACCGCGCACGCTCTTTGCCCTGATCGCCTGCCTGAAAATAGTAAGACGTTTTTAGAGGCTCGGGCAGGCATTTTGATTTACTAGTTTTAAGCATTTGTTGGTTGTGCAGGACGGATAAGGCACAGTGAAGTTCACACAGACACACAGCTGTCCCGCCTTCAGAGGACTTAACTGGGGATGGGGAACGGTCCATAGCGACCCGAAACCATAGAAGGGGGTCTAAATGATGGGCTTTAGGGGTGCATATGCGTCTCTTATGGAGAAAAAAACCAAACAGACCTCATTCTTGCTCTCACTTACTCTCCCCCTTCTGTCCTTTTCCCACCGCCTATGTGCCCATCGCCAGCTAAGCCTTGCTCCGCGCTGGTCTCATGGCTTGTGATACGGGGGGGTCAGGAGCTGCATGCGAGGCTGGCTGGGCTTCTCCTCTTTAGTGGGCGTTTGAACGGGCCCAGGACCCTCTCAGGAAACATGCTAGCATCTTTGAAGAATCTTCTGGGCCTGTGTCCACATGCAAGGTTACAAACTACAGCATAGCCTGTGGCCTTCCAGACCCTGCCTGCAGCCTGCATGGGAAGGAATTGCCTGGCAGAGACTGTTTTCCTTTGTTCCAAACACACAGCTGTTTTCCTCTGGTATCCGGGTTCAAAGGCATGACGTTGGTCTTCTCTCTCCCCAGGGACCCTGATGCAGGGGGCTTTGTGGTCCTTGGCTTCTCAGGCTGCTTTTCCCCGGAGGCTCCCTGCTCTCCCTGGAAGGCGGGCGTGGGAGGGTGCGGGGCCCCTGAGGGAGGCTCCTCCCAACGTCCTGTGGTTGAGGGAAGAGGAAGAGGCTGAACGCAGGCCTGCGAAAGGCCAGGCCCGGTGGGCTGAGAGAGGGCACCTGCCTACCCCTCATCACAGTGTGGGCGGGCCCTCGCCCAGATGCATCCCCAGCGAGGGAGGACCGATTTCATATGCCAAATTAGCTTCCACACGAGAAAATGAGGACCCAAAGCAGAGTTTATGTTCTGTCACACGCCAGACTGAAGAAGGTATGGTTCTTACACCGGCAACCTGTAGACTCAGATTTCTCCCTCCTGCCCTGCATGCGGGGAGCTTCATTAAAAACACATGAACAAAAAGCTTCACACATAAAAACAAAAGAACAAAACAGAAGAGAATGATACCAACAAAAGAACAAAGGTTTTTTAAAAAGTCCCCTCTGGTTTCCTTCTGGCTGTATTTCCATGTGGAAGACTGACAGCCTGTCCTAGTGGAAAGAGCACTGGCCAGGGAGTCCAGACAGCCCATCCCAGTTTCCCGTGGTGCGGCCCTGAGCAGATCAACACCTTCCTTGGGACGTCCATCTCCTCCCCTGCAAGGAGTCGACTGGAGCGAGTCCTCGAGGGCCCCCGGCTCCCTTGAGATGCCCTGACTTACAAGGCTGCCTTTGCAGTCACGTGGGGCTTATATATGTTTCAAGAGGTGTCTCACAGGAGGGATGGACAGTACCAGCCGCTGAACGCTTGCCGTGTCCCAGGCCTCGGGCCAACTGCTGGTCCGAGACAGGGGTGCCATTTGAGAGGAGGCTTGGAAGGTGAGGGAGTCAGGAGGGCAACCCAGGCCAACGGGTTTTCACGCACGCTGGCCCAGTATGGTTTGGGGCCGAAATGATGAAAGCGCCTGTCATATCGCTTTTGCTGGTCTGGCAGCCGGAGGTGCTGGTTTCCGCTGTAAGGACAGTCCTGCTGGCAGCGCACGGCGTGGGGACGGTATTAAGCAAGCACGCTTCGGCGTGGGCCTGGGGGCCACACTAGGCCTCTGAGAGGCAGGACGCTTTATCAAAGAAACACAACTGAAGAAAAGAATGTGTGCTGCTTTCTGGGTAAAATAATAGTTTTTGTTGTTTTTTTTTTTATTCCAGTTTGTTCATCTTCAATCCTTTCAGGATTGTAACTTTTTAAAAATGCCCTTGTGATTTACTGTCTTTGAGGGGCAGGTGCAGTCCCGCATTTCTAGGTCGTCTTTGGTGTTTGCGCACGAGACGCTGTGAACAAGAGCGCCGTGCAGGCGGACTGGTGCCCTCACCGGGGTACCGAAGGCCAACGTGGGGCTCCGAGTCAGGGGGAAGGGGATGAGGAGGAAGGAGGCATGGACCCGGGATCTGGAAGAGAAACAGGCACAGTTAGGATGAGCCAGTTCTCCTTCAGTGGGGTGCTCGGGGTGGAACGTGGGCTCTACCTGGTGATTCAGGATGGGTCTTGAGCCCTCAAAGGAATGACAGCCTTTATGCCTGTCGCTCGCAGCTCCTTCCTACGGCAACCAGTTCATCCTGGCTCATTTTTCTCAGCTTTAAAACCCAAAGTCCTGCATCCTGGGAAACCTCTCCGTCCCAGGCCAACTGGGACCCGCTGGCTATGGAGTCTCCAGCAGCACCTGGCTCACAGCGAGATGGTCGAGAGCCTTGTGCTGACCTTGGGGCTGTAAATGTGGTGATCTGAGCTGCAGTTTCTTCTCTGGGTCCAGGGGGTTGTTGTCAGTGACAGGACTACGGAGCCTCACAGACCCCGTCGTCCTTCCAACCTGTGGGAGCTGTCAGCCCTGCGTAGGCTTGGGCGTGGCCTTTCTGGGTAAGCCATGCAGACAAATAACAGATGAGGCTCCTGGTCCTGGTGGCCTGAACCTCAGGTGCCCCCCTTTCTGACCTTGGGCCCGTGGTCATCTAACAGAGAGGAATTTGGAGCCCTAGCCAGAATAGGGTTGGGCACCACACCTCCACTCCTTGGTTCTAGGAAAGTCAGTCTGAGACTTAGGCACATTGCATAGCACCCGTTCCGCACATGATCACGTCAGTGTTTGTGTTAGCACGGGACCTTTTCTCTACTCTGTCCAATGAGGGCCATTCCCCCATTCTGCAAGCTGCCCGAGAGCTGGAAAGGCCCTGTGAGAAAGCTGACCTTTGATGGTGTCCCTTCCTAAGAGAGCCACTGTATTAGACAGGGTTCTTCGGGGAAAGAGAATCAATAGGTTGAGTATGCATGTGTGCATGTCTGTATTTGTAATTCCAGAAATGCACTCACATGGTTATGGGGGTAGAGAAGTTCCACAATCAGCCGTCTGCAAGCTGGGGCACTGGGAGAACCAGTGGTGTCATCCCGTCTGCGTCTGAAAGCATGGTTGGGATGGGGGGTGGGGATGGTGTAAGTCCTGGTCTGAGGCCGAAAGCCCGAGAAACAGGAGTAGTGATATCCACAGGCAGAAGATGGATGTCCCCGCTCAAGCAGAGAATGAGTTCATCCTTCCTCCGCCTTCTTGTTCAATCCAGGCCCTCCCGGACTGGACGAAGCCCACCCACGTTGATGAGAGCGATCGTCTTTCCTCATCCTGCCAGTGCAAATGCTGACCTCGTCCAGACACACCCTCACAGACACACCCAGAAAGAATGTTTTACCAGCTCTCTGGGCACCCCTCAGCCCAGTCAAGCTGACACAGAAAACTAACCATTGCAGCCATTCTCCATCCCTGGAAGCAAGAAACATCAACTGGAGAATAAAAAATATGTTAAGTGAACCTGCCTGAATACGGTACATTAATACATACAAATACAACATTAGTCTTTAAAACATTAATCATAGTAAAAGTATTTGTAGCTTTAGTTCTCAATTTAAATCTTAAAAAGCGTAAAAATACTCTGTGCGGGAAGGGACAGGTACAAAAGTCCCGCCGTTTAAATAAGCTTAATCATAGGGGCGCCTGGGTAGCGCAGTCCTTAAGGGTCTGCCTTTGGCTCAGGGTGTGATCCCAGTGTTCTGGGATCGAGCCCCACATCAGGCTCCTCCGCTGGGAGACTGCTTCTTCCTCTCCCACTCCCCCTGCTTGTGTTCCCTCTCTCGCTGGCTGTCTCTCAAATAAATAAATAAAATCTTTATAAATAAATAAATAAACAAACAAATAAATAAATAAATAAATAAGCTTAACCGTGAAAACCCCATCGGTGGCTCCAGGAAGAACCCAAGTCCTTTTGCAAAGAGCACAGCCTTTCCTTCCCAAGTAAAAAGGCAAGATTACTGTCAGGGACTTTACCGACCCCTCGATAAAACAAAGTTAAAGACAATATAATTTAAAACCACGTATCGGCTTTATCAGATAGGGTTAGTTACGAAGTCATGGTACCGTTGAGAAACGCCCACAGCTGCTCTTCACGGGCCAGTGGGGCAGGATGGGAAGATACAGTAAGTCACAGCGCAAGGTCGAGCTTTGACCTTCTAGCCTCAGACTGACCCAAGGACATTTAGTGTAATGTTGGGTTTTGACTAAATCAAATGCCTCTTCGGTAAAATTAATGTTCAGCCAAGTAGAATTCGGCTTCAGTACCGAGGGCAAGTTGCAAGGAGGTAAAGGGAAAGAGAACAGTCACATCCCAGCATCTCGGACAGTTTGCAGCGTGTGCAACGAAGAACCACGCGCTTGGATTTGTTGACTGGATGAACGGGTCGTGTGTTTCTGATCCGGAAACTCGGGTACAGTGCGACTCGCACTGAATAAGGGGACCTCGCCAGCGCTGCTTACCTCTGTCCTCTCTTGCCAAGCTGTTAATGTTCCTCTAGCTGCTCCTCGGACCTGAGAGCCAGCTCACCGACGTCAGCAGAGCACAAGGAATATGTCAGCCACTGGAGCTCAAGGAATCTGGCCCTGCCAAGGCCACCGCAAGAAAAAAGTGCAACCTGTGCACGTGGGGTGCCTCCTGACCCAAGTCTAGGGTCATCCAATCCAGACCCAAGCCCGAGGTTCTTGGGCACAATCACCAGTCTCCACCACGTGGGAAGAGTGTGCCGTGTGCCGCTGGGTGGGTCAAGACTCTCCACGCCGGCTTAACCTTCACCTCACGACTCTCCTGCTTCCTCTGAGGTGTAAACCATCTTTCTTCTTCCTGCTACGATTCCCTCTGGGGCTGGTTCAAGGAATGTCCAGTCAGAGTCCCTTCACGCCCCTCACAGACCATGCTCTCAGCCTTCATCTGCTTCTGTCCCCAACACCAGCCCCTCTTCTGGATTCCCTGTGACCACAGCCATGACAGCATATCCCGGATGTCAGCCGTTCTCTGTCTTCTGGATCCTGCCTCCACGGGGTTAGTCTGTTTTTCATCACATGCCTCACTCAGCACAGGACTCACATTCTCTTTGAGGTAACCAGAGAGTCCACTTTTCTGGAACAGGTGGCGAGAAGCATAGACTTTACAGGTGATGTTGAAGGGCCCAAGAAAGAGCTTAACCTCACACACGTCAAAGCCACACAGACTGCCTACTGGATAAATTTCTCTTTTCCCAAAATTCTTTCTCTTTTAAGACCTCATCCCTGACCCTCCTCCTTCTGGAATCCCCATCTTCACCCAGGAAAACGGAGTTCTGGCTCTCTTATATAGAGGAGCTCCTCCGTCCCTCCGAGGCCGAGGTGCCCTGCCCTGGTTGTACCCAGGTGAGCGCCTCATAACACCTGCTCAACGAACTTGAGGCTGCCTAGAAGGAGTCTCTAAAGGCTTCCCTGAAATGGAAACTTCACCTCCACCACCACCACCATTCAGGAAGGGCTCATCGTGTGTCAGGTAGAGGACTCAGCGCTTTCAAGTATGATTGCAGTGATCTTATTATGCATAAGTACCACAATGGGTGAGAACCCTTGAGTCCTGAGAATCACTTGCCAAGAGACAGTGCTCCCTCCACCATGATTCTCTTCCTCAAGTGGGTCCTTCTTGCAGCTGCCAAGCTGATTTCCTCCCGGTGCATCCCTTACCGCATTCCCTATAATAGTTGCCCCAGACCCCTCCCAAAACCCCTAATCCCAGGCCAGATGGCCTCTGTGGTTTCTGCAAAATAGTTTCCTCGATGGGCCTTCTCTTCTGCAGACAGCTGTATTGCTCCACGCTCTCACTGCCAAGGCCAACACTTCTTGAGCAGCTGCTGTTCTAAGCACGTTTGGTGCGTGACTGCATTATTTCATTAATCCTCTCCACAACGTGTGGGCTGGGCTCTGTGAGTATCCAGAGCCTCTGCCCTCGATTCTGTCTCTCCAGCTTTCTAACCCCACCGCCCCCTTCCGTGGCCCCTTATCCAGGTGTGGGAGGAGCCCCCGCATTCCTCCCCTGCCAGCCTTAGTTATTCTACCTGGAACCAGCATGACCGCATGCCCCTGGCACCCATGGTATTAGGGAGTAGAAGGACCATCACTGGGAAATGACTCGAAAGCCGGATGAGAACACCACTCAGGGTACACATGCTACTAACTTCATAACCAGAGAAGGAGACATTATGGGCCCTTCGTTTAGAAGCACCAACAAGAACAACGGCAGCAAGGCTCAGAGAAGAGAAAGGGACCAGCTGAAACTCCCTTGTCAGTGGCTTTTATACCGAAATTTCTCTCATACTGATGAACAAATGAGCAAAAACTGACTCTAAGACCTCAATTCTATGAGATTTTAAGGAGTCCAGCACACAATTAGCAATCCAATCCTGTGAGAACAGCAGGGGACTTGTACTGGAACTTGCTGTTCTAACTCGTAAGCTGTGGGGTCTGTGGGCTTCTGGGCAGGGCCGCAGGTGACCACACACACCCCAGGCTCGGCAGAGCCCCAGGAGGGGGTTTCCAGATGTGGTCCTCGGCGGTGTATTTGGTCTTTGTTTACTGTGGCCCAAGGCAGGTCAGACCATCTCTTTGCCTACCTAACGCAATTAAGCAGTTCCCTCAGCGTCTTCAGGAACCAAAATGTCCCGAAGAGTGAAGGCTCACCTGAACGTGCACGTCTTCACCAGGAATCACGTAACCAACCACAAAGTCTTCTGAAAACAAAATCCCAGACAAACGCTGGGGTGTCTTGGCCAAGACCCAGATTCCCTGAGCTCAGATGAGACTGAATGTAATTCCAGCCCCTTGATCTGGATTGGGCTTGATAAAGACTGCTTACTGATGATGATGATGGTGATATAATAAAATTAACTATCATCCTGATAATATTTATTACAGACAGATATCTCATGTTAGTCTGTAAGATATATTCATCTGCAGTGAATTGTTCCAGAATGTATAATATAAAGGGGCTCATAGATTACAGTCAAGAACACAAACCTAAGAAAAAAGCAAAACTCCAAGCAGCATGCAGAGAATAAAAAAGCAAAGAGATGTGCACCGAACTACGTCCCGAACAACACAAAACTGCTTCCTTGGTGGACATGCGTCCCAACGGCTGCAGGAGTGATGGGTACTGCCCTCGGAAGAAGGAAGACCTTTCATTCCTGACTCTTGTGTCTTTTGAATTATGAACCTTTAGACCACATTATCTTTTTTACAAGGTAGAGATACAAGTCACTAACTATAGCATTCACCCCTCTAAAGTATACAGTTCAGTAGATTTTATGTTCTCAAGGTTGTGCAACCATCACCACTACTTAATTCTGGAACATGTGCATAATTCACTGAAAAATCAGTACCCATTAGAGGCCACTCCCCATTCCCTCTCCTCTAGCCCCTGACAACCGTGAATCTTCTTTCTGTCTCTGTGAATCTGCCTATCTAGGTATTTCATATGAATGTGATCTTTTGAGATTGGCTGCTTTCGCTTAGCATGATGTTTTCATATTTCATCCATGGCTTAGTTTACGTTAGTAGTTCTTCCCTCTCTATGACTGAGTAACAGTCCATTATATGGAGAGCCCACATTGTGTTTATTTATCAGTTAGTTGACGGACATTGGGGCTGTTTTGACCTTTGGGCTATTATAAATACTGCTGCTATGAGCATTCGTGTACAAGTTTTTGTGTGAATATGTTTTCAATCCTTTTAGATACAGATGTGGCAATGAAATCACTGGGTCACATAGTAACTCTGTTTATAATTTTGAGGAACTGCCAAATTCTTTTCCAAAGTGGCTGCACTCATTTTACATTTTCTACCGACATGCTGAGGAATGCATATCGTCAACAGCGCTCGTGTTTCTCTCTCTTTTAATCGTCCTGGTGGATATGATGTGACATTTCCCTGTGATTTAATGACTAATGATATTAGAGTCTTTTCATTTGTTTTTTGTATATCTTCTTGGGAGAAATGTCTATTCAGATTCCTCCTCCATTTTTTAATTGGGATATTTACTTTTTATTGTTGAGTTATAATAATTCTTTATATAATCTGGATACTAGACTCGTTGTATATGCAAATGATTTGTAAATGATTTTTGCACATATTTCCCCCATGCTGTGAGTTTTCACTGTTGTGATAGTGTCCTTTGAAGCACTAAAGTTTTTAGTTTTTATGAAGTTAATGTATCTCTTTTTTCTTTAGTTGCTTGTGCTTTTGGTGTCATAGCTAAGAAATCATTGCCTAATTCAAGGTCATGAAGACTTATATTTGCTTTTAAACGTTTTGTAGTTTTAGCCCTTACATTCGGTCTTTGATCCATTTGGAGTTATTTTTGTGTATGGTCTGAGGATGAGGTTTAACTTCATTCTTCTGCATGTGGATATCCAGTTGTCCCCGCACCATTTGTTAAAAAGACTACTCTTTTCCCATTTGTTTTGGAAGTCTTCCTGAATGTGAATATCAACTGACCATGAATATGTGGGTTTATTTCTAGACTATAAATTCCATTTCATTGATAGATTGATAACATCTATCCTTATGCTAGCATCACGTAGTCTTGATTATGGTAGTTTTGTAGTAGGTTTTCGAATCAGCGAGTACAAATCCTTTAACTTTGTTCTCTTAAAGATCATCTTGGATAGGGGCACCTGGGTGACTCAGTTGGTTAAGCATCTGCCTTTGGCTTAGGTCAGAACCCTCAGTCCTGGGATTGAGCCCCACATTGCGCTCCCTGCTCAGCAGGGAACCTGCTTCTACCTCCCCCTCTGCCTGCCACTCCTCCTGTTTGTGCTCTGTCTCTTTCTCTGTCAAATAAATAAATAAAATCTTTTTTTTTTTTTTTTTTTTTAAAGATCATCTTGGCTACTCTGAGTTTCTTACATTTTCATATGAACTTTAGGGTCAGCTTGTCAGTTTCTCCAAAACATCAGCTGAATTTTGGTAGGGATTGCATTTAATCTGTAGATGTCTTTTATCAGTTTAGAGAATGCCTATCTATTCCTAGTTTGTTGAGTGTTTTTGTCATGAAAAGGAGTTGGATATCATCAAATGTTTTTCTTTTTTTTTTTTTTTTGTTTAAAATTTTATTTATTCATTTGAAAGAGAGAGAGAGCACACACAAGTTGGGCGAAGGCAGAGGGAGAGGGAGAAGCAGACTCCCCACCAAGCAGGGAGCCCGACGTGGAACTCGATTCCAGGACTCCAAGATCATTACCTGAGCCAAAGGCAGACAGCCAACCGACTGAGCCACCCAGGCACCCCTGTCAAATGTTTTTAAGTGTTTGAGAAGATCGTGTGGTTTCTGTCCTTTATTATATTAATATAGTGTATTATAGTGATTGATTTATGTATACTTAACCAACCTTGCATTCCTGGGATAAATCCTACTTGGTCCTCTTTGGATAAATCTTTTTATTTATTGTTGGATTCAGTTTACTAGTATTTTTATTGAGGTCTTTTGCATCTGTATTCATAGAGATATTGGTCTGTGGTTTTTTACAGATGTCTTGTCTGATTTTGGTATCAGGGTAATATTGGTGTAATAGAACAATTTGGGAAGTGTTCTTACATCTTTCATCTTTTGGAGTAGTTTGTCAACAATTTGCATCATTTCTTCTTTAAACATATGGTAGAATTCACCAGTGAAGCCATCTGGTCTTGAGGTTTTTCTTGTGGGAATCTTTTGATTTCTGATTCAATTTCTCTACTTGAGATATACTATATAGGCTGATACAAACCAAAGTTCACAGTATTTCTTACACTTGATTATGTTTCTTTAAGGTTGGTAGTAATGTTCCCTCTTTTATTCCTGATATTAGTAATTTGAGTATTCTCTTCTTTTCCTGGTCAATACAAATAAAGGTTTGTCCATTTTCATGATCTTTTCAAATAACTAACTTTTGGTTTTGTGATTTTCTTTATTGATTTCCTATCCTTTATTTCATTTATTTCTGCTCTAATCTTTATTGTTTCCTTCCTTCTGCTTGCTTTGGGTTTGGTTTTCTTTTTTTTAAGCTTCTTACAGCAGAAGATTAGATTATTGATTCAGAAGTTTGTTTGTTTTAAATATAAGTGTTCACAGCTATTAATTTACTTCTTGGCACTGCTTTTGCTGCATCCCATAAATGTTGGTGTACTTTCACTTTCACTTATCTCAAAATATTTTGCATTTCTCTTCATTATTTCCTTTTTTTTTTGACACATTGGGTTTTTTTTAAGTGTCTTGTTTAATTTACCCATTTTGTGAAGTTTCCAGTTTTCCTTCTGTTATTGCTTTCATGTTTCATTCCACTGTGTTCAGTGAAGATACTTCGATGATTTCAATCCTTTTAAATTTGCTGAGACATGTTTTATGGACTCACATATGATCCAACCTGGAGAATGTTTCCTGTGTACTAGAGAAGAATGCATATTCAGCCGTTGTTGAGTGGAGTTTTCTATAGATGTCTGTTAGATCTAGTTGGTTTATAGTGTTGTTCAAGTCTTCTGTTTCCTTGCTGGTCACCTGCTTAGTTGTTCTATCCATTGTTAAGAGTGAGGTTATTGAGGACTCCAACTTTAATTGATGAATTGTCTATTTTCCCATTTCTGCTAGTTTTTGCTTCAGTATTTTGGGGCTACGTTGTTAGGTGCATATATGTTTATATAGTTATATCTTCTTGATAGATTGACCTTTTTATCACTCTAAACTGTCCTTTTTTGTCTCTGTTAATAATTCTTATCCTAAAATCTCTTTTATCTGCTATCCAATTAGCCGTTCAGGTCTCTTTTGATTACTGATTGCATGATATATCTTTTTTCCATTCTTTACTTTCAACCCATTTGTGTCTTTCAACTTAAGTGTGTCTCTTGCAGATAGCATACAGTTAGTTCATGTTATTTTTTAAATCTCTTCTGCCATTCTCTATCAATTGAAATGTTTGACCAAGTTACACTTAATATAATTAGTGATAAAATAGGGTTTACAATGACTATTTTACTATTTGTTCTCTATATGTCTTATGTCTGTTTTGCTCTTCTACTCCTCCATTATTATCTTCTTTGATGTATCCTTAGAGTTCATGGGTGAATTTCTTGGGGTTGTAGTATAATGTTTTTGACAAAATTTAAGAAGTTTACAACATTGGGGCACCTGGGTGGTTCAGTCCGTTGAGTGTCTGACTCTTGGTTTTGGCTCAGGTTATGATCTCAGGGTCGTGGGATTGAGCCCCACATCAGGCTCTGTGCTCAGTGTGGAGTCTGCTAAAGTTTCTCTCTCCCTCTCTCTCTGCTCCCCACTTGCACGCTCTCTCTCTCAAATAAATAAATAAATCTTTAAAAAGAAGTTTGCAACATTATTTCAACTATTTTTTTTTTGCCCCTTTCTCTTTTCCTGATCTTTTCTGGGACCCCCCGTTGTGTGCACGTTGATATGCTTACTGGTGCTCCGCAGGTCTCTGAGGCTCTGTTTATTTCTCCTCATTCTTTTTTCTTTCTGTTTTTTTGTCTGGATAATCTCAATTGACCTCTCTTCAAATTTGCTGATTATTTTTTACACCTGATCACATCTGCTGTTGAGCCCTTTTAGTAAATTTTTCATTCCATTTACTGTACTTTCAACTCCAGAATTTTTATTTGGTTCTTTTTTATATTTCCACCTCTTTATGGGTACTGTTAAGTGAGACATCATTCTCATATTTTCCTTTAACTCTTTATTTATTTTTTTTTTAAAGATTTTATTTATGTGACAGAGAGACAGCCAGCGAGAGAGGGAACACAGGAGGGGGAGTGGGAGAGGAAGAAGCAGGCTCCCAGCTGAGGAGCCCGATGTGGGGCTCGATCCCGGAACGCAGGGATCACGCCCTGAGCCGAAGGCAGACGCTTAATGACTGTGCTACCCAGGCGCCCCATCCTTTAACTCTTTAGACATGGCTCCCTTTAGCTCTTTGAAGTAAATTTAGGATTTTGTCTAGTAACATTGAGGAAGACATAAAAAGATGGAAAGATATTCCATGCTCATGGATCGGAAGAATTAACATAGTTAAAATGTCCATGCTACCCAGAGCAATCTACACTTTCAATGCTATCCCGATCAAAATACCGAGAACGTTTTTCAAAGAACTGGAACAAATAGTCCTTAAATTTGTATGGAACCAGAAAAGACCCCGAATCTCCAAGGAACTGTTGAAAAGGAAAAACAAAGCTGGGGGCATCACAATGCCGGATTTCGAGCTGTACTACAAAGCTGTGATCACAAAGACAGCATGGTACTGGCACAAAAACAGACACATAGACCAATGGAACAGAATAGAGAGCCCAGAAATGGACCCTCAGCTCTTTGGGCAACTAATATTTGATAAAGCAGGAAAAAACATCCGGTGGGAAAAAGACAGTCTCTTCAATAAATGGTGCTGGGAAAATTGGACAGCTACATGCAAAAGAATGAAACTTGACCACTATCTCACACCATACACAAAAATAAACTCCAAATGGATGAAAGACCTCGATGTGAGACAGGAATCCATCAAAATTCTAGAGGAGAACATAGGCAGCAACCTCTACGACATCAGCCAAAGCAACCTTTTTCATGACACATCCCCAAAGGCAAGAGAAACAAAAGATAAAATGAATTTATGGGACTTCATCAAGATTAAAAGTTTCTGCACATCCAAGGAAACAGTCAGAAAAACTAAGAGGCAGCCCACGGAATGGGAGAATATATTTGCAAATGACACTACAGATAAAGGACTGGTATCCAAGATCTACAAAGAACTTCTCAAACTCAATACACGAGAAACAAATAAACAAATCAAAAAATGGGCAGAAGATATGAACAGACACTTTTCCAATGAAGACATACAAATGGCTAACAGACACATGAAAAAATGTTCAAAATCATTAGCCATCAAGGAAATTCAAATCAAAACCACACTGAGATACCACCTTACGCCAGTTAGAATGGCAAAAATAGACAAGGCAAGAAACAACAATTGTTGGAGAGGATGTGGAGAAAGGGGATCCCTCCTACATTGTTGGTGGGAATGCAAGTTGGTACAGCCACTCTGGAAAACCGTGTGGAGGTCCCTTAAAAAGTTAAAAATTGAGCTACCCTATGATCCAGCCATTGCACTACTGGGTGTTTACCCCAAAGATACAGACGTAGTGAAGAGAAGGGCCATATGCACCCCAATGTTCATAGCAGCAATGTCCACAATAGCTAAATCGTGGAAGGAGCCGAGATGCCCTGCAACAGATGACTGGATTAAGAAGTTGTGGTCCATATATACAATGGAATATTACTCAGCAATCAGAAAGAATGAGTTCTCAACATTTGCTACAACATGGACGGCACTGGAGGAGATAATGCTTAGTGAAATAAGTCAAGCAGAGAAAGACAACTATCATAGGATTTCTCTTCATCTATGGAACATAAGAACTAGAATGATCAGTAGGGGAAGAAAGGGATAAAGAAAGGGGGGGTAATCAGAAGGGGGAATGAAACATGAGAGACTATGGACTCTGAGAAACAAACTGAGGGCTACAGAGGGGAGGGGGGTGGGGGAATGGGTAGGCTGGTGATGGGTAGTAAGGAGGGCACGTATTGCATGGTGCACTGGGTGTTATACACAACTAATGAATCATCGAGCCTTACATCGAAAACCGGGGATGTACTATATGGTGACTAACATAATATAATAAAAAATCATTATTAATAAAAAAAAAAAAAGGATTTTGTCTAGTAAGTCCTATGTCTGGGCTTCCTCAGGGACAGTTTCTATTGACTTCCATTGATGACTTTTGTTTTCCTTTGTATGGATCATATTTTTAACTTCTTTGCATATCATGTAATTTTTGTTGTTGAACAGCAGACATTTTATTTTTTTTTATTTTTTTTTTTAATAATGATTTTTTATTATATTATGTTAGTCACCATACGGTATATCCCCGGTTTCCGATGTAAGGCTCGATGATTCATTAGTTGTGTATAACACCCAGTGCACCATGCAATATGTGCCCTCCTTACTACCCATCACCGGTCTATCCCATTCCCCCACCCCCCTCCCCTCTGTAGCCCTCAGTTTGTTTCGCATAGTCCATAGTCTTTCATGTTTCATTCAGACATTTTAAATAACACAAGGTGGCAATTCTGGAAATCATATTCTCCCTTCCACTCCCCAGGGTCTGTGGCTGTTGCTGTTTGTTTGTTCAGTGACTTTTCTGATGTGATTCTGTAAAGTCTGGAGTCTTCGTCCTGTATAGGTACTAAGAGCTCTGCATGGTTAGTTAATGGTCAGCTAATGATGGGAGAGAGATTTTCTTAAAGGTCTAGAACCAATAAGTCTCCCAGTCTTCGCTGAGGTGCTCTGTAAGCATGTTAGGGTGTACCTTCCACACTCAGCCAAGCAGCTGACAATTCTACTTTGGCCTCTGCTTGTGCAGAATACCGAGGTAGCCAGAGGTGAGAGGTTAGCGCTTTTTTATTTTTTCTGCATATATACACAGCCTTGACTATGTGCAAAGTCTTACTCATCCTCCTGGTCTTTGAGATTCCCCCAGAATATGTCAGAACTTTTCAAAGTCCCAGGCACATCCCATTTCCCAGATTTTACTTTAAATTTTTAGGTTAGCTTATTGTTTGCCCCAACTGGTATCCAAGGCCTCAAGCATCTGTGAAGTTAAACAATTGCCTCTAAATGTTTTTAACGAATGCACTAGAGGAAATAGCTTTTCACACTCAGCAAACTTTAAGCCAGATTAAATGACAGATTTTCAAGTGGGGTCTTCCAGAGAACCACCAGATTGGTTTTTTCCATGATTGGAAGCTGTTGGTTTTCAGTGCTACCATGTAGTAAGAGAGAGGGTGATGGGCTTGGGAGAGTTAAAATGCCACAAAGCTCACCGTTCTTAGGGAAATTCAACTGCTTTGCTTGAATAAACATTCTCTGGATGGCTGCGAGCCTTTGGTTAATTTCCAGAGTTCTGAAAAAGCTGATTCTAACTTTTTTTAAAATCAGTTTTATTATTGCTTTATAAGAGAATAGAATTTTCAAAGGTCCTTACTGCATGCTTTTTGCTGAAAGTCACCAGATTGCATTATCTCTTCAAACACTGTATACATGAAATTTAAATTTAAAATTAAAAGGGCCTTAACAGGATGCCTGGTCCATATGAACAAACTCTGTGGGTTTTAGAGTCGAGTGGCCCATATACCTTTTCTGACCAACACCTTTGGCTGCTCTCATGACCTCCAGTGCCTCTGCGGTGGTATGCCTGTGTCTCCACTCCCGCGTGTGGATGCTGGCCAAGGAGCACCGAGCCTGGGATGATGCCTCCACTCAGCTGTAAATTATCAAACCGTCACAGAGAGTAAAATCCTCCGAGAATTTAATGTAGAAGAGTTCAGTCCACATTCACACATGAGACATTCAAGGAAATTTCACAAACAGACCCTTTCATTAGAGAGGGGCACTGTCCTAATTGTTAGCAGGCTTGGAATTTTCCATGCACTGTAGGCTGTAATGTTGAGGCTGCAGGGTTGTGGGGGTGTGGGATAACGATGCTCGTTCTTCGGGAGCTGGGTACTGAGGAGGCCTTCAGGGTCCACTTTCTAATTCCTGGTCCATCTCTCCATTATTTCACTACTTTGATGCACGTACACTCTATCCGTCCAGAAAGGATTGAACAAGGGCAGCCCTGAGGCAATTCAAGCCCTCCTTGTTAAGGATGCCCTCTCAACCCCTGCCAAGTATTCCTTCTTTGAGAAAATTCAGCCTGACAGAAGACCTGCATTGATTACCATTAATGGTTTCAAATCAATGGTAATCAATTCACGTGGACTGTATCGCTTACACATATTTTATGGAACAAACTAAAACTTACTGAGGTTTCTGTCTGGATAATCAGGTCTCAGGGCACCCGGCTGGCTGGCTCCGTCAGTAGAGCACCTGACTCAGGGTCCTGAGTTCAAGCCCCATGTTGGGTGTAGAGCTTACTAAAAAAATAAAAATAAAAAATAACCAGGTCCCTCGCAAGCTTTGGAGAAAGAAATATGGCAGTAAGCTGTACCACATGCTTAGAGTTAAAGGCACATTTTCTAGGAGGTGTTTTTTTCAGTGTAGTATTTCAAACGTACGTGAACGTACGTAGCCTCAACATCTGTCAGCTCGTGGCCCATCTTTATATCACCCTTGTATCGATGTCACCACCCACTTCACAACCTACTCCTGTATTATCTAGAAGCAAATTTCAGTCGTTAGATAATTTTGTTTGCAAAACATTCAGTGTATCTCTCCAGAAGATAAGCGTTCTTTCTTCTGTGACAGCTTTATCCAAGTGTAATTGCCACGTAATAAACTGAACATAATTAAAGTGTCTATTTGAGAAGTTTTGACATATTTATACATCTCTGAGACTATCATCACAGCTAAGATAATGAACATAGACATCACCCCCAAAGTTTCCTTCTGCCACTTTGTAGTTCCTCTCTCCAGCTTTTCAACCCTCTGCCCCCAATAGGCAGCCACCAATCTGCTTTCTGTTACTATAAATTATTGGCATTTTTGAGAATTTTATGTACCTAGGATCGTAATATGTATGTACTTTGCCTGCCTTCTCTTATTCAGCATAATTATGTTGAGATTCCAACACGTTTCTGTGTGTAACAATAGTTTCTTCCTTTTTTATTGTTGAGTATCATTCCATTGTATTTCTGTGTTACAGTGTGTTAATCCATTCGTCTACTGGGGTTCCTTTGGGCTGTTTCTTGTTTCTGTCCATTTCAAATAAAACTATGATGAACATTTGAGTACCAAGTCTCTGTGGGGATATATGCTTTCATTTTTTTGTGGACTGTAAGTAACTGGGGTGGAATGGCTGAGTCATACGGTAGATATATTTTTAACTGTTTAAAAAAACTGCCAAATGCTCTTCAAAGTGGTCATACTATTTTCCATTCCCACCAGCAGTGACTGAGTGTTCCAGTCGCTTCACACCCTTGCAAACACTTGGTATGGTCAGTCTTTTTCATTTTATCCACTCCGGTGGGTGTTCAGTGGTATCTCATTGCGGTTGTAATTGGCATTTCCCTAATGACTAATGACGTTGACTTCAAGTGCCTGTTTGCCAGGCGTATCCATTCTTTGGTGAAGTATCTGTTCGGCTCCTTGGCCCGTTTGAAAAAGTGTGTTGTTTGTCTTCTTACAAATGGTTTCTTTTTCATATTCTAGATACAAATCCTTTGTCATATGTATGTTTTGCAAATATTTTCTCTCAGCCCCTGCCTTTCCTTTTCATTCTCATTCATGTGTTTTGAAAAGCAAAAGTTTATTTTTTATTTTGATGAGATCCAGTTAATAAACGATTTCCTTTGTGATCTGTGCTTAATTTGTTGCATGTAACAATTGGTGCCAAAAGCAAAGTCACTAAGTTTTTCTCCCGTATTTTCTTCTAGGAGTTTTATGGCCTTAGCTCTTACATTTATGTCTATGATCTATTTCTGAGTGAACTTTTTTATGTGATGTGAAGTAAGGATTGGTTTCTTTCTTTGAAGAAATCCTATGTTAAAGAAATCTGCCTACCCTGACCCTGAATTCCTCTGACCACCAAAGCTTTTTCACGTTAACACCTTAGAGGAACCAGCACTGCTTTAGAAAACACAGGAGTTTGGCAAGAGGATCTTTGATTTTGTGAAAATATCTTTGGCACAGTCGGGGTACATCATTTTGTATTTTATTTACATTCCACATTTCTATGTCTTGTGCTTCCCGTGGCTTTATAGACATTTTAGGGAAGGAAAGTGTGATTTTTGTCTTTTTGAATCCCTGCCATCCATAGTATAGGCTTCACAGTAGACACGCCGTAAATATCCAAGTGGGCCTAAGGAGTTAATTCAAATATTGCAACAAAGTCAAAAAACACTTAGGAAGGTGACTTAAGTGTCAGGCGCGGTCCTGGGTGCTGGGGATACAAGAGGAAGGAAGCCAGACATGGAGCTGCCTGCAGCTTCCTGTGTCGTGGTGGAGCTCTAAGCCAAGAGCCACGCCGTGGGGACACGTCTGCCTGAGCTGTTAAGTTCTAAAGTCGTCCCCTGGGCCCATTTTTCTTGTAGCCGCAGCTTCTCCTGAAAACCTGAATGGAGGCACCACATTTGAGACAGGCTTTCTTGCTGCTGGAAATTCCACACCTCCGGCCTCTTCTCCAGGCTTAGGAAAGGGGCTTTCTGTTTGCTTGCAGTTGAAGACTCCTCCTTAGCAAGCCCACTGGCCCATTCGGTGTCTCCTTGGAGGCCAGTCGGTGTTGCGAGCAGAGCAGCAAGCGCGAAGGACCAGGCACGGAGAGATCAAGGTTCGCACTCCGGATCCACTTTGGGGTGTAACTGGAATGGCGCACAGAATTCCTGGGACCGTCCAAACGACTTTTTCTCTATTTTATTTTATTTTTTAAAGATTTTTATGGATTTATTTATTTGACAGAGAGACAGCCAGTGAGAGAAGGAACACAAGCAGGGGGAGTGGGAGAGGAAGAAGCAGGCTCATAGCGGAAGAGCCTGATGTGGGGCTCGATCCCAGAACGCTGGGATCACGCCCTGAGCTGAAGGCAGACGCTCAATGACTGCGCCACCCAGGTGCCCCATATTTTAAAAAGTGTGTTGAATTTGCTTAAGTGACGGTAGGAGCCTGTAAGGTGACTCCAAACCCCGCGAGCTTGGCCTGAACGGCAAACACTGGCCTTTGAAGGAAGAAAAAGGCCCTGGAGACCAAAAGAAGGACAACGGCTGAGGGGGAGGCGGCCCGGGGTCCACAAACCAGAGGACAGAGCTTACACTGTCCTTGGGTCCCCCGAGACAGCCCACTGAAAATGGGGGGAAGGTACCCGGGGAAAAGCACCACCAGAGGAATCTGAATGGGACCCGGGGACCCTGCTGAGGGCACTCAGCACAGGCGGCCTCCCCATTCAGAAGCAGCAGGAAGTGCCCCCCTCAGCCGGCTGAAGGGTAAGGTTACCAGGCTGCGCCCGGAGTACCTGGGAAACCGGTCTTACCGGCTTCTGTGGGGTCAAAGGGCAGCCTTCCCAGCAGGCTGCCTGGCTCTCTGGAGGCTCCTGGGGCCCCGTTCCACCCCCAGGGGCCCCGGGCGGAAGTTGCAGCACACCGGGCTCCTGGGTCACTCCCCAGGGTACCTTTTCGTCCCCCAGCAGGAACGTGAGCACAGGAGAGGTGCAAACGGGGCCCAGCGCGGACGCAGCCTCGCCTTGCACGTCCCCGGGCCTGGAGCGGCGGCACTGGGCTCTCGCGGGCTCGCCCGCTGGAAGCTACTGAATTCGCGTGTAATGAAGACCCGAGTGCAGACCGAGTTTCAAAGCCCGGAGTCTGGGCTGGAGATAGGAGGCCTTCCCCCATCAGATGGCTTTGTTTTGCTTTTCCGCTGCATATGGGCCATCGAATTTGCCAAGAAAGGTTACAGAGGCTGAGATTGTTTAGTTTGGAGATGAGAAAGCTCAAGAATGACTTAACTACTGTCTTCAAATAAGCAGAGGCTTTTATTACAAGGAGGGAACGGCCGGCTCTTTCCTTCTGACATTGCGAGAGGAGAAAGCTCGGTTGAACCCGAAGGAAGGGCCGCCCGCTGGGTCTCCCTGAGCCTGCCAGAGAGGAGGCCCTGCTTGCCCTGAAACCCCGGGAGCCTGCCCCCCCCCCCCCCCCCCCGCTGGAAGGTTAGGCCTTAATGATGTTTGAGGAAGGGGGTCCCAGTATCTGGTCCTGGCAGCCAGGACCCGGAGTCTATGGCAAAGAATTTACCACCCGCAGATATGCTTCTTTGGCATAAGGATTCTTTTGAGCTGGTTATTAAAAAAGAAAAAACAAACCAAAAACTCCAGTAGACTCAGGAGAAACTCTGAAAACCAAATAGAAGTTACCCTTTTTGTAAAAGCATTTACATCTATAAGGGAAATCTCCATTTGTAAGAGTGCCTCTCTGTACCAGGAAGAGGGGGCTGACTCAATCTCCAAAGACTCTGCTTGTGGAGAAGGAGGTATTTATCTGCATGACAATCATGCCCTTGGAGACTGTGCTTTGCCCAAAACGCCTCACAGCTGGCTCCCCCACCTCTCGACCTCTCCTTTTGTCTTTAGCTGGAAATGGGGTCTAAGGTGATTTGCTTGGGCTCCGTCGGGGAGTTAACGCAGTTTTCCGGAATATGTCCCAGGTGTCCAGGAGGTATACAGGTTATTAAACGTCTGTTTTTCTCCTGTTAATCTTTGATGACAGAGGGTCTTGTCCACAACCTAGGAGAGGGGGACAATGATTTTTCCTCTGCCTACAGAAGCATGGTGGGACCCGCAGCCTCACTGCTCGTCCGCGTCTGCTTCTGACCAAGTGCACGTTTCTGGTCCCCAGCTTTGCGTGGCAGGCCAGAGGAGGGAGGCCTCGTTCACGGCCGAGGGGCTGACCAGACAGCTCCAGGGCGGAGGCTGGGGCCGAGCCGAGCTACTCTGAATGGTAGAGGGGGAGGCATGGAAGTTTGCAGTTGTAGGGGAGGATGGGGAATTCAGGAGGAACCCCAAGCGGACGGGGAAGCTGGTGCTGACAGAAGGGTCACAGACTTCTGGTCAGTAAGAACTTCCGGTGAGCCGCTGAGAAAGGACTTCGGAGGATGGAAACGCTTTCTAGGGATTGCTAGCAATGCAATCGATGCAGCCTACTGCCCCCCCCCCGCCCTCGATTTCCTCTCCCACACAAGGTCCTAGTGAACCGTACCAGTTATTCCTTAGTCCCAAGTAGTTCAGATCCTTCACTGAGAGTGAGGTTTGGTGCGGATGGAAGGCGGAAGGGTTTTGTGGAGGGGGAGTCTCTCCCCTCGGCTGCCGAGATCGTTGTGGCCGCCTGTAGAGGGCTAGCATCAGTGGACTCGCCTGCGTGGCCACTGTGCCCCCCATAGAACAGCCCAGAATCTCAGTTTGGTCCGAGGGCAGCCCCGGCTCTCCAGCAGACAAATGAGGAGCCAAGATTCTGTCCATACTGAGGTTAGGAGCTCCCCTTAACCGGCAGAGTGCGTGGCATGTGGTAGGAAGAGAAGTATGGGGGTGAAAAGTGAGTTCCAGACCTCGATGGGGGGGAGGGGCTGTCGGTGGGGGAGGGGAGACCAGTGAAGGAGCAGGTGGAGTACTTGGGAGGCCAGGGCGAGGGGCTGTGGTTCAGTCCGTGGCACCCCCTCTACCTCATCTGCTCCCCGTTTTCCCTCTATTCCGTCTGTACCGGGAACTAGGGATCCAGCCTCCCAACCGCTTATCACTTCCAGCCGCTTCTCTCTGTTCCTCGGGGCTCAGTTAGGTCTTTGGGGCTTCACCCCAGTTACTCATCAGCATCTGCTGTTCCTAAGCAGATTCTACCCCTCCTTCAAGATACAACTCAAGCGCCCCCCCCACCCGCCCCGCCCCGGCTGCCCAGCGGCAGCCACACGCTCTGGTCAGCTCTTCTGCAGGTGGGATTGGACATTGAGGCAGACGGCTGTTTACCTTGGTCTTGCCTTCCCAGAAGGAGGTCCCTTGAGACCGGTCATGTGTGGGCTCTCTCTGGGACTCCTGCTGTGGCCGGGCTCTGAGCCCGTTATCTCAGCCCTGACTGGTTCTCAGATTCTCATCCCACATTTGCAACTGCCTGTTGAGTAACCCCCGAGAAACTGTTCTCTTTCAAATTTGCTCCCGTCCCGACGTTTCTGCTTGGAAATCTCCTGTGCCCAGGTCAAGTCCTCCCCTCCCTCTCCCTTGCTGCCCCTGGCACACCCTGGTGTCTCCCTCCGAAGTCCTCCTCTCCTGTCCCCACCGGTCCACCCCTGCCACTCCAGAGCAGCGTTCCCTCCTCCCCCGGCACTGTGAGAACGCATCACTTCTCCTACCAGAAACTCATTTCCCACAGCGCCGCTCTGGAACTCTCTTCGTGCGTGGCTCTGATGGTGTCATTGTCCTGTTTAGAAGCAACGGTGGCTCCCATCACCTGCCAACCGGAGATGCGGCGTCTGTGTTGGGCAGCTCAGGCCCCCACCGGAGCTCCTGGAGAGGAACTCCCACTGGAGCCTCCAGCAAAAGTTTGGAGCTGCCTCTAGGGGCCTCCCACAGTTATGCTTCATTTCTTCCCTCTCTTTCCCAATGGGAAGTCCCCACTGTCCCCAGAGCCCCCTGTCGGCTTCTCGCGAGCCAATCCTTCCCACCCTGTTTTCAGGGGCAAATGGCACCTGCTGCATGACATCTTCCCCGATCTTGCCATGGGGAGGGACCCTGACGCTCGACGTCCACAGCACCTCTGCTGAGCCTGTCTCTGTGCTCGAGGCTGTGGTGTCCCGCCCCATGAGGAAGGGCTCGTATTGTGGGCAGCTTCCTGCTGTAGCTCCTTCAGGGACTGCCTCCGATGGAGAGAGCCAAGGTTAGACCCCTTCCTCTAGGGGTATAAATGCAAGCCCATTTTGGCCCAATTTGGGTCAACTCCGAAGGGTTGTTCTAGCTCGAGCGAGTTCCCTTTGGGGTCAGCTGAGGCTCTTAGCCCCATATCGCTGTGCTAGTCTCTCACCACCTATTCCTGCTTCCTCCCCTCCTTCCACAGGTATTGATCCTGAGGACACCCCACAGTAAGCAAGCTGCCTGCTAACCTCTGTTATGGGTTGAATTTTGTCCCCCTCAAATGGGCTTATGTTGAAGTTCTAACCCCCAGAACCTCAGAATGTAACCCCATTTGGAGATAGGGTCTTTGTGAGCTAATCAAGTTAAAATGAGGTCATTTAGTTTGGCCCTAATCCAACATGACAGGTGTCCCTAATAAAAACAGGACATTTGGACATAGACACACATACAAGGAGAACACCGTTGAGCATGAAGACGGCCATCTACAAGCCAACGAGAGCCGTCTGGAACAGAGCCTCCCCTCACAGCCCTCGGAAAGAACCAACCCTACCAACACCTTGGCTTCAGACTTCTGCCTGCAGATCTGTAAGACAATACACTTCTGTGGTTTAAGCCATCCGGTCCGTGGCACCGTGTCCTGGCAGCCCTAGCAAATTAATACCGTCCCCTTCTCAGAGTCCACCACCCATGGAGCCCAGCCTCCAACCTGGTGTGTATCTGGGGTCAACTTGACCCTATGACCTCAAGGGCCAGCTCCTTGAAGGGCAAGGTCTGTGTCTTCTTATTAATCATTATATCTCCAGTGCACATATAGATACTCAATTCCTAACGTGCTGATTGCCTGAGAGTCCGGGGAAAGAAAGACGTAGCTGTCCAGCATGAAAACGGACTAAAGCTTCATAAATCACCATATGTTTACATCTTTGCCTTTAATTGAGTAATTAGTGCCTCTTCTGGTGGTTTTATTGGAGACAGGCCATTAATTAGACATAAGTCCTGTCCTCAGATCACTTCCACTGAGTTAGAGGAAGTAAGACCTGCACATGGGGTCCCAGCGCCCCAAGAGGGGAAGACACCAAATGGAGTGTTAGGGGGAGGAGAGGTGGCCTTTAGCTGGGGGTGGAGGGGCTGACCCTTGAAGTAGAGAATGCAGGATGGATCAAGGATGGCACTGTGCCGGGGGCTAGGATCCATCTGGGAGTAAAACAAGCCAGGGGTCCCCGGGGCAGTCAGACGAGGAGGAGCCAAGGTGAGTAATGTGATGGGAGGGCGCCAGGTCTGGTGGGAGCCTCAGCCTGGCTTTCTAGTGTAAATTATTCTAATGCATTAAATTTTCTCACCGTCTTCCCCCGAACTTGGTGATTTCTGGGGGGATTTTTCTTTGCCAGTCCATCTAATTTTGCAAGTTAATCAATCTGACCCATTGTTTTTTAGATTTCTCTGGAAGGGATTTCTCTCATTGCTGCTTCCTATCCTTTCAGTTAAGGGCAAAGGCAAATTCCCCGGCCCATTCCCCACCGCTTGCATTCGACATTTCCTGCACGGTGAGGTCAGGCTGCAGCCTCCCTTGCATGGTGCCCAGACACACGTGCTAGCTCGTTCAAGCGTGTGCAAACAAGAGTAATGAGCAAAACGTTCCAGACAGCCTGAGCCTAGGTTCTGGACCACCTCTTCCCTTTTGCCTCCTTCCTTGAGCCCCTCCATTGCTGCAGTGCCAACGCCTGCCCGGGCTCTCCTTCTGGCTAGGTGAGAGCACTTATGTTTTCAGAGGTGTGGAAGGAGCCAGGGAAGAACAAACATTTGAGTCATAATCACTGCCCCCGGCGGCAGGAGACCACGGATGCGGTTTCTTTCTGAAGGTTCCTGTCCTAGACGCATACATACCTCCTCAGCTTTTCCTGCCCTAAAGTCTTTCTGGAAAGCTTTACATGTGTGATCCTTCAGACTGTTTTATTTTTATTTATTTTTTTAAAAGATTTTATTTATTGATTTGAGAGAGAGAGTATAAGCAGGGGAGCAGCAAGGAGAGGGAGAGGGAGAAGCAGACTCCCTGCTGAGCAAGGACCCCCCCCCCCACCCCATGAGGGATCCGATCCCAGGACCCCGGAATCATGACCTGAGCCGAAGGCAGACGCTCAACTGAGCCACCCAGGCTTCCTGAGACTGTTGTAGAGGTAAGACTTTTTCCATCCTGAGTTCTCAGACACCGACCTTCCGTATTTGCAGCGTCTTGGGTGGTGTCTGCTCCTTGCCTTTGAAAAGGGTGCTCTCAGGCCCAGCTTTCCACTGGGGCCCCCACGCACACCGTCAATGCCAGGGATTGTGGCTCAATCCTGGCACTCTTCATGCAGCGCTCATCTGAAACCCCAGACGTCAGAGTAAGTCACACAGCAAGGGGCTTTTCCTCTATCCCCCTGCTTCCTTCTGTTCTCCGAGAAGGGCTACCCACTCAACATGTGTATGGTGGGCCTGCTCTGTGCAGGGTCCTAGTGGGGGTAGCAGGGAAATGAGGTCTCTGGTCCAAGGAGTGTGGGGGTTAACGCCCTTTAGAGGGGCAGGGGAAGGAAAAGAGCGAGAGAGTAAAAATTGATTGACGGCCACCACAAATCAAGTGCTCCCCTCGGTCTCTCAAACCCGGATCACCCGTCCCAGCCAAGGCGCACACCCCCTTCACCTGGTTCATGGGCGGACCCATGTGGATGTCTAGATAGTGAGACTTCAAAGATCTAGTTACGTGTCTTCTTTTTTCTAGTTTCACATACATAAAAATCCAACCAGAACGCTTTCTTGCTCTAGATTTAGGCTCTTCCGACAAGTCCTGCCCTGGGGGCTGGTTTCACCAGGGTCTTCCAGCCTGCATTCTGCTACGGAGGGGAGAGACGGTCTGAGAATCAGCTCTTCCATAAAATGCTGCCCTCTCCTGCCCCACCTTTGGCTCACTGTCTAGTAGGCTTGCTCTGCTGGCCTGTGTCCTGGTTGGAGGCACGGACAGCAGAGGCCAGACAGCAGGCTCCCCGGGCGCCCTGGCTCCTGGCTAGCAGACGCAGCCTTGGCCTACTTCCTGCTTCCCAGTTCTGTGTCTCCTGGTTGCTGGACACTGGCCATGGCATCGCTCTGCATTCTGTTATCTGGAACTCTCCATTCTTTGGCTCATCCCGTCTCCAGCCCTGTGGCACTCAGTGCGGGCTGTATTTGCCTGGCCCAGCCCCCATGACCTGGGAAGCCTGCCCAAGTGGAGGGGTTTAATACCCATAATACTCTTGGTATGGAGAATGGCGGGGGAGCAGGTTATGTTGGGAGAGGTTATATTGGCAGTGACACAGAGCAGGCATTTAGAGAGAAATTTTGAGAATTCATAGTGTATAGGTAAGTGGAAAAGAAAGCTTACAAATAAATGTACAATAGGATCACGTGTGTTTATATGTGTGTATGTATGTATGTGTCTATATGAGTATATATGTGTGTGTGCCTGTGTATATATATGTATACATACATTTCTGTACATATGGGATGAATGCATCACTCTGTAATTACACACCATTCAGGTACATAAGCAGAGAAAAAAAATGCCTGGGAAGACTCTAGAAAGATATTGAACAAAGTGTAAATGTAAATAGCAATGGTTAGATTATAGGTGACTTTAATTTTTCTTTTTATTTAGTTGTATTTTCTAATTTTTCTGAAAAATATGTATTACATAACAAAAAAATAGTAGGAGAAGAAAAACCTAATTATTTTCTATGGTAGCGCATCGAATCCAACCACTGCTCCCGTGAATGAGATTTTTATGTGTGGGTCCAAGGCCAGGGGTGGGGACAGGAGGGCAAAGCGGAGGCTGCGGTGTGCGGTTTTTGACTGCTTCCCGGGAAGGTCTCTGTGAGCTGCTCGGGCTCCTGTGTCACCTGATCTGGATTCTGGGTGATACCCTGCTGCTGAATGCCCTGGCCCTCACTTTCCTCTGGAAAGTGGGCAGAGTCAGCTGGGATCCCAGGATGGCAAATCGGGGGCTGAGAAGGATGCTGAGCTGCTCCAGCTTCCTGGGGAAGGAACGCTGGGATTGATTAGTGATGTCTGCTCCAGGCAGCACCTGGGGAAAAATGTGCCACAAACCCTCCCAGCTCACCAGACGGTTGCAGTCTTACCTTCTTGATCTTCCCTGACTCTCTTTCCTACCTTGATTATAACTGTCATTATGGTTAGCGGTTACTCAGTGGGAGCTCTGTTGTATTTACTTAATCATTGCCAATGCTGGAGACTGGCTCACGTGGGCACCAGAGATCAATGGACGTGGACGGATTACTCTGAAAGCAGTTACCAAGTGTGAACTCAATTGCTAGGTGTGCAGCTTTCCAAGGCACTCGAGGTTGCTGTTTGGGTGTGTGAATTCTGCTGTATTAGTGCACATTTCATGCACACCAGGTTGTAGTATGAACATCTGCTAGAGACAAGAAACCACCAAATGCCATCATTCTAGGTGGGTTCCAGCATGTGTAGGAGGGTGGTGTGGGCAGCCTCATCACGGAGAGAGCACTGGCTGCCAGCCCACCCTCTGTCCTTATCATACGTATTTTTGGAGGTATAATTGAGGCTTATGTGTCTCAGCTATACAACATAATGATTCAGTATACCTCTATCCTATGGTTGCACCGTCTTAGTATGACATAGTGGCTTGAACTCTGGGTTTGAATGTAGACTGGATTATTTGGGGCAAACGATTTTAATGTCACTTAAATGTCCCCAGGCCTCCGCTTTCTCATTCATGAGAAGTGCCCTCTGGCCCTGAAAGCCACAGGCCCCTGAGCTAGTTCTCAGCCCCCATGGAAACTTCTTCCCTCCTGAGACCTCCTGCACCCATTCCACAGATGGGTAAGTTGGTGGCAGCTTTCCAGATTGTGGCTATTTTAATGAGAGATCATTTGCACCTGAAAATTTGAGAGACCAAATGTGAGACCTCACATCTTTCCTTTTCTCCCACATCCTGCACTTTTGGAAGAAGATGGACATCTTCTCTCCTCCCTTCGCCCCTGCTCCTCACTCACCCCCCCAACACATCTGTCTTATCCTTCTGTTTCTCTTTTTTCAAAGATTTTATTTATTTTTTCGAGAGCACGCGTGTGCATGAGCGCACACACAAGCGGCGGCGGGCGGTGGGGAGGGAGGTGGCGGGGCACAGGGAGAAGCAGGCTGCCCGCTCAGTGGGGAGCCCCACGTGGGGCTCAATCCCAGGATCCTGGGATCATGACCTGAGCTGAAGGCAGACGCCTAACCGCCTGAGCCACCCAGGCGCCCTGTGTTGTCCTTCTTGTTCCTTTTTCACCCCACCCTCCCCAAGGCCCTCAAGCCGCCTTCTCTCACCAGCTCCCAAGGGAGGGAAGGCTCTTGTTCTACCTGTTACAACAGCAGAGCCTTCCTACTCCTGGTCTCAGTCCCCCCCATCTCCTCAGGCTCCTCCCTCAAGAGAGCTGGCTCCTCACAGTGGCCTTTCCCGCTGCTCGGGGATGGGGGCCCCACCCCGTCTGGTGAGGAAGAAACAGCTCAGCCAGAAACTCCAAAACTACTATAACTGCTTTCAAGTGTTTGAATGTGTGAAGGATGGGATCTGGGCCCTGGTCAGGGGCCAGGGAGCTTTGCATATTCACAGGAATAACCTAGGACAACAAAGGCTCCTGACTTGGCACTTGGCGGGGCTGCTTCCACACGACCAAGTGGCCTTCTTTCTTTTCTTTTAGATAGATTTTCAGTATCTTCAAGGATGCTGGAGCACGGTTCAGCAGCTGGGGACCAATGGTCCCCTCCACGCAGGGCTCCCCCTGGAGGATGGCTAAGCCCCCAGCCCCGCAGGGCAGTGCGCGTAAACAGAGGCTGGAGTGTGGGCACCGGACTTCTGTTCTCCCCAAGTCCTGATCTGGAGGGCTCCTGGGACTTTGTAATAAGCCTAGCAGTGATCCTAGGGACAGAGCAAAAATGACAAAATGACCAACTTGGCCTGGGACACAGAAGCTTCTGGAAGAGCAGAATTGCTCAATGTATGGCATATTAGGAGGCCATGGTGAGGCAGGGTCAAGAGCTACCTGCTGCGTGGGACCATCCTGAGACATGGGGACTGGGAGCTGAGTGTTCAAGGGCCAGGTTTGTAAGTAGCATGGGTGGGTGGGAGACTGTAAGCTCTCCTGGTCTCCTGGTGGCCGGCCCCTTATAAAGGCATCTGGGGAAGCAGCCCGGAGCTCTCTCCCCACTCTGTTGGGTGTGGAGCTGTGCTGCTGATAAGGTGAGGGAGCTGCTCCCTCCATCCTATCCCTGGAGCCTGATTCTGTCCATGGGCCCACTGCCAGCCTTGCTCACCCCTCTGCCTTCGGTCAGCAGACTCCGTCCCTATTGTCGGGGATTGCCAAGGCCCAGGTCTGAGCCCAGCCCGCCTGCGTGTCCTCTGAGACAGGGAAGAGTAGCCGCAGCTCTCCCACAAGGTGAGGATTCAAGGAACAAATGGGTATGAACTACTCAGCCCAGCTGAGAGCGGGACAGTGGTTGTTAATATCAGTATTAACGGCCGTGGCCTGGGGCCAATCACTTAACCTTGGTGAGCTTCCATTTCCTCATTTGCAAAATAGGGAAATAAAAATAGCTGCTCCCCAGGATTGCTGTGAGGTTTAGGAGGGAAATCCTTGTATGCTGTAGAGGGTCCGACCCGCAGTGGCCGCTAATTCAGATCTTCTTCAGGTAGATGTTTGCTGATCATTTCCCGAAGGATTACGCGTTGGCGTCCTCATCTCTGCAGGGTGTTTTTTTTTTTCATTTTATTTTTGAGTAATTTCTCCACCCAACGTAGGGCTCGAACTTACAACCCCGAGATCAAGAGTGGCATGCTCTACCGACTGAGCCAGCCAGGCGCCCCTGATCTCTGCAGATTTTTTAAAGTGTCCAGAACACTGTGTCTGAGCATGGGGTCCCCACCTCATTCCCAGCTCCCTGAGCTGCTCTCCTTCTCACGCGCTGCCTCGTCCGCTGGGGCCAGTGGAGAACTCAGACACAGTGCTCGGGAGAACTTACAAGCAGGACACCTCTCATCTGTGCATCTTTGTGTGAATAGGAAAAGGGGCTGCTTTTCTGGGACAGACAGAGGGCATGGGTGTGGGAGCGAGCTGTGTGCACGTGAGCTGCATCCCGGCTGCAAACCCGTCTCCGGGCCGGACCGGCGTGTACCTGGCCATGAGAGGAGCCGCCTGGGTGTGAGGTGGTCGGGAGAGTAGGGACTGCGGACCCTGAAGGGCTGAGTCCTGGAGTCTTGGAGCCACTGTGACCCGCTCTGGCTGGCACTGCCATATGCAGGCCCATCGAGTCCAAGACTTTGGATTGTTCAAGAGAAGCCAGAAATCGAGGTATCTCTACAAAGTTTTTCTGGTTTTAAATAATCACGGTGCAGGTCAGAAAAGCACATCAGTGGTGGAATGCTGTGGGGGGCCACAGTCGGCCCCCGGCTCCATGCAAACCTGCATACGGCAGCCCTGCCACTGGCGTGGGGAAGTGCTTCCCCCGTCCTCCTTCCCCCACTTCTCCTTGCCTGCTGCTGCCAGTCCCAGCCCTCTGGCCCGACACCTGACACCTCCCCACCCCAGTCTCTCTGTTCATGGGCTTTCCTTCCACAGCCATGCCCACCCATTAAAAAAAAGGCTGCCCCACTAAACCTTTTGCCCACATTTCCTTCCACCTCTGAGATGTCCTTAACCCCAACCCAGCACTCAAGGGCTCTTTCCTGACCACAGGCTTCCTGAAGCCAGGACACCTGCCTGGCATGGCATCTGGTACCAAAGAGAGTCCTCGATAAACAAATCCACACTCCTCCACCTGCTGTCTGCGACCCAACCCCCCACCTCGAATCCCAGGACTCCCATACACCAGCTCACTGCCCCTCGATGAACAAAGGCTACTGTCCTGCTTCCGTGCCTTGGCTTTTGCTGTGCCCACTGCCTCTGGTTCCCTTCTCCCCTTGTCCATCAGCCTTTCAAAACTTAGCATGAGTCTCAGTTCTTCCACTGTGTCTACTGGAGAGATGGAGCTGCTCTTTCCCCGAATCCCTGCGGTCGGTCTCTGTCCGCAGGAGGGTGTGAGACCAGTCCTCTCCTGCCCGGGCAGTTCTTACCTTGCCAAGTCTGCAGCCTTTTCCCCCCTGGAGGTTGCTGGGCATCAAAGACACGTTCGCTATGGAAAGGACTTGGTAATACTATTTGTCCTGCCCACAGTTGGTGGTCACCAAGGGCTTGCGGAGAAACTAAAACACTCAGGACTTGCTTATCAATCAGAGTTTTCCACCATTTTTCCTTTCAACTCTCCAGAGAGCCCGAAGCAGCACCTGGGTATCCCTAATTCAGAGAACACCAGCTCCATACCCCACACCCTATGGTACTTTGTTTCCACCGATCTGTCCTGGGTGTCCAGGACGAACCACAGAATACCCTTGTGCATGAGCATAGCCTTGTGTTTTGCTGTTGTTTTGTGTGTGCAAGGTCCTGGTCAAGCAAAAGCCCTTCCGGAAGCAACTGGGCCCGTGTGCCAGGACTGTGCTGGGCACAACCACCTGGCTTACACACCTGTCAGACCAGTGCTGGGAGCCCACTGGCCTGGGGACACTTGGGAGAGCCAAAGCCAACTTCCTGAAGGAGGCCAGTGAGCACGTGGCGCCCCCAGTGCATTTCTCTGCCCAGGGCTATGGATTGGGACCCCAGAAAGAATCTTTTCTAGTATTGCCCTTCACTTCTTCACTCAGTTTTTCTCCTTTCCATGATCAACTGAAGAGTGATAAAAATGGCTCTCAGTTCCCAAAGGTTCTGATCAGATAGGACTGTTGCCCAGTGGCTGTTCTGCAGAAAATTCATATCTCAAGATTTATAAGATGTTACTTAAATAATGGGGTTCTGTGACCAAATAAGTTTGGAAAATACTACACAAAAGTTCACCATGTTTCTTTGGGGCAGGACTTCTCAGTGCCTTTAATGTGTATGGTTGTCCAAGAGAGTGACATTCCTACAGCACTCCTATGCCTTTTGAGGTGTGAAATGCGTTTCTTCAAGGAAAATCTTGAGGGAGTGCATGGTGAAGAATGTACTCTGGGAGATGTGGTTCTGCAGGACACGCGGCCAGCACCCAAACCTGGGCCTGCTCGCAATGTTGGTTCCTCATGCAACTTGCCCTCCTCCCCCTCTAGCCACGCTGGCTTCACTTTAATTGTATTCCCATGTGTCCCATCTGGCTCGATACGACTCTGGCCACTGACTTCCGCAATTCTAAGGCCTAACAGAGGCCTGTGTGTCCTGAGATTACCTCTCATCGCTGGCAGCCATCTCAATGAATTCCGGAATGAAAGTACAAAAGCTAGTGGCCAGACTGGCACGGCTGACCACATGTGGGCAGGGACCGGGCGACGTTCTTCTTTATGCCTCCTATGCTCCTGGCATGGCCAGCGGACCTGGGGGTTCTAGGAATCCAGTCACTCTGGGTTCACACCAACAGACATTTAAAGCAGAACAAAGCATGATTTTCACAATGGCTCCTGGGAGTCTGACATGGGTGGACCGTAAGGTGCCACCCCATGATTTTAACTGCTATTTTCTTTGATTCTAAGATGTCATCAATTGTAAGACACACCATTGTTTTAAGAACTGCTATTTTTTTGTGTGTGTGGGAGGGAGAAAGAAAAAAGAAACACCACATGTAGAATACCAACCAATTGTAAGACATATCCTGATTCTAGAATAATTAAAGTCTGAACAATTGTGTGCCTTGGGATTGAGGAAATCAACTATTTCTACGGGTCAGGGTTGGCTTCCTTCTTCACCACTCATGAGGAAGCTGGGATGCGGGCTCTAAGGGAGAAGACTGGGAACTGGGGTGCTGGGTGGGTGTCTCAGCTCAATAGTCACAGAACCCCCACGTTGCTGGGCTCCGTGCTAAGTGAGAGGAGAGTGGGCACAAAAACATGCCCCGTCTTTACCGGTTAGCGTGCAATCATGGAATCCTGCCAGGAGGCGCTGCATCTCCTACAACATCCCAGCAGGAAAGGCGGCCTTGAGTGCCTGTGGTTTGTAACTCTCAGCAACAGAGTGGGACTGTCCAAATATACATGAAGCCAGTTCCGTAAACTGTGAAGCTTAGCATCCCACTTTTTCTTGCAATGACTAAAATCACCACTAATCTGGGATGCCTGGGTGGCTCAGTTGGTTTAAGCATCTGCCTCTGCCCTGCGTCGGGCTCCCTGCTTGGCGGGAAGCTTGCTTCTCCCTCCCCCACTCCCCCTACTTGTGTTCCCTCTCTCGCTGCCTCTCTCTCTGTCAAACAAATAAATAAAATCTTAAAAAAAAAAAAAGGGGGGTGTCTGGGTGGCTCAGTTGTTAAACATCTGCCTTTGGCTCAGATCATGATCCCAGGGTCCTGGGATCGAGTCTCACACTGGGCTCCTTGCTCAGCGGGGAGTCTGCTTTTCCCTCTGCCTGCTGCTCCCCCTGCTTGTGCTCTCTCTCTCTGACAAATAAATAGATAAAATCTTTAAAATAAAAATAAATAAATAAAATAAAGTCACCACTAATCATAAAGATAACATCGAAGTGGAAATTTGCTAGGAGTACCTTGACCGCCTGGTGGTTCCACATCACAGGGTGACCTGCCCCTGCCTCATCTAGGGAATCGCTCCCCTGCCTCTTCGCCCCACTTCCCACACACTTGGGCGCACTATAGACCAGAGGAGGGTGTCTGGAACCTCCCAGTGGCCCAGGCAAGAAGGATTGCAGTGGAGGAGTGTTCAAGGGCAGGAGAAGGCCTGGGTGGAGGCACCAGTTGCCTGGGTGAAACCCCGGAGGGTGGGAGTCTTCGTGGAGGTGGTGATGTGTGAGGAGGTTCTTAGAAAACAGGTGCCCTGGCAGGGCTGGAGATTTTAGACAGAGGAACGGGGCCGGAGGTGAGTTGGACAGAGAGCAGAGAGAAGCTGGCCGCTGGAGGATGCAGGCTGGGGATGGGGGAGCTGGGAGATGGGGGCACGGGGTCGGAGCTGGGCTGGGCTGGGCTGTGAAGAGAGCTGGACTTCGGCTTTTGTCCTGTTGGTCTACATCACCTTCTTGCTGGGTGATTTTTACACCTTATTGTCATAAGTCAGCCAAGGCCCCTTTAAATGCTGCAGCGGGCAAGTGTCCCCGTAGTGCCCCAGATACCCTGCGTTGTTTCATGGATCATGCCCCCCACCCCAGGGCAGAGTGCCCACATAGACCTCGTCACCACACACCCCCTCCATCTCAGGAACCTGGCTGACCCTTCTGCTAGAATGTTCTTTCCCCGGGTAGATGCATAGCTCTCTGCTCATCTCAGCCAGGTGTGAGCCAGCTTCCTTCCTGACCCTCTTCACACAGACTCTGACCTCTCGTTCTGTCTCCTGGGCCTCGCGGTTATCCTGTAGATTGTGGCTCTCGCGTGCGTGTGTTCTGCCTGCCTGCTGGCATGCGAGCTCTGTCTTGGCTTCGTGCTCAGAGCATAGCCTGACACTTAGCAGATGCTCGGTGTTTATCGTTATTGAATCGTACTGCTTTCCAAGTCCTTCTACATGTATTATTTTGTCAGATTCTCAATATTTTTCTGATTTATGGATAGGAAAACTATCTAAAAGAGGCTAAGGGAATGATCCAGGATAGTGTTTGTGCTAGGAAGAGGAAGGGGGTGCAGAACTCCACACTTGCCCCCACCCCATGGCATGAACCTTTAGGATGACAGGCCCTCGCTGCTCACTGGACATTGGCCTGCACCTGCCGCCTCCTGCGGGAGCCCCGCGTCTTGGGCCCTGCTCGCCTCCTGCGGGAGCTGGACACACTGTCTGCCCCCCAGCTGGGACTGAGGCTGATGCACTGGTATTCCATCACTTGGGAGACAGGACCCGGATGTGAAGTGTGAGGGGCAGGATTTGGGGTCGGATGGAGGGTGGAAAACTGAAGAGACTCTATGGCAGGGGCTAACTTGAGATCTACCCAGAATTAGCAACTTCCTGAAAGTTTTCTCCAGCCAGGAAGAAGTGGCCAAGTGACCCATCCCTGAGAAGGGTTCCAGGAGGCAAGAAGAAAGCAGGAAAATGTAAGGAGATAACCAGGATGGAGACTGGCTGCTCTGATTTGGACTACTCTCCCCTCTTAGACCTCGGGACAGATGACCAACAGACCCTGAGCCCTGATGCGGCCCGCTGTGGCCCAGCACCCACCTGCACCTGAGCATGAACCCTGGGACCATCGCTCCTCGGGACAACTCCTCTCTAGACCGTGGTTCATGGCCACTAGGACTCCCGAGAGCCCCCTGTAGAGGCTGGGCTAAATGTGTGCTCACACCACCTCCAGCAGCCACTGAGCCCCGTGTCAGGGCTGACTCAGGCTGAGCCATGATCCTAGGGGGTAGTCCCCGCCACAGCGCTGGGAGTACCTACTAGTACCCCCGCCTGGGGCATCATTCACCTGCCTGTACGACTCACGCTCCAGTGTGACTCTGAGGGCATCACAGATGTAATCTCTCAGGTAAGAATCTGTGGAAACTGAGGCTCCTGAAGGCCAAGTAACTCCCCCCAAATCACTGATAGCACTGGAGGGGGGGGGCCTGACAAGTTGACCCCTCTGGTCTTCTTGCAATCATCACACTAGACTTCCCATGCAGCCCAGACCCAATTTATCTCAATATCCAGCGTTCTCCAAGCCAGACAAGCTTGGGGCCTGGTAGATGCCGGGCGCTCAGACTGTTTTTCATGAGGCCCTTCCACTGTCTGTGTTTAAGCCCCTGGGTTCAGACAGAGGCCCCTGGGAGAGCTGTCCACCCCAGAAGAGCTCTGGAGAGGTCTAACCAAATGAGGTACCAACCAAATGAGGTACCAAAAGGTCCTTGAAAGTAATTCCTCTCTTCATAGGAGCATTTGAAAACCACACAGTGGGGGCGCCTGGGTGGCACAGCAGTTTAGCGTCTGCCTTCGGCTCAGGGCGTGATCCCGGCGTTATGGGATCGAGCCCCACATCGGGCTCCTCCGCTATGAGCCTGCTTCTTCCACTCCCACTCCCCCTGCTTGTGTTCCCTCTCTCGCTGGCTGTCTCTATCTCTGTCAAATAAATAAATAAAATCTTAAGAAAAAAAAAAAGAAAAAGAAAACCACACAGTGAAGTGGGACCATGAAAATAAACACCAGCACTGCTGCCAGGACTCCGAGGGAAGCAGAAACATACAATATTGTGTCTTTTTCTTTCTCCCCATTTCCCCCCAGAGATATTAGGTTATAGAAAGACTGTGGTAATAAATAAATAAATAAATAATACAAAGACTGTGGCTTCCACCTTGGGTGGAATCCCTGGGAATCACACAGCCTGGGGGAAGCCAGTCTCAAGGTCACCAGGCAGTCTGGAGACGCCCCGGTGCGGAGGGATGGAGGCCTAGGAACAAGCCCATGAGTGAGCCTGGAAGAGGCCCTCCCACC
This sequence comes from Ursus arctos, assembly GCF_023065955.2. Lineage (NCBI taxonomy): Eukaryota > Metazoa > Chordata > Mammalia > Carnivora > Ursidae > Ursus > Ursus arctos. The sequence goes on along the minus strand of NW_026623100.1, from coordinate 50,720,220 downwards.
TCCTGGCAAACCTGCAGATGAGACCACAGCCCCAGCAGATGGCCTGACTGCAGCCACACGAGAGCTCTTGAGTTTCAGACACCCGGCTACGCTGTGTCCACACTCCTGACCCACAGAAAGTGGGACACAATAAATGTTTGCTGTTTTAAGCTGCCAGGTTTTAGGGTAATTTGTTATATAGTGCAAGATAACCAGTGCAGCTTCTTAGCCTGGCAAGATGTAGAAAGGGGTGAGGAATGAAGAAAGGGCGATTCAGGTACAAATGAGAAAGGTGCCGATGTCATGGGTGAGCATCTAACACCTGAGGGATCCAGAAAAGGATTTCCAGAGCAGCTCAGGGTTCGCACAGAGAGGTGGAAGGCGGTACGGAGCCACATGGCTGCACCAAGCACGTGGAGTCCTCCCAAAGTGCAGCCATCTGCTCCCCCAGGCTTTGTAGTGGGGCTTCCCTAAGCAACGTTTTCCACCCTGTGGCAATGTGGCTTCGCTGAGGAAACTTCTAAATCCGACTGCTGCCCCACCCAGTTAGATCAGAACTTCAACCAGTGATGTTTGGGCATTTGTAGTTTTTTTTAAAGTTTTATTGATTTAACTAAGCTCTCCACCCCACATGGGGCTTGAACTCACAACCCCGCGATCAAGAGCCTCATGCTAGTCCGACTGCACCAGCCAGTGTGGATTTGGTTTGGTTTTTTTTCCTTTCTAAATGCTGTTTTATTTTTATTTATTTTTTTTAAAGATTTTATTTACTTATTTGAGAGAAAGAATGAGAGCACAAGAGGGGGCAGGGTCCGAGGGAGAAGCAAGCTCCCCCCCCTTAGTGGGGAGCCCAACGCGGGACTTGATTCTGGGACTCTAGGATCATGACCTGAGCCAAAGGCAGATGCGTAACCAACTGAGCCACCCAGGTGCCCTCTAAATGCTGTTTTAATTTTCTTATTTCTTTCTTCTACAAAATGCACACAGCTCACCGAAAGGTAGGTGTGTGTGCATGTGTGTGTGCACGCGTGCGTGTTGGGCACGCACGCGCGGGCACGTGTATTCCCATGCCCACCACTACCACTCCTTGCTAGGAAACCACTATTCTGATCTCTACCACCATAGATCAGTTTTGCCTGTTTTTAAACTTCATATAAAGTGAATTTCACCGTTGGTGGATCTGCTTGCTCACGGAGTGATTGGCGGTGAGTTAGTGACTGTCAGTGCCTCTGTTTCCTTGTCTGTAAGAACAGGACGATCGGAGGGCACACCTGCCTCATGGGGTCACTGGGAGTCGTGCCTGCCACGCAGTGAGCGCTTGGTAGATGAGCCGTCAGTGTTCACAAGCTTTAAGTCGTCTCCTCGTTTACGTGACAAGGACTCCTGCCTCCGATGCTGGTGTCTGCCCGCAGTGGCCTCAGGGTGCAGCAGTTTGGTCGTCTGCCGGTTTCCTGGCGACAGGACTGTGACGGGGTGCAGTGGGGAGGGGAACGAGGGCGGCAGGGATTGCTGACATCGACGGAGCCCTGCTATCAACTGACAGCCAAGGCAGCACCCCCCCTCGGTCCACACCCTGCCCGGGCAGGGCGTGCGTGGGCCACACGTGTGGCTGCGGGGTCCCAGGAGCCCCGAGACGCAGGCATTATTGTTGCCATTTTACAGACAAGGAAGCAGAGGCTCCGAGAGGCTAAGGAGCAATCTCAGAGTTCTTAAGTACCAAGGGGGTGAAACCATGATTCAAATCAGTTCTTTCTGGCTCTAAAAGGAAGAGGTTTCCTCCTCATTATTATTTTAAAGTAAGCTTACAGTTGTAATTTTGTGCATTTTTCCCACACCTTTCTGCAGTTTTTCAGTCGTATTGACCAAAACCAGAGAAATGACAGGAGAGATTACAGCCTCTGTCATTGCCCTGGTGAGTATCAGACAAGGGACTGGGCAGTGTCCCTGCCTTCACAGCCACCATCAGGACAGGAGGCTAGGGCTGCAGGTGAGCAGCTTTTCACATTTAAGATGTTGAAGAACAGGGTTGCCTGGCCGGCTCAGTTGGAAGAGTGTGCAATGCTTGATTTCAGGGGTCGTGAGTTTGAGCCCCACATTAGGTGTAGAAATTACTTAAAAATAAATTGGATTATATTTTTTTTTAAAAAAGATTTTATTTATTTATTTGACAGAGAAAAGCAGAGAGCGTGCACAAGCAGGGGGAGCAGCAGGCAGAGGGAGAAGCAGGCTCCCCGAGGAGGAAGCCCCATGCGGGGCTCAATCCCAAGACCCTGGGATCATGACCTGAGCAGAAGGCAGACACTTAACCGACTGGGCCACGCAGGTGTCCCTTAAAAAAAAAAAAAAAAAAAAAAAAAAGTTGAAGAGCAATGCATTGAATAAGCCTCCAACAAGAACTCAGCGCGCCCAGGTTTTGTGAAAAGCCAGAGGCTCTGAAGAACACTATGAATGAATGCACGGGTGAATGAATAAGTGAATGAAAGAATAAATAAATAAATGTGTGTATGTACTTTCTTTTATTAAAAGATTTTATTTGTTTATTTATTTATTTAGAGTGTGCTCAAGTAGTTTTCCCAAACTGAGTCGGGAGCCTGAGACGGGGCTCGACCTCGTGACCCTGAGATCATGACCTGAGCAGAAGTCAAGTGTGGGACGCTCAAGCAACTGAGCCATCCAGGCACCCCTGGATGTACTTTAAAAAAAAAAAAAAATCAGAGAGCCTATGGCCATACTAGAATACAAAGAAAATCGTAAGTTCTCCAACGAGCTAGCGGATTGTAGATTCTCTGACCCCGACAGAATGAAGCTCGGGTTCCCTGCAGAAAAGACGGCCAAATTCATATGCAAAATCAAAATGCGACCTAGTTCCTGGCGACATGGAAAATACTTGCAAAGCTGTCAGGTCTACCTGTGAGAGTTAAACTAAAAGAATCTAGGAGTTGGTGAGTCTGGGCTGCCCGTGCCTTGACGAACATGGGCCGCATTTAGAGAGGGGGGATAATACCAAAAAATGGTCTTTGTCCTTCGTTCCTGGCACAGAGTTCCTAAAGCCCTTAGGATTGACTGTCTTTTGCATGCTTCTGAGGTGAGCCCCACGGAGGCCCGAGATTGCTTCAGGGTGGGGGCCGGACAGCCAGAAAAACCAACTGTGGCATTTAGAAGGTTAGAATTTTCAGTCCCACCTGTGACCTCCTGGGAGGGGACAGGGGCGGAGATTGAGTTCAGGCCACAATGGCCAATGGTTTAATGAATCATCCCTATGTAATGTAGCTTCTGTACAAATCCGTCAGCGGTGGGGTTGGGGACTTTCTCTGGGGGTGAACACACGAAGGTGCTGGGAGGCTGTCGCTCCCAGAGAGAATATGGGAGCCCTGAGCCCCTGGTCCCATGCCTTGCCCTACACATCTCTTCCATTTGTCTTTTCCTGAGTTGTATCCTTTGTAATAAACTGGTAATTGTAAGTAGAGCACTTTCCTTGGTTCTGTGAGTTGTTCTAGCAAATCACTGGACCTGAGGAGGGGCTATGGGAGCCCCTGAATTTGCAGTCAGCCAGGCAGAAGTGTGGATAGCCTGGGGACCTCATTTGCAGAAGGCATCTAAAGTGGGGGCAGCCTTGGGGGACCGAGCCCTTCACCGGCGGGGTCTGCTTTGACTCCTGGTGGTTCGTGTCAGAATTGAATTGAATTGCAGGACACCCAGTTGGTGTTGGAGAGCTGCAGAATTGGTGTTGGAGCCATGTATTTGATGTCAGAGAAAACCACACAGGGACACTCAGGCTTCCCAAGCAGTGCGTGTGTGTGTGTGGGGGGGGTGTGACTGCTGGAGAGAGGGGGGCAGTTGTCTGGTCCTTGTTCCTATAAAACAGCCATCAGAGCCAAGAAAGCCCCGCACAGCCTCCCTGCGGATTTCTGTATTTGATCATTTTCCAACTATGCACTTTCCAGACATAAAAATGGGCATTTCTACAACAGAGTTTCTGCTTTCATGCAGATGTGGATTCTAGGAGAATATTTAATATTTAACCTTGGTGTTCTTATCTTAAATCCTACTATTGTGCAGAGCCATGGAAAGAACGGCTGGGGACTAAAATTTGGCTGTTTGCACTGTCTGCATTTACTGTGCTGTGTGATTTGAATTACACAACGTTACCTCTCTGAGCTTATTTCCTTGTCTGTAAAAATGGCGACCATAATAATGAGGCAAGAGGCCATTCCAGAAGATAACGTTGCAGGGGCCCCATCCGAGTGCCTGGTCGGGGAAGGCAGGCAGGCAGTCCAGAGCAGGCACAGTTGTAACCATGGTCTTTTGATTAAAATGGGCTTGAAATCTTGTCTGTAAAATAAACTCCAACTACAGATGGAACGAAATGACACATGAAGATAATGATGTGCTAATCTTGAAAGTGTCAGCTTCCCCAGGGATGGGCAGCGTAGGAGGCCGGGACTAAGCAGAAGGGAGCGTGCCAGCGGGCGGAGACGGGCTGCCTCTGTTCGCTCCCGTTCAGCCCCCGACGCGGGGACAGCCTTCCAGCCAGATCTCTGCCCCTGCACACCGGAAGGCCATCAGATGTCTTCCCTAACCAGGACCTGAGCGTGTGGGTCTTTGGTCTGTGTGTGTCTTCAGTGCTTTGCACACCTCCGCTTTGGTCCAGCATCCCTCTGGCCCTCCACCACACTGCGGAAGTCTCCTTAGCCGGCTTTCCCTCACTTCTTGAGTTCGCTCCATTCGTGGGGAAGCACCTAGAGAGGCTCCTTCATTAACAGCCAGCTACTTTGTTTCCAGACTCAAAGCAATTTGATTGACATCATCTGGTTTACCCTCCAAATATTCCCGTGACTTCTGCCAACTCACACCTCTGGGTTCCTAGTGTTGGAGAAGTTCCCCAGAACAGGCGCCAATGGCGCAAAGGCAGAACGTGGGGCCTCATGGTGTGGACATGGGCTGGGCTGTCCCTCTTGGCTTTGTTTGATGCCCACCTTTTATTATTATTATTAATATTATTTTATCTATTTGATAGAGAGAGAGGCTTGAGGGGGGGGAGGCAAGGCAGAGGGAGAAGGAGACTCCCCACCGAGGAGGGAGCCCAAAGCAGGGCTCGATCCCAGGACCCCGGGATCATGACCTGAGCTGAAGGCAGACGCTTAGCTGACTGAGCCACCCAGGCGCCCCATGATGCCTTTTAATCAATAATGACAAGGCCACGATGGGGAGATGACTAGGGCCAAGTGTCTGAGCTCCTCCGAAGGTCCCTATTCCTTGTGCTGTCCCTCCTTCCCTCATTCCCCGGGTTGCTGGGCATGCAGTGGGACACAGGCTTTATCCAGGAGACTTCTTGCTCACAACACAGAATTCACAGTGTCTGTGCGCCTCTTAATAAAAAGCGTGGGCAAGTTGCGGCTTGTTACCTGTAAACTCGCCTTGGGTCAGCAGCTGTTTTCCCTGGCTGTCCCAGCTCTGATGGAGGCTAGGCCATCCCAGCCGAGGGTGAGGATCCCTGGGGAGCACCAGGAGGGGAGAGACAGCTGCCTCTGGCTGGCTTCATAGCACAACCGGGAGACAACTACAGAAAGCTACGTACTTCAAGAAAGTGCATCCGAATACGCTCCCGCGTCTCCTCCTCCGTACGCACAGGCTGGAGATGAGCACAAACCGCCCAGATTTTGTCCCTTCCATGCCATGCACCTGCACAAAACCCTGTGAGTGCCATCGGCCAGAGACTTCAGGTCCTGAGAACAGTCCCAGGGACCTGTCGCCCCCCTGGAAAACCTGGCTTACTTCCTGCTACCACCCCAGGCCTCTTCTCGTTTCTCAAATCCATTAAAGAAACATGTTGAAAATATTTGTACTGTCCAATACTTTTCTTAAAAAGCACTCCCCCCGCCCCAAACAAAGTACACACAACTCAGAGCAAGAGAGGGCGGAACTCATTACCTGATAACCCTCATTTCCCCTCACACCTCCTTTCTCTCCACCCCTCTGCTGTCAGTATCTCTGTGTTCCAGAGCCACACAGAACGCCAGATGAGGCCAAAGACAAGGTTGCTGGGAATGACCGGAAACGAGGCAAATGAAATGCTGACCAACTCTTGGCGGAAGACACCGCGATACCCCTTAGAGTTTCATCAGGCTGGGGTCATAAGGGTCAACCTGCACGCGTGACTCAAATCTTTCTCTGTCAATAGAACATGAACTCACTTGAACGGATGGGGCCGACCCTGCTCTGGAGAAAATACTGTCACAGTGCATAGTAATAAGTCCGCACAACCCCCAAGGCCTCATACATGGGGCCCCGCGCGGACTGTGTCTAGCTGGACGGGGCTCCTCCTTTGTACTCCTATCGATGTGGGGTCACTGGGCTCTGGGGTCCCACAGTCCCAGACTCAACGTACCACAGGGCGTCCACGGCATCGGGCAGCCCCGTGGTTTGCTTGCCCTGGCCATCCTGGGGCTCTGCGTGCGGCTGCTCTGCGAGGGTCTCCCCAGCAGGTGGGAACACAGGGTCACAGCCTGGTACTGGGGGCGCTTACACCTCCAGCGTCTCCGTTCCGACACCTGCCTTTCCTGGAGAGCCTCGCCGGAGCGCAGCACTCTCTGTGCACTCCTTGGGGGGAATATTTTAAGCACAGGAACGAACAAGTACGCAGAAGAATATAACAAGGATCTGCACACTCCGTGGTTTCATTAAAGTCTGAGTGTCTTGCTGCATTCGTTTCAGGCCTTAAAGAAATGGTACCTAAGACAATCCGGACACAGCCGAAGGCTTCCTTGCTCTCCCTCCCCATCCCTACCTCCCAGAGACACCGCAGTCTCGAATTTAGCGTGTTTTAGTCTCAAGCAAGTTTTAGATTTTCCTGTGGTGCTCGTCCATGAGTAATACAGCATTGTTCTGTATGTTTTAAAAATTTGTGGGACTCTCTCCTACACTATTTATCCTTCTGAAACTAAGTTTCGTCATTCACCATTGTTTTTAGATTTAACCAGACACATGCTGTTCTAATTTATTTTAGCCATTGTATAATATTCTGTTGTATTAAAGTATCACAATGAATTTATCTGTTTCCTTTTTTTCTTTTTAACATTTTTAAAAATTTATTTGAGAGAGAGAGCAGGCAAGAGAGAGGGGGCAGGGGGCAGAGAGAGAGGGAGAAGCAGACTCCCTGCCGAGCAGGGAGCCCAACGAGGGGCTCGCTCCCAGGACCCTGGGATCGTGACCTGAGCCAAAGGCAGACACTTAACCAACTGAGCCACCCAGGTGTCCCGAACAATGTTTTTAAAAACGTAATGTCAGCCTATTTATTATACTAAGTAGTTTATGAATTTTTGAATTAAGGTTTGTCATTTTGTCAGTTTGAGAAAATAATTTCTTCCCCTGAGCTCATATAGTCTTCTGTATTTTCTTCTAAATTCTTTATAGTAGTTGCTCTTTCCACTTGGGCATTTAGTAAACATAAGAGTGATTTTTGCGTGTGTCGTGATGTAAGTAATAACTGATTCTCATATGGATAACCTATTATTCCCAAGTTATTCGATGAACCTACCCTCTCCTTTCTTTTAACTAATCTACAATAACCCTCCTGTCGTATATCAAATTTCCATATGCGTAGGTCAGTTTCTGAGTTTTCTGTTTTTTTAATGATCTCTTTGCTATCTCTGCACTGATATTTTACTCTCTTAATTATTATAATTTTATAATTCATCTTGATGGTTATCAGCTTGTTGAATTTTACAAAACAAAAATACCTTTTGAGATTTGGGATGAAGTTGTATTGAGTTTACAGAGTAATTAGGGGGTGACTGTCATCTTTGTTAAATAGACCTAGTCTTCCATTCAAGAACCCGACGAATCACTCCACTCGCTCACATTTTCTCTTATCCCCTCAGCAGCATCTCAGAGTTTTCTCCAAAAAAACTCCCCCAAACCAAATCAAAACCAAAACAACTTGTTCATCTTCTATGAAATGTACACGGAGACGTCTTAGAACTTTAGTTGTTACTATAAATGAGATCTTTTTTTCTGTTATATTTTCTAATTGGTTTAATTAATAACATAAAATGGTACTAATTTGTACACACGAGTATTACACCTAGCACATTTGCCGGACTCCCTTTCCATGTGAATAGTTTATTTGAAAATCCTCTTGAATTTTCTACATAGATTATCATACTGCCTGGAGAGAAGGACATTTTTGCTTTTTTTGGGGTCAGTTCTCACTCTTATTTCTTTTTGTTCTGTTGCCTTCAGTATGGCTCCCAGGATACCGGTACGTCAATAACGGACACCCTTGTCTTGCCCCGGATGTTGATGTGCATGTTTCCGAAGTCTTTAATTAGAATGTTTCCATTTTTGGTGGATATTTCTGATCACATTAAGGATGTGCCCTATGATTTTTATTTTGAATATTCAGCTCATTTACTTTAATTCACCTATATTTTATAAATTCATTCATTTAAAAAATTTACCTTAAATATCCTTTAGTTGCCATCCACAACTTTGATATATAATAAGTTTATTATCAGTATGTCCCAAAGAAATTTGAATTTTCTCTTTAAACTATGAATAATTTGAGTTCCTGAACATATGAATGTGATTATTGATTATCGAATTATTGAATTATTGATTTCTAATTTAATTGGGTTATACTTAGAAAATATGATCTGTGTGATTTTGGTGAGTTCTAGACATTTGTTGAGTCTTTCTTTGTGACCTACTATGTGGCCAAATTTTTAAAGATTTTTATTTGTTTGTTTGTTTGTTTATGTATTTATTTATTTATTTGAGGTGGGGGAGGAGCAGAGGGAGAGGGATAAGCAGACTCCACACTGAACTCAGAGCCCCACGCAGAGCCCTATCCCAGGACATTGAGATCATGACCTGAGACGAAAACAAGAGTGGGACGTCCAACTCACTGAGCCACCCAGGTGCCCCGGTCAAATTTTTAAATGATCTGTGTATCTCCAAAGACAATGATGAGTATCTTTGGTTAAATACTTTCACACACACACACATACACACACACAACCACTAGATAATGCCTGTTTCTTTTATTTTCCAAAATCTTTCACATCTTAATATTTTATTTCAGTTGTTTGGTTTATCAATGTCTGATAAAGTTAGATGAGTTAAAATCTTTGGCTTATAATTCTGTCAATTTGCTTACTATATTTTGGGGTGTGCATGTGTTAGACACATATACATTTAGAACAATGATGGCTTCTGAGAGAATTGGTGTCTTGATTATTATCTGGTTTCTCTCCTTATATTACAGTTTGTCTGTTGCTAGCATTTATATGGAGTATATTTTTCCATCCCTCTATTTTTAGCCTGTCTGTGTGGTTTTGTCTTAGATGGTCTCTCAGAAGCAGGATATAGCTGGATATTTTAGAAATCCAATGTGATCATTTCTTTCTTGGAGTAGGGTAAGTTTAAGTCTATTTATAGCTGCTATGCTGATATATTTCAAATTATTATTATTTTACTATTATGTGTTTTGTATGCTTTTTAAATAATTCTTTTTTTCTTCTTTCCTGCCTTTCTATTACTCTGTTGCCTAATGAGTAGTGGAGTGAAGCTCCATGAAGAGTTTGTCTGGGGTCCTGCGATCAGACACCTGGCACAGCGGGGCAGCCTACCGTCTCCTGAGGCAGCCAGGGCTCCCTGGGCTGAGGGCAGCTGAGCAGCTTGCTGTTCATACTCACTCCTTGAATAAAGAATGACGCGAACGCAAGACTCATCCCGGCTCCCTATCCATAATTGTATGTCTAAAGTCTACTTTGTCACTTGACATCACTGAGCACCTACTCTGCACTTGCCAGCAGCAGTGGGACCACAGTGTTGCCTTTTGGCAAGAACTACCTGAAGCTGATTGGCAGCCCGTTCCTTTGGGTGGGTCCATGCTCTGATTTACCACTGTCCCCGAAAGGGTCAGACTAGGGCGGGGCAAATGAGGCCCCAGGAGCCAAAGTTAAGGAGGCATTCATTTTAGGTGCCGACTCCATACTTACAGGACCCTGATTGTGAGTTCCTCCTTAAAATGTGCTCCGTGGGCACCTTGCTGGGCCTGCTCTAGTCCTAGCTCTGGTCCCCACCACTCCCTACTGTCTCCCCAGCAGGAAAGCTGTGTGTGAACGTCACACTGTGCTGGCTGTGTTGTTTTACCACTAGAGGGAAGGGGAAAGTAAACTTTCTGGTATGTTTGTCGCCATCAATATTGAGTAAACAAAGACGGCACTTATCTTGATGAGGGCTGAGTTACGTATGCAATTGTTGAATCACCGTATTGTACACCTGAAATTAATGTGACTCTGTATGTTAACTGCATTGGAATTAAAATATGAATAAATAAGTAAATAAAACAAAGGCAAGTCAAAAAAGAGAGATACCAGATTAAACTAATTGACATACAAAAAAAAAAAAAAAAAAAGGAGTAAACAAAATATAGACCAAAATAGGGTTTCCCTGTCTGATTCCCCTACTACCTTCCCCAGGATTTTGATTTTGAGGACCGGAAGTTCTCAGCCCGACTGGGCAGGGACTTGAGTGCCAGGCTCAAGGGTCCCTCCAGCAGGACCTTGAGTCAGGGGAGCAACAGGAATAGGACTTGAGAGAAACAGCCCTGGCTTGCGTGCTCTGCGACCCGATGGGGGCTGAGAAATCAAAAGGCTCCTGCAAAGGTAAAGGCGGAAGGAGGAGAGGATGGACTGGAGGCCTTCTCAGGGGCCGTGCTCCCTCACAAAGGACTAGACGGTTTTATCAGGGTTGCCCGGTCGGTGGGGAGCCTTCAACAGGGAGAGAGGACGGGAGAGGGTGGCCTGTGTGCTTTGGCGGAGCGGAGCTGGAGGTCGGCACGCCTGGGTGTACTGGAATCACAAGGGCCTGGGCTGCGAGGACCCCTTCCCCCTCGCACGGAGCCCTCCCCCACGCCCCCATTCCGCGCTCTCCCCTGGGGCGCCCCAGCAGCTTGGTTCAAGGCTGCCTCTGTTTGGGGCTGCCCGGTGGGGGGAGCCCCGCCCGAAACAGCCCCCTCGGGGGAGCCAACTACTTCTCGTTACCAGGCTGAAAAGGAGGCTGTTATTTTACTGCAGAGATAAAAGTTAATCACAGATTAGGGCTGCCCGAAAATATTGATGACTTCATTCACCTGAGTCCTGGCCCTGGGGGAAGTGCTCGCCACTCCTTAGTCACCAGACCAGTTCAGCGAGTTCTCGGCTCTCCCGAACGCTGCCCAGACTTCGAACAAAAGCCCGGGCTCCTGAATAGCGAGCATTCACGGGCAGCGGGGTCCCGCTGCAGCCCTACTGCGCGCCCGCAGCCTAGACCGGGCGGGGAGAAGGTCTGCTCGCGCGGCGCCCCGCCCGCTCCCGGGACCGCTCGCCCCCACCGCTCCCGCCCGCCCTCCCTCTTTCATTACGACCTTTATCTGGTGGCACCATCACCCCAGGAGACTCCCAAACAGAAAACCAGACATTGAGGAGTGGAGACAGGAGTTGCAAAATAAAAGTTCCTGTGTTCAGGGGCAGGGCGATTTCTCAGTTCTGACCGTCCAGGTTTCGCAGGAGGGCAATTTATCCCCTTGGGTAACGCGCACATGGGGTAAAATTCAAGCTGCGTTTGACATAAACATTTAACGAGTTTTTGTTGTTTGTTCTGAAGTATAAAACAAACACTGAATTCTGTAGTGGCTCATCGGGAACCAGTAGAGCGGAAAGCGCCGTCCCGACCCCCGCCCGACCGCCACCCCCGCTCCCAGGCACCGGCACCGACCCTGCCTCCGGAACCAGAAGACCCTGATCATGCATTAAAGTCCCGAGCTCAGCTGGTAAAATGCACGCCGCAGAGACGCGACTGAAGCCTGTGCACATCCCCAACCCCGCCTCCTGCTTCTGGCTGAAAACAGGGCTGGGTGGCCTGGATGCCAGGAGAGGCCACCCGGGAACGCTGGCGGGGGTGCGAAACTGAGCTTTCACGGAGAGGCCAGAGGATAATTCAGGCCAGGAAAAAGAGGGCGGTAGTATGCTTAGAGAATATGGCGAAGTTTTTTATAGACGAGTAGTTGACGGTGCAATTTTTATTCCCAAAGATGGGAGAAAAAAATAATTACAGTGAAAAGGATTCCTGCTCAAAGTCCTTAGAGGTGCACACGGCCCACTGGGGAAGGTCCAAGCCCCTCCGTGCAGCTTTCCAGAAGCCCCACCTGTTCCTTTCTATGCTTTTTCTTACCACCGGCCTGGCAGGGGCCTGCACCTACCAGCTGCTCCAAGCATCGTGTCCCCCCATCCTCCAGGGAGCTGGCCCTCTGCCCCACTCTGAACACACCCTCTCAGCCCCCTAGCTTCTGTCAGGTTCCAATGCAACCCTGTTCCTCTGAGAGGGCTTCGCTGGGCCTCTTCCTTGCAGTCTCTTGGGCCCTCTCTCCCCTGAATCCTTCTCTCAGTCCCTCCTGACCCCAGCACACTCACCCTGTGGACCCAGGAGCACAAAATGGTGTCAGTAGCACACATTGTTATATGTGTAAGGGTGCCCCACTGGGAAGATAATGGGTTGGAGGCAGGGAGCAGGGAAGGATCTGGAAACTTTAGGTGGGTGGGCCAGGAGGATGGTGGGTTTATGATGGTGTCAATGTTACTACCAGATTGGAAAGTCTTGAATTATTGAGAACCAAAGAGATGGTGTTGAGAGAATTAAGGAGAGAGAGAGAGAAACCCCAGAGTGTGAGGGCAGCTCAGAGAGTGCAGGGGAATTTGACATTCACCTTGAATTCAGCGGCTAAGGGGACCTCAGGAGAGGACAGGGCGTCTTACGTGGCACTCTCTATGGCAGGGAGTGGAGGGGCAGAAACGCAGACAAGAGGGTCAGTCAAAACACTGCTCTATTCTGTTCATCCCAGGTCCTCGCACTCCAGAGAACAGGTGAGACACCACTTCCAGGTGAGGCCTGTGAGCACAGGTACTGAGCGTCATTGACAAGACAGAGCCCAGGAGCCCAATTTCTTCTAAGTGAAAAAAAAAAAGGAAGGAGAAGCTAAGATCTAAGGTCCACACATTTCAATAATTTAGAGATATGGGAAAGCCTAAATTGGATTTTTTTAAAGATTTATTTCTTTATTTTAGAGACAGAGCTCTAGTGGGGGGGGCAGAGGGAGAGAGAATCTTAGGCAGACTCCCTGCTGAGCGCAGAGCCTGATGCAAGTCTTGATCTCAAGACCCTGAGATCATGACCTGAGCTGAAACCAGGAGTCGGATGCTTAACCGACTGAGTCCCCCAGGTGTCCCCCAGATTGGATTTTGAATGAGATTCTTATTTTTGCTTTTCTGGAATGGTAGAGGAGCTTACTCCCAGTAACTACTGAAACCAGAGCCAAAGGTAGCCCCCCCCCCACCAGAAAGAACACCGCTGCTTAATAAGAGCACGTGCAGGACATTGCTGGCGTGTCCTGTTCCTAAGCTTTGGGGATTGATAGGACTGTTTTCTCATGTGGGCTCCTTTGTAGACCTCCAATAGTATGGGCTTTCTTGTAAAACATACAGTGCATCTCTCAATAGAGCCCTCGAGATACAGGGATGGAGTGTGTCATGGAGGGGAGGGGGACTGGACTGAGATGGGAGGCAGGGGAGGGAGCAGGGGAGGGGGGTTATTTATACTAGGCCAGTCCTCAGCACAGAGCAGGAGCTCAGGGAATGTTCGTTTCCTTCCAAAGAAGCCCCAAAGCCTTCGAAGTGATCTCGATTGGTCAAGGATCAGAGTTTGCTTTTGCTAGGATCCCAGGGCCTGCATGATATGGGCCCTGCAGCTGCTCCGGGGCCTCTAGGGCAGCTCAGCACCCATTCCAGAAAGACCCCAGCATCTGCCAATGTCATCTTTCCAGTGTTCCTTACATACCTAGCTCGGAGCCTCCCCTCTGCTGACCTGAAATCAGGGACAAGGTTGTCATTGTCTCCTGGAAGCCAGCACAGCCAACACTTGGAAGGTGCATACAACTCTTTATTAAAGAACAAATAAATGGATGAATGGGGGAAAAGAGAATAGAAAAATTGGGTGAATGGAAAAAAATCAAAGAGAGAAAACGAGGGCAAGACAAGGATTATGGCTGATGCTTTTTCAGTTTGAAAGCTGAGGTCACTCAGCGCATTCTAGCCTCCTTCTCAATGGAACTTCAACATTGATCATTCAAATGTGGTTTTAAAATTATACATTGGAAGGGGGAATAAAATGCTTTTCAGTCTTTCCAAGGTTTGCATATATCTACTGCAGCATACAGAGTAGAATGGTGGTCAGATGGTCTTAAATTTGGAGTCCGTCCTCATCAGCACCCTGGACACAGGTGAGCCCTGTGCAGGCTCCCAGGCACGGAGGCACCGGGGGCTGGCCTTCCCCTTGAACCCTGCTGCCCACAGCCTCCCTGCCTCGTCTGTGTGGGGCTCTGGCCTTGCTACCCTGCAGTCGCTCAGGTTCACCCAAAAAGGCTCATATTTTATAGACCAAGAGCGCCTTTCCTATGTGTTGGCCAACTAATAAATCACATTGCTTGGGTTTAATCTTCAGGTAATTTTTTCTTTATTTTTCTTTATGAAATTTATATGAGAATAAGCTCTCATTGGAACAATTTGCACTGTAGAGATAAAGCAAGATCTCTGGATTGCCCACTTTCCTTTGTTTTGTATGAATTGGCCGGTCATCTCCTTATCCGCTTTTCCATTGAGTTGTTGGTCTTAGTCTGTTTTCTTTACAGATGGATAGGCGTACTTGATAGAACCAGGATAATAATCCAGAATTTATGCATACATGCATATATTTCTGTATATATGTAGATGTATGTGTCTACACACACACACACACACATATTATGTTACAAATATCTTCTCCCATTTCGTTGCATCTCAGCTTTGCTCTCAGTTTTGTTGTATCTCAGCTTCTAGTGATTTCTGATTTTGAATCAGAAGTTCCACATTTGGATGAAGCTGACATCACTCTTTCTGTTTGCCCTTGTGGTTTGTGTCTTGCTTGAGTTGAAGCCTTGCCCACTGACTCCTGGGTCATAAACATATCGTCCTATATAATTTTTAATACTTCAGTCTTTCTTCAGCGGGTAGCCAACTGCCCTGGCCGCACATTTGTTGATAATCCCTCCCTCCATCATGGGAAAGGCCGCCTTGTCCCCAGATCTCAGGGGTCTCCCTCCGGGGGAATTTTGAGGTTGTTTTTGTTGCAGGGAGTCCTGAACTTCTCCTCTAATTCCTGGAAAAGTCTACTGTTTGCTCCTTGTTTTGGGGTCTCCCCTTCCCTGCCCCGGTGGGGAGTGGAAGCTAACCGAGTCAGTCCAGAGGTTGACCTTTGAACAAAGTTTTCCTTTATGTCCCGTCACCGTTTGCTAACTCATTTGAGACTCTGCCAGAGATGAACATCAGAAGTACCCTCCTATGGCTTACACAGTCTGCTCCTTGGAAAACTAGGGCATTTGTCTGCCCTGCTTTTCCGGCATTTCTGCGAGTGACCGTTTGCGGCATGACCTCTCGTTGGCC